>NC_138896.1:77620325-78852711 GCF_965194825.1 Balaenoptera physalus
GCCCAAATGCTTCATGTCAGACCTGTTGGCTCCTTCTTCTGCAAAGACTCTAGTTGTTATCTTAAAATCACACTGGATTGTATTAGTTCTCTCCTCCCAATTTCCTTTTCTTAAAGCCAGGAGCCTCATCATATCACAATGAAGTATTGTAAAAATATAGGGTAACAAATGTTTTCCTCTGGGCTTGGTAAATTGGAATGGGGCAAAGATTGTGCATTTACACCCAATTTACTTCAGACCATATTACCTATAGAATAACTTGTGAGTTCCCAGATAAAAGCAAATAATGGAAACCATGCCAAAGTAAATGAACATTTTTCAGTTCCTTTCAAATATTAAATACTAATATATTCCCTCAGAAATATCAAAATGCATAGCAGCATAGTCTACTTTCATGCAAAATGCCATACATACTCTCTACCACCACTTTGGAAAGACTGAAAATATGCATTTTGCATATGCCTCCTATCAGCATTTCTACTCCTGAGTATATAAGCAGCAGAAATGTGTGCAAATGTTCACCAAAACACAATTAGTAGAATGTCACAGCAGTGCTATTCATAATAGTCCCCAAATGAAAACAGCCTAAGCGACCAAGAAGCATAAAATGGATAAAAACAAACGTGGTATTCTTGAGCAAGGGAATATTCAATGGGAATGAAAATGAATTGACTACAAGTGCACACAACCATATGGGTGAATCTCACAAGTAAAATGCTGTGTAAAAGAATCCAGGAAGAAAATAATGCATATTTTATGACCTATTAACCTGCAATTCAAAGCCAGGTAAAATTAATCTACAGTGTTAGAAATCAGAAGAGTTACCTTTGGGAGAAATCATGACTGGGAGAGGTACAGAAGACCTCTAGAGTACACAAGATGCCCTGATTTTTTGATCTGGGTGCTGGTTACGTGGGTGTGTTCACTTTGTAAAAATTTACCAAGGTGAAATCCTGTGCTTTGTGCACTTTCATGCATGCATACTATATATAATTTTTTTTTAATTTTAAAGAAATACATGAATCCAAACTATTAGATTTGTTCTAATACCAAAAGCAAAGCAAAGTGTGAAAAGATTGCTGCCACCATCCATCTAAAACATTGATACTAAAAAGTACTATGGCCATTTCTATAAAAATGGATAAGTTACACCAAAGGACAAAAAGAAACACTATACCAAATAGGCCAAAATGGAAAAGCAGGAAGCACTGCCTTTTAGGAAAATCTGCTAACAACCTTCGGGTCAAATGCCAACAATATAAGACTTCAACACCAATTGTTTTACTTACAAGTAGAAATTTTCACTTTTACACCTCACCATTTGACTTATTTAAAATCCAGTTTTTCAATGGAGATCAAAAGAAGATCACATCATAATTTTTGTAATCTAGATTATCCACTGAAAACCAGCATCCACTGGGTTTATAATGCCCGGCACACTGGATTCAAGAAGTTCGCTGTGTGTACACGGATAAAGGTAACTCAGTTTATAAGAGCCCAATCTAATTTTTCAATACAGCAGCCACCTGTGCTAAAGGTGGTGTTAATAGAGCAAGAAGCTGATGAAGTTCAGGCTGCCTCTTGGGTGTCAAACACAAATAAATTTGGAATAGAAATATCAACTAATACAAACCACCACTGTGGATAGAAGGGACTGAGGGAAACTGTCAGGGACAAGGGCAGCCTCTGCATTGGAAATGACTTCTTGTAAGGATTTATGTTCCTCTCTTTCTCTTTCTCTCAGCATTGATGTGATTTCAGGTTATGTTTGCATGACGTGTTTTGTCGGGAGAAGGGATTTCAGAGAGAAGGCAATCATGCATCTCCAAGACAGTCAAAGCTCATAATGACATCCTCGCCTGCCCTGCCACAAGGAAGCTCAGGAGAAAGCTTGTGTAGGCTGTGAGGTAAATGGCACAGCAATTCAGCAAGTGCCAGACCCACCAATTCATATATCTACCTGTTTTTGGTAGACGTAATAGAAGCTCTTTTTAGGCATAACCTGAAAACAAGAAACCATGAAGAAGTAATTGGTAAATGTGAAATCATGAATGTCTAAATGGCAAACATACACACACACACACACACACACACACACACGGGGAAAATGTTTTCAATGTTTCAACAAAGGGTATATATCTTTACTGTACAAACAGATTTATCAACTGCCACATCAAACAAAGAGGGCAAAGTGAAGGAAGAGGCAATTCACAAAGGAAGAAGGATAAATGGACAGTAAATCTACAAAGCCTTTTTTCTACTATAAACTTTAAAATAAATAAATAAAATGAGGTATCTCCCCCTCCTTTATATTGGGAAGGAAGAAGGGGCTTCCAAATTGAAAAGACATAAAAAATGTCTAAAGCCACTGTTGGCAAAAGTGTTTAGAAATGGACTACCTCATATAAGGACAGTTATATGCAAGGGCTCAAAAATGTGTGATCTCTACTAGCAAGACCTGAGACAAGCTCAACATTCACGTACAGGGAGTAGTTAAATAAATCACAATACCACTGATAACGAAGATTTACAGTGAGGTAAATCTGTACTCACTCACAAGCACTGAGATTAATGAGATGTTGTTAGGGAACCATGCAGACTACATAGTAACAAGTAGTGTGTTACCACTTTCACATGAAAGAGCATGTACATATACAGAGTGAGTGTGTGTGTGTAAAAAATAGAGAGTGAGAGAGAGAGAAGGAGAAGGAAGAGGATGGATAGATGAAAAAAGAAGGAAGAAAGGAAGGCGGGGGAAGGAGAAAGGAAGAATCGATTATTAAATGTTGACTATCTGCATGGTGGTAATTTGGGTGATTCTTACTTCAATTATTACACATTTCTGAATTATTTAATGTTAGTACAATGAAAATCCTTTATATTTACCATTAAAAAGGATATTTTCACTTAAAAAAAGCAAATGCATAACCCAAAATAACAAAACTAAGTAATTGAAAACATTTCAAGCACACTTGGAGCTCATATTTATCACACCATACTTCGCAAGATCCTACAGGTTTAACACTTCAAGCCATCTTGTCTTCTCCTACCTTTTCTGCATTTTCCCCCAAAGCCAATCTTTTTCCATATCCTATTAATTTCCCTTTCACTAAACATTTAATAAGCGTTTTATGAACTCACATTTTCTCTGTGTGTCTCTCTCCTTCCCCTCTTTCCCAATTCTTCTTCTCCACTAGGTTATTCACCCCTCCCTTGAATCACTGATGTAGGCTCCTAAATTGCACCAGTGTTTCTAACTGACTTCTGCTCCTATTCATCCTTCATACCACAGAGCCATCCTCCTATTGTGCTTTCAAATTTTCCTCTGGCCCCAAATTTGTGGCATTCAGATCTGCTAGACCAAATTTGCACTTCCAGCCTCATCTCCCCTAAACTCAACCCTCCCCATTCTCAACCCCAAGTAATTGCTTGCCCTTGGGATGACTTATTCTCTACACTCAGCAAGTATATTTATATTTCTGTGCCATTGGCCCAGTAAGAAGCAAATGCACCTGACCTTTCCTGGTTATGGAAACTCTGCCTATTTTTCAAGTTTCAGATCGAATTGAATGACGCCCCATCTATGACGCCCTTGCTTATTCCCCCAGCAAAACAAAACCAAAAATGATTTCTTTTCTTCATTAATATTTCATTATTCTAAGTGTACCCTGGTCTTCTCCACTACAATGTGGAGCTTCTATTACATTGTTTTGTGAGTGGAGACAATTTTTGTTTATCTTTTATCCCCTGATCTCCTGAAGTTCCTAGCACAGGCACTTGGGCCATTACCATTAAAAAAATATGCTACGAGCACCCGTTATCTGCCAGGCTCTGTGCTAGATGAGTCCATATTAAGCTGCTTTCACAACATGGTCTGTGTGGTGGGCACAGTCACTCCCATTTTGTGTGGTCAAGACTGAGGACAAGAGGTTAAGTAACTTGCCAGAGACCAGGGAGTAATGGCAGATTTGAGATGGCAGCCTTGGACTGCTGTCTGCCTCTAAGTTCATGCCTTCCCTCTCCTGACCAGGGTTCCTACACAAACGCATATGGAGGTGGACTGGTCTGAACATGCAGAAAGTGGTGACTCCTAAAATCCAATTTCCCGAGAAAGTAATCAATGTTTTATCAGGTTATCAAAATTTTAGTTTGCTTTAGGCTAGCTCAAATATCACCCAACCCCTGGGTCTGTGGTCTCTCAGACCCTGTCCTGTCCCGCTGAGAATATATCCTCTTTGCACTTTTTTTGGGTTTTGTCCCATAGCTCACTGTGCCTAGGATTAAACTCCCTGCCTTCTCTCAAATTCTGATGTAATATCTGGAATCCATACCAGGAAGATGACTTGTCCAGGCTACTGTCAATCATTCTACTTCTATCTCAATAATGATCCATGCCTCTCTTCTTCATTTTGTACATTCTGATTATTTTAAACTAAGTGCTTCTGAGAGCCAATGACTGAGGGGGAAAAGGAGTCCACTGACCAAGTCACTCACCATCATCAGAGGAAACAGGTCTCTGGGCAACCTGAGATTCTGGTTGACTTCATCAATGTCAACAAATTCCAGGACTGCCCAAATTATGAAATAACCAAGGACTTGATCCTCGCCTTGAAGATAACAACAATAATAATACCAATAGTCAATTACATTTGTTTCCTAGGGCTGTCATAACAAGCTACCACTGTGGTGGCTTAAAACAAGAGAAATTTATTCTCTCACAGTTCAGAAGGTCAGAAGTCTGAAATCAAAGTGTCAGCAAAGTTGATTCATATGAAGACCCTGAGAGAAAATCTATTCCACGTATCTCTCCCAGTTTCTGGGGATGGCCCGTGGTCCTTGAGTTCCTTGCCTTACAGATACATTATTCCAATCTCTGCCTCCATTTTCACATGACCTTCCTTTTTTTCTGTGTCTCTTTTCCGTTTCTATCTCTTACAAGGACACCAGTCATCAGATTTAGGGCGCACCCTAATCCAGAGTGGTCTCACCTTGAAATCTTTACCCTAATTATATCTGCAAAGATTCTTATTCCAAATAAAGTCACATTCTGAGGTTCTAGGTGGATATATCTTTTGGGGGCCACTATTCAACCCATATACCAACGTTGGTTGAAAGTTTACTGTGTGCCAGGTACTATTCTAAACAATGTGTATTAATTCATTTTATCCTCACAATAACTAAAAGATATAACCACTCCCCCTTTTTTATTGATGAGAAAGATAGACATAGAAAGACCTGTTAATTTTCACAAGAGCCCACAGTGGGAAAAGACACAGCTAGTATTCCAACCCAGGTAATCTGACTCAAGAGTTCACGTTCTTCATACTGGGGTCAACTGCCTCAGAAGCATTTGAAAGAATCAAAGTGTGCTAATTAATAGCAAGGACACTCCTAGAGAGTCACACTGTTAATCTAAGAGCCCCAAACTAGACAACGTTGGAGAATATGTAATGTATACATGCCATTGCAACTTATGCTCAACCATGGCAAACATCACTAATTGATCACAGA
The DNA here is from genome assembly GCF_965194825.1 of Balaenoptera physalus. Taxonomy (NCBI): domain Eukaryota; kingdom Metazoa; phylum Chordata; class Mammalia; order Artiodactyla; family Balaenopteridae; genus Balaenoptera; species Balaenoptera physalus. The sequence continues at coordinate 77,625,837 of NC_138896.1, forward strand.
ATTCCTTCCTATTAAGTCTGAAGCTAGACTCAAGTGTTCCAAACACTTATTAGTAATCAGTTGAAGGTGACACTCAGGATAAAACCTCTTTGCTGTCCTGGTTCTAGGATCTTCTATTTTACAAAAAATAAATAAGTAACTAACTAAATAAATAATAAAAATGGAGAGAACAGAAAGATGAGGCGTGGCTTCTTCTGTCTCCTGCTGGAAGGTGAGCCCCTGTCCTGTCTTCTAGCCTGCCTCCCACTAGGACTTGTAACTACCGTCCAAGTCTGACAGAGCAAAACTGGATCACATCAAACATCATGGAAAGCCAGACCAAAGCCCAGGCTCAAAATCCAGATACCATCAGACTTTGTTTGAAATTCAGGGACTGCACGGGCTGCTTGGGAAAGCTCTGCCCTTAGGAAGAAACTTTGCTCCAATTGCTAAGAAAAAATACTAGATAATGATTTTTTTCAAAGCCAATGATGGGGGCTGCAGGTGGGATGGGAATTCACATGGTGACAGGACAGTAGGTAGTACTAGACCAGAGCAGCCTCGTATGTGGCTTCCTTAGAACCTGACTTCATTTTCAGTGTTCCCTACAATCAAGCTGCTCTTCACATAAACTTCACTGCAGATAATGGCATTTGCTACAACTCTTTACAGTCAATTCTTTTTTAGTTGTCTTTATTTAAATACACACACACAACTATAAGGAGTGCACTGGAAAAAGACACACAACACATTCCAAGGAAATAAAATTTTCCTGGGTTACGTGTACAACTCACAAACTTGGGGATCGTCAGAGTTTTATTTAGTTTGGTTCATGCTGTCATCGTGCAAGGCATGTTAATAATTGGACTCCAGAGCTTTGGTTTAGATACTTGCTCCTCACCTCTCCTGTGCAGAGGTTTAAAAAACTAGGTTTTATTATCTTTTGCTTTTCCTATCCACCTAACTTTTAAACATTCTAGACAAACCTTCTGCTCTCATTGAAGTGGACCATAACAAAACAGCATTTTTTTTTAACATCTTTATTGGAGTGTAATTGCTTTACAATGTTATGTTAGTTTCTGCTGTATAACAAAGTGTATCATCTATATGTATACATATATCCCCATATCTCCTCCCTCTGGTGTCTCCCCCTCCCACCCCTCTAGGTGGTCACAAAGCACCGAGCTGATCTCCCTGTGTTATTTGGCTGCTTCCCACTAGCTATCTATTTTACATTTGGTAGTGTATATATGTCAATGCTACTCTCTCACTTTGTCCCAGCTTACCCTTCCCCCTCCCCGTGTCCTCAAGTCCATTCTCTACGTCTGCGTCTTTATTCCTGTCCCACCCCTAGGTACACCAGAACCATTTTTTTTTTTTTTTTAGATTCCATATATATGTGCTAGCATACGGTATTTGTTTTTCTCTTTCTGACTTACTTCACTCTGTATGACAGACTCTAGGTCCATCCACTTCACTACAAATAACTCAATTTCATTTCTTTTTATGGCTGAGTAATATTCCATTGTATATATGTGCCACATCTTCTTTATCCATTCATCTAAAACAGTATTTTTTAAAAAATGAGTCCATTGGATCACATAGGTCTCACATCAATTTTGGCCGTGGGAGTCTGTCCTAATAAAGAGAGGATATAACAGCAGAAACAGCCCAGGGTCTCAGGTCCTTTGCAAAGAACATAGTACATTAACTGGCAATCAGCTTCAGGCTTAACCTACTCATTTATTACTAAGGCAATGTTTAGTCTCCACTGATGTAGCAGAATGTACTTTACAGTAATTCAACCATAAGGAACAGTCACTTTTTAAAAATTTTCTATCTTACTCCTGTCAAAGACATAGTTTTTTATTTTAATACAACTCTCTCATTTTACAGGTGAGAAAAATGTATTGAGAACTGCTGAATGCCATCCAGCCACTCCATCACGGAACAGAGGCCAGAACAAGGTCTCCTAGCTCCAACTCCATGAGTCACAATCTCTGCTCAGCTGCAGCCACCCAACCTCGTTACAGGTGGTCTGCACAGAAATGTAAAAATTACGAAAAGAACCCATAGCAAAATTAATGAAAGTACAAGTATATGGATGCTTTTGAATCCTCCAATTTTTTATGACTTAAGTTGCTCCAGGAAGACAGGAACTCAGTCTGCATTTGGTTGTATTGAACCTCCAATATTTAATGCGTTAATGAATTAGTAATAAATTGATGGCAGCATGGAAATTTATTTCAAAACTACTCAATAAAAATATGCCCAGCGTTTTCTCTAGATTTTTTTCCATAAATGACTCGCAAGTTCATTAACCCTTGACATGATTTCTCAAACTCAGCATTACTGACATTTGGGCTGGATAATTCTTTGTTGTGGGGGCCATCCTGGCCATTGTAGGACGTTTAGTAGCACCCCTGGCCTCTGGCCTCTAGACACCAGTACCATACCATCCCTCCCTACTCCTCATCTGTGACAACCAAAATTAACGTCTCCAGTTATCGCTAAGTATTTCTGAGGGCCCAGTAGCCCCTGGTTGAGAACGACTGATATATGGCAACAGCATACCCCAATGCCACTCATAGGACACAAAACTTGACAAATTAATTAGCTGTACAGTGAAAGATACACATAGAAAGAACTCAGGCAATAAAACTGAATCAATATACTCTAATCTGCTTATATCAAACATCATCACCCTTGAAGACATTATACTGAGTGAAATAAGCCCATCACAACAAGGCAAACACTGTATGATTCCACTCATATGAAGAACCTAGAGTAGTCAAGTTCATAGAAACAGAAAGTAGCACGGTGGTTGCCAGGAGCTGCAAGGAGGAGGCAATGGTGAGTTATTGTTTAATGAGTACAGAGTCTCAGCTTGGGAAGGTGAAAAGGTTCTGAAGATGGATGGTGGTGCTGGCGGCACAGCAATATGAATGTATGTAATGCCACTGATCTGTACACTTAAAAATACTTAAAATGGTAAATTTTACATCATGTATGTTTTACTACAATTTTTTAAAATAATTAAATTTTTTTGTATGTTATCAGAAGGCTTAATGCTAAAGTACCTAGATATGCTTTAAAACTCCCATACAAAAAAACAAAAACAAAACAAAACAAAAACTGATTTTTTGGTAATTGCTTTATTTTACTCGTTTTGTTTTGTTTTGAAAATAAACTCCATAGTTAAGGAATCCAAAGACTACGAAAATCTCTCTCTTAATTCATGGCCAAGCTTTCATGGCCAGAAGTAACAGCAGCAAGCCCGGCTCTAGTGCCTGCTGCAGAACAGCGCACACACATACACCAGGGATGCAGGCCCTCAGGGAGGCCCCCTGATTTAAGAGCCTTCTCTGTGTGAAACTCAGCAAGTCCAGATCCCCTAAGGACCCGGCCTGTGGGCCACGTCAGCGCAGAGCCGTTCCAATTGCCAGGATGCTCTTGACAAAAGACGGTCTGGCACCGAGCGGCAAGGCCATTATTTTCATTTAAACCATACATGTCATGTCCTGTTTGTGAGAAACACGTTAAACAACTCAGAAACACATTCACAATGGGCTCCAAAGTGGGATTCACATTCCTATGGGCTGGCGTACTGTAAACTGCACGGGGAGGCTGGCGGGGTGGCGGGATAACTCACCCACCCTTGTTTCAACGGATGGTCCCGCCCCAAAGCTCAGCTGACAATGGGGGCCTTCTCTTCATTGTTTGATGTGAGTCTTACAATTTTCTTCAAGTGCTCAAAGCGTACTAAGCTATGTTATCTATGGCAGCCCAGAACCTTGAATTCCTTTAAGATTCTCTCTTACCAATTTTTATTTTCATTAAAAAAAATAAGAAGAATTCAGCCAAGGGAATATCCAAGAGGAAGATAACTGTACCATTTCCACCTAGACTGCAACAACAGATGATTTGTCTACCATGACTGAAAGGCATTTTGGAGATGTCAACCAACTCAGTAAACCTAAAATCTCTTGTCCTGAGCCACCCTATCACAAGAGCATCTTGATGGAAATGTACTCACCTATAACACAGTAGGTGAGAAATTCTTCATCCACTGATAAAAGAAAAAACTAATAAACATGGAGAAAATAATTCAGTCAAATGCAGTTTCAATTTACCCTGCTGCTCACTTACTCACCAAACATATATTATTTATATGCAAACCTCCAAGAAAAGTATATTCTAATATATTAAAATTAGAACCCAAATCTAGGACGTCAGCCAAGTCAAATAATAAACAGTGTGATAACTATGTCTGCTTTTGTGCCCTGACATTTCTTTAGGGGAGAAAGATTTATCATTTAAACTGTACATATCACATCCTGTGGAAGTTTTTAAAAATTGAACCATTTCCTCCAAATGTTTAAAGGCAGATTAAGAAAAACTAATCAAACAGAATCAAAGTCCTATAGAATCCATGAAGAGTATTTTAAAAGGAACCATATAGTTCATTAAAACAAAGGTGGAGCTAGTAGAATTCCTAAAAGCTAAACTAAAATAATACCTGCCAGAATTCACTGAAGATGGGAAGGCAAATGTAGAACGCCTTATTTCCCTTCTCCTGGGACTGATACTTTTCTTGTTGAAGTATACAAAAATTCTGCAGGAATTGAAGTTTTACTTTGGCTTTATGTAAAAATATGTCTCTGGCCTCTTAAATGCAACTGGTGAATACAAATATACTTGGCCCTCACCCCCAGGCTGCAACATCCCGTTCTTTCCTCTCCGGCATGTCTGTCAAAGGAGAGATGGACATCACGCCTCTGAGAAAGATAAAGATCATGCTCTTCTTGGCACTTAGTAAAAAGAACTTTACCTCTGCCTTTATTGTAAATACAAGAGGATGCCTGTCGCATGAAGAACTGATTCTCTGATAGCAATAATCGGCACCAAAAATAACTTGGGCCCGTGGTTGGTTAAGACATCTCAGTTTTGTGTCTGTAGACATCAGTCTGGCAACAGTCTTGGTTGAGTCTACCAACACTCCTGTGACATTGAGTAACAGCTCTCTTGTTTGAGTGTTCCTCCCGGCCATATTCAACCCAAAGAATGGTGTAAAAGAGAGAAAGACCAAAGGACACACTCTGCAGCTCAGGAAGAGCTTTGTGGCTCATCTAATACAGAACTCCATTCATTCTTCATTAGCTAATTCATTCAACTGGCACTGTTCTAAGCAATGGAGACTAAGGTAAAGTCTAGGCTCTCCCAGAACTTACCTTCTAAAATGGGGACTATGGACCTACGGACAATGAATACACACACACACACACACACACATACAGTACACATATGTATATGGTGGTGCTGTTACGAAGGAAAATATCTATACTCTAGAGAAATGAAAACATACATCCACATAAAAACTTGACACAAATATTCACAGCGGTATTATTCATAACAAAAAGTAGAAATGACTCAAATGTCCGTTAACTGGTTAATGGATAAAATGTGGTATATCTACTCAATGGAATATTATTTGCCAATAAAAAGAAATGAAGTAGTGATACATATTACAACGTGGATGAGACTTAAAAGTACTATGCTACATGAAAGAAGCCAAACACAAAAGGCCACATACTGATTTCATTTTTGGAATACCCAGAAAAGGCAAATCCATAGAGATAGAAAGCAGATTAGTGGCTGCCAGGGGCAGGGGAAAAGAGGTAATAGAGGGTAACTGCTTAATGAGTATGGGGTTTTGGGGGGTGGTGAAAATGTTCTGGAGTTAGATAGTGGTGATGATTGCACAACATTTTAAATATACCAAAAAAAAATCACTGAATTAGTTACACTTTAATTAGTTAAAAAGACGAATTTCATATTCTGTGAATTTTATTTAATTTTTTAAAATACTTTAAAAAATAAGATTAGAGCAAAGTAAGAAGACAGAGGGTAACAAGAAAGGAGCTATTTTAGCTAATGTGATCAGAAAAGCTTTCTCAGATAAGTTGACACTGAAACAGAAACCTGAATATAATGAGGTTAAAAACCAAACAGATACCTGGGGCTTTGTTCCCTACTACTCCTTTCTCATTCTCTATCTCTCTCTCAACACTTTTTATTGTGGCAAAATATACATAATAAAAATTTTGTCATTTTAGTCATTTCTATTTACAATATTGTGTAACCATCACCACCATCTATTTCCACAACTTTTTCAATGCCCAAACAGAAAACTGCTACTCCTCTTTGTTTGGTCATTAATACAGAAAACAGAACAAAACAAGAAAAACTGAGAAATAATTTACAAAAGAAAAGGTGAGTATGGAGAGTACTTATATCACTCTTCTGTTTCTCTCCTCTTCAGTAAAGAGTTAATGATGACAATGGTAATATTTGTGTCATACGGGACACTCAAGCTCTGTGTTGAGAGAGATAAAGTGGTCGGGGAGGGAATGAGAAGAAAGAGATGTCTGGTAAGATTAGCCTTTTGGTAGGAAAAGTCCTTCCCTCATCATGAAACATTTGATTTCTCAATATTTATTGACTCAGAGAGCGTGTAATGGCCAGGAACCTCCCTACAACCATGTGCTCTACAAAATGGACAGTTATCCAATCAAACCCAGGTCTAAGAAAATCCCAATTTCTGCTCCCCAAATATACATAACTTCAAAAAATTTAAGAGAGCTATTTTTCCATATCTTGGCATTAAGCCTTAATAATTCACAGAGAGAGCAGTACTATTTTTCACTTAAACTAACTTGTAATATATGTATGTATGTATATACACACGATAACTAAACCTCTATTTTAAAAATGAAACATACACTACTTAAAGACAAAGAAATGTAAAGATGGCTAAAATTTTTTTAGTTTGAACTAATAAGAGTTGGCTCCTATTAAACATAGCATTCTCAGCATTATTTTCTCATAATGTCATTCTTATTCTGGGCTATAACCCGGTTTATATATTACATGTCTTTAGTACATGTAAGAAGGAATTTAAATTTACAATGCTAGCAAGAGAAATGGATTTATACACTCTATAATATAAGCTCTTATTTAACATACTTAAACATACTTACAACACTACTGATAGTAAGCTGCCACGAAGCAAATGTGTGATCTAAGTAACTCTAACTGACTCACTTTGCTGTACAGCAGAAACTAATACAAAGTTGTAAATCAACTATACTCCAATTAAAAAAAATTAAAGTTCATTCAAAAAAAATATTGAAAGGAGGCTCCAATGTATATCATAAAAGCACATCAATGCCCACAATGAAACTGAAGACAGGTATCTCTGCTCTGATGGGAAGCACCCCAGCTCCAGTAGTAGGTGTGTCCTACCTTAAAGCACTCTAATTCACAAAGTGAGAAGGAACTTTTTGATTCAAAACACAAGTCTCCGTATTATGCAGCAAGACAAAAATACTCTGCAAGACAACTAGGCTGAAAATAACAAAAATACAATTCCTGGGTGTTCTCCCTCAAGCCAATCACATCATCGAGCTGACAGGGCAGGCAGAGCTTAGGCCAGATTCAGTACCACTCTGTGCTTCAGAGCCCAGGGACTAGATCCTGTTTTCCTGGCATGCAGGACCTACATTCTCAATCAATCCACTTGCTGAGGTCCCAAATTGCCAGCCTTCCACCTCCCTTTCATTCCCTCTGCCCAGCTCCAGTTCCCTTCCAGCTGCAGGCCTGCATCTCACAAAGAACTGTCCTGCCCTTCCGGCAGCCCAGTGCACCCTCCGTGCCTTACCATGCTGCACCCAGCAGCTCTATTAGTTGGGCGAGGTCATGCACCTCTCCCAGCAAGCCCTCAAACACTGACCACTCTCCAACAGCCTCGGGCTCCTCACATACCCTCTCTTCTGATTGTCCCTACTTCAGATGGAGAGACTTGCAGCTCTTTGGGTGTACACTTCCTGGGCTGCTGGAGGGAAGCTGCAGGACTTCTCACCTCTGGGCTCACTTTGCTTAGCTCCATGAAGTCACTTTGCCCACAAAATCATTTCTTTTTATTTTTTTCCCCTCTTCTTCTTCCCTTCCATCCACCCCCCTCTCTCACCCTCTTGGAGTAACTCTAAACTGTTTTAGAGCACCTTCATTCCTGCAGAGCTTCAGACAGCACATCAGCAAAGTCTAGAAGTGTAGGGGCTGCTAAAGCTGTCTTCGCTGTTGTCCGTGCCACTGGGGCAGGGGTGTAGAATGACCTTAAGTCTCCAGGCTCCCTACCACGCCAGCCCAGCCAGGCTGCTCCTAATGAATAACAAATGGGCCTTCCCGATGCATTCACTCAGGACAAGCTGCCATTACAATCCGTTTTGTTTTTTTAGTGTTGTGGTAATGTATCATCTTGCTTGGCTGGATGTCATCCTTGAGAAGGTCACCAAAGGTATGTGCGCCTTTCTCCCAGACTCCCCTCCAATTCTAACCCACCCACACCCCCATCACCACCCCTCATTTAAAGGAAGCCATGGCAAATGTGGATAAAGTACTCGACACCTTTATTTGGACCTACAGAACCAGAAAATCTAGGCCCCCCGCTCATGGGTCCCACTTATTAGCTATAAACACTCCCCATTTTATAAGAGAAGTTCCTCAAAAGATGGCAGGTAGATCTTTAGCACAGATAGAAGAAGACAAGCCACAGGAGCCACAGGGGACGGCACTGAACTTTCAAAATTCGGGGGGTGGGGGGGACGGTGTTTGCGGAAGTGAAGGCCCATTATCCTAAACTAAAAACTCAGGTCTTGATTCAGAGTAAGGATTTTTTCCAAGCCTCCGACTCTTCATCTTCATTTCACAGATATTTAAAGCATGTATTATGTTGCTATGGACAATTAGCCTTTTATCCAATTTTACTTGAGAGTTTAACTCTCCCACCCGAAGGTTTTAATTATACCCTCAGCCCCATACTTAGGCCTCGGTTCCTGCAGCTGGAAATCTGCCCCAGTGATGTTATAACCTTGTTAATGTAACAAAAGAGGAGTTTACTTAAAACTGGACTGACTATGGACTTAAGCCAAATTTACTTGAAAGAGGAAAGAGTCTGTCAAAAATCCTATAGTAAACACGGCAAAGCAGTTCTTTCATAGCCTTCTCTTAATTCATAGCGACAAGCAATTTACATGTAAGTGGATTCATATGCTCTACCAAGAGGCCGCCTCTCCAAGCTGGGGCGGTGTGCACTGCCCCCCACCCAACCCGCCTCCCCTTGTTCTTTTCTTTCCTCCCTTTTAGTTTTTTTTTTTTTCCCTTTCTTGGTATGTGGACTAGGCCTTTCTCCTTAGTGAAACAGCATAAATCCACAATGTTTTAATCATCCCAAAGCATAATTAGGGCCCTCTAAACATTTACCAAGCCAGTCACTCTGAATAAAGGCAACCGAAATTTCCAAAAGCCACTCTTAGATGTGACTGTTGTCCTGTCAAATACACACTTTATATTCTGTTGCAGCCTGCTTATGAAGAGCGAAAAAGTCCCCTGCTAACGAGGCAAGAGTTGTGAGCCTTAAGTGGGAGCTGTTGATCAAATACCAGCGCCCACATTTTTCTCTGTTGCCAAAATCCTGCAGGGCTTCTTGCCTTCTACTGTTAATTAGATTACCTTTTTTAGTCCACACACTAACAAAAAACATACATTAGACTAAACAAGATATGACAACAAGGAAGGGTTGAAGAGAGAGCCTTCTGAGAAAACATTAAAGAAAAACATCCCTCTTAATATCACTGTATAAAGGAAAAAAAGAGACTGCAGGTAATTTCAGCCTGCAAGGGGGGAAATCCTCAACATTTTAGAAGCAAAGACCAAAAAATTAACTCCCCCCAAGCAGGACACCAGGCAGGGGTTTGCTTTAGTTTCATTATTTTCAACTATGCTCTTTGACAAAATCCATCCACAGCAGACAACTGGCCAGCACTCAAGTTTCTTTCATGCACATTGAAAGTTTAATTAGTTCTAACTAGATCAAAAGTTGTTTTTCCCCTTTTGGCATGTATCTGTATCATTTCTGTGCTATTTGGAAGCTGCTAGACATCAAAGGCAGATCCATCATTCTAGGGGAACCTCTGTTCCTTGGAGGCGATTCCAGTCTACCTCTCCTTCCACGCTACTGGCTCTCATGGCAGCCAGGGGCCACCGTGCAGAGCTGGTTGCACCCCACGACACGAACACAGCTCCTTCTCACTCCTCCGGAACAGAGCCCAGCACAAAATGGCCTAACTGTTCCTGAGAATGCCCTTGGACAACCCCAAACAAACCATTACCATATGGACATGGCAAATCCCCCCAAATGGAGAACTGATGGAAAATATTCCAAGATTGAGAGAGTCCAGAATTTGGCATCATTTAGGCCTTTAACAGCTCATAATATGGGGACCTATTTCAACTACTCCAAAGTTACCCTAACTTTTTCTTCCATTTTTTTTTCAGTCCTTTTTGCTATTCACCCCTAGGTCTTTGGTTCTAGGCTTTGAACTGGGTTAGCAAGTTACTAGGCAAACCGACTACCTACCAAGAGCCTTCTACTTACAGGAGAGCTTAGAGGTTACAAAGGCACAGGCTGAAAGCAAGGGTTAGCATCCCAGCTCTCCTTCACATTAGCTGTGTACCTTAGGCAAGTTTACTTAGCTTTCTTGAGCCTCAGTTTCCTTCTCTGTAATCTGGGAAGAATATCTCCTTCATCAGGTTGTTACAAGGAGTAAGAAAGATGTAAAGCACTGAGCCCTGTGTTCTCTCTATAGGCCAAACATGCCTAAGGGCATGCTCAGTTAGTGTTAGACACTACTCTAATCAAAGTAACCACTACTTTAGCATATATAGTTGTAGTGTTGCTTGATCTGGTCTTTTTACCACAAAGGTAAGGTTATTTTAAGATTCTTTTTTTTTGATTACATACTATATGCCAAGAACTGAACTAGGAGCTATTTATGTAGACTACATCTTCCTTTGTCAGAGTGGCAAGCTCTACGGGCTCCACATTCTAGCTGCTTCTTCACCAACTCAGAGTCCCTGGCATCTGGGAGAAGTCACGCAACCCACTTCAGGCCAATAATATAGAGTTATCCCCTTGGAAGGGGATATACCTTCCCACAGGTAAAGTTGTGTAGCACATAACATACCTTCTGGTAGAACGCAGATGTGATGACTGAACTGCAGCAGCAATTTTGCAACATGAAGACAAAAGCTGGCCATGACAGAGGATAAAATAGAATAGCAATAGTAAAATACCGTACACTTTCTGGACTGCCTACCTCCAGACTTACTGTTATGTGAGAAAACATATTATTTAATTTGGGGGTTTTCTGTTAGGGTAAGCAAGGATATCCCTAGCTGATACTTACCCTGATTTCTCTTTGGCCTAGAAGATGTGACTACAGAGAAAAGAGGATTTTTGGACACCCTGCAGATCAGCCTGGACTTATTTAAGGAAGGATTAGATGGCAACTTGAGATGTAGAATGTCTGCTGCCCAAACTCATCACACTTCCCCTTCTAGCAGCCCCACCACATGCTGCAGGATCACACAACACAATTACTAAATTGTGGTTTTATCACTGTCTGCAATATTTTGGCTTCCCTTGGGTTCCAAAATATTATGTTTAAAAATCTCCATCCTTGCCCTTGGTTGTGTTCCAAAAAGAAAAGGCATTACTGGCGAGCATGTGCCTTCCTAAGAAGCACTGATGAGAGTACATCTTGAAGTGAGCACATTAATGGGTGTCCTTTAAACCCTCCACTTCCCATTTTCCCATTAGAGCCTCCTTAATTTAGCACCCCAGGATTCTACTTAAATTACCTTCTTAGTCAGGATTAGGGGAGCAAAAGGAGACCACAGGGCCCTGACCCTGACAGTTCAAATTGTCAGCGCCAGGAGACTGACACACTTTTCTCCCCACTAATCCCGCACTGCGTGGCATGGTCTCAATTTTAGAGAAATCCGAATGCTTATACACTTAGCCAATCCCCAAGTGATTCAGATAAACTCAGTACTGAATAAGTGAGGCATTTATGTATCTTGAATATCTCTACTTGCTCGATGCCAGGGCCTCAATATTTTGATAAAGTGATGACAGGAAGAACACAGAGAACAAAAAGTAAAAGCAAAGAAAATACTATAAGTACATGGAAAAACTATGAGCTGCTAGAATTTATTTTGTATATTAGAGAGGGGATACATGTCTATAATGCCATTTTCGAAAAGTAGATTTTAGAGGCCAGATTGGTTTTCCTTCCTTTCTTGAGGAAACTGAAGCAGATTTGGGCTCAGAATAATCCAAGGGCAATTTCTAAAAGCCACTTTGAATGGTCTTCCTCCTGGATCTGCCAAAAAAGTACACTAAAAAAGGACTTTAAAAATCCTTTCTGTCTGTAGCAGCACTGTCAAACAGAAATATAATACAAGCCAAATTTTCTAGTAGCCACATCAAAAAAAAAATGTAAAAAGAAACAACTGAAATTAATATTAATATTTTATTTAACCAAATATATTCAAAATATTATTATTTGATATATAATATAAAAATTATTACTGAAATAATTTATATTCTTTTTTTCATATTAAGTTTTTGAAATCAGGAGTGCATTTACATTTATAGCACACCTCAATTTGGACTAGCCACATTTCAAATGCTCATTAGCCACAGAAGGCTCATGGCTAATGTACTGAATAGCACTGACTTATATATACCTATTCTGTACACACACACACACACACACACAATCAATGGCACAGTGGCTATTATCATTAGCAGAATAACATGTATCAGTTGTTGACTCCTCCTACCCGTTCCACACATTTAGTGAAAAGGGGTGGGGTATAAATCAGCACAAGGCATATTATAGCCTAATCCAGGTGAAATTGCTGATACTTAACCATTTTTTACCTAAAAAATGGCAATTTCATGTAGTTCAACCTAATATTTTGAACCCAAAGTTTTCATGAAAGGGGTCATGGTGAGATCCAGAGCTTAGGCCCACAGTAGGCCTCCATAGTAAGCAAATCATTGTCATGAGTAGTTTCTGATTACAAAAGTATGAACCACCATATTTCAAGTCCAGGTACAGTAATTCATTAACTGCTAAAGTGTTTGGATCCTCTTTTATAGACTAATAAACAGCTTCTCCAAGTCTGGCTGAAAGATATTTGATCAAAAAGCAAGGCACTTGCTGATGATAGGTGTTCCTGGCTACCTACCACGTGTGGCTCAAGGTCTATGGCTGCAGATGCCTAGAAGCACATCACTTAGATGCCTCAGAAGTTCCTCAAATTCAGTCTTTGCAAAACCATCGTCTTGGGTCCAAGCAGGGAGGGCAATGAGGGAGAGCGCCCCAGCAACGTGCCCTGGTCCCAAAGTAGGCGGGGACCCCACGTGAACCCCCACATCACTAATCCAAGCCCCGGGAGAAGGCGGGAGGAGGGTGGCCCCGGGTCTGAGTACCCGAATGCCTACCCAAGGCCAGGCTCTGAGTCAGGCTGGTCGCCCTGATGGGTTTGACCACCACCCTTCTCACGCCCTTTTCCGTGGGCGACCATAGGGCAGAAGCTTGGGTTTCAAATGCAAAACATTCGTCTCCTGGAATCAGACCTGGATTCCAGAGGATGTTAAGACTTTTCTTTCCCAAAAAACTCAGTGCCTGGAGGAGACCTAAGGCCCAAGGCCTTCTGCCCCTCAGCTGTATCTGCCAGTAAATAGGTACCTTGAAGCACAGGCCCGCTTTCTCTATCTTGCAGCCCTCCTGCAGTTTTTCTGGCATCATGGCTAGAACCAGAACATCCCACCAATGATAGCTGTTCTGAGACATAACTCAATATTTGTGGGGCAACACTCAAGGAAATAGCCACTTCAAATTTATCCTATTTTACCATGTAGACTACTTGTGGGAAGAGAGAACATTTTTTACCTCCTGCCAAAACAAAGTCCTTTGTGCGGCCGTGTGGCTGACAGGGTCTTGGTGCTCCGGCTGGGTGTCAGGCCAGTGCCTCTGAGGTGGGAGAGCCAAGTTCAGGACATTGGTCCACCAGAGACCTCCCGGCCCCACATAATATCAAAGGGCGAAAGTTCTCCCAGAGATCTCCATCTCAACTCTAAGACCCAGCTCCACTCAACGATCAGCAAACTACAGTGCTGGACACACCATTCCAAGCAACCAGAAAGACAGGAACACAACCCCACCCATTAGCAGCGAGGCTGCCTAAAATCATAATAAGGTCACAGACACCCCAAAACACACCACCTGATGCGGTCCTACCCACCAGAAAGACATGATCCAGCCTCATCCACCAGAACACAGGCACCAGTCCCCTCCACCAGGAAGCCTACACAACCCACTGAACCAAACTTTGCCATGAGGGGCAGACACCAAAAACAACGGGAACTATGAACCTGCAGCCTGCAAAAAGGAGACCCCAAACACAGTAAGTTAAGCAAAATGAGAAGACAGAGAAACATACAGCAGATGAAAAAGCAAGGTAAAAACCCACCAGACCAAACAAATGAAGAGGAAAAGGCAGTCTACCTGAAAAAGAATTCAGAGTAATGATAGTAAAGATGATCCAAAATCTTGGAAAGAGAATGGAGAAAATACAAGAAACGTTTAACAAGGACCTACAAGAACTAAAGAGCAAACAAACAATGATGACCAACACAATAAATGGAATTAAAAATTCTCTAGAAGGAATCAATAGCAGAATAACTGAGGCAGAAGAACGGATAAGTGACCTGGAAGATAAAATAGTGGAAATTACTACTGCCAAGTAGAATAAAGAAAAAAGAATGAGAAGAATTGAGGACAGTCTTAGAGACTTCTGGGACAACATTAAACGCATGAACATTCGAATTATAGGGGTCCCAGAAGAAGAAGAAAAAAAAGAAAGGGTCTGAGAAAATATTTGAAGAGATTATAGTTGAAAACTTCCCTAATATGGGAAAGGAAATAGTTAATCAAGTCCAGGAAGCACATTCACAGGTGAATTCCATCAAACATTTAGAGAAGAGCTAACACCCATCCTTTTCAAACTCTTCCAAAAAATTGCAGAGGAAGGAAAACTCCCAAACTCATTCTATGAGGCCACCATCACCCTGATATCAAAACCAGACAAAGAAACTACAAAAAAAGAAAATTAGAGACCAATATCACTGATGAATATAGATGCAAAAATCCTCAACAAAATACTAGCAAACAGAACCCAACAACACATTAAAAGGATCATACACTAACAGCCATAAAAGGGAAAATCGACAGTAACACAATCATAGTAGGGACTTTAACACCCCACTTTCACCAATGGACAGATCATCCAAAATGAAAATAAGTAAGGAAACACAGCTTTAAATGATACATTAAACAAGATGGACTTAATTGATATTTATAGGACATTCCATCCAAAAACAACAGAATACACGTTCTTCTCAAGGGCTCATAGAACATTCTCCAGGATAGATCATATCTTGGGTCACAAATCAAGCCTTGGTAAATTTAAGAAAACTGAAATCGTATCAAGTACCTTTTCTGACCACAACGCTCTGAGACTAGATATCAATTACAGGAAAAAAATCTGTAAAAAATACAAGCACATGGAGGCTAAACAATACACTACTAAATAACCAAGAGATCACTGAAGAAATCAAAGAGGAAATCAAAAAATACCTAGAAACAAATGACAATGAAAACACAATGACCCAAAACCTATGGGATGCAGCAAAAGAAGTTCTAAGAGGGAAGTTTATAGCAATACAATCCTACCTCAAGAAACAAGAAACATCACGAATAAACAACCTAACCTTACACCTAAAGCAATTAGAGAAAGAAGAACAAAAAACCCCCAAAGTTAGCAGAAGGAAAGAAATCATAAAGATCAGATCAGAAATAAATGAAAATGAAATGAAGGAAACAATAGCAAAGATCAATAAAACTAAAAGCTGGTTCTTTGAGAAGATAAACAAAATTGATAAACCATTAGCCACACTCATCAAGAAAAAAAGGGAGAAGACTCAAATCAATAGAATTAGAAATGAAAAAGGAGAAGTAACAACTGACACTGCAGAAATACAAAGGATCATGAAAGACTACTACAAGCAACTCTATGCCAATAAAATGGACAACCTGGAAGAAATGGACAAATTCTTAGAAAAGCACAACCTTCCGAGAATGAACCAGGAAGAAACAGAAAATATAAACAGACCAATCACAACCACTAATATTGAGATTGCGATAAAAAATCTTCCAACAAACAGAAGCCCAGGACCAGATGGAGTCACAGGCGAATTCTATCAAACATTTAGAGAAGAGCTAACACCTATCCTTCTCAAGCTCTTCCAAAATATAGCAGAGGGAGGAACACTCCCAAACTTGTCATCACCCTGATACCAAAACCAGACAAAGATGTCACAAAAAAAGAAAACTACAGGCCAGTATCACTGATGAACATAGATGCAAAAATCCTCAACAAAATGCTAGCAAACAGAATCCAACAACACATTAAAAGGCTCTTACACCATGATCAACTGGGGTTTACCCCAGGAATGCAAGGATTCTTCAATATATGCAAATCAATCAATGTGATAAACCATATTAACAAATTGAAGGAGAAGAACCATGTGATCATCTCACTAGATACAGAAAAAGCTTTTGACAAAATTCAAGACCCATTTATGATAAAACCTCTCCAGAAAGTAGGCATAGAGGGAACTTACCTCAACATAATAAAGGCCATATACGACAAACCCACAGCCAACATCATTTGCAATGGTGAAAAACTGAAAGCATTTCCTCTAAGATCAGGAACAAGACAAGGATGTCCACTCTCACCACCATTATTCAACATACTTTTGAAAGTTTTAGCCACAGCAATCAGAGAAGAAAAAGAAGTAAAAGGAATCCAAATCAGAAAAGAAGAAGTAAAGCTATCACTGTTTGCAGATGACATGATACTATACATAGAGAATCCTAAAGATGCTACCAGAAAACTATTAGAGCTAATCAATGAACTTGGTAGAGGAGCAGGATACATAATTAATGCACAGAAATCTCTTGCATTCCTATATACTAATGATGAAAAATCTGTAAGAGAAATTAAGGAAACACTCCCATTTACCACTGCAACCAAAAGAATAAAATACCTAGGAATAAATCTACTTAAGGAGACAAAAGATCTGTATGCAGAAAACTATAAGACACTGATGAAAGAAATTAAAGATGATACAAACAGATGGAGATATATACCATGTTCTTGGATTGGAAGAATCAATATTGTGAAAATGACTATACTACCCAAAGCAATCTACAGATTCAGTGCAATCCCTATCAAATTACCAATGGCATTTTTAACGGAACTAGAACAAAAAATCTTAAAATTTGTATGGAGACACAAAAGACCCCGAATAGCCAAAGCAGTCTTGAGGGAAAAAAACGGAGTTGGAGGAATCAGACTCCCTGACTTCGGACTATACTACAAAGCTACAGTAATCAAGACAATATGGTCCTGGCACAAGAACAGAAACATAGATCAATGGAACAAGATAGAAAACCCAGAGATAAACCCACACACCTATGGTCAACTAATCTATGACAAAGGAGGCAAGGATATACAATGGAGAAAAGACAGTCTCTTCAGTAAGTGGTGCTGGGAAAACTGGACAGCTACATGTAAAAGAATGAAATTAGAACACTCCCTAACACCATACACAAAAAGAAACTCAAAATGGGTTCGAGACCTACATGTAAGACCAGACACTATAAAACTCTTAGAGGAAAACATAGGAAGAACACTCTTTGACATAAATCACAGCAAGATCTTTTTTGATCCACCTCCTAGAGTAATGGAAATAAAAACAAAAATAAAGAAACGGGACCTAATGAAACTTAAAAGCTTTTGCAAAGCAAACTACAAACAAGAAGAAAAGACAACCCTCAGAATGGGAGAAAATATTTGCAAACAAAGCAACAGACAAAGGATTAATCTCCAAAATATATAAACAGCTCATGCAGCTCAATATTAAAAGAAGAAACAACCCAAACCAAAAATGGGCAGAAGACCCAAAGAGACATTTCTCCAAAGAAGACATACAGATGGCCAGGAAGCACATGAAAAGCTGCTCAACATCACTTATTATTAGAGAAATGCAAATCAAAACTACAATGAGGTATCACCTCACCCCAGTTAGAATGGGCATCAGAAAATCTACAAACAACAAATGCTGGAGAGGGTGTGGAGAAAAGGGAACCCTCTTGCATTGTTGGTGGGAATGTAAACTGATACAGCCACTATGGAAAACAGTATGGAGGTTCCTTAAAAAACTAAAAATAGAATTACCATATGACCCAGCAATCCCACTACTGGGCATATACCCAGAGAAAACTATAATTCAAAAAGACACATGCACCCCAACTTTGATTTCAGCACTATTTACAATAGCCAGGTCATGGAAGCAACCTAAATGATCATCGACCGACGAATGGATAAAGAAGATGTGGTACATATATACAATGGAATGTTACTCAGCCATAAAAAGGAATGAAATTGGGTCATTTGTAGAGACGTGGATGGATCTAGAGACTGTCATACAGAGTGCAGTAAGTCAGAAAGAGAAAAACAAATATTGTATATTAACGCATATATGTGGAACCTAGAAAAATGGTACAGATGAACCGGTTTGCAGGTTAGAAACTGAGACACAGATGTAGAGAACAAACGTATGACACCAAGGGGGGAAAGCAGCGGGGGGTAGTGGTGGTGGTGCTGTGATGAATTGGGAGATTGGGATTGATATATATACACTAATATGTATAAAATGGATAACTAATAAGAACGTGCTGTATGAAAAAATAAATAAAATTCAAATAAGTAAATAAATAAAAGGAGTCAAATTAAAAAGTGCCTACTACATAAAAACAATGTTCTTCTTAAAATGTTTTAGCCAAAATTGTAATATAATTATTATCAGTGTTCAAATAAATTATACCTTGGTTTCCAAAAAAAAAAAAACCAAACACCGTATGCTAACACATATATATGGAATCTTAAAAAAAAAAAAAAAAAAAAAGGTTCTGAAAAACCTAGGGGCAGGACAAGAATAAAGACGCAGATGTAGAGATTGGACCTGAGGACACAGGGAGGGGGAAGGGTAAGCCGGGACAAAGTGAGAGAGTGGCATGGACTTATATATACTACCAAATGTAAAACAGATAGCTAGTGGGAAGCAGCCGCATAGCACAAGGAGGTCAGCTCGGTGCTTTGTGACCACCTAGAGGGGTGGGATAGGGAGGGTGGGAGGGAGATGCAAGAAGGAAGAGATATGGGAATATATGTATATGTATAGGTGATTCACTCTGCTATAAAGCAGAAACTAACGCACCATTGTAAAGCAATTACACTCCAATAAAGACATTAAAAAAAAAATCATCTCCACAACCACCATTACCACCATCATCATTGTTGTTATCTCCATCATCAGCACCATCATTACCTTCAACATTACCATCACCACAACCATGACTATCATCATTGGGTCATCATCACCACCACCACCATCATCACCATATCTCCTATTTAATAAGTCCTTACTTAGTTCTTTTTACCCATGTCCCTAAGATACTTTCACTCCTTTATCCATTGAACTTCTATCAATCTTTAATACTTAGTATAAATCTCACTCCTCAAAGTTCTCCCCACCTCACAGGCTAAATGAATTGCTCTCTCACCTCTGTGGAACCACTGAAAAAGTCCTTTGTACATGTATAGGTTATAATACAATGTCCTAGTTATGCAATCCTCTCTCCCTACTTTCAGCTCCTAGCACTGAGTCAGGTAGATTTCACAACACTATGCAGAGCCCCCCTTTTAATAGCTTTATTGAGATATAATTCACATATCACACAATTCACCCATTTAAAGGGTACAAGTAAGTGAGTTTTAGTATATTCAGTTGTGAACCCATCACCACAATCACATTTTAGAAAATTTGCATTACCCCAACAGAACTCCATACCATTAGCAGTCATCCTCCACTTCTTCCCCCCAGCCCTTCGCAACCACTAATCTATTTTCAGTCTCTGTACATTTGCGTATTTGCATATAAAATGGATCATACAATATGTGGTCTTTTGAGACTGGCTCTTATTACTTAACATGATGTTTTCAAGGTTCTTACATGTTAAAGAATCTATCAGTACTTCATTTCTTTTTATTGTCAAATAACAGTTCATATATGGATATACCTCATTTTGTGTATCCATTTATCATCAATTCATCCATTTGGATTGTTTCTACCTTTTGGCTATTATTCATAATCCAACTGAAACATTCATGTACAAGTTTTTGTGTGGATATATGTTTTCATTTCCTTTCGGTATGTACCTAGGAGTGGAATTGCTGTTTCACATGAGAACTCTGTGTTTAACATTCCAGAGAACTACCAAGCTGTGTTTCCAAAGTGGCCGCACCACTTTACAAGCTCATCGTCAATGTATGAGGGTTCCAGTTTCTCCACATCATTATCAACACTTGTTATTGTCTGTCTTTTTTATTACAGCCATCCTAGTGGGTGTGAAGTGGTGTCTCGTTGTGGTTTTGATTTATATTTATTTATAGTTCCCTAAAGACTAAAGATAGTGAGCATCTTTTCACGTACTTATAGGCCATTTGTATATCTTCTTTGGAGAAATGTCTATTCAAATCCTTTGCCTTTTTAAAATTGAGTTACTTGAATTTTTATTGTTGGGTTGTAAGAGTTCTTTATATATTCTGGATGCAAGTCCTTTACCAGATATGTTTGCAAATATTTTCTCCCATTTTGTGGATTGTCTTTTCTTGATAGTGTCATTTGAAGCACAAAAGTATTTAATTTTGATGAAGTCCAATTTATTTTTTTCTTTAGTTGTCTATGCTTTTGGTGTCATATCTAAAAAGGCTCTGTCTAACCCAAGGTCACAAAGATTTATACCTATGTTTTACTGTAGGAGTGTTATAGTTCTAATGCTTACATTTAGGTCTGTGATCTATATTGAGTTAATTCTTGTATATGGCGTGAGAGAGCCCTTTACATAGCTTCGAGTTTTCAGAAATAGATAGTCCACACATTTTTTTGTATATCTCATATACACATTAGCAATAGTTTCTTCTTCAATTGCAACAATACTCAAGTATGCTTTATCATGAGTATTTCACAGAGAAACCTGGCATTCAAGATGTCCTGAGAATTTTACACAGAAGAATCTAAAGAAGTTAAAATGACTGTTTATCATCAAGATACTGTTAATCTTGATAAATTTTTTGAAATTTTGATTTTATACTGTCCTGTGATATTTTTCATTGCCTTAAATGATTTCTATAATCTGAATATTGAAATTCAATAGATGTTTATGGTTTCTTGGGTTTTGGTGTCATTTCTTCTTCTTCCCTCCCTCCTTCCTTCCATCCCTCCCTCCTTCCCTTGGTTTCTCCAATCTTCCCTTCCTTCCTTTTCCTTCCTTCCTTCCTCTTTTCTTCTTTTGTCCCTGCCTCCCTGGTCAATTCCTTTCCTCCCTTCTTTTCTAAGTTCCTTCCTAACTACTATTCTCCCTTATTTACCTATTAATTTCCTTTCTTAATTCTCCTCTTAACTAAAGTGTAAGCTCACTGAAAGCATCTGCTATAGGTCTTAGTCATTTTCATAGCCCTTTACCAGCCACCACCATCCCACTGCCCACACACAGTGCCGAGAATTGAGCCTGGCATGTGGTAGGTAGGTACTCAATAAGTGTTTTATGATTTAATTTGAATAGTTAAACCCTGTCCATAGTTCCTAACCAAACTATAAGGATTCCCTTCTCCCACAGTGACTGTATATGCACTATTCCTACCATTTTCAATTTTGCAAAAAAATTTATACTAACTGTAGAATGAGAAGCATTACTCCATGTAAATGAAAAAAATTGAGAGAAAATAGTAACAGTACAATCATGACTATGCAAAATGTAGGAAAGGAAAAAGAGACTAGAAAAAAAAATCAAAATGTCAACTCTTTTTCTTGGGTAAATGCTTTCTTCTTGTTGCTAGTCAGTATTCTCATAATATGCACATTTAATTTCTGTTTTTAAAAAGAGAAGTCTCTTTCAAAATAAGTATTACTTATATTTGATTTTTCAGATATGAAAAGAGATGTAACTTCACTTCTATTAGTCACCTGAAAATGTTATACAAGAAGAAAGCATTTTTATAATTACAAAGCTCTACACAAATATAATTTACTAGTCTTATCTTGAATAATAATAACACAATGAATCTACATCATCCAATCCATTATACTGTTTAAAATATGAAGCAATCATAGAATTTCTGATTTATTACAGATAATTTTCTATATTCAGTTGACCCTTCCATGATGATAACATACATCCTCCTCTTCTCTCCTGCCTTACTGACCCTGTGTACATTTCAACATATTAAAGATGAATTTAGTGGTTCCTTAATCTATAAATGAAGTAGCCTCTATACCTCCTCTGGGTTTTATCAGAAAGCATGAGTAATGTGTGTGTGGTCTGTACACAAATACACATGTACAATGAAGCCCTGCATCTCCAATAGGCAGGCTTTGCCCCTGCAGGTGTGGCAAGCTGGAGATAATATAACCTGTGTCTAAGATGCAGGAACATCTGCTGCATTCCTGGAAATGGTCTGTTGGTTGGATTTAAGAACCCTGGAGCCTGTAGTTGGTCAGTTCTGTTCTGGGTGCCACTGAGGCCCAAGGAAATGATGCTAAGACAGTTCAGGAGACAAGGGCATAATTCAGTCAGTTTACAAAGAAAGAAAACAAAAGCAATCCCTGGCAACAGAAGCCAGCTCTCCTTCTCTCCCAGCTGATTTTGGAGAGCCCTTGCCCTGTGGACTTTGACATCAGAGGCTGAGGCTCTCCTGGTCTTCCACTGGCTGCTGCTTAATAAAAACACCATCCCATTTTGATCATCATTATTTCCTCAGTTAATAACGCTTAAAGAAGAAAGCATGTTTTCGAGATGTTAAGGGGTAGAGGCTCAATCTGGCTGAGGTCCGCCTTGGCAGGAATCAACTCTTTTCTTCCTAAGGTTTTATATTCTTTTGGTAAATTTTTTTGTATTATTTCAAATATTAAAATAATAAAACATTTGGTTATGCGATGGAAAGTGGTTCAAGTTTGCTGCCACAGAGTTTCACGTATACACTTTTAGGTGCATTAAACAGCAAACTCCAAGCTGGAGTTTTAAATATTTTCCATGCTCAATATCTCCCTGAAAAATTCCAGACCAGTTCTGGGAACCCCTTTCATTGTGTACCTTATTTTTTTAAAAATCCTTTCTTATTATAAACATATAAATTATTTCCAACACCATCATGAAGGAAAGGTAATGCTGAAAATTTCATATTCAATTACAGTTGACCAATGTGAATGTAAACAATGTTACTATACATTGTGGAGATAGCATCTCTAACGGCAGGTTGGGAAAAATGACTTGGGTTAGTAGCCAACGTTCAATGGCCACATGTCAAGAAGAATGTGAGAATGGAGGGAAAAGGGGGCTCTAACCTGCTTGGAGGGAAACTATTTGTTTTAAGGCAAAGATAAGGTTAGGAGTCAAGGATGATGTGGTAGAAGGTTAGCTATTATTGCATACTTCTGGGGGTGACATTTTGATCCCCTTCCCCATGTAAGTGGCCATTTTTCAGCAGAAGCTTCCACAGCTGTTTTGGGCTTTTAGCAGGACCCAATCTATTTAATCACTGCATTATTTTAATTGGCCATTTAAATATTGTATTTGATTGTAAGTCCCATATGAAACACTCC
Source organism: Balaenoptera physalus (assembly GCF_965194825.1). NCBI lineage: Eukaryota > Metazoa > Chordata > Mammalia > Artiodactyla > Balaenopteridae > Balaenoptera > Balaenoptera physalus. Next base: position 77,649,577 of record NC_138896.1, read on the forward strand.
TCATATCCCCCTTCATTACCTGGCTCACTTCTCTCACCCATTAGGTCTCACATCAGCCATTTATTCCTCCTGGAAGCTTCCCTAAACCTTCATGCTTCCTTCCAATCTGGATTAGATGTCCCAATACCCCCCAGAACCTTCCTTATCAGAGTACTTACTCCATCTTCCTCATTAGTGCATGAGCTTCACTAGGTAGGGACCACGTCACCAGGGTCAGACTCAGTGCCCTGTCCATAGCAAGTGCCCAGTGACTAACTGTGGAATACACAAAAAAAGAACCCACAGAATATCGAATGGAGATGGGTTAGAATACTGAGGGTCCTGTAAACCTGTTACAAGAAGAAGAGAAAGAAGAACTGGGTACTTTGGAGATAAGAAGGTTCTACAGCATGGAGGGTACTGGGGACAGGACAAGACAGGAGAACGGCCTTAAATACTCAAGAATTATAAAGAAGGTCTAAATGCTTAAGCAGCCTCAAAAAGCAAAATGTAAAAGAACTAAAAAAGCAAGAGGGTGAAATGATGAAGAAAGTTATTATAGTACAACAAAAGGCAAACATTTAAGGGAGAGTTCTCTGAAGAGAGAACACTGAGGAGTAGATTTATTAAGAGTTACTAAGTATCAGATCTATCCTAAGTGTTTTATATGTATTAACTCATTTAATCATCAGAGAAACTCCACAGGCAAGGTAACGTCATTTATACACTTGTCAATGTCACAGTGCCAGTAGAGTAAGTGGCAAGGCAGAGATTTAAATCCAAGTCATCTTTCCCCTCAAAACCCAGGCTCTTGACCCTTGTGCTAATGTATTCCTTGTCAATGCTGGTGCCAGGTAGAGGTTAAAGGACTCCTTCTCAGACACGCTGTTGAGGAGTTTAGGGAACATCACCAGATGAGAGGACAGGCTGGTAATATGAAACACTAAGTTCCCATGATGACACTTAATTGTCACCATGCAGTCTTGCTTGGCTCAAGGCTAACTGTCAACCAAACTGTGATGGATATAAAGTCTGTTGTGGTTTGAGACCCTAGCCTTCACATTTCCCTATCCTTCTGGGACACCTTCTCTCTCCACCTTCTATTGCAGCCAGGGCGAGACTGCTGCCCAAGTTCCTGGCCCACATGTTATGCCTTCTTGAATCATTCCCCTGTAGAGTAACCAGATCTGAATACCAAGGCCAAGACAAAAATATGGTTCAACCCGAAGATATCCCATGGTAACCTAGTCGAGGGAGAGAAGGGCAAAGATGATATTTGGATATGGAAACCATTCTATTGCTCCCTCAAATCACCAAGGTTGGATGTACAAAAGACATTCAAATAATGAAGACATCAAGACTAGAGTTAAGGTCTGGGAAAATGGGGACTATGTCTGAGCCGTGACTAGGTCAGCATCTAGTGCAGTGGGTGGACCCTAGTTACTGCTCAGTGAATTACGATTGAATTAATTAATGACCAAATGCTCTAGAGCAACTGCAAAAAAAAATTTTTCCCAATGAAATGGAGCTTCTGGGGGCAAGCAGATGTCATCATTAACAAAAATAGTGCAAGAAGCAAAATGGTTCTGTTCAGGCCTCAGCAGAGATTCAGGAGTTTAATCTTATTACAAAGAAAGCTTAACCTCAGTTACATTCCCTGCAGAAAAGCTACGATTAATCAATACCCAAGAAACTTTAGGCACAGAAGATGCAACCAATCATCAGTTCATGCTCACACTTTGGAAGTTGTTGTTTGTTTTCTTTCTTCAAAAAACCTGAAGAGTTACCATGCAGTCAAGAAGTTGAAAAGAGACAAGATCAAGAAAGGCCTACCCTTCCAGTCATGTGTAGAAATGTCCATAATCACCAAAAGATAACAAAAACTCTACCCATGATGTAATCACATCAGTCCTGGGAACACTGAGACTTAGGCATAAGCCAGGATGAACAGAACTGAAAATCAACTGAAGAATGTGTCAAGTGGTGTAAATCTTTCTGATTTCCCTATATAATACCACTAAATGGTCCATTTTGCTGCTTTATAACAACATTAAAAAAAAAATTAGAATCTAAGCCTCTCACATTTGGGTCCCAGTGGGTTTCAACCTTATGGGGGAAGCCTTCGTTAGAATTGTTCTCCATCTTGAAGTGTTTGTAATTTGGTGTCACAAATGTTTATCTGAAAAAAGAACGTTTATATTGAAATATTTATGAATGAAATGATATAATGTCTGGGATTTGCTTCAAAATAACCCAGGGATAGAAGTGGGGAAATGTGGGATAGGAAGGAGACAGTACTGGCAATGAGTTGAATAATTGCTGAAGTTGGGTGAAGGGTACGTGGGGTTTCATTTTACTTTTGTATGTAACAGACATTTTTAAAAAAAGGTTTAGCAGTAATTTACCCAAGCCTATTGAGCCATCAATTAGAAAAGAGATGATTCTCACAGGAGTATGCCTCTCTGTTTTATGGAAGCACCCATTGCTTTAAAGAAAGATAAAACCAGCGCTCATCAATATTAGACTTAGATCTCATTTGGGTGTTTCTCCCCAGATACCTGCATGGGTCCTACATTAAAAGGCAGGCTTCTCAAGGTACTTTTTAAAAAACATTCTTTAGTAGGGAATTTTCAATTAACCAAAATTCTTTAAAATTCTCTTCTCTAAATATAGGCATTTGACAAATTCGTCATCATTCTAAATGAGAAGCTTATCTAACTTCAATATATTGTTCATTGAAAGGCCTTCTCCATGGAAATCTTTAGTAAAAGGTGAAAGACGTATTCGGTCTGAAAAGAAACCAGAGTATGAAACGCCTCCTAAGAAATGATAGTATCCACAGAGGAGTTGGGAGTCAACGTGGCCATGTGGGAAGATGCAAAGTTAGCGGTTCCCCACAACTAGGGTGCCTGCTGGCAGCTGGTGGGGGACTCTGATGCCCAAGGAGACGAGAGGAACCCCAAAGTGAACCAGTAGGAGGTAGGGGGACTGAGGGAGGAGGAGAAGTGGAGGCCAGACAGGATCAGCGCCCCTGAGGCGGGGAAGATCAGGAGAGGCAGGCAGGAGGGACTCTCTGGGAAGAGCGGGAGAGGAGCAGAGGGTGACAGCCCTGCCCACTCAGTCCGGGGAGCCTGCTGAGCTCCCAGGCCGGTCCCCTGCCCTCCAAAGCCCCCTCCAAGCCACGTAGGTCCTTGGGAGCATAGGAGGGCGGCCGGGGAGATCAGGAGAGGCAGGCAGGAGAGGCCCTCCAAGACAGGAGGAGGGAAAGGAGAGGAGGACATTTTCCCGCCCACTCGAGTCCAGGAAGCCTGCTGGACTACCAGGTGACGTCCCCTGTCCTCTGAGACCAGGGGTGGGGGGCATGCCTGGGCCCCTTCTGTTCCTTGAGCCTAAGTCCCATCCCCTACAGCCCCCAGGGCCTTTTCCAGCCCTGAGGGTCCTGAGCACCACCCAAAGCTTGCCCTTGCTTAGGCCCCGCCCTCCAGAGCCAAGGCCTTCCCCCGCCCTTTTTTTTTTCCTTTTCCCTCCTCCTCTTTTTCACTATTGTGGTACTGATGTACCTTCCAGTTGTTGATTCATCTATATTTTTATTTTTATATTCTTTCTAACATATCTATTAGCTTCCTAGTCTAATTTTATTTTTTACTTTGTTATTTTTCTCTTTTTTTTTTTTGCCACCCCGGGCAGCTTGCGGGATCTGGGTTCATGAGCCCTGAGTCAGGCCGAAACTCCTTCAGTGGGAGCTCCAAGTCCGAACCACTAGACTAACAGAGAACCTCAGACCCCAGGGAATATTCATCAGAGTGAGGTCTCACAGAGTTCCTCATCTCAGCACCAAGACCCAGCTCTACCCAATAGTCTACAAACCCCAGTGTTAGAAGCCTTAGGCCAAACAACCAGTAAGACAAGAACACAATCCCACTCATTAAAAAAAAAAAAAAGAGATGGCAAAAAAATATGTCACAGATGAAGGAACAAGGTAAAAACCTACAAGACCAAATAAATGAAGAGGAAATAGGCAATCTACCTCAAAAAGAATTCAGAGTAATGATAGTAAAGATGATCCAGAATCTCAGAAATAGAATGGAGGCACAGATTGAAAAAATACAAGAAATGATTAGAAGATCTAGAAGAACTAAAGAACAAACAAACAGAGATGAACAACACAATAACTGAAATGAAAAATACACTAGAAAGAATCAATAACAGAATAACTGAGGCAGAAGAACAGATAAGTGAGCTGGAAGACAAAATGGTGGAAATAACTGCCGAGGAGCAGAATAAAGAAAAAAGAATGAAAAGAATTGAAGACAATCTCAGAGACCTCTGGGACAACACTAAATGCACCAACATTCCAATTATAGGGGTCCCAGAAGAAGAAGAGAAAAAGAAAGGGTCTGAGAAAATATTTGAAGAGATTATAGTCGAAAACTTCCCTAACACGGGAAAGGAAATAGTTTCCCAAATCCAGGAAGCACAGAGAGTCCCACACAGGATAAACCCAAGGAAAAACACAACAAGACACATATTAATCAAACTAACAAAAATTAAATTCAAAGAAAAAATATTAAAAGCAGCAAGGGAAAAACAAAAAATAAATTATAAAAGAATCCTCATAAGGTTATCAGCTGATCTTCCAGTGGAAACTCTGCAGGCCAGAAGGAAGTGGCAGGATATACTTAAAGTGACGAAAGAGAAAAACTTACAACCAAAATTACTTTACCCACCAAGGATCTCATTCAGATTCAATGGAGAAGTCAAAAGCTGTTCAGATAAACAAAAGCTAAGAGAATTCAGGACCACCAAACCAGCTTTGCAACAAATCCTAAAGGAACTTCTCTAAGCAGGAAACACAAGAGAAGAAAAAGACCCACAAAAACAAACCCAAACAATTAAGAAAATGGTAATGGGAACATACATATTGATAATAACCTTGAATGTAAATGGATTAAATGCTCCAACCAAAAGAAACAGACTGGCTAAATGGATACAAAAAGAAGACCCATATATATGCTGTCTACAAGAGTCCCATTTCAGACCTAGGGACACATACAGACTGAAAGTGAAGGGATGGAAAAAGATATTCCATGCAAATGGAAATCAAAAGAAAGCTGGAGCAGCAATACTCGTATCAGATAAAATAGACTTTAAAATAAAGAATGTTACAAGAGATAAGGAGCGACACTACAAAATGATCAAAGGATCAATCCAAGAATAAGATATAACAACTATAAATGTTTATGCACCCAACATAGGAGCACCTCAATACATAAGGCAAATGCTAACAGCCATGAAAGGAGAAATCGACAGTAACACAATAAGAGTAGGGGACTTTGACACCCCACTTTCACCAATGGACAGATCATCCAAAATGAAAATAAATAAGGAAACACAAGCTTTAAATGATACATTAAACAAGATGGACTTAATTGATACTTATAGGACATTCCATCCAAAAACAACAGAATACACTTTCTTCTCAAGGGCTCATGGAACATTCTCCAGGATAGATCACATCTTGGGTCACAAATCAAGCCTTGGAAAATTTAAGAAAATTGAAGTCATATCAAGTATCTTTTCTGACCACAACGCTATGAGACTGGAAATCAATTGCAGGAAAAAAACTGTAAAAAACACAAATACATGGAGGTTAAACAGTGCGCTACTAAATAACCAAGAGATCACTGAAGAAATCAAAGAGGAAATAAAAAAATACATAGAAACAAACGACAATGGAAACACGATGACCCAAAACCCATGGGATGCAGCAAAAGCAGTTCCAAGAGGGAAATTTAGAGCAATACAATCTCACCTCAAGAAACATCTGAAATAAACAATCTAACCCAACACTTAAAACAACTAGAGACAGAAGAACAAAGAAAACCCAAAGTCAGGAAAAGGAAAGAAATCATAAAGATCAGAGCAGAAAAAAATGAAATAGAAATGAAGACAACAATAGCAAAGATCAATAAAACTAAAAGCTGATTCTTTGAGAAGATAAACAAAACTGATAAACCCTTAGGCAGACTCATCAAGAAAAAAAGGGAGAAGACATAAATCAATAAAATTAGAAATGAAAAAGGAGAAATCACAACTGACACTGCAGAAATACAAAGGATTATAAGAGACTACCACAAACAACTCTATGCCAATAAAATGGACAACCACAAAGAAATGGACAAATTCTTAGAAAGGTACAATTTTACAAGACTGAACCAGGAAGAATTAGAAAATATAAAAAGACCTATCACGAGCAATGAAATTGAAACTGTAATTTAAAAACTTCCAACAAACAAAAGTCCAGGACCAGATGGTTTCACAGGCGAATTCTATCAAACATATAGAGAAGAGGTAACACTGATCCTTCTCAAACTCTTCCAAACAATTGCAGAGGGAGAAACAGTCCCAAATTCATTCTACAAAGCCACCATCACCCTGATACCAAAACCAGAAAAAGATACTACAAAAAAAGAAAATTATAGGCCAATATTACTGATGAACATAGATGCAAAAATCCTGAACAAAATACTAGCAAAGAGAATCCAACAGCACATGAAAAGGATCATACACCATGATCAACTGGGATTTATCCCACGGATGCAAGGATTCTTCAATATATGCAAATCAATCAATGGGATACACCACATTAACAAATTAAGGAATAAAAACCATATGATCATCTCAATAGATGCAGAAAAAGCTTTCGACAAAATTCAACACCAATTTATGACAAAAACTCTTTAGAAAATGGGCACAGGAGGAACCCACCTCAACATAATAAAGGCCATATATGACAAACCCATAGCAAGCATCATACACAATGGTGAAAAACTGAACACATTTCCACTAAGATCAGGAATAAGACAAGGATGTCCACTCTCACCACTCTTATTCAACATAGTTTTGGAAGTCCTAGCCACAGCAATCAGAGAAGAAAAAGAAATAAAAGTAATACAAATTTGAAAAGAAGTAAAACTGTCACTGTTTGCCGATGACATGATACTATACGTAGAAAATCCTAAAGATGCTACCAGAAAACTACTAGAACTAATCAATGAATTTGGTAAGGTTGCAAGATAGATAATTAATGCACAGAAATCTCTGGCATTCCTACACACCAACAACAAAAAATCAGAAGGAGAAATTAAGGAAACACTCCTATTTACCATTGCAACAAAAAGAATGAAATACCTAGGAATAAACCTGCCTAAGGAGGTGAAAGACTTATACTCAGAAAACTATAAAACACTGATGAAAGAAATCAAAGATGACATAAACAGATGGAGACATATACCATGTTCTTGGACTGGAAGAATCAATATTGTGAAAATGACTATACTACCCAAAGCAATCTACAAATTCAATGCAATTCCTATCAAACTACCAATGGCATTCTTCACAGAATTAGAACAAAAAATCTTACAATTCATATGGAAACACAAAAGACCCTGAGTAACCAAAGCAATCTTCAGAAAGAAAAATGGAGTTGGGGGAATCAGGCTCCCTGACTTCAAACTATACCACAAAGCTACAGTAATCAAGACAATGTGGTACTGGCACAAAAACAGAAATGCAGATCAATGGTACAGGATAGAATGCCCAGAGATAAACCCACGCACCTATGGGCACCTAATTTACAACAAAGGAGGCAAGAACACACAGTGGAGAAAAGACAGCCTCTTCAATAAGTGGTGCTGGGAAAACTGGACAGCTACATGTAAAAGAATGAAATTAGAACACTACCTAACACCATACATAAAAATAAACTCCAAATGGATTACAGACCTAGATGTAAGGCCAGACACTATAAAACTCTTAGAGGAAAACATAGGCAGAACACTCTATGACATAAATCACAGCAAGATCCTTTTTGACCCACCTCCTAGAGAAATGGAAATAAAAACAAAAATAAACAAATGGGACCTAATGAAACTTAAAAGCTTTTGCACAGCAAAGGAAACCATAAACAAGACGAAAATACAACCCTCAGAATGGGAGAAAATATTTGCAAACGAAGCAACTGACAAAGGATTAATCTCCAAAATATACAAGTAGCTCATGTAGCTCAATATCAAAAAAACAAACAACCCAATCCAAAAATGGGCAGAAGACCTAAACAGACATTTCTCCAAAGGAGATAAACAGATTGCCAACAAACACATGAAAGGATGCTCAACATCACTAATCATTAGAGAAATGCAAATCAAAAATACAATGAGGTATCACCTCACACTGGTCAGAATGTCCATCATCAAAAAATCTACAAGCAATAAATCCTGGAGAGGGTGTGAAGAAAATGGAACCCTCCTGCACTATTGGTGGGAATGTAAATTGACACAACCACTATGGAAAACAGTATGGAGGTTCCTTAAAAATAGAACTACCGTATGACCCAGCAATCCTACTACTGGTCATATACCCTGAGAAAACCATAATTCAAAAAGAGACATGTACCACAATGTTCACTACAGCACTGTTTACAATAGCCAGGACATGGACCCAACCTAAATGCCCATCGACAGATGAATGGATAAAGAAGATGTGGCACATATATACAATGGAATATTACTGTCATAAAAAGAAACTAAATTGAGTTATTTGTAGTGAGGTGGATGGACCAAGAGTCTGTCATACAGAGTGAAGTCAGAAACACAAAAACAAATACTGTATGCTAATGCATACATATGTAATCTAAAAAAATTTTTTAAGTGTTACTGGGCTTCCCTGGTGGCGCAGTGATTAAAAATCCACATGCCAATGCAGGGGACACAGGTTCGAGCCCTGGTCCAGGAAGATTCCACATGCCACGGAGCAACTAAGCCCGTGTGCCACATCTACTGAGCCTGCGCTCTAGAGCCCACAACTACTGAGCCCACGTGCCACTAAAGCCCGCACACCTAGAGCCCGTGCTCCGAAACAAAGAGAAGCCTCCGCAATGAGAAGCCCGCACACCGCAACGAAGAGTAGCCCCCACTCTCAGCAACTAGAGAAAGCCCACGCACAGCAACAAAGACCCAACACAGCCAAAAGTAAAATAAAATAAAAATAAATAAAGTAAGAAACAATGGTACTGATGAACCTAGTTGCAGGGCAGGAATAAAGAGGCAGACATAGAAAATGGACTTGAGGACATGGGGTGGGAGGGGGAAGCTGGGGCAAAGTGAGAGTAGCATCGACATATATACACTACCGAATGTAAAATAGGTGGCTGGTGGGAAGCATCAACATAGCACAGGGAGATCAGCTCAGTGCTTTGCGATAACCTACAGGGGTGGGATAGGGAGGATTGGAGGGAAGCTCAAGAGGGAGGGGACATGGGGACATGTGTATGCATATGGCTGATTCGCTTTGTTGTGCAACAGAAACTAACACAGTATTGTGAAGCAATTATACTCCAATAAAGATTAAAAAAAAAAAAAAAAAAAGACAGAAAGTATCCACAGGAAAGTTCTGGAGCTATTTAGGAAACCGTTGTTCCAGAAACATAAGATTACAGGCAATGCCCGAACATGAGAGTAGATTACAGAAAGTTCATATTGAAATCAGTTGCATAGAACTAAAGAGTCTGTGTCTTCAAAGAAAATGTCCTTGAATTACAGACAATTATCTAGGCTACCTACTAAAGACTAAAGATGGATGACACTGTTAAACAGTGGGAAGGCTCCTTTCTAAGATTTATGAATCTACCGGGTCTAGGGCTGCCTGCCTCCAGAGGGCAGAAGGCCTATGTGCAGGGCATGGGCCAGTTTAAAACTCTATTAGTGCCACTAACATTGGCTCAAGGCTCATAGTATTGCAGGAAGGAGGTGGGCTGCTGGTCCAAGGTGAGAAACTGTAAATGTATGCAGGCTAGGAGTAGACCAGCACTTCTCAACCAAGGGTGATTTTGCCTTCAAAGAGGACTTCTGGAAATATCTGGAGACATTTCTGATTGTCACAAGTGGAGGAGGGGGATTGCTCCTGGCACCTAGTAGGTAAAGGCCAGGGATGCTACTAAACACAGGACAGCTCCCGCAAGAAAGAATTTACCAGCCCAGTGTCAGTAGCGTTGCTGATGAGAACCCCTGGACTAGAGCAATACTTGCCACAACAATTCCCTCACAGCCCCCCTGCGTGGAGGCATGAAAGTGTTCAGGGGAGCAGAACACAGAGCTGGCAGGAAGAAGGGAAAGAGAGGGGCACCTATCTCTACCACTCCTATTAAACCCAGTCCTGTAAATTCAGCTCCCTACAGGTCTCTTAAAATCTTCCACTTCTCTCCATCTCCACTGCCACCACCTTAGGACAAGCTCTCCCTACCCAAAAGACTGCAGCAGCTTCCTAAGTAGTATGCCCACACCCAAATCTATCCTCTGCACAAAAGCATCTGTATGGTGTGGTGGTCAAGCATGTGGCCAGACTACTTGACAATGTTGAGGGGTTCAAATCCCACTTTTGCTATGTGACCTTGGGCTAGTTATTTAACCTCTTTGTGCCTCTGTTTCCTCAAAAGTAAAACGAGGATGACAACAGTACTTAGAGGATGTTGTGAAGATATTGTTTATATTTTCAAAGCTCTTCAGAAGTTTCTGGCACATGGAAAGTATACTGTAATTGCTTTTTATTATTTTCAAATCATAATCTGATCATGTTACTTCACCCCAATGGGTTCCTGTTCTTGGGATAAGTACCAACTATCTGACCATGGCCCCTAAGGTCCTGGGTAGTCTGGCCTCTGCCATCCTTCTAACCTCAATCAATCCTGCTTTCCCCCTTTGTCTCTGTGCTTCAGCCACACAGGCCTCCTGTGAGTTAATGGAAGGCATGTTTCTCCCTTCTGCCACAGGGCCTTTGCACAGGCAGTCTCCTCCTCTAGAATGTACTCCCCAACCTGACTCCACTCACCAACCCTGGCTCTTCATTTAATGAACTCTCATCTAACACATCATGGCTTATCTTCAGGGAGCCCTTCTACTACCTTTAGGATGCTCTCATGGCTCCACAGACCTTTCCTTTTGTGCACACTTATCCCAGCTGTAATTCTACATTCAGATTTCTAATCCTATAATTGGACATCAGATTGTTCATTCATTCTCTCAATAAATAACTGACTTCCTGGATGATTTGTTTTATGAATGAGTCAGTGATTGAACAGGCGATTGGATCAATGAGTAGGCGTGCTGAGCTTGCACCTCAGTCTGAAGTGCTGCATTAGAGCAGTTGCTGATCAAAGATGCAATGCCTTTAGCTTTATGGGAACCCCAAATGCCCTGAGCTTGGATCTAAGGATGTTACCCAAGGCCTGGAGGCAGCTGACTTGCGCTCTAGCCCAGGACCTCTAGAATGCTCTCTTTCCTCCTATCTCAAGAAATTCTTCCTTGTTCAGTCAAACCAACTTCCCTAAGCCTAAAGAGTAAGGGAGGAATATTTTTTCCTTGTATATGGCGGGAGCAGGGGGCTATTTTCATTAGTCCTAAGACTGAGGCTGACTCTGGGAACATCAGCTTCACATCTTTCTGGGGTCAGGGCAGCAGCAGTCATTCATGTTCAAAGGTCATTGGAAAAGCAACCGTTTTTTTTTAAAAATCACAGAATGACAGTTTTGTTTTAGTGTTTTGACTGTAGCATCAAGCAATCTGCTTCTTTTTCCAAAATTACTTACTATGGGAAATGTAAACATTTGTTAACAATGCTTTCTCAAATCATCCTAACAAATCTCACACACGTGACCACAGCACCATGGCCTTCCCCACTGTACTGGTCTGGGTTTGGCCGGAAACAGAATTCACCATAGATGAGTCCAATGAGGAGAGTTCAATGAAAGGACTACAGAGGAGAGGTGGGCAGGGTTAATAAAACAAACGTGTTGAGGCACCCAGAAACTGGCAACAAGGGGTGGCTATTACTGTAGCTCGGGCTGAAGGGGCAAAGGAAACATGAGTTAATCCCAGTGCCAGTGGGAACCATGGATGGGGCATTGCTAAGAGGAGCTACAGTCATAGAGAGAAGTCCCTACTGCCAGAGATGTGGCCCCAGTGCAAGCAGGGAAGAGGGAGGAAATTCTCTAGCCTTTTTTTCTTCCCACCCTCCGATCTCCTGCAGTGCCTCCTATGGGCCCTGGACCCAACCAGAAGTCAGCCAGCAAAGGAACCCCAGCAGTGCACTGTACAGGGAGCAGCTTCCCAGGGCACAGTCTCCCCTCCCAAAGAATGGAAGGGAGAGCAGGGAATAACCACTTCACGTACCCAATCCCATACTGCCTTAGAATAAAACCTTAGAAATGCATTGAAGGGAAAGTTTTACAGGAAAACATCCAGAGATAGAGCCAGGAAGAGAAAGAAGCACCAAGCTCAGGGCTCAAAAAGTGAACACACAGACACCATTTTCAAAACAGAACAGAAAGACAATTTAACTTTTATCATAACTGTGGGCTGGCACTAGCTGCAGTGTACTCTGCAAATCTCTTCAAATAAGCGAAGGGTTGGGTGTGAGTAACAACAGATTCTCAAAGAAGTTGGCCAAAGCCTCCTACAGGTTCAAATTAAGGTCCCAGGGATATTGGCTTAACCCAAAGATCAAGTCAAACACTGCATTTCAATTTTCACAATCCCTTGGTTCCCAAATTCCATGACTGGAAAACAAAAGAGTTTGGCCGTTCTTGACCGGCGGCTTGGCTTCAGGCTATAGTTCTCAATTGCTTTGCTCCTGAAGAACTGAGTGGCCTCCCCTCTACATCTCACTCTCTAGGCAAGATTGCCAGAGCCAGCCCTTTCTCCGCCCCCAAACACACATGTGTGTGTCTCCCCCGCCCCACCCCCTCACACACACACATACACACACACATACACACACACACACACACACACACACACACTCACTCTTCTTCCCAGGTGCTGAGTCTGCCTCCTGCCCAACAGTCAAAATGAGAATCTAGCAAGACAACCATTATGATGAGAAAATAAAGAAAATATTTTGACCCCTCTCACTTTATAGGGCACCAGAACAGGGGTAGGAAAGGGAGAGGAAAAAGGAAGAAGAGGAGAGAGGAACATGAGGAAAAGGAAAGGAAAGGAGGAAGAGAGAAAAAAGAAGAAAGAGGAGATTGGGTGGAAGAGAAGGCAGGGGTGGATAAGGTAGGGGAAAGGAGGAAGAGGCAGCTAGCAAGAGTCAAATTTTCATCAGCATTCATTCATTCCTTTATCAAACTTTTATTAAGTATTTTCCAGGGACCAAGAACATCCAAAGCCCTCCCCACCTCCATGCTATGCCTTGTCCTGTAAGTCTTCAGTGACTTGGAGCCTTTTGTTATGATGCCCTCTGTCACTGAGGCTGCAGATCTTGATGTTTCCCCTCTACATCCTCAGGGTTGAGGCTTCCCCTGATAACAGCTACGGTATATTTTACCTTCACAAAGAAGATACTACAGGGAGGCAGAGAAACCCTACCAGTTGGGATTTTCCCTGAGTCCTGCCCTTCGCAGTTCTGGCAGACAGCTGGCATCTAGGCCACAGTCTATTTCCCATTGACGCCCCTGCTCTGGAATACATTCTCCCACGTATGGTCCTCATTTTTCTTCTATCCTTCTTTCTCTAAATGACCACTGCAAGAAGTGGTTCCTAGGAAAAGAACTAACTACCCAGTGGGCTGTGATGAAAAAAAGAACAAATGGAAAGGAAGGACAAAGGTAGAAAGTAAAAGGGGCATCAATTTATAGGGCTGGCTGGAGGACTGGCCAATTTCATACTCTTAATTTATAATTTATAGTTGGACAAACTGAGGACCAGAGCGATCCAAAGGAACCTGCTCTTGGAATGAAAGAAGGACCACAACTGCCCCCTTTGACTTGCCGTACTTTAGGAGGTTGGAAGGCCTGTACGTTTCTCTTTCCCTTTTTTAATGGTTGGTCTTCCCTAGCCCCCATGGAGCTGCTGCTGTGAAGATGGAGATAACATGAAGTATGGTGCTTGGAATAATTTAGACTCTACAATTCATAAGCATTTAGATTATTTAACTGCTGATTATGATTATTTAAGCTGAAAGATTATACACTCTAGCTCAGAAAATGTTTGTATTTCCATTAAAAACCACCAGGCCAAGGGACCCATTTGACTGACAGTTTTCACTATTAAACCTATATATGCAGTGCATGTTTTTGGCCAGAAGACAGTGTCTCCCCTTGCTCTGTTTTAAGATAAGGAAGCTGAGTTCAAAGGCCTCCTCCAACTAGCTCTCTTCCTGCCCCTTCCCTCCCATCATCACCCCAGCCCGCTGTCCTGTTTCCCCAATGCGAGTTGGAAGAAGCACCTGTTTGCTAACTGCCTTTTATTTAATCAAAACTGGTCCCACCATTACAAGAAAAATTCTTACAACAACATCCTGAGTTTTTCACTAGGAGACAGTGTGATGCAATCTGTCAGCGGTTAAAATCATAGAATGTAGTGTCAAAAAGACTTTGAGTTCCAGGTGTCTGAGCCTCAGTTTCTGCATCTACACAGTGGAGGTAATAATACTCCCCATCTCACAGGAGGTGACATACTCAGCCCCTGCCTGACATGTAATAAGCACCTAAGAGTTGTTCACCGGTAATATTAATCCCACTGGCCAAAGTCCGCATGCAGTAAATCGTACATATGCCTGGGCTAGTTTAATTCTCTGAAGACATTTTAATCAAAGATAGTACAATCCTTAGGGCAGGGAGAGTGAAGGGTTCTTGATTCTACCTGACATGAAACTTAACCACTGATTCTTTCTCTGTAATAGTTTGTGAGACACATCTCTGCTTGGCTCATATATTTCACATCTAAAGAGTTTTATGAAAAATAAATGCAATGTACAAAAGTACAGGAAAATTCGGTTGTGGTCTTATTAGAGAGGACAGTGTCTTAAACCAAGCAGTCATTTTTGGCTTTTGGCAAAAGTTCCTACATTCAAATAGAGTTCCTTAAGAGAAGAAACAAAGAAGATTCCAGCATCTCCTAAATATTATTCATGTTCCAGATCACTTATTTAGCAGATTTACTGGTAGAATTCCACACTGAAAGGAATTGTGGAGATCATCCCTCTGTCCCCTCCCTGGGGATGGGAATTCTCTCTATAGCACCCAGAGCAGGTGATATCCCCCTTCCCCCAGGATTTGCTGACATACCTCAGGAACAATCTCAAAAGGCTACAGAATTCTGACCGGTACAAAGCACTGAAGGAAGGCCTTCCTCCTCTTAAAGGATGATTGTGCTCTAGCACAATCATCTGAGGCAGCATAACTCAAGTCCATTTCTTTTCTCTCATGTCACCCTTTTAATAGCTGAAGGGAGAATCTGCCTCTTGGTCTTCTCTAGTGCCGCAGACCGGCTGCAGAAAGCTAGAAGTTCCTGGCGGTGTGGGGTAAGGAACTGAAAAGCACCAGTATGGGGTCAGAAGGGCCAAGACAACTGATGGTTGCAAGGCAAGTTTATTCAAAGAGCATGAATGTATATATAGGTTTAGTACGGAACGAATACTAGACAACAAATCAGTAAACCTTGTATTTCCACATAATTCTGTCGCCACTATCTATGCGCCACTATCTATGCGTCAGCATGCCTTATGGGCCATTCTTTGGAGATACAGACTTCCCCCTCAGGGCAGCACATCCTTCTTCTGGGGAACAACCAGGGGCTCTTAGATCCAGAGCAGGCACCTGGAACGAAACTGGCCGCAAGCCATTTTCCTTTTTTACGCTCAATACCGCAGCGTCAGGAGTGCATACCGAGAAAGAGACAAGCAGTTCTCCGGAAAGCAGAAAGCTGAATAAGCTTACAGCTTGGGGGCCACCACATCTAGACTAACACCCCTCACCCATCAGCTATCCCAACCATGATGAGATTTTTCAGGTATCTCCAAACCTGTTCACTCACCACATGACTCTCCCATAGTTTACCAACACTGTTACCCAGAAATGAACTCAGATATATACTGGACATGCATGCATACAAGTATATATCTGTTAGGAATACTATCTCTAAAAGTATAGTTGCAAAGTTATTTTTAAATGCTCAGTGAGATAACATACCAGTTGACACTTTTTTTTCATATTTAGTTTACTTCAGCAGACTGCTAGTTGCCCCCAATACCCCACCACCCCTTTCCTTCCTTGGGTTCCCTAAGTGTTAGCTGGACATAGAGCCACCCAGCTACAGTCTGCATTGCCTGCCTTCTTGCATCTAAGTGTGACCATGTGACAAACAATTTCTGTTCACTTAGAACAGTGCTTAGATCGGTGCCTAAGGCGTAGAACAGTCCTTGCAAGCAATGAATGCTCAACAGCTATTTATCGAATAAACTGTTAAATGACTCAGATGTTAGTGGATGGTATGTGCCACTTAAAGGGCAGGGAAGTTCCCTTCTCCTTTCTCCTGTCTGCTTGCTGGAATGTGGATGGAACGGTTGGAGCTGAGGCAAAAACCTTGTATCACGAGATGGACACCTCTCATGTACAGAGAATAGCAAAGCACCAAGGCAGAAGGAGTGTGGGTCCTTGGTGACTATGCAGCTACTTGTATGAGCTTCTGGAATGTGGGGTTTTCTGTTCCTCGCATTGAAGCTAATTAGACCATTCCACTACTCTAAAGTTATTTTCTTTGTAGTTAAGTTTTGCTTACCCACTTCATGTACAGCAAGCCTTTTCTCTTCCACTAAAGGCCCTAAGCCACTAACTTCAGGGCTACAAGAGAGAAAGAGAAATTTTGAGTGGTAAGCTACTGTCCATCACGTGACTACCTGCAGCTCAGACCACAATTGCTGTTTAATGAGCAGTCCTTCTCTCTGCCACCCGTCCTCAATCACTGCAGGTAACTTAGAAAGCTGCAACAAGCTTCACTAGTGTTTTCGCTGACTCAATTTCCTTTTAGAACTTAGCAGGAGGTAAATAAGAACAGACAGACCGGGACATTCTAGGACACATTAACATAGTATTTAATATATATTTTAAACTGTGCAGGCCAAGGTTTTTCTAAACAAACCATTCATTGATTAGAGAAGGAATTGCACTGTAGCCCCCTCCCTATAAAAAACTGTTGAAAGCATGAGGTCAATTGGAATTTGAAGATGGGATCAGTGTATGCTAATTATAGTCAGTTTACCTAACATATTAATATGTCACACATTATACATATATGACTTTTACAGCTTATAAATCACTTTCTCGTAAATGCATAATTTCATTCAATCTCCATAACATCTCTTGCAACTGAGTTTATCAATTTTAAGTAACAGTTGCCCTCAAAACTCCTCTCCCAGGCTCCATTTATCCTGTTCAAATTACCAGGCACTTAGAATTCCTTCCTAAAGAAATGTGATTTGTCTTTTCTCATGTTGGCATGAAGTAAAGAATAAATTGATTTTATCATTTTCTGCACCATGCCTCTCCTTTGAAGGGTACTTACCTAATAAGTGGCTCTCTCAAAAGAGATCCTAGATCAAAGAGGCCAACAGGATAATGCCTTGGAATAAGCCGGGGTCTTACCTCACTGTAAACTTCCTAAAATAGCCCAGTGTATACAAAGGCTTTTGAGGCTATCTAGAGAAGATGTCTAAAATGCAACAATACCCAGTAAATTAAGATGGATATCACAATGTCATCAGATGAGATAAAGTACAGAGGTCCCCTTAAAATCTTTACATAAGTATGAGAAATCACCTCAAAAAGTCTAAAACACGCACTTCAAATTACGTAACTTTTAACCAGCTCTCAAAACCCTTATTCATTCAGTGTTTAATACTAAATGGAACATATCAGTTAGCCTGCCTGTCTGCCTGTTAAATTACTATGCTAGTTTAAATCGTCTGAGCAAATGCACACAGATAGATTTTAAGTACGGTATCTCATGGCCTTCAATTCCTTTTAGCTACAGATATCAAATTCACCTGCCGCAAATTAAATAATTGAGCTTTGGTTACTGGAATGTAAGCTCATTAACCGGCATTAATAAAACCAAACATATAGAATGATGTTCTTAATACTATTTTGATAAAATCCCTTTAAGTAGAAGCAAGTGTAACAAAGACAAACCATTATGAAATGTTTTAGTAAGAGGTTTTAGATTTTTTTTAAGTAAAAGCATAATCTTATACACAAGGGAAGGAGAATATTATGTTCTCCTATGAAAATGTATGGCTGGGAACTGTTAGTTCCTTCCGGTGTGGGAATAATGACTGGCAGTTAGAATACAAAGCAATGAAGATGAAACTGGAAAAGGGCGTACTGGGGGGAAGAATGCTACGCAAGACAGAGTCAAAGTCTCTCCTTTGGGCTCAGTTCCTAAAACGGTTCTCAGACTATAGGGAGTGACATGGCATGTCCCTTTTTACCCCAAATAACCATGACGGTCCTTACCTATGGAAGCAGATTTCTAAGTGGGATTCCAAACTTCTTTGGTTCCACAAGAAGCTACTTTATTCATCTACCTATTCATTTATTTACTTATTTATTTGTTCATTCATTTCCTTCTCTCATTTTACTAAAATGCAAGCTTGATACTGACAGCCATTTTTGTTTTTCCACCTAGAACAGTACCTACCACATAGTCGGTGCTCAAGGAATATTTATAAATTTTTGAACTAATTCATCCTTTCATTTCTCAAATGCAGGATTTATAAAATATGGAAGTACAATCTAATTTTGTTAAATAATAGAGAGCATTTGTAAAGGTATATACCAAAATGCTATCAGCATCCATCTCTGCATGGTGGGATCGAGGTGGTTTTGTTTTTAAGTTTTGCTTCTCTGTTTCTTTTTTCTTTTTTTTCCTAAAATGCACACTTTTACCCCAACAAATATCTAAAAGGCTGGCTGTCCTGTGGATGGGGCTCAGGTGAAATCTATGTAGCTCTGAAACAAAAACCAAGACAAGTGGGAAGATTCCATGGAAAGCCATTTCAGTTCCATCTAAGGACAAATGAGCTACCTGCATGGCCGTGGAACACGAACCACCACCTTATGAGCCCGTGACTTCCAAAGGAAGTGGTCTTCACCAGGGCCTGATGAATTCCTTATTAGTCATTATGTGGACAGGAGTCTGGCTTACGTAGGCTGGATGGTTGGACCCAGCTGCTTCCCAATACTAAAACTCCGTGCCATTTGATTTTGCAACGAATTTAACATACACCACCTCTTATTTCAAAATCCCCTTTTATGTTTCAAAGCACTTTTACATATGCTGGTTTACATAATTTCAGTTCAGTATTAAAAAAAAAAAAATCCTGTCCCTATAACAATTCTATAGAGTAGGCAGGGCAAGTATTATTACCTCCACGTTACCAAAGAAAAAACTGAGGCAACCAGAGAGTGATCTCCTTTAACCTTATGGTTGAGTTACAAGACCACATCTTCTTTCTCTTGACTCAAGGCCCCGTCCGTCTTTCCTCTAACACCACAGAGCCTCTCCCTTGCTACCAGGGTTGGGAAACTGGGTAGACTTGCCTAAAGTTGCTTGCACAATGCCTGTCAGTTGAATGAAAACCAACAGCCCTTGGCACAGAGTGACAGCAGATACAGTGATACATCCAGCTGACTGCTCCCGCTAACTTACGCTGACTTGGTTAATGCCAAATAACCAATATGTCAACTCAGCTTAAAAATCAAGATTGACCAAACCATTTGGTTGACTTGAACAACTGAAGAGGCTGATAAAACTAATTGGGGTTCTCAGTCAATGTAATTGTCCTGCACCTGTGTCCCCATAGTCCTGGGAAGAAGCCCACCGGTAAGTGGGGCTTCTGGGCCAGTTAAATAGTGAATGAGGTCCATATTGCGCTTAATGAAGCAGGGCTTTGTTACTTTTACCAAAGGAATTAATAGGAATTTTGTATTTATTTTGCAGTGGCAGCAGATTAATAAGCACTTGGGCAATAACGTGGCAATTCACCAAAAGAGGTCTTAGTTAGGTGCTATCTGAAATCATGAAATTAAGTAGGAAAACATACACATGGAAAAAGTTTATATGTTTTAGAAAAATAAACCCAAATTTTAGATAAATGATACTCTTCACAAAGTATATTAAACAAATGACATATTTTCATTGGCTGATAGCGCCATTTACACACATATATCATTTTCTGTGTGCCAAGCCCTGCTCTGAGTGCCTCTCCTCACAACCACCCCACAAAAGTCATCATAGGAGGAAACTGGAGGGCCAGCGATGTTAAGGTCATTTTCCCCCAAGTCACACAGCCACCAAGTGGAAGCAAGAGGATTTCAACCCAGCTCTGATGACTCCCAAACCAGCATGCTTCACCATTACTTGTTCTCTCAAAACGTTGAAAGTATATGCTCTTTTTATAAACAGGAAATAATGAAAGTTTCCTTATAATGGCATAATAAATCACTCCAGGAGCTGTAGAGTTAACTTGGGAACAGCTGCAGAACAACGAGAGAAACGAGGCTGAACTTGACACATAACAACACACAAGGAGGCAGAAGCTGGATAAGTGAAAGAGAAAGAATAAAGGCTGATGGAATCAATGTACTGGTATTATTAATAAGTTATTGATCACATCGATAATGTCCAAATGCTTGAAATACTTTTCTTCCTAAGTACATAATATCCAATCTCCAGCATTCAATCTATTCATTGCTTCAACAAACAATTACTGAGCACCTACCATATGCAGGCACTGTTCTAGGCAGCATAATTACTGCAGTGACTCAGACAAAAGTTCTGGACTTGGTGGAGGTGACATAAGCTCCATGAGAAAATGAGGTAGTAGAAAGGGAGCCTGATTAGATTTTGGTTTTAATCCTGGCCAGATGTCCTTAAGCAAATTACTTGAAATCTCGCTGAGTCTCAGTTCCCTCACCTCTAAACTGAGGATAATAATATCTGTTTTTATTATATCATCTTTTATTAGGAAAAATGAGAGTTTATAAGTGGAAATAAAACTACTTATTCTTTGGTCTTGGAGAAACTGAGGTAGTTGACGAGGAATAAAAGTTTTGTCCTCGTTATTAAATCCTTCAAAATATTTCATTCCATATTTTCCATGATCTAAGCTTCCTGGGTTTAATGTTAACCATGTGTAAGACTTGCAGGGTCAGGATAAGGTTATTCTTCCATACCTAGCCACCAATTTCAAAGTCTATGTTACAGGCTTAAGATGCCATAATTCTGTACATTTCCCCTTACTGTGGAAGGAGGTTGGATTTAAATTATATTTTAGTGATTATTTCATTTTAAAACTTACAGAGGGAGATGCTGCTTCCTGCCTATTTTTTCAGAAACAGATCCACAGCAATTGATTACCTCTAAAATCTTTGAGTAATTACCTTTACTATGTTCTTCCATGGTGATATTGTTTCATTGTAAGAACGAAATAAAAGCTAGGTGAAGACAGGTGTGTCACAGGCCTACAGGAACGACCACTGCCCAACAAGCAGCCGTACCTTATTGATTAAATCAAAGACATTTGTTCCTGTCTCCCCCCAGCCCTTACCTAGGGGGTCAGGGGGATTTCCAAGCCTGTTTTTATCGGCCCAGCAAATCAGAGTCCTGCTTTCTAAACAAAGAGGTGCCAAACTTGAGACTCTATGAACGCCAACACAAGCCAAGCATTATACACAAGTGAAAAGAATATAATTAGCAAAGTTATAGTCACAATTAGGAAATATCTCCTCAGAAAAGTTTCCACTTAACTCTGAGCAGGACTTAAATTACCATTGTGCTTAACAAGGCCTCTGTCCCTTGGCCAACTCGGACCTTTTCGACAGATCTAAGAATATTAGTGCCGTCCACAAAACACAGAGGCACAAAACCTAATGTTGGATTCTTTTTTTTTAATAACAGATGTGAGACATGTGCAAATTGGGACATGGAAGCTATAATTCAAAAAAATAAGAAGTGTAGTCATGGAAATAACTAGTCAAGTGTTAGCTAAATTATTCTTTCTCCAAGCTTTCTTCCTCTTCTCTAGCCTTCCCTTTCTCATCCCTAAAGAGAAGTTAGAAAAGAGAGAGTAGGAAAGCAAAAATGGGTACTCACTTCATCTCCAGGATCTCCTCCAGCTGTTTTCTCCTCTCTATCCGGAGGTTGGCCAAGTGTGCTTCTTTTTCAGCCAGAGACTGCTGCGTGGAGGCAAGGCGAGCCTTGGTGGCATCCAGTTCCTGTCTGGTCTTCTCCAGTGCATTCATCAGTTCCTCTATCTGTAAAGCACGTGGAATGCAGTGTGTTATTTCTCCTTCATTCAAGCACAAGGCATTTCGTGCTAGCCTATGTTCTGACAATACACACAAAGGAATCAAAGCCATCCTTGAACTGGGCATTGTATCTTGGCATCCACTCTTTGTCACTAGTTAAAAATAAATATTTCAAACACAAGAAATGTCCAAATTTCTCAAGGTCCTCATTCAATTGGATTATCCACTAACTTTTATAGAAACTATTTAATATATTTATTAGAAGTGGAGGGTGAGTGGCTTGACCCAATTTCAACCTGTTTGGCAAAAATCTCAGATACTGCCTCACTTCAGTTAGCTGAAGGCAACACTCAAAACGCATTTTGCCCGGCACAATATACTTCTGTGTGTAGGCCCCAAAGTATTCTGACAGGAAGTTATTCTATGTGTTTCAAATTCATTCATGTTTTAACCTATCAAAGCCTTGTTTGGCAAAAGCGATTTGGTGTCCAAAGGGCCTCAGGGGTCTCCCTCTCACCTCACCTCCCTGTTTCACATTCAGGAAGCAAGGTTTGGCCAAAGGTAAACAGAATTCCAGCCACAAAAGGTTCAAGTTTGGTTTGCCCCTGAAGTTTGAGAGGGTTCTAAACTTGAAATAAATGACATGTAACTTTTATAGGGTGCTAATACACCACAGAAATAAGCCAGACTATCAAATATCCAGGGTTTTCAGCCAGGTCCCAAAAAATTGGACCAGGGAGCCCCAAGGCAAGGCCTTATCCTCCCCAAACCACTGGAGGCTTTTAAAAGCCAACACACAACAAAGAAGGCTGATGTTTATGGTTTTGTTCCAGAGACTTCCGTGGAGCAAGCTGGTGAAATGCCATCTCTTGCACAGATGCATGCTGCATCCACCCTGCTGATTTAAAACCACGGTTTCAGGAAGTTTCTAGGTTCCAGGGTTGATGTTTGGGTCACCCCTTCCAGCTGAACTTGGCAGAATGGGATCATCTATCACCAAAGTCAACAGACGCCCTTCAAAACGTGTCAATGATATGTTAAGTTCCAATTCATAAAGACTTTCTACACAATTTCTGCAGTTTTACATGGAATGTATTCAGAATAAGCATTATAGTTCATATCCAAGGTAAATTACAGGATTTTAAGATTCAGAAAACCCTCCATTTTGCCCTGATAGAAAGAGGAAACTTGATGGCCATGTAATGTAAATAAAAGCCAAAACCAAAAACAGTGTAAAAAGCAAGGAACATAAACGATAACCTATGAAAGTCACAGAATTACACATGTTTAATTGTAGGATAAATAGCATTATTCTTTAACTTCAGAAATATACAAAATTTAAAAATTAAAAAGCAATTAAACTTTTTAGTTTCTCATATAAGTTCATAGAATATCATAAATATAACTAGAAGCGATACTTGATGAGGCTGAAGCAGAGGTGGTTTTTCATTTTCTTTTATTTTGTCTTCTTTTTTCCCCTATTGTTGATATACTCAATAGCAGTGTTTAAAAAAAAATATCAGTATTACGGGCATTCCAAGTGCCAACTCAGATACAGTTTGCCTGACCCTCCATATGGGATGGCCTGTGCACTCATGACCCCGTTTC
Organism: Balaenoptera physalus; assembly: GCF_965194825.1. Lineage (NCBI taxonomy): Eukaryota > Metazoa > Chordata > Mammalia > Artiodactyla > Balaenopteridae > Balaenoptera > Balaenoptera physalus. The sequence goes on from NC_138896.1 coordinate 77,673,308, forward strand.
CTTCCATAAATTGTTCTTTATCCCAAATGTACTATTTATCTCAGAGAAGAGGGAGAGTGTCGAGGATTCTCACCTGCTGAATCTTTCTCATTAACTGAACTGACCTGCTTGCAATCTACAGACACAGTATGCTACTCAGCTGGGTTTCCAAGTTCTTAGTTCACCTGCCACCTGACTGCTTAGGGCAGGCACTAACTAGTTTTATATTAACCCAACTTTAACAATTACACCTTAGAGTAATGACTTGCAGGCTGCCCTGGTCATTTCAGCAATAATCACATGGAGAAAACCTGGACATCTGAGAGACGTAATCCAGACTTTTCTGACTGCTGGAGATGCTTTTGGCTTCCAACGTCAATAATTCTTAGTTTGAGGTGAGGCTGCTATTTTCAACACCTTGGAAGCAGAGTCTCAAAATAGCTTCCCAGGCCAAGGCCTTTCACTCCTCCTAATTCACCTGACCACTGAGGACTGCACACTGGACCACCTGGGGCACTGGCCTCAGACACACTGTTCTAGTCTTCGCACAGCCACTGTTTCTACCTGTAACTTTGTGCAAATAAGCACTTGATTCTTGCGTCTCAGTTTCCCAGATGATGCCCATGGTACCTCCTGTGTTAAATGTTCTAGAGTTCTGCAAACTGTTTCCTTTGCTACCCAAACAGGAGCATTAAAAAGCAAGAAATGTTTTCCCTGCTGTGGTAGTCATTAGGGTGTTTCACAATATTCTAGTTCTCCCCCTTACAGGCACATGGTAGGACAACACCTCCGCTCTCCCTTTAAGTTGGGTGAGGGTTTGGCCAAGAAGATCATTGTCATTTCCAGGTAGAAGCATTTAAGTACTAGCAGTCAACCCCAACCTTCCCTTTTCCCTGCCATGATGAGCACAGAAGCATGTTTCAGACGATGTCTCCTTCAGCCTGAGTCCCTGAGTGACCACAATGAAGCCCAAGGCCAACCCACATCACATAAGCAAGGTACGCACCGTTGTTGTACTACACCAAGAGACAAGGGGCCGTTACCCCCAGCTTGACTTGGGCTGTCTTGACTGATGAATTGTCACACTTCTTACCAAGTGCTCTATAACACCTGCCTCCATCTCCCCCCCACCAATCCCCTCTCATCAAGAGGAAGTGCTTCTTATTCTTGCTATCCCATGGAAACTCTACCTTTGCAGGCCACTGGTACCTTCCTTCTTGCCATATGTCTTTTCTTAATGTGTAGTCTGCACAGCTAAACAGTTCCCCAACTTCTTCCCCTCATTTGAAGTAATATTTTAGCTGGCCATGTATATGAAACTTGTGCCTTAGAAACTACCAGATTTGAATCATGTCTCCATCACTCACTGTATGACTGACACAAGTTCCTTCAACTCTTTTAGCTTCAGTTTCTTTATCTGGAAACAGGAAATTATGTTGCTTATTCTATTAGATGTTTATGGATAGTAAGTGAGATGATGTAACCTATACATCATTTATTCTAATTGATATCAATAAAATAACACTTTTTCTTATAATAAGGTACACTCGTACAGAATCTAAAAGATACAGATATGAAAATTTTAAATGTTTCTTTTTATTTAGGTTAAATGACATTCTTTTTCGCTAAGATCACCCAAAATCCCACCACATGGAGATAAACACTCTAAACGGTTTGTTTTAATTTCCCCATCTCTCTCTATTTGTGTGTATGTATAATTGAGATGCTATATATAATTTTCTAAATAGTTTTCAATAAATGTATCATTAGAAAGTTCTCCTTCTCATTAAATAGTCTCTCTGAAACATGGTTTAATGGGTGAGTGGGGATGTATCCATTCCCCGTTTTCCTAAAAGCCAACCCTTCCCTTGGGCTCTCGGAAGCTCTCCTAAATTGGTAATCTATCTCCCCTGTTTCTTTTGCAAATTCTTCACCTTCCTGCAGTCCATAACTAGACCTTTCCCCTTATGACTCTGTCCCAGAGACATTTTCCTCATCCATGTGGCTCCTCAGGAGGAGGATTGAGATTTGTCTCCACAGCTCTCAACTCTGATACTTTTCCAACCTTTGTCTCCTTTTATTCACTTAACATCTTTCACATATACTGAACCACCCACTGATGACTTCCGTTTGGATGTCATAATATCACTTTAAATTCACAGTGATCCACGCACACATATCTAAACCCAAATCCCTACCACCCATCCCAGCCCTCCCAACCTGCCACTCCCTAACACATTGGTAGCCCTGACCTTTTCTCAGTCACTCATGTTTAAGATCTCAGAACCACATTTGTCTCTTCCCTCTTTTATTTTCTATTCATCATCAAGTCTTATAGCTCTGTTTTGGAAATACTTCTTGGACCCATCATCGCTTTCTACCATTATTTTTGATGCTTCAAGCTTGGATCCCTTCCCCTCCCACATTTCTGATAGGATTGAAAATAAGTGGGCGTGTTTGTGTGTATTCCTAGCCTTTGTCTCTACCCCTACCATAAATAAGGACATGGCTTTGCCTGATCAGCTTCTCCCCTACCAGAGTTATCTCTCAGCCAGTTCTGTGCCTGGATTTTAGGAAATGGGTAGCAGAGTGAACTTGTAAAACTGAGTGCAAAGGTATAATACTTTTAAGGGCAGGCTACAATGATTTATATAATAAAAAAGAAGGAGATACAAGTGAGAAAAGAAAGAGGAATAATGAGCCTGGAGATGGGGGACACAGAGGTTTTGTTTTGTTTTAAGGGCAGAATAAGATAATTGAGAAGGAAGAGAAAAAGGGAAGGGGAAAAAAGTTGCTAGGAGTTATTCCTGGGGTCCCTTCAATGTTTTCTGAAGATACAAATTGAAGGTTAGACTTCCCTTTTGATTTTTTTCAGCTGTTTTGACTGTGTGTCTCAATGTGACTTTGAACTGGGCCCTGTGAATTTGGGATTCGAAGATGTCTCACAGGATTTACTGTTACAACTCATCTCCCTACTGTCAGGAAAATATGCCTAAACCATCAATATTTTGTCAAAAATATCACTGGCCTGGTTCCAGCATCTCAAGGGGCTCCTGAGATGCCCAAAGTAGTTGTCTTCAGACTGTGTTCCCTAGTGCACCAGGGGTTCCAAAAAGGCATCTGGGAGCTGATAAACAGATCAGTGGAGGGGGAGGAGTGTGAATCAGCAGAGATCTTCGTCCACTATCTCACATTCAAAGGGAGCTGTTCTACTTTGTTTTATAGATAGCATTCCACTTAAGATTTAATTTGAATTTTTAAAATTTTAAGTATTTTGAAATACTGAGAATGGTTAAAATCATGGATTATGAAACCAGACTGTACTAATAATACCCGCTTTACCACTTTTTAATTATAGAGCCTTGGGAAAGTGTCTGAGTTTCCTCATCTATAACAATGGTATGTCTCATAAGCGTTACTGGAAGTATTAAATGAAGCAATGAAAGTAAAGCTCTTAGTGCAGGGACTGGCAAATATGAAAACACCTAGTACATTCTTAACATAAGAGATAAGCACAGCATAGTGGTTACAAACAGAACTTAGGAGCTAGCCTACCACTAACTATCTGTGTCCTTCTGAGTCAGTTATAAAAGTTTTCTGAGCCCAGGTTTCTTCCTTGTGATGTGGGAACTTAGCTCAAAGGGGTTTTGTGAAGATTCAATGGGTTAACGTGCGTGATGCCCTAAGAATAATGCCACGTACTTGCTGCCACAGAAGTGTCAGATCTTGTTAATAAAGTGCCAGTAAGTATTCAACCCATTGTATGTTTGCTTATTACTGAATTCAAGATTTTGTGCTTGGTGTCACCTACCGTCAACCACACACACACATGTACACACACCCCTGGACTGCCCTATACCAACCCCTCCAATTACTGAAATCGCCTCTCCTTTAAGGCTCTGCCACAGGGCCCTGGCCTCCTTCACAGGTACAGTGATTAAATCTGGAGCTCTGAAAACAGGCAGACCTGATTCAAGTTTTGGCTCCACCAACAGGATCTCTGTGACCTTAGGACAATATTAACCCAATGCTTCCTAAACTCTGTTGCACCTTTGAATCCTTTAGAAAGATTTTTAAAATCCTGATGCCATGGTAACACTCCTACCAACTAAATTAAAATGTTTGAGGGTAGGAGTCAGGCATCAGTATTTAAAGATGCAGATGATTCCAAAGTGATGCCAAAGTGCAACCTTGTCTGGGAACCCTGGACATTGCTGACCTTTCTCTTAGCCTGAAGGTCCTCCTCTATCAAATAGGGAGGAGACAGAAGCTACCACACAGGATTGGCATGAGTATAAAGGGAGATAATACCCATAAAGCATCCAACCCTCTCTGCTAGAAACGCTGGAAGTGTCCAGTGCGTGACAGTTACCACTGTCCCTACTATGGGTTCCTGGCCACATTATTTTCACCCAACCCAAGTGCCTTCAGTTCTTACCGTCTGCACCTGACTTTCTCCCACCTAATTAAACACCACTTCACATTTCTGCACAACTATTTCATGTGTGTGCTTAGTTGCTACAACTGGATTGTAATCCCCAGAGGGCAAGGACCACATCTCCGTTCTCTTTGTGGAAGGCCCTTCAGCCCCGACACAGAACCAGTGTCCACACTCAATAAATACCTGAGGAATGAGAGGAAGGGGAATGCAAAGATGTGATTCTGAAACACCTTCCTTTGACCCACTTAGTGCAATGATGGATGAACTGTAAGTGCAAACTTGATACTTTCCTACCCCGTAAATCAGTGGTCCCCTTGCCATCTTCACCAAATGCCCTTCAAGTTCTTGCTCTCTGTTTGCCTCAAGCACCTTCTCTTTGCTATGCAGACAAGAGGGCTCAGTTACTCAGCTCCTGAATGGATGGAACCCCTATGCTCAGTGCCACCCCATCAGCCACCAAGAGCACCCAGGAACCCGTGAGTTTCGAGGCGGCACAATAAAAATGTCCCAGGCTTTGAGCTGGGGTAGAAGCAAGCAGCTTTTAATCCTGCTCTGCATTCTACCCGCTTTGCCCGGGACCTGGGAGACGTGCAGTCCTTCCATCATTCCACCACTTCGTCTCACTGGGTGTCTCCCACGTGCCAGGCCTTCTGCTAGACGCAGGCAACAGGCTCAACCTCAGAAGCTGTCTGGTTTGGCAGGCAAGCTTGAATCAAACAACTTTTAATTACAATAGTGATTTAAAAAAAAAAAAAAAACTGTTAAAGGAAAGGACTGAGTGATGAGCAAGAGTTAAACAAAAGCCAGTCTTGCCCTAGGCCTCACAGCCCACCTCCCTAAGGCAGGTAAGTGGGAGCGGCCTGCTGAAGAGGAGGGAAAAAACATGTGCTAGGGGGCCCAGGCTGGGGGCCATGTGGTTCTGTTCATTAGGGAATTGCTACTTGAAGAATCACAATGATTATGAGCCAATAAACACTTTTGAGAAGTGCAGCAGGAAAGCAACCCATGTGTCTCTATTCAACACAGCATTTGCTTATTTTGGAAGCACATCTATTAATAATTCACCCAACAATAATATTTCCTGGGGGTAAAAAAGTTTTAGAAAGGCTGTTTTATTCCTAAAAGGCCATCCTTGATGAAAAGAGATTCACAGCAACCTCAGAAATCTTCTATAATACTTAACATGTTCCACTTAAAAGAATTTCCTAAAAGGTCCCCAAATATGGTAAGACTGGAATTCTGATCCTGTATCTAGAAAACTAAGATTGCATTTGAAAATATATATTGGTTTGGTGTTACATATCTAGAACATAGTAATTAAAGGTTTCTTCAAGCTAGATGACTACTTGGTCTCACCAATTAAACTAAACAAAACAAAAACCCCTAAGTAATTGTGTGTCGTTTCTGATTTTATTAGTCATTCTATGTGGCAGATTATAAAAACTCTCTTATAAAATGGTTAAGGTACAAGGACTATTCAGATGTATTTGAATAATTCTTAACTCTGTACACTTTAAGAAAAATGAAGCTATCAAACGAATTTCTAAAGAGTCTAATGCTTACACCCAGCTCTGGAGAAACCGTCAGAACTTTTAAAGTGAATAGTGGAGCTTTAAAACAATAAAATAAAAAACCTGTTTAAGACCTTAAATCATTAACATGTGTCGACTTAAACTTACACACACATTTGTGTTGTTTAACTAAATATCTGAAAACCAGCTTCTCTCTCAGTTATCTGCCAAGAGCCCCACTCCCTGTTCTGTGTGTCTCTTCCTGACACGTGGCAACATCCAGTGCTTTTCAAGAGGCTCACTTGGCAAGAGCTGATCTTCAAATATTTTGATAAAACAATTTGTTTCTTAAATTATATGTCAGTATTGAGTTAGTATCTATTTTGTGTTAATGATGTGGAATTTTAAAACAGCTTTTAAAACCATATGTTAAAAAATACACAGGCTCTTCTGCCTTTCTCCTTACCATCCATCCTAGTTTTCTGTCTTCACTACATCCTGAGTGCAAGAAGATGGTAGTTTTCAGTCTGCACCAGAACACAGAGCCAAGGAAATCCCCGTATCCCAGGTTACAGCAAAACTGGAATGTGAATTGGTCCTGTGGGAATAGCTGGGACTTGGTCCAGCTCTGCTCTGGGCACAGAGAAGGTCACACTAAGATCAGAAGGTAAAGATAAACGCTGAAACCCTCCCTCCTCAACAGCAACAACTTCTTAGACAGTGATGCTGTGGGCCGAAGGATCTGTTAAAACAAGGACTACTAATCTTATTTTTCCAATTACTCTTATCTGACATTTCTATCTCCACCTCCCTCCCACCTCCCCACTGCTGCCTTAGAGTGACACCTTTTGGAAAAGGTTGAAACTGAAAATCCCCAGATTGCTTTCTGCCTGGACCTGGCTACCCTTAAGATTGTGTTTGGGATTTGTTTTCTCCTCACTGAAGTTTAAACTTCTGGGAGCTTTGCTTAAACGTGTCACCTCTGATCCTTCAGCTGCAAACAAATACCCACATCAAGTGAGGGTGTTTGGGCTTGAGCTCTTCGATTCTGACTACAATTTAAACTTCCCCTTTCCCCCCTACTCCCCCAAGGCTTATTGACAAAATTTCACATCACAATAAAGGATGGATGGAGAAGAAATGTGTAAAATACATACATTCTGACTGAACAGAGTCCGTGTTGGAGTACAGATGAGTAACAGTTTCTCCAGAAGGCCCTTGAGCACTCTTCATTCCAGATCGGGTTTGGCTCAGTGGAACCTCCCTGAGAAAAAGGCCGTGAATATACACTTCTGTGTATGTCTGGTGTAGATACTTACTGAGCAACTGGGAGGCATTTTTACTTTATGTGTGCACAGTTCTGCAGCACAGCAAAGAGCTGGTTTTTTCCCTAACAGAGTCTCACATTCTTGAGAAGCAGTACAGAGAGTGGCTAACTGTGCGGACTCTGAAGCCAGAGGGCTTAGGTCCCAAACAAGATCCAGCCACGCGCTGACCCTGAAAAATGTACTTGAGCTCTATGTACATCAGTTTCTTTCTCTGTAAAATGTGGATAACAGCTGCACCTCCCAGAGTCCTTATGAAGAATACCTGACTTACAATAGTTACATGCTTGGCGCACAGAAAGTACACAGTAACCTGTAATCATCAACAGTGATGTTAGTTTGAACACTAGCTCTTACTTTTCAGCCTATGAGAGGATGAGTAAGCAAGAGAAAGTGCTGAATTTCCATTTTCTTACATTTTCAGAAAGACAACACTTTTCATCTTCAATAGAACGGCGAAATATTTTACTAAGAAATCTATTTATAACAAATCAAATTAATCACCCACAAAATATGCTAAATTCCAAACACAATTATAAAGGAACTCATGAAGATATCAGAGCAGCATGGTCCCATAAAACTTCCTGCAATGATGACAAGGTCCTAATTTGCACTTTCCCATATACATGCCACTGCTACATGTGGCTATAGAGCATTGGAAATATGACTGGTACCACTGAGGAACTGAATTTTTAATGTTATATAATCTTAATTAATTAAAATTAAAATTTAAATATCCATATGTCTATTGGCTACTGTATTGGAAAGAGCCAGAGCATCAAAATTTTATAACTTTTACTGTCCAACGGTGATGTTTAGATATTATTTCAATTTTTGTGGAAAGTGTTTCTTTTTTGAACATATGAGAAAAACTTTTTAAATTCCTTTACATTCAGTGTATCTCATGAATTAGCATTTGATCCAGTGATTTCACTTTAGGAATTTATTCTAAGGATATAATAAGGGATGTGTCCAGAGAAATTTATTCCAAGGATATAATAAACATATTCATCAGAGTGTTGTTTATAAACATCAATAAAAATTATGCATGTGTGTATATACATATTATATGTATAGATATACACACAAACATATATATAAACACAAGTACATACATATACAAACATACACATATGTACCCTCACCTTTCAAAGAAATTAGTTAAATAAATTACGGTGTGTGTGTGTGTGTGTGTGTAAGTGTTGCAAAGAAAGTGGATAGTAAATTGCAGGCATCCAATTGTTGAGATGTTGGTCAGACATTAAACACTAAGTAGAAAGATTTAATGGAAAAGAAAGATGTTCACGAAATCCTAACTGAGAAAAGCAGGTTCGTAAATGATAAATACAATCCAATCCCAACTATATGTAGGTTTCTAAATGAATATTCATAGAAAAAAAGATTAGAAGGAAAGGCATCAAAATATGCATAACAGGTTTGTTTCTAAGCTTAGAGATTTCAGGTAATCTATTATATTCTTCTTTGTACTTGTTGATGTAAATATGAATCACTAATGTAAAATAGAGTAAGTTTTAAAAATTGCAACCATAGCTATGAAACAGAAACAGACTCACAGACATAGAAAACAAACTTGCGGTTGCCAAGGGGGAGGGGAGGTGGGAGAGGGAAGTATTGGGAGTTTGGGATTAGCAGATGCAAACTATTATATATAGGATGGATAAACAACAAGGCCCTACTGCATAGCACAGGGAACTATATTCAATATCCTGTGATAAACCATAATGGAAAAGAATATGAAAAAGAATATATATATGTATAACTGAGTCACTTTGCAGTACAGCAGAAATTAGCATAACATTGTAAATCAACTATACTTCAATGAAATTTGAAAAAATTTTTTTTACAGTTGCAACAAAGGAAGGTCTGCATAGAAAGTACTTCTGCTCCCATGGAAAAATTAGTTGCTGGTAGACCATGGCCTCCAAAGGATAGTAATAAAGCAGACACCCAGAGCAGGGTGGGGGCCCTCTGGTGGCAGTTATGGTGGCAACTACTGTCAGCCAAAATAACCTTAAGACAGGCCACACTTTGTAGCATGGTTTCTTTGCCCCTGACAGTCACTTAGATTTATGCTGATTATAATCCGGGTTCACCAGGGAGTGCCTGAGTGTTAGTGACTCCACAGCTGTCAACAGCCATTCCTGCCACCTCCACCCGGCCCCGCAATGTGTTTGAATGTTGCTGCATTCATTTCAACTTGTTCCCTAATGAAGTTCCTATGCATTTTAAAGTCCAGTATGGTGGCTTGCTTGTTTGTTTTGTGCTTGTTTAGCATTTTCTAATTTTATTATTGTTATTATTGTTTTGATTCTGCAGCACTCAAAATACCTTGGCAGGCCCTGCAAAATCAGAACCATTTGTCCATGCCACTTGACCACTTCTATTAGCAAGGTTTATTCATTCCCATTCAACAAATCAGGGCAGTGTTTCCAAATAGACCTTCTTTCTTGTGATGTAAGGATAAGCTGAGGCAATTCCAAGGAGGAAAAATGAAAAAAAAGGAGGCTTCTTTTACTCCAAATTCTCCTGCTGGCTTAGCTCTGCAGGAGATACCTGTTGATGATGGCAAATTTCAATCAGGCCAAATGAGGCCTGCCTCCAAGCCCTTTCCTGATCCCCTCAGAATCCTTGCACCGCAGTTCCATCTACCTTGAGCAATAGGTAGTGGCCTCCCTGTATGTCGAATGCGTCCTTGAATGGGTTCACTGGGGCATCTTTGCAAACACACAGTAGATTGTCAACAGATGATTGTGGGTGGGATGCAGGGAGGGAGAAAAGAAAAGAAGCCATACTCTAGAGAGGTAATCATTATGTCTGATTTAAATAATGTGGTTTCCTAAATCCCATTTGATCCTCACTTACTCCCAAAGGAGCATACCACTTAACCGATGGATAACTCAAACTCAAAAAGGGTAAAGGATTGACCCAAGAATTGCAGATGGCTTACTCTTTACCAGGATTTGAACCTGATTGTTGAGTACAAATATAAGGGGACAATTGTTAGAGGGAACTACATATACTGAGAGGATCTGGGAGGAAACTCTGGGCCACGAGACCCTCAACAGCAAGGAAAGACCATGGCTCATTCTCCTCAGTATGCCCAGGCCTGAACACAACATCTAACATACAACAACTGTGTGCCCTATGTTCTATTTTAAAAGATATAAAATTGCATCTCAAAATGTATATCCCAAATATAGTGAAATTTCATTAACTTGATAAAAGAGAATTTACTGAAAAATCTATAGCTACCTGTTGTGAAAGACTGCTTTCTCTCTAAGATCAGAAGCAAGGCAAGGATACCTGCTTTCACCCCTCTTATTCAGCATAATATGTGAAGTTCTAGATGCTGCAATAAGGCAAGAAAATAAATAAAAGGTGCAAAAATTTCAAAGGAAGTAATAAAACTGCCCCTGTTTGCAGATGAAATAACTGTTTATGTAGAAAATCCTAAGAAATCTACAAAAAACATCTAGAAGTAATAAATGTGTTCAGCAAGGTTGCAGGATACAAGATCAACACACGAAAGTCAACTGCATTTCTATAAGTTAACAATGAACATGAGGAAACCAAAATGAAAAACTAAATACCATTTACAATCACTCCAAAAAAATGAAACATTTAAGTATAAACTTAAAACATGGATGGAATCTGTACATGGAAATTTACAAAATTCTGATAAAAGAAATCAAAGAAGATTTAAATAAATGGAGAGATAGGAAGTATTCATGGATGAAAAGACTAAACATAGTAAAGATGTCAATATTTCCCAGATTGATCTATAGGTTTAATGTAATTTCTATCTAAATCTCAGCAAGTGTTTTATAGATATAGTCAAGCTTATTCTAAAATTTATATGGAAGGACACAGGTCCTATAATAGCTGAAACAATCCTGACAAAGAAGAATAAAATGGAAGGAGTCACTCTACCCAATATTAAGGCCCACTGTATAGTTAGAGTAACCAAGAGAATGTGATATTGGCAGAGGGACAGCCACATAGATCAGTAGAACAGAACTGAGAACACAGAAATAGATATACTGTGATAATATTATATCTAAGAGATAAATGTTCAAGCGATGTTTGACAAAAGAGCAAAAAATTCAATGGAGCAAAGATAGCCTTTTCAACAAATGGTGCTGAGCAACTGGACATCCATAGACGAAAAAAAGAAAAGAACATTGACCTAAACTTTATACCTTGTACAAAAACAAACTGGATCATGAACTTAAATGTAAAACATAAAACTATAAACCATTTAGAAAAAAAATTGGAAAAAATCTTCTGACTCTAAGGCTACGCAATGCGTTCTTAGAATTGACACCAAAAATCACAAACCATAAAGGTAAAGATTAGTAAACTGGACCTCATCAAAATTGAAAAATATTTGCTCTGTGAAAGACCTTGTTAAGTTGATAATAAGACAAGCTATAGACTGGGAGAAGATATTTGCAAAACACATATCTGACAAATAACCGGAACTCCCAAAATTCCACAGTAAAATTTCCAATACAATTAGAAAACAGACATAAAGCATGAGCAGACATTTTGCTGAAGAGGACATACAGACAGCAAAAAAGCACATGGAAAAATGTTCCATGTCTTTAGCCATTGGAGAACAACAAATTAAAACCACAATGAAACATCACTATACACCTATCCGAATGGCTAAAATAAAAACTAATGACAATACGAAATGCTGGTGAGGATACAGAAAAACTGGATCCCTCATACATTGCTGATAGGAATATAAAATGGTGTGACCATTCTGGAAAACAACTTGGCAGTTTCTTAACTCTGCATGCAACTACCATATGACCCAGTAATTGTACTCTTTCTATCATTTATCTCGAAGAAATGAAAACTTATGTTCACACAAAAAGCTGTGCATGATTGTTCATAACAGCTTTATTCACAATAGCCCCAAACTAGAAACAACTTGGATGTCCTTCAACTGGTGAATGGTTAAACAAACTGAGGGGCAGCCACACCATGGAGCACTACTTTGCAATGAAAAGGAACAAAGTACTGATAAACCCAACAACTTGGAGGAATCACCAGTTAACAATGTTAACTGAAATAAGCCAATCCCTAAAGGTCACATTCTATATGATTTCATTTATATAATGTTCTTAAAATGACGAAATTACAGAAATGGAGAACAGATTATTGGTTGCCAGGGGTAGGGGATGGATATAGGGGAGTAGTTTAGTACAGTTATAAAGGGCAACATGAAGGATCCTTGGGGTGCTGGGACTGTTCCATACCTTGACTATATCATTGTCAATACCCTGATTGTGATACTGTCCTACAGTTTTGCAAGATGTTACCACTGGGGGAAACTGGTGAAGGGTACACAAGATCTCTATTATTTCTTAAAACTGCAAATGAAGCTACAATTACCTAAAAATAAAAGGTTTAAGTTCTTCAAAAATAAAGAACATGCCACGTGTGTTAGGCATTTACCTCCACAGGAGAAGGACAGCCAGGGCAAATGCTGGGTGAGAAGAAGGGAGATGCTCACATAAGGTCAATGAGGCCACTCCCATGCTCTTCCGGAAGAATCCTCCCCAAAATGTTACAGCTTAGGAGGATTTCAACAGAGAATTTTCGTGCTGTAAATGACTTCCATCCCCAAGGACAACTACATACCCAGGTAAAACCATCAGCATTCAGATCAATGGCTTGACACCTATTGAATTAGGATACAAAATCGACTTCCTCAAGATTCAAATGAGAAAAATGTCATGATCGTAGTCCCCTTTTTATAAAACAAACAATCACATATACACACAACTTTTTTTTAAATATATTTATTTATTTATTTATTTTTGGCTGCGTTGGGTCTTCGTTGCTGCGCACGAGCTTTCTCTAGTTGCAGCGAGAGGGGGCTACTCTTCGTTGCGGTGTGTGGGCTTCTCACTGCGGTGGCTTCTCTTTGTTGCGGAGCACGGGCTCTAGGCGTGTGGGTTGCAGTATTTGTGGCTCGCAGGCTCAGTGGTTGTGGCTCGCGGGCTCTAGAGCTCAGGCTCAGTAGCTGTGGCACACAGGCGTAGCTGCTCCGCGGCACGTGGGATGTTCCCGGACCAGAGCTTGAACCCGTGTCCCCTGCATTGGCAGGCGGATTCTTAACCACTGTGCCACCAGGGAAGTCCCACAATAAAACATTTTTAAGTGCCATGTTCAACAATAGCTTAGCTACTAGTGCATCATAGGCTGATCCATAAAGGCCACCAGCAGGTAGCGGTTCCTTTATAATTAAAATCCAGGTAAGTAAAAAAAATCATAATAAAGCTTCATTATCCTCAAACTAAATACATCCTCCAGGTCGCTAGCTTGGTCAGCTTCTCAGTGGGAGGAAAGCAAAAACCAGACATGAAGTGCCAGAATGAAATCTTCCGCTTCAATTTCTCCTTTGTTTAAAACATTTTATAGGGGCTTTATGTTGACCCTGTGGCTTCAGGAGAAGGAAATCCTCCCAAATGCATCCCTGGGGCACAGCATCCCCCACAGCAATTTGGCTCTCTCCTCTCAGAGTGATTGCTGCTACATGTAAAAAACAATTCTCAATTGGTTAAATTTGGGGAAATCGCTTCATAAAAAGAAGACTCGGAACAAAGACGTCCACCCAGTCAGTTCTCCCCATGTACAAAGTGACTGGCAATGAGTATGAGGCACCCACATAAGCAAGGCAGACAGACCAAACCTCGCTGCACTTTCAAGTTGAATAGAGAGTTTATCTCCTTCTTTCCTTCTCCAAATGGAATAAGTCTCCACCCCATCACAACAACAGATCTGCTAAATTCTGCCTCTTCTGATCTTAGCAGTCGTCAGGGAGCTGCCTAACATCCTCCTTGCACTCCAGGGAATGAGACTCTACTTTTTGGCCGTCCAGCTGAACTCATGAGAGTCGGGTTGTGACACTGAGCTCCCTGGACCAGTTACTCTGCTTTTCACCTGGCTCTGCACCAGAGACTGTCCCTGAACTGCTGCTAAGGGCTGTGTATTGGTCCCTAAGGGAGCCGGGCAGAGAGTGGGTGGATGGCAAGGGTCAAATGCTGTCCACTACTATAAAAACAATCAGAGTACATGCCCTGCCGAGCATAATTTTCATGCTTAAAAACAGTAAATTTTGTTTTTCCCGATTACCCTGATGCATGGCAGCATTCACCGTTGGTCTGAGCAGAGACCAAAACTGATCAAATCTTAATATGCGACACTCAGTCTTCAAAACTCCACAACTGTGTTGAAAAGTTCTCTGTTGGATGGAACAATTTATACTCACATATTAAATGTCAGACTTCACCAAATACTTGTATCATGCTTTAGAAGCAGACGTCTATATGTTTTTCCCAAAGGACATTTTCTACAATTGATGCCTTTGATCTCTATTTTCAAAATAAGTGATTTTTTTTCCTAGTAGTTCTTTTCAGATCAAAAATATTCAGCCATTTTCATTACCAGTAGATTATAGTCTAGTCCCATGTAAAGTGATTAAACACAAGCCTGAAACAAACATAACCCTGGTATTAAACAGTCTCAAGAAAAACATAAGTGAAAACATTGGATTCCTTGCTTGAACGCCAAATATTCACTCAAGGATCTGATTGCTTCAGCTGGGACTCTCTTTTATGACTTCTCAAATATTTAAATTATTTTGTTTACAAATATTTCCCCTTATTTCTCCTCTCTTTTCTTCAAGAATTAATACTGTTATAACTAGCTATAAGAAAATCATGCTATCTGGACTTCAAGAGGAGAAACATTTAAAATAACTGGGTATTTAAAATAACTAGCAATACACTGTATAAAATAGATAATTAATAAGAATCTGCTGTATAAAAATAAATAAAATTAAATTTAAAAAATAGTAAATAAAAATTACAGTAAAATAAATAAAATGTTAATGTTAATAATAGATGTTAATTAATGTTATATTATGTTATCATATAATAAAAAAATAAATTAAACAAAATAACTAGCAAGTATACATACATGGAAATGAAACCCCATTTTGATGGGTCACACTCAGCAACCTTAGAGGCGCCTCCATCTGGGCAATAGTTCCTTTTGGACAAAAAACAATTAGGCTGTGTAATGTTGTGCTGAATCCCTTCAGATAAACCACGCACACACAGCCGGGCCACTCTTGTGCTGGCTCTGAGGCCGGGGCTGTCAGGTCTACTTCTCTGGTTAATGTCAGTAGCACTATGTATAAAAGGTGACTCCAGTGTGTACAAATGTTGATCTTTAGAGAAGTCATGCCTAGACTCACACACACATCCACTCTTGCGTCCACTGGGTCAACGGCAGGAACAGAGGGCGACCCCGCAAGGAGCTTGCCAAGAGCAGAGTCTCACTTGTCAGGTTACGTTGCCCCCAGGGACTTCCCTGCCTGAGATTAATCCATAATCCTGTTTTGTGTTTAAAAAGTTGAGGTTCTAAAAGCCTGGCCTATGAGACAGTTTCTGAGGCGACGGGGAAATGTTCTAATACATGATAACAAATTAAGTGCCACTGCAAGTAAGCACCAAAAAGAAAGGAACTGTGTGGACGAGGTGGCACAAAATGTTTGCCCTTGTCCCAAATCATTTCTTTAAGGTTCCAAAATAGATACTGAAAACATATTTTAATGGCTAGAGTACCTGTAGGTTTAAAAAAAAAAAAAGTTGAAGCCATCTATGGTTTTACCACTTGCTGCACAAGCTAAGCAATATAAAGATGCCCTCTGATCGAAAACACAGCCGAGGTTCTGAAGAAATATAATATTTGCTGATGTGACTTCCAAACTAAATTTCATCCGAATACCAAACAGTAAGAAAAGTCTCTGCTCTAAACAATCCCATTTTTATTACATCGAAATTGTTTCTTCCCCTGCCAACCTCATTCTACCCCTTTTTGCCAAAAAGTTAATGTCCAGAAGGCTTCCTTTTACAATTCTAGCAGACCTGACCAAAAAAAGCAGGAACTTTCAATGCTGTAGAAACCATCATGAACGTGTTCTCAACTGGATGATTCTGAAAACTCTTAACTTACTCCACTCTACAGTGAAGACAGAGAACGTGTTGGGGTACACAGCTCTGAACAAGACGGCCACATGAACTCCTCGGCACTCATGACCACTGAGGTGTGGACAGAGACAGCTGGCCCCCTAGCATCTTCTGCCTTGATGCAGAGAGAAGAAAAGCATGACAGCTAATCATACAAATTCCCGTTGCAATTTGTGGCTCAGTCTGGGTTTATAGTCATTCCCGCTCAGATTTAACTCACAATGTTTGGCAACATGGCTGACCTCTTCAAAGGCGGAGGTGAGCATGTAAAGAACATTTTCTACCCAGATGAAACCCTTCTAATCTAACAAAAGCAGCTCCAGTTTCCAAACATGAAAAATAAAGAGACAAATTGTCCAGCTTGTTGCTCACAGTTTGGAGTTGCACGTGGTGTGTGTGTGCATGTACACATATAGCATCCCTCCTGCCCCCTCCCACCAGAAAGTATCTGCAGAACCAGTGGCTCAAGTGGCTGTTATGTCACCTGTATGGCTGGGAAGAAACAAACAAGGGAACTTTGCTTGCTGGATTTATTAATGAGCTAATAGCTTTTAAATGATACAAGTGGTTCAGAAACATGAGAGAACTGGTGGTAGGTGGAGAAGAAAAGTACAGGACTCACAGTTGAGAAAGATCCAGGTTCAAATCCTGCCCACTTGCTGTTGTATGTCTTTGGCCTCTGACGTGACCTCTGACTTTTCAACTGGACATGAGATTATACGCCCTGTGGTTATGGGGATTACATGCGGTTGCAGGGTAAATGACCAGCACAGCATCAAGCATGTTGTGAGTGCTCAAGACACTGTCATGACCTGTATTATCATTATTGCTTAAATGTTTAACTGGGGAAAATGGATCAGAGTTCTGTGCCTCTGATATTGCTTTCAATGTGATGAAAGAGATCCATCAGTATAAAACAGGAGGAAACACAAGTGCTAAGGTTAGGTAGATGACTGCTCAAATCCCTTCTCTGTCACTTACCAGCTGTGTGACCTTGAGTAAGCCAGTTACACTCTCTGGGCTTCTGTATTTGTAGACTGGAGATAATAATACACTTTACACAGGGTCATAGTGAGGCCCAGAGTTTAAAATGTCGGTGAAACACTCAGCCCCGTGCCCTGTCCTTAGTCAGCACTTGATAGATGATAAGTATTATTTACTAAAGTCAACAATAAGCAGGACAACATTCCATCTCTGCCATAAGAAGAAGCATAAGCAGAATGTTAGAGGCATAAACAAGCAGGAAATGACACATTCGGTAAAGCAAGAAAAGGGGAGGGGAAGCTTCTCAGAAGTGATAGCATTTAAACAACGTCTTAAAACCAGGTCACAAACCCAAATGCTGGAAGAGCGAAGTAGTTATCATCAAGGAGTAATGCTGGCCAGGCAGGGAAAATGTTCCTTAGCAGCCACTAATTCTACCAGGCAAAAATGCAGGTTCCATGAAACAAGATCCTCTTATCACAGGAGAAAACTGTCTGAAGTTTTCTCGTTATATCTGATATTTTCAAATGATGCCTCAATTAAAAAGAAAAAACCTACCTGAATTCACAAAATACATCTGTGGTCCACATATGGGTTACTGGCTACCAGTTCTGACCTCTTATTTTAAAGGACGGGTAGAATTTTGTCAAGCAGGGATGGTGGGGAGAACATTCTAGCAAGGAAACAGTGAAAGGGAAGGCAGGGGAGGCAGCAAAGGCCAGGGAGTGTTTGGAAAGCAGAACACTGCTCCAAGGGATTGAAAGGGAGAGGATGAGGAACAGAACGGTCAGGAAACGACGAGCAGCTGGAGGAGGCTTTCAGGGAGAGGCACGGGCCGGGCTGACAGGGTAGGTCTGGGAATGCTGACATGGAGAAGGAAGGACTTTGAAATGCCAGAAGAACAGCTAGCCTACCAGGTCACTCTCTTCCCCTCTCTGGGGCTCAGTTTTCCCTTTTTTAAAGTGAGCACCTGAATATGATGAGCTGTGAGCCCTCTTCCAGCCCTTTCCGCACCATTCAGGAGCACCACTGCAATTCCCCTTCCTAGGGACACTGCGCGCAGCTTCTGTGCTCTAGGCTGTGGCGGACGTCACTGCAGCTCACCACCAGGAGGAAAAGGAGTCAAGGTCTGTTCCAGGGACCACCTTTACTAGCCATAGAAGACAAGTTGACCTGAGCCATGCAGAGGGAACCAGAGGCCTTAAGCATAGACTTCATCCCTAGATGAAGCAGCAGCTCAAATGATAACACAATCAACTTCACTGAATACATGTTTTGGGCCAGACCCCAGTCTATTTACTGAACAGAATTATCTCATTAAATGAGGCATGTCTTACTTTTATTTCCATGTTACAGATCAGGCATAGAACGGTTAAACAGGCCCAAGGTCAAATAGCTAGAAATCACAGGAGGAGCAGCTAGGCCCAGCAGTCAGTCTGATGCAGAACCCTCAATCCCAGCCACTCCATCAAACTGTCTCCCTTCCAGTGTCTTTAAAATCTGTATTTTGGTTCTGTGTTCCTTTAACAATTGTGCCAAAATTGTGTGGCAGGATAACCCAACTGGGAATGTTCCCTGGCTATAAGTACATCAAGAAAGGCTAAGGACTAGGGTTCCCTCTCTTGCTCCAGAGGGTGGCCCAGGGTTTGAGTCCTAAGGAGTTTTATTCCTCTTGACATGGTAAAGAGGTTAAAGGACTTTGTTGCCAAAAACTTGGACTCTTGGTCCAAGAAGTCAAATTGTCAGAATGAATTTGGATGAGTGGGGAGTTGCTGGATTAAGAGATTTGGATTCTACCTCAAGCAGCTAAAGGGGTGGTACATTTCACAGATGGCAGGGGCCTGCATCCCACCCCAAGCAGCTCCCCAGAGTGGGGAGACCAGGAACCCAGGACCAAATACTAAGGGGAAGGGTTCAGAAGCCATGGGAAGGAGTATGTTAACAACTACATTTGGCATGGACCCTGAGCATCCCAGCGGCAGCCACCTGCACCAAAGACCAGAGGCTTTGCCTCAAGAACCCTGGTAAATAAACCTCGGGATTCTTATAAGAACCCTAAGGGAGAGGGACCCCCATAATGTCTGAGATTTGATCTTCTGCCAACCATGGCTAATTGGGAGGGGAGTTGTGATCTAACATTTAATTTGACTTAGAAAAAAAGTTTTTTTTTTTTTTTTTTTAGAAAAAAAGTTTTTGCACCCAAATATTAGTGGGTTAATTTGGCCAATTACAATTATGTACATGGAAAAATATTTATATTAAGAACAACATATGTTTGAGAAATTTTGATCATCTGATTATGGAAAATTTTCTCTCTCTTATATACTTATACACTATATATTCTGATTGTTTTCTCTTTAAATACTCTATTTTTAGGTTGAATCAATGGCTAATCTATAAGATAAATATAAAACTATTTTAAAAAATGTTAATGTATGTGATTGTATGTGGACACACAAATATTCATTTCTATCTCCATTTGAAATGAGAGACAAACCAAATATTCTAAGGGTTTCCCTAAGCTCTAACGTTAATACCCAATAACTAATTAACTAGTAAGTATTAATACTAATTAACAATTATATGGCATTTACCCTGTGCTAGGCATCGATCTAAGCTGCATAAGTGAGAATAACTGTTTATAATCCCATTTATTTCTTACTGTACTCCTTTGAGTTACAGTCCCATGTTATAGATGGGAAAATTGAGGCACCTGGAGGTTAAGTAATTTTCCCTCAGTAGCATAGCTAATAAATGGCAGAGCTGGGATTTGAACCCAGGCTGTCAGGCTCCAGAGTCTGTGATGAGCTCTGGAGTACTTTGCTTCCTAGCGTCTGCTGGGAGGATTGAAGGTAGAACATATAGCACTTTTCAAGTTCTCTATAAATTCATTCATTAATTCAACAAAATTATGTCTGGCACTATGCCAAGTATGAGGGATTCAGTACCTGCACTCATGGTATTCACGGTCCAGCAAGGATCTTCCTCTGAATTCCCTCCCTTCCTCCTTTCATCCCTCCCTCCTTCTCTCACTCTCTCTGTCCCAAGGAAGTTACCCATGTGAGCAGACTTCATTTCACAACTTCATCCAAAAACTCCCATGCACATACCCTGGTGATGTAGGTGAATCTAATACACAGCTGAATGGGTCTAAAAAAAGCTAAATTTGCAAATTTGGAAAAGCGAATCACACCTAAATGTAAGGCCAGTCACTGTAAAACTCTTAGAGGAAAACATAGGCAGAACACTCTTTGACATAAATTGCAGCAAGATCTTTTTTGACCCACCTCCTAATGAAAATAAAAACAAAAATAAACAAATAGGACCTAATGAAACTTAAAACCTTTTACACAGCAAAGGAACCCATAAACAAGACGAAAAGACAACCCTCAGAATGGGAGAAAATATTTGCAAACAAAGCAACAGACAAAGGATTAATCTCCAAAATATACAAACATCTCATGCAGCTCAATATCAAAAAACAAACAACCCAATCCAAAAATGGGCAGAAGACCTAAATAGACATTTCTCCAAAGAAGACATACAGATGGCCAACAAACACATGCAAAGATCCTCAACATCACTAATTATTAGAGAAATACAAATCAAAACTTAAATGAGGTATCACCTCATACCAGTCAGAATGGCCATCATCAAAAAATCTAGAAACAATAAATGCTGGAGAGGGTGTGGGGAAAAGGGAACCTTCATGCACTGTTGGTGGGAATGTAAATTGATACACTCACTATGGAAAACAGTATAGAGGTTCCTTAAAAAACTAAAAATAGAACTACCATATGACCCAGCAATCCCACTACTGGGCATATACCCTGAGAAAATCATAATTCAAAAAAGACACACGCACCCCAGTGTTCATTGCAGCACTATTTACAATAGCCGACATGGAAGCAACCTAAGTGTCCATCGACAGATGAATGGATAAAGAAGATGTGGCACATATATACAATGGAATATTACTCAGCCTTAAAAAGGAACAAAATTGGGTCATTTGTAGAGATGTGGATGGACTTAGAGTCTCATTTGTAGAGACGTGGATGGACCTAGAGTCTGTCATACAGAGTGAAGTAAGTCAGAAAGAGAAAAACAAATATTGTATATTAATGCATATATGTGGAATCTAGAAAAATGGTATAGATGATCTTATTTGCAAAGCAGAAATAGAGACACAGACGTAGAGAAAAAAATGTATGGATACCAAGGGGGAAAGGGGCAGGGGTGGGAGGAATTGGGAGACTGGGATTGACACATATACACTACTGATACTATGTATAGTAGACAACTAATGAGAACCTACTGTATAGCACAGGGAACTCTACTTAATACACTGTGGTGACCTAAATGGGAAGGAAATCCAAAAAAGAGGGGATATACATATATGTAGAGCTGATTCATTTTGCTGTACAGTAGAAACTAACACAACATTGTAAAGCAGCTATACTCAATAAAGACTTAAAAAAAAGAAAAGAAAAGCAAATCACAAATATTGATCTCACAACCCAAAGACAGCAGGACAGGGTCCTATTAGAAATAAACCCAAATTACCAAGACATGTAGCATGGAAATCTAGAAGGCTTGATAGAGAACATTTGCCACTATTAAAAGATTTCTTTTGCGTTCACAGTTCATGAGATGAATGTGGTTCATAAACATTCTGGGGTTGGAGGCCCGATTAAATGTAATATTCTTGCAAGGGAAAGAGCGCTGACTTCATCGCAAGGCAGGCCCTGCTGACAGCAGACTAAGACTGGAATGTGCTGATAATTATCTTTAAGGCCAGTCAACAGCTATATGTCTCCTATAATATCACCTTTAAGATCAAGCCAAGACATTCCAGTCTGAATCAAGGTTTATTTATGAAAGGATTTAACACTTTTAGATCCCATATTGCTTGGAGGACCACCAATTTCCATTCCCAAATATCCAATTTCTTCAATTTCACAGAGTATGAATGAGATTTCGGGTTCCCATATGTGGAGGGAAAAATTTAAGACACTACAGTTCCTTTTCTTCAATGAGGTGAATTCCTTTGCTAACGCCTCCACAAAATAAAACACCACTAAGGACTGAAAGTAGAAAATACCATGTCATAATGCCACATTCATGTAGATGTGACCAAATTTTCAGGTAATTCTAGCTGAATGGTCTCCCTTGTTCCCCTCAAACTTGAAAGGTCAAAGGAGCAATGTGATTGTGGGTGCTCTTTATAGACCACAGACAGAAGAAAGAATGGCCCTTCTACCAGCAAGGACACAGGATTTAAAGGGATACACAGATATCCAAAGAAAGCAACCGAGTCCAAATGGACCCCCGCATGTTGGAATCATCTGGAAGATTATATAAGGTCCTTCATTGGTGGTGTTAGGGACCAATCAGATATCTTTTTTGAAGAACTGGTGTAAACTGGCTTAAACTAGACCAGGGCTGGCGTACTGTGTGGTATGTAGTGAAAAGTTATAGTGTCCACTGGGGAGGAGAGAGATAAGCAACCTCAGAGGAGACATCCCAGGGCCCTATATTTCAGGCCTGCAAAGTTATTTCATAATTGCCATGCTAATAAGAAAGATAATGATGACCATGAAGGCAACCAACAGATATAAAAATAAATGTTTTTTTAAATAGGAAACATAGTATTAATCATTTGATGACATGAAATAACTTTATTCATTTGGTGACTGAAAGTAATTTAGGAATTAAGCAAGAAAAAAATGAAAAACATTTAAGTTGAAGAATGATCAAATGTCTTATCTTTATTACTACACTAGTAAGTATTAATAATTACCTATTAATTAATAATTATAATATTTTAATTACATGTTAATAAGTACATATTAATGGTGCTAATATGTATGCATGTATGAGTGTATATTTATTTTTGCATGAGAACCAACCTGCTTGAAGGTCATATCTATCATTCTAAATTAATAAAGGGACATTCTGGTTTTCTAAAACAAAATTATATACACATATGTATGTATTTACACACACAGGAGAGAAGGCTATTTAGAAAGAAATGCACCAGGGAATTAAAAGTGGTTTTCCTTGGTTGTGAATCATGGATTTTTTTTCTATTTCTCATGATCCAAACCCAAAATAGCTTTATTGATACTTTGATCTCAATTATAAAAATAATACATGCTTACATATTTTTAATTCTGAAAATACAGGAAAGTATTAGGGAGAGAAAGAAAAACAAAATAAAAATAAAAACACAACTCCAGGACCCACAGAACTGCTGATGACCATTTTTATAGCCTTCCAAACTTCTTTCCAACTATGCTCATCATTTTAACAAAAGTCAATCATGCTACACATACTGCTTTGCAGCCTTCCTTTTAACTTAACAAAATACCATTAATGTTTTCCCTATCATTAAGTATTAATCTAGTTCATTCTTTAATGGCCACAGTGTAATCTATAATACTCCCCTCCCAATGGGCCTTGAGTTGTTTCCAAGTTTTCAAATTGTATAAATAACTGTACAGAAATGATCTCTGAACATTATCCTCCACTCATGATCCAGTTATTACTTAAGGTAAGTTCCTGGAAAGGCACTTGCTGGGTCAAAGGCCACGCATATTTTTAAGGCTCAGAATACCCACCAACAAATTTGCCTACTGAAAGACTATACAAATCCAGAATGAGGAGCATATTTTATCTTCTTTTTTGTTTGTTTGTTTCTCTGTATTTCCTGCTGATGTTTTCTATAACTTACATTTTGCTAAAACTTGCTTGTGTAAAAGGAAAAAAAATAGTTCATGGAAAAATAAAAGGAAAAGAAAAGTGATAATTGGAAGATGACTTTTTCCAACAGAGAATTCTGATCTATGGGACAGGTCTTGCCTAGAAGGAAGACGTGGACACAGGACTCTCTAACTTCATGCCACTGTCCACTAAACTCACCCAACTCACTCCCCTTGCTCATGCCCATCATGCTACCTTCCCACTCATGGTCATCTACTGGTAGAGAATGCAGTGATCAGCAAGGTTGAGTATCCAGTCCTTTCAATGGTCCTAGTCATCACTATGTCTTATGACTTAGACATAAGGAAGGTCTGAGGAGCTCATGAATTCCGCTGATGCAAGTGACTTGCTGCTAAGTTTTACCTCAGACCAGGAGAAATGATTTGTCCATTTACTGCAGTGTACAAACATGTGAATCTAGACTCAGAAAGGAAAAAGCTACTTGTCAGGTTGATTTTGAGGACTTTCTTGAAGTTTATCCCACAAAACTAGATACCCACCATTGGAAGATGAGAGGAAAGGAAACAGATACATGCTTGCTTCCTTCTAAGTGCTAACCATACCTGCAGTATGAAATTTAGAAGCTCATATAACTGCACAACGATTTGCTCTACCAACAAAAGTGTGATGCTGTTGTCGGCTTATAGAAGACATTCCCATAGAACAGACAGAAAGGATCACTTTAGTTTGTTTAAAAAGAAAAATTCTCAGTGCAGTACACAAGAGGCTGTTGTAGAGGTACGTAGGATATAAAATCTAACACAAAAAGCAAGAGCCACTTACATTAATTTATAACATGCCTTGGCTTCAGGAAACAAATTGCTGTTTCCAATATTTTTGGGTCTTTTGATAAAATTCTGCCATTTGACCATTGTAATTTTCATTGGGAGAAGAGTAAAGCTGAATTGGTTTGGATTAATGAGAGACACATAATAGTTGAGATATGAGGGCTGTACAATAAGATCCCATGTATCATTGATGTCAACACACCTACTTACAAATAACATCCTTCCTGTTTTCTGTTGGCTGAGGGGCTGGAAGCAAGATAACCACCCTCATTAAACATATGCATATGCAGGAAGACAACAGGCTCTAATGAAGTTATTGGGGAGAGCTGATTATTAATTTATTTGGCCTGTCAGAGGCTTGGTATCCACTTCTTTATTCATAGCTGTATTGCAGACAGTGAGAATGTTAGATAAGTAAGTTCCTAAAAAGTTAGAAGTTATAGATTATTTCAAAAATTATTTCACTATTTTTATTCATTTGAATGAACAGCATTCATATGAACAAACACAGCAAAACAGAAACAGGGTCACAGATGAAGAACAAACAGGTAGGTGCCAAAGGGGAGGAAGATGAGTGAAATAGATGAGGGAAATTAAGAGGTACAAACTTTCAGTTACAAAATAAAGGAGTCATAGGGATGAAATGTACAGTTTGGGGAATGTAGTCAACAATAATGCAATATTTTTGTATGGTGACTAATGTGGTCAAAAGGTACAAACCTCCAAGTACTGGGGATATAATGTACAACATGATAAACATAATTAACACTGCTGTACATTATACAGGAAAGTTGTTAAGAGAGGAAATCCTAAGAGGTCTTGTCACAAGGAAAAAACATTTCTTTTTCATTTCTTTTATATCTATATGAGATGATGGATGTTCACTAAATGTACTGTGGTAATAATTTCTTGATGTCTGTAAGTCAAATCATTATGCTGTACACCTTAAACATGTATAGTGCTGTATGTCACATATCTCAATAAAAATGAAAGAAAAATTATTTGACTATTTTTAAAACTATGACATTTTTAGATTGCAGGACAAAAATAAAATACCATTAAAATACTTCCTAGTAGTTCATGTCTTCTAAATAGGACATACACATCCCTAGTATTTGTATAAGGTCATCCCAACCCACAGCCACTGACCCAGAGCATGAACTCCACCTTGAGGTCAAGCCAGGTGATTCTGAAAGAAGTGCTAAATCCTCCAACCGCTGCAGACCCATTCAATTCACTGTGGCAACAGCATGGTGAGTATTTCTGTTCCAGTGGCCTAGAAGAATGAGTGTACTTCACAAAGCACCCAATTTATTCCCCCAAAATGCTTGGCCTGCCAGTTGACTTTGGGCTTACTTTACACAAAAATCCAGGATTTTGCAAAGATTTACTCTAGGGTTTCCAAACGTAGAGTATTGTTGCCTCGCTGACAGATTTTTAGACTGGTGCTTATAACAGGTGATTTTCACACCACTAGGAATCCAGAACATTGGGCCAAAATTGTCTCTAAGACTTCAGCTGATGTCAAATCAAACAGATTCTAGAATCTGTGTAAGCAAAGAAGTAAAAATACTTCTTAAATTAATAATCATATGTGAGATAGTACAGCAGCATCAAAGTTATACAAACTACACCTCCTGCTCACCCTCGCTCTGTAACGTCCATGGCCACTGGTATTTTCTCTGTTTCTCAAACCCACTGAGCTTGTTCCCACCGCAGCAACCTTACATTTGCCGTTCCTGCACCTGATGCCCGCTCATTCCAGTGCTTTGCTCCTGGTCATCATTCAGCTTCAAAAGTAGCCCTCCTGGCTCTCCAAGCCATACTGTATATAACATGGCCTGGTGATTTCCTTCACAGTACATATAACAATCTCCAATTGCTTGCTCATTTTTTAAAATGTATTCCTTGTTAATAAGGGCAGGGCCTCATCTTCTTTATTCACAGTCACATCCCTAATACCTTGAACAACACCTAGGGCAGAGTAGACACTCAAAAAATGTATGCTAAATAAATAAGTAAAAAGTTTAATTAATCCAAAGAACTAGGATTTTGCACTAAATTATAGTGCAAAGCCATAAGGTATGATTTGTATTATATTCTAAGTACTCCATCATTATAAAAACAAGATCTATTCCATTAAGATCAAGTTCATGGTGTGCAGAATAAAGGGGATTATATTAATTTACTAGTTCTCAAAATCCATCATGAAGATACCCTGTTGAATTTTTTCTTCCACCATGTCAGTGTTTTAAAAGAGTTTGCTTTTCAAATAAACTTTTTTCTATTAAATTGATAATATGCCTTTAAATACTTCTATCAGAATTTTTGAAAGATAAAAAAATGGCATGTGGAAAAAAAGTGTACAATGAATGTATATAGCAACATTATGCATAATAGCTAAAAAGTAGAAACAACCCAAATGTCATCAACTAATAAATGGGTAAATAAAATGTGGTATAACCAAATATCCATACAATGGAATATTATTTATTCTTAAAAATAAATGAAGTACTGACACATGCTATAACATGGATGAGCCTTGAAAACATTATCCTAAGTAGAAGCCAGACACAAAAGGCCACATATTATATGATTCCATTTATATGAAATGTCTGAAATAGGCAAACCCATAGAGACAGAAAGCAGATTAGTGGTTAACAACAGCTGGGGACCGGAGGGCAAAAATGGGGAGTAACTGCTTAATGGGTGCAGGGTTTCCTTTTGGAGTGATGTCAATGTTCTAAAACTGACTGCAGGGGTGGTAATACAACTCTGTAAATATACTAAAAATCATTGAATGATACACTTTAAATAGGTGAATTGGATGGTATGTGAATTATATATCAATAAAGCTATCATATATGTGTGTATATATATATACGCATATATAAATATATATAATTGGTAGATACCAATTATATCTTTGGAGATTAAGCTGGATGATTAATTCTCATCTAGACCTAAAGTCTACAAATAAAGACACTCTCTGCTCATCCAGGGTTACGTTGCTTAAGGGAAACATCAGCTGTTCTATTCTAACAGATAAACTCTGAAATCTCAGTGGCTTATTGTAAGTTTATTTCTAGCTAAATTAAATCCCAATCAACAGCAGGATTGGGGTGGAGGGGGGACGTTCACTACGAGCAGTCGTTTGGGTTCTTTCTGTCTTTCTGTCTGGGTCATCCTTTAGTCTGGGCCTCAGAGTTCCAGTGGATCTTCTGTATCTGGCCAGTAGACAGGGACAGAGGGTAGAGTAAATTACACTTGGGCAATATGCCAAGTCTGAAAATGGCAAAGATCACTTTCATTGACCAAAATTTAGTCATATGGCCACCCCGAACTACAACAGAATCTGGGAAGTGTAATCTATCTGGGTACCCAGGAGAAAGAGAGATCAGGTTTTGTTGAACGTATAGCAGAGACAAAGCAGGGTTTACGACCTAAAGAAGAGACAGATTTGGGAGGGGTCTGTGAACATTTATTTTGTCACACACACTGTTGAGCCAAAGATATTTCCTCTTAACAAGTAGTTGGTAACAACTGGAGAATAAATAGAGTGATAAAACTAATTTAGAAAGAAATTTGGCAACATCTAGTAAAATTGAAGATATGTGAAATTTATGATCCAATGAGATAGATTAGAATAACCTGGCCACAATATTTTGCAACTTCTCTTATCCCTTGAATCTGGGCTGGCCTTGTGACTTGCTTTGACCAGTAGAATGTGATGGAAGAGACGCTGTGTGCATTCCAGATCCTAGGCTTTAAAAGGCCTTGCAGCTTCTCCCTGGAGTGATGCTCAAGAATGCTACGCTACAAGGAAGCTGATCTACCCTGCTGGAGGAGAAGAAGCCACATGGTAGATATCTGAGGTGCCCTAGCCTACAGATAGTCCTAATGGCCAGACATGTAAATGAGGCCAGTTGCACTATTCAGCCATTCCAGCCTTCATCTGATTGCACCCAGATGAGAAAAACTAGCAGAATAACCACCGTGTCTACCCACGGAATTGTGTAAATCATTATTTTAAGCCAGTAAATGTGGGATGTTTTATGATACAGCAATAGATAACTGATAACAAACGGGAATTTCACCTCTGAGTATATATTAAAGATAACTTCTTACACTTTTGCCAAAAGAAAAAATGTTCAAGAATGCCCACCGTGGCAGTGTTTATAAAAGGAAAATTATGGAAAAAACTAATATGTCAACCATTACAAAAGATGGATATTTAACGTACGATTTAGATATCTAATGGAACGCTATACAACGGTGAAAACAGAGCTATAGGTATCAACTTGGATAAACTTCAAAAATGTACTATTCAGAAAAGAAACTGAATTACCCAGTGATACGCATTTATTCAATCATCAAATATTTATTGAACACTATGTAGGTGTCAGGGATAAAACAGTTATGAAAACAGACCAAAAAAAGAAAAACAAAAAATCCTGTCTTCAATGAACTTGCAGTCTAGTGGAGGGAGACAGACAATAAAATAGAAAATAAGTTAAATGTTTAATAACCCAGATAGTGAAAAGTACTAAAGAATAATGAAGAAGGGAAAGGAGATGCAGCATTGGAGGGATTTGCAATTTTAGATGAGGTAACCTAGGAGGCTCCTTAGGCAGAGTCATTTAAATAAAGACTTGAGAGGAGTAGGGGACTAACCACGTGCCATCAGGGAATGGCATTCTAGGCAAAGGGAAGTGCAAGTGCAAAGGCCCTGAAGTGGAAGGACCACTGGTATTTTCAAGGACTAGGTAGGAGGTCAATGAGTAATTGGCCTAAGAAGTAAAAAGGAAAGTATGAAACCATTTATGTTGCACTTTATGAATGCACAAAATAATAGTATGTGTCATTTACTAATTCATAAGTATCCGGTAAAATTATAAAAAACAGTCTATATTGGTTAGGAATACATACATATGTCAAAAAAGTATAAAAATAAGCCTGGTGGGACTTCCCTGGCGGTCCAGTGGTTAAGACTTCACTTTCAATGCAGGGGGTGCAGGTTCGATTCCTGGTCAGGGAGCTTAGATTCCACATGCCTCAAGCCAAGAAAAACCCAAAACATAAAACGGAAGCAATACTGTAACAAATTCAATAAGACACTAAAAATGGTCCACATCAAAAAAAAAAAAAAAAAAAAAAATCTTAAAAAAAAAAAAAAAGCCTGGAAAAAGACCCATTACTTTCAGGATAGGAGTCCCTCTGGGGAAAATGGAGGTAAATGGAATCAAGATGGGGTATGATAGCCTATCTTTTAAAAATGTCAGGTAAATATGGCAAATTTTATTTATTTATGCGTTTAATTATTTGTTAAGTAAAATTTATTCAGTGTGGATGTTGGGTAAATAGGTTTGATTACAATATTCTCTGTATTTTCTAGTATGTTTGAAATATTTCATAATTGGTTTTAAAAGGAAATGAAGCAATAAATATTTAATCAATAATTAGCAATTGTTTAAATGAGAAGACATAGTTGCACACACACACACACACACACACACACACACTAAATGAGAAGAGTATTTGCTGTCACTAGGAAGGACACAATCTCTCCCTACAGGTAATAGCCACCACATTTCACACATAATATTACACAGGACTTAACCCACATATAGTTACGGCAGTGCTATTTTGATGATGGCAAACACCAACATGGATTCTTCTTTAACCCTTAAGTGCCTCTCTATCTACATCTAATTTCAAAGTAACATTTATATGTAAAATTACATCAAAATAAAAGAGCAGGTGCTTCTGTAAAACTGGACAGGAAGAGGTTAATAATAATGATAATAATGACAATAAGAGCACTGACATTTACTAAGCACTCAGTCTCTTTTCTAACTTTCAAGTATATTAGTTCCAAGATTCCAAGTATACTAAGTCATTTAATCTTTCTAACAGTTCTATGAGGCAGGGATTGCTATTACTCCCAGCTGACCATTGAGGAGCAGAGGTACAGAGGTGACTGACTTGCCCAAGGTCACACAGGTGGGAAGTGATGAAGCCAGGCTTCAAACTTAGCAGCCTGTCTGATGGCAGAGGCTGAACTTTAACCACTAAGCTCTGCTGGGAAGGCAGAAACCTCTAACCACACCCTAAAACCACTCCCATAATTCACAGCTTGTACACTAAAGTTAAAACCAACTGTGAATATGTTTGTGTGACTGGCAATAAATTATTAACTATATGGTTCATATTTGCTTCAACTGATGGGATTACAGGGTTCAACCAAATCAATGTGAACCTTGATTGC
The DNA here is from genome assembly GCF_965194825.1 of Balaenoptera physalus. NCBI lineage: Eukaryota > Metazoa > Chordata > Mammalia > Artiodactyla > Balaenopteridae > Balaenoptera > Balaenoptera physalus. The sequence continues at coordinate 77,704,437 of NC_138896.1, forward strand.
CCACCAACCTGAATTTGAAATCTTGCTGACTCTTGTAAATAAAATTGCATCCCAAATAGTTATGACCCTTCAAACTCTTATAAATGTTATCATCCTTAACACGGTGTTTGGAGAAGTTGGGGGTGGGGTCCAATTTAGCTCTGAGAAATGCCTCCTGATTCTCTCTGAAAACCATATTTATTTCCCTAAAAGCCATATTTCCATATATATTAGTCCTACGGAGTTCTTTAGGCAAAGTTTGGGGATTGCATCTCAATTGGGAATTCTCAACATGGCAGGCCAAAATTCTCTGTCACCACAAACTGAATGGTCAAAACTGAACAAGATTTAAAAAAAAGAGAGAGAGATGCTAAAACAAAATGAACACAATGCAAAGGCATTTAAGATCAATAAAACCAAAGCTGAAAAATGTAAATAGTTTTGCTTTACCTTTAGCCACAAAAATGAAAAAGAACTAGCATACCACTTTTATACTAGATTTTGTTTAGTAATAGATTAAATATGTATGCAGTCCATATATGGAGAAGACTATTTCTTTTAACTGGAAACAACTGGAAAAACATGTTTGCTAGAAATTATGGGCAATAGGGAACATCAAAATGTTTTTGGTGGGACATTAAAAAAAATCTTAACTATTGGTTAATCACTTCTTTCAGATAATCTCTACTATGAATATACTTAATATTTTCCCTCATTTAAGATAAGCTTTGTTAAATAAGATCAGACACAAATCTGTGTCTCCTTGCTAAACTCTAACAATTGTATAGAACCAGTCCAGAGGTACTGTCTCACCCTGCACATTAGCTCATAAAAAGAACATTTTTTTAGAAGACTCCCCAAACATACCTCCTACAGGCAGTTAGTCTTCAAATTTGACTAGAATTTTCTGTCAACTGTCCCAGAATGTTTCTGATCCATATAGTCCAAATCAGTGACTTTAAAGTACATTAACATTTTAATTTAAATTATTTCTATTACTGGAGGCAAAGTATATTCAATGCTCCCAGAGTGATGTTTCTAACAAACCAACTCAAACTTTGCTTCTCTAAAATATAGCCATAAGGGAGAAAAACACCATAAACATAGTAATTATGGTGAGGTAATCAAAGGCCTCCACGCTGAAAAAGAAAATTGTCCTAAAAATGTCACTTGTGGGTTTTGAGGCTCTGGAGCCTTGAAAGGGACCTATTTTAAACAGAAGTCGAGAGGAAGCAACACACTTTGGATCTTTCTCTGTCTCCCCTCCCCTTTCTCTCACTCTTGGGAAGGAGAGAAGTTACAAGTTGAAAAACTCAATCAGCTCTTCTCCACATCCCCCCACCGCCCCACCCCATTCTTTCTCTGTCTTCATTTCTACACTGGCTTCAAAACACCCCCATTTTACTTAGCCTTTCCCCCCCCTCAGATTTCCCTGGCTTATAATTACAATCATGGGGAGCTCCCTACAGGACTGTCTTTGAGACCTTTCAGACCCCTCACAGGGAAATTCCCAGCTGAAACTGACTTTGTCTCTGGCTCTTTAAAGAAACCAGCAGTGTGAACTAACTAAAAAGTTGACCCAATTTGAATAGACATTTCTCCAAAGAAGATATACAATAAGCACATGAAAAGATGCTCAACATCACTACCCCATCAGGGAAATGCAAATCAACACCACAATGAGATGCCACTTCCCACTGACTGGAATGACTATTGTCAAAAGTGGTGGTGAGGAGACTTCCCTGGTGGTCCAGTGGTAAAGAATCTGCCTTACAATGCAGGGGACACGGTTTGATCCTTGGTTAGGGAACTCAGATCCCACATGCCACGGGGCAACTAAGCCCTCACGCCACAACTACCGAGCTCGCGTGCCTCAACTAGAGAGGCCGTGTGCCGCAAACGACAGAGCCCACGCAACCTGGAGCCCACGCGCCACAACTAGAGAGAGAAAACCCGCACGCCACAACTAGATAGAAGCCTGCGCACTGCAAGGAAAGATCCCTCGTGCCTCAACAAAAATCCCAGAGGCCGCAACTAAGACCCGACACAGCCAAAAATAAATTAAATAAATAAATAAATAATAAATCTTTAAAAAAAACGGGGTGGCGAGAATGTACAGAAATTGGAGCCCTTGTGCATTGCTGGTGGGGATGTACAATGGTGCAGCCACTGTGAAAAAGTGTGTCAGTTCCTTTAAAAATTGATTGTAAAATTATAATACAATTCAGAAATTTCACTTCTGTGTAGATGTCCAAAAGAACTGAAAACACAGATTCAAGCAGTGTTCATGGCAGCATTATCCACAGTAGCCAAAAGGTAGACACAACTCAAATGCCCACTGACCACTAAAGGGATAAACAAAATGTGGTACATACATGCAATGGAAAATTATTCATCCTTAAAAAGGAAGGACATTCTGACACATACTACAACTGAAGACATACGCTAAGTGAAATAAGCCAGACACAAAAAGACAAATATTGTATGAGTCCACACATATGAGGTACTTAAAATAGTCAAAATGATAGAGTCAGAAAGTAGAATGGTTGCTGCCAGGGGCTGGGGTACAGGGGGATAAAGAGTTATTGTTCAATGGGCAGAGTTTCCGTTAAGAATTGGAAAAACTTCTAGAGATGAATGACAGTGATGGTTGCACATCAGTGTGAATGTATTTACTGTCACAAAACTGTACACTTAAAAATGGTTATAATTGTAATCTTTACACTATCTACCTTTTACCACAATAAAAAAGTTGACTCAGAGGGTATAACCACAGAATGATTTTCAGTCAACTATTTTTTTTTTATAAATCAATAATCTGCCAATCTGCCATTTTGCAGCTCCTTGCTAGGCTATAAATATGATGATTCTGAGTTGTAGAGACTCTCCTTTAGTGACCATCAGATTGGAGTCTAGGTTGTGGTGGACTGAACCACTGTCATTCATGCCTTTAAACTTTCTACAGCTTTAAGAAGGAGGCTCTAGCTTAAGACAAGTGGATCAGTTTTCACTTATGCCCAGGACCTGACAGACATCACTAATCAATCATAGCACTGCTTTTTGCTGAGGCCCCTGGGACTTCATAATCCTTCCCAACATTGGGTTCAGGCAGCCACCAATTAATCAGAGCTGTGGTCAAAATGAAGTCTATTTGCCACAGTTGTCTATTTTTACCCAAACTAAAATCTTACCCATTACAAACCGGTCACAATGGATTGAGCTGAGCACACCAGGTTACAGATGTAAGGGGACAGGTTTGCCCCAATCTTTGTCCATGCCTTTTAACTGCCCTGGATTCTGACACACACAGGGCCAGGGTACAAGAAAAGCACCTCAGGTAATACAACTCAAATGACCAAAGAGACAGAGATTCTTCTAGCACAATAATAGAAAGGAGATATGCTAGTACAGTCATTATGAAAGACCTCATTGTCTCCTAGAACAGGGGTTGGCAAACTTTTTCTGTAAAGGGCCAGATAGTACATATTCTAGATTTTGTTGATCGTGTGGTCTCTGTTGCAACTACTCAACTCTGCCTTATGAAAGCAACTATAGACTATACCTAAATGAATAGGCATGGCTGTGTTCCAATAAAACTATTTACAAAAACAGGTAGCAGGTGGGACTTGGCCTATGGGCCATAGTTTGCCAACCAGTGTTCTAGATAGTCCATCTTCAGTCCAGATCTCACTGAGGCTGCTTTCACCTTTCTTGTTATCTACCTTCAGAATTTAAATCCATTTCTATCCCCATCTGAGCACTCCCCACCCACCTCTCCCATAGAGCTTAATGAAGGACAAGTGGCACAGAAGGCAGAACATCAAGCTAGAGGTGAGAGGGCCAAAAAGAGAGGATCTAAGAGGGCTGAAATCTGGCGGGGGCAGGGGGGCAGCAGTACATGTAGAGTTAAGAATTAAAAGTTAAGAACTAAGGCCCTCTACCAGCGAGAGGCTGAAGGGTGGATGAGTAGCGTAGAAGAGCCATTCTCCAATCTCTACCTATCTGCAAAAGCTGGATGCAGTGTAACATGGTATTCAAATCCATCGAAGCCTTTCTGGGTATGCTCTTGGATTCTGTGTGTGAACTTGACATGACCAGGGGCCAGTTTGGTTATGGGTTGCACTACCTTGCTAATGGTAGTACTGCAAGTGATATACTTAGATCACTCTAAAGAGTGGTGTGAAGCAGGTTCAAAGCTAAGATAAGGTTATTTAATCCACTGCCACTTCCAACAAAGTCTGCCCCAAAACAATTAGATAAACAGGGTAAGTATAGAGCAGGTCAGAGCCAGGGTAGTTCAGTCCTGGGCATGCTGTAACTCACTGACCCTGGAAAGTCACTTAAGGTCTGTTTCCTGTATTTAGAGTGGGAATCCAAATGCTAGCTCCATACACGGATAAGCAAGGGTACACACTCCAGGTAATCTGCATTCAGACTAATAAAAGATAACATCTAATAAAGGGAAAAATAATCCTTCATCCTACAAAGTTTTGGTGATCTGCCTTCAAAACAAGGTGGGACTGAAAGAGATAAAGGTACTTGGTGGGAGAGACAGGAATGCAGAGGAGGAGATAGGGAGAAAAACTGTGATTTGAGAATGGAATTATAGAAGCACAAAGATCAGACCTACGCCAGTCTGCAAGAACTACATATAGCTTCTTGTTGAAGTTGACACATAAGCTAGAGATGTGAGAATAAGCAGGAGTTAGCTGGGGAAGGCAAGTGGGAGCTGGGGCATTCTTAACATGAAGAAACACAGTGACAAAGGCCCAGGAGAGAGAAGCAGCAGAGTAAATGTGTGTAGGGAGTGGATCTGTTCAATGTTATTAGCAGGCCCTAAAGCTGGAGGCAGGTTCTAGTGCAAAGTGAGGCTGAGGGTTAGGCCAGGGCAAGCCAATGGAAGGCCTTAAATGTCCCAATAAAGAGCACAATTTATTCTGTGTGATGGCAGAGATGTTGAAGGTATTAGGTACGGCAGTGATGAGGAAATGCAGAGAGTGTCAAAACAATCAGGCTGGAGGCAGAGGAGCCAGTCAGGAAGCTGTTGGATAGGACAAGCAAAAGAAGATCAGAACAAAGTTGGGGGATAGAGGGGATGGAGAGGAGGGTGTAGATTTAAGAAACATCTAGAGGCTAAAATAAGAGAGACCTGGTGAGCAATTACATTGAGGGCAGGGGGACATGAGGGATAGGAAGGAACGAAGGGTGACTCTCAGATTTCTGGCCAGGCTGTATCCCTGTGAGTCCAGACCACGCCACACCCTAACATGATGTTTCCAGCTACAGAGAGAATCATTCTCCCAGAAAATAGGCAATCTGGAAAAAGTTCCCAAGAAGGAAAGATGTAAAGACAAAACCAAGTTTGGAAGTATCCTGGTAACAAGTACTGGAAATCATAATTACACACGTATAAATAAAAGGCCAGCAGAGATGAACGGCTATGCAATGCTACTCTTAAAGCCAGTTTCACTGTACACGGTAGTATTTCTACCATGTTTCAATGTTTTGCCTGCGAAATACACAAAGCTGTAAAATGTATATCACATGCGTGTCTGGGTGTTTTACAACCACACCATGCCTCAGATGAACACTTTCTGTCCTGTAGTATTTCATTAGACAGAGCATTTTTAAACAATTGGAAGAAATTTTAGTAAGTGTATACTTCAAATTACCTGCCTAGAAAAAAGATTTGAGTGGGTGGGCACCCATTTACTGTTTAGGTTTATAAATTACTGTTATTCTTATAACTTTTAAAATATTTTCAAGCTGTCTTAAATAGTATACACATCATTAAGCAAATGTCAAATTACTGACATGACATGGAAAATGACATGGAATTGCTGGACACTTCAATTACCACAAGTCTTGAGTAACTAAATTCAAAAAGGCATGTAGGGTAGAAAAAATGAAAATGAGCAGTGAAAGGTCCAGAGGCTTAGCAAAATCTGTTCCCTGAGGGTAATTCAAGGACTATAGGCTGTGTCTAAATTCAAACCAAGCACCAGGATTCTGGCTTCTACATTCCAACTGCTGTCCTAATGGAACATTTTATAAAAATTATAAGAGCAAAAAAGGCCTACAAGCTGGAGGTCACACAAGGATTTTATGTAATTTGATAGGGACTGAAATAAGTTACTCTCAGAAATAGAGACTCCTGATCTTCCAGTTTCACAGTGAAACATACCGGTGTTCCGTTGACTATGGAACAGTTGAACACAAGTGAGGTTCAGGTTTGAATCCTGGTTCTATCACTAGCTAAGCACACAGCTCTGAATAAAGCATCCTCCTTTACTCCCTCACCTTCCATCTCTACAACTGAAAATGAAAAGGCTGAACAAGATCACCAGGGGCCTTTCCAGCCAGATCCTCCAGCTAGGCGCCCATGGTTAGCCCTCCCAGGTAGCACTAAAACCTCTCCTCCACAGCACTCAACAAGCTTATCATTAATTTCCTGTTTAATGTTGGTCTTCATGCCTGGAAGGCAGTTCTATGAGGATGGGGATCTTGTAATCTTGTTGATTTCTGTATACCCAATGCTTAATGAAGTACCTAGCACTCAGAAGTTCAATAACTATTTTCAGGGAACTTCCCAACCCCCTTTAATTTTTTTTTTTTTTCCCTGTAATTAGTTACTAGCAGTATCAGAGTAAAATCCAGATCCTTTGATATGCCCTCTGGGAATGGAGGACAACTCAGTTCCAAGTTGGATGCCTAGCCATCCTTTCTTTGTTGTCAGATCATTTGGGAACTTGCCTCATCAGAGGCTTTCCCAGCCGGTTTCTCTCTCACCAGGCCCTGAAGGGCCATGTTCCCAAACTGTTTCCCTGAGCTTCCTGGTTCTTCTAAAAGGAAACAAAAATCCCATTTAGGTTTGTTTCAAATTTTATGTTAAAAGCTATAAAGAGGATGAACTTGTTTTTTTAAAATGGCACATACTAGGGAAGTTAAAAAGGTAAGACATCTCAAAGTAACTTCTCAGAACTAAGCCTTGTCTCAATTCAATTCCTTTCTCTTCTTAAAGATCCATAGGGAATGACCCACCCCAGGGAGTTCCACCATCCCTTTGTTCCTGTAGTGAAGAGTCAACCCTCTGGTTTCCTCCCCATTTCCTTATCCAGTGTCCTTCTTCCTCAGCCAACAGAGGGAGACTCCCACTCTTAACTGTCTCTCATTACTTCTATGCACTGATTGGTGATCTCCCTCCCCTGAGCCTCAGGTCCTGAAAGATCCTCAGGCTGTGGATCTTTCAAAGGACTAGCACCAGCCTAGTACAGATAGACATCTCACCCTAAAACTCCCTGCTGGGGGCTGCCTCCTGCTGTGCAGTCCCCAAGTCTCCAAGGCGAGTCTTCCTCACTTTGCAGAAGGGATTCTCCTGGGAAGGGGCTCTGAGCCAGCCATGCCCCTCCCAGGTGCCTTCTCGCCCTCCTCAATTTCTCCCAGAGTCTTCCTTCTTGCTATTAACCCTGGTTGAGTTCAAGTTTTGCATATTTATTTTTTTCCTGTTGACTTTTGGTCTTCCCTACATGGCCACTTTTATTTCATTCCAGTTCCTCCAATGTGGAAGTTTTTAGAGCTTGCTTTCAAATAGACAAACAAAAAAGTGGACAAAGCTAGTATATAATATGTAGGGAGACACAACTGGCGAAGAAAACGTATGAAGGAAAGTAATGCAGTGATTACCATAGAAGTCAAGAGAGTGGTTATTTTGGGAGGAAGGAAATAAGTTGGTTTGAGCGGGATCCTGGAAGACTTCTGGAATAACTAGAAAGTCTGAGGTTCTTTCACAAGTGGTAAATTCAAAGGTGTTTGCCTTATAAATTCACTAGCTGTACATGTGTTTTTAGCTGTTTTATGTATTTGCATTATACTTAACAATAATTTTTTTTCTTTTTTTTTTAAAGTTCGCATCCTCTTTGACTGTACAACTTAGCTAAGGAATAATGACCAACTAGATTTCTATAAACAAAAAAAATGTACAAATCTCTTCCCATGTTTCAGCAAATTCTCATCACTGCAATAAATATTTCACATCAAACTTCCACTTGCTTGTCCCCACTCATGAATCAGAACAGATCAGTTTAAAGACAGAGAGTATGTCAAAGGAAAGCGAGACCCAAGAAAACTTTGAATGATGGACAACTTAAAGAAAAAAAGCCCTGAGTAGTCACTAAAAATATAATACCCCTTTCCTTTTATGTCTGTTAGAGCATTTTTAATAATTACTATGTACAGAGAAGGACTTTACAGCAGATGAAGGCAATAAAGATGCTACTATTATGACACCTATTGTTATTGTGTGCCTGAGACTAAGTATTTAATGTACTTCATCAAATTTAATCTTTACAACAACTGTAAAAGATAGATATTATTTATCTTAATAATTCTACAGTGTGTGTATTGTTATTCCTCTAACAAGTCAAGTCCATTCTCACCCCTGGAGACCTTTGCAAATGGTTCCCTCTACTTCCAATGCTCTTCCCCCAACTCTGCACGGCTAGCTCCTGCTCCTCCTTCAGGTTTTGGCTTAAATGTGATACACTCATCATTCCACAATTAGCCTTCTTCCCCTTGCTAGTACCCCTTAAAACATATTCCTAACCCATTTAGCACTCAGAAAAACAACTATCCAATTCCTCATTTCTTGCTCACAATTACAGTAAAATCTTCTGAAAGTAACAGACCATCCTGATGACCGAGCCGTCCTGGAATTCTTTTCAATAAATCCTCAGCTAGAATGAGACAATCTGTCTTGAGATATGCATTCCTTTCGACAAGAAGCCATGAAAAAGCAAGCAATTAATACATGGGGCTGGCCAACAAAAAATGCTCTTGTTAATTACTATGAAAAATAAAGAAAATAACGGTGCCTGATTACAAGCGCCAACCTTCAGGCTCGGAAAGGAGAAAACCTGCCCTCCATGCAAAGATAAAGCAAAGGAAAAGAGTCTTAGTCAGCTGTACATGGGTTTCGTTAGGTCAAGTTTTAATTGCAAACTTTAAGCAACAATAAAGATGGCAAACAAAATCCTTCAGATGTGAGAAGAAAGAATAATCATAGCTACACGCGCTTAGTCCAATGGGGGAGTATGCAGAGTGTTTCTAAAATTTATTTTATAACTAAAATTTATGTTTAGCTTGGTTTGTGGCTGCCTCTGCAGCCTGTATGTGCAGGGCATTATAAATACTCTTCAGGGGTCCTGCCTCCCTCCCACGCCCCACAGCATCAATCAAATTAACCAAGTAGCCGTCAAAGTCTTTTTGGAGGGCGCTCTGTGGCCCAAACCCACTGCAGGCAAACCTCTTGGCCACAGGAGCCATGCCATTTCCTCCTCAGTCTCCTGGCTCCTGTGGCCTCCAGCCTGGAGATGGTGTCCAGCCTCTCAATTTACGGGAACCCCTTCCCTGCCTCCTGTGCGTGGGTACGCAAGGCCATATTTAGCTCAGCCTACCCAGGGTTCACTTCACTGGACCAAGTGAAGCCAAACACCAAGTGAGCACAAGAAAGAAAGGGCTTTCTGTCTCAAGTATCTGTCTGTGTGAAGTCAGTGGCTTTTTAAAGGCTACCACTTTGGTGCCTACGCGTCAAATTCTTTGGGGGTTTAATTTAGAGGTGGAAAATACAGTCATCTAACGCCAGCAAGCAAAATTAAGGAGGCTATGATGTTTCAAGGCAAGAAAATAAAACAATCTGGGAATGGATATACATACGTGTGTCTATATCTTTATACATGCATATATACCATATGTGCACGTGTGCTAGAACAATGAGGGTATGGCTTGCTGCCAAGCATTAAGAAAAGTTTTAAAAATTTACGATGCTGGGAAAAAGTATACGAAAACATAAATCTTAGATTTTTCTCCTAATCAACGCTAAACTACCAGAACAGACATACAAATCTTTAAAACAGTATAACCCAAGGAACTGAGAGTTTAACAAAAAACCTAAAATTAACAAATGGCTTCCACCAATCATAGCAGAAAATGACACATTATTTGCTCAATGCTAACTACAATAATGATGATGACGGCAAAAGTAATGGTGTCTGCCATTCCTGAGCACATCCCATGCACAAAGAATTGTGGTAATGTCTTTACGTTGAGATGTCATTAATTCACACAAACCTGTGAGGTAGCTAGTCTTCTTATCCCCATTTTAAAGATGATAACACTGAGGCAGAGCAAGATTAAAAAACCTCAACATCACACAGCTGTAGAGTGTCAGAAGAGGGAATGGATTCCAGGCCTATGCATCCCCAGATTAAAGAATGAAATGTGACAACCAATGATATGCAGCCTCCCCATGGGAAAGGAACAAAACCCAGATCTAGATAAAGAAAGAAAATTGGGAAGAAATCAGGGAATTTTCTGGATAATTGAGGCCTCCAAGGAGTCAATGTCGTCCTCAGTGTCAACATAATTTTGGCAACAAAGTTTTTGTGTGGTTGTAAATGAGTTTGAATCTTTCATAGTACAGAAGCAATCATTTGAAAAGTTGGAAACCCAATCAGTGTATTACTTATATGATGCCTAAAAGCCAGCTTGCATCATTTCAAAACAGAATAATGTGGTCTGAAAGAAACAAGGTTACAAAATATGCCCTAATGTTCCCATTTCTATGCACATCATCCCTATTCCAAGTAGTTGCCTTGGAGGCTGTTAGTTATTCCAGAGAGGCAGGCTTTATTCTCCAAGACATTTTAGGAAACCTGCCTTTGGAACCATCCCCAGAGTCTGGCACATTTTTGTGACGAAGTGTCATACCAGCAGCATAACTTTATAAAGTCTTTTAGAACCAAATCTGGGGAATAAGGCTACTGATCAAAAGAGGAAACTCTGGTTTTAGAAAAGAATGAGTTGTGATTACAAAAGAGTAAGGTCTCTTGTGTGGCTCCTAAGGTGGCCAGAGGAGTTCCAGAAAGCTCTTGAGTAACAGCAGCCATGCTGAGAAATGTACACAAGTTCCACTGGGTTACGGCTGAGCAGGGAAACATTCATGTGAAAATGAGAGTGTCAAAAACTAGACTGTTTAAGATGGTGGTAGTGATGTAGTTACCGTGCTTACACAGGCTCGGCGCTCCGTGCACAGTGCCCAGCACACAGCAGGTGCCCACTGCACGGTTGTAAATGACTCAGTGACTCTACCCATCGGTCAATTAAACAAAGAACAAACTCTTTGCTAATGAGAAAATTCTTTGCTCATACAACGGTTAATGGGTCAAAAACCTAAACACTCACAAAAGTATGGCTTTGTTGGAGAACTAAAATACGAAGAAAAACCTGCTGTAAGGATCTGCTGCTCATTTTTCCACCTTTCTCCAGATGTTTCCAGTCTACAGACTCTGTTTCCCAAACCTGTGCATACAGGGTGCCTGCCACACAGGCAGTCGCTCTGAGAGCAGGGTGGGAATTATGTTACCACTGGCCCCCCCTCATTAAGCTGCTCCTCCCTGCGCTGACAGCCACTGGAAGCAGCTTCCAATGAAGACGATGCCCCCTGCAGCTTAAATGAGAAAGGAAAAATGACCAGGACTGATCTCTAAAGATACACATGTTCAAATGCCAACAAGGATGCTTCTTGCAGGAAAATCCTATTCCGACAAACTTCAGGACAAAATCTAAATGGTGCAGCCTCTATTTATGGTTAGCCTATCTGATTATTCAGCCGTTCATTCATCCCACGTTTATTAATAATTAATACATTATGATGATCTTACTACTTAATGGCACTGAAACGACCCAGGTGAATAAGACACAGGTCCTCACTTCCAAAGAGGTCACCACTGCATTTCACTCAGAACACCCGCCCCCTGCTCTCCCCCAAGCCCCCAGCACCCGCTGCTGACCAGCATTAGCACTCTTCTCTTTCCTCCTGGACGCAACTCCCCAGTCCTTCTCTACTCTGTGCCAGGCAGCCACTCACAATCCACAGAAATGCCACGGGATCTTTTCATCCATTCTGCTTGCTTACAATAATTCACTTATTCAGTTAGTCAAAAATGCTTACTGAATGCCTACCATGGGTCAACACTGTTCTAGAAACATAAGAGAATCCTACATTCTAGTGAGGGAGATGGACAAAGTCCCATGTGGTCACAGGAAAGACAGCTAGGAAACAAGTTCACAAATAACTGTACATTATTATATTTAGGCTGTGATATGCATGATGAAGAAACATAAAGTAAGGTTGGGACATAAAGAATGACAAGAACAATGAATTAGAAAGAGCATTCAGAGAAAGGCTCTCTGGGGAGATAACATTTGAGCAGAGACCTGTAAGTAGTAAAGAAGTAAGTCACACACATATCTGAAGGAAGAATGTGCTAGTCAAGGGAACAGCAGGTTCTAAGACCTGAGGGCGGGGCAGGCTGGAGACTGGTGTGCTAGAGTAGTCAGAGAGGGAGCCAGTGGGAGGAGAGGGGTTCCCAGAGAAAGCCAGGGCCAATGGCACAGGGCACTGCAGGCTCTGGTAAGGCCTCCAGGGAGCCCTCAGAAGTGTAAGTGCTGAACAACAACGTGACACCATCCACATCCTCATCAGCATCATCACGGCACCAGCAAACACTTACTCTGTGCTGTGTGCTGTTTTCTAAATGACCACAGTACTAGGAGGTGGGTACTGTCATCACCTGAGATCCAGAAACTTAACCTGCCGTACATCACACAGCTAGCAAATGGCAACACTGGGAGTCAACCCAGAAGTCCATGACCTTAACCAGTGTGGTAACAACACACCTTAAAAAAAGCAATCTGCATGATAAAGAGATAAAAGGGTCAAACCACTCAGAGGTGAAGGCAACTAGACTGGGAAGACTGTACCAGCTGATGGAAAAGTCCCTCCAGGGATGTCACTGACTCTCAGAGGATGCTTGTGGAGAGTGAGTGAGTATGCCATTAAATACAAGAGTGGCAAAAAGTAATAAATGATTTTGGATGTAACTAAATTAACAAAAAAAACATCATAAGTAGACATCTTGACGATTTTATCTATACCCCTGTAAGTTTATATATTCAAACTTGAAAATTTTTTTTGAAACTTCTCTTTGAGAAATAGTAGGTGGCTTTGTAATCAGGGTGGCTATATTTGGGTATATATGATAATATTTCCAGATTCATAAATGTTGGAAGTACTCATCAGAAACAGGGAAGGGGCCCAGCCCTCATCCTGGGGACGTTTGCAGGAAACCCCAACAAAGCTGCAGGAGCTGCCTTAGGTCAACAAATTCAGGCTGCTTTTGCTTAGAATGTTCATCTGCTGTACTTGTACTGTTGCTTAGTCTAAACTACAAAAAAAAATCTCTTGGGGTTGTATTCCCCCATCTCCTAGTACATCTTACATTATGATTATGTCGTCATGGTTATATCTGTCCATTACACAGGGTGAGGAAGAAGCAAGAACCTAGTCTCAGAAACCCAAGAGGTTAGTAAAGAGCCTGACACAAATGGCTGTGGAATGAATGAAACTTTCATTTCATCAGCATTTAAAATATAGAGAAATGACCTTATTTTTATATAGTTAAAAAGCTTTAAGAATTAAAAATATTATAGAATCTGTTAAAACTGAAAAGAGGGTTCTCCCTCCTCTTGTAATATATCACCCAGACACCACAGTCACTAAAGATGCAATTTTAACTACAACCCTGGTCTCAAACATTGGACGGTGGTGATTCCTGTGAAGTGAAACTTTAATCAGGTGAACGAAGCCACAGTCTCGTATGGCCTTAATTCCCCATTTAGGTTACGGGGGTAAATAATTTTGTAAGATGAGTAAAAGGGTAAAGCCATCATTAAGCCAGGTTAAGAGAGGTGCAGTTCATTCAGAGATTATAGGCCCATTTACGATCAGACTCAGGCATCCAGGAGACATACATTCAATGTTATATTGTTTAACTGTTAACATTTTAAATTTGCAGTTTTCTAATTTCTCATAAGGATCCTTTCACAGCCAAAAATGTACAACCAAAATAGAAACAAGCCTGCTACTAATGACACAGCGACGCTCTGTGCTTCATTTTCAACCCGTATAATTGATTTTGACAGCATGACAGGAACCTAAAGCACTATATTGCACACCGCCAATGAACTGCTTTAGTAGGAAGAGGGCAAAACTGCATCCAAGTGAGAATTCACAATGGATACTTTAAAAATTCAATTTTATATTTTAAGGCTGGAATAATTTCCACCTCTTCCTCCAAAATATTCTTTATCACATTTGGATTTGGGGCATAGCATAATGTGAGCTTATAATCAGAAGTCAATGCAGAGCCCAGAGTCACAGGGTGAGAGAAGGAAATACTATTATGCCTGTCATAAACGTTTTTCAAGTTTGCTTCACGTCAACATTTTTAATGAGGTGCAATTTTTTTTAAACTATATCAGAAGTAGAACTTTCTTGGCCAATCATTCTAACAGAACTATTTTTTAATCAAGTAGCAGGTGTAAAGCCATTTTAAGATGCCCAGGTGAATTTTTATTCAGCAAAGATAATATAATGCTTAATAAAGCATCATTATAGAGTTTGTTCAACCTCAACCTGTAATCAAAGCGCTGACTGCAAAATTCAGCTATCAGCATTGTAAACTGCCTAGATCAGCATTTGCCCGTTTCATAAAATACTAATTCTTTGCAATGTTAATAGATGTTCAGGGGCGGGGGGGGGTTACTTCTTTTGTCAAATGATTTGGAGAAATTTTAAAGAACATTAAACAGTTTTCTTGATCACAGCACTTCTCAGTGTCTTTAATATGCTAATATACATGGTGACTCTCCAAGTGAAGGAGAGAGTACCTATTATTTTCCAAAGGCATTTGACAAACTGAACGCTTTTTTCTAATAGTATCTCATAGAACTTCACTTTCATAAATGTGTTTGGGAAATGTAAACCTAGATAATATCAACCAGGTTTTTGTCAAATTATCCTCTTCCTATTTTCCCACAGCTCACTGTGACCCACACAGTTGAGGGGCGAAAATAGCCTCTATTGACATAGTGGCTTATTAAAATAATAGTCTACTTCACAAATAATTACATTTAAAAGCCACATAGCTCCTGCCCTTGAGAAATAAGTCTGTAACCCAAGTAGGTCAATTCTGAGGAGTTCCTGCATTGTTTATCTTGTGTCCAGACTGTCACAGTGCTAATCTTTATCTTATACCAAAAAAAGTAACAATTGGTGGATGTATTATTATAACCAACTACTCTAAAGAAAGAAAACAATGTTTTAGTGCACCCTACAAAAGTCTTCAAAAAATGGCAGTCCTTGCAATTCAGATGGAAAACAGAATGAGTTCTTCGAATAAATTATATTTAAAACCATGTATTACACTACAGGGCTGGTACTGAAGGAGACGAATTTCCCCCATTTTCCTGGATTCCCAACTCGAAGACATCCCTACCACTGACATGAATGCTCTATTTGGGCAGCAGCATTGACAGTGGGACCATGAACTACCCTCTCAGGTGGCACTTTTAATTCATCACATGTATGCATCCTTCAGTTAGTCCCAGGACCCCAGGATTTCAGAGTTGAAAGGGCCCTTATCCCAATATAAGCCTCTTGTTTTGTAGACAAAAAAGCAGACTCGGAGAGAACAAAAATCCCTTGCTCAAAGTCACACAGCTAATTATAGACTGAGCCTAGAATAGAATCCAGATCCTCAACTCCCTTGCTACTTTCATCTCTCACTCACTCAGACACTAGAAGCCCCACTGCAGAGCTGTGCTACATAAGGCCTTCTGGAGCTTCTGCTGTGGCTCACCAAGTCTCCAGCTACAGAAACATCCTCATTGTTACCTCTTTCAAACCTTCCATCCCGGAACAAGCAACAGCCCAGGAACACACTCTCTAGTTTACTTACAGAAGCTGCTGCAAATAAGATGCCTGGGAAAGACACCTTTAGTCAGAAGAAAAGATCTTGAGATATTCAAGGGTAAAGAATTTTATCATACTGATTGTTAAATGCCCAGCAGGTAGCACAGCACCTGGCACACAAAAGTCCTCAAAAAACATCAGTGGGACTGCTTGCTGAACTGAGGCAACATGAAGGCAGAGCTTTAGAGGCTTTTAAGAAGCATTTAAGTCTATCCCATTAATTAAAAGAAGTTTAACCAGTACCCTATAAAATCCATGTGAAGCCTCCTTACCCAAGGTTATATCATCTAACTTTTCTACCTGTTTTTGGAGTAGCCTGACCATTATTTTCACTGTTGCTATAGTTACTGTAGTTGAGACCTGAGGAAAAATGCCAGCTCTTTCTCTTGTTTAACATCACCAAGTCTGAATCTTCTCACCTGTAAAAATGGCTTCAAAGATGGTAGCAACCTGATTTGTTTGTTGGGAAGTTTAAACAAGTCAATGTGTATACAGAGCAATTTGGCCAACTAGGATTGGTTTTTAACAGCTGCTTGTATTGAGAAAATTATGAAGCTGGGTGGGCAGGAGTCCTGAGATCAGATGTGTTTGTCTGTTGTGGGTGTCAAAGGGGAGAGTGCAACATACATACTGGATACTTGCTGTAGATGCAGTGGTGCGCTACCCAGATTCCTCTTCTGGACTAAGGCACTCGTTCCCCAGCTGCCAGGGACATGCCCTCCCTGAGAGCTGCCTTGCCCTCCCCAGGGGTTGTGTGCATCCATTGATTGTTGATGAGGGGTTACAAAGGCCCAGCACTCTCATCTCAACTGGGCTCAACTCTGTCCAAAAGGCCACCCCAACTCCAGAGGAACTGATAGGAACTGCTGAGGCCTTTGCTGCAACTACATTACAGTTCAATTTCTTCCCGTGCCCAATCCTGCTTCCCTCCCTTCCTGAGAGCACTCCCAACCAACCCCCTGTGTATTAATCTCAGATTCTAAATTTCCCAAGGAACTCAACCAAAGACATTACCCTTGGCCTAGTTCATTGCTCAATAAAAAGTAGCAGCTATCGTTGTTACTGTTGAATTCTCTAAGCAATCCACACTTGTTTTCCATGATAAGAGACTTCCTGAGTCTCTTTATGGGTGACCATACTCTGTGAATGAGAAAAAGTGGCAAAGATAGAAAAACTTAAACCAATTTTTATTTATCATCTAAAGTATCCTAAGCTTCATAGACAGCTCTCATAGCAATTTTCTTCGCTGCCAATTTGCCACTTCTTTATTTACTCTATTTTAAAAACATAAGAGAGAACAGGAGAAGACAGAATATCTTGTTTATAAAATATGTATAAAGCTTAGTTTATTGTGAGGGGTAATTTTATGTTGTCTTAGACAGTCAATCTAAAATCCAGCACTGAGGGAGCACAGGCCTGATCTATGGACCTTTGGGTTAATGGTTCAAATCCTACTAAAGGCAGATGTATCTTATGGAACCAGAGGTCTGCACAAACAGCACTGGACAAGAATGCAGAAGGCCTGGGATCTGGTCTCCCCTTGGCCAATAACTCCTTCTGGGATCTTGGGCAGGTCGTTTGCCTTTGCTGGGCCCTACTTTCCTCATCAGCAAAACAAGGGGCTTGTATTAAACAAAGTCTATGGTCCTTTCTAGTAAGAAAAACGTATGATTGCTTAACCTTGCAGGGTTTTTTCAGGCAACATAAATAAGAAGTGAGGGAGAGTGTAATAGCAGAGAAGAAATTAAAAATGTCATAAATCCAGATTACCAACTTCCCAAACACATATTACAGGAGAGACTATTAAGTGAATAGGAACAAGATTTTAGAGTTGTATTTTCTTTTTGCAAGATTTCCATCTAAATCATTGCCCATGTCATTGATTGTCATTTCCATAATCTGGAGTGTTTGAATATACAGCTTAGCAATGCTTTGGACAAGCCATAAGTCAAAGTTAACATTTTTAAAAAATTAACCATGCCCAGGTCTCCACCTTGGCCGGCGATGGTCTGAAATACCAACATCTATTAGAAAGAGGTTATTGATGTCAGGGTGACATGCACTGCGATCTGCAGGTGCCCCCATGACTAACCTCTGGTAGCCATATCTCAGGGTAAACCTGCCATAATTACCCTGGCCAGGAAGAGCTGGTTTAACTGGACTGGCTTTTTTGATGCATGCTGAACACGATTGCCCCTAGGGATTACCGAATCCCAGAATCCCACGTGTGTGAGTTATTATGTAAATTCTACCTTTGAAAAAATAATAAGGTGTGCTATCAGAACTTTTTGCTTCTTTCAGTCCCCTTGCCTTCAAAGTGTAGCTTCTTCAGTAATGCCTTCATTGTGTCTACCTTGAAAATTATACTGCACATGGTATGGATTCAAGCAGAATAGAAGAAAAACATACTCCCAAGTACACACCTTAAAAGTCTCATTTCTCAGTGGCTTTTAAAGCATGATTTCTGGTTCACAAACTTTCACCTGGGAAAGGAATATCACCCCATGAAGGCACTCTGAGAAGCACACAGGGCTCTAGCTGAGCTGCATTATTGTTATTATTGGCTAACTTGATCATCAGCAGTGATTTTAATAAACATATAAAAATGATGTCTCCAGTTTACAGCCCAAACCTCACCTCAAAATAAACCCAGAGGTCAAAGTTAAACAGAGGAAAAGCAGGCTCTACAAAGCAAGCCCCCCTCTCCCGAGAGCTGAAGCACACCCTTCCTTTGGCACATCTACGTCTGCTTCTAATTCTCACTGGAGATCATAGTAGGATGCAGGTTGCCTTCCCCTTATCAATTTGTATTTCTGGGACCAAAAGCACAAAAATGGGATAATATTAAAAAAAAAAAAAAAAAGTCTCATCCTCCTAAGGAACCTCCACCTAAATGAATAAGATTATAAGATCATTCTAGCAAGATTTCTTTTTCCAGCCCCCATCCCCTCAAGCTTTGTTATTCCAGAGCATTCAAGACTCTACTCCCATTATAACAGTGATTTCATCTGACAAATATGTTACATTTCATTCTGCAGGATCTTCTGTCTTTGACAAACATCCACTTTGCTGAGGACTGCCGAAGAGGCACAAATGGAGCGAAACATGAAAACCCTGCAGCAAAGAATAATGAACTCCACTCTGTCTCCAGGGGGTAATTTAGTAGGTAGATTAGGCAACACTTGATTAAGGGTAAACCTCTCTTTTCCACAGAAATATATTGTGTTTGTACAGAGGGGCTATATGAAGTGGAGGATTAGGTCACAAATCCTCAGGAAAAAGCAGAAGACGTTTCTCAGAAGAAATATGCAAGTTACTGCACGTTTGGAAAAACAAGTAATACTTTATTGGGAGGAAAGAAGAAAAATTCCACATACAACAGTCTTATTTACATGATTTCACTTGGCTTCTTGGAACATTTGTAACAAATGGTTAGCTCCCAAATACACTGCACAGGATGCCTTGTCACCCCTGACAGTCTATGAGTTACTACAAAGAGTAACTGACTTCAACTCAAGGCTACTAGAAACTGATTGTCAAATAAGATTTTCTGAGAATGCCTACAGGGACCTGCTACAACAAAAGTCATTTTTTGGCTCGTGGGGGATTATAGTGTGAAAGAAAAACAAATGTCAAAATAAATCCCCAAGAAAAGAAAGCACTTCTGTACTAACCCACAGTCACCCTCGCCAATGTTCTGTGTCCTCCGCAGACCTGCAAATACTTGAGTATTTCTCATCGTCTGAAACCATGAACAGAGTTTGGAAATGTTGGATGAAGCTCAGTCCACATGTCAACAACACGATGGAATTTATCCATAATTTAATGGAACTTCCCAATCTCTACCCATCAAGGTAGAAAATCACAAGACAAAAGAAATAAAACACCTCGGAGTATTAAAAAAAAAATCATATTAAGTTCTAATGAAAATTTGAACAAATGTGGATTTTTCTCTTAAACCTATGTTAGGATGACTTTTCTCATCTTTCCATATGTTGAACAAGACGGCTGAAATGGAGCCTTCCTAAATCACTCTACACCATGCCAACAGAACAGCCATGGAAAACTAGGAACTAAATAATCATATTTTGACAATGATGAATCTCTTAACTCTGCTGGTCAGGTTTCTTCCAATGGCAGTACTTAGAAGTGTACCATGACACATGAACATAGATCACAGTTACAGTAACAATTTTAAGCTTAGGGAATTGAACTTAACTCAGTGACTTAGAGAGATGAACGTATAGATATGAGGCTTAAAAACTGCTGCTTAAAACATACGTGTCCCTCTGTGAAGAAAAAACTTAGCAAAGCTTGGGAACTTCATAAAGAACTATATGTTTTGCTGAAATCTACGCATTTTTGAGGTTTATGTTGTTTGTTACACTTCCTCTGTTAGCGGATTCCAACTCTAATTGGAGGAGCAAAGTAAAGGAAGTCCCGCTGGAAAAAAGATACGGATGCACAGAGTTGCACAAATTGAAAAATAAAATTGTCTTTCTAGGTTTTTTTATTCTTTAGAACTTTACTAAAAGGACAAGAACAAATGGGAACATTCATTTGCTTTTTAAACTGATCACACTTGGGTTTAACCACTGGCAGAGAAGAAACTTTACAGTTCCCTGGGAACCTATAATTTGGAAACGGAAGCATACAAGAACAGACTTTAGTTTTCAAGCAATAAATTGAAGAGAATTCTGCAGACATACAACAGAAAAGAAGCATAAAATATTGGCGCATGTATTTCTTAGAATGTTAGTTCATTAACTCGATAAGCTGCACAGGGAAAAATGCAGCCAAAATCTACAAAGATGTCCACTGGGACTTCAAATTGGCATATTTACTCAGCAAGAAATAGCTAGAGTCTGGGGGGTGGGGAATGCACCCCATTCTGGTAATGACGATTTAGGGTGAATCTTCGGCAAAACACCTTGTTGAAAAATGTTCATGTGGGCTCTAGTGGGACACACAGAAGCCCAAAGCCCCAAGGCCAGACATAAATATTATGCTCTATAATCTGTGTCCTGGGGAACAGTTCTAAAGAATTATACAAGAAAATCATGATCTTTCACATCTTACTTTCACACACAATTCAACATAAACTTGAAAAATGTTTTAATTTTTCCTCCTTATTGCCCAAAATGTTTTTTTAATGCTTTACTGGAAACTTTCATTTACTAGTGTGTGCTCTATATCTGTATTACTCATCAGTATAAAATAATTGCAAAGTATTTGTTGGGTGATACTCCCAATGGTCACTGTCTTCTATGTTTAAAAGCTCATTATCAGTCTCTCTGGGAGAAAGCTCTAATAACTGAACGCCACACAGATCAGGTACTATGCTAGTCTCTTTCATAAACCTCATCTTATTTAACCCACCCATGGACGTAGAGAGTGTAATACCCACTTACAGATGAAAAAAGTGAGGGTCAGAGAGATTCTCTGCCTTACTCAAGGTCCTGAGCTAAAAATAATAAGAGCCACTATTGGAACACTGGACAGTTCAGCTCCATGGGTCTTTATCTTTCCCTTCCTGCTCTCTTTGCCAATTCTCAAAAAAAAATTTTTTTAGAACTTAAATTAAGAACACTCTCTATTCCTATAGATTGTGGGTATTCCTCTGGGGAACAATAACTCAAGCTATTCAAGGTATTTTCTGACAAAAAAAAAAACTCACACAAACACGCTGAACTGCCATCCGTCTTCGATGGGTCAAGCTGATCTAGCTAGGGTGCACTCTTAGTCTCTTTATTTACACCACATGAAACCAGTGGGATCAGAGCATGAGGTTGTGCAACAGAGGCTGCAAACCAATGGTCAATTCACCAGCACATGTGCTTCACTGGACCCACAGAGTGCTTTAAAAAATTGAACCAATTTTCTAAAATCCATGGATTTCACATAAAAATTCACATTTTATGACAAACAGAAGGTCCACCTTTGTGGCAACATCCAGCCAAAGCTTAGTGGTCCCGACTCCTTTCGATGAGGCATGGGCTCTTGAGTTCCCTGCAGTCTCTATCACTCTCAATTACATCCATAAACTAAGGTCACTGCAGCTGTAATTCTTCATTATGTTTATGTTACTGTTTTTCCTATAATAGAGAAATGTTTCTCCAAACCTTATCTCTTTTAACAGATTGAGTGACTGGTCTCAATTCTTCACCCTTCCTTGTATCTACTTCTTTACAATGTTCTCTTCATGGACAGAGTGTACTTCCCCAATCCTTGACTATTAGCTTATACATGTGCCTTGAAGTCAGGTGAAAAATCATAATGTTAAAGACTAGGCCTTATGAGGCCTAGCATGTTTTTGTTTACTGTCTTGTGCCTCTGCTACTGTCATCAGAAGAGTTTCCCTTGGGTTGCTGATGCCCCTCCAGCCTGAGTCTCGGACTAAACACACGTGGAACAGAGCTGCCCTGGCCACCCACAGACCCAAGTGAGAAGCAGACGTGCCCACCCTAGCCCACCCTGGAGCAACTGAGCTACTCTGTTCACCTAAAAATCTGTGAGAATAACTACTGATGCTTTAAGGTCAATGAGTTTGGGGGTGGTTTGCTACACAGCATTATTATGGCAATTGCTAACTGATACATCTCTACAAAAAAATAAAAATAAAAAAATACAAGCTGAAAGAACCAGACGTCATAAATTTTCTTAGATGCAAGTCTGTTTCTTACTTATATGAACAGCCTGGACCCTGAAGGCAGTTGAGTTTGCAATTCCTGACATAAAAATATAAACTTAGGAACTAAAGAAGGGTGAGTTTGTGAAAAGTTTCTTAGCATTACTATATTTCTAGGTTTGACTGAAATGGCCCACTTTTTGCCTACATCCTGGTTTGGACAATAAATAACATGGTCACTCTATCTACATTCAAATTTGTCTCCAATTTTCATACCAACTGGATGAATCTCTTTGATCTCTCTTTGGAGCCTAAGTGAACAGCTATTATTATTGCAGGTAGTACTTTACCTGAGATTTTTCTGGATGTAATACCTATTTGGTTGGTTGAAATCATGAAGTCAGGGTGTCCAACCATTACAAAACGCTGGTGTAGAATCAATCACATTTAGTAAGTGCCAATCCCACATCTACCAACCAGTCAACCAACCAACCAACCAAACCAGATCCCAGTTGACTGATACTTAAAGGGATTAATAGGCTAACTTATAAACAGGAAGTACTTAAAACAACAGCAATACTAAAAAATCAAGTGCCCCCAGAAAGGAAAGTTCTGTCTTCAGAAGGCAGTAATTACTGCATCTGAGTACATCTGCTTAACAATCCAGGAAAGTGGGAGTTTCACTCTCTATTAACCTTAACCAGAGACATTTTCATCAAAATTAATCGTGATTACTTTTTATTGCATTTCAAATGCTATCCTTTATTTGGGGTGGTCAGGAATGCAACTAAGCAATTCCAGACCATGCTATCTTTTATGAATATGCCTATGAGGTAGTTATCAAGGCCCCTTATGAAAATATTGCTATACAAAAGTTCATGGGCCAAAACAAGACATTAATTTCCATAACTAGATGTGTCCTTAGAAAAGAAAAAAATACTATATATAGAAAAAACAAAAACTTTGATGCTCAGTGCATATCAGAGTAGAACTATATAAATACCCATGCATGTGATAAACATTCTAAAAAATGTTTCTTTTATCTTTTCCTTGTTACTATAATAACAGTTCATTAACACTTATTTTGTTTTTTTTAACTTTTTTTTTTTAACACTTATTTTGACCATAGCTTATGCCAAGTACAGTTCTAAATTCTTTATATGCATTAACTCTTTAATCCTCACAATAACTCTGGAGTAGATGCAATTATTATTCTCATTTTACAGATGAGGAAGTTGAGGCTTAGGGAAGTTAAGTAACCTGCTCAAGGACACTCAGCTAGTAAATTTTAAAGCTTGAATCCCAGGCATTCTAGCTCCAGAGTCAGCTAAGAAAGATAACAACACTTAACTTCACTGCCACCATGACCAACTGGTCTATTATGTTTTGTGCTCTGACTGTACCTTGCTCTCTGCAGCCTCTGTACTTTCTCTGATAGTTCTCCTGGCCGGTGAGCCTTCCCTATTGCTCTGTTCCTTCCATGTCAAACTTATTCACCTCCAATCCCATCTGTCCCATGAAGTCTCTCTGCCACTCCACAGTTTTCTTACCTTCCTCTCTTAATTCTCCAGAACTCTCACTATTTGAAGACAGTCAGATCTGGATTTGAGTCCTGACTTTGCCACTTATTAGCTAAATAATTTTGGGCAAGTTACTTAACCTCTAATGGCCTTCTTCTTCTCATGTAACAAATGGTAGTGAATATACCCCTTATTATGGTTATAGTGGATCTCTGTGATTTTACCTGCCTAGCACCTGTTCTGAACAGAACTCCTCTCTTTCTTGTGGGAGATCACCTGTCCTCAATCTCAGCCCAGCAGATTTGGGTGAGGTTAACCCTTTCCCCCTAGGTTCCAGGTAATCATATAACTTGATCCTGGCCTGCCCAATTTATTTATTCTATCGGCCTTTGAATTTCTGCTAGAACTACTCAGAAAGAACCTTTCTCCTCCCCCTGTGGTGGCTGCACTTATAGAATGTAGGCTGGCTGCTGGTGGCCATAGTTGGCATCACTGTGGACAGCCTTCCTGAGACTCAAGGCAACAAAGAGCAAAGCATGCCTGTGAGTAGAATGAAGACAGATTCCTGATGCCACTGCTTGAATATCTGCATGTAGTCAGACCTGAATTCCTCTCCTGGCCTTTTCAGTTTATTGAGCCAACAGATTCCCCCCCCACTTTTTTTTTTCTTTTTTTTGCTTAGTTCAGGTTGTTGTGTTCTTGTCACTTGGAAATAAGACTCCCAACTAACCCAGTTGACATAAGAATTTAATAGGTGCTATAAAGTACAGAGCACAGTACACAGCATACTGAAAATTCAATAAATGGTATCCACTACTGTTATTGTTCCTCTACATTAGTTTCTTGAAGGCAGGAAGACCTGAAGTCAGATCTATGTCCACCCCTTACTAGGATGCCACTTCATAACTTTTCTGAGACTCTAGTATTACCTTATATAAAGTTGCCAACATTACTGTTGAGGAATAAATAAGAATACATGTCTGACAAGGCAATAAAATTCTGCAAATTTTAGTTATTATTATCTCAGTTTGTAGGCTCTAATATAACATCTCATAAGATTCATGGGAGAAATAACACCCAAAACCCTGGGTGTCAAAAACATTGAGGAAGCCATGGATTCAAATAAACTACGAGCCCATCTTAAGACGATCCCAGGAGTGAAAAAAGGACCTGATGCTACTATCATGCTATCCAAATCAGGCATCGATGTAAAGGGGCTTCACTGACACCATTAAGGCACCTCCAGGACACAGAGAAAAAAGAAACTAATACTGACTAAGTAACCACCTTGTGCCATGTTCTGTGCAAGACGTTTCCTTAGATTTCCTACTCTGGAATAATTATTTATTTCTCTTTTGGTCAATTAAAAAAATGAATTATGAGTACATATTGAAATTATCTAACTTCTTCTATCTCCAAGGAGGAAACCTAATATATAACTAGAGAAAGACACTAATTAATAAGCAGAATTTAACATGAACTCTGGCCAACTCGAACTTGAACTGCTCTGTTTAAAGGCACACTGGAATAAATAAAGGGACTTCAAAGCAAATGCCCTGTTTTAGCTTGAATGTTTTATTGAACACATGGGGAGAGCTCTTTTGCCAAAAACAGGGATGGTTAATGAGGAAAAATTGGTGTTTTCCATCAGCTGGTTGGTTTCTGAGATAGGCCATCCATTCAGAGATAACTATATTCCACAGAAAAGACAGAATAATGATCACAGCCTTGGAGTTTTGAACAAAACAAAACCAGTTCTGTAAACTGTCTGAAGTCAGTTTAATGCATCCTCTTCCAAATACTTTCTGTGATAATACTCATACATTTCCCTTCTGACACCAAAACAAGTTCAATATAATTCTAAAAGGAAGACATTTCTGTTTGAAGCGTCTTGCCAAATCTATAACTGCAGCCCTTGCCTTTTAAGGTGAGGTACAGGAACCAAGACACTGTGTGTAGCATTAGTAGTCTCCACCGTAGCCGGCCTTTCTTGGGCACTATTTTGAAAATGATGCTTTGAACTCGGAAAGACCTATTGGGCTCCCTGGGAGTACCCTGTTAGTGCTAGACTCAGAGCAAAGGCAAGTCCACCATTTCCATGCATATTTTCCCACAGCAAGGAGTACATGTTGGAGGGAGTCAATCTCCAATTATTTAAGGGTTAAGAGGAGAAGGCTGGGCTCACCTGCAAATGCTGCGAGTTGTCAGCCATGCTATCCTCTCGCCTGCGGACTTCTTCCAGTAACTGGGCATTCTTCTTTTTTTCCAACTGTTGATTGTGCTTGAGGTTGGCCACCTTCTTATTCTGATCCTTCATATGCCTGAGAAAAGTCAGCACAGTTTGGTTAAATTCAACCACTGGAAGATAATGTGTTATCATAATAGAAGTACTAAGTATAGAATATTTTGCTATGGGTTCAGAAAAATTTAGGACCTCAGAACATTCCATTCATTCAACCACAAGTACGTCTTGAGCACTCACTCAATGCCAGGTGCCAGAATGGCAATGAGGCTGCAGTGGTGAATGAGAAAGGTAAAGTCTTCATCTTCCTCACGGAGCTTGGAGTCCAGTGGGGGAGACAGACAAGTAGCAAGGAGACAAAACTTAGGATTCCTAATGTTGAAGGAAATAAATAGGATGCTGTGAGAGATGATGACGTGCATTATGTGTGGACAGGCAGTGGGGTGTGGGAATGACTGCAGTCACTGTGGCCAGGGAAGCCTCCCTAAGGAGACGAGACTATGGGTGAGACTTGAAGGATCCAGCCAAGGAGACACTAGTGGAGGAGTTCCTCAGGTAGGGAGAACAGCAGGTGCAATTCCCAAGGCAGGAAAGAACACAGTTACTTCTACAAACTGGAAGGCTGCAGTGAGGTTAGTCCAGGCAAGGCTGGGGTGGGGTGGGGTGGGAGCGTGGGCAGGAAGGTGCGGGGTTGGGGGAGAAGTGAGGTAGGAAATGGGGCTGCAAAGGTAGGTGGGACTCAGGGCACAGAGGCCCCTGTGGTCTGTGATGGGGCATTTACTTTCTTCTAAGTGGTTGCTTTTCTAATTACTATTATTCTTTTGGATCACATTCCTATTTCGAGGTCATAATCTATTACTTTGATTTTAAAATAATAATTACAAGGCTCCAATCAAATACACTGTCACCACTTAGCTCAAACAGAATAACACTTTGGCTAATCACCATGTTAAATAAAGCCCGGGTGCTTGGAATAAAAGATCTTAATGAATCTATAGGATGTCAAAGTGCAAAATCATAAAGTGATCAAGTGAGTAAAAGACTAAAGACAGAGGACAGGTTAAAAAAACGTGTGTGTGTTGGAGGGAGTTACAGACTTAATGTGGACTATTTCACCAGTAGTGTTTAGCAAAACATTCCACAGATTTAGGCAACCATGTCGACAGCAGCTGCTATAAATCTAATCCAACTCATGAGGAGGCAGGAGGGCAGTACAGAGAGCTCAGAAGCAGTGATTCCAAAAGAGAAGAGCCACAGAGCAGAATCACTTGGGGTCCTTGTTAATCCCTCTGTGCCCTCTCCCCAGCATTGCTGAGTCAGCGGCTGTTACTGAGCCCTGACTCCCGAAAGAAGCGTATTGAGAATCACTGCTCTTGCAAAGTTATGAATGAGATGAAAACTAGATGATAAACAGCAAACATGTCCAGAGGAAACCATTCATAACCAGGTGGAAGTCATGCTCAACGAGAAACCCTTATTTCTAGTCCTCATAAAATTATATACTCCCCTACTCCCTCCCACTCCAAGAAAACGAAGTTCAAGAGAATTGTTTATTCAGCCAAAAAATCTATTAGAAATCCTGCTAATAAAAATATTCAGAACACTTTGGCTCCTTATAAATATTTACAGAACCAACTGAAGCAGTGATTTTAATATTCCTGGTGGCACTTATTAAGGGGGTAAAAGGTGAGATCGAATAACCATCTTCTTAGTCATTATTTGGATTGGATAATCACTGCCTGATACTTCTCATTTTTACAGGATACAGTAATGCATACATATGAAACTATGAACTAAGTCTACTCACTAATCTACTTTTAGGAGATTGTCTTTTGGTTACTATAAAGATGTTAAGAATGACCTCTTGCTTCCTAACTGAATAAGAATATAGTAGTTCCAAAGCTCATGCTAACCCAGGGCAAGCACATTTTCTAGTTGCTAAGGAAATAAGATCAGTGCTCAGTAACAGAATGTGATGGAGAGGTCAGCAATATTAGTGAGGCTGTTTAATTAGAGAACATCTTTATAAAGAAATATTTTTTATTACTTTGAAATACACGCTCACACAGAGCTAATTGCTAAATATTTCCCCTGCAAGTACCAGTGATAAATAAAATTGATTATTATTACAAACATCATTTGCACTGTTAAAAAACTCCCACAT
This sequence comes from Balaenoptera physalus, assembly GCF_965194825.1. NCBI lineage: Eukaryota > Metazoa > Chordata > Mammalia > Artiodactyla > Balaenopteridae > Balaenoptera > Balaenoptera physalus. The sequence continues at coordinate 77,732,841 of NC_138896.1, forward strand.
AGTTCTTGGAGCAGTTTGAACATATTAGACCTTACCTCCTGGGATACTGCGTGTTTTTTCAATCCAAAAAGAAAAAAAACAAATTCAAAATCCATGCATCCCTGAAAGCTTTCCTGAATTAAGAATGAGTAGCTAAGAAAATCGAGGAGCTGAAGTTCAGACTCTGTGATGGAGGCTGATGATCAGCATTCTCCAACCATTCCTTCAAATACTGTCTTACTTAGGACACCAGTGATTAGAAAAGAAAAGCTGGGTTTTGAATGGCACTGCTTAGGATTTGGGCCAATTAGATCAGTGCAGAGAAAGGTGATAAGAATGACCATCTTGTCTCTGTACACGTGAACATCAAGAGATACATACACAGTGTTCAAACTCCTTTGCAGGACTGCTATGGTTTTCAAATGTATTTCTATCATTGGAAGTGATTCTTCTAGTAAAAGCCTATTTGAAAGTTAAGAAGGGAAGGAAAAATTGCTCTGCCAGAGGTAGGATAGAGGTAAGGAGTAGGGGGACCTAGGAACAGGTGATCAGCACCTCATCTACTAGACAATCTCTCTCAGGTGCCCCTCAGGGAAGCCATAAGTCTGCCTGAAGCACAGATCAGAGACAGCAATTTACAGAGTAGGAGGAGAGACAGGGAGGCAGATAGAGAAGTCATGAAATTTAAAAATTTGAGATCCCTTGGAGAAGAGTAAATGCACCCACAGACGCTCACTAGAAGGAATGACCATAGTGATTTTTGCTACTAATAAATTTGACATTTCCAAGAATAGAATCTGTAAGTGACTTAACAGTCCTCTTACCACCAGCAAGAGTAAATTCACACTGCATAAATAGTGCTAAACTCAGTACAGATCTCAATTGTCTCTAATTTAAGAAGGCAGAGCTCCTGGGGGTACAGACTGCAAAGCCCTCTGGCAATACTGCCTCAGGGGAAGGTGTCATTGACACCCCCTTCCCAAACTCCCACCCCCTAGGCAACTCAGGCATTCCAAGGTTATGCCAGAGACTGACCTACTCCATGTTTGGAAAAAGAAGGGTTTTTTGGAGTGAACTTTTTCTGAAAGGAAACACCATTAAAAATATATCCAAGACACAGTTTTTCTTTTAAAAAGCAGTTACGGGATCGGGGGGTGGATAGAGGTTAGTTGGAGAGCACAGTGATAGGGTCAGTTTTCAATGTTTGCCTTAAATTGACCAGTTTCATAAAGCAAGTCATGTCACTTTTCAAAATTCAGCCATCATTAACGAATTTGGACTAAATTTAAAAATTCCAACAGGTATCAAGATCAACAATGGCTACCAAATTAAGAATGAATGCCTGATGTTTCTCCAAAGAAGACATACAGATGGCTAACAGGCACATGAGAAGATGCTCAACATCACTAATTATTAGAGAAATGCAAATCAAAACTACAATGAGGTACCATCTCACACCAGTCAGAATGGTCATCATTAAAAAGTCTACAAATAACAAATGCTGGAGAGGGTGTGGAGAAAAGGGAACCCTCCTACACTGATGGTGGGAATGCAAATTGGTGCAGCCACTATGGACAACAATACGGAGGTTCCTCAAAAAACTAAAAATAGAGTTGCCATATGACCCTACAATCCCACTCCTGGGCATATATCTGGAGAAAACTATAATTCCAAAAGACACATGCACCCCAATGTTCACTACAGCACTATTTACAATAGCCAAGATATGGAAGCCACCAAAATGTCCACTGACAGATGAATGGATAAAGAAGATGTGTGTGTGTGTGTGTGTGTGTGTGTGTGTGTGTGTGTGTAATGGAATACTACTCAGCCATAAACAGGAATGAAATTATGCCATTTGTAGCAACATGGGTGGACCTAGAGATTATCATACTAAGTGAAGTCAGAAAGAGAAAGACAAATACCATATGATATCACTTAGAAGTGGAATCTAAAATATGACACAAATGAACTTATCTATGAAATAGAAACAGACTCATAAACATAGAGGACAGACTTGTGGTTGCCAAGGGGGAGGGAGGGTGGAGAGGAATAGATTTGGAGTTTGGGATTAGCAGATGCAAACTATTATATAGAGAATGGATAAACAACAAGGCCCTTCTGTATAGCACAGGGAACAATATTCAGTATCCTGTAATGAAGTCTAATGGAAAAGAATACAAAAAAAGAATGTATATATATGTATAACTGAGTAACTCTGATATATGGCAGAAATTAACATAACATTGTACATTATACCTCAAATAAAATAAATTTTAAAAAAGGAATAAATGAGCAGAATTTTGCTATTTTCACTAAAATAGTCCATCAAATTAAAATTAGAAAGTATTCTCTAACTTGCTGTTGAGAGAGCATCAGGCCCTCTAAAATATTTATTTGAATGAATGAATGCTTGCACCTATGTCACTGTCATCTCTCTGTTAATATCTAATAGATACTATAATATTGTTTGAACTTAGAAACCATATCAAATACTTTCAAAAATCCTACACCTTCTCTGAAACTCAGAATAAATACTACTTTCACCAGGTTTGAGATCTCTTTCATTTAATTAAACCTTTATGATTTTTAGTTCTCCTGCCTTTAATACCATACTTTCTCCCACTTACCATACTGTGTTTGAGGGCTTAGTACCTCTCTTCTTTCTTTTTCTTTCTTCCCAAAGGAAAGAGAACTGTTCTCTAGAATTACATAGCCTGGAGCATAGGACAGGAGATGCATGTGTTTCTCTATGGGCAAGTGTACATTTGCATATAAACTAGAAGATCAAAACTTCCCTTTTAAAATCTCGGCAGAAACAAGATGTCATTTTTTACCCATCTGCTCTCAAAAGCTTTAAAGATTGATAACATCCATTGTTGGAGAGAATGCAGGAATCCAGCTCTCTCACATGTGGTCAGGAGTGTCATTGACAAAAGCATTTTTGGAAACCAATTTGTAAGTATCCACCACAGCGTACATACCTTTTGCCGAAGCAAACCCACTTCTAGGAAAGTAGCCTACAAAAATGCTTGCACATGTGCACAAATATATGTGTACAACAATTTTCATAGTAGCACGGTAAAAGTAAAAATTTGAAAAATGCCTTATCGTCCATCAGAAGGAAACTGGCTGAAGAAATCAAGTACATTCATACTACAGAATCCTAAGCTAGCTAAGGACATTAAGGCAAAACTGAAGTATGGACATGGAAAAACATTCAAGACGTATTGTTAATCAAAAAAGAAAGCAGGTAGCAGAATAATACATATAGTCTGACCTTATTTATGTTAAAATATAAAAGACTACTGGGATGTGTATGGGCACACAAATGGAAATGGCAAGTATATATACTCCTGGAAACTCCACACCAGTCTGTAAACAATGGTTATCGCTGAGAAAGGTAACTGGACTGGAGAATGGGGAGCTTTCACAGTTTACTGTATGTATTTATATGTGTTTAAGTGAGGTATAAATACAGACAAGGAAAGGCACAGATACTAAGTGCATAAGTCAATGATTTTTGACTAATCAAAATATAGAGCCTAGCCATCACCCAGCCTCACGTCCCTTCCCCCTGCCCTAAAGTAATCTCTGTTCTAACTTTTATCTACATGTATTTGTTTTGTCTATTCTTGAACTTCAAAGAATCATGCAGTACATGCTCTTTTGTATCTGACTTCTTTGACTCAAGGTAAGGTTTTGGTATCACTCATATTGTTGTATGTAAGCTCCACCCTACTGCTGAATAGTATCCCATTGCTATGAACATACCACAGCTTGATTAGCTATTTGCTTGTTAAGTGGATATTTAGGCTGTTTCCAATTTTTTACTGTTAAGAATAAGCTTGCAATGAACATTCTTGTACCAGTTCTTCTTTTCCCCTGTGGACATGTTTTCATTTCTCTTGGATAAATAACTAGATGTAGGTTTAACTCAGAGTGTAAAATGGTACGACCACTGTGGAAGATAATTTCTGAGTTATATGAATCTTCCAGGAGCAGCTGCAGTGCAGGGGCTAGTAGCATAAACTCTGGAGCCAGACTGCCTGGGTTTCCATCAGAAGTCCACTGCTTTATAGCTGTGTGACCACAGGCAAATTTCTTAACCTCTCTGTACCTCACATATAAAATGGAAATAATTGTGGGTAACTCATAGAGTTATTGTGAAGAGTTGATGAATTAGTACAGGTGAAATGCTTAGAGCAGACTACAGTATGTTCCCTCTCTCTCACACTTAGTTTACAATATGAATGTAATCATGTCTTGTGCAATACTGTGAACACATACTTAGTGTCTTGCTTCCCACACCAGAATAGCAGGTATTCCAAATACCTCAGGCAATGGACTTTGGAATGCATTACTAAACCCTTTTTTGTCATACATTTAGTTTCCACTTGTGATTTCCTTAATAATAAGATAAGTTACATTCTTGGAAGGTTATCCTAATGAAAGTGTTGCAGGAAGGTAACGACAAGCATGGGTAAGTGAGCTGGGATCCTGAAGTGACTGCACAAGTAGATGGGCCACACACACACAATGGAAGCTGACAATGAGTATTGCATGCAGAATTTCCCATAATAAAAGCTTTTACTTTTAACCACTGAGATGATCCCATTTTTTTTTAAAGCTTGTAAATACCATTCAGTACTTCAGCATAGCTATAAATTTTAGAAAGCTATCATAAATATTCTAAAGATATTTTTACAGCATGCACAAATGTGCTGAATATCATGAGCATGATATTCCTTCCTGAAAGAGAAAGTATCTGGCCAGCTGTGGCTACTTGAATCTAGCTCTCCCCACCCCCCAACAAAGAGCAACAAGTAGGGTCAAGGTCTTAGGACTTAGTTCCAGAACGAGCCAGATCTCTTGGACTTTGTATTTTGCAGCATCCCCTCAAGAGCAGCCGACCAGTTTGGCCACTAGCTTTGACGACTGCCTAGGTCCTTGCCAAAACCCTTCAGCAGGATGCCCACTATCTCCCCATGCTTTCCTTCTTGACTTCCCTCCTCAATAGATTCCCCGTCCCCTCCCTACCTATAGTCCTTTCTCCCTTCATTCCCTGGAGGTAAGTACCCTCCCATCTCCCTCTCTTCTGTTCCCACCTCCTCTGTGGTGTCTGGGGCTGCACAAGGCTCCAGAGACAAGGCCACCTTCAGTTAAAGCACATGATGCCAACACACCTTAAAGTGACATCATTTATCATTTACCAGGACAGTTGGATATACCCAGAACCTGATAATATAGCTAAAGAAAGAAGGTGTTAAAGGGCAGGGAGTGTTCAGATTTGAAAACCTGAGAAATGGATCTTCCCAGAGACAAAGAAAGTCCTAGCTTTTCACCGTATAGTATTGGGTCCCACCAGCAAAACTCTCCTTGGAGGAGATGATTCAATAAGGCTATTCCTCATTCAGTCTGATGAGAATCATTTGAGACAAATCAGGTGAAGAAACAAGACAGTAAGATGCCGAAGACCAAGGACTTTGCTGCCAGATTGGCTACATTCTCATCACAGAGGCGTCCCTTACTAAGCATGTGACCCTGGGCAAGTTATCTCACTGGGGGATGGGGGTATTAAATGATTTCATAAGCCTAACGCTCTTAAAACAGTCCCTCGCACACAGTGGGTAACTTATAAATGTCAGCCTGATCCCCCTGACCCAAATAACCCTCTTCTAAAGTGTATATCTACTCCCCTCATTGCTGATTTCCCCACATGAGCCAGGAAAACCTAGAGAACAGATTACACAGCAGAAGATGGTCACAATCAGCAAGAGAAGGGTTTGTTTTTCTAATAGATATTTCACTTTGGGGGAGGTTTCAAAGGGCTGACTCGTTTCAACTGTTCTCCCTTACTCCAGCCCTGAAGAATCTCCTCCGTCCAAATATCAGTGGCGCACTGCCCTAAGTATGAACAGAACTCAATGACTGACAGCCTAAGCTAAAGAGAGTAGATGACAGGGGCCTGTTAGAGAAGACCCCAGGGATAGAGTGCAGAGAGAGCCAGCCCTCTCTGATGCCCCCTTGACCTCTTCTAGATGCACTTGGTAGGACTGGCATCCACAGGAAATTCAAATGTAAGAGGCAAGGCCTGTTCTTCATCTGTCTCAGAACTCAATGTTCAATCCATGGGCAATTAATAATAAGGCACCCTTTTGTCAAGTAGACCATATCAGCTGTAAGGATCACATGATTATCTAAGAAGCTTGGCTCCAATTTACTATTTACCAAGTAAATTTCACATCATTTGGTCTCCCAAATAGGTCTGGTGACCCAGAGGGCACAGCCTGGTCATGTAGGCCTGAGAACAAGAATTCTTCTACGGTGAAGAATTCAATCTCATAAAATGAATATCAATTTATTGTCAATGAAATGGTACGCAGTCAAAGTAGAAAGAAATAAAATGAAATTGGACTGACAAATATAACAGGGCATTATTACCCAGTAAAAACACAATAACAACCTAGAGTTGTCATTCCTATAAAGTCATTCTTGAAAGTAAATTGAAAATCTAAAAGGTTGAGTCCAAAAGAAATGAGCTGTGTTTCTCTTTCCTAATTTAATTTATATTCAATAGACAGTTTTAAAAAATCTACACAGTTCACAGCAGGCTGATGGCTTTTTCTCATTTATGCTGCTGAGAAAAGCTTTCTAAAGTCTAAAAACAAGGATCACGGCAGTGTGGGAAGACACAGAGTTAGCGTCTCCCCACACCGAGGGTGCCTGCCAGCTGCTGGTGGGGTACTCTGATGCCCAAGGAAATGGGAGGAACCCCAAAGTGAACTGGTAGGACATAGGGGGACTGAGGGGGGAGAAGTGGAGGCCAGACAGGATTGGCGCCTCTGAGGCCTGGGAGATCAGGAGAGGCAGGCAGGAGGAGCCAGCTGGGAGGAGCCATCCAGGAGGAGCTGGAGAGGAGCAGAGCGTGTTTGCCCCGCCCACTCAGGCCCAGGGAGCCTGCTGAGCTCCCAGGCCAGTCCCCAGCCCTCCAAAGACCCCTCCAGGCTGCGTGGGTCCCTGGGGGCACAGGAAGGAGGCCCTGGAGACCAGGAAAGGCAGGTGGGAGGGGACCTCCCAGACCGGAGGAGCAGGAGAGGAGAGGAGGGCGTTTGCCCTGCCAACTCTAGCCCAGGAAGCCTGCTGGGCTCCCAGGTGAGGTCCCCTGCCCTCTGAGACCACGGCTGGGGGGCACGCCTGGGTCCCTTCTGTTCCTTGAGCCTAAGCCCCACTCCCATAGCCCGCAGGGCCTTTTCCAGCGCTGTGGGTACTAGGCATAGGCCCCACCCACCGCCCAAACCTCATCCTTGCTTAGGCCCCACCCTCCACAGCCAAGGCCTTCCCCCCCACTTTCTTTTCCCTCTTCCCTCCTCCTCTTTTTCACTATTGTGGTACTGATGTACATTCCAGTTTTTGATTCATCTATATTTTTATTTTTATATTCTTTCTAACATATCTATTAGCTTCCTAGTCTAATTTTATTTTTTACTTTGTTATTTTTCTCTCTCACTCTTTTCTTTTTTTTTTTTTTGCCACCCCACGCAGCTTGTGGGATCTTGGTTCATGAGCTGGGGGTCAGGCTGAAGCTCCTGTAGTGGGAGTTCCGAGTCTGAACCACTGGACTAACAGAGAACCTCAGACCCCAGGGAATATTCACCGGAGTGAGGTCTCATGGAGTTCCGCATATCAGCACCAAGACCCAGCTCTACCCAACAGCCTACAAACTCCAGTGTTGGAAGCCTCAGGCCAAACAACCAGTAAGACAAGAACACAATCCCATTCATTAAAAAAAAAAAAAAATGAGACGGCAAAAAAATATGTTACAAATGAAGGAGCAAGGTAAAAACCTACAAGACCAAATAAATGAAGAGGAAATAGGCAATCTACCTCAAAAAGAATTCAGAGTAATGATAGTAAAGATGATCCAGAATCTCAGAAATAGAATGGAGGCACAGATTGAGAAAATACAAGAAATGATTAGAAGATCTAGAAGAACTAAAGAACAAACAAACAGAGATGAACAACACAATAACTGAAATGAAAAATACACTAGAAAGAATCAATAACAGAATAACTGAGGCAGAAGAACAGATAAGTGAGCTGGAAGACAAAATGGTGGAAATAACTGCCGAGGAGCAGAATAAAGAAAAAAGAATGAAAAGAATTGAAGACAATCTCAAAGACCTCTGGGACAACACTAAATGCACCAACATTCCAATTATAGGGGTCCCAGGAGAAGAAGAGAAAAAGAAAGGGTCTGAGAAAATATTTGAAGAGATTATAGTCGAAAACTTCCTTAACATGGGAAAGGAAATAGTCACCCAAGTCCAGGAAGCATAGAGAGTCCCATACAGGATAAACCCAAGGGGAAACATGCCAAGACACATATTAATCAAACTACAAAAAATTAATTCAAAGAAAAAATATTAAAAGTAGCAAGGGAAAAACAAAAAATAACTTATAAAGGAATCCCCATAAGTTTATCAGCTGATTTTTCAGCAGAAACTCTGCAGGCCAGAAGGGAGTGGTAAGATATACTTAAAGTGATGAAAGAGAAGAACCTACAACCAAGATTACTCTACCCAGCAAGGATCTCTTTCAGATTCAACAGAGAAGTCAAAAGCTTTTCAGACAAGCAAAAGCTAAGAGAATTCAGCACCATCAAACCAGCTTTACGACAAATGCTAAAGAAACTTCTCTAGGCAGGAAATACAAGAGAAGAAAAAGACCCACAAAAACAAACCCAAAACAATTAAGATAATAGTAATAGGAACATACATATCGATAATAACCTTGAATGTAAATGGATTAAATGCCCCAACCAAAAGACATAGACTGGCTGAATGGATACAAAAACAAGACCCATATATATGCTGTCTACAAGAGTCCCATTTCAGATGTAGGGAAACATACAGACTGAAAGTGAAGGGATGGAAAAAGATATTCCATGCAAACGGAAATCAAAAGAAAGCTGGAGCAGCAATACTCGTATCAGATAAAACAGACTTTAAAATAAAGACTGTTACAAGAGATAAGGAGAGACACTACGAAATGATCAAAGGATCAATCCAAGAAGAAGATATAACAATTATAAATGTTTATGCACCCAACATAGGAGCACCTCAATACATAAGGCAAATGCTAACAACCACAAAAGGAGAAATCGACAGTAGCACAATAATAGTAGGGGACTTTAACACCCCACTTACACCAATGGACAGATCATCCAAACAGAAAATAAATAAGGAAACACAAGCTTTAAATGACACAATAGACCAGATAGATTTAACTGATATTTATGGAACATTCCACCCCAAAGTGGCAGAATACACTTTCTTCTCAAGTGCACATGGAACATTCTCCAGGATAGATCACATCTTGGGTCACAAATCAAGCCTTGGAAAATTTAAGAAAATTGAAATTGTATCAAGCAGGTTTTTTTTTTCTTATTAAATTACATTTATTTTTTTAAAATTTTTTATTTTATTTCTGGCTGCTTTGGGTCTCCGTTGCTGCGTGTGTGCTTTCTCTAGTTGTGGCGAGTGGGGGCTACTCTTTGTTGCAGTGCGCAGGCTCCTCGTTGAGGTGACCTCTCTTGTTGCAGAGCACAGACTCTATGCATGCAGGCTTCAGTAGTTGTGGCACATAGGCTCAGTAGTTGCGGCTCGTGGGCTCTACAGCGCAAGCTCAGTAATTGTGGCACATGGGCATAGTTGCTCCGTGGCATGTGATGTTCACAGACCAGGGCTTGAACCCATGTTCCCTGCATTGGCAGGCAGATTCTTAACCACTGCACCACCAGGGAAGCCTCCAAGCATTTTTTCTAACTACAACACTATGAGATTGGAAATCAATTACAGGAAAAAAACTGTAAAAAACACAAATACAGGGAGGCTAAACAGAGCACTACTAAATAACCAAGAGACCACTGAAGAAACCAAAGAAGAAACATAAAAAAATACTTAGAAACAAATGACAATGAAAACATGATGACCCTAAACCTATGGGATGCAGCAAAAGCAGTTCTAAGAGGGAAGTTTATAGCAATTCAGTCTCACCTCAAGAAACAAGAAAAATCTCAAATAAACAATCTAAACCTACACTTAAAACAACTAGAGAAAGAACAACAAAGAAAACCCAAAGTCAGTAGAAGGAAAGAAATCATAAAGATCAGAGCAGAAATAAATGAAACAGAAATGAGGAAAACAATAACCAAGATCAATAAAACTAAAAGCTGGTTCTCTGAGAAGATCAACAAAATTGATAAATACTTAGCAGGGAGAGGATGCAAATCAATAAAATTAGTAATGAAAAAGGAGAAATCACAACTGACACTGCAGAAATACAAAGGATTATAAGAGACTACTACAGGGCTTCCCTGGTGGCGCAGTGGTTGAGAATCTGCCTGCCAATGCAGGGGACACGGGTTCGAGCCCTGGTCTGGGAAGATCCCACATGCCGCGGAGCAACTGGGCCCGTGAGCCACAACTACTGAGCCTGAGCGTCTGGAGCCTGTGCTCCGCAACAGGAGAGGCCGCGATAGTGAGAGGCCCATGCACCGCCATGAAGAGTGGCCCCCACTCGCCGCAACTGGAGAAAGCCCTCACACAGAAACGAAGACCCAACACAGCCAAAAATAAAAATAATAAATAAATAATAAATTAAAAAATTAAAAAAAAAAAGAGACTACTACAAACAACTCTATGCAAATAAAATGGACAATCACAAAGAAATGGACAAATTCTTAGAAAGGTACAATTTTCCAAGACTGAACCACAAAGAATTAGAAAATATAAACAGGTCTATCACAAGTAATGAAATTGAAACTGTGATTAAAAATCTTCCAACAAACAAAAGTCCAGGACCAGATGGCTTTACAGGCGAATTCTATCAAACATATAGAGAAGAGCTAACACTGATCCTTCTCAAACTCCTCCAAAAAATAGCAGAGGGAGAAACACTCCCAAATTCATTGTACGAAGCCACCATCACCCTGATACCAAAACCAGAAAAAGACACTACAAAAAAAGAAAATTATAGACCAGTATCACTGATGAACATACATGCAAAAATTCTGAACAAAATACTAGCAAACAGAATCCAACAGCAGATTAAAGTGATCATACACCATGATCAAGTGGGATTTATCCCAGGGATGCAAGGAGTCTTCAATATATGCAAATCAATCAATGTAATACACCACTTTAACAAATTAAGGAATAAAAACCGTATGATCATCTCAATAGATGCAGAAAAGGCTTCTGACAAAATTCAACACCCACTTATGATAAAAACTCTCCAGAAAATGGGCATAGAGGGAACCCACCTCAACATAATAAAGGCCATATATGACAAACCCACAGCAAGCATCATACTCAATGGTGAAAAACTGAAAGCATTTCCACTAAGATCAGGAACAAGACAAGGATGTCCCCTCTTGCCACTCTTATTCAACATAGTTTTGGAAGTCCTAACCATAGCAATCAGAGAAGAAAAAGAAAGAAAAGACATACAAATTGGAAAAGAAGAAGTAAAACTGTCACTGTTGATGACATGATATTATACACAGAAAATCCTAAAGATGTCACCAGAAAACTACTAGAACTAATCAATGAATTTGGTAAGGTTGCAAGATACAAAATTAATGCACAGAAATCTCAGGAATTCCCATACACCAACAACAAAAAATCTGAAAGAGAAATTAATGAAACATTCCCATTTACCACTGCAACAGAAAGAATAAAATACCTAGGAGTAAACCTGCCTAAGGAGATGAAAGACTTGTACTCAGAAAGCTATAAAACACTGATGAAAGAAATCAAAGATGACATAAACAGATGCAGAAATATACCATGTTCTTGGATTGTTTCAACATTGTGAAAATGACTATACTACCCAAAGCAATCTACACATTCAATGCAATCCCTATCTAACTACCAATGGCATTCTTCACAGAATTAGACCAAAATATCTTACAATTCATATGGAAACACAAAAGACCCCGAATAGTCAAAGCAATCTTGAGAAAGAAAAACGGAGTTGGAGGAATCAGACTCCCTGACTTCAAACTATACCACAAAGCTACAGTAATCAAGACAATATGGTACTGGCACAAAAACAGAAATATAGATCAATGGTACAGGATAGAATGCCCAGAGATAAAACCACGCACCTATGGGCACCTAATTTACAACAAAGGAGGCAAGAACATACAATGGAGAAAAGACAGCCTCTTCGATAAGTGGTGCTGGGAAAAGTAGACAGCTACATGTAAAAGAATGAAATTAGAACACTCCCTAACACCATACACAAAAATAAACTCCAAATGGATTACAGACCTAGATGTAAGGCCAGACACTATAAAACTCTTAGAGGAAAACATAGGCAGAACACTCTATGACATAAATCACAGCAAGATCCTTTTTAACCCACCTCCTAGAGAAATGGAAATAAAAACAAAAAAAATGGAACCTAATGAAACTTAAAAGCTTTTTCACAGCAAAGGAAACCATAAGCAAGACGAAAAGACAACCCTCAGAATGGGAGAAAATATTTGCCAACGAAGCAACTGACAAAGGGCTAATCTCCAAAATATACAAGCAGCTCATGCAGATCAAAAAAACAATCAACCCAATCCAAAAATGGGCAGAAGACCTAAATAGACATTTCTCCAAAGAAGATATACAGATTGCCAACAAACACATGAAAGGATGCTCAACATCACTAATCATCAGAGAAATGCAAATCAAAACTACAATGAGGTATCACCTCACACCAGTCAGAATGGCCATTATCAAAAAATCTAGAAACAACAAATGCTGGAGAGGGTGTGGTGAAAAGGGAACCCTCCTACACTGTTGATGGGAATGTAAATTGATACAACCACTCTGGAGAGCAGTATGGATGTTCCTTAAAAAACTAAAAATAGAACTACCATATGACCCAGCAATCCCACTACTGTGCATATACCCTGAGAAGCCATAATTCAAAAAGAGACATGTACCACAATGTTCATTGCAGCACTGTTTACAATAGCCAGGACATGGAACCAACCTAAATGTCCACCGACAGATGAATGGATAAAGAAGATGTGGCACATATATACAATGGAATATTACTCAGCCATAAAAAGAAACTAAACTGAGTTATTTGTAGTGAGGTGGATGGACCTAGATTCTGTCATACAGAGTGCAGTAAGTCAGAAAGAGAAAAAAGGAATACCGTACGTTAATGCATACATATGGAATCTAAAACAATTTTTTAAATGGTACTGATGAACCTAGTTGCAGGACAGGAATAAAGAGGTAGAGATAGAAAACGGACTTGAGGACATGGGCTGGGAGTGGGAAGATGATGTGAAGTGAGAGTAGCATCGACAAACATACACTACCGAATGTAAAATAGTCGGCTGGTGGGAAGCAGCAGCATAGCACAGGGAGATCAGCTCGGTGCTTAGCGATAACCTAGAGGGGTGGGATAGGGAGGATTAGAGGGAAACTCAAGAGGGAGGGGATATGGGGACATGTGTATGCATATGGCTGATTCGCTTTACTGTGCCACAGAAACTAACATAGTATTGTGAAGCAATTATACTCTAATAAAGATCTATTAAAAAATAAATAAACAAATAAAAGTGAAAACAAGGATCAGCAAACTTTTTCTGTAAAAGGCTATCCAGTAAATATCTTAGGCTTTGGGGACTATATAGCCTTTGTAAACAATATTCAACTTTGCCTCAATTTTGTCATTGTAGCATGAAAGCGGCCACAGATTAACATGTACACAAATGGGTGTGGCTGTACTCGAATAAAACTTTATTTATAAGAACAGATGGCAGGGCTGGATTTGGTCCATGAGCCAGAGTTTGCTGAACCCAGGTAATGATAATCACAACAGCAAATGCTCACGTCACATAATGTGTTCTAAGCACCTTACATATATTAGCTCACTTAATCCTCACAATCCTATTAAGTGGGTCCTTTGATTATTCCTCTTACAGGTGAAAGTTACAGAGTAACTGAGCAGCAGAGGCAGAATTCTTAGTCATTCTGGCTCCAGAGGCCACCCGCAGCCCTTTAATTACTGTGCTGTGCCAACCGACTGTGGAGAGTGTTGCAGAGTTCCTTCACACCACTGTCCCACCACCTCTTCTCCCAAGCAGCCCCAGAAAGCTCTAGTGAGTAGAAACAGACATTCTCAGGATACAACCTCTGTTCTGTAATCCAGCTACTTTAAGGCACACCACACCAAACTTCACAGCATGCCCTGAGCAGCAACTTGGTTGACTTGTAGAGAGCTAGATACATATGAGATAATTACCCAAGAATATTAGCTTTCCACCAGGGGAGATTTGGAGTGCAAGGTGGGAGTTTAACAGCTTCAAACTTCATGGTGGCAGCAATAGTTACTGAAATGAAGACCCAGCTATGAAGCAGAACACAAAACCAACAAGGACGCCATGCAATTTCCCTATTAATTTCTGGTCTCTGGACCTGTTAACCTCAATGTGACCATTTTTGAACAAATTATTAGGTTTTATGGATGAGTCTACCTCCACAAGTAGAAATGTTTAGTGCATTTCATATCCTGGGACTTCACTGCCTCATAATGAGCTTGGTTTTTCTTCCTGTACAAACATTTAATCGGAGACTAAGAGTTTGGAGATGATAAAGTCAGTGAAGATGAAAGTAGAAGCTCAACAAAAATGGAAAGTAAGAGAAAAACAAAGAGGCAAGGACAGTTGCACGATAGTAACAGATCTTAGGACAGAACTTCTGGGACCATGGGGGCAAACCCAAGACAGAGCCCAGACCTAAGATTAAAACTCCTGCCCTGTTCCCTCCTCAAATTTTCTCCTTGCATATCATTCACGTCTTTTCAAATTAAAAAAATGCAATCTGAACATTTTAAAAACAAAACGTTTGTATAGTTGCCACAATTCCATGGAGTACTGTATTCTTATAAAAGCCTCTGATTCCGCCATTAGACATAGGCACATTACAGCCAGTTTGGTAGGGTGCCAGCTGTATTTACAGTTTGGGGTACTATAAAAAAACATATGGAAACTGTGAAAATTGAACACTGGGCGGCTAATGTTGGAGGAAACCAACATTCCACAGTCTGGCCAGAGGTTGGAGGTGATTTGCCCAGACAATATACAGTGAAAGCAACCTGTGAGCACAGGGGCGCTTCATGTATGCAAGACCTATTTTTATTGCATTCAACCCGGAATAGGGCTGTAGCAGCCCAGACATAAAATAAAGCAAAGGCATAAGAAGATAAAAATCTTACATGCTGATTTTCCAAACTAGAGTACAGAAATAATGTGTCAGAATTTATATTATTTCCTGTCAGAAAGCAATGTTAAAATATTGCTAAACAATAAAAGCACCCTCTGTTTCTCGATGTCATGTGTCAGGCACTGTGCTAAGAACTGTAAAAATATAATTTCAGTTAAACAAAACAACATCCTTATATTAAAAGTATTTTTATCCCTCTTTTATAGATGAAGAAAATGAGGCTTAGCGAGGTTAAGTAATTGGCCCAACATAATACAGTTAATAAGCAGGGGATCTATAATTTGAACTATCATTTCTATGATGTCTAAGCTTATGGTCTTATCTATCATGCTATATAAAAATCATAAAATATTACTCTACATTATTAGGAAATCTTTGCCACAAAAGTACATGGGGCATTCTGGCCAGACCAAGATATTCCTTTTTTTTGAGAACTACAATCTTTTTTTTCTAAGAGGGAGCAAAGCACTAGCCTCAATAAGTAAGTTATACTCTCTTTAGGATCTGGACCATCTAAGGCATGGCTTATCAGACCTTCCCAAAGATAGACTAACACCAAATCAGTTGATGCCTAACAAATTACCACAAATTTAGCAGCCTAAAACAACACATTTATTATCTTACAGCTTCTGTAAGTCAGAAGTCCAGGCACAGCTTGGCTGGTCCCTCTGCTCCTGGTCTTGCCAGGCTAAAACCAAGATGTTAGCCAGACTGCATTTCTCATCTGTAGGCTTAAATGGAGAAGAACGTGGTTCCAGGCTCATTCAGATTGTTGGAAAAATTCCTTTCTTTGCAGCTGTATGAATGAGATTCCTAACTCTTTCCTGGCTTTGGCTGTAGGCTGTCCTCAGGTCCTAGAGGCTGCTCGTAGTTCCTTGCCATATGGCCCTCACCACAGGCAGTTCACATGGCTGTTTGATTCTTGGAGGCCAGCAGGAGAATCTGTCTCTCCAATCTGCTAAGGTAGAGTCTTATCATGGGAGTGCTGTCCCATCACTTCTGCCATATAACATACCCTATCCTAGGGAGTGGCATCCATCAGTTTACCATATCCTATTAGCGAGATGTAGGTCACAGGCCCTGCCCACACTCAAGTGGAGGGGATTATTCAAGAGTGTGAAAACCAGGGGGCAGAGATTATGGGAGCCATATTAGAATTCTGTCTACCATATGTCCTATCCAATAGAATTTTTCACAATTACGGAACTGTTCTACTTCTATGCTGTCCAATATAGTAGCCACTTGCCACGTGTGGCTACTGAATATCTAAAACGCAGCTAGTAGAACTGCGCAACTATAGAACTGACTTTTCAAGACCATCTAATCTTAGTTAATGTAAATGTAAATAGTCACATGAGGCTTGTGGCTACCATGCTGGACAGCACAGATTTGGACATTAACCAATGTCCAAATTATATGCTAATTATTTTTTAAAACTTTTTAAACCTTTATTTTATTTTGTTTGTGCTAATCTTTCAAAAGATTTCCCAATTTTTTACTGCCAATTTCAAACATTTCTTGGGGATTATTTACTTCAGTATGTACCCAACAGACTTCATTTTTCCATTTCCCAAACTTCTTCCAAACCATTTTCACCAATGTAACCTAAGGCATCTGGAAGGCCTAACTTATGGCCAATGAGGGGTTATGGAAATTTATGCATCTTTATACTTTCCCAAGTATTTATCCCCATGACAACACACTGCAAAAATACATGCCTGTTCTTTCCACTCTTCGTCTCGTAACTCAAACCTCTTGTAACTCTTAGTCTAATGTCAATGAGTAAAACAGAATCAGTGGTGGGTGGTGGAGGAAGTGAAAATCAATGAAGGATAACCAAGTGGCAGAATTATCAACAAAGAGGGCGCAAGCCACTTCCCCCCAATTGTATGAGAAGACAGAACGAACCACTACCCCACACAATTGCCTCAACACAATTAACCACTTCCAAAATCCATCACTGTAATGCCACCTATTTCAGTTTCACTTGATGATGCTTTTCTTAACTCAGTGATTTACAAAGTGTTATGTCAGCACTAACCCTGCAGGATGTTAATAATTGTTACCAAAACAAAAACAGAAAACAAAACAAGAAAAGAAGGGTTAGGATTAAATAAGTCTTGAGAGCACAAAAATAAATGTGAACTAGTTTCTTATGCTGCAGGACTTTTCAGAGCCTTTACTATTATAAAATGCACTGTGAATCCCCAAAAGGGACATGGTAGGATGTTTATTAGACTTATTTGATCCAAACCCTTTTTCCCCCAGGATCTCCCCACTGAATTATTGCTCTGAGGTACAAAGTCTGAGGAATAATAGTGTTAATCAGGGTTTCCCAAACTTTAGTCATTAGTGTATCATCTCAATGATTTTTACTATACCATGCACTACCTGCATTACTTACTTAATATTTCTCTTTAAATATTTTTACCTTACATACCTTTTAGCCTTAGATTCTTTCTAAGCAAGAATTAGTGTAACCATATGTTTGATCTGCAAGTTATGATGTTCTAGTACAAAGAGGCATAGCTAATAAAATATATAAATATTCATCTGTACTACCTAAAAGCATCCTAATTTTTAAACGCATAACTAAAGACAACAAAGATTCCTGGGCACCAGTAAAGCCACAGCTAAAAATGATAGATACAGCATTTAAGAACAAGAGGAACAAGAACCATGTCTCTGTCTTCCCTGTATGGCTGATGAGCTTATTGCTCAGAGCAGTTAAGTGACTTGCACACACTCACTCATGTCTAAGATCCTCAGCATCACCGGGAATTGCCAGATGAGCTATGAGGTAAAAGCAGTTATGTCTGGTTGCCACTAAGCTGGTCCCCAGGTTTCATCAATTACAGCTTCTTGAAATGTGTCCTTGTTCAGTACTAAGGCAAGACACCCTCTGCTGTAGTTCAACATCTTCTTATTCCCAGGGACGTGCAGATGGTTGACCTTCACTTTCTCCTTAAGAAATTGCAGCCCTGACCAACCTGGGGATTCTGCCTGAAAGCAGAACAATGCCTCTCCTTTGCTTTTCAAAAGCAGCACCAAAAGGCCATCCAGGTGGAATCCGGAGGGCCCTAGGTCAGCTCTAGTAGCTTCAGGTAGCAACAAAGCCAAAGTGACAGTGGGACAGAGTGAGCTTAAGAGCCATGCCTTGGCACCTGACTGCATGGGTTCAAATCTCAGATCAACCATTTCTTCACTGAAGGACCTGGGACAGGTGAATTATTTTTCTTGTATCACTTTCCTTATCTGCAGAATAGTATATGAACAGTAAAACAATACTTACTCAAAGGAGAACTAAGAGAGAGATAAGGCATGGAGAATGCCTGGCATATAGTAAGGGATCTATAAATGCCACCTTATAGTAATTTTAATGATAAGGAAAAGAATAATAACAATAAGAGTGGCTTAGGTTCTCCATACATCCAGGCTGGCTTACTGTAAGGGACAGACACCTTTACTCAGTGACACCTGTTAAAGGATACTGTGTGCTGGACTAAGCTATTGGAAAGAAGGCCCCCATCCCCTCAACCCCATGCCCCAGGACTCACAAAGCACCAAGAAAATGGCACCTATCTGAAGTCCTGGGTTATCTCAGCTTCACAGTTAAAAGTTCAGACCTCGGGAGGCAGTGTGACGGGACTATTGAAGGCTTCTGGAGGTGGCATTTGGGCCACACGTCTGCCTCTGCCCCTATTGGTCATGTGCCTCAAGTCTGGGGTCTGACCTAAATTGCTTTAAAAGCAATAACGATATAAAGATGTGGCATTTCTTGACCCCGTGCGTTTATGGAGCAGGACTTAGCTCTGCTATATAAGTTAGAACAACTCCCAGCCACTTCACAATCATAGAATACATTTGGGCAGCTTTTATTCCATCTGTCCTTCTTTGTGAATCAATACACTCCTGTTCTCTCAATTGCCCCTGTGAAAAGGTCTTCTACTTGATAACAATTACTCAAACCAAAACAATCAGAGAATACCAAGATCCAGCCTAGACTTCTGTCATTTCAGGAAGATTCTGAAAGAGAGTGACCTCTCAGACCTCCTCCAGAACCTATCTGCAGACTCCTGACCACAGGATCATCAACCTTCCTTCTCATGCTTCCCTTTTTCTGAGCCAGTCTATTTCCTCAAGGGATACATCTTCCATGCTAGAGTTGTGATAGGATCTTTACTCGGAGGGATGCAGGAAAATCCTGAGCACCCAGTTTTTCATCTCCTGTCTAGTTTCCATCTGGATGGCAATGCTTCTGGAGCTCCCAGAGGCAGGGTGGCCCAACTTTTAGGAACGTTCTCCCATCTAAAACCCACAGAGCAGCCACCAACACTCAGGGTCATAAGCATGCATGCTATAGAAGGTAGCATCTCTCTGGACTAGACAATGTGCATGTTTAATCCTCAAGACCACTTTGTGATGTAGGTACTGTTATCCCTATTACAGACCAGAAATATGAGGATGAGCAGGTAACCAACATGCTTAGAGGACTCTTCCATTTAGAAGGAGGCAGAGCTAAGTTCCATCCCAATCTGTTATACTCCGAAACTCATGTTATTTTCCTAACCTATCATGGCTATCCTTGCATTTACCTCACTTGCTAATTTCGTATCATAGCTAACAAGGATAATCCTTCTACCAAAAACACCACTACCCAGCTGTAAGACTGTTTTCCCAAAGCCACGTCACCACCACTCCCCATCAGCAGTTCCAAGCATCTTCTCCTCTCACCACAAAAAACTCAGCAAATATGTGTTTCCCACATCAGAAGATACACACGTACATATATACACACACACATATACCTACATATATATGTACACACATAAATATTTAGTTCACATACACATACTACTTATATTTATTTCACATAAACATACACACCAATATACATACATATTTATTTATTTCACACACACACTCCTGCAAAGTGCCTGTGAAGGCATCTCTCCTTTAGGCAAAGGCTCTATCTGCTATATAAAAAGACACTACAAGAGACTAAAAACCATCTAAGACTGTGAAGACAGATGAACAGACTAGAGGAAGCCTGCTCTAACATTCCTCATATAGCATCCAAGGAAACCATTTACCCAGCGAATGGCTAAGGTTTGGGGAATAACTGAAGTTTTATAGTTTTATAAAATTCCTACAGGATAGTGATGAATGACTCTATTTAATGTAGTTATAGTGTAATTTAGAAAGGATAACTAAAGTTACACTGTATAAACCGATCTTTCTACACAAATAGGTAATATCTTATTTTTTTTACTTTTATGAGAAAAACACCTTCAATATTAATTAGATGAATGTAAAAATACTTAAGATTCAAGATAAAGCATTAAAAAAAATAAATTCACTTGCAAAAAGTAGGTGTTTTGCTCTGCTAAGTGGTCTCAAGCTTGTATTTTACACCCCATGCAGCGATTCTTATTACTAAGTCCATTTGCTGGTATAAATCCTAAAATCTTTCTTGTTGCACCTTATAAAATCAGAATTCTTCTTTATCCAAAGAGATCAGAAGCAAAAAAGATTTACCTCTTTCCCAATGGAAGAAACTGAAAGCCCTTATAAATTCAACATATCCAAAGTTCACTCCATGAGGAAAGCAACATCCTATTAGAAAATAATGTGTTAAATTCTTACTAAATTTTTGTACCATAGTGAATTCAAGTCCTATGTTGCTTGCATTTTTAATTAATTGATTTTCTTTCCATTTGATCTTTCTTTTCTTTTTTTTTAATACTACATTTTAATTTGGATCTTCTAGAAAGCCAGGTTATTTGTTTCCATCCTGAATGTGGAAGTGAAATAATTAATAAGAACTGTAGCTTTCCTGGCTGTTGGCACTTAATTTGTATATTGTTGTTTGGTAGAAATTGATTAAAGTCCTGGCAACACCTGAACACATGCTGGTTTAAAAAAAAAAAAATCACAAGTTTCTCACTGACTGAACTGTTGGGAATGGAATATTTTATGATACAGATTTACAAATCTCTACGAACTGGAAGCATTTCCTGGGCAATTAATCAAGGGGAACTTTTATGTAAAAACACATCTCGATTGAGCTATTTACAAAAGATCCCACAAGCTGCAATGACTAATTATAAGTCTCAGACCTGGGCAGTTTGCTGAAATGCTTTTCTTCAGGTCATTAAAAATACCAATGACAACATACAAATTCAGCAAGAAGAATAAACTAACTACGGGAAGTTACAATTACAGAAAGGAATTATTCAAAGTATGTGACCTTTGCACAAAAATGATGTACATTTATTTGATACAACAGACGCTCCTCTATTTTGCCCCTTTGATAGGTCTGCTGTAATTCCCACTAACATTAATGAGAGATATGTGCTAAAAATGAATCGCTGCTAACTCCAGCCATCTGTGCATTCCTGGTACAAATAAAATTGAATGTCATCACTACCCTATTGGATTTCTCGGTAATGCTCTTTGCTGATAAGAACTTTGAAAAAATACCGATGGCTTTTTTTTCCTTTTTCTTACTCATACAAAGCATGCCCATTCCCCTTGCTACATAAAGGAGTCCATTCTACTCTGAATCCAGGCAGCCACTGAGAGGTGGGGTGAGATAAATCCCTGCTTATCAAGATAACTATTTCCCCCCTTGGTATAAATGGAGACAAAGTATACCCAGACTCTAATGATTAAAATGGCCAAATTCTTAGCAGGTTAACTCATTACTTTTCATCCTTCTCTTGCCAGCCCTGAAAGCTAAGTAGCTGTCTTAACAGCCTGCAGCAATCACTTCCGAACAACTCTCTTGCCCTACAGCTATGCTAAAATGGAGTTAATTCATTTTCCCTTTATGAATTACTGGCTGTCAAGAATTTGAGAAAGGTCCCAGGCTTTAATGGAGACCTTTGAAAAGAGAGACCACGTACTGGAGGACCCAAGGAGGGATGCCGGGGAGCCAGAAAAGCAGGAAGACTGGAAAGCCCCTGGTCAGGAATTGCAAAAATAAATACATATATATGGTGGAAGAGGGGCTCATGTGACTACCTCCAATCACAGCCAAGTGCTTCCTCAGTAAGAACTGGGGACATACAGCACCCCAGGGCCATGCAGTTATAACTTCACTTCTCTGAGCAGCCAGCCAGCCAGCCGATCCTCAGCAAGCCAAAGGTTTTCAAGGGCCCCTTCATACACCTTCTTGGAGTGGGCGGAGGGTGTGTTAAGCCTTGCTTCTGAAAAGCCAAGTGTCTAATGCATCAGGTGGATCACTTCTCCCTCTCAAGCTGCAGAGAGGGCTGTGGTGCTTGGGATCCTCTCTTAGATTTGATCATTAGATCTAGTTTTATATGACATGTGATGACAGAACTGCTAAGAATATTTATTAGCTTGGCTAACAACTAAAGAAAAAATGGTAATCACAGCTCTCTGGAGAGGCTTTTTCAATTTCATTTTATGGCACTATAAAATAAGGCCATACCCTGAGCATTTAAATGGGCAAATTATTTGGTTGGAAGGAGCTCAAATTTTGAAGTTCAGTCATATCAATAGACAAAAGCTAAGTGAATATTCAAGATAAAGTCCATTTCAAATGGAGCTACTAAGACTTCACCAAAAGAGGGTAAGCATTTATTTGATATGAGTGGTCACATGTGTGTTTGTAGGAGTATGAATATCTGGGGTCTAGATTACACTTTGAATAAGTTCTTAATATTTGGTAAAGCGTTCCTAATCCTACCTCATGGAACCCTTGAAAAAGCAGTGCCAAGGTAAAACTGTCAACTGGTAATTTATTTGTAAGCAACATATTTAATTATAATAGTACAAATTCACTTACTTTCCCTGAGAGCCTAATTTTTAAAGCTATTACTTTATTATTTAAATTGTCATTTTATTATTTAAAATATCACTTATTTATTTGAAATGCCAACTACTGTCTATTGGACAATTTTTTAAATAGAACACAGCAAATATAAATGTAAAATTACCAGTACACAAAAGAATATAAGAAATCATATATCTAATGAGGGTCTAGTATCCAGAATACGTAAATAACTCTTACAACTCAACAATAAAAGGACAAATACAATTAAAAATGGGCAGGATCTTAATAGACATTTCTCCAAAGAAGATACACAAATGGCCAATAAGTCCGTGAAAAGATATTCAATGTCTCTAGTCATTAGGGAAATGCAAATCAAAACCATAATGAGATACCACTTCATAATACTAGGATGGCTATGATCAAAAAGGCAGACAATAACAAGTGTTGGTGAGAATGTGAAGAAATTGGAACAATTATATGTTGCTGGTGGGAATGTAAAAATAGCACAGCCACTGTGAAAAATAACTTGGCAGTTCCTCAAGAAGTTAAGCACAGAGTTGCTATATGACACAGCAATTCCACTCCTAGGTATATACTCAAAAGAAATGAAAACATATATTCAAACAACTTGCACATGAATGTTCATAGCAGCATTAATCATAATAGCTGAAAACTACAAACAGCCCAAAAGTTGATCAGCTGATGAATAAACAAAATGTGGTAAACCTACAATGGAATATTATTTAGCAATAAAAAGGAATGAAGTACTGAAACATCCTACAACATGAATGAACTCCAAACACATTATGCTAAGTGCAAGTAGCCAGTCACAAAAGACCACATATTATATGATCCCATTTATATGAAATGCTTCAAATATGCAAATCCATAGAGACAGAAAGTAGATTAGGGGCTGAGGGAAGGGAGGAAATAACTGGGGAAATGAGTGTGACTGCTAATGAATATGGGTTTCTTCCCGGGGTGACAAAAATTTAATTCTGGAATAAGATAAGAGTGATGATTGAGCAACCTTGTGAATACACCAACAACCACTGAATTTATACACTTTAAAAGAGTAAATTTTATGGTATATGAATTATATTTTAATTTAAAAATTACACATGCTAGTAATTAAAAAATTAAATAGTACAAAAGAATTTATAAAAAGAAAAGTTATATTCCCTCTCCACCTGCCCCAATAACCACTCCCACTATTAGGGGGTTTTGCCAGTCTTCCCAGAAATTTTTTATGCATAACGCACAAATAGACACATATCCCCCTTTGAAAATACAACAGACAATGTTATATATTTTACAATATATCTTGGACATCTTTCCATGTAAGGAACATATAGACTGGGGTGTGGACAAAAGACTGGAATGAGATGGTGGAGCTGAAAGAGGGAATGCCAGGCAACAAACTGCAATCCCACCCTCTGGAAGAGCAAGAATCTGTCAGTTTCTCAAATTTTCAAATGTCCATTGAACAACGCTGCCAGGATACCCCACACAGAATCTCAATATATTCAAAACTAAATTCTCAACTGTCCCATCTCCAGAGTCCAAAATCACCCTACTTCTTTTGCAGTTTCTTCTCCATCAACGTCATCCAAGACTGGGAGTCAAGGAGGAGTAAGTCCTCCGTCTTCCTAACACTTCACATGCAATGCATCACCGCAATCAGCCATTTTCATTTAATTTAAAATGTCTATCAAAACAGTTACCTCCTCTCTATTCTTATTGCTGCCATCTTAGCTCACGCCTTTGATTTCTTTATCCAGACACTGAAATAGCTCCTATCTGGCTTCTCTGCTGCCAATCTATCTATCTGTCCTCCCACCCATCCTTCCATCCATTTATCCATCTATTCATCCAACAAATATTTATGGAGCAATAACCATGTGCCAGGAAAAGAAGACACAAAGATGAAAAGGAAATTCTTTATCATTAGACAGTTCAAAGTCTAGTAGAAGGGAGAAACGTGTAGCTGGAAAATAACAAAATGCTTTTTACAACATTAAATAAGTGCTGTCAGAACACAAGGTGGAACTACTGATTTTTAAGAGAAATCAGAGGGTGACATGTGAATTGGGACTTCAAAGATGAGTAGGAGTTTTGCATGAAATGAGGAGGAAACGGGCATTTAAGCAATGGGAAGAGTATGCGCAAATGTAGATGGATGGGAAAGGTCTAGCAAGTGTAGGGAATAAGAAAAAATTCAGTAATGCAAGCAGGTGGAAAATGAGGAGGTGGAGGGGCTGTGTGTGTATGTTGGGCTTTAAGATAAGACTTGAAGGCAACCCAGGGCTAGAGTGTGGAGGACTTTATAAGCCAGGCATAGAGTTTGCCATTTTGCCCAGTGTGCGAGGAGGCAGCAAGGGCTGTTAGGCAGCGGGTGCTGCCTCACTGATTTTATCTGGAGTAGAGGGCGGGGGCAGACTGTGACTCTGTGGAGGCTACTGTAATAGTCCAAATGACCCATGAGGATAACAGCGCCGAGAAGGAAGAGAGGAAATGAGAGAAATGAAATGTGATGGATTAGACACGATGACGGATGAGGCACGATGAGGCATGAGGCAAGGTTTCTATCTTAACACAGGCGAACGTTGTACCAGTTCCAAGAGTAAATGCTAAGTAGATGGAGTAGTGGGAGGATGGGTGAAGGAAAGGGTGATGAGTCCAATTGTGGTTATATTGGAAACACAAGGTAAGCATCCTTCTAAAACACAATCCTGTTCCCCATTGCCTTCACAATGAAAACATTTTAATTGTTTTTATTCTGTCACACAAGGGAGCATCCATGTGTGCTTGTATCCACATGTCCTTTGTTCTTGAGGAACAAGAACTCTGGGTTCAAATCCAGAGTGACCTTGAGAAGGTTACCAATAACCTCACTAAGCCACAGTTTACTCATTTGCCTATTGTAAATTATTACTATCCTTCTTACAGCATCGTTGTGGAGATTTAAAAAAATATTTCACATCAGTGTTTTGTACAGAACCTCGCCCCACGGAAAGTACTGAATGAATGGCAGCAAAGTTTTCAAAGAAAGGCAGTTAGAATTATCTTTCTCCCAAATTACGTTAAAAATATAGGGTCTTTTAAAGGTCTAATGTGCTTTTAAAACTTAGTTGATTGTATGATAAAAAACAATCTGCCAATAACACTTAAAATTTAGAGAAGTTGAAGAAAGCTATGTTATTCACTCTATCCAAAACTTCTTAATTTTAGAGGACTGGACAAAAGTAAAAAGTCTATGAGAGATGAGAAGGTAAACCAAATAAACTGACAAACAACAAGCAGAAAAGAAATTCCCCTCTCCCCAGCAGCTATAAGAACTGAGAAGCCAACACAGATCCTATCAGATGAAGTCATTAAAGCTTAAAAGTTTAAGGCTTAAAAGTTAAAAAAAAAAAAAAAATCTGAGCTCTGTAGGAGGAAGACCTTGCATTTTGATGGCATGATATCTACCCTGACCTAACATGATGAGGAAGAAATGATTCCACAGTATGTTTACTGCCTGGACAAGGGCACTAGTACATGAGTTTGAATTCTCAGTTTCTGTTATGTGCTGCCAACCTTCCCACTTGTCTGAGACAAGATCAAGGGAGATGCAGATATTGTGCTGTAGAGAAGACCATCTCTCTATCAGGGAGTTGTTCTGTTTTCCAAAAGGAACATCATCATATATCACAGAAAAGGCCTTCATTTCTTTTCAGCTTTTATGCTGCTGGGATTCTCTGATTATACTGTGTGGGGCCATGAAAAACTGTCCCAAGAATGATTCCTGGAAGAAGCAGAAAACCCCTCTTGGAAATACATCTTTTCTCTTGGCTGCTTCCCCAGAATTCCCCACCAGGAACTGTCTTAAGCAGGCAGGAGGATGGATGGCCTGAGGTCTTCCCCATCTCTGCTGTCCACATTTCTTGAAAGCTGTCCAGAGCTGATGACTGTCTCCAACCTACAAAGCTGCTGTTGCCTCTGTGGAGGCGAAGTCACCAGGCCCCCTCAAATTCACTTCAAAAAGGCATTACACATTCCGGCTCAAGAGAGGGTGAAGACTCAGACCAGCAGCTCAGAAAAGGCTGCTAGAACTGCCAACACAAACAGCTTCTCAACTTCCATTGTAAGACGTTTTCATCAGTGCTTGGAATCCTTTGTATTATAGAAATAGCTTTCCATCCCAAAAGAAGCACATTAAAGAGAGGTCCCTATGGTATCAGGAGTTCTTGGGCCAAACCAATTTATCCTAGCACAAAAAGTCTCGCTGCAGAACAGGACACAGTGATTGCGTCCAGTGATTTCTGGGTTCTGGAATCACAAGAGCTGAGTTTAAATCCTGGCTCCACCAATAGCTGTGTGATAGTAGGCAAGTTACTTAACTTCTCTGAGCCTTAGTGTCTTCATTTCACAAATGAGACGAATAATTTCACAAATGGCACCTACTGTCTTGGAGTTGCTATAAAGAAAATGTGAGATAAACCTTGAAGAATGTACAGCACCATGCCTAGCACCAAGTAAGTAGCCAATTACGTCTTTTCTTATTTCTGCTGCTGTAACAGCAAGAGTTACAACTACAGACTGCTTGAGCAAAATATCTGCCAACACACCTTTATTTTCTTCCTGCTATCATAGTAGCTAGGTTTTATCTGCTGGTTTTTCCTGTCTTGCTGGCTCTTGTTAAACTATACAGGCTGCTGATTTTTGTGTTTTGTCTGTTTCCTTGTTTTATTAATTATCCTGTTGCCTCCTCCTAACCTCTAGTGCCACCACCTTATTTCAGTGCTGTTGTTCCTTTTAGCTTGGTCTACTGCCTACCCTTCCAGAACAGAGATGTTACAGAAGTAATCATTCTTTAAGATACTCCTGACTATGCTCTTCCCAGGCTCAAAAAATTCAAAATCTTTATCTAAGTACTCAAGGTTTTCCCTGTCCAAGCAAACCCTTATTGTTCACTCTTCCCCCTACTCCAGAGCCTAAGCTATAGAACCCCATTCTCTCTTCCGAGCATGGCTTGTACCTTCCCACCTCTGCTATCTTTGATTATGCTCCCCACCTAGTTCTACATCTGATAAAATCTTTTCCATTTTTCTGTTCCAGTACAAATACCATCGTGTTCATAGAAATTTCCCCGACCCCTCCCTCTTGTGAATGCCCATGACATTCGTAGAGAATTTGCCACACTCTTCCATGGGTAATGCCTCAACTGTCCAGTTCCAGATTTTTCATTCCACTCTGCCTACTGGACAGGCCTACCTAGCTATCCTAAAGCATCTAAAACACAGCCTGGACAAAACCTTTCTGTTCTTAGCTCCTGACATATTTTCCACACCTGTTCCTACATCCTGCAACAGTTAGGCAGGGGTCTCAATCATGTAGGTAAGTCTCACTGAACCCAGGGAACGCTGAGAAGTTAGGCTTCCTATGAAGAAAAAAAAAGATATCCTGGCTGGGTCTCACAAAGCAGGGTAAGGGAAAGCCATCTGAGGTCCAAGGTGACTCTTGACACAGGGTTGTTTTATTGTCCTGTATAGCAAGGGCTGGCTAATCTTCCACCACCCTGTTGACTCGGTTCCCCTCTATGTGAGCCTCCATGGCTCACATTCCACTCTGCACGCCTTTTCCATAGCTTCTGGTTAGTCATAATTTCTACCTCCTCATAACTTCAGATCTTTACAACTCGTGTTACTAATTCATTCCATAAATATTTATTAAGTGTCTACTATTTTACAGACACTGGATGAATAAAGACAGGTCCTTTCCAGATGGAAGTTCCACCCTAGACTAAAAGACAAACGTTGAACAAGAATTAAGACTGTGCTTCATGTTCTAGTGGGAAGTTACATGAATTTGTAAGAGACAAACCTAACCTGGGCTGGGCTAGCTCCAGTTAAAGGCAAACGGAGGAAGTGATATTTAAACTTCACTTGACCTAGAAAAAAATTAAGTTATATCCATACTTCATACCTTAGAGTAAGATAAATTCCAGATGGTCTAAAGACTAAATATAGAAAATCAAACCATAAAAATACCAAAAGAAATCACAGGACAATTGTTCTTATACTCTTTTGTGTGGAATAGGTTTTCAACTACAACACAAAATTCAGAAGACATTGAAGAAAAGACTGAATACATTTGACTACATAGAAATATTTTTAACATTTCTGTGTAACAAAAACCACTATTAGCAAAAAAAAAAAAAAAAAAGAAAAAAGACAAACTAGCAGAGGGGAGCATTTAAAACTCAAATCAAAGACAAATGGGTCATTTTTGTAATATATAAAGTGCTTCTACAAATAAGTAAGAAAAAGACCAACAAAAGAATATGACAAATTATAAACATACTTAAAGATGCACACTTCACATGGCATTTAAATGCCATGGTTCACCTTCCATATTGACAAAGATCAAAAAGCTTGCAAACCACACTGCACTGACAGAGTTAATGTGTAAAAAGGCACTCTTACATACTGCTGCTAGGACTGTAATGGTTTAGTCTCTGTAGAAGGCAACTAGCAAAATCTAGCAAAACTAGAAATGCATTGTCCTAGCAATTCCACATCTAGAAACTTATCCTACAGATATATTCATATATATACATATATGTATGAAATTAAGTCTATTCACTTATTAATTATAGCGGTCTGTATGAGAGGAAAAGATCGGAAACAATCTATAAGTCCTTTAGGAGGTACAATGGAACAGTACATAGAGGTAAAAAAAGAATAGAAAACTTTTATGTATGAATACGGGAAGATCTGTAAAGATATTTTGTTTAAAATAAAGAAAATTGAGGTGCAGAACAGTGTGTATTACATTATGACACATGCATAAATATCATACTACAAATCCTATCAATTTGCTTCCATCTCTCTAGATGCTACTTCCGGGAATAGTTTTAGTTACACCACAGTACCTGGAACAGAGCAGATATACAATTAATATTTGATGAAAGTGAATAAATCAATGAATAAAGAAAATAAATGGATGAAGGAACACACTTGGGCCTGTCCTCTAAACTCAATATCAGGTACTTTAATACATGGATACAAAAAGGTTGTGGCCGAATCCTGGCTATTTAGTTCCCTAGTTCCAGAAAAACCTAAAATACATCCTTATATGAGACAAACGTATTCAATAAATGAACTTGTATGTATGTATATATAGAGATAAATTACTTTTCAATAAGCATGACATGAATTTTCTAGTTCACGTGTTCATATCTCTCAGGAATAAAGCATTCAGCATTCAGAAGGATGATATTGTTTTCAACCTTTCCCTCAAAATCCCTCAGTGGCTTAGGGGAGAAAAGAAGTCTACAGTCTTTACTCCAGCAACTGAATTATCTACAACTAGGAAAGCAAAGGAAGCCTTGACAGGATCATCTCCCACTTCTCTCTTGCACGAACTCCCTGCTACTCTCACCAGGAAAACCTTCAACACAACCGTAAGCATGAAAACCACAACCATCACCACTTAATGAACATCTACTATGTGCCAGATTGTGCTCCACACTCAACATGTATCTTGACCATAAGCTCATGAGAGATGAGCTATAAGATGATTGTCCCCATTTTACAGACACAGGGATAGGTTTAAAGACACGTGGACTTGTGTACGGCATGCCACAGAAATGCTGATGTTGTTTCTTAGGATGGAGTTTATTTAATTTTCTACATGTAATATTCTGACAACAAATAGCAGTTTGAATAACCTGGATTATAAGTGAAATGGTAACAAAAGTAATAACAGGTCTTGGATAGATGACACACACAAAATCCAAGAATAGTGCTTTTTTTATCTGTTCAGGAATCCCTAAAAAGCCCCTGCTTTGCATGTTTAGGTAGCAGAAGAGCACTCACACTCACCAAAGTGATAGGACACCTATGTGCCAATTGCCCAGTGAGTGTTTCCCACCAAGGCCCACTCATCGCAGGTTATCAGAAGATTCTCCAGCTATTCGTTATTATAACCAACTCACTCTCTCCACGGTAATTATCTGTGAGCAACATATCACGCTGTCCTTGGAACCATCAAACTGACATATGATTAAATAGCAGAGGGTTCTGAAGTTAAATTTAAAACCACTCTCTTACACTTCAACTCACACATCACACTGAGATCTGTCCAGCCATGGGAATATTCCAGTTAACCAATACCAAAGACCAGGGAGAGAATATTCCCTTACTTCACGTTCCCATCTGAGAAAGGTGGTGATTACATTCTCAAAACTTTCTAAAGAGATTTTCCTAGGACGTGAAGTAAAATTTGGCAAAGCAGCTCTCTGTATGAAGTTCTGCCCCCACCCCACATTAAAATGTCTCAAGAGTTGCTTATATTCACCATTACATCGTCACAGTTGTATGTGGGGTCGTACAAGAAACAGTACAGTTCTTCAACACACTGTGAGAATCACACACTTTCAGCTTTCCCTGAAAAAGTTACTGTAAATCTTAAGTTATTGCACACTCAGCTGTATATACCAATAATGTTAATACTTATATTAACAATGTTACCAACTAGGAAAAAAAACTGGAAGAAAAGATCAATGGGCAAGCTGGAGTTAATATATAAGTCTCACTCTTCTTGGAATGAAAAAGGAGCAAAAAGAGGTTCTTCAAGGGGAAATCTGTTTCCATTTCCCAACCCACTCTGTAGTTTCTAGAATTAAAGTTTTTCCACAAAAATGGTTCTATACAACCCACTTTATGTTTGCAGAAGCTGTGATTTAGGAAAAACAATTTTTTTCCATCTCTACTAAATAGTTGCACCTGAAGCAAAGTCAGCCAATTTCTGCCTTACTATTCTACTCTAGTTTTCATATTTATTTAGTTTACTATTATAAATAATTTTCATGTATATAGTATTCATTAAATTTACAGTAAAATAAAAAAGAGTGGCAAATACTGAAATCATCAGAATTCCCTAAAAAGAAAATTTCCAAAGCCTTTATGAGATATACCAACAACAAACTAGTTTCTTCAGAGAAACACACACAGTACCCACTCATTTTTAAACAGGTACCCCCAAAACGTAGGCTTCACAAAAACGTGACATTATGCAGTGTGCAAAGCCCAAGCACCTTTACCCAATATGGAAGAAAGTCCCAGGCACTAGTTGGATAGGTTTCCCTACAACTCAAGCTGGTATTGTGGGTAATGAAGTGACAAAATTCACATTTCATAAGAAAAGCCATATAAAGGAAACCAGGTATTATTCTTCTAGAAAGTGATTTATAATAATACTGAGAAACTATTTTTTTTTAAATTCCTTCCCCTTCTCAACATTTACAGAAAAGGCTAACATATCTTGAGAGATTTACTAGTTGCTGATATTCATCCATATGGTACCACCAACCAAAAGCCAGGAGCAGGGGAAGAAAAGGGAAAAGAAAAGATTTTGAAAAAAATACAAATGAATCATTACCTCTACCAATTTGACATCTCTTATTCAGAGGTCTGGACTTAATAGGCTTACCTGGCACTCTCTCTTGATTTTCCTGTTGTTTTATTGTTGTCATTGTTTTAACAGATTTGCAAGTTGAGAATGGTTTTACTCATTTCAAGGAACCTCAGAAACACACTGCACTACAAAAATATTTCAACTACAATGCAAATTGTGTTCCTTCAATCTTTTTCACTATTCTGGAAGGTACGGATAGAGTGCCAGAGCAGCAACTTAAGCAGAAGCTAAAAAGTAAAAATAATACAGAGCTTAAAGCCTTAGTTCTACAAACTGGAACTGGCTCAGCAAAACATTAGCCATGGCAAGTCCCACCAAGGCCAGGTCAGAAAGGTGCAAGAACCAACCCCTGGCTACATCTCAAAGGTTCAAAACCATTTCTAAATATAGAACCCACTTTATATTTGCAGGAGCTGTAAATCAGAGAAAGCAACTTTTTTCCATCCCCAATAAAATATTTGCACCCAAAGCAAAATCTATTGATTTCTGGCTTTCTACCAGTTCTGTTTGGGCATAAAATTTTCTGACACTTCACCAGAAATGTCAGCGTTAGTATAAGGCAGTTTTAAAGAGGAAAATGATTTTCTGACCTGTGGATAACCCCTTCAAAGCCAACAGGAAAAGGAATTTTTAAAAACACCCGAAACCCAGTTTTTCCAGTTATTAGTATAAATGGCACAAACTATTTTTCATAAGTGGCCAAATCCTTCCTTATAGGAAGTACTGGTCTTTGAATTCAGTGAGAGGAGGGGTCATTCTATATCCTCAACACCCAGCACAGACCCTTGCATGGAGAAGGATTTTAATGAATAGTCAAGAAAGGAGGGGAAGGGGAAGGAGAGAGGGAGGGAGAGGAAAGACGAAAGGAAGATGGAGGGAGGGAAGAGGGAACAAAGGAAGGAGGGAGGAAGAGAAGGAGAAAATGAGGTAAGTTCAGAAAGAGATCTTTTCCCTTTTCCTTTTATTTGTCTTAATTTTTCTTGAATTTTCAAGCATCCAGCTTGATAGAAAACCAATCATATCTTTTCTTAGAGCTTCCTGTCTGAAGCTAGATATGATATCCAGGGCAGTCAACTCAACCTCCAGAAAGAGCCCACCAGCAAACAGCAAATCTCTGTGGGGACCAAGTAAAAGGTAGAAGGGGTGAGACGAAGCTAACAGAAGTTCCTTTCTTCAACAGTCATGCATTCAACAACCTTCAGGAGTATGACTGCCACCTCCAGTGTGTGACACAACACCGCATGCAGCTAGAGACCCATGCAGTGCTAGAGGAGGCTGACAGTCTACTGGCAGTGCATTGATTGACTGCCCTAATTCAAGGTAGGATATGACACAAGCCAAGGAAAAGGGTTAGATAAAGCTCTGAGGAGATCAAGACTGGGAGAAAGTGCTTCTGCCTAAGGCACTCAGGGAAGAGAAGATAGCTGAGGTGGCCCTGACAGAGCAGGATTTGTGCACAAGGAACCAGCTCACGGTAGAGGAGGTGAGGTGGAGGGGGAGGGAGGGCATGAATCTCAGGATGAAGGAAGAGGCTGGCTGCACGGCAGACAGCAGTCCCCCAAAATGCTTCATGGAATATAATCTACAAATATTGTGTTTGGGAAATCATAGATTAAACACAATTGCACACTAAGTTTCACACTAAGTTTCCCTCCTATAGGCCTCTCAGAGTTTTTATTATGCAATTGGAGCAGAAGTAGCAAAAAAAGTTTTTTTTAAGTAAATCAGAAAGGATTGGCTTTTGGGGGGAAAACCCCAATACCTTCACTTACTAGCTATATTAACTGGAGCAAAATATTTAACTTTTAGGAACTCCAGTTTCCTCTTCTCTAATATGGAAGAAATGACAGTCCTGATCTCATACAGCTGTTATGAGAAGTAAATACTACAAAAAAAAAAAAAAAAAGATTAAATCAGTGCTGGTATTTAGTTAACGTTCAATGTTATTACTGCTGCTGCTACTTCTCTTATTCCGATTATTACTAGGATCAATGTGCATCATGAACATAAAAATGAAGAATGTAATACATAGCATTTCTTAAACAGTTTGGTCAGTTTTTCATCAGCTATTTTTTGGAAATGCCAGGCCAGCATGTAGTGCCCAGCCTAGCACACAGGAGGTGCTTACTCTGTCTTTGTGGAGGGAATGGAGCCAAGAACTGACCCTAGCAAAGAGCAAACTGCAGGATGCTCTGGGCAAGGTGTTTTTCATTATTTCTTTGGGCAACAGGCCTCTGAGGTCTGGGAGTAGTGACTTCATCTTTTGCTAGAAGAATGAGGGATTGAGAGCGCAGTGTTCAGCTTTGGGGAAACATCACAAAGAGTTGATTTTGGTAGAAGTGTTTGAAGTGACTCTGTAACACTGAGCTCACGCCTGCTGCCAGGCGCCAACCATCAGCTCGAGCCTGCTTGCCAGGGAGATGCACACAGCCCCTCACCAACAGCGCCTCACCAGACATGTGCAGGGAGGATCCCAAAACACCCACTCCGAAGACAGCTACTTCCTCTCCAAGAGGGTATACTGAGGCACAAACAAGAAAGCAGCCGACCCAGAATCCAAAGCGAATCGGAGGCTGGGAGAGCCCAGGAGAGGCCTGTGCCTTCTGGTTTTACTTGGTTGATTCTCTGGCAGGATTTTGGACTGAATCCCAAAGGATGCTATTCCTTTTTTTGGTCAACTGCTGCATACATTTATCTAGATAACCTCATCTCTCATAAGTCACATACTAATCTCACAAATAGTTCATAGAAATGAGCAAATTTCACATAAACCCTCCCCGAGTGCAAGGCAGGGATCTTGCTATACCTCTCCAGCTTCCCACTGGTTTGCGTGTAAAGAGACAAAAGTGGAGTTTTCTGGAGTGAGACCCTAAACAGGTTTAGCATATGACATTTGCATTTTACCAAACCCAATACTTAACATCTGTCTACCTGAATTTAAAGCAGGAGAGACTACATAGAGTTTGAAAAAGAAATGAGGTCACTTTAAAAAGTAGTTGGAGGAGAGAATTTCTCATGGAGTCCACAGCACATAGAAAAGACCCAAGAGTTAGTGAAATTTTCCAATTTCAGATTGGGAGATAAAGAGGTTCATGGCAGACTACAGACTTTTACGGTAAGAATGATCAGACATCTAAAAAAATATATATGATAAAAGTATACACATATATATGTATGTATGCATACACAAATATATGTATCTCAGTTGTGAGCTATGTAAAGAAAGCACAATGGCCAAAGAACGTGTATTCAATTCAATTGTTATATTTCATTTTATTTTAGCTGGTAAACCTGGAAGTGGTTGGACAAAAAGCATAGTTAGCTCTGAAAACTTGTCAAAGCTCAGAAAGGTTCTAGGACTCCATAGACTTGTTTCCAGAAGAGCAGGGCTGCCCAATTCTTCCTACACTGAAAGTATAACTAGACACGGTTTGCAATGATTGTACATTTTCTCCACTGTGTTCATCTGAGGCAAGAGGTTAAACGATATTGAAATGGTCTGAATCTTCTTTTGACCACTATAGTTCTCCCAATTAGACTTGGCCTGAACATTTTATCAAACCCAATCAGCACACCCTTGTCCAGAGAACCCTTTATTACCCACAAATTCCCCAAACCCTAACCCTGCAGCCCATCTTCTGACAGTCTAAGATCACATTCATTCACTACACAATAGGAAAAAACTAAATACTGAACAACACAGTTCCTGGCACAGAAAAGACACAGTAGAATAACTGTGGATAGCATCTAAAGGCTGGGAGCCTGAGGTGTGAGAATGAAAGGGGTCCCTGGTCTCAAGGGCTTAAATATCAACAGGTGCAGATTAGGGGTAGCAAAGGGAAGGCAAAAGGAGAAAGAAAACAAAAAAAGACAGGCAAGGAGAAAAGCTTAGAGCTTCTTAAATGAGCAAATCCAAAACTTGGAGGAAGGGTTTGGATGCCATGTGGCCAAGGCCCTCCTCCCCACCCTCATTATGATGTCTGTTCCTGCACATAAGGGCACCAGAAAGTGAATTAACAGTCATTAGGTTTTTGGTGAGAGCAGTTCTGTAGGGCCATGATTTTAATCTCTGTTTAGATCTCTGTTTTGGGAACTATTGAGAATGGGCTTCCTTCAGCGTGATGAAGTTCAAGGCAGTTCCTGTGGGACACCCAGTGTGGTATGTGGGAACAGCAGAGAAGTGGTTTCAATTTGAAGGACTATGAGCCCCTCCACCGGGTTGGGAGCAGGCGGTGGGTGGGTGGAGGGGGCAAAATTGATGTGTGGGCAGGAGGCCTTGTTTTGAAATTATTCACTGCTGGCTTAGATGATAGCAGTGGACAGAATAAAGAGGTGCAGACCCTGAATAAAGAGAAGAAAATAATATAGCTTGCCTCTGAAAAGAGCAACTATATTGGCTACCAATTTAATTTGAATCTTTTTTTAAGTCTGGGTAAGCCCAGATCACACAATGAGCATCTTGTAGTAAACTCACTGATTGAATTATAAAGAAATCACTAGATATTATTATGTTGTTATTGGAAAGAGAAGTCTAGCTTGACTTAAAGGAGAACCAATTATTGACTTGGGCCCCCTGCCTTAGAAGAATCAAACCTGGGATGCATTTTCAAACAAAATGTCCATTTCGCTTCTTAATAGTGGGGTGCACACAGTCAACAATGAATCTAGTTTTACATTTTGTTCCATATGCTAGGTAATTAAAGTATGTCTTATGGCTAATAAAAATGAAGTTAAAAAGGTTAAAACCAAAACAATGACAGGAAATAACATGTGTGTACAATATGTTACTAACACACTGATAATTTTCAAAAGTGACTTTAAAAAGAAAGTATTATAAATCTTTCAAAACACAGTGATTTATTAAGCGAAAATTCTAAACGATTTGCACTATTAAATTTAGCTTTTAAGTTGCTGTGTCATGGGCAAATCTTTTGTTCTCCTAGGTTAAATTTAGCATCCTGCAATTTTGTTTTTTCCACTGCTCCATGTTTTATCAACATGCAGCCAATTTTCTGAGCTGCTCAGGAGAAATGCACTCGGGAGTTTTCAGAATGATTTCTCTTACTGATTTTATAATCCAGGAAGAGAATGTATCAAATAATCCAACTATGATTTATTTTCATCTTCTTCTTTTCCTTTTCCCACCTATACAGCCTTCTCATAAAATAAACCTTCCCTAGGCATGGGATGAAACGGAAAAAAAAATGTGGTGGCCAGAGGAAAACCATTTCAGAAATGTATTTGTTAAACAAGTGCAAGCAATAAATTGAGCTTAGGAGGGAAGGGCGGTTAGAAGAAAAACTGAAAGTACTGACCTGAGAGTCAAGCTGATTGGAGCAAGGGTGAAAGCAGCAATTTGGAGGATAAGCAGAAAGGAAAAGGGATAGCAAAAGAGAATAAAAGGAAGTAAATGCATTAGTTTTAAACATACAGCCAACAGATGTTATATTAGCAGGTTTCATAACCAAATGAAAGACAATAAAGCAACTTCTATCTGATATTACCCCCCAAAAGCCTGGGCATACACTCTAAGCTGTTATAGTAATTATTACATATAAGAAACCAGTATCTGCTCTCATGCACATAATTACAAGCACTGATGTGAAACAGAGGTGTGTTCCAGCAACCCAATGGCACAATTTGCTCTTTTCTGGAGGAATATTTATAGAGAAAGCTCCTATCTGTGCGCATGTAAAATTTTATTATTTAATAAACTGAAATGAAAATTACTAAGGTATTAGAACTGGTGGTAAGCACTTATGTCAGAAAGATTTTATTAGAACCAGTAAGTTGGAAGATTATATCCTATGAGATATTTTTTCTTCATCGCTAAAAACCAAAAGGATCAGAGCAATTGAGCTTTCTGTTCAAAGATTTCCATTTTACATGCTCACGGAGCACTGCATCTAGCAACGATCAAGGACTATGAGGACAGCTTCAGGTCAGGTGCCACCTGCCTATCAGCCTCCCAAGAAAAGACAGATTAACTTCCAAAGCTGAGAGTAACTTTTTTTGGTTGTGAAAATGAAGATCAAACTTCATCATTGAAAATATCCAAACACTTGATAACTAATTTGTAGAAAAATATGTAGCATGTCTTTCTAATTTGTCAAAAGAATAAAGTCTCTAATGCGAAGCAAAAATTAAAAGTCATATCCTCTTCAGGCTACCACACAAATCATAGTGGACATTCATTTTGTTAACCTATAAAATGCCCTTTGCAAAAAACCAAGTGGATTAACACATACTGCATCAGCCATCTGCTCAGTGGGACCCCACCATCCCATACTATTAAGAAGTAGTTTTAAGCATTTCACAAAGAAAGGAAAAGCACAACAAATCCTCAGGAGAAAGCTTAAACAAAAACATTTCAGATGAAAACAGCATTGACTATAATGATACAACTCAAGTAGAAAATTCAAGATTAAACACTTGGTGAAAGCATTGATCCAATAATCCCTCGTGTCTGAAATTCCCCTGCAGAGTATTTCGTGATAACGAATGCACAACTGATCAAAAATAAGAGTTAAGTCAGGCCATGGCCTCTGTGGGGACTCTAGTGATGCTGCTGCGGTTTGAAATCTGTCTGGAGCAGAGGTAAGCCAAACTGAGGTCC
The DNA here is from genome assembly GCF_965194825.1 of Balaenoptera physalus. Lineage (NCBI taxonomy): Eukaryota > Metazoa > Chordata > Mammalia > Artiodactyla > Balaenopteridae > Balaenoptera > Balaenoptera physalus. Next base: position 77,771,998 of record NC_138896.1, read on the forward strand.
ACGGTCAAACTTTAGGGAATCCTAAACTGAAACAGCAAGCAAACATTTAAGACTTAGTTGCCTTTTCCAAGGGTCCCTAGTTTCCCTTGCCAACTCAAAGGCATCTATGATATCCATGACCTTCCCCAAAAAGCTATACTAGGGATGGTATAAAACCATCTGTCACTTGTTTTAAAGAAATTCCTTCAAATACATTTACAAACATAAATGGGAATTACTTAGCAACAAGAGTTTATATCAAAACAAATACAACTGGTATCAAGTTTTCTCCACGTACCATCAGACTTCTAGATCACATTATCATAATTTTTTAAAAATTAAAGCTTAAGTTTAGATTTTGTGAAAAGAGTTCTGAAAGGCAGCAAAGAAATTATGTCAGCACGTTATTGAGCAAATTCAGAGGGAAAAATAATAGTCTGTTTCTCAACCTTAGATAAGGTGCTTTTAGGCATCTAAAATGATTTCTCATTGTCCAATTGTCTGGTAGCATTAGTCCCGATCCAGATAATTAAATGCTACCTTGTTTTCTTTTTTTTTTTTTTTAACATCTTTATTGGAGTATAATTGCTTTACAGTGGTGTGTTAGTTTCTGCTGTATAACAAAGTAAATCACCTATATGTATACATATATCCAATATCTCCTCTCTCTTGCGTCTCCCTCCCACCCTCCCTATCCCACCCCTCTAGGTGGTCTCAAAGCACCAAGCTGATCTCCCTGTGCTATGTGGCTGCTTCCCACTAGCTATCTATTTTTACATTTGGTAGTGTATATATGTCCATGCCACTCTCTCACTTCGTCCCAGCTTCCCTTTCCCCCTCCCCGTGTCCTCAAGTCCATTTTCTATGTCTGCGTCTTCATTCCTGTCCAGCCCCTAGGTTCTTCAGAACCATTTTTTTGTTTTTTGTCTTTTTTAGATTCCATATATACGTGTTAGCATACAGTATTTGTTTTTCTCCTTCTGACTTACTTCACTCTGTATGACAGTCTCTAGGTCCATCCACCTCACTACAAATAACTGTTTTGTTCCTTTTTATGGCTGACTAATATTCCATTGTATATATGTGCCACATCTTCTTTATCCATTCATCTGTTGATGGACACTTTGGTTGCTTCCATGTCCTGGCTACTGTAAATAGAGCTGCAATGAACATTTTGTAACAAGACTCTTTTTGAATTATGGTTTTCTCAGGGTATATGCCCAGTAGTGGGATTGCTGGGTCGTATGGTCGTTCTATTTTTAGTTTTTTAAGGAACCTCCATACTGTTCTCCATAGTGGCTGTATCAATTTACATTCCTACCAACAGTGCAAGAGTGTTCCCTTCTCTCCACACCCTCTCCAGCATTTATTGTTTGTAGATTTTCTGATGATGCCCATTCTGACTGGTGTGAGGTGATACCTCATTGTAGTTTTGATTTGCATTTCTCTAATAATTAGTGATGTTGAGCATCCTTTCATGTGTTTGTTGGCAATCTGTATGTCTTCTTTGGAGAAATGTCTATTTAGGTCTTCTGCCCACTTTTGGATTGGGTTGTTTGTTTTTTTAATATTGAGCTGCATGAGCTGTTTATATATTTTGGAGATTAATCCTTTGTCCATTGATTCGTTTGTAAATATTTTCTCCCTTTCTGAGGGTTGCCTTTTCGTCTTGTTTGTAGTTTCCTTTGCTTTGCAAAAGCTTTTAAGTGTCATTAGGTCCCATTTGTTTATTTTTGTTTTTATTTCCATTTCTCTAGGAGGTGGGTCAAAAAGGACTTTGCTGTGATTTATGTCATAGAGTGTTCTGCCTATGTTTTGCTCTAAGAGTTTTATAGTGTCTGTTCTTACATTTAGGTCTTTAATCCATTTTGAGTTTATTTTTGTGCATGGTGTTAGGGAGTGTTCTAATTTCATTCTTTTACATGTAGCTGTCCAGTTTTCCCAGCACCAATTACTGAAGGGTCTGTCTTTTCTCCATTGTATATTCTTGCCTCCTTTATCAAAAATAAGGTGACTGTAGGTGCATGGGTTTATCTCTGGGCTTCCTATCCTTTCCCATTGATCTATATGTCTGTTTTTGTGCCAGTACCACACTGTCTTGATTACTTTGTAGTATAGTCTGAAGTCTGGGAGTCTAATTCCTCCAGCTCCGTTTTTCTTTCTCAAGATTGCTTGGAGTATTCAGAGTCTTTTGTGTTTCCACACACCTTGTGAAATTTTTTGTTCTAGTTCTGTGGAAAATGCCATTGGTAGTTTGATAGGGATTGCACTGAATCTGTAGATTGCTTTGGGTAGTATAGTCATTTTCACAATGTTGATTCTTCCAATCCAAGAACATGGTATATCTCTCCATCTGTTTGTATCATCTTTAATTTCTTTCATCAGTGTCTTATAGTTTTCTGCATTCAGGTCTTTTGTCTCCTTAAGTAGGTTTATTCCTAGGTATTTTATTCTTTTTGTTGCAATGGTAAATGAGAGTGTTTCCTTAATTTCTCTTTCAGATTTTTCATCATTACTGTATAGGAATGCAAGAGATTTCTGTGCATTAATTTTATATCCTGCTACTTTACCAAATTCATTGATTAGCTCTAGTAGTTTTCTGGTAGCTTCTTTGGGATTCTTTATGTATAGTATCATGTCATCCACAAACAGTGACAGCTTTACTTCTTTTCCGATTGAGATTCCTTTTATTTCTTTTTCTTCTCTGACTGCTGTGGCTTAAACTTCCAAAAGTATGTTGAATAATAGTGGTGAGAGTGGGCAACCTTGTCTTGTTCCTGATCTTAGAGGAAATGGTTTCAGTTTTTCACCATTGAGAACGATGTTGGCTGTGGGTTTGTCATATATGGCCTTCATTATGTTCAGGTAAGTTCCTTCTACACCTACTTTCTGGAGAGTTTTTATCATAAATGGGTGTTGAATTTTGTCAAAAGCTTTTTCTGCATCTATTGAGATGATCATATGGTTTTCCTCCTTCAATTGGTTAATATGGTGTATCACATTGATTGATTTGCGTGTATTGAAGAATCCTTGCATTCCTGGGATAAACCCCACTTGATCATGGTGTATGATCCTTTTAATGTGCTGTTGGATTCTGTATGCTAGTATTTTGTTGAGGATTTTTGCATCTATGTTCATCAGTGATATTGGCCTGTAGTTTTCTTTCTTTGTGACATCTTTGTCTGGTTTTGGTATCAGGGTGATGGTGGCCTTGTAGAATGAGTTTGGGAGTGTCCCTCCCTCTGCTATATTTTGGAAGCGTTTGAGAAGGATGGGTGTTATCTCTTCTCTATATGTTTGACAGAATTCTCCTGTGAAGCCATCTGGTCCTGGGCTTTTGTTTGTTGGAAGATTTTTAATAACAGTCTCAATTTCAGTGCTTGTGACTTGTCTGTTGATATTTTCTATTTATTCCTGGTTCAGTCTCGGAAGGTTGTGCTTTTCTAAGAATTTGTCCATTTCTTCCAGGTTGTCCATTTTATTGGCATAGAGTTGCTTGTAGCAATCTCTCATGATCCTTTGTATTTCTGCAGTGTCAGTTGTTACTTCTCCTTTTTCATTTCTAATTCTATTGATTTGAGTGTTCGCCTTTTTTTCTTGATGAGTCTGGCTAACAGTTTATCAATTTTGTTTATCTTCTCAAAGAACCAGCTTTTAGTTTTTTATCTTTGCTATTGTTTCCTTCATTTCTTTTTCATTTATTTCTATTTTCATTTATTTCTGATCTGATCTTTATGATTTCTTTCCTTCTGCTAACTTTGGGGTTTTCTTGTTCTTCTTTTTCTAATTGCTTTAAGTGTAAGGTTGGATTGTTTATTTGCGATTTTTCTTGTTTCTCGAGGTAGGATTTTATTGCTATAAAATTCCCTCTTAGAACTGCTTTTGCTGCATCCCATAGGTTTTGGGCCATCGTGTTTTCATTGTCATTTGTTTCTAGGTATTTTTTGATTTCCTCTTTGATTTCTTCAGTGATCGTTTGGTTATTTAGTAGCATATTGTTTAGCCTCCATGTGTCGGTATATTTTACAGTTTGTTTCCTGTAATTGATATCTAGTCTCAGAGCATTGTGGTCGGAAAAGATACTTGATACGATTTCAATTTTCTTAAACTTACCAAGGCTTGATTTGTGGCCCAAGATATGATCTATCCTGGAGAATGTTCCATGAGCCCTTGCGAAAAAAAGTGTATTCTGTTGTTTTTGGATGGAATGTCCTATAAATATCAATTAAGTCCATCTTGTTTAATGTATCATTTAAAGCTTGTGTTTCCTTATCTTCATTTTGGATGATCTGTCCATTGGTGAAAGTGGGGTGTTAAAGTCCCCTACTATGATTGTGTTACTGTCAACTTCCCCTTTTATGGCTGTTAGCATTTGCATTAAGTTTTGAGGTGCTCCTATGTTGGATGCATAAATACTTACAATTGTTATATCTTCTTGGATTTATCCCTTGATAATTATGTAGTGTCCTTCTTTGTCTCTTGTAATAGTCTTTATTTTAAAGTCTATTTTGTCTGATATGAGAATTGCTACTCCAGCTTTCTTTTGATTTCCATTTGCATGAAATATCTTTTTCCATCCCCTCACTTTCAGTCTGTATGTGTCCCTAGGTCTGAAGTGAGTCTCTTGTAGACAGCATATATATGGGTCTTGTTTTTGTATCTATTCAGCCAGTCTATGTCTTTTGGTTGGTGCATTTAATCCATTTACAGTTAAGGTAGTTATCGATATGTGAGTTCCTATTACCATTTTCTTAATTGTTTTGGGTTCGTTATTGTAGGTCTTTTCCTTCTCTTCTGTTTCCTGCCTAGAGAAGTTCCTTTAGGATTTCTTGTAAAGCTGGTTTAGTGGTGCTGAATTCTCTTAGGTTTTGTTTGTCTGTAAAGGTTTTAATTTCTCCATCCAATCTGAATGAGATCCTTGCTGGGTAGAGTAATCTTGGTTGTAGGTTTTTCTCTTTCATCACTTTAAATATGTCCTGCCACTCCCTTCTGGCTTGCAGCGTTTCTGCTGAAAGATCAGCTGTTAACCTTATGGGGATTCCCTTGTATGTTATTTGTTGCTTTTCCCTTGCTGTTTTTAATAGTTTTTCTTTGTATTTAATTTTTGGTAGTTTGATTAATGTGTGTCTTGGTGTGTTTTTTCTTGGATTTATCCTGTTTGGGACTCTCTGCGCTTCCTGAACTTGATTGACTATTTCCTTTCCCATATTAGGGAAGTTTTCAACTATAATCTCTTCAAATATTTTCTCAGTCCCTTTCTTTCTCTCTTCTTCTTCTGGGACCCCTATAATTCGAATGTTGGTGCATTTAATGTTGTCCCAGAAGTCTTTGAGGCTGTCCTCAATTCTTTTCATTCTTTTTTCTTTATTGTGCTCTGCAGTAATTATTTCCACTATTTTATCTTCCAGGTCACTTATCCGTTTTTCTGCCTCAGTTATTCTGCTATTGATTCCTTCTAGAGAATTTTTCATTTCATTTATTGTGGTGTTCATCATTGTTTGTTTGCTCTTTAGTTCTTCTAGGTCCTTGTTAAACATTTCTTGTATTTTCTCCATGCTCTTTCCAAGATTTTGGATCATCTTTACTATCATTACTCTGAATTGTTTTTCAGGTAGACTGCCTATTTCCTCTTCATTTGTTTGGTCTGGTGGGTTTTTACCTTGCGTCTGCATCTGCTGTGTATTTCTCTGTCTTCTCATTTTGCTTAACTTACTGTGTTTGGGGTCTCCTTTCTGCAGGCTGGAGGTTCATAGTTCCCGTTGTTTTTGGTGTCTGTCCCCAGTGGGTAAGGTTGGTTCAGTGGGTTGCGTAGGCTTCCTGGTGGAGGGGACTGGTGCCTGTGCTCTGGTGGATGAGGCTGGATCTTGTCTTTCTGGTGGGCAGGACCGCGTCCGGTGGTGTGTTTTGGGGTGTCTGTGAACTTATTATTTTAAGCAGCCTCTCTGCTAATGGGTGGGGTTGTGTTCCTGTCTTGCTAGTTGTTTGGCATAGGGTGTCCAGCACTGTAGCTTGCTGGTCATTGAGTGGAGCTGGGTCTTAGCATTGAGATGGAGATCTCCGTGGAGCTTTTGCCGTTTGATGTTACCTGGTTCTGGGAGGTCTCTGGTGGACCAATGTCCTGAACTCAGCTCTCCTACCTTAGAGACTCATGCCTGACACCCAGCTGGAGCACCAAGATTCTGTCAGGCACACAGTGAGTGCCAACTGTGTGCCCAGGTCTTTTGGACACACCTCACGAAGGTTCTTCAGGGGCTCCTCATTTCCTCTGGTTCTGCTTGCAATCTCCAGTATTAGAGATGAGCCCAAATGGTGAACACACCTCCTTCAGACCCCAGATTAGTGGCGCAGAGAACACTTCATTTCAATTCATTCAGTCTTGTCTGTAGGTACATTGGTAGAACTGGAGAGATACTGACACATACACTTGCTTTTTTATCCAAAGTATTTCATTCATAGCCAAAGACGTGAACTGTCACAGCATCCACCTGATGGAGTTTGACACCTCGCTCCCCACTACATAGGGTCAGGGCTGCCTCTCAGCCTGGAGCTCCAGCACCACCTGGATTATCCCAGGGCACACTGCTACCTTGTTTTCTATTCTGATTTTATGTTTTAGGAGTAAAACCCCCTGAGGGACCCACTCTCTTCTTCACAGTGGGGAGGGATGTGATTGAGGGCTCAATTTGGGCATTCCCTGCCCTCCAGACAAATGCTGACAAAGCCCCTAATATATTTAAGATAATTACATGAAAGGTCACCTGACTGATTCCTTCCCATGGGTGAGATGCCAGAAATCCAGTGGCAGCAAGCCTTGTTTGACAGACTCTGTTAACCTCTCTCCTTCCCCTAAGGCACTAAAGGATTAAGTCTGAAACTCTAAATAAAAATCAGAGACCTTGATGAGCACTGACACAGAAAGACTACATATTTCATTGCCTCTAATGTTGCCTCTAGCTACTTGATTGTGCACATACAAGATATCTAGCATTGGTGATCTCATAATGACTTCAGCCTGATTTGGACCAGCTCTCAGGGGCTTGCTCAAGGTCCCCTGACCACATTGTGTCAAATTCCCCCAGAGCAGCCTGCAGTCCAAGGCAGAAGCTCCATGCTGAGCCATCAGCATCAAGTGCAAGGGTTTATAGGCAGAACTGCACATAGGGACCACACTGGAGCAACATGCACTTTGAAAAGCAGAATCTTTAATGGCTGATGAAAAACATCATTCATGTAGAATTTAAGAGGTAAATGCATCCATGTAAGTGCCAGGCATGTGCTATTTAGAATGTATATATTGTGGAGAAAATAAAAAATGGGAATATTAATGGAATAGAAAGCAAACACAAATTGCCCTCTGAGAGAGAAGTAGGCAAGTGTCAGTGTAGTTTGAGTTATCCCTAACCCCGTACCTTTTCTTGCACATGACTGAAGTTCTGGAATATTTTAGAACACTAGCTGCTTTTAAAAAAAGGTCTACTGACTCTGGTAGGTCACATTACAGACCAGAGACCACAAATTTACTTCGAGTTCAATTTTTTGGTTTTCAAAATCACAAACTTAATTGCAAACACTCCTCCATGACTCCAAAATGGAGCTATATGTCACATTGCTAAGAAATCTTTAGTTCCCAACATTATGAGGTATGAATTTTGTAGTTTAAGCCAGCAAATGGAGATACTGCCCAATTTGAAAAGGGTTGCCTGACAACTCGAGGAAGATGCTTTGGTCAGAATACACATGTAGCCCAGCAGATAATGCTTCAGAAAGACAGGTCAAGGCTGAGCTCTCCTTTTCCCAAGAAACTTCCCCTCTTGATCTCCACTCCCACCCCTTTCTCGGTCTGGGCTGGGACTGGGGCTCAGACATTTCCCAGACTATGCTCTGCTGCTGGACGCAAGACACAGGCAGGCAGAGAACTGGGACAGAGTCAAGTCCCACCACACGTTTTATGAATTACAGTGCCTGGGAGGCATCAGCTTTAAGGGGAGGCAAAGGCAGAGATAAAGAAAATGTGCAGAAAGTACATAAAGATAAATGCCTGTAAAATCACTGTTGTTTTAATGCATTCCATATTGCGGAAATAAAAACGTGAATATTCTTGATGATTTAATGGCAATAGCGTTCAGCTAAGACCTGTTTGTCCAACTAGACAATTATGCTATTTTATGCAAATATTTATAGTAGCTGATCCTGATTTTCAATTACAGTTCTGAAGGGCTGGTTAGTGCAGAAAAATGCCTTCTAAATGTGGGGCACATCACTTTCTCTCATGAAAGCTAATAAAGATGAGGCAGATCTCCTGTGGCCCAGCAGCGATGCCTCTCTGGCAGCTACGTGACCATTGAGTGCTACTGGACTAGCTCCTTCTTTCTGGCCCATTGTTGGATGGGATTGTTCTCAGTCACTCATTTGTCAGACCTGGGTTCAAATCCTGACATTCATTCATTCATTCATTCATTCATTTATTTATTTATTTATTTATGGCTGTGTTGGGTCTTTGTTTCTGTGTGAGGGCTTTCCTAGTTGTGGCAAGCAGGGGCCACTCTTCATTGCGATGCGTGGGCCTCTCACTATCGCGGCCTCTCTTGTTGCGGTGCACAGGCTCCAGACGCGCAGGCTCAGTAATTGTGGCTCATGGGCCCAGCTGCTCCGCGGCATGTGGGATCTTCCCAGACCAGGGCTCAAACCCGTGTCCCCTGCATTGGCAGGCAGATTCTCAACCACTGCGCCACCAGGGAAGCCCTCAAATCCTGACTTTGATTCTTATAAACTCTGCAATCTTGAGGAAGTTACTTAATCTGTATAAGTCATAGTTTTCTCATCTATAAAATGATGATAATGAGACTTTGTGTGTTGTGGGTAGAATTAAATGGTATACAGTACTTGCAGGTCAAGTGCTTAGCAGAGTACCTGTTACACTGTGAGCATAAAATATATATAATCTATTATGAATCATAATTACTATTAGTAATATTATCTAGGGCATCCTCACTATGGCTCCCTTCTTCTCAGAGAAGTGGACTAGGAGTCAAGAAACCTACACTACAGTTTTGTCTCTTTCTGACCACAGGACCAATCTTCAGAAGGTCATTCAACCCTTCAGGGTCTCAATTTTCTCAGCAATAAGAAAAATATGATCATAACTTCACTGTGATTTCACACTATCTTTTTAAGAAAAATTTTGGTCCTAAAATATCATTCCAAAATAACCATGTAGATACATCTAAAATTAACAGTATTTTTAAGAACCAGTAGGCTGGCAGAATATTTCCACACTTTAAAATTAAAATGAAGCCCTTAAGGATTTTAATTTGTTTGCCTATCAGAAAAAAAAACACAACGACGTAATTTCTAAAATGGGTCACACTGAACAAAAATCAGATTACCATCAAACTAATACTAAGACTTTTTAAGTGATTTTTTTTTCCCAGGCAGTCAAAGCTTCAGTCTCTTACACACTTTGCTGGCACAAATGCTAGATCATGGATATCACTCAAGAAAGTTGACCATTATTTTCTCAAACACTGAAGAAGTACATAAGCCCTCAAAAGATAAGCCAGCTGACTTCCGAGTATCCCACAGAAACACAACATCAACCCTACAGGCCATATTCCTCATGCATAACTTGTTTCCTCCGTGAAATATGAATGTGTATTCCAAATTTACTGCAACCTGAGAAGGGCAACTAAGCAATCAATGTTCACTCACTGTTGACAATTCACAACATGAATGCAAAGTTTACCTCTCAAGTTCTGCAATTTTCTTGTCCTTGTCATTCTTTTCATTCTCCACCTCCTTGAGGATCTCCAGCAACCGGTCGACTTCTGCTTGGGCCTTGCCACACTCATCACGGTAATAAGATGCCTCTTTATCAAGCTGTTTTATTCGGTCTGCAAATTCTGGGTTCATCCTGGAGTCATCTTCAATATTATGAGCCTTCAACATTATATTTTTAAAGAATGTAGTTAAGATAACAATTTAGAACAACAATAGATAGTGCAGTCACCAATGGCCCAGAAATTAACTTTGGAGAAAAAAAATAATAACTATCAAGAATTATGAAAAAAAAAAAGAATTATGGGTATACTGTCAGTTAAAAGGCAAAATAGAAAAATCACAAATTTCAGCTACCTTAGAACTATCTTGATTTTTAAGGGAGTTTCTTTTATTGTTAATATTTTATCTCATTAAATGATGCTACTTTTTGCTTTTTTCTCCCCACAAGAAATGGGGGCTTGGTGGAGGTAGAGACAGTGATGTGTTTATTTCTGGTGTTTTGGCAAACAGAACTAAGACAATTCAACTCCTCACAGTTACGTAAGTGACTCATACCAACAGTTTCCTTTTCCAATACAGAGAAACTGAGAAAAAACAATATTAAATTATTTTTCCAGGAACCATCAAGGGTATATGTAAAGCCAGGTAACATATAAGAGACTGGCTGACTGATCGTTGAACACTTCATCCCACTGAGAAATTTCAGCAGAAGATGTAGAATGAAACAAAGCCTTGAAAAAGCAGAAGGGTTTTCCAGCTAACAGTCATACCCATAAATTCTTGTTCTTTTGATTAAATAAACCTGAACCGGGAGGAGGATGAGCTAATTCATGAGCAAGCACACAGACGAGAATCTGCAAACACATGCATGGGGGGTGGGGGGCAGCTTTACACAGGAGAACAGACACAGGCAACAACATAGCAACAACACTGCAGAATAATTTGCAGCCAAAGTATTTGTGGTTTTGTGTGTGTGACAGTGCGTTATGGCTTTTTTTTTTTCCCCAAAATAAACTTTTGGCTGAAATATTCCCAGACAGATGGAAATAACACTGCACTGCAATGTTTTGCCTACCCCTTGTTTCCCATTATTCCTAATTGACTTCTTCAAAGAGCAGGCAGGGAAAAAACAAGTAGTTTAACAACAGTGCACATTCAACATAGAAAGTTCAGAGAGGTCATATATGTATATATCTCCAAAATCCATGTGTGAACTAATAAAATGTTAACAATTTATTAGGACTTAAATTATCCTGCTGTCTTCTACGTAGAGCAGATGTCCACTGTGTTTTTATACACTTTTTAAAAAAAATTTCAGGGAAAAAACAAGGCAAGCAAGCTACAACTAATGTGGGGTCAAATGAATCATGCATGGTTAGAAAAATTAACACTAATACTACTGTTAGGAGGTTGACAGTCTTTGCAATAATTTAGTAGAAAAAATTCAAAAATTAGTATAAATAAAAATAAATTTCTTATTTATGACAAACTAATTATTTTTAGGATATTTTTGCGTGTAACATATTATTTAAGCATGAGGATAGATGGGGAATAATTTGCTTTCACATTCTTTAATCTAAGATTTCCTTATTCAAGAAATATACTCAACTACGCAAAAGAACTTGGAAAAAATATATCAATTCAACACAGTACCAGGCAGCCTGTCATCCAAATTTCTCAGAAAATATTTATTTTTATTTATTTAGTGCATACACTGAGTTTCATTATAATAGAATAGAATAGAATTAGTGAGCTTTTTCAGTATAATTAAAATAATCTGAAAGAGAATCTTGAGCTAATATTCCTTTAGGAGTTTATTCATCTAATAATTTTATTTTAAATTGAGGTAATGAATATTAATTTGTTAATCTCCCGTCAAAAAATGTAGAGCAGGTATTCTATTTTAAAACAAAATACTCCATATAACTACTTCTATTTGTGATAATAATAATCAACTCATTACTCTTATAACAAAAGCATTTAAAATATACAGCTTTTCGATTACTATGAGAAAGAAAACAAAAATTTCATGTTAATTCTCTTCTACTTTTATACTATATTACCATTATTTTATGGCAGCTAAAAACCTTTCCATGGCAGTTTTCTCAAACTAACCAACCAGTGACATTAAGATCTTTAAAAAAAAGAATTAATGAACTAAGTAATGACCAGCTAGAAACACTCAAAATAAATGAATAAATGTATTGTAGCTTATTTCTGATGAGTGAAAATTCCTTTTTTGACTCAGATTTGAAGATTCACAAAGAGCTAGCAGTTAGCTGCTGTGGTTTATTTTGGTTGTTTTTATTCTTAAGATTATTATTATCACGATTTTTAATAAATGGGTATAGGATTACTAGTTGTAAGACCTAGATTCTAAATATGGCCTTGTGTCTTATGACTATGGGCAAATGAATAAGCCTCTCTAAGGACAGTGAAAACTATAAAATGACAAACATGGGGAAGGTATTATTCATTTGTGTCTTTATTGTGATTATTATTTTATAATACGCATCCCATCAGTGGGGCTTGTTATACAGCCAAGTTGATATGTTTATTTAATTTTCATTGACAAGATACTGCATACACCTTAGAGAAGCCTCCTGCTAGGTTTTCAGAGAAAGCAGTCTGCTGGTGATAGGTATGTAAGCACATTCCTTATTTTAGCTACTTGAAGAGAAGAAGGTAAACCAAGGCAAGTTTTCAGCACAGGGTGAAATTCAATGGGTTGGCAATCTTTTAAACCTACCAAGTGAGTATGGTTAAGGGACTCATGGGATGTTTAGAGGTACAGAAAGCCTAGGAAAAAACAATCCTGAATCTAGACCATGTTGACCACTGTGTGTGATGCTACGGTTAGATCATGATATTAAAATAAAGACCATAGCCATGTTTACAGCTGGACTGGTGTCTGTTAGATAATTTGTAGGTGCTAATGATTCTTCCTTTTAAAAGGAATAGACAACCTGAAGAACACCTTTGAATTAAATATATCTATTTATCTCCATATCAATGTCTACTGATTTCTGGGCAGAAGAGTTTATGTCAAATCACCTTCAATATTGGTGCCAGAATTCTTGGAAAGGTTATTAAATAAAGGTGTAGATACATATCATTTAAAAAAAATTTAAGTCAATAGAAAGCTGCAAGAAAGAGTCATATAGAGATGGAAGAGTAACAGCTGCTTTTGGATAATCACTAGGGTCCATGTGAAGACCCAAGGGAAGAGAGAGTTTCACATGACTGTAGGTTGGTGATCCCTGATCCAACCTAAGCAGTGGAGGCAAAAGTCTTCCACAGAATTTAACCAGCTCTACTCAGCATGAATCACAACTTTTCAGAGGATCGGCTGAAACCGTTAACTAGTGTAGCGTGAGTGTGTTATACTGTGATCTACAGACATGGGGGAGATACTATACTAAAGAAAAACAGGAGGAAATTGAGCTTACAAAGCCAATGCTTCCTTCAAAATTGTAAGGCCAGAGCCTCCTCTAAAAATAGAGAGAAGGAAGCACTTTCTTTGCATTTAGGCAATACTCTTGCCTTTTCAAATTAAAACATGGGTTCTTTAATCTGGACTGGTAGTTCCTGATAGGGATCAAAAGTAGACAACAGATTTGGGCCTAATGTACTTTAGGCACTGCAAAAACATAAAAATACATTTGAATAAATCATTACCTGAACAAATTCCTACCATGGCATTCTGACCTATTCAAGGTTTAGACTGAAAATATACAGTAAGTACTTCCCCTTATGAATCTGTTGGTTTTAAATTAGTACCCCCAAAAGGTCAGGAAGCAATTGCCCATTCCATTCATCTAAGACACATCAACTTCATTAACTAGTCAGGAATCTAGCTCTTGAAAAATGCAGATTGGTGTGGATTTTCTTTTAATGATTTCAGAACTTATGTATCATAAATATAGTGAAGCACATTGTCACTTTCAAAGACGTACACCAGTCATTAAAACCAAAGGAATACCGATGAGCATTTTTTTTCTAATGTAGAGATTTAATTTTTCTGATTAAACAGGTCAGTTTAAAAACAAATCCAGGTATCTGGTTCTGCTTCAAAATATTTCTGGTAACTTTTAGAGCAACTTTCAAGCATCTTATAGAAACACAGAAAATTGAGAAAAGAACATTTCAAAAATGTCTGTATTACATATTAGATCAGTAAATTTTGATGGTCCCCCAATTATGTTTCTTGCATTTCCATATGTAAGGAAATTTCCCCACAAATGGGAACAATCAAAACAAAGTTTGGAGCCTCACAGATGTGGGCAAGCTTGGCATTTTGATGTGAACTGGTTCTGAAAGCCTGAATCAAGCACAGAAGAGAAATCTGGTCATGACTTAGGACAAGGAGTACACAACAATACCTAGTGGTTATTTTAATGAAACAATTTAGAACTATTTCAGGAAATAAGGCAAAATTACAGATTAATACTATATCTAAATCAAAGTTAAGAGCAAACGTGATTAAAACCATACCAGGATTGATAGTATCAATATGACAAATCACAAGTTTATTTACACTCCTTGTGTGAAAGTTAGCCATTGATTATTTTCAATAAAATGTTAGTTCATCATTCCAAGTGCCTAGAAAGGAAAGCATTAACTTTGGTCCAGAAACCTGATGTGAAACTAGGCAGGGAATATTCAATTATAATGTTAAATAACATTCTCTCTTTGAAATGGGCCTTAACAATTTTAATGAAAAATCATTTCTCTCAAAATAAACAAATGATTAGTCATGACCATACAGTGCAAGCAGAACACTAACTAATGAATCTGAGGACTTTTCTTCATGCTGCTTATGCTTTTAGCAATAATTTGTTAAATTTATTTACTTTAAAAATATGATTCTCCATTGCAGCACTTTGGGGGTTTAGTGTCTGTTAACAACACTTTAACGGTCCTTTCATATCTTAACAGCAGAACAGGGTATATAAACTACTCTAAACATTATTTCAATCTGCTACAGGAAGTTCCAATCTTCACATAATTCTGAGTTATAAACAAAATATTACTTTTTAAAATAGAGTTTTTAGGGTGATTTTAGAACTCTAACATGTTATAAAATTTAAATTTTATTTTAAATCCAATTAATTAATACCAAATATAATAGGTGAGTCTAAAAAATACGTCTGGAAACTAATAACGATGTACCTTTGAGTCTTACATTACTTAATGCTAAAGGAAATTATTCTTTCACAATTCCAGCTAACTACATCCAGAATATTCACAATTTGCATATTATAACAACCGTTCCAAAAAGAAATTTCTTGTCATAGATGAGACAAATAGGATATGTATAATAAACATAAGAAAAATTATTTTGAACATTTGTTTAAGTTCCACATATACAAAATAAAAAGAACCAACTGTACACTTAACACTTCTTAAGACCCTTCACACAAAAATATAATTATTAATGTAATACCTTTTAACTATGGAATTTCCTAAAATTAGCAATGTAGAGAACTGAGTAATTATCTGGATGGTCTGATACAAAACATGTGACTTCAAATATTAAGTGTTATTTCAAATAGAATTTGAATTCTTTAGGTACTGAAAGCCTAGATTCAGTGTGAGGTATGTTTGTGTGTATATGTGTGTTTGTACATGCTACATGTATGCTCTGAATTATCTCTTAAATAGTTGTAATTTTCCATTGTGTCAGGGGAGCTAGCTAGTCTATGAGTGAATCAAATAATTTTCAGACACTGGCTAAAAAAAAATCGTAAAAAGAAACCACTGTACCTAGACAAGAACTGTGAAAGTATTTATAATTCAGCCTATCATGTCCCTGGGATTGCAGTCTTATAATGACATATAAATCAGGAAGAGTTCACTGAACACGAACAAAATTTTTTTCCCCTTTGGGCTGGAAAAATGCATGGTCTTTTTCTTGTAAAACCTTACATAAAATATGAGTCCCACAAAAGGTGAATTTGTAGAAGAGATGGGATTTCAAAAGATAGTGACCAGGCAGGGGGGACTCATATGTGTGGGAACAACAGAGGGGTCTCAAGTGCATCTTAGCCAGTAGCAAAGTTGCCCCAGTACCTCCAAATCAAACATTTGCCCTGCAGCAATGATGGTATTAAATGAAGCACTAAATTTAGGACCCAGAAAGTCTAAAGATTTATTAAAAATTTATAAGAGGCTTCTGGATACCATCTCTGGGCACAATAACCATTAGGGCTACAGCAAAGAAGGTATTGGAGACTGATGAAAAAATGATATTACTTGTCTAGAATTAAGAACTAAAGGAAGAAAAGAACTCACCTGAAGATAACCTGCACAGTGTTTATAATGACAAGACAAAACTCCTTCAGGAGTAGAGACTGGTAGTTAAGCTGAAGAAAGGTTATTACTATAAGAAGTAATAAGGATACACAGACAACATTTTAGACTCCTAAGACATGGCATTAGAGTATCACTTAGTAAAACAGAGTGACTAATGTAAAAGGTTTTTCAAAGTAGAAGGTTTATTTCTACTCTAGGATAAAAATACTCCCAGGAGGACTTCAAAGCTTAATTTTTATTTATTCTGATTTAGTTTAGACTGATGTACATAGGACTGACTGTAAAATTATCTTATTTAACAAAAACAAGTTATAATTCACCAAGTTTTGTAGGGTGGCCATATTCAAAATAAATAAACAAGAATAAAATAAATTTCCTAGGTACCAGTAACTGGTTAGAAAATAAAAGGAGAAATATAGCATTCACAACAGTAACCTAAAAATTATATACATAGAAATGCTTAGGGCTATCCTTAAAAAGAAACATCACAGGCCTATAATAGGAAAATGTCAAAACTTTACTGTAAAAGATAACTGAAATAGATAAAAGTTGTATCAAGTTCACGAAATGGGAAAAAAAATATTGGAAAGATAGCAATCATTCTAAAATTATTTTATAGGTTGAATATAATTCAAATTAAAATAAACAACTGTGCTTTTTAATTGACAAGGTGATCCTAAAGTTTACTTGGAATGATAGAAAATTAAAGGCTAAGAACATTAAAACAAACTGAGACTTAATAAAAAGCAGAGAGAAGTAGGGTGGAATTTGCTGCACTAGATGTTTAAAAATATTATAAAGCCACAATAAATAAAATTCTGACTCAACAAGTAATGGAAATTGATAAAACTAAACAGAAGCTCAGAAATTAAGATATTCATCCATATAAGAATTTAGTATAAAACAGTAGCAAGATCAGTGGATACAGAAAGAATTACTTGATAAATGGTGCTGGGATAACTAGTTGATCATTTAGAAAAATATAGTTAGAACCCCACCACTCAACATGAATCAAAGTAATCTAAAGATAGATAAGGTGGTTAAATTGATATAAAAAGTAACATTTAAAAATTTTAATATAGGTGAGTGTCTATGCTTGAAATCAGAGGATGACTTTTAAGCATAAAGGCAATGAGGAAACCCTAAAGGGAAACACAGGTCAAGAATGTAAAAATAGTTCTCTATAGAAAAAAATTAAAGTAAATAAAACTTTGCCACAAATCTGACAAAGTTTCCATATAAAGCACAGAATAACCCATACAATCCAATGAACAAAACAGAAAACTCAAAAACAAGTGCTTAAATGACTTAAAGAAACAATTTACAGAAGAGTAATACAAACAGCTAATAAATGAATTAAAAACCTCAACCACACTAGTAATTAATGAAAGGAAAGTTAAAATGAGAAAAAATGTTCCACCTGTGCATTTGTCAAAGTTATGTAAAATGACAGTCCTTGGTGTTGGTCTGGGTGTTACAGAAAGAATGCCTTTATTCAGTGCTGGAAGAACCATGCCTTAGTAGAACTTCTCTAAAATGCAACATAGCAGGAACTACTGGGAGCTTTTAAAAGTTACTGGCCCAGGATTTTATTCTATTAAAAAAATAGAAATGTGGGAAAATTAATATGGAAAGATGTTCTTCAGTGTATTATTTATACTGGCCAAAAAAAAAAAGAGGGAAGAAATGATTAACGTTTGGGGAATGAAAACATAGAGTGGAATATCATATAAACATTAAAAAGGTGTTTTAGAAGAACAGTTAATTACATGAGAAAATTCTGATGATGTCATAAAAATAGGATATAAAACTCAACAAACACTTTGACACAATTTCATGAAAAGAAATAGATATTAGATAAGAAAAAAGAAAAAGAAAAAAGAAGAAAGAATAGAGGGAAGGAGAGAAGGAAGGAAAAGGGAGGGAAGGGCGAGAAAGGAAAGAAAGAAGGAAAAGGGTAGAAAAGGAGACAGGAGATGAAAGAACACTAACAATCAATCAAAAGATGTCTGGGTGTGGAACAACCTAGATGTTCCTAGCTATCATCTCTGTGCACTAAGGTGTCTTGTTACTTTTATTTTCTCCTATATCCATCTATACGTTGGCAAACTTTCCGCTGAGACCATACCTTATTTCTATAACCAGAAAAACATAGTCATTTTTTAAAACGCTCTAAAGTATAGAAAATTCATCATGCTGCATCTCTATCAGTCTAAAAAAGAATTGAGGGCTTCCCTGGTGGCACAGTGGTTAAGAATCCACCTGCCAATGCAGGGGACACGGGTTCGAGCCCTGGTCTGGGAAGATCCCACATGCCGCGGAGCAACTAAGCCCGCACGCCACAACTACGGAGCCTGTGCTCTAGAGCCCATGAGCCACAACTACTGAACCCGCGTGCCACAACTACTGAAGCCCGCATGCCTAGAGCCTGTGCTCTGCAACAAGAGAAACCACCGCAATGAGAAGCCTGCGCACCTCAACAAAAAGTAGCCCCCACTCACTGCAACTAGAGAAAGCCCGCGAGCAGCAACAAAGACCCAACACAGCCAAAAGTAAATAAATACAATTTTTTAAAAATTCAAAAATAAATAAATAAAAAAGAATTGAACCCTGAGAATATCTGCAGACAGGGGAGTTAAAATACTGAGCTATACACTATGGAAAACAGTATGGAGGTTCCTCAGAAAACTAAAAATAGAGTTGCCATATGATCCAGCAATCCCACTCCTGGGCAAATATCTGGGCAAAACTATAATTCAAAAAGATACACGCACCCTTATGTTCACAGCACCACTATTCACAATAGCCAAGACACGGAAACAACCTAAGTGTCCATCAACAGATGAATGGATAAAGAAAATGTGGTACATATATACAATGGAATACTACTAAGCCATAAAAAAGAATGAAATAATGCCATTTGCAGCAACATGGATGCAACTAGAGGTTACCACACTAAGTGAAGTAAGTCAGAAAGAGAAATACAAACACCATGTGATAACACTTATATGGGGAATCTAAAATATGACACAAATGAACTTATTTACGAAACAGAAACAGACTCACAGACAGAGAGAATAGACTTGTGCTTGCCAAGGGGCAGAGGGGTGGGGAGCGATGGATTGGGAGTTTGGAATTAGCAGATGCAAACTATTATATATAGAATGGATAAACAACAAGGTCCTACTGTATAGCAGAGGGAACTATATTCAATATCTTGTAATAAACCATAAAGGAAAAGAAAATGGCAAAGAATATATACATGTATAACTGAATCACTTCAGTGTACAGCAGAAATTAACACAACACTGTAAATCAACTATACTTCAATAAAATAAATTTTTAAAAATAATAATAATGAGCTATTTTAATTGGCTATATTAATAATTGGCTATATTCCCAAGATGCCAAAACAATGGGTTAGCTTAATTAACTCAGGGAGAAAAATCAGTCAACGACTTTTGAATTAGTCACCTAAAGGACTGAAAAGTTTGCTTTTGCATCCTAGAGACCCATCACTGGGTTAAAATGAAGGCAAAATCCAATATGTGCCATGTCATCAATATTTCTGGAAATGGTCTAAAAGTTAACAGAACTATTTCTTTGGCCCTACCTATCCTAACAGGGATGGTGAACTCCTATTGTGGTCCTGATAAATCATAGCTGCTGCAGAAACAAAGCCCTCCCCATTTGCCCTGCACACTGAAAACATGACATACTTAGGTTTTTCTCCTGTCCTTAAGTAGTAAGTGTGAGACAATTTCAGTGGGATTACTTTACACCTCTTTAAAATGATCTACAGAAAACACTTATTTTTCCTGGGGTCAATTTTCAAGCTTGAAGATATCCCAATCTTAATTTGTCTTTCTTCACATCTCCACTGTCCTAAACCTGCTTATTAACCATTCAAATATTAAGGGAAAGGAAATTTGGGTTATTTTTGTTGCTCTGCTAAAAATCACATATGGGGAAAGAGGTTAATAAAGATGCTCCAACAAGGCTTGAGGAATTCTGTTTGCAAAAGTACAATTTGTTTTAAAGAATGGAGGGTGGAGGCTGAATCTAATGAAATACACCCAAGCATCTTGTGTATCATGCTGTATGTATCCTGGAGCAGCGGCTTAACAAAAAGTTGTTGGCTGAATTGTTTCCTTTATCCCTGCTATTCCTTTTTCCCATGATGGGAATTTATAAATAAGAGATAATTAGAATGCATGATAGCACAGATCACATCTGCCACATAACAAATCCCAGTCACCTTTATGTATTATTTCTCCCATTAAGTCACCTAAGTTGACAAAACAAAAAAGCCCTTCTTCTTTAATAAGTTAAAGAAACAAATAAACTGCTTTATATAAACACACACTTGTTATGAGGATAAAAAAATCAGTGGTGGCATCTGGGCTGTTTTACACATATTTTTTACTAGTTACCTGTTTTTTTGTACCATTAAGCTATAATCAGAATTGTTACTATCTGTTATTAGGAGACTATATTTTACTTTGTTCTCAAATGATATGTTTTTAACTCTTACAAAACCCACAGTAATGTTAGGCATTTACTAGTCTCAAAGGGCATAGCCCTACTTTAAAATCTAAACCTACTTTAACTTCTATCCCTTGAATATAACATACATTGAGTTGTTTGCTATTTTACAAATGCTATCCCTTTTGGCATAGATAACTCTATGTTTGAAGGATCTGGGAAAGAATGCTATGAGCCTAGATCTGCAGCTGACCTCTGTTTTTCTATCGCCTTAGGGTTGAAGTTAAGACAGAGGTAATATCAGAGCTGGCAATATTTCCCTGAGTTCTTAATTTTTAAATTTCACTTTCAAAAGAAATGGCAGTGGCCTCTGCACAGGTCATTTCTTTTGACAGAACGGAAATGGGAAGAGACGTATAAATATTTTCGAAACATCCCCAATATGGCACACTGTGACGTGATCAATGGATCCTCATGCTTTGATATGTTACAGCGGGAACTTTCAGAAATGACTTACTGGGTTGTACATCTGATTGAACAACTGCTCAGCTTGCTACATTGCAAAGTTGGGGAGGCATTGAAGCACAGACAGGGAAAGAAGGAAAGATCCAGAAACACAGCATTAGCTCAACAAATCTAGTGCATTTGCACAGACAAACTCATGGTTAAAAGGAAGAAATTTCAGTTTCTAAACATTCCACAGTGAAAGTGAGAGGCTCTAGGGAAATAGAAATGTTGACTTTGGCTCCTAAAACAGAATAGCTGGAATAAGAAATTTAAGGTTTGTGTTACTTTCCCTTTCTCAAGTTAAATAACCCATGAAATAAAGAAAGCTGTCCACTTTTGATGATACATGAAGTGCTGGCCTCCAACAATGAATCAGAGGAAGTGCTTTTGGCCAAGCCTGCAATTTGTTACCTGAACTTCAAAGATGGTAATAATAAAAGATTAATTAACTCTTATCATTGAATTTATACCTCTTCTTTTATATTAACACAAGCCTGAATTTTCTGTTCAGTCTAACTTTAGAAAAATATAGATCAGCAAACAGCAGGTTAGCAATAGCAAAATATCAGTAAGCAAGACATTACAGGATTAACAGCAAATGGGAAAAGAAAAAATTTAAGTCAGTAGGAAGATTAAAGGGAACCCAAATACAGTATTATCCATTGTCTACTGCCAGTTTCCACTGGTAGTTCATAATAACAAAAAATACCATTTTTTGTGTCTACCCTACTATGTTCCAAGTCCTTTAGAATCTTCAATGCTCTTCTATTTTGTGTAGAAGATTTAAATGTTTGCAGATTTAAATGTACTAAATATTATTTTAAATAGCATCCTCAAGTTATATTTCTTAAATACTTGCATCATTAATTTGGGGCTCAATGTCAAGGTGTAGAAGGTGAAATATTGTAGGATCTTTTCATTTGCTTTAAGCCAAGACATGTCTTTGAAGAACATGAATTTTTTCTTTCTTCAACTTTGATAAAGTAAATGATACTTTTATTGTGGTTTTAAAAAACACCCTCCTCAAAATGATATTAATTGGAAAATTACCAAATAAGACAAATCAAAACATTTTGAATTGCTGTTGCTTCTCAAATGATTTCTAGTAATTTAAGGTAAATTTACTTCTACATATTGAACACTAAATACTCTTTTGAAAGACAAAATGATCCACATGCCACTAGGTTCTTCTCAACCCCTAGGTGTCTAATTAAGATTAATGAATGCACTAAGTTATAAAGTACACTCATAGCTAGTACTTAAGAATTATTTGGTTAATATCATTTTATCAGCCTCACTAATATCAGTAAAGATTTCCTTACAAGTGAATCTTGGATTGTTTGTTTTTAAGAGGTGGGATGGAATGTGTAAGGAATAGCTCCTTTTCTGCCTATAGTAACCATTTTTGACACAAAGTATTTGGAAATGTCTTAAATTGACACAGTATAGTAAAGGGTTCAAAGCAACTATGTGTATGAATGTTCTCCACAAACTTTTCTGTTAAAACTCACCAATTTCAAGCATTGTTTATAAGACAAAAGCAAATTTAAAGTGCCATTTGGATTCCATTGTCACTAGCAAACAAGGTTTCTGTTTAGCTAAACACATCTACAATGCTGTATGGATTTTATGATAAAAATACCTGGATGCTCACAAATCTTAAGCAAAATTCCATTGGGAACTCATGGTTTATTTATGACATAATAAAACTATTATGTTTTCAGCTTTCATTTAGTAACCCCTTATATTTTATTCACAAGTCACATACCCTTTTATTTAAAAGGAGGCCCAGACACTCCTTAAGCTTTTATAGCTGCTTATTTTTCCATGAGTAAATGATGTGTTTTATGTATATTCACATACTGTTGGCTTATATTTTCAAATATTTCATGTAGATCTCAATTCTTTTTAAGGTGATGGGTACTTGAGGTTTTTACAGAACTATTTATTAGCAGAAATTAAAGACTACTAGAAAAAGTGTTTTGAACTTTCGAATTTAGTTGATGTAGAGGGCCAAAAATAACAAAATAACATCTGCAGGTTAGGTATAAAAATATTTAAATTATAATTACCTTATTTAATCTCACTGTACTATGCATTTAGGAGATAGTATAAGCAAAGATTATTTATATACTTAGAAACAAATTATCTTTTCATAAATTAAATAGGTCCTTTACAGCAAGACAACCGTATTTGTTACTTTAATTCTGGTGATGTAGCAGAATGTTAAAATGTCATCAGGAATAATGCTAAAATATTTATAGGATTTGATCTATGAATTTCAGAACATGGTGTCTATCTGAGAGTCTAAGGAAACCACATGTTCTAATTGACTTTCGGGGGTTAACCATAACTATGTTGAAAGAAACTAAATTCAATTGCATAGACACTCATTTATTAAACTAGTTAAGTCATATACATGGAAACTACAAGCATCAATACATGAACCTCTTTCTTTTAATTTTTAGAGGATTTCAAATTCCATAGATGACTTACACTAAAAGGGAGGGTGTCAAGTATGTATCTGCAGAAATAATATATGGGATGCCCTCAACTCCACAATGGCTCCTCAGAGTTGATGAAGGGCATCTTTCATGCCCAGGTCTATTTGGGGCCCTCCTTCAGGATTCAGCACATTGCAAGTGAGGTAAGATAACTCAAAGACCACCACAGGAAGCCAAAGAAGTTCTCTCGAGTTATCTGAGAGTCTGCCTTATGATCACAAAACTGTTCATTAAATAAAAAGTACCTTTCTTAGGTTCATTTCTTGATATGCATATGCATGTATAACATATTGCAGAAAACATTCATATATGTGTTAAGAATATGTATCATACACCCAATGCATAAATAGCCAAGTCAGTCTCCATGTAAACACCCTCAAATAGGCAGTTTAAATTCTTCTATTTATTGTTCAAGATTTCTGCTTAACTAGATGTTGCTTGAAAAAAGTGAGATGTTGAGTGGATTAGGAAATAGACTTTGTAATATAGAGATTTTCTGGCTTTTTTTGTAAAGAGATTTGACCTGTATATTTATCTTTTTCTGTACTAGTAAGGAGACTTTATTAGTGTGAAATCTCATGACAATTCCCTAAAATTCTGTGGTAAAGTGAACACAGTATAATCACATTTCAGTTATATATTGCATCATACGTACAAAATAGTATATTAAATTTTAAAATATCCAGAATTTCTCCACAGATATGATGCTTTCACATCCCTATCATCCATATCATATATTTTCATAACTCTAGCAAATAAATCCCCATTCCAATATGCTATGAATTATACAGTCAAATTTTATTATATGCTTCGTTTGATTGTTTAGATTCTTATCATCTCTTTTGAATAAGTTTATAAAGTTGTCAAAGGGAAACAAAATGCTTAAACTCATAATGTTATGAGTTTTACGTGAACAATGAATGCAGACGTACCAAACAACACAGGGAAAAAGTCAAAGGAACAATGCATGACTGGAAATGTACTCCACAAAAATGTCCAGTTCAGAGAAAACATGTTAATGCTGCAATGCAAAGATCCTGCTTTCTTTTCTGAAGCCTTCTACATACAAACTTGCTTAGACATTCAGGCCATTTCTGAATAAATAGTCAATCCATACATCTTACAAGGACTTGATTATTTTGGTGAACTTCTAGAAATTTAACATTGTCGGGTAAAGTTTTGCAAAGTTCCAATTTAAAAAATTGACCTACTTCTGAAAGTAGTAAAAGTTTATCAATGTATAATGGGACCCCTGGATTCTTTGGTTTATTGCAAACACTTCCATTTATCTTTTTTTGATAGTTGAGATTTGCCCAGAGAGTAATGGTTGGTTTTTGATTTTTATAATATTTTTCACTTCTACTACAATTTTCATCTGTTTGTCAAGGTTTGGTTTTGTTTTGTTTTGTTTTTCCCCAGACAGGAAACCTAAGATAACTTTTCAGGTTCACAGACAGACTTGATGCAGACTTCTTAGGAATAAAGATTGCTTAATTAATCCTTTTATCACCAGATGACAAAAGATAAGGGGTTTTTATTTTTTGAAAAATGTCTCTTCCTTTCCTATTTTATAAATTCAGTAAAATGAGCATGTTTTTTCTTAGACTTCACTTACCTTTTTTAACTGTGCTTCCAATTTGCTACATTCTTCTTTCTTTTGTTCAATGGCTATTTCTAGAGATTTTAATTTGGAGTCCCTTTTCAGCCCCGCTGAGGCTAATGAAGATGCATGTTCCTTGAGGTCAATTAAACTAGACTGAAAGGAAAAGAACACTAGTAAGTAGAACACTATAATTTCTACTAGTAATGTCTTCAATTTGAATACATTGATTCTATACATAGTAATAAAGTGTGCATTAGACAGAGAGGGTAAATATAGTCTTACTAAGGTAACAATAGTCGGCCCTGGCCAGGAAATTAAAGTTGGCCAGTTTACAGAACCAAGCAGGATCTAATTGCAGTAAAATCAAATGTGACCAAATGGTGTGGTCAGTAAATGCATGTTTCATGTCTCAAAGTTATGCTAACGATCTAAGTCCCAAGGCGGTCTTTACATGTCATGGCAAAACAGACACCCTGAACCTTCCATTTACGTTTATTGCTGTCAGGTGGCACAAACTCTAAGAAAAATATGAAAGAAAATACCAACTTCAATTCTTTTCTCCCCCAAAAGGGCAAATCAAGTATAAAAGAAGAATCCTATTAAGTTTTTATCAAATTCCATTTCTTTAATGAAAAATGACCAATGGTTTCTCAAACATCTTCTACAGAATCAAAGATAAAATTACTTAAAAATTCAGAGTAGACTTTACGGCCTAGTGCTTTGTAAATTCAGATTCAGCAATATAATGAATCTCCCCAACTCTGACATGGGGTTACCCAAGTTGTTCCATTCATTAATCACGCCCAGAAACCAAGAGCTTCCCTGTATAGTACGAATCCCAAAAGGTAAAGAAGTAAATACTAGCATATACCAGAACACAACGTTGCTAGCTAGGAGAGCAATGCCCACCAGCAAACATGAAATGGTTAGCAACGTCTAACTATGTGACTAAATTGTTCAGGTTCCACCCAAAATCAGACAGGGTACATTTCCTTTATATCCCTTTGCAGTGCCTAGGAAAACCCTAAGCACATAGCAGTTTCTCAGTAAATGATGTGGTCTAACACTTTACTGCTTCATGGGCACTGGAACAACCTTATTGAAGAAGATACCACCACAATCACCCAGCGAACCACCCAGGTCCTAACAACCCTCTGAGGGACAGGTTAGCCATTCTCATTTTTCAGGTAAGGAAACTGAGGCTCACATGAGGCCCTGTCTTCTCCAAGGTTCTCAAGCTATTAATGGGAGATATAGGTCTGAACCCAGGTCTCTGACTCCAATTTCAATGGTCATTATCATGTAACTACCACAGAAATAATAAAGAATCTTATAATCCAGGTACTCTGTCATGGTGAAGATTATTACCACCTCAACTAAATTATAAGCTCCATGCTAACAACAATTATACACTGTTTTCCTTTATAAATTTAAAATTGCCAGGGGTGATAGCTTTATGTGTCAACTTGGCTAGGTCATAGCCTCCAGTTATTCAATCAAACACTAATCTAAGTGTTGCTGTGGAGGCATTTTGTAGATGTGACTAACATCTACAGTCAGTTGACTTTAAGTAAAGGATATTATTCTTCATAATCTGGGTGGGCCTGATCCTATCAGTTGAAAGGTCTTAGGAGCAGACTAAGGTTTCCCTCAGGAAGAAGAAATTCCTCCTGTGGACTGCAGCATCAGCTTCTGTCTGAGAGTTTCCAGCCCGCCCTTCCTGATGGCCTTCCCTGTGAATTTTGGACTTGCTTAGCCAGCCTCCATAACTATGTAAGCCAATTCCTCGCAGTAAATTTCTTAATATGGTTAAATTCCTTGGTACAGTTCTGTTTTTCTGGTGGAACCTCGACTGACACACCTAGCCCAGTGGCAGGCACATTATTACACAGGAACAATAAATGTTTGCAGAAATGCCTATCTGAAGTTCATACAATGTAAGCATTGTTTACAAAATTATTTTCATTTAAAGCTTATGGTCCACCATATCATCAAGATCTCTTTTCAATTAGAAGCATATCTATCTATATATTTCTTTTTTTTTTTTTTTAAGGTGCAAACCCATGAATAACACTTGCGATCTGTGAAGCATGCTGCAAACGAGATAGAAGCTTCTGTGCCTTCTGTTACATACTAACTACAGTAATTACAGATCCTCCAGGATTTACATTCTTTATTTTCATATCAAAGAAATAATCTCTTCTCTAAAAACTAGTGAGCTTAAGTTTTAGAGAATATAAATTTTGCTTCTAAGTTTCCTCAAAATTCCTATTACTTATCAATTGTTCCCTTCTTGGACTCCTAATTTAGACAGTACTTTAATTTGTATAGAATTATCAAAACCCAAGGTCTGAGGTGATACTTTGGAGCTGGGACATATACAACTATGCTGTGATACAACCCAACAGAGCAAAAGGATTGACATGTCATAAAGGAGATAGACATTTTCCACAGACAAAAATAAGTGTGAGGGGACCAGCTGTGGACAACAGCACATATCTCAGAGCTTCGGAGACTGAATAAAAGAATGTGCATTGCTGCTTCTCAAACTTCTCCACCGAAGTATCCCTAAGTAAACTAAAGGGGTTAAAGCCATCCCTCAGAATAGGGGTACTCTCCGTAACCACCAAACAAAAAATTTCTTTAAAGCATATTGTTTTACATTAAAAAATGCAGGTGAGATTTGTTTTCTGTATCCATGTTTGCGCTAGCATTAAAATACTCTTTCAAATTATTTACCGTAATGTAAAAATGATGTCCCAGAAGAGCAGCCACAATCTATACCTATGTGTCCAGCATGGTACCATATCTCCTAACCTGGGGGTATTGAGTGGTCCATTTGAGAAGCACAGATGAACGTACAGCACCCAACACAAGGATTAGTACATAACAGGCCCTCAGCGAAGTGGAGCTATTGTTATTATTATCAATGCTGTTGTTGTTATTGTTATCTCAAACAAGGGATCATGAGACATTGAAAAAATTTTTTCAATCCCATTGAAAAAAACAAGGGATCATGAGACATTGAAAAAAAATACGGCTTGGAATCCTCCAAGCCGTATGAATACGGTAAGACATCAAGAAAACTTTCAAGGAGCTAAATGGTATGTGGTCAGTAGAGTACAGAAGATATGCACAGAGCATCACTGGATGTAGGGAATTATAGTAAATATTGTTCTTTGAATTCAGATAGCTTTACAAAGCAAAGGTAACTAGGTACCCCAAGCCTTCACACAGTCCCTCAAACTAAGTTTCTAGTCTCTCAAGGCTACGTGGATATGGGTTTATGAGTACTATCAGTGTGGTTGTTTTTCCAGACTCACCTCTTTTTCAGTCAGTTCAGCTTGTAAAGCGTTGACCTTCTCTTTCAGGTCTTTATTCTCTTTTCGGAATGATTCTATCTCTTCAAGTCTTTCCCGATCATCTCTCTCCCGTTGTTCTTTCAAACGCTCAATTATTCTTTCCTGTGAGGCAATTGCCCAAAAAAAGAGGTGAGAACCGATCAGTGTGCATGCCAAGGCATGTTATGAAAGGAAATAAGAAGAAATACACATAAGAAATGTCCTAGAGGAATCAACAAACACAAGATATTCAAAACTGGGTTTGTGAAGAGAAGCTGTGCATAACAGTATTTGGGAAAGACAGTCAATAAAGCTTTCAGCTTGTTAATCAAAGTTAATATCATAGGGTTGCAAGGGATCTCAATGTTCAAGTTCATGGTGGTACCAGGAAAATTCCACGAGCAATTCCAGAAGAGGGAGGTTCAGGCACCAAGACCTAAAGTCTTGTATGGGTAAGGGGAAGAGGCAGAACTAACCTCTTGGATCAACCCTCTTTGCTTGGCTTTCCCATTTGATGTCAAAGAACTTTCCTTGGTTTCTGAAGACTCTTCTCACTAGAAAGGGGATCAAAGTGGGGCAGGACCTAGACCCCTCTGGGACTTAGAGCTGGACTCACAGTGAAAACTTGAGACAAAAGAAAGAATAAGCTCCTTATATAAGTGATTTTCCAATGTGTCTGGAGGTGTTTACTTACTTCCACATTTTTTCAATGGTTTCTTGGCAATCAGTAGAGACTCAAAAACATTGCTAGAATTTGAGCAAAGTTCAAACAGCAGCTTCTTTTATTGAGAGGTTGCTACATGCTAGGCACTGTGATATACCCTTCTCATCTAGTCCTCATCACATCTGTGAGATCTGAACCAGTACTTCTGGTAACAGAGTAGTGCAGAGGAAACCCAGGCTCAGAGAGGCTGACTGACTTGTCCAAGGTGATCCAGCTCATAAACAGAAGGCCCACCCTGGCAGCCAGGGCTGTCTGAGTCTTAGCCACGCCAAAAAGAACACACTGCTACAAACATACACCTGGAGCCATTCAAGGAGATCTGAGGGTCTGTCTGCCCTTGACTTTTATATTGAAATAAAAACATTACTCTGGTAGACATGTTTTCCAAAAGTGTGAAATCTTACTGGTATCAAAATAAGAACCTTTTTTTTTTCCTAAGGATTTTTTTTAAAATTTATTTATTTTTGGTTGCGTTGGGTCTTCGTCGCTGCGTGCAGGCCCTCTCCAATTGCGACGAGCGGGGGCCCCTCCTCGCTGTGATGCTCAGGCTTCTCATTGCGGCGGCTTCTCTCGTTGCGGAGCACGGGCTCTAGGCACGCGGGCTTCAGTAGTTGTGGCGCACGGGCTTAGTTGCTCCGCGGCATGTGGAATCTTCCCCAAGGGGCTCGAACCCATGTCCCCTGCACTGGCAGGCGGATTCTTAACCACTGCGCCACCAGGGAAGTCCCAGAACCTTCTTTTTTTAAGGAAAATTCTGCTTGGGTAAAATTTAAGTTCGATTTCTGAAACTTGTTTCAAATTACCTAACACATATTTGAATTTCCTTTTGGATGGTCATGTTAAAAAATGTTGGTGCAACGATTCTTAAGAATATTGTCTTTTATATTCTTACAAGTATATAGTACAAGATGATGCCTGATATATAAGACAACTGTAAAACGGTGTTTAATGTAGAGGGAAGTTAGTTTGAACACTTAGCCTGTGATTTAAGTTCCCCCAGGGGAGCAACTGTTCTACCCCAATGACGATAATTTATGTCTAATGCTTTCAAGGGCGAAAAAAGTACCACTGTTGTTTTGTAATTACTCAAAAACACTTTAAAATGAAGTATATTATTACTATAACAGTGGGGGTAGAAATAGAACAAATGAGTCTATTACATTGCCTATATTTGTTTCTTCTTGATTTCAGTTACCGTGCTATTTTACTCTGTCTGTGCCATTGTAGAGTAGATGATTATGTGATTGACAGAAGAAGGAAATGGCCTCAGTGCACGGTAAGTCTCTCAAGGACTTTTAACAATTTCAGCAATTGAGCCCACACTGCCTTTCGCCTGCACTTATTGCAAAAGCCTCACAACTGGTCAACCAGTGAGCAGGCCATCTCCATCCCATCACTTCCACCCCATGGCTGTTGGAGTGATATTTTTAAAGCCCCAAACTGACCATGTCACATCACTATTTAGAAACCTTCCCAGGAATCACTCTGGCCAGAACATAAACATGCATTTATTCTCACTAGGCACCCTTTGCTTGGTTTTATTGCATGTCCACTCTCTCAGCCTAGCTTTCCAAAAGGCAACAGTCAAATCTTATGAATCTCTTAACCCAGGGCTGGGCAAACTGTCTGGCATACAACAGGCAATTAAAAAGGCTGATGGAAGGAACAAAATTCAAATTAGGGATCATCCTGTCTTCAAAGGAAGGGGAATTAAGTATGCATGTTAACATCCAGAAGGTGTCAGAGTCACTTGGAAATTAGGTTGATTTGCTCTAAGCACTTGTACTATTGACTGGGCATCGATGACAAAGAAAATCAGCAAGCAGTATAATGTTTTTAAGTGTTATTGATGATTCAACACTACAAAATATTTCTCCGTCAATCACAAAACTAATTTAACTGTCAGCCGCGCAGGGCCAGATGTCAAAAACATGTGTTAAAAGGTCCTAATATGCCATGATCTACTTGATTAACAACCAACTTGCAGAAATTCCAACAATGTGTTCTTGTTTTAGTCTTATTTGCATTGGCAAGTGTTCCTTGTGCACCCATCTGGCTCCGCACAGGTCTAATCTATTTGTGCTTTATCACTGGGTGGGAACTGCATTGCAGTGGCCTCCAGCTCTGCTATCTGGCTTTCTCAACTGCTTATCTGCTACGTGGCCACAGCAAGGCTTGGCAAGACCAGCTTTATAAATACTGCGGGTTCCTTGAGCTTCTGTGTGTCATTCTTAGAGCTAAGTCATACTCAATCTTAACTCACCAAGCAGCATTATTTATTTATTTATTTTTACACACTCTGGATATTTGAATAAGTTCCCAGAAATTAAAAGGAATAATCCAAGTGAAATGGTGAATAGTGCCTAATGGGTTCTATTCATCAGCCAAAGGACAGCAAATAATTAAATGCTCTTATAAGTTCACGATTTTTAATTAATCATTTTATTTTTTGCCCCATGTCTTGTTGCAGAGGATCTGTCCACTTACATGTGGATAAAAATGGAACTTGTGAGGGGAAGGCTATTAAAAGAGATTGCACTGTCAAACACACAAAGAACAGAACATTTAAGTTTTAGTCCCATTCCATCACCCATGAGCTGAGTGGCCTTGGGGAGGCAATAAAGTCCCAGCTAAGGGCTAACTTAGAGAGAGCAGAAGTGGCTTCCCAGAGTGCTGGGTTGAGAAGTTAACTGGTGCCACGGTTGATTAACGATGTCCGCCCAGGGCCCACAGATGAGGAACAGTGCTGCACACGTCCCAGATTTGCATTTCTGGGCATGTCATTTTACCTCACTGAGCCCACTTCCCATATTTAAAATGAAAGAGCATGGATTTACTGTTCCTCAAAGTGTGGTCTTCCAAACACTTGCATCAGAATCACTGGGCATGCTTGTTAAAAATCAAAGATTCCCCAGAGCAGAGCCCACAGCAGAGCACTGAATCAGAATCACTAGGAAATGGGACCCAGGAAACTGTATTTTAAGACACTCTCTAGATGATAAGATTATTTTTAGATACAGATAGAAGTCTGATACCCACTGGAATAAATAATTAAAATAAATCTACTATTCTTTGTCCCATGATAGAGAACTTTGCCAGTTCCTATCCAATGTTTTTGTCTGTGTTTTTCAAATACACTAATGCTCTGATTTTTGGCACCTTTCGAAAATTCTCTCTGTGTTTGCTTTTATTCTTCATCAGGTGAAAGGCTAAAAATCAGAGGCAAACAGGGTTTGGAAACTAACAGCTCATGGGCCACAGCTGGTCCAAAGAGCTATTTTGTTTGGCTTGAGCATCATATTATAAAATTGAACTTGAATATTTTGCGGTAAGTCAAAGACGCTCCATCTTGCCATAGTCATCAGCAGTCCCTACTGCTTAACACCAAACCCACTTCCTTCATTTTTGCTCCCTGCATGGCCCTTCATGGCATCTAAGTTCTCAACTGCGCATCTATGGTCCAGTACAGATTTCACATGCCTGAGATTGTGGATCAGCAAACTGAATAATTATTGTCAAGGTAATTCCAAAAGATTTAGAGGAATTTAGAGGTCAGCTAGTTTAAATGCACATTTTGAAGATAAGTTACTGAGATGCCCTGAGAGGAGAAGAGGCTTGCCCCACGTGATGCAGTTATCAAGTAGTGGGGACAGTTTGATGGAGCTAGACTCCCACAGACCTCAGCTTTCCTTCCTGAACATCTCCTCAGTCTCAAAGGAAGTACTTAAGTAAAGGGAGTAGTTTCAGGTATGAGAATTGTTTTGGGATTTAATCTAGAATAAATCAAATCTTAGTAGGGGGAAAAAGGATAAAATGCTGCCAAGAATACATGATATGGAAATGTATATGGTATAAGTTTATTTCTGTATATTTGGAGAAAGAAATCAAGGGTACAAATGGACTGACATCGTATCACTCAAAAACTGCAAAAGGGATACATGATTATTAATAGTTTTTGAAACAACATTCCTTTATTCAAATTTTACAAACAAAATTACTACAAGAAAGTTTTGAGGGACTTCCCTGATGGCGCAGTGGATAAGAATCCACCTGCCAATGCAGGGAACACAGGTTTGAGCCCTGGTCCAAGAAGATCCCACATGCTGTGGAGCAACTAAGCCCGTGCTCCACAAATATTGAGCCTGTGCTCTAGAGCCCGCAAGTCACAACTACTGAGCCTGTACGCCACAACTACTGAAACTGCGTGCCACAACTACTGAAGCCCGCATGCCTAGAGCCCGTGCTCCACAACAAGAGAAGCCACCGCAGGGGGAAGCCCGCGCACTGCAACAAAGAGTAGCCCCTGCTCGCCACAACTAGAGAAAGACCATGCGCAGCAATGAAGACCCAAAACAGCCAAAAAAAAAAAAAAAAAAAAGTTTTGGTACTAAATTCTTGAAAATTGTAAAAAGAATATTTTTCCCTGAAAAATCATCTTATTTATTCTTATGTTTCCACATAAAATTTTGTCTCTTATTTATAATTTAATGTTAAAGTTATAATCTTATCATTTTAATAGGAACATTAAGACTATCTAGGCATAGAATTATGGCTCCTTTTTTTTTTTTTTTTTTTTTAAATTATTTATTTATTTATTTTATTTATGGCTGTGTTGGGTCTTCGCCTCTGTGCGAGGGCCCTCTCCAGTTGCGGCAAGCGGGAGCCACTCTTCATCGCGGTGCGCAGGCCTCTCTTGTTGCGGAGCACAGGCTCCAGACGCGCAGGCTCAGCAATTGTGGCTCACGGGCCTAGTCGCTCCGCGGCATGTGGGATCCTCCCAGACCAGGGCTCGAACCCGTGTGCCCTGCACCAGCAGGCAGACCCTCAACCACTGCGCCACCAGGGAAGCCCCATGGCTCCTTTTTTTACCTTTTATATTTTTAGCATAGAGAAGTGGTTCTTAGACTACAGTATATATCACAATGACCGAGGGAGCTTGCCAAAGTGCAGACTTCTAGGCACTACTCAAGGTTCTGATTCAGTAGGTACACATGGGGCCTAATAATTATATTTTCAACAGACGACTCCTGGTGATTCTGAAGTAGAGGTCAGAGAAGACTTCTTTAAGATTCGCTGACTTGTGGAACCAGTGGGCTATTTAATCTAATTCTCCCATCCTACAAATGGGAAATTTGAGGCCCTGGGAGAGAGAGTTATTTGTAAGGTCACCCAGTTAGTTAGTGGCAGAGCTAAGACTGAGCACACTACACACACTCTGCACAGTATGAGTCCTACAAAAGTGCCCAGAGAATGAACGAACTAACCTAACTAGAATGAAATGGGCTAGAAATCATTTTAGGGATCGGTAAACATCAGAATGACCTATTTGCCTAATAGATTTTGTTCATTCTTTTAATCAAAATAATCCTTTTAAATGTCAATCGGAACAAAACCCTCCAAATGGCTTCCTATCCCCTTCGGAGTGAAAGTCAAAATTTTTCATCCTTTCTCACAGGGGCTTCAAGGGATACTCTTTCCCCCCTCCCCCTCCCACTCTGCACTTGCTCTCCCCTCCACTACATTCTCCCTCCAGAAGTGCTCATGGTTCATCCCTCACTTTCCTCAAATGCCCCCTTCTCAGTAAGACCCTCTACCTGGCCATTTCACCCCAGCACTCCCTGTACCCTCTTCTTGCTTTCTTCTATGGAAATTATTACCCTCTGAAGTCCCATGTGTTTTACTTACTTAATTATTGTCTGTGTCTCCTCAGTCCCATTAGAATCTAACCTCCACGAGAGCTAGGATTTTCACCCATTCTCTTCTCTACTGGACCCCCAGTACCCACAGCAGTGCCTGTCATATGGTGGCAACTCACTCAATCAACACCCGCTGAGCACTCCCCCATGCAGGTATTGTGCTAGGCACTGGGGGAAGGTAAGCTAACACACACAAATAACACATATATACGGGTATGTTGCTCAGGCTTGGAGTCTAGCAGAGAAGACCAATTCATCACATTAAAACAGATAAATGAACAATTAAGATTGTGACAAGAGCTCTGGGAAATTCACAGTGTTCATGAGAACATAAGAGAGGATTTTACCTAGGAGGCTTCCCTGAGGAAATGATTGATAATAATAATAACAGCTATAACTTATTATGCCTATTATTCTCAACACTTTCCATATATTAATGCATTTTCTCCTCAACATATTCCACTAAAGTAGGTACTATTATTATCCTCTTTTACAAATGATAAAACTGAGAAAGCAAGAGGTTAAGTAACTTGTCCAAAGTAGTACGTGTCAGACCTAGGATTTGAACCCAAGCAGTCTGACTCCAATGTCCACATTCTTGACTACTGTGCAATACAGCTTCTCAGGAAGCTGAGCTCTCCGAAGAACAGGAATTAAGTCTGCAGAGAGTAAAGAACATTCTAGGCTCAGTAATAGCATGTGCAAAGTGTCTGAGGCAGAAGGGAACAATGGTGCACTTAAAAATCTATAAGGCCGGGACTTCCCTGGTGGCACAGTGGTTGAGAATCCGCCTGCCAATGCAAGGGGCACGGGTTTGAGCCCTGGTCCGGGAAGATCCCACATGCCGCGGAGCAACTAAGCCCGTGCGCCACAACTACTGAGCCTGCACGCCACAACTACTGAGCCCACATGCCCCAACTACTGAAGCCCGCACACCTAGAGCCCATGCTCTGCAACAAGAAAAGCCACCGCAATGAGAAGCCTGAGCACCGCAGCAAAGAGTAGCCCCCGCTCGCCGCAACTAGAGAAAGCCTGCACGCAGCAACGAAGACCCAACACAGCCAAAAATAAAAATAAATAAAATAAATTAATTAAAAAAAAAACCAAAAGGCCAGTATGCCTAGAGCACAAAGAATGAGGGAAGAGAGATGGGGGATGAGGTTGGAAAAGGAGGAAGGAAAGATGGAAGGAAGGAAAGATGGGAGGAAGGGAGGAAGGGAGGGAGGGAGGGGTGGAGAGGGGGGAGGGAAGAAGAGGGGAGAGGAGGGGAGGGGAGGGAAGTGAGGCAGGCAGAGAAGTGGCTGGTCAGATAAGAGCCAAAGCAGATGAAGGGATGGACCCTATGGGTGAGGTTAAAGATTTCAGTTTTTATCATCCTAAAAACAATGACAAGGTAGTGAAGGTTTTTAATCACGGACAAGGGTGATGTGACCAGGTATGCATTTCAAAAAGACACCTTTGGCTTCAGTGTGCCAAGTCTACTGCAAAGGGCAAGCACGGGAGTGCGAGGCCCAGCTGGGACTAGGCTTAGTGTGGGTGCATGGAGAAAAACAAGCACATTGAAATGCATTTGGATCATTTCCTCCCAACCATGTTTCCCTAAATCCTGATACCCCCGCTAATTTTTAGTCCAAGCTTACCTTCTCTGACAAAGCCTCCTCAAGCGTCGCCAGTGCAGTATCCGTATTACTGGAATCAGTCTGCAAGGACTTCACTCTGTCTTTCAGATTGGTCAGTTGCTTGTCTTTATCCCTAAGTTGTTCTTGCAAGTTTTCAATCTGAAAGTAAAGATCACCATATTTAATGCACATTTTATTACATATTCAGTGCCTAGGTCCCTGAAGTGGACCTATCTAAAAAAAAAAAAAAAAAAGACCCAAGATTATGGAAATTGTCAGTATTATGAAGTTACACTTTGACTCAGAATCAAGGCCATTTTGATGAGACCTTCTTTCTTCCACGTAATTCAACTTCGTGTTTAAATGGCAATACAGATGAGCAGAATATCTCCCTCCATGCAAATGCAAGCCCTTCAGACATGTAAGCACTATTATTTCTATCTATTTCTACCTCTTTCACCAGCCCTTTAAGTCTCAAGTCCATAAGCCTAATCTTGGTGCAGTGAATCAGAGAAACACATATTCAGGATTCCTTTATTCAACGAACAGACACGTACTGGGTGCTCATTCTGCACTGAGCACCATGTCCGTATACGGCAGAACCTATGTAGTCATTCACTCACTCCTTTATTCAGTATTAAACTTTGTGATATGCCAAAGGTTGTCAAGTGGCTGTTTCAAAGTAACCACATGAAAAGCCAAGTAGGTTATCACCAGTAGACTGTTAATGGGAAGAACCTGTGATATAAATCAAATGTAACAAGTACTAAACACTCCATCTGGCAAATAAGTCATGTGCTGGCAACCAACCAGCCACTTTTATCCACTATCTGCAGCCTGAAATAAACACACCAAATAGCCGATTGTAATGCCTGCCCAGGAGCAACAGCAAGGACCTTCTCTTGGGCATTGCGTACATTATCATTCATGTTTTTATTCTCTGCTTTCAAACCATGTATTTCTTATCTAAGGATTAAAAAAAAGTCCCACTGTACAAACAATTTATTCATATTAAGGGTTTTAAATTGACAAGGAAAAAAAGCAGTACAACTCTAAGATAAGTCCATTCAAAATATTTGTATTCTGCACCCAGGCTTTCTCAGGAAATCATTCCAAATGCATGTTTCACAATGTGTGACTCAAACAAATTTGGGGATTACTTGATTCACGTAGCATGAATCTGGAATGGCAATACAATAATGACAAGAGTAGAAGCAGTAATGAGGAGGAGGAGGGTTGACAGTGGAGGTGGCAGCAGTAGCAGCATCAAAATAGCTCTGAATGCAAAGATAATGACCCTGCTGACCCTCAATCTGAGGACAGAGGACGTGGCTAATTTTTCCAATGATTAAAATAGATGTGGCCTAATGGAGATGGACATTTCCTCCTTCCATTCTTCCCACCTTCCTTTGCTCCTTCCTTCTTTGTTTTATTTTTCCCTTTCTCCTCCCCCTTCCTTCTTCTCCTTCCTTTTTTTGCCAATGTATTTTTTATTTATTTATTTATTTATTTATGGCTGTGTTGGGTCTTCGCTTCTGTGCGAGGGCTTTCTCTAGTTGCGGCAAGCGGGGGCCACTCTTCATCGCGGCGCGCGGGCCTTTCACTGTCGCGGCCTCTCCCGTTGCGGGGCACAGGCTCCAGACGCACAGGCTCAGCAGCCGTGGCTCACGGGCCTAGTTGCTCTGTGGCATGTGGGATCCTCCCAGACCAGGGCTCGAACCCGTGTCCCCTGCATTGGCAGGCAGATTCTCAACCACTGTGCCACCAGGGAAGCCCGCCAATGTATTTTTTAATAAGACATGTTTTCTGCCTTGAGACAGACATCCTGGTTTGGGGAAATAATTAACCTTCTCCTTCATCAAAATGCATTGTATTCCTATTCAGCTACCACTGTAAGAACTGTCCCTCCATGCAAAACACAGGAACTCAAAAGGTATAATCAACTGCAGTCAGAACAAAGGCTCCCTCCATTCCAGACAAGTGTTCATGGGGTTACACAACACAATAAGCAAATATATGAGTGAGCAAAAATATGGATGGTTACATATCAGAATGTAGTCATTATATAGAAGAAACCAGCAGCTGAGAGGACTGACTCTTGAGAGAGTGTGTGTTATTATTTTGAGTACACTCACACCCACATTTGTGTACACACACGTGCAAATCCATGGTGGCTCCAAGCAAACTGATTAAGTTCCCCGTGTTCACCCTGCGAGACAGTGCCCTGGACAGAAGAAAGGGGACTTTCTCTCAGGGCATCAGCCCTGGTGCAGTGGCATCACTGATTTCAAGGGACTTCGGGAGCTGCAAATAGAGGCTAAAGAAGACTGCTGTGAGACTCCCTGGGGCCTCCTCAATTACTGGGGAGATTAAGGATGTTGAGGGTCAGTGGTCCAAGGAATACTCAGGTAGGAGATAAGAGCTGGAGAAACGTGGGCTGGTGAGACACAGGAGTGACATAGCTATTATCTCACATCTAAGAGCTCAGCAGAAGAGCCAATTATACCACAGACAAGATTGAAAAACAGAGCTGGAACTGGAGACATTTATAGAGGTAGGGATACACCACTTTAAAAATGTTGCACAAAGATCACCAAGAATGATTCTTAATAAACACAAGGTACAGACCAGGGTGGGGAACATAGCCTCTTGTGTAAATAAAAAATAAGCCTATAAATAGATACATATACACAGCTATTAATATAAAATTTTTTTCTGGAAAAAAAATTCACAAGAAATTTTAATAGTGTTTAACTTTGGGGGAAAGGGTCTAGGGTACAAGACTGTGGAAGAGGCCTTCTGTTTATTGTTTTTGAACATTTCTGTAGTTCTCTGCTTGAATTTTCTAACCACGTGGGTTTTATTCAATTTTAATGCCAACCAAGATTATCTGGTTGGTAAAATTACTCATAATTTTTAGTTTATATTTGTATATAAAAATTTAAACCATTATGCAAGTATTTAAAATCATGTTTGCATACAACTGATAACTAAGTAGAAATCGGAGAATGAGAAGGAAAAAGAGTAGAATGTAAAATCATATGACATTTCTTTGTAAAAAGAGAAAATTCTAGCATAGAACAACAACAACAACAAAATATATATATGGAACTCACTAAAATATTATTTGGCAGTGGTATGACTGATGATTTTACTTTTCTTCTTTATACTTTACTGCATCTGCCAGCTTGTTCTCCTTGAACATAACTGACAGAATAAAAGATATTTAAGACCAACTACAAAATATAAGAATGGTTCTTTAAATGTGTTTTGAACAGTAAGTTTGTGCTTTTTAAAAGGACTCATTGTAAGAGGAAATATTCCTTTGTTACTCCAAGGAGGACTCAATTCTTAAAATTTTAAATTTAGGAGACTGGAGCAAATGTAAAATTCTGTAGCTTTTAAAAAATTATTTTGCAGCTTTCTAATATGTGTAAATTATTAACAACATTTACAAGAAAAAAAGTAGAAACTTTTCTTCAAAGGGTGAGGTTGTACTAGGTTGAAATAGCAGGCAATGAAAAATAAGCAAATTGAAAACCAGGGTTTAGGATTGGGGATGGAAAGTGAGGATTCTGTGAGAAATTCCACATGCTGCAAAAAACTGAATCCACCTAAGCAACATAGTCAACTCACTGGTCACTGGGACTTGATAAAATAAGAGATGGGCCTGAGCACAGGGTTGTCCTTGCCTTTGAACTGAGCTGCCTTTTCATCACAGCTGAGCAGA
This sequence comes from Balaenoptera physalus, assembly GCF_965194825.1. Classification (NCBI taxonomy): domain Eukaryota; kingdom Metazoa; phylum Chordata; class Mammalia; order Artiodactyla; family Balaenopteridae; genus Balaenoptera; species Balaenoptera physalus. The sequence continues at coordinate 77,812,278 of NC_138896.1, forward strand.
CTCAGCAGGAGCCAGTTCTGCTGAAGTGGTACCTGCACCTCTCAGAGGAGACCACTGGAGAGGGGACAGGGGTCAGGGAGAGCTCAGGCCCTGGAGGTCACCAGGCTGCCCTAATCCTAATGGCTTCAGAATGACTTCTGTAGCTCCAGGCCTGCCAAAACTGAGAAGGGGCAATGCCAAGAGGGAGTTTTTTAGTGAGTTTTCACACAAATGCAGCCCTCAGTGGAAGAGTTGTCATTGACTAAACAGCAGCAGCCTCCTTTACTCCACACTTGCTCACCTCCCATCTGGTCTCCTATAATGCAGATCTGACTGAATGACTTCCTTTCTTAGAACTCTTCAACTGCTCCCCCATTGCCTCCAGATAAAGCCCAAACTCCCTGACATCATACATGAGGCCCTTCACGGGAAGGCTCACCTGGTCCTCCACTATCCCCAGCCTTACCCCAGCCTTGCCAAACCACTCCTGCTATCTCCCAGGACCAGGCTTTCTCATAGCCTCTCCATCTTTGCCTATTCGTTTCTTCTGCTTGGGAGTTTCTTCTCATCCCAATTTTTTACCCTAGTCCTACTCAAATATTTAGGTATCAACATATTCCTCACCTCCTCCAGGAAGCCTTCTCTGTCCATAACACCCACTCTGGCCCAGGCTAAGTCTCCTACTTTTCACACACTTTTAAAATCACCTCTTTACTTGTCTCTTTACAATGTGGCTGTGAGTTCCATTAAGACAAGAATTCTGTCATACTCACTGTTGTATTTCTGGCCATAGCACCCAACTGTGTTCGCAATACCACATATTCACTTATTAAATGAATGAAAGAACAATGGAAGGAACCCTAAAGAGAGCGTCTTGTATGAAAGGAAGAGACCAGAGCATGTGATAGCTGAGTCCCTTCAGTTCTTAGATCCTACAAAGAAGAAAAAGCATGGAGAAGCTCCATATTTAGCCAGAATACCTAAAACATGCTGAAGCATCTTCATGCTTTCAAATATTACCCAAAGGTATCTTTTTGGCTGTTTTCTTTATAGAGTTCTGAAATTTAGTTACTTAAAAAAAAATTTTCTTTTCTCCATATCACATATCTCTGTAGTTTCTGTTATCCAAATCTAGGGTATCAGTCAAACCTTTCAGCTGAATCAACAAAAACAACGCAGTCTGGTTTAAGCAGAAAAGGAGGAGGATTTACAAACCACCAGCAATACTGGAGAACCAGGGTTGGGGAAAATAACCCAGAACAATGCCCATAGTTTTGATGCGACTGGTCTAGTGCAGACACTATTGCCCCAGCTGCAGAATACCAGAAACTGAGATTTACAGCACAAACCCAGCTGCCATGGACCACTGAACACCACCACTAGCCCTGTAGCTGTGCAGCGCCATGGCCTCAACCTTACAGGCTCTGCAGCAGAAAGCGTGTCACATTCTCAACATTCCAGCAACTCTGGGGCAGCTACATCTAATGAGCAGAGCCAGGGTGGGGTACACAGCCCAGCTGCAAAGGAGGCTGAGAAACCAAGCGTTGACATTTTCACCTTCCATCAGGAAAGGTCCTTCGTAAGATCAGAAGAGAGTTCAAAATATGGGTAGCCAAAAAAGAAAGAAAGAAAAAGAACCCATATCTACCCACCTAGGGAGAGCGTGTTTGTTAGCTCCCGAACCTGGAAACTGAACCATCCTGAAACAATTTCTCTCAACTGTCTCTCTCTCTCAAGTTCCTATACGTATATAAAGCTAAGATTTGACTTAGACACTTGTCCAAATGTGGTCCATGCAACTCTTTGTTGCCAGTCTATGATAAGATAACTACAAAAATTGAGAGTACCTATGTATCACACCAATATTCAAGAACAAGACTGATGGACTTGTCACCGTGAGAAGTGTATAGACAAATTGAGATGTTTCTGAACGCATGAGTCACATGTGGCCAGAACCACACAATGATCATACACAGTAGGACCGCATATTGTTCCAGGACAAATTAGATATTTTAAAAAAGAAACAGGTAGCTTGGGAAGCATGAATTTACAGGCCTGCAAATCTCTCATAATGCTTCAGAAATACCTTTTCTTTTTTTTATTGTGGTAAAATACATACAGCAAAGAATTTGCCATCTAACCCATTTTTAAGTGTATACTTCAGCAGCAGTGTAGTATTAAATACCTTCATAATGTTGTACAACCAACACCGTCAACCACCTCTAAAACTCCATCTTATAAAACTGAAACTACCCATTAAATGATAACTTTCCATTCCCCCTACCCCCAGCCCCTGGCAACCACCATTCTACTTTCTGCATCTACAATTTTGAGTACTCTGAGTACCTGATACAAGTAGAATCATATAGTGGTTTTTGTGTAATTGGCTTATTTCACTTAGAATAATGTCCTCAAGGCTCATCCAGAGCATACATCAGGATTTCCTTCCTTTTTTAATACTGAATAACGTTCCATTGTATGTATATACCACATTTTGCTTATCCATTCATCTGCTGATGGATACATAGGTTGATTACACATTTTAGCTATTGTGAAAAATGCTGCTATGAACATGAGTGTACAAATACCTCTTTGAGACCCTATTTTCAATTCTTTTGGTTATATGCTCAGAAGCAGAGTTGCTGGATCATATGGTTGTTCTACTTTTAATTTTTTGAGGAACCACCATACTGTTTTCCACAGTGGCTGTACCACTTTACATGCCCACCTACAGTATATATGGGTTTCAATTTTCCCACATCCTGTCCACCATTTATTATTTTCTGGTTTGTTTGTTTTTGATAGTCACCATGCTAACAGGTGTGAAATACTATCTAATTGTAGTTTTGATTTGTATATCTAATTGTAGTTTTTATTTGTATTTCCCCAGTGATTAATGATGCTGTGTGATCTTTTAATGTGCTTACTGGCCATCTGTATTTCTTTAAAATGTCTCTCCAAGTCCTTTGCCAATTTTTAAATCAAGTTGTTTGATTTTTGTTGTTGAGTTTCAGAATTTCTCTCTATATTCTGCATATTATTTCCTTATCAGATATATAATTTACAAGTATTTTCTCCCATTCTATGGGTTGCCTTTTCACTCTGCTGATACTGTCTTTGGATGCACAATTTTTAAATTTTTTCATGAAATCCAATTTGTTTACTTTTTCTTTCATTGCCTGTGCCTTTGGTGTTATAATCAAGACATCACTGCCAATCCAATGTTGTGATGCTTTTGATCCAAATTTTCTTCTAAGAGTTTTAGGTCTTACATGTAGGTCTTTGATCCATTTTGAGTTAATTTTTGTATATGGCATCAGGTAAAAGTCCAACTTCATTCTTTTGCATATGGATATCCAGTTTTTTCCCAGTACCACTTGTTGAAAAGACTCCTTTCCCCACTGAATGGTCCTGGCACCCCTGTCAAAAATCATTTGACCATATATGTGAGGGTTTACTTCTGGACTCTCCATTCATGGTCTGTGTTTATGCCAGTACTACACTGTTTTGAATATAATAACTTTGCAGGAAGTTTTGAAATCAGAAAGTGTGATTTCTTCCAGCTTCATTCTTCATTTTCAAGACTGTTTTGGCTATTCAGGGTCCTTTGAGATTCCATATGAATTTTTTTCTTTTTTTTTTTTAACATCTTTATTGGAGTATAACTTCTTTACAATGGTGTGTTAGTTTCTGCTTTATAACAAAGTGAATCAGCTATACATATACATATACCCCCATATCTCCTCCCTCTTGCATCTCCCGCCCACCCTCCCTATCCCACCCCTCTAGGTGGTCACCAAGCACCGAGCTGATCTCCCTGTGCTATGTGGCTGCTTCCCACTAGTTACCTATTTTACATTTGGTAGTGTATATATGTCCATGCCACTCTCTCACTTCATCCCAGCTTACCGTTCCCCCTCCCCGTGTCCTCAAGTCCATTCTCTATGTCTTCATCTTTATTCCTGTCCTGCCCTTAGGTTCTTCAGAACCTTTTTTGTTTTTTAGATTCCATATATATGTGCCAGCATACAGTATTTGTTTTTCTTTTTCTGACTTACTTCACTCTGTATGACAGTCTCTAGGTCCATCCACCTCACTACAAATAACTCAATTTCATTTCTTTTCATGGCTGAGTAATATTCCATTGTATATATGTGCCACATCTTCTTTATCCATTCATCTGTCGAAGGACACTTAGGTTGCTTCCATGTCCTGGCTATTGTAAATAGAGCTGCAATGAATATTGTGGTACATGACTCTTTTTGAATTATGGTTTTCTCAGGGTATATGCCCAGTAGTGGGATTGCTGGGTCGTATGGTAGTTCTATTTTTAGTTTTTTAAGGAACCTCCATACTGCTCTCCATAGTGGCTGTATGAGTTTACATTCCCACCAACAGTGCAAGAGGGCTCCCTTTTCTCCACACCCTCTCCAGCATCTATTGTTTGTAGATTTTTTGATGACGGCCATTCTGACCAGTGTGAGGTGATACCTCATTGTTTTGATTTGCATTTCTCTAATGATTAGTGATGTTGAGCATCCCTTCATGTATTTATTGGCAATCTGTATATCTTCTTTGGAGAAATGTCTATTTAGGTCTTCTGCCCATTTTTGGATTGGGTTTTTTTTGGATATTGAGCTGCATGAGCTGCTTGTAAATTTTGTAGATTAATCCTTTGCAAGTTGCTTCATTTGCAAATATTTTCTCCCATTCTGAGGGCTGTCTTTTCATCTTGTTTATGGTTTCCTTTGCTGTGTAAAAGCTTCTAAGTTTCATTAGGTCCCATTTGTTTATTTTTGTTTTTATTTCCATCTCTCTAGGAGGTGGGTCAAAAAGGATCTTGCTGTGATTTATGTCATAGAGTGTTCTGCCTATGTTTTCCTCTAAGAGTTTGATAGTGTCTGGCCTTACATTTAAGTCTTTAATCCATTTGGAGTTTATTTTTGTGTATGGTGTTAGGGAGTGTTCTAATTTCATTCTTTTACATGTAGCTGTCCAGTTTTCCCAGCACCACTTATTGAACAGGCTGTCTTTTCTCCATTGTATATTCTTGCCTCCTTTATCAAAGATAAGGTGACCATATACTATAGAAATTATCCCTGAAAGTATGGTCTTTTGGCATTGGCTCTTTTTCACGCAGTATGATTCTTTGGAGATCCAGCCAAGTTGTTATGTTTACCAATAATCTATTCATTTTTATTGCTAACTAGTATTCCATGGTATGGATACATCAGCTTGGTTAACCATTCACCTATCTAAGGACATTGGATTCTTTCCAGTTTTTAGTTACTACAAATAGGCAACTATAAACATTCATGCACTAGTTTTTTCCATGAACATAAGTTTTCTTTTCACTGGGATAAATGCTTCTGGAGTACAACTGCTGGGTCTTATGAGAGTTGTAATTTAGCTGTAAAAGAAACTGCCAAACTGTTTTCCAGAGTGGCTGCACCACGTATACTTGCTTTCACAGAACAGAAAGGCCAATTTATTACCCTTTCTTTCTATAGTTCATGCCTTTAATATCAATTCTATGAACTTGTTACCTAGCCCTACATTCTGAAGATTTTATCCTATAGTTTTTCTCACAAATTTATAGTTTTATGTTTTACATTTAAGTCCATGATCTACTTTGAGTTAATTTTGCATAAGGTGTGAGATTTAGGTTAATGTTCATTTTTATTGTCTATGGATGTTCAATTGATCCAGCAACATTTGTTTAAAAAAAGGCTATCCTTCCTTCACTGAAATGTTTTTGCACCTTTGCAAAATATCAGTTAAGCATATTTGTGTGGGTGTATTTCTGGGTTCTCTGTTCTGTTCCACTGATTTATGTCTCTGTCTCTCCAATAATACAACACTCTCTTGATTACTGTACTTATATTGTAAGAGTTAATACCAGTAAAGTGATATTTCCTACCTTATTCTTTTTTTCAAAGAATGCTTTAGTTAATCTAGGGCTTGTGTCTTTCCGAAAAATTTTTATAATAAGCTTGTCTACTTCAAAAAAAACCCTGGATGGAAGTTTGATAGAAATTTCATTTATCCTACAGCTCAGTTTTGGGAGAATTGACACCTTTACTATGTTGAGTCTTTCAAACCATGAATACAGTGCAGATCTCATTTGTTTAGGTCTTCTTTGATTTTTTTCATTAACATTTTGTTAATTTCAGCATGCAGAACCTGTACATGTTTTGGTAAGTTCATATCTAAGTATTTCATTTTCTTTGGAGTTATTATAAATGGTATTATGTTTCTAATTTTAGCTTCCACATATTCATTGTTAGCTTATACAAATGTAGTTAATTTCTGTGCATTCAGTTAAGTCTCAGGATACAGGACAACACACATGAGAGACAGTGGTCTGTAGTTTTGTTCTGGAGGGTTTTTCTTTGTTTTTGCTTTTTTTTTTTTTTTAATATTATTTTTCTGTTTTGGGTGTCAAGGTAATACTGGCCTTATAAGTTAGTTGGAAAATATTCCCAGATCCCTTTTTCAGCAAGAGATTAAGTAAAATTAGTGTTAATTCTTTAACTATTTGGTAAAAATCTCCAGTGAAACTATCTGGGCCTGGAAATTTCTTTTTCAAGAGCTTTTAAATTACAAATTCAACTTATTTGTTATAAGATTATTCATGTTATGCATTTCATCTTGGTTGAGTCTGGTAGTTTGCAGTTTTTGAGGAATTGGACCATTTCCTCTAAGCTATCAAATTTATGAGTATGAAGTTGTAATATTCCTCTCTCAACTCTTTAATGACTACAGAATCTATAATGGTGTCTCTTGTTTCATTTCTGATATTGTTGATTGGTACCTTCTCTCTTATCTTGTTATCAATTTTATTGATTTTTTTTTCAAAGAAGAAGCTTTTAATTTTATTGATTTTCTCTATTTTTTCTGTGTTTTCAATTTTATTTATTTCTGCTCTGTATTTATTATTTCCTTACTTATACTTGTTTTGGGTTTATTTTGTTCTTCTTTTACTGGTTTACTGAGGTAGGAACTCTGAATATTCATTTGCTACCCTTCCTATTTTCTAATGTAAGTATTTAACACTATAAATTTCCCTCTCAGCACTGCTTTAGCTGCATTCCACAAATTCTGATATGTTGTAGTTTCATTTCCATTCAGTTATATGTATATTTTTTCTTTGAGACTTCACTTTTGAAGCATGGATTATTATCTATTTAGCATCTGTGAACCATGAATTATTTGTAGATTCTCTTCTCTATTACTGAATTCTAGTTTGATTCCAGTATTGTCATAGGGCATATTCTATGAATTAAATTCTTTTAACTATGTTGAGGTTTGTTTTACCACTCTGCATATGGTCTATCTTGGTGAATGTTACATGCATACTTGAAAGTAATGTATAATCTGCAGTTTTTGGGTGGAGTGTACTATATATGTCAAATAGCTCTTGTTAGTTGATAGCTGTTCAGTTCTTCTATATCTTTGCTAATTCCTGTATTTAGTTCTATCAATTGTTGATAGTGGGGTGCTGAAGTTCCCAACTATTATTGTGAATTTGTCTATTTCTCCTTTCATTTCTATGTGGTTTTAGTTCATATATTTTGAAGCTCTTTTAGCTGGTGCATACACATTTAGATTTGCTGTCTTCTTGGTGGATTACTTCTTTTATTATTATATGTCACCTATTGTCCCTGGTGATTTTCTTTGCTGTTAAATCTACTTTTTCCAATATTAATATAGCCATTCCTCCTTTTAAAAAATTTGTCTTAACATGATATCTTTTTCAATTCTTTTACTTTCAACTTACCTATGACATTGTGTTTGAAGTGAATTTCTTATAGACAGTATATAGTTGTGTCACATTTTTGTTGTTGTTATTGCTGTTGTTGAATCCACTTTGGCAATCTCTGTATTTTAATTGGTATATTTTGACCACTTATATAAAGTAATTACTGATATGTTAGGGCTTACTTCTGCTATTTTATCATTTGTTTTCTGTTCACTTCCTTGGTTTCTCATTCCTCTGTTTCTCTTTCCTGGCTTTCCTGAGAGCTACCTGAAGTATTTTTAGGATTTCACCTTCAATTATTTAAACAATTTTTGAGTATACAGTTTTGCATATTTTCTTAGAAATTGCCATATGTGGTGCAATTTACATATGCAACATGTCACAACCTACTGATATAAATGTTTTACCATTTCAAATGGAGTATTGAAATTGTACTTCCATTAAGGTCCTTTTACCTTACCCATTTTTAATATACAGTTATCAAATTATTTCCTTTATATACATTGAGCACAACAGATACTGTTAATGATTTTTGCTTCAACCATCAAATATGATTCTAAAAACTTAAAAGAGAAAGATAGTCTATTACATTCAGTTCTATTTTCTTCCATTCCACTGTTCTTCCTTCTTTTCTGAAGTGCTAGTCCTTCTTCTGTTATCATTTCCTTTCTTTTTAGAGAGCTTTCTTTAGTCTTTCTTTAAGGATATATGTGCTAGTCTGTTGGTGGGAATGTTAGTTGGTGCAGCCACTGTGGGAGACAGTATGGAGGTTCCTCAGAAAACTAAAACTGGAATTACTCTATGATCCAGCAATCCCACTCCTGGGCCTATATCCAGACAAAACTATAATTCAGAAAGATACATGCACCCCTATGTTCATAGCAGCACTATTCACAATAGCCTAAATGTCCATTGACAGGTGAATGGATAAAGAAGATATAGTATATATATACAATGGAATACTACTCAGCCATAAAAGAGAACCAAATATTGCCATTTGCAGCAACATGGATGCAACTAGAGATTATAATATTAAGTAAGTCAGAAAGAGAAAGACAAATACATATGATATCACTTACATGTGGAATCTAAAATATGACACAAATGAACCTATCTATGAAACAGAAAGAGAACCATGGACATAGAGAAAAGACTGGTGGTTGCCAAGGGGGAGGGGATTGGGGAAGAAATGGAGTGAGAGGTTGGGGTTAGTAGATGTAAGCTTTTGTATACAGAATGGATAAACAACAAGGTCCTACTGTATAGCACAGAGAACCACATTCAATATCCTATGATAAACCATAATGGAAAAGAATACGTTAGAAAAGAATGTATATACATGTATAATTGAATCACTTTGCTGTACAGCAGTAATTAACACAACATTGTAAATCAACTTACTTCAATTTAAAAAAAAAAAAAAAGGATATATGTGCTAGTGACAAATACTCTTGGTTTCCCATTATCTGAAAATGTCTTTAGTTCCCTATTCACTCCTGAAGGATAGTTTCACCAGATAGAGAACCTGTGGCTGAAAGTTTTTTCTTTCTGCACTTGAAAAATGTGCCAAATCTCTCTGGATTCCATAGTTTCAGATGACAAATCTACCATCATTTTAATTGGAATTTATTTCCCTATAAATATTGAGTGGTCTCTCTCTGATTGCTTTAAGATTTTTTTTCTTTATCTTTAGTTTTTAGAGGTTTAATTATGATGTGTCTTGGTATAGATTTCTTAGGATTTGGGTTTATCCTATTTTGGGTTCACTCATCTTTTTGAATCTGTAGGTCTATACCTTCTGCCAAATTTGGGAAATTTCAGCTATTGCTACTTTGAATACTTTTTCAGCTCCATATTCTTTCTCCTCTCTTTCTGGTACTCCAGTAACATATTAGATATTTGTTACTGCACAGGTCCCTGAGCTGTGTTCATTTATTTTCCAGTCTACAGTGTCTCTGTTATTCAGACTAAGTTCTATTGATCTGTCCTCAATTTCACTTGATTCTATCATCTGTTGTCTCCACTCTACTATTGAATCCTTCCAGTGAGGTTTTCAAAAAGTAGAAAACCTCACTGGAAGGATTCAGTGCTTGTTCAATCAGTTTTATGATAATTGTTTTAAATTTTTTATCAGATAATTCCAATATTTGATTCATCTTGGTGTTGGCATTAGTTCTCTTTTCTCACTCAAATTGTGATTTTTTTTTCTGGTTCTTGGTATGATGAGAGATTTTCAATTGCATCCTGGACATTTTGAATATACCTTAAAAGGTTTGTTTTGGGGCTTCCCTGGTGGCGCAGTGGTTGAGAATCTGCCTGCTAATGCAGGGGACGCGGGTTCGAGCCCTGGTCTGGGAAGATCCCACATGCCGCGGAGCAACTAGGCCCGTGAGCCACAACTACTGAGCCTGCGCGTCTGGAGCCTGTGCTCCACAACAAGAGAGGCCACGATAGTGAGAGGCCTGCGCACCGCGATGAAGAGTGGCCCCCGCTTGCCGAAACTAGAGAAAGCCCTCGCACAGAAACAAAGACCCAACACAGCCAAAAATAAATAAATAAATAAATAAATAAAAATTAAAAAAAAAAAAAAAAAGGTTTGTTTTGTTTTCCTATTATATCTTCGATTTTAGCAGGCAGTCACCCTATTTCAGCTTAGTATGGCTTCCTCTGGTTGGCTTCCTTGACTTGCTGACATCACTGCTAGGGGCAGAGTAGCTTGTTGCTAGGGGTTTTGGGGCTGGGGATGGGTTAGGCTGCCCTAGCTCTACTGATAAAGCTGCTGTGGGCAACTTGAGCCCACCACTGCTGGCAGGTGTGAGACGGAGGATGGATCGGCTCATTGGAGCTCTGCTAGCAATGCTGCTGTGGGCAGACTGGGCCACTGCTAAGTGCCAGCTGGGCTTCCCCTTTCCCAAAGGGAAAGCAGGCATTCCCTTCTTCTCTTCCTCCCACCCTCATTCCTCTGTCTCTCTGTATCTCTCACTGTGCCTGTCTCTCTCTCTTTTCCTTCTTCCCTTCCTTCTTTTCATCTATTTCTGTTGGCAGTTCAGAATTGCAGGGCTCTCCAGCTCCAGTCAGGGATATATAAGGAATAACAAGATAACCCAGGGAACTCAATGAGGCATCCTTCAATTCCCGAGGCCCATAGCCAGTCCTCCTTCTTCTTTTCTACCTTTCAGGGTCCTTTTATGATGGTCTGTTGAATTATTTCCAGACAATCTAAATTAAGTTGTATTTAGAGAGAAGGAGCAGGAATAAGTGAGTTTATGCCATCTTATCCCAGAACTGGAAGCCACTAAATGTTTTTTTAGAAATGGATTATTTAACTTGCTCTTCAAAATCCCATCACTGGTTTAAAATGAAAAGAAGCAAAGTAACTTGTTTAAGGTAATCCAAACAACTAGTGGTGAAAGGAGGGTTCACACTCAGACTGTCTGACTCTAGAGACCCCTGCCCTGCCTCAGATTCCCCACGGTTATTCAGGAGCGTTTCAGAGCAGAGACTCTCAGCCCCCTTCCTATATCAGCACACCTAGGGACCAATTCCCACCAGATGATAGATGGAAAGGAACCAGAGTCTAACTGGAGGGTTGAGAAGTTTCCAAATCAGACTCCATTTGAGATTCACTCCCAAGTGGCATGAAGTTACATGGCAAATAAGTTCAAAGAAACTCAAACAAACTCACTGTGTTGGTAAATATTCCCTCAGCGAAAATGCTTAACACAAAGTGAAGAAAGGGACTTGCATGATACCACTAAGATCTACGTTTCCTATCATGGGGCTGGCACATAGTAGGCCCTCGGTAAATATTCCTTGACTGTAACCAAAATGAACCAGTCCTTTTAAATTCTAGATGAGCCTTGGCTCAAACTACCTCCCACAACAGTGTTCCTGAGAACAAATAACCACATCATGACACCCTGTGGAATACTTGAGACACTGCACTCAGCAAGTTCTACCAACACCCAAATTCAAATGGACAGGGAGAAAGCAGAAGAGAAAACAGCTCTGCAAAGCGCATAATCAGTATTTAAAGGTCTAGAATGTTCTTTTATCATCAGCAGTCTGACCCCAATGGATAAGCTCTCTAAAATAAAAGTGCCTGCTTCCCATGCTTGGTGCTTATCTGAATTCCAGAGCATTTATATGATTTCCTTTCTTTTAAAACTAATTTTAAAATGTGATCCAAACCCTAACCAAGACAGCATGTTCCCAAATAGTATGGAATTTTGTATAATTTTCCTTTAGACATAAAATGAATAGGCAGCAAATTTAAAACATCCCTAAATTGTTCTAAGATGGAACATCCCAAAAATGTCCAATGAGAAAATGACAGGCAAGGTCCAAAAGAGCTCCTAGAAACTCTCATGATGTAAAAATATTAATAAATAATTGTTGTAAACTCTACTTGCATGGTTTGCTAACCATAGCTAAACTTATTGAGAGGATGGCAGGGTGGTTAAGAGGTCTGGAGCCTCCTAAACAGAAAAGTTTCCTAATGTCGTGCAAACTGATTTCTGTTGAACGTCATGATAAAAAGATTCTACTTTTGTTTTCCACATAAAAAACTGAAAACCCATCAAATTGAGAATGTAAAATATTGCAATTTTTTTTCATATTTTGTACTCCCCAAAAGAAAAGAAAAATGTATACAGGGGAATCACTATATGCAGCAAAAGTACATTTGCACACACATTGAACAGGAAATAGTTTTAAAATTTATATAACACTGATTTTACCTGAAAGTCATAGCTATACACATTATATAGCTTTTGTATCAAGCTTCAACAATGCATATACCTTTAATTTTTATGGACTTCTTTATTCTAATAGTATCTGACATCACAAAAAATAATTCGCTTATTGGAACACACAAAACTCACATGGAAAAGAGGGATTAAAAAAGAAATAATGGGACAAATAGAAAAATCTTTAAAATCTCATAATCTTATATATGATTCTGAGAAAGATATCAATGTAACTGATCTTCTGCAGATTTTCAGTTATGTACTTTCTTTTAATATTTACACATTCATTTTTCACTCTCTATTCTAAACTTGAAATTTAGTTCGCAGGATACTACCTGCCTTTCATGCTTGCTTTGTTGCTATTTAATTCCTAGGCTGCAATTCAATTGCAACTAGCTTTAAATTTTAAGTGCATCATCTAATCTTTGACTATTTAAATAATGAATATTTTAGTAATTAAAAATTGCCATTAAGATCACTCAAAAAAATCATTAAACTCTTCAGGATAAAAGTCTTTTCTTCTCCACACACTGTCAATAAACAAAGTGCTAATCTTGTCACTTTTTTGGCCACTGTCTCAGGAATGCTTCTTAAGTACTCAAAGGATTAAATTAAATCTCACCTGCAGACAGGCTTTACAATTCAGCCGAAAACCTCGTTCTCAAAGGAAAATTACTTTCATTATCTTAAGTTAAAACCAAAGATTCTGTCCTCTGGAATTTGCAGGAAAATAGCAGCATCAAAGAAAACAATTCACTTCAAGAGAGTTTGTTCTTCAAGACCCTGTCTAAAAGAATTATTTAAGAGAGAATTCATTTCGGGAAATATTTTCTCAAGGTCATTCTAAGACAGCCATAAAACTGTGTCATTTAAATTACTTCAAGTTGATGTCTTTTCACAATTTTGACTGTCTTCTTGGGGTTTTAAGAGGCTTTTTATTTTTAAAAAATTATTTTATTTATAGTCCTTGTTTTGAACTCTAAATTTGGCTTAGGGTCTTTTGCTTTTTTAAGAGGTTATATAATTTTATAAGCTAAACATTTGAAACCCGTGGAGGGGATAAGAATAAAATTTATATCTTTTGAGTTCAAAAATGAAATAATAGAAGAAACTGAATTTGAGATTAAAATATGTATGCATTTGGGGGCGAAATGACAACACTCTAGTACTCAAGAAACTATTTTCCAACTTAAAGTAGTCTATCTATGCTCTTTAATTTAATTTAAGAAATACTTAATAGGATAAAATACTCACATTGCAGAAAATTTCCTCCTAAGAAGAGATAGCATTTCAAAACTTTCCCCCACCATGTTGTTACCAGCCACTGTGGGGAGGATTAGGACATGGTCCATTTTTGGACTCTTGAATCTACTTCCTAAATAAACAAATCCTGGCTCTTTCTCCCCAAATCAAATACAAACCCAAAGGAAGGACAGGGAGATGAACTACTAGACTGAAAAATAGAAACATTATGTCAAAGCACCCTACATCATTATTTGCAGACAATTTATTTTGTTACTGGTTAGTATCCTTCATGTTAAATGTTCTGTCCCCTACAGCAAATGTTCCATTTCAAAAACATAGTAACATGTGCTGGAAATAGAAACCACCAAAGAATTACGTCTGGTGGCTATAGAATGTATTTGTGGTGGATTAGAAAAATGCACATTATTACTGAAGCTCACTATGTATGAATTTCACTATCAATATAATATGTAAAATAACCCAACGGTATATCAAAATTCTTTGTCAGTTGGAATAAAAGTTTTATGAAATAGAAATTAAAGTATATTTCACCATCACCAGGCTACCTATAAAAGAGAGTTCTGTTATATACAAGTATTAAAGACAAGATACTTGCAAATTCACTCTTTATTTTCATCTTAGAAACAACATGAAGTATAAAAAGTAACAGTTCTTCAAATAGATACATGAGCAGAATGACCTGTTAAAAGATCACTCTGTATCTTAGTGGGGTTTTTTTACCTTTGGTTTTTACATTTGACTCTTTAAACAATGTGTTTTATCTATACTTGGCAAGACTTGCTCCAGCCTAAACCTTCTAGAGCCCAGTCATAAATGGCTCTGGCAGGACCTCAAAGATAGATCCTACCTGTGCCCCAGCTTCCCTTCACTTCAGATGAATTTCTTCAGGGACACATAATCTTACATGTCATTCTTACTAAAGCCACGGTGTTGTGTCTGAGCCTCACAAATGTTATACAGTAATTCTGAGCATCTTTAACATTTATCTCAAATATTTTGGAAACTAAGCATGAAAGAATCTCTGGAAATGAAGAGTTTTCATGAGGTTAAGGCCAAATCCCTTCCTGAGAATTTTTTATAACATAATGAGTTATGTTCTTCATTGAAACAAAGGAGTGGGTGGACAAAACGCCCATGAGAATGTAATTCAGCAACCTCTGAGACACTAGCATCCAAATGATTTAAACAACTAAATACTGTCAGGGGTCCCAAAGGAATAATCTATTCCTATCACTCACTGTGTTGTGGTGAGTCACACATCTGCAAAAACTATAATCAATTATTAAAATATAAAAATTATCCAAAACAAGTGTGGCTTCCAACTTGACCACATACAAGAATCGTCTATCTGCTAATGCAGATTCTTGGGTCCCAGGACTGGAGGTGCTGACTCATTGGGTCCATGGAGAGATTTGGTAATCGGCATATTTTAACAAGTGCCACAGGTGATTTTGATCTAACAGTCCATGGACCAAAGTTTTAGAAACACCGAATGGGAAACCTTTTTATATCAAACTGAGTCCAAAATGAATAGTAACTACCCATTTCTCCCTCAATCATCATCTTCTTCAAGAAAAATGGACAATATTCTCCCTTAGTCCCTCATAACTGAAGTTATTTTTCAGAGGTCTGAGAATTCAAAAAGCATCTCCAGAATATGGATCCAGGTAGAGGCCGGGGGAGAAGGTTCCTTTTCCCTTGTACCTTCCTTCTCATGAATCGAATATACGTAAGTGGTTTTTGCATTTGATAGGAGCATCTTCTATGAGAAAGCAAGGTGCTGTGAAGATCCAGTCTCCCTAAAAGACTCTGAACACGTGAAATCACCAGTTACATGGCAAACCTTATCCACAACCTATCTTCACTTAGTACCCACTGGAGGCCAAAGACATAACTAAGGAGATGAAGATATAACAAGCACTCATAAAAACAACAGGACCTGGCAAATTCTAGCAGACAGAGCTTCAGCATAAGTGAAACAGATTCTGTATATTCTCTGCCTCTCAAGTTCCTGGTAAAAGAACTTCACGGGATCTTAAATGTATTGGGAGAAAAGAAGCACAAAAAGATTATGAACAGCAAACCTGCAGGCCTGTGATTTAAACCCTGGGGTTGGATAGACGAGCTGAAATGGGTAAGCAGCCCTTTCATTTTCTTCCCTTCAAAGTTGAACATCATTCCTTCCAGCAGTAACCATCTGTGCTTGAGAGGTCTGATTACAGCACATGCAGAATTTACAGAATAAAATAATGACTCAGGCTCCAGATTTATTCAGCTAATGGAAAGGGGTCTGTCTTCTGCAAAGTGTCAAAAATTCAATCTCGTCTGCTAGTCTGACACTAAAGAAAACGTAAACCGCTTCTTTTCCCAATTAGATTCAGGGTTCCTTAAACTTTCCTAGGAGGCCAGTCTTGTTCTGAAATTGGATATTTAAAGAAGCAGTCTGCTTTTGTTTATACACTTTTGTTTCCTATTAAGATCTAGAATGCATTTTGTTCTTTTATTGTCCAAGGCATCTTCCCCACGTAATTTCTGAATCTCATGGATTGATGTTTCTAGATGGCCATCAACAACTTCTATCTTTTATTAACAAACTCCTCTGGTGCCCTAATACCACGGGGTGCTGTCCTTAATCAGAGGAAACAGTAAGGTTTAGTGATTCAAATCTAGATGTATTCAAAGGTGCAACACTACAGATCACTGCAAAATTCTCCACAAAAGTATAGTAAAATGCAAGGGGCTGCTGCAAAGCAGCAGGAATCTTTCCAAAGGAAAATGGATCAGAGCTCATAAGCCAGATATTTTACCAATAATTAGTTAATGTGTAGTGTGAACCAACTGTGAAACCAAATGTAGCAATTAAAGCACATGGCATATTTAAATAACCCCTTAGAATAAAATTAAGGGGGAGGGAAATGGGAAATATTTGAAGTATTTCACTCTGGGAAAGGTACATTGAGTTACTGATAGGTCCGTTCTAAGGTGGCTTTTACATACTTACAAGTGCTTTTTTAAAAGAAAAAGATAGCTGTAACTTTAAAAAAAAATAAAAGAAATTTGCCCTCATACTTAAATTTCCACAGGCTCTCTCCCCTAAGGCTTCCTCTTTTCCATGATTCAGTAATTGCTGGCAAGAGGGGCCACTTGCACCTCAAAATAAGGGGCAAGTGGCTAATTATTTCTGTACAGGCCCATCTGCAAACTCAATCAGTTGCAGATGTAGAACTGTACCCACAAAAAAAGCAGCAGTTTCTATACCATAGAGGCCTAAATGCAGTGGAACTCCAACAGAGGCAACACAATAACCCAGCAGTAGATAGACATGAGGTACAGCTCTATTTAGTCCCCCAAAATGTGCTACCTTGGTGATTTTCTTTAAAACAAGTAAATAAGAACCACCAAAAAACTAGAATTATATTCAGATAAGCAAGTTAAATCTGCTCACGATACTTATCTTGGTCTAAATATTAAGCCTTAATTTCCTTCAGTGTTTGGCCTAACTCTACCTCAGTCTTTTTTTTAATTCAAGAAGGAAGGGAACAAGAAGGAAACCGTATGTCCAGAGGGAGGCCTCCCACACCAGGTGCTATGTTTGTTGATTGAATCCTCATGACGACCCTATGATTTCGTGACAATAATCCCTATTCCAAGGAAACCATTACATACCTACTAGATGGAGAAGTAATACTTGAACTCAAGTCTGTCAGATTCTAAACACTGCTTTTCTTTCCTTTTTTTTTTTTTAACCATAGTCACCTAGCCACCACTTTAATTTTTAATATTTAATGTGAATCGGACACAGCATGATCAAGAACGGCTCTTCTCTAAGCGCTTATTCCAGACTGGCTGACTACATACGATTAGCACTTTCCTTTGCCCCCACCCCACCCACCAGATACAGTCTCGGTAAAGGTCAGTGATAAGACAGTGTGCAGTAAATTGTTCATTAATAAGAAAATCAAGGCATCTTATTTACCGATATGTCTGATTTTATATAGTTTTTTAAATTTATTCAGTATTGAGCTAATATTTGTTTGCCAGGTACCTTTGCAGACCTGGTGAAGAAGCCAGACAAGCTCCCTGGCCCCATGGAGCTTATATGCACATTAGGGGACAAAATTAATAAACATGTCAACAAATGCTCATAAAACATAGTAACTTCAGATAGTGATAAGTTTGAAGTCCTACGGGGAAAAAATAAATAAATCAGACCAGGGAATAGAGAATGATGGGAGTTGGAACAGAGTTATGTCAGACAGGGCGCTTAAGAAGACTTCTTAGAGAAGATAACATCTGAGCAGAGACAGAAATGCTGTGAAGAACCGGCTGGGGAGAACAGCAGTGCAGGCTCTGAGGTGAAAAGCAGACGGGAGTTCAGGAACAGCAAGAAGGCTTCACAAACACAGGCCAACAGAAAGCATCATATCACCTGGTAACAAAGCTTTTACTCTCCAAAGAGATGTGACTGAAATCTCTGCAAAAACTGAGGCAGTCATCTATTCTTTTGTTATGAGTGTCTACTACATGAGGGCTATCTAGTTAGATGATTTATAGAGATACGTAAACTGCTGTGGGACTCCTAGCCTAGGGGTCAATTCACCAACAGCCTATCAGAGAAGATACCAGAGAGAGAGAAGAGAAGCAAAACCTGATGCCTGGAGACCCAAACAGAACCTTCCCCCCAAATCCAGACAGTCCCAAGGGGAACTCAGTATTAGACTGGGCAGTCCTCTGAGGTCAAGCTGGTCAAGCGGTATTCAGTCTCGAACACACTGGGTGGGATGCTGGAACATGTTCTTGAACTTCAGAGAACCTGGGATCCTATTTCTAGGGGCACTACAAGGTTTCAATCAAGGCTGAAAGGGGAAGAAACGTATCTGCAGCAACAAGACATTTTGTGACACAGAAATCTGGAGAGGCTTCCTGCACTCAGGAGTCATATCACATATGACAGCATATGCAGGCCTGTGAGAAGCTGGAATTCTCCCAATTAGCTGAGCAACATAAAGCAACTCATGTGGACATCCCAAGCTTCAGGGTTCTTATTCCCCTAACTGGAATAATAATGTTTCCCCAGCTATCCTCATTTATGCAACAAATACTAGGTGAGCACTGGACACCATGAGGTATTGGAACACAGTAGTGAACAAACAGCTCCTATCTTCAAGGTTCACGTCTAAGGGGAGAAGACCCAGAAATAAACAGGGAATTACAATATAGTGTGTTGTTACAAGTAAGTATAGAGCCACTGTGGCACCAAGAGAGAGTACCTACCTCATTCTGTGAGGTCGATGAAGATGTCCTGTAGAAAGTAACAACTAAGCTGATACTCAAGGGACAAGTAAAAATTAGCAAGCTGGGAAATGAGATGACAGGAGAGGAGAATGTTCCAGACTGAGGGAGGAAACCTTGCAAGGAGCAGAGGAAAGAGAGAGCAATGATTTGTTCTGGGACCTGAACGTAGTTCCAAATGGCAGGAGAAAAGAGTGTAAAGAAGGGTGGTGGGACAGAGGAGGCCCATATTTTATAGGGTGCTATGAGAATTCTAGGGACCTTTATCCCAAGGGCAATGGGAGTATTTAAAGTTGGGAGCATGGGGACAGCATGACTCGACTTGTGTTTGATAAAGATAATGCTGGCTGCTGTGGGTCAATGTATGGGAGGGGCTGAACGCAAGCAGGATGGGCAAGAAGCTCCCACAGCCATGCAGGCAAGATACTGTGAAGGGGTATCCAACGTGACAGTGACTGGACAACTTCAACAGGTCAATGGACAAACAACTGCAGTTCATCCATGCAATGGAACGCTACTGATACTCCGCAGACTGATACCCACCAAAGCATGGATGAACTTCAAATGCATTATCCAAGTGAAAGAAGCCAGGCCCAAAAAGGCTACATATGTATGGGTCCACTTATATGATATTCTGCAAAAGGCAAACATAGAAGGACAAAACAACAGATCAGTGGTTGACAGCAGCTCAGGCTAATTGCAAAGGGGCACAAAGGAATTTTGCAGGATGATAAAACTGT
Organism: Balaenoptera physalus; assembly: GCF_965194825.1. NCBI lineage: Eukaryota > Metazoa > Chordata > Mammalia > Artiodactyla > Balaenopteridae > Balaenoptera > Balaenoptera physalus. The sequence continues at coordinate 77,832,065 of NC_138896.1, forward strand.
TACATATCTTGATTGTAGTGATGGTCACATGACTATATGCATTTTTTAAAGAATTTTAAAAAAATTTTAAGACTGTTTTTTAAAGCAATTTTAGGTTTACACAAAATTGAGAGGAAGACATAGAGATTTCCCATATACTCTCTGCCCCCACACATGCAGAGCTTCCCTCGTTCTCAATATCACTCATCACAGTGGTACATCTGTTACAACTGATGAACCTACAATGATACATCATAATCACCCAAAGTCCATACTTTATATTATGGTTCACTCTTGGTGTTATATATTCTATGGGTTTGGACAAATATATAATGACAAGTATCTACCACTATAGTATCATACAGAGTATTTTCACTGTCCTAAAAATTCTCTGTGCTCCACATATTCATCCCTCTCTCCACCCACAACCCTTGGCAACCACTGTCTTTTTACTGTCTCCAAAGTGTTGCTGTATGCATTTTTTTTAAATGCATAGTTATACACCAAAGAGGGTACACTTTACTGTATAAAAATTATATATCATATATTTTAAGTCACTGGACCCCTAAAAAGTGCTTATAGGTCTAAAGGTTGTACCACTAAGACTCAAGGGAGAGGCAGAGTCCATGGCCTCCAGGATCTGTTTCTGTACAACTTCCTCACTCTCAAACACCCCATAGTTGGGTGTGGGATCTGCAGGGGACTAAGGTAGAAGCCAGCTGGAGGATTGTTGAGACTCCCTTGTCTCTGCTTCACTTGCAAAAAGAGGTGGGAAAGTGCTGGGGTCAAGGGTGAAATACATGCATGCCTACAAGATACCCCCCCCACACGCACACACACCCTCACAAACTGGCCCTGCCTAACTCCCAGCCTCCTCTCAACCATTCCTCTTTACTAAAGTCATACTGTATCCTCAAACTGCTAAGCTCCCCCAGCTCCGCCCTCTCTGGCTTGGCAAATACCTTATCTTCTTTCCCTCTTCCCCTGGTCTCCCTGAGACCTTCCTGCCCCTGACAGACGAGTGCCCTCCCTCCCTCTCCCCACCCCAACTCCTGCTCTCTTATGCTCTCAGCACCTGCAGTTCTTCATGACACTCTCTGCAGCTACATCAGGTCATTAACTCCATATTCATAATTGTAGCTTGACTTTTGTTTATTGACTACCATTTTCCACTGAAGCTCCATGGGGCAGAGAATCCATCTCTCTCTCTCATCTCCTGCTGTATTCCCAGCCCCTAGCACATAGTAGGCCCTCAATACATATGTGTTAAGTGAATTTCAATAAGCTGCTCATTAGAAATACTAGATCTGCTGAAGATGCTCTGGAACATCTTCCTGACTCTTCCAAATTAATAGTTACGGAAAGCAGGTGAGAAACACTCGTAAGACTTTTACAGAGAAGAAAGCTCCTTCCCCACTCATTTCCCTGATGCACGCAGCTGAAATACTCAAGATAAGACACATGCAGGACCTATTTACAGTTCAGAATGAGGTGCTTCCCTAGGCTGTAGATTTAATGGGAACCTTGCTCTGCTTGTTCCAGAATGAATGCAACTCCTGATTTGTAGATTCAGTAAGAGGCACAGAAATAATTTTCCATGGCCCTCTTGGAACTCAGATAAGTGCTAGAATGAAAACATTTACCAACAGATTAAGGTGGTTTCAACATTTCCATTATAAACCCCTATTTTCAGGGACTTATACGATAAGTCAGCTGTAAAACTTAATTCTGAACTGAAACTTGCCAAATAATGATAGACTGTATTCACAGATATTTTTAAAGAAAAAGAGAAAGAAGGAGAGAGAGAAAAAGTCCAACCCTTGGCCACTAGCAAGTTACTAAATTGCCAAAAAGAGAAAAACTGAAAAGCAGTTTTCAGTGTTTCTTTAAATCATCCTTGTAAGAGAGAAAATACCTTTGTTTTCAACATTAATTTTCAGAACCGGTGATCAGAGATGAGACCATTGCATAAATATGGGAAATGGTTTCATGGGAAAGTTGACTCAGAAAAACAGGGTGTTGATTCCATCACCATGGTACACTGGGCAGCCATTTTTTAAAAACCCACAAATTTAATCTGATAACATTTGTTTTTCAGTGTCCCAAGATGTAGGAAACAGCAACTCCTGCTGTTCTTTAGATACAATAAATTGAGCATAAACCATGCTCTCTTAGGTCCCTTATGGCCTTGGAGAGAAAAACAGACTTTGAGAAATGTGGGCAGTTCACGCACTGTCCATTTTGCTTAAACAAAAGTATAAATAAGTCACACAATTCCAGCAATGTGTCCTTTACCCAGACTTTAAAATTCCAGCATGTCTCCAACCAAGGTCAGAGGCAGCACCATCATGGATATCCTATGGGTAGTTTAACAATTATCACAGACTTGTTTGCTCTGTGCAAAGCTACTGATTGCTTTCAGGAAAAAAATGAAAAGGAACTTGAAATGATGTGACCCATGTGGATTCTGTTCTGGATTCTGTTCTCAATCCGCTCTAGGCTTTAGAGACATTAAACAGAGAGCCGGTATTATGGAAAAAGGCAGTAAAGTGCAGGGTAGGCAACTCTGGCCCAGAGGCCAGTTTCCAGTCCACCACCTGTTTTTGTAAACAAAACTTATTGAAACCCAGCCATGTCCATTTGTGTCTATACCTGCTTTAGTACTTTGCTTCAAATGGCAGAGTTGTGTAGTTGCAGTAGAGACCATCTAGTCCTTTAAGAAAATACTTGATAACCCCCAGTGCAGTGGACATGAGGAGGAGATTAGATCTCTGCGTGACCTTAGGCAGGTTAGCTAATCCCTTTGAGCCTTGGGTGCATCAACTGTAAAATGAGAAAATAAGAATATCTATCCCATAGGATAAATATGGTGGCTACAGGAGTTAACACAACTGTAGAATGCTGGGAGGAAATGGGATTTTTTTTAGAGCTGGCACCTGAATTTCATATGAGGGATAAAATTGCCTTTCCTTTGGGAAATATGAAATATTACACAGTCCTTTTTATGTAGAAAAGATGAGGAGCTAAAGGTGTAGTCTACAGGGAAACAGGAGCACAGAGACCTGAACTCCACTATACTCAGGTGGGCTATGGCCAAGATGAGAAGAAAGGTAGTCAGGTGGGCCAGGGAGAGAAGTGGGCAAGAGACAGGGCTGAGCAACTGCCTCTTGGCAAGCTGCTGAAATGAGCAGACAAAGGTGACCAATGAGAAACTCCACATGATGAGGCAGCACTAGATTTTTGAAGAATCAGGGAAGCCCGAGGCTCTATTTACTCAAGTCTGCCCGATTGTGACCTGCTCTCCCACCTCAAAGTTTCAGGAAAGGCTCCTCAGCCCCCACATGCCTTATGTGAGTGGTAAGAGTGGAAATTAAGGAAGGGCAGTTGTGTTCCATGACCAGGTAAACAGAACAACCAGACCGCAAGGAAGGAGATATAGGTGAGCTCAACAGTACAACAAGGGTAGAAATTCACAACTGATGGGCATCCTGAGAACAGGAGACTCTGAGGGATGGTGAGGACTCTGGGGAAGGGGTGGGCTTCTTACTGGATGTGGGACAGGACAAGAAAGCTGTATTTACTCATCTCAAAGGACAGGCTGACCTCAGCTGGTACCTGACTTACACACATCAGGAACTTAGCATAGGAGCTGATACAAAAGATCACTTGCCGATCTTTCAAATATTCTTGCCATTGTGATTATTGTTGTTGTTTACTGGTAGTCAGAAAACTTGATTCCCATTGTTTTTCTATCTCATAATCTCAATCAAACCATTTAACTACTTCTAGACCTCGGCTTCCTCATCTATAAGAATAGCTGTCCTGATGACCCCACAGGATTGTGGAGGGGATTGAATGGGACAACATGTACCCTATGAAAACTGTAAAGCCCTATCCCAATGTAATGTGACAACATTAAGAAGCAGTTGACTCTTTGGGTAAAACATTAACAAGGCTAACCCCCTGAAAACCAAAACTTCAAAGATCTAGAAGCAGTTTACATTTTCTCCCCATTTAATTCCAGGAAATAAAACTGGTAACCTCCTCAAAGTTGCAGTAGGAGATACGAAGAGACAGGCAAGCCAACTGCAGTTCATGGTACCTTCTTCCCTTAGCCTGAGATCATTTATTCAAAAGTGTGCCTTTAAACCATCTGTGAACTCTACCTTCAAGTTCTTACTAAGTTAAACTTTGCAACAGCTATCAATTGTATGGCAGTCATTATATCCATCTGTCTCGTAGAAGTAAGTCATATTATTTTAGGAAAACAGGTGAGAATAATATAAAGTCATCCTTTAAATAAAGTTTTATACGGTACCTGCGCCCCGACCTGGGGCTATAGAGCTATTTCTTTAGGGGATAGTGCTTCAGATGGCGCTTAAAGAGAAATAGCAGGACTATGCCCAAGCATGGCCAAAAGTGATGAACCTGCTTTGAACTGAAATAGGAAAGCAAACATTGCGGAACAGGGAAAAAGGGGTTCAAGGGTTTCAAAATAAAAATTCTAGAGAAACTCCAGTTCAAACCACTAGAGCCAATTTTATTTTGAGATAACATACAAATGAATTCTAGACATGGAACATGGTGGGTGAACAATAATATTGAGTAAATGACTGAATAAGTGCCATTTGTATATATAATATGATCCTCAGTATATATAAAAATGGGTTATTGTGTATTAAGTGTTTATTACGCCCCACATACTCTGTTGGGTATTTTGAACACCCATCATCTCATTCCACTCTCAAAACAATACTATGGGGGAAAACGTGTTCTTATTTTAACAATGAGAAAATTGAGGCTTAAAGGAGTAAAATAACTTGACTAAGTCCACCCAGCTAGATCACTGGCTCAAGACACTGTCTATCAATAAAAACATGGGCCAGATCTTTTAGAATAATGGTTAAAATCAAGTGGTTTTGCCAATACCCAACCAAGCAAGATGGAAAAATCAATACAGTAACATAAGCAAATGCCTGTTTTCAAGATGCTTCCATTTTTATTCATTCATTCAAAACTGCCCTCATGCTCAGTATATGCACTTTTCTATTAAAAAGCAATTACGATCTGACATGGGCCAAATGTTGGTCTTCAGAGGTTCACAGCACTCGTGGCAGTGCAATGTAATTCAATATTCCAACACAGGGGCTACCAAAGACAATGCTAGTGTTGGGTTGCAGCACTCGTTACCTCGGGCGAGACACAGACCCTCTGTGTATAAACTATCAAAGCCCCACTACACTTAAACTGAAAGGCCAAACATGGCAACCTGGGTCCCTTTAATCAACATCTGCTTAACAGTTTGCCTCTTTGCACCAGCCAGCAAAGGGAATGTGATACAGCCTCCCTGCTATAAAGCTGGGATAGGCCAAGCGAACAACCTGAGCTTATGCATTCTAGATGAGATGGCAGTGTTCCCTGATGGGGAGGGCAGACATAAGGAGAAAAGACAGGCATCAGTTGCTGTCAAGTTTCAGAGATTTTCTCTCCCAGCAGAACAGCAAATAAAGCAAGTTATTCTCCTCCCTTCCAAGAAGTGATATCACTTTTTTCAGACAATAAAACTCATGGAAAGTGAAATGGTTTGATTATCTTTAGCACCAGTAAATTTTATTGTAATCCGTGGCCAAATATATTTATGTCTGGTTCTAATATGCAACCTTAGCTTCTATTATTCAGAGAAAATTTGAAGACATTAAAAGACATTAGTCATCAAGTCCGCCCCAAAGAGCTCAAGCAGTACTTTTCTACTAGAACATCCTGTGTAATAGGCGAGACGGACAGACTGCCGAGGTACGGGATGCTGGCTTCCAAATCTGCCACTATCTGGAGGCCCATTAGCCCCATTACCAACACAACCCAGCTGCAGAGACTCTCCTTATTTTTGTTGAATTCATTCTATCTCTACCTCTTGGCCCACCCTGGTCTGAGCATTTTCTACCTGCACTTGTCCCTCTGTTTTGAGGGTTGCCCTCTTGTGGTTGCTACTATCTGCCCACATTTCAACAACAATAACAACAGGGGTGGATCGAGATTTTGTGGGGCCTGAATTGAGTGGGAGTGGGGAAAGCTCATTAAAGAAATACAGGAATATCTTAGTTTTGCAAATTAAAAAAACGTAACATGAGAATACACTCCCAGTGCTTTGGAAGACACCTGCAAAAGGGAGGGGACACAAACTTGAGCATAACTAGGTTCCCAATAAATTCATCTCTGTTAAGTAACAACTAATGCTTATTGAGCAATGTCCAGAAAACCCTCAGATCATCCTGCCTTGCCAGGCAACACCTTAACTACTTGCCATGTGACAATCTTTCCTTCACCTGGAGACAAATACTTTTAAAAACCTGTCCTTAGATGACACAAGGTTAGTCTGTTCCATTCCTAGGATATAACTTACACTGATTCCCATAAGGGGAGGGAAGGAAGACATGAAACGTCATTGGGTCTCTATAGCTTTCTCAAAGTCATAAGGATGTTTGCATGCTTGCTACAACTTGGTGATGTTTCTCCTGAAAAACAGGAGAAACCTACTTCTCAATGCCCCAAATAAGAAAGGAAGAGTTACAACTCAGTGGCCTCACTGTCAACCATCTCAGATATAAGAGAAAGATACAAATGAACAATACTGACCGGGTCTCCTAGCACTGCCCAGACTTAGAAGAAACTCACACAAAAGGGCATCAACCTTCAAGAGCTGAGAAATCACTGTTGGTAATAATTAGTCATTACTTACTATCATCCCATTAGAAAACAGAAAGGACCATGTGGAAAGTACTCTCTGATGTTGGTCTCACAGAGCTCTCAATCCTGCACTCACTGTCTTATAAAAAGAATTAATCAATATAGTAAGAGTTTGGCAAGAATAAAGGTATCTACCCTGATCATTTGGTTAGAAATGCTCCTCAAAAAAGGACTCATTAGGAGCCAGGCACTCTGACAGGCCCTTTTCACACATTCTCTCTTGAATCCTTACAACTTCTCTGTGAGGTGGGTACTACGATCATGTTTATCACAAAGATTAGAGAAACTGAGGCTGAGAGCAGCTAAAGAACTGGTCTAAGCCACAGAGTCAAAATAACAGAAGCCAAAATTTAATTCCAGGTGTTTTCTGCTTCCCATTGTTCCAATGAAATGTTTTTTATTTCTCATCTGTTCCTCCTTCCTCGAACACAAACACATATCGTAAACAATGGCTATTAAATCTTAACTTTAAAAAAATTTCTAATTTTTTATATTTTAAGTTCAATTCTGGTAAACCACACACCACATAAAATTTACCATCTTAACCATTATTAAGTGTACATTTCAGTGGCATTAAGCACATTTGCTTTATTGTGTGAACATCACCACTATCCATCCACAGAACTCTTTTCATCTTGAAAAACTAAAACTCTGTACCTATTAAACAATAACTCTCACCTTAACACTTTTTGGTTGTTTTTTTTTTTTCTTTTAATTTGTTAGCATCAGGACCCACAGTGCCTCAGCACATCTTGGCCTTACTTCAGAACTGCTGGATTCTTCTCAATTGCAAAGCCTATGGCAAGACCTCAGCTGACTGGGTAGGCTTCTGACTTACCTATGTGATTCTTCAGCGTCTCTCTGATATGCCTAAAATACAGCACCAAAGTAACTTCCCAGAACCTTGTCTTCTTCTGTTAAATTGGAATAAGATCAGTACGTACCTGTCATGAGGGTGTCATGAAGATTAAATGACATATTCATTCAATATAATCCACAAATATTAATTCAGCTCCTATTACCTGGCAAAGGCTGATCTGTGCACTTGGGCTACATGAGTAAACAAAACACACAAAAATCCCTGCCACTGTGGAACTTAGATCCAGCAAAGCAACATAATTAGTAAGTAAATGATAGAGTGTATTGAAAGGTGAAATATTATGGGGAAAAAAAGAACAAATAGAGCAAGATAAGGAGGATAAAGACTGCTGGAGTGGGGGGCAAGCAGGATGCACTACTTGCATGAGGTGTTCAGGGAGGGTTTCATTGAGAAGGTGACAGTAGAGGAAAGACTTGGAGGTGGTGAGGAAGTTACCTTTATAACATGTAAAGTATCTAACACCCAGCACAGAGGAGCTCAGTAAATATTAGCTGCTATTATGAAATAAAATAATAATCACAATGATGATAACAATCATAAATATCTTCTTGATCTTGCCCCTAGGAGGTCTGATAAAGCTACAGAAGTGAAAAATAAAATTAAAAATTTATTACTTTTCTTTGCATTATGTTCACACTAAATTTTTCTCTAAATAACTGATTTCTAGTTAGCGGGTATACTCATAGAGATGTAATCAATATGATTTTCAGACAAGCTCTTGTAAAACAAATCATCAATTCAGATTACAAATTTCTGTATTAAAATATCCTATACTTTATAATCCTTCAGTTATAATTCCCAATATCCAAACATACTCTAAAGTAGTGACTATCTGGAAACCCATCCTGAACCTACACCTCTCCTTCACATTTAAAGAGACACATACCCTGACAAGGAAGGTATACAGACCCGTGACCGGTGTCCGTAATTGTTGTGACCCATGGGCTTACTTCAAGGACTGGCTCTTGCAAAAGTTGTGAAGCTGAAAAAATTTTACCTTCAGATTTATGACTTTGTTAATGCTGACCCTACCACTCTCCAGGTACCTGGTATCCAGAATCTCCCCCACCAACTCTGCCATCACCCCTAACTACCTCTCTGGACTGGCAAAGACCCTCTGCCCTTTGACCTGATGTGATGGTAAATTTTGTATGTCAATTTGGTTGAGCCACAATGCCCAGATAGTTGGTCAAACATTATTCAGAATGTTGCTGTGAGGCTGTTTTTGGATGAGATTTACATTTAAATCAGTGGTCTTTGGGTAGAGCAGATTGCCCTCCATAAAGTGGGTTGGACATCATGCAATCAACTGAAGGCCTGAATTGAACAAATGACTGATCTCCCCCAAGTAAGAGAGAATTCTCCAGCAGACTGCCTTCGAACTTCACCTTTTAAATCAGTTCTTTCTGGTTCAACAGAATACTGCCTTAGACTCAAAACTGAAACTTTATCCTGAGTCTCCAGCCTGCCACCTCCTTCATCGGATTTTGGATTCATAAGCCTCCACGATCACATGAGGTAATTCCTTAAAATAAATCTTTCTCTAAATTTATAAATAGAAAGGTGTGTGTGTGTGTGTGTGTGTGTGTGTGTGTGTGTGTGTGTGTGTGTGTGTGTGTGTGTGTGTGTGTGTGTGTGTGTGTGTGTGTTTTTACCCATTCAATTGAATCTGTTTCTCTGGAGAATCCTAAGTAATGCACTTGGTCTTTACTTCAACACCGCAGACACTTTGGTCTGGGGCCTTCCTACTCTTCTCTGGCCAAAGGCCAGTAAAGGGATCATGGAAAGGCAGAAAGTTACAAAACTTCTTGGGCTAAGGAGATTAGTGACTTTGGACAATTTCCTTTAGCTCTCTAGGCCTCAAATTCCCCATGTGAAAAATGAGATGCCTTCCAGCTTAGAGATTCTCATTTTAGTTCCCATATTTGCCCAGAAGTCCTTTCTGAACAACTTAGGAGAGCTGGACTTATTCTCTGTATTTAGGTCTTTTATCCCAAATCATACCCTACTGTGCTGCATCACAATTCTCTCTCTTTAGTCTTGTAGGTAAAAACTGTGCTTCAATAAAAACTATTGTTTAGATCATACTCTTTCAGGTTATCTGATTTCTAGTCTTTCATTTTCTTTGAGCTATTTTGCAACTTGGTAAATTGTAGACAACTTATAGCAAAGAAAATAATTTACACCTATAATCATACAAATTCTGACCTGTCCAGTAGAGGTTACATTGACTTCTCTCTCCACTTGGGGAAAAACAGTTTTGCACCCATTTGCATATTCATTTCAATATTTCTGATCTATAAATATTTCTGACCTCGAGATTCTCTATCCAGTTCTAATATCTGCCTGGTTCTTTCATCGATTAATGAGTTAAGTAAAATCTTGAACACATATTCACTTTATATCTATATCAGAGTCATGATATTACCAATTTTTGAAAATTGTCTTTGAATGGGTCCTGTCTCCTCTGCTACCAAGAACATCTTAAGTGTATTTAGGATGTTTGCTGAATGAATAAACAAACGAATGAATGAACTAACAAATGAACATACTTTTTCCCCATGAGCACATAGTGATACTATACGCATAAAGAGTGGTTAAGAGTAAAAATCAGACTACCTCATTTCGTAACCTATTACTATACATACCATCTTCATTACCTACAGTAATTCTCTATACCTCACTTTCCCCATCCACAAAATTAAGAGAGAAAACCCCCTCAGGTATTGCCACTAGAATTAAAAGAAATAATCCATGAAAAAAGGCTCAACACTGTGCATGGCAGCCTTGTAAGTATTCAATAAATTGTACCTGTTATCATCATTTTAAAACAGGCTGACCATCTGGACAATTGTACACATTCTATCTCTCTACTAGCAGCCCCCAGAGTGCCCCATACCCAACAGGTACTTCATAAAGGCTAATGACAGTGGTGGACCACAACAGTACCAAAACCTCCTGGCCTGCCAAGCTTAATAAAGTGTGTTTTCCATTCTTCCAGACCACTGCTGGAGATGCTACAGCCTGACCTTCTATTGATCCCAACATCGTCCCAGTGGACATTGTTCCACTGTAATTTATTACAACAGCCAAATTGAATCCACATGACAGTGCTCTGAGCCAATTCTCATTGAGGTTCTCCCTATCCCCTGCCATCACCCCCACAGCCCCCAAAGATTTGTGGAGGCACTGAATTAGATGATTTACTCAATTCCAGATATTAAAGCTATTGAATTCCTTTCTTTAATCTTGCACGTCCACCTAGAAAACGATAAAGATGGCCTAGCATGATTTGTTCTGTACTCTCGTAAATTTATTATTAATGTGGAGTCAGTAACCTTCTCTTGCCTGCTCAGTTCTTCCCAGCCATGGTCTTTATCTTGAGGAATTCAAGTTGCTTGTTGCTACTGACATCTCCCATATTCCTCAAGCCTTTATTCTCAGTTAGAAAGAGCCAAGTCCAGAAATATAGTTCTCTGGCTGCAGGCATTATTGCACATAAATAACAACAGGACTGAGCAGATTCTACATGCAAGGTTGCCAAAAGATGTCTGAACAAATTAGCACCTCCCATGTACTGTAAGGCAATTTCAATAGCGGAAATCGATGTTTTTAATTTTTCCTCCAATTCAACACAAGGATGGTGTATCAGGCCCTTTCTCTGTCACAGCTCATTGCCTCTGTAAGCATTTGGACAATATTTTCTACGTTTTTCTTCTCTCCATGGACTAGACTAATCTGTGCTGACACTCCAATTGGGAGACTTATCTAACCGAACTAGTTTGTCAACTACCATAACACTTAGCACACTCTGCAACTTTCCATATCCTTGATGGTAGAGATGCTACAGAAGGAGAGAAGGGACTTTACAGGATAAATTATTCAAAGAAAAAAACATTTAGCTTAAAATTCTAAGTGAAGGTCTTGTGGGGCACTGATGTTAAAAAATATATAAACCACACAGAAATGTACAACAAATGTTTGAACTTTAAACAAAAATAAAATACCAAACTAAAGACACAATTACAGTCCCTTTAAAAACTGTTTCCAAGAGTACAGATTTAAACATGACAAACAACGTATATTTCCTTATGACAATTGCCATGTTTACCAAAGATTTCAGTTGAAGTTATTGTAAGAACAATATATAAATCACCTTGGATGCCTAACTAAGTTCTGTATCTATGACATTCAACCAACTGTTATAAAAATATCAAAAAGAAGGTTTAAAATAAGGTAGAGGAAAATGAGCTGATATGCACATGGGTAAAAACTTGCATTACTGTGACCAACTGAAATTAGCAAATAAATGCTTAATGTTATTTATAGAAGTTTTTTATATTATAAACCATAACTCTGAATTTTCCTTAAGATTCAATATTTATTTTGTTCATTGCATTATGTAATAAAAATGGATAAATATTTGATATAGATGCAAGAGATAACTTTCTTTAAATTTTTAAATTTAATTTTATATTTTATACAGCAGGTTCTTATTAGTCATCAGTTTTATACACATCAGTGTACACATGTCAATCCCAATCGCCCAATTCAGCACACCACCATCCCCACCCCCCTGCCACTTTCCCCACTTGGTATCCATACGTTTGTTCTCTACATCTGTGTCTCAACTTCTGCCCTGTAAATGGGTTCATCTGTACCATTTTTCTAGGTTCCACATACATGCTTTAATATACGATATTTGTTTTTTGTCTTTCTGACTTACTTCACTCTGTATGACAGTCTCTAGATCCATCCATGTCTCAACAAATGACTCAATTTTGTTCCTTTTTATGGCTGAGTAATATTCCATTGTATATATGTACCACATCTTCTTTATCCATTCGTCTGTCGATGGGCATTTAGGTTGCTTCCATGATCTGGCTATTGTAAATAGTGCTGCAATGAACATTGGGGTGCATGTGTGTTCTTGAATTATGGTTTCCTCTGGGTATATGCCCAGTTATGGGATTGCTGGATCATATGGTAATTCTATTTTTAGTTTTCTAAGGAACCTCCATACTGTTCTCCATAGTGGCTATATCAATTTACATTCCCACCAACAGTGCAAGAGGGATCCCTTTTCTCCACACCCTCTCCAGCATTTGTTGTTTGTAGATTTTCTGATGATGCCCATTCTAACTGGGGTGAGGTGATACCTCATTGTAGTTTTGATTTGCATTTCTCTAATAATTAGTGATGCTGAGCACCTTTTCATGTGCTTCTTGGCCATCTGTATGTCTTCTTTGGAGAAATGTCTATTTAGGTCTTCTGCCCATTTTTGGATTGGGTTGTTTGTTTCTTTAATACTGAGCTGCATGAGCTGTTTATATATTTTGGAGATTAAGCCTTTGTCCATTGATTCATGTGCAAATATTTTCTCCCATTCTGAGAGTTGTCTTTTTGTCTTGTTTATGGTTTCCTTTGCTGTGCAAAAGCTTTGAAGTTTCATTAGGTCCCATTTGTTTATTTTTGTTTTTATTTCCATTACTCTACGAGGTGGGTCAAAAAAGATCTTGCTGTGATTTATGTCAAAGAGTGTTCTTCCTATGTTTTCCTCTAAGAGTTTTATAGTGTACGGTCTTACATTTAGGTCTTCATTCCATTTTGAGTTTATTTTTGTGTATGGTGTTAAGGAGTGTTCTAATTTCATTTTTTACATGAATCTGTCCAGTTTTCCCAGCACCACTTATTGAAGAGACTGTCTTTTCTCCATTGTATATCCTTGCCTCCTTTGTCATAGATTAGTTGACCATAGGTGCGTGGGTTTATCTCTGGGTTTTCTATCTTGTTCCATTGATCTATGTTTCTGTTCTTGTGCCAGGACCATATTGTCTTGATTACTGTAGCTTTGTAGTATAGTCCGAAGTCAGGGAGTCTGATTCCTCCAGCTCCGTTTTTTTCCCTCAAGACTGCTTTGGCTATTCAGGGTCTTTTGTGTTTCCATACAAATTTTAAGATTTTTTGTTCTAGTTCCGAAAAAATGCCATTGGTAATGTGATAGGGATTGCATTGAATCTGTAGATTGCTTTGGGTAGTATAGTCATTTTCACAATATTGATTCTTCCAATCCAAGAACATGGTATATCTCTCCATCTGTTGGTATCATCTTTAATTTCTTTCATCAGTGTCTTATAGTTTTCTGCATACAGGTCTTTTGTCTCCTTAGGTAGGTTTATACCTAGGTATTTTATTCTTTTTGTTGCAATGGTAAATGGGAGTGTTTCCATAATTTCTCTTTCAGATTCCTCATCATTAGTGTATAGGAATGCAAGAGATTTCTGTGCATTAATTTTGTATCCTGCAACTTTACCAAATTCATTGATTAGCTCTAGTAGTTTTCTGGTGGCATTTTTAGGATTCTCTATGTATAGTATCATGTCATCTGCAAACAGTGACAGTTTTACTTCTTCTTTCCAATTTGGATTCCTTTTATTTCTTTTTCTCCTCTGTTTGCCGTGGCTAGGACTTCCAAAACTATGTTGAATAATAGTGGGGATAGTGGACATCCTTCTCTTGTTCCTGATATTACAGGAAATGCTTTCAGTTTTTCACCATTGAGAATGATGTTTGCTGTGGGTTTGTCGTATATGGCCTTTATTATGTTGAGGTAGATTCCCTGTATGCCCACTTTCTGGAGAGTTTTTATCATAAAAGGGTGTTGAATTTTGTCAAAAGCTTTTTCTGCATCTATTGAGATGATCATATGGTTTTTCTCCTTCAATTTGTTAATATGGTGTATCACATTGATTGATTTGCGTATATTGAAGAATCCTTGCATCCCTGGGATAAATCCCACTTGATCATGGTGTATGATCCTTTTAACGTGTTGTTGGATTCTGTTTGCTAGTATTTTGTTGAGGATTTTTGCATCTATAATCATCAGTGATATTGGTCTGAAATTTTCTTTTTTTGTAGTATCTTTGTCTGGTTTTGGTATCAGGGTAATGGTGGCCACATAGAATGAGTTTAGGAGTGTTCCTTCTTCTGCAATTTTTTGGAAGAGTTTGAGAAGGATGGGTGTTAGCTCTTCTCTAAATGTTTGATAGAATTCACCTGTGGAGCCATCTGGTCCTGGACTTTTGTTTGTTGGAAGATTTTTAATCACAGTCTCAATTTCATTCCTTGTGATTGGTCTGTTCATATTTTCTATTTCTTCCTGGTTCAGTCTTGGAAGGTTATACCTTTCTAAGAATTTGTCCATTTTTTCCAGGTTGTCCAATTTATTGGCATAGAGTTGCTCGTAGTAGTCTCTTAGGAGGCTTTGTATTTCTGCGGTGTCTGTTGTAACTTCTCCTTTTTCATTTCTGATTTTATTGATTTGAGTCCTCTTTCTCTTTCTCTTGATGAGTCTGGCTAATGGCTTATCAATTTTGTTTATCTTCTCAAAGAACCAGCTTTTAGTTTTATTATCTTTGTAATTGTTTTCTTTGTTTCTATTTCATTTATTTCTGCTCTGATCTTTATGATTTCTTTCCTTCTGCTAACTTTGGGTTTTGTTTGTTCTTCTTTCTCTAGTTCCTTTAGGTGTAACATTAGATTGTTTATTTGAGATTTTTCGTGTTTCTTGAGGTAGGCTTGTATAGCTATAAACTTCCCTCTTAGAACTGCTTTTGCTGCATCCCAGAGGTTTTGGATCATCGTGTTTTCATTGTCATTTGTCTCTAGGTATTTTTTGATTTCCTCTTTGATTTCTTCAGTGATCTCTTGGTTATTTAGTAACGTATTGTTTAGCCTCCCTGTGTTTGTGTTTTCTACATTTTTTTCCCCTGTAATTCATTTCTAATCTCATAGCGTTCTGGTCAGAAAAGATACTTGATATGATTTCAATTTTCTTAAATTTACTGAGGCTTGATTTGTGACCCAAGATGTTATCTATCCTGGAGAATGTTCTGTGCACACTTGAGAAGAAAGTGTAACTTGCTGTTTTTGGATGGAATGTCCTATAAATATCAATTAAATCTATCTGGTCTATTGTGTCATTTAAAGCTTCTGTTTCCTTATTTATTTTCATTTTGGATGATCTGTCCATTGGTGTTAAGTGAGGTGTTAAAGTCCCCCACTATTATTGTGTTACTGTCAATTTCCTCTTTTATAGCTGTTAGCAGTTGTCTTATGTATTGAGGTGCTCCTATGTTGGGTGCATATATATTCATAATTGTTATATCTTCTTCTTGGATTGATCCCTTGATCATTATGTAGTGTCCTTCCTTGTCTCTTGTAACAGTCTTTATTTTAAAGTCTATTTTATCTGATATGAGTACTGCTACTCCAGCTTTCTTTTGATTTCCATTTGCATGGAATATCTTTCTCCATCCCCTCACTTTCAGTCTATATGTGTTCCTAGGTCTGAAGTGGGTTTCTTGGAGACAGCATATATATGGGTCTTGTTTTTGTATCCATTCAGCAAGCCTGCATCTTTTGGTTGGAGCATTTAATCCATTCACGTTTAAGGTAATTATTGATATGTATGTTCCTATTATCATTTTCTTAATTCTTTTGGGTTTGTTTTTGTAGATCATTTTCTTCTCTTGTGTTTCCATTTAGAGAAGTTCCTTTAGCATTTGTTGTAGAGCTGGTTTGGTGGTGCTGAATTCTCTTAGCTTTTGCTTGTCTCTAAAGCTTTTGATTTCTCCATCTAATCTGAATGAGATCCTTGCTGGGTAGAGTAATCTTGGTTGTAGGTTCTTCCCCTTCATCACTTTAAGTATATCATGCCACTCCCTTCTGGCTTGTAGAGTTTCTGCTGAGAAATCAGCTGATAACCTTATGCGAGTTCCCTAGTGTGTTATTTGTCGTTCTTCCCTTGCTGCTTTCAATAATTTTTCTTTGTCTTTTATTTTTGCCAATTTGATTAGTATGTGTCTCAGCGTGTTTCTCCTTGGGTTTATCCTGGATGGGACTCGCTGCACTTCCTGGACTTGCGTGGCTATTTCCTTTCCCATGTTAGGGAAGTTTTCACCTATAATCTCTTCAAATATTTTCTTGGGTCCTTTCTCTCTCTCTTCTCCTTCTGGGACCCCTATAATGAGAATGTTGTTGCATTTAATGTTGTCCCAGAGGTCTCTTAGGCTGTCTTCATTTCTTTTCATTCTTTTTTCTTTATTCTGTTCCGCAGCAGTGAATTCCACCATTCTGTCTTCCAGGTCACTTATCTGTTCTTCTGCCTCAGTTATTGTGCTATTGATTCCTTCTAGTGTAGTTTTCAGTTCAGTTATTGTATTGTTCATCTTTGTTTGTTCTTTAATTCTCCTAGGTCTTTGTTAAACATTTCTTGCATCTTCTCAATCTTTGCCTACATTCTTTTTCCAAGGTCCTGGATCATCTTCACTATCATTATTCTGAATTCTTTTTCTGGAAGGTTGCCTATCTCCACTTCATTTAGTTGTTTTTCTGGGGTTTTATCTTGTTCCTTCATCTGGTATATAGCCCTCTGCCTTTTCATCTTGTCTTTCTGTGAATGTGGCTTTTGTTCCACAGGCTGCAGGATTGTAGTTCTTCTTGCTTCTGCTGTCTGCCCTCTGGTGGATGAGGCTATCTAAGAGGCTTGTGTAAGTTTCCTGATGGGAGGGACTGGTGGTGGGTAGAGCTGGCTGTTGCTCTGGTGGGCAGAGCTCAGTAAAACTTTAATCCACTTGACTGTTGATGGGTGGGGCTGGGTTCCCTCCCTGTTGGTTGTTTGGCCTGAGGCAACCCAACACTGGAGCCTACCTGGGTTCTTTGGTGGGGCTAATGACAGACTCTGGGAGGGCTCATGCCAAGGATTACTTCCCAGAACTTCTGCTGCCAGTGTCCTTGTCCCCACAGTGAGCCACAGACATCCCCCGCCTCTGCAGGAGACCGTCCAACACTAGCAGGTAGGTCTGGTTCAGCCTCTCCTGGGATCACTGCTCCTTCCCCTGGGTCCCGATGCACACACCACTTTGTGTGTGCCCTCCAAGAGTGGAGTCCCTGTTTCCCCCAGTCCTGTCGAAGTCCTGAAATCAAATCCCACTAGCCTTCAAAGTCTGATTCTCTAGGAATTCCTCCTCCTGTTGCCGGACCCCCAGGTTGGGAAGCCTGACGTGGGACTCAGAACCTTCACTCCAGTGGGTGGACTTCTGTGGTATAAGTGTTCTTCAGTCTGTGAGTCACTCACCCAGCAGTTATGGGATTTGATTTTACTGTGATTGCATCCCTCCTACCGTCTCACTGTGGCTTCTCCTTTGTCTTTGGATGTGGGGTATCTGTTTTGGTGAGTTCCAGTGTCTTCCTGTCGATGACTGTCCAACAGCTAGTTGTGATTCTGGTGTTCTCACAAGAAGGAGTGAGAGCACATCCTTCTACTCTGCCATATTGGTTCCTCCCCTCAGGAGATACCATTTTTAAAAACCTAATTCAATTTTTAATAAAAATCTATTTTTATTTCTTAAAGACAGAGATATAATACGGTACTTATATGTTATCTAGTTATTTTTAGATAAAGTAGTACTATGCCTTTAGAAATAAAACATAAACAGGATAAATAATAGACAATAAAAGGACTCATTCCAATTTAGGCTTCAAAGCAAACTACACACCTCTGCACACTTCAGGATCTGGTGTGAGCTTTCTGTGGGGATCTGGCGCTCATCAAACCAAGCTTACATGTTTAAAAGACTTAGCCAATACTTGCAGGACATCTGGTCCTGTCCAAAATGTCCATAAGACATTTGGTCCATGCCAAAACATCCTTGATATTTGGTCGTATTTGGTCCTGTCGAAAATATCCATAAAAACATTTGGTCCATGCCAAAATGTCCTTGATATTTGGTCATATTTGGTCCTGTCCAAAATATCCATAAAGACATTTGGACCATGCCAAAAGGTCCTTAAAATTTGGTCCTACCCAAAATGTCCATGAGCATATTAGGTCCATGCCAAATGGTTTTGGACAGGACCAAATATCAAGGACGTTTTGGCGTGCACTAAATGTCTACTGGACATTTTGGACAGACCAAATGTCTGCTAACCTGCCAATTACCATATATATTACACACCCCTGGGGTGAAAGAAACAACTGTGATACCTGCTGGCCATTCTCCAAACCAGTGCTTACTATGAATGATAGAAAGTTGAGGTAGATTACACAAACTCACCCCTTGCCATTTGCAACAACATGGATGGACTTGGAGGGTATTGTGCTAAGTGAAGTAACTCAGAAAAAGACAAATGCTGTACGAGATCCTTTATATGTGGAATCTAAAAAATAAGACAAGCTAGTGAATATAACAAAAAAGAAACAGACTCACAGATATAAAGCACAAAACTAGTGGTTACCAGTGGGAAGAGGGAACGGGGAGGGGCAATCCGAAGGTAGGGGATTAAGAGTTACAAACTATTATGTATAAAATAAACTAAAAAGATATATTGTACAACACAGGGAATACAGCCAATTTTTAATAATAGCTATAAATGGAGTATAACATTTAAAAATTGTGAATCACAATATTGTACACCTATACCTTAAATAATACTATTCATCAACTATACTTCATTTAAAAAAATAATAATGATAGAAGGTCCTTTCTTCTCAACCTAAACACAAAAAAGTGCTGGTTTGTTCTCTTTCTAAAAGCAACTTAAGGTCATCATTTCAACGCAATACATCACATCAGAGGCACACACGCATGCACCACCACCGCCGCCCCCCCGCCATCTCACTGCCCTTCAGGGACCTTTCCACTAGTTCATCACTAAAATGGTTTCCCCTATCTGACCTCCAATATAATTTTGCTAGTTTAGCATCAAAGCTCTGAATTCTGGTCTTAACTCTGACTTGAGCTCACCTGAGGTTATGTATCTGATTTCTGGCTCTTAGAACCCTCACCTCCTCAACAGGCTGAATCAGACCAGGCTGCTTCTCAAGTCTTTTTCAGTGCTAACATTCTATACTGTCACAACTCTGGCTTCAGGGCAACCTCAGGGACAAAAAAAACACTTGTGTGGCTATGATACAGATATTTCATAAATAATAGGCATTATCTTTAGAAGTTTTATCTTTAGAATGAACTATTGATAAAGGCTATAGCATGGATGAATTTCAAATGCGTTATGCCACGTGAAAGAAGTCAGATGCAAAAGGCTATATGCTGTATACTTCTATTTCTGTGACATTCTGGAAAAGGCAAAACTATCAGCATGGGGAACAAACTGGTGGTTGCCAGGGATTGGGGGCTGATAAGAAGGGCTGACTACAGAGAGGGCAGCACAAGGGAGGTTTTGAGGTGACACAAGTGTCCTGTATCATGAGTGTGAAGGTAGTTATACAACTCTATGCTTTTGTCAAAACCCACAGAACTGTAACACACAGAGTGAATTTTACTGTATGTAAATTTAAAAATCAATTTTAAGTAATCCTTACAAAGTAATTCAGTTTTCTTTCCAAGCTCTTTGAAAGAGTTGATGGATCCAACATTTAAATTCTGATTTTTAATATAAAATAATAATTACCTGTGCAGCAGAAGTAATGGGCACCTTGTGCATTCAACAATACTCCTTTGAACACCTACTACTATGTTGAGAAGAACTGAGACGGAAAGTCAGCTCATCCTCATTCTAAAGATAGGGAAAATGAGGCAGAGAAATTGTAAGTAACTTGCCTAAGGTTAAAACGTCCTTAAGGTGAGATTCAAAGCCAGGCTTGACACAGTCCATGCTCTTAAAAAACTAATTTTGCTGATGCGTGCATATATGTATATGTGTGTAAAAAAATTTTAAAAACAAAAATAGGGTCATATGGTGGTGAGGGTGTGAGAAAACAGGCATTCTCATTTTCCATACATACGTATTGTAGACAGTTTATTTCACTTAGCAAAATAATGTGAATCTTTCCATGTCATTAAATATTCTTCTGTAATGTCATTTCTATTGGCTGAATTTCTATGTAGAAATATACCATCATTTACTTATTTACTCCTCCACTTTATAATATTTTCACTCTTCAGGTAAAATTTTTTTTAAATTAAAGAACCATGCTATGAACAAGGCTGTGACTAAATCTATGCCTACTTCCTTAATTTTTTCTTAGAATGAATTCCTAGGTGAAGAATCAGTAGATGAAGCAGCTTTGGTCTACTACCCCCATATTTGTCCTTCCCCCAGCTACCTGACACTTTATACCTGCCTCTATTTCTTTTCAAAGACCCCTCCCCTGCAAGCTCTAATGAAAAGTGTTGGTAACACAGAACGGCAGCAAAGAATCTTTGCCTCTACTCCTACCTTCCCATCTGGCCACCCTTGTCTATGCCTCCAGCTGGTTCACAAGTTCACAAACATTCATAACTTGGAGAAAGCCTCAGTGTATGTATGTGCTACCCTTTATAGCCTTTTATAAGTCAAAGTGCCACATGCAACCTAAAGAATTTAACTTCATATTTCAATACTAAAGAAATATTCCCACCCCAAGTCAATCAGTGCTATTCATTCGAGCATCCTATTTGCTTAGCTTTGCTTCATTCAGACTTTACTCACAAAAAAAGCTACAGAATGCAACAGAAACTTGGGAAGAACTCATCCTTGGAAGCAAGTGACTTACTTTCCATTGCACCAACAGGAATGTCTAAGGCAAATAGTAAATAAAGCCCCCAAAAGAAGTATACCTTGTTCAGCTCTATTAAATATTTGGAGTATATTTTTTTAAATTCTCAAACTTGCCATGAAGGTTATTATATGTTAGAATTGCCTTTAGGCTATAATAACTTGTGATCTACCCCATATCTTAGCAAACTATAGCCAATGGGCCAAATCTGATCCACTGCCTGTTTTGTAAATAATGTTTTATTGGAACACAGCCATTCCTATTTGTTTACTCATCCTGAATATCACCAGAACTTTGGAGAGATTTGTTTATTCATGCCATTACATTTCAACTTTCCAACTAACACTTATTAAGCACCTACAAGGTGCCAAGCACTGTGCTTGTTACTAGGGATAAGAAGATGAGTAAGACCCAGTGGCTTCCTCGGCTGAGCTCAGGATTTAATGGGGAAACAAACACATAATATCATACTTCAAGAAATCTCAGTTATGCAACCTGAAGTAATACAACCTGAGAAGTGTAATAAAGGTTCATTACTATGCATACATTTTGAAATCATGCAAATCCCCCTCAAATTATAAAAATTCATCAAAACTTCCATGGTTTCTAAACTGAGCAAAGGCACAGGAAACTGCTTTCATTACAGTTACAAGCGATACCACTTCAGTGAGCCAACACCCCTTGTAAGTATCATGTGAACTCCACTACTCTCCACTTGCCTCTGGATTTCTGTGAGAGGTTTATTACTACTGAACAGTTATATTAATATGCACTTGTATCAGTTTTCTATTGCTGTGCAACAAAATACCACTAATCCAGTGGCTGAAAATTACATCCATCTATCAGCTCACAATTCTGTAGGTCAGATTTCCAGCACAGTGTGGCTGGGGTCTCTATTCAGGGTATCCTGAGGATGAAATCGGGGTGTTGGTCAGAATGAATATTTGTCTGGAGGCTCTAGAGGGAAGAAAAACACTTCCAATCTTACTCTTGTTATTGGCAAAATTCAGTTTCCTGTGGTCATAGGACTGAGGTACTTGCTTCCTGGCTGTTGTCACTGGGAGTCACTTTCAGCTCCAGGGGTTGTCGCATTCCATGCCATGTGGTCCCCTCCATCTTCAAATCAACAGTGGAGAACTTCTCATGCAGCAAATCTCTCTCCTATTTTGAATCTGTGACTTCCCTGACTCTGACCTTAGAATCCAGGTTTAAAGGGCTCATATGATTAGGTCAAGCTTACCCAGATAATCTCTTTCTTAAAGTCACCTGTGCCATATAACATAATCTATGTTAAATCCATCATATTCACAGTCCTGGGCATTATTCAAGGAATATATACCAGAGAGGTGGGAAATCTTGGGGGCCATCTTAGAATTCTACCTACCATAGCACTTTTGTTAAAATTATAAATTACTTTTATAAACTAATTATATTATCCAAGGGCCGAGTACATGTTGGTGCTATTTTTTTCTTTTTTTTAGATAAATTGATCAGATTTTTTTTAATTAATTAATTAATTTATTTTTGGCTGCCTTGGGTCTTCATCGCTGCGTGCGGACTTTCTCTAGTTGCAGTGAGCAGGGGCTACTCTTCGTTGCGGTGTGTGGGCTTCTCATAGCAGTGGCTTCTCTTGTTGCGGATCACAAGCTCTAGGCACACAGGCTTCAGTAGTTGTGGCGTGTGGGCTCAGTAGTTGTGGCGCGCAGGCTTAGTAGCTGTGGCTTGCGGAGTCTAGAGAGCAGGCTCAGTAGTTGTGGTGCGCGGGCTTAGTTGCTCCGGGGCATGTGGGATCTTCCCAGACCAGGGCTCAAACCCGTGTCCCCTGCATTGGCAAGTGGATTCTTAACCACTGCGCCACCAGGGAAGTCCCCATGTCGCTGCTATTGCTGGTTCTCATAAACCAGCAATCTTAAAAGGATGTAAGTGTGATATAATGCTATGCTGAAGACCCCAAACTGCCATATACCCTGTGCCATTAGTTTAGAATTCAACTTCTGGGAAAACAGTCTGTTTAAAGCAGTTATATCTTTTAGTTTGCAAAAGGTATAGTATAATCAAGTAAGGATAAAGGGGAAAAAAATGGCAACAAGACTGCAATATCAGAACAATATTAAGGTGCCCCTTTCCCACAATAACTGTGGAGTTATGTGCCCCAAGAATGCATCACTTCTAATTTACATTTAGCCTTATGGGAAACTTAAGACACATATTATAAAAGTTTTGAATTATGGACTTCTCTGTACAATATAACATGATAAATGCTAATATAGATATGTGTAAACTCTTCACAGCAAGGTAGAATCCATTGTCAAACACAGGATAAGTAAAAAAGACAGACAGAAAATGTTCCTTCCCACATACCTAAGGTTGATTTAAATTAAATGGCTTGGGGAGTATGTGGGAGGAAAAATGGAACCATCTCCAGACTGAAATCTGTAAAAGCTCAAACACCTCTAATTCCATACCACAAAACAACAACAGCTGGCAGCTGAGACTGACAAATGTGTCAAGATGCCTGTACCCATTAGGGTAGCAGCCACAGTCAGGGCACTCTGGGCATTTTTATTTTAAATCTTCAGGGGTTTTGCAGGTAATTACAAACAAACTTTTTAAAAATCCATCATGCTGAAATTGAGTACAGAATATACGGTCTTAACCCAGAAGCAAATATTTATTTAAAAGAGAATTTGCCTCCCCTGGCTCAGGATCAGCTCTCTCATTGAATAAGAATCAGTTCTCAGTATGATCTGGCCCTGAACTGCATTTTGAAATAACACAGATAATCACTATTGCCACTAGCAAGTCATAAGGGATTGGAAGAGAATGTTCATAATATGGAAGTCAAAATGACTCTCAAAGCTAATTATAAAATATATTTGATTTCTAGAAGACATAAAGAATAGAAAAACTTCTCTGAAATTTGTTTCCTAAATGGGGCAGGGGAGTGTGGTCCATCTATATTAAATTACTTCTAATTCCACCAAATGCACTGTGCTGCCTCTTCCAGCCAAACCTTTGCAAATACTATTTTTGCCACTTTGACTGGACAACACTTCCTACTCCCTCAGATCCCGGTTTAGTCATCAACTTTTCCAGAAGTCCTCCTTGACCATCCTATTCCCCACAATAGGTGAGGTGGCCCTCCTACATGCACCATGTACCTGGCTGGCATAGCACATATCACACTTTGCCCTGCAATTGCCTGTTCAGTGTTCTTTTCCATGAGTGTGAGCTCCCAAAGGACAGAAACTATACCTTCTCCAATAGCCTCTGTGTCCCCCAGTGCCTGCAGAGCATCCAGACCATTACAGATGCTGAATATGTATTGCTGGATGACTGAATGGTAGGAAGGAAGGGAAGGCAAACTGGCCAGAATAGGGCAATGATGCCCCAGGCCTCAGCTATTACAGGGGAATGGAGAGAAGAAAAGGGAAAAGTGTATCAGAGCCCAGGCTCTGTCACTAATTAGTTCTTTGACCCTAAACAAGTCACTTCATCTCTGAGAACCTCTGTGTCCCGAGTGGGAAAATAAAAAGGTTGGACTAGGAGGGTTCATCAAGTCTCTTCCAGATTTATGTTCTCTCATATCTTTCTGTCTTCCGGACTGCCCATGCTTTATCAGCATACCCATTTTAACATGTCTTTTAAAGTCAAATAATATTCAGTTGGGTTCAATAGAGTGAGGGGGTAGAAAGATGCAGCTAATTGAGTACAGTGCCTATAGATGCTGACTGAATGCATGAATAAATGAGCAGTCTTCCTAAATCTCTTTAATTGCTCCATCAGAAGGTAAATTTTTTAGCTTTGGTTCTTTTGATAATAAAATGTCATTTCATCAGTGTCATCTCTAAGAGAAAGGCAACCTCAAATCCCTTAGGAAAAAAGCAATTACACAATGGAGGAGGCTGGTGAATTCATTGCTTATCAAAGAAGCTAAGGCTTACCAAGGAAGCCACAATCTCTACTCAAGAGACACAAAGTGACCTTTGAAATATCACTTCATTGGGGCAAAATGATCAGTAGGATCAACTGGTTAAAATCAAGCTGTTTCTTCCCTAGGCCATTGCTAACATTGGGCAAATAATTCCAGATAAGAGTAGCATCCATGAATGCTTGATTGTTTGTCCTGTGGAATTTAATTTGCCCTAGGACCCTTGACATCAACCACATGCCATAATAAAGACACAATGTATTAAATGATGCCAGAGTAAAGATGCTTTTGCTTAGACCCAATGACATACTGCTACCTTACAAACATAGAATACACACAGAGAATTTATTATACTATAATATAATAAGTTAGCTTTTTCCAATATTTTCTACTGAAGAAGGCAGTTTCAAAAGAAAACGGGCAAATCACAAACGCTAACCTAGACAATACATTTTTTAGTTGCAAATATTTAAGCAACGTAGGTTAACCTGCGATCAGTCAACATGAACAAATGATGTTACCTTATCCCAAATGACTAGACAAAATATATGAAAAATGCATTAAATGTGACTATAGAAATCGTATTTTCAGCCCAAATGGCTGCTAAAATAAAGTGCATTTTTTGTCAGAAAAAAAAAAATTAGTCTTAAAGGTATTTTCCAGATGACTGAAATGCTGGCATTTAGCTAAAAAATTTAAACTGGGTGATAACTGATAGGTGACTCACCTCTATTCTGTCTAAATCAGATGTTTTATTTCTATCATATATTCCCTATACTGAAGTTTGACCACCACCCCTCTCCAAGTTAGTTGATTTGATCAGTATGGTCAGATCAGTTTTAATAATTCTAAAAATTTTAATACTTCAAGAGTGCTATATACATACTCTTTATAGATTAATTAATATATGTGAAAATTATAAAAGAGAAAGTAATATTAATAGTTCAATCATACACACACCCACCTACCCACCCAAGATGTTTACCTCTGTAAACTGCCTATAATCATGCCAGAAAAAAGGTGTAGCTAAAAATGTTACAGAGAAATGTCTGTTATACTAAGTAAAAATCACTTTAAGGAATACTATCTCAAGGCAGGGAGCAGAGAGATCCAAAATGAGAAGGGTGGTCCATACACAGGAAGAAAAGGACCCCAATAGACCAGGGTTAGGTTTGGATAGTAATTTGTTTCGGCAGAGGCCAAGGGGCTGTCTCTTGTGCATTGGAGGATGTTTAGCAGCACCCCTGGACTCTACCCACCAGACGCCTGCAGCAGTCCTCCAGCTGTGGCAACCAAAACTACCTCCAGACATTGCCAACTGTTCCTCGGGAGGCTGGGGCTTGTAAAGTGTACCCCAGTTGAGAACCACTGCCTGAGACTCACAGCCACCTCGGTTGTGGCTCCACCCCTGAGTGCCAGCCCAGTTCTTGGCTTCAGATGTAGAGTGAGCTTGACTACATGGAGGTCTGACCTTGGGTGAACAGCTCCCTGCAAAATGGAATGGCTTCCCAGACCACTTCCTCTCGGACTAAGGGAGGAGTCTACTGAATCATGAGTTCATCTGCCACTAGTCCAGGAAAGATGCTCAGAAGTCTCAGATCATCTTCTGAGGTCTCAGTCCTTAAAGCCAACAACCAAAACAAAGTGAAACTACTAAGAGAGCAAAAATGGTGCAATCCTTTGAAAAGGAAGCTGCAAAACAGTCCAATGGCTTAGAATGGTACGTGAAGAATCTCATGGAGGAAAATATAAACATAAACTGAAGGTCACCACAATCTTTCTTTTTTCTAAATACAGACTAACATAAACTTTTAAAAATCCAGATTTGATGTCGTACTTTTTAATTTAACTGTTTTCCTATTTTTCATCACATTATTTAGTAGCTGCATCTCTGCCAGTTTGGTATTAAAAACAGGCATCCTTGTGTATCGATCTCAGGTAAATTGCTCAGACTATAGTTTAGCTAATCCCTAAAAGTTAATGATCCCACTTGTCTCATGAGGGAAGCAGAATCATAAATAGAAAAACACCAGAATAGTGTGGTGGTTAAGAATAGCTCTATCACCTCCCTGCCATGGAACTCTGGGCAAGTCACTCTCTAAACCACAGTCTCCCATTTTAAAAATAGCGATTATGATTGTACCTACATGCCGTTAGGTTTGTTATAAGGACTCGACCTAAGAATGCAAAGCCCTTAGCACAGTGTCTGGTATATAGTAAGGATTCAATCAATAGTAGATTATCCTTTTGTTATAAAAATTATCATTTGCATGGTCATAATTGGAAATTACCATGGATAATCAGCAATTTCATTGTATCACTCTCATAAAATGCCATGACTCTAACAATCCAGTAAGTTAGAAGTGAGAACTGGAGGAAGAAGCATTCTCTTTGGGGAACAAAACAGTATTTTCTATAAATGCCACATTTTCTTTTTATTAAAAGGGAAAACTAAAGAAGAGTGGCTAAGCTCCCTTACTCAACGTTTCATCCATTTTTACCTTCCCAGGGTAATGGAACAGAGGCTGGAGGTGTTAGATGCAGGTGCAGCAATAATCATTTCCTTATCTGTGCTTTATTACTCATAGGGTGGTTCCATCTTGCAGCCTACACAGAACGCACTGTTCTGGGAACAACAAGTGGGTCTGACATTTCACTGGGGCAAATGACTCTTCTCACAGCAAACAATATTCTTGGGCCAGGAGTGGATCTCAAAGTGATTTCTCTTCTCCCAAGTTCTCATTCATTCAGAATTTACTGACATAATTTATTCATCAAATGCACACTGACTGAGGACCATCACCTGCCAAGAATTTTGCAAGGAGCTGGAGGTATCTTGATAATGATGACGGCTGGGGCACTCAAGGAGCTTAGCCCTGGAAGGAAGCCAACATTCATTAACGGGGTGCATAACTTCAAAGTGAGCCAAGAAATGGTTATCTAAGAGTGTAAAACCTCTCCCAGCCTGCAGTGTCAGCAAAGACTTCCCTAAGTGACACAAGAACTGAGTGGAAAGCTCAGATGTAAAGCTTGGAACCACATTTCCCAGATTCCTTTTAGGTACGGTCTGGTTAGATCCTGCTAATAAGAGGCATTTGTGTGAACTTTGGAGCTCTGTCCCAGGACTCTGAATCTTGACCAACAGCATGATGTAAGGGTGTGGGGCGGGGGAGCGGGAGAGGGGTGAGGGCAGCCATCAACAGAGAAGACACTTGACCAGACACTCCGGGTTACAAGGTCAGGGCACTGTCTGCTTTCTCTTGGTCTCCTAGAGCTGTCCTGGTTCTTGATCATCCCTAATCTGGTTCTACCAGCCAGATACTGGAGCTCTGGATATTCCTGCAGTAAATTTCCTTTTGCTTAAGGTAGCCAGAATTAGCTTCTGCTCTTTACATCCATCAAGTGGTTTGTTTCTGGTAACATGCCACATTATACAAGTCTACCTTCCCAACCAGACTGTCAGCTTCTTGAGGACTGGAGAATGTCTTATTTCTCTTTAAACCTCCAGGGCCTACAGTAGTGACTGACTGACACGTAGGAAATACTAGTAAATGCAAAATGAATATGATTTTTCACATGTTTAAAAAATTAGGAGGTTTGCCAATAATAAATATAAAAGTCCAACTGGATGTTTAACACGGAGAAAGAGATCAATTGAGTCAAAAAGCCCTCCATACCTTACGTCAATTTTACACTCACGTGGAAATCTCTACGTTCCCTAGCCATCTTCTCAAATTTAACTTTTTAATATAAACTTCATGAAGCAATCCAGTATGCTAATAACCACACTCCTGTAGCATTCTTTCCTCTATTGTCATTCAGAATTTTCACCATCATACCTCCAAATGGGTAGAATAAAACTGCTAAAGGGGCAGGTCCATATATACCATTCCCAGGAGCCAACTACACTCCCCTCTCCCTGCCCTTTCCAACCCACGGGGCAATCTATGAAGCTCAGTAGGCAGCTAGTGAACTTGGCGTACAGAGAAATCACCATCTGTTTTTCTACCCCTAATAAATAAAGTACCTCTGCTCTATAAATTCACATTGCTTGTGGGACTGAGACCTAGAATGAAAATGGAGATAGAATTTTTGTCCAATTTAATGGCTTTAAAAAAAATTTCTTGGGTAGTAAGTTTATGCTGCAAGAATCTATGAGCTACATAACAGTCTGAATTTGATCTGGTTCAAATAATGCTACCATGTTCTAAAATCCTAGGCATTATACACTTTCCAAATGTACAATGTCATCAAGGTTTTATGACATTTACTACAAAAACTCAATAGTCAGGTAGCACTTCATCAGTGGAAGCTTGAATTCAGGTATGGGAACAGAATGCTACGGCTGTAGCATGAAAACTGTGCTGCTTCTCTGACTTCAGTATCATAGCCACACAGGGATAATCCACTATACAATCTTCATACATGTACCTTTTTGACCCCTACTAAAAGAATTCCATTTCTTGGAATTATGGAGTAGAGCCAGAAACATGGTAGTAGGACCAAATCCATTCTCGATGACTTTTGTTCTCCTACACAAGTTTGATCAGAGATATTATGCCACCTGGGATTCTCTGTTTATTCAATTTCACTTCCTTCCTCAAGTAACAAAATGCTTAGAGCATTATGCCCGTGTCTGCTGCCCAGACATGTAACCTGTGCACATGGCTTATGGAGTACACAAGACTTCTGAGACCCAAGGCTCTGAAGGCAAAGCTGACAGATATGAGGTGCAAGCCTAGCTTGGCCAGGTTAAACATGGCTAGGGAAGGAGCATACCCAGTTCTGCTGGCATCAAAATACAGTGCTGGTTGCCAAAGAGTCTACAAGAAAGAAATATTAAGTAACACTGCACCTCTGACATTGACATGAGTTTATTATTCTTCCATGCCAACACACCCTAGTCCAAAGCTTATGCTGTCCCAGTCCAGGCCTGCCCTAAAACAGCCAATTATGCTGAATGTGTCAAAACTCTAAGGAGTCCCCAGTCCCAAAGACAGTGTTTCATTAGCCCGTCAGCTTCTGTATTATTTCCACATTCTGAAGTAGTAGTTTCTGAATTGTGTGCATCACTTCTTTAGGAATTATTTCTCTTTCACACTGCAGGTATAATAGCACTCCTGCCCCATCACTATGTTGCCAGTGGTTTTATATCCTCTGCCAAATGTATTGGTAAACACTCAGTGAAAAAAAAAAACTTGAAGCTAAACAACCTCTCCAAATATACATGAAATATTCCCAAATCCATTATCAGCGTGGCTTAAATAAGTGGGATCGCGATCCTATTGCTCAAAGGAGCCATAATACACAACTGGCTTTGTTCTAGAATTCCCAAACTGATTCCCAAACCTTTGCATCTGGCTGTGAGGGAAAGTTTAAAATTTTGCAAAATACTCACATCAGCAAAAGTGGTCAACTGTCACTTCTGCATTGAAAGGACTTCCCAGGGACTTCCCTGGTGGCACAGTGGATAAGACTCTGCTCTCCCAATGCAGGGGGGCCTGGGTTTAATCCCTGGTCAAGGAACTAGATCCCACATGCATGCTGCAACTAAGAGTTCGCATGCCACAACTAAGGAGCTCATGTGTCGCAATTAAGGAGCCCTGAAGCCACAACTAAGGAGCCTGCCTGCTGCAACTAAGACCTGGAGCAACCAAATAAATAAATAAATATTGTTTTTAAAAAAGCAAAAAGATAAAAAGAAAGTGCCGTCCCAAAATCTTTACTGAGAAAATTGTTGCCATTTATTCCTCAAGAATGAAGGAGCTTAGACTGGATAAACAAAAAGGTCCTACTGTATAGCACAATCTCCTGGGATAAACCATAATGGAAAAGAATATTTTAAAAAAAGAATGTCTCTATGTGTATAACTGAGTAACTTTGCTGTACAGCAGAAATTGGCACAACATTGTAAATCAACTATACTTCAATTAAAAAAAAAAAAGAAAGAACGAGAGAGCTTAGTCTCAACTCCTGGTTGTGCAACTGTGATGTTCTTACTTGATTTGCTCTTGCACCTGGTGTCATCATAAACTTGAGGGCCAAAGGAAAAGGAGGCTTATTCTCTTAATTTGCAATAATCATTTTATTCTATACTCCCAAAGACATAAACTTGTATCTAGGTTGTTTGACCTTGGGTAAGCCTACCATAAGCCTCAGCATCGCTGGGGTTAATAACTGTGCTTGCCTCACAGGGTTATATGGTCAACAGTAAGTAAATAGTGCACGTAATAACCATAGCAGAGTATCTAGCATACAGTGTTCAACATAAGTTAAGTTCAATAAATGCCAGCTTTTGGTATCATTTGCTGGTGGTGATTCTTCTTTTGAATCCTTAGTATATGCTCCAAGAACTGCCACTGTAACTATTTCTCTGTTAGTCCCACCTGCCCTAGACAGTCCTTTGATTCAAAGGGTCCTCAGTCATCTCTTCCCAGCCCTCTTCTAATCACCTGTATCAATTAGCTGGAGCTGTAATGGTGACCAGGGCCTTGTCTGTAAAATCTTAACAGAAATGAATTAATAATATGATCTGGGCTTCCCTGGTGGCGCAGTGGTTGAGAATCTGCCTGCCAGTGCAGGGGATACGGGTTCGAGCCCTGGTCTGGGAAGATCCCACATGCCACGGAGCGGCTGGGCCCGTGGGCCACAACTGCTGAGCCTGCGCGTCTGGAGCCTGTGCTCCGCAACAAGAGAGGCCGCGACAGTGAGAGACCCGCGCACCGCGATGAGGAGTGGCCCCCGCTTGCCGCAACTAGAGAAAGCCCTCGCACAGAAACTAAGACCCAACACAGCAAAAATAAATTAAATAAATAAATAAATAAATAAATTTATTTAAAAAAAATAATAATAATAATATGATCTATCAGACCACCAATATCCTGTGAGGATGGAAGCCACTGAGGATGGGGACACGGCTTCATGGGCGTGCAACCTGTGTAGGGTCACAGGGCCCCACACTCAGAAGAGCCCCATGCTTGGTTTAATGCTTTGCTTTACCATCCTGAAATTCTCAATAAAGTCTGAGCAAGGGGTCCCACGTTTTCATTTTGCACTGGGCCCCACAAATTAGGTACCTGGTTGTGACTGGAGAGGTTTGGTCAGTGTGATAAGAATTATGTTATGTTTTAAAAGAATTACTCCAGCTTGTGTTAAGAATAGCCTGTAGTAAAGGTAAGAGTTGAAGCAGGAAAAACAGGTAGGATGCTGTCAATATAAACAAGGTGAGAGGTGATGGTGGCAAATGACACCAAGAGGAGGGCCGGTTAGATTCCATTTGCCTGCAGCTGCAGCATTGGTGCCCGGCAACATGCCTGTCTACGGCAGTGTCCTGGCCAGCCAGCTCGTGCTTCCCCCCACTGGTTCCTGCCCAGTTTCCATGCTGCCTGCTTGTTAATCTGAGACCCCTGTGCTTCCCAACAGCTTCTTTTTATTAAAAGAGCAGGTGTTGGTTTCTCTTTTTGCCTACACTTTTCCTTAGGGAAGGCAAGGGACCCTATGGTCCCACCAAAATTGTACACAGTAGCAAATAAGA
The DNA here is from genome assembly GCF_965194825.1 of Balaenoptera physalus. Classification (NCBI taxonomy): domain Eukaryota; kingdom Metazoa; phylum Chordata; class Mammalia; order Artiodactyla; family Balaenopteridae; genus Balaenoptera; species Balaenoptera physalus. The sequence continues at coordinate 77,864,691 of NC_138896.1, forward strand.
ATTCTTAAAAAAAAAAAAAATCTGGGTGCTGTCCCCAAATCTCATTCCCCTACAATGGAGAAAATGAACTGCTGAAAGAAGGAAAGAAAGAAGAGCCCTAACCAGGTCAAGCATCTTCTGGGTTAAGTCACTGTATTAGAACTTATTATACATTCTCTCACTGATTCCAATTAAGTAATGGGTGTAAACATTACCCCTCCTGCACTAAAATCTGTATGGGTTTGACAGGATAAGAGCTACTAAAGTTTATGTAAATACAAAATGCATCTAAAATACCTTTAAGACCCACAAAACACATTGCTCAATTCTCAGTAAGGAAAAAGGAAAAATTAACTATAAATTTTAGTTTTATATCTAAATTTGTACAATTATCTCTATGTTTAAGATGGTAAATGGAAAAAAAAAAATCATCACTATTTAGTTTCCAGGTAATCAAATAGAAAATTCAACAGGTCATGCTAAAAATGACATAGTACAACCATCAGTAAGTTAAATACCAGTAAATTTAAAGTTTATACTCCCTAATCTAAGATTCTTCCAACAATAATTTCTTCTTTTCCACGTGCTCAAAAGTTTCTCTGAAATGACAAAACATGGATGATATCAATTCTCAACATGAAGGGCTTATGTCAGCTACTCACCTTTTTCTGAAGAACATTGATTTTCCTTTCCTTCACTTCTAACATATCCTTCATGTCTCGAATCTCTCCAGCCAGTGTCCCCTTCTCTTCTGTGAGGTCCTGCAGCTGTTTTGTTTTTTTATTGAGAAAAGATTCTTTCTCTTCTAGTCGTAATCTCAGTGCATCTACCTGAAATCAGGAAAAAGAAAAAGGGTTGTAGTTTTACAGAGAGGTCATCAGTAACCATCAGTCCTGCCCTGGGAGGAGCGTGGGGCAGCAGTATACCTTCTGAGCAGTGTGATCAAACACTGCTCATGGGCACCTCCATGTGTTTTAAAGCCTACCTCTACCTTAAAGTCCTGTTGCATGTGTACCTGAACAGTGATATATTTTTTAAAATATAAGGTTTATAAGAAACAAGACATTATGAAATAGTAGTATGTCTCATGTTGTAAAACCAAAGGTTGGGAAACAAAGCACACTAATTCTCTGTGTCTTTGAGAGCCCAGGGAGGGTACAACACGTCTCACGCAGCATCCTCCAGGGATGCTCATGTTCTCCTCAGAGAATACAATGAGCCACGCCACGGATATCTGGGAGAACAAGACTGACACGTTGAGAAACACTCCTAAATTAGAAAAAGACGTGTTGCCAAGAGGAAGTAAATGCTGCTAGAAGAAAATGCTGTGGAAATGACACTCATTCTCCAGCTTATGAAAGACTGCTTTCCAAATACTAAAAAAAAAAAAAAAATTCACAGCATACAATAAAATTCCTATTTCTACCTTAGCTCAAAACTTAGATTATTACAATTTCTGCTTTTCAAGTGTCGGTAATAAAATGAGGAAACATAACCTTTATTTTTTAAATGTTAACATTCCAAAGACCATGTGCAAAAAAAAGTGTACATGGGTGATGTGGGGCGTGGGGGTGATGGAAGACTTTAATCCTCACCTTCCGTACCAAGAATTGGACAGATAGACGCTGCATCAACATTCAGGAAGTAATGATGCAAGCATGTTATTCAGAGATATCAAAATAACCAGGCATAAAGAGTTTAAACGTGTGGTCTTGAGGAAAAAGAATGGGACAGGGGTGAGCTGGGGGCTGCTGCATCTCACAGCAATTCTTGTTGAACATTTTGCTCATTACACTATCAGCAGGTAAAATTTGGATGAAAGGGGAAAAAAACAAGTTTTTTTAAAAGGATGCAAGAATACTGTAATACGCCAAAATAAATAGATATATAAATACTATGAGGCCACAAAGTCAAAGGCAACTTGGAACAACGGAAAGAGGACACTTCGGTTTTAGGCCAGGTTCTGCTTCCATCTTCTACCTGTGAGGATCAGGACAAATAACTCTCACTTCCCCACACCCAGGCTTCCAGCCTCAGTTTCTTCATTCATAAAACAAAGTGGTAAGAACAGACTGTCTCTAAGTGCCTGACATTTTATGATTTTAAAGACAGGAATCAGTCATAGGCAGAATACATCAGGGAAGGATGATGATATTAGAGATAAAGTTATCCGAGTAGAATCTCCTTTTCTTACCCCCTTTCAAGAAAGGGGTGCCAAAGTTGTGTTTTTAAAGGTCAAAGGTGATGGGGAGGTTGGTGAGGAGTTTTTCTAGTTTCTGTCCCAGAGAGGAGGATGAAGCTGGGAGGTCCCAGCAAGGGAAGAAGTGATGACAAGTGCTTAAAGCCCAGTTGGCCGAATGACCCAGACTGCACTATGAGAGAGGATGGACATTCTGTGCTTGCAGAGGGTGTGAACTGCAGATTCTTCAGACATCTGATAGCTGTGCGTCTTCTTACATAATGGCCATAGAGGTCTGGGGCGGGTGGGTGAAGGGGATACTCATGTCCTGGGGATCTCCCCTTTTCTAAGTGAAAATTCACGCCAGTTGCACTAAAGCTTAAACATCCCAGATTCTCAAGTGGCTTATCTTTGTTTAAAGTTATCTTCATCTACCAACCTGGAGTAACATCAATACTTCTCTTCGGGCTTTCCTCTTATCCGGTGGAAAAAATATGATTTTTAGTTTATACATAAAGGATGGCATTTAGTGGGTTCCTTGGAAACTGGTGGAACATGCTGAGCACTCTAGATTACAGCAGTGGTTAGAAGGGGTGACATATTCAATTGTAGAGATTTGCACACAGGCTGACCAGGATTCAGTGTATATCTGAGAAAAAACTGTGGTCCCATTAGCCCCACATTCTACCTATCAAAGATGAATGGTCTAGGGCTTCCCTGGTGGCGCAGTGGTTGAGAATCTGCCTGCTAATGCAGGGGACACGGGTTCGAGCCCTGATCTGGGAAGATCCCACATGCCACGGAGCAAGTGGGCCCGTGAGCCACAATTACTGAGCCTGCGCGTCTGGAGCCTGTGCTCCGCAACAAGAGAGGCCGCGATAGTGAGAGGCCCACGCACCGCGATGAAGAGTGGCCCCCGCTTGCCGCAACTAGAGAAAGCCCTCGCACAAAAACGAAGACCCAACTCAGCCATAAATAAATAAATAAGTAAGTAAGTAAGTAAGTAAGGTCTATATCTGCACTGAAGGAAACACCCAATATCCAAAACCATGATATAAATAAATTACAATATGGGAGGTAGTGAGTGGTGCTAGAGACAGTTTAGGAAAAGAGACTATTGATGAATAATAAGCTTAACATTTGTAGTGCCTTCTGGCTATGTGTGATCTATCAGTGCCCTGCCCCATCTTACTGAGCCCAGAAGAGATAAACAGCAACCTTAGCCATAAGACTATTTCTCCAGGAATAAAATGGAGAGCAAAGATGGTCATGATCAACACACTACTCACAACACCCAAACTCTACATGGCAGGAGGGAGTCTGTGCCAGCTAAGGTCTTCTTTTTGGGAACTTATTTTCCATGTGCCTGACAGCATGTTCTTAGCTTCAAAGGAATTTGAGTTGTGCCCTTCAGCCACCTTCACTCTATCTTTACAGCTTTGCACAGTCTCCTAGAATCAAGAAATGAAGCTTAAGGGTCTTTTCTTTAAGACAAAACTTTGACCTGAACTGTATCCAATTCTCAACCAACATTAGCCCAGTTTGTAGTAAGCAAGCATGACATCATTTCTAAAGTCAAATTTTAACTTCCAGATGGTGCAAAACCACAAGCAGGCACACAGACCTTCTGATGCACAGAAGTTTAAATACAAGGAAGATCAGGCCAGAAAGAACATAGTCTATTAAAAATTAGAATATGTAGTTCCAAACTGAGTATCAATGAGTAGGATTAAAGTTCCCCTCGCTAATACTCGAACCTCACTCGACAGTGTACATCATTTTTAAAAGAATCAGAAAAGCCCTGAAGTGTAGATTATATTCCAACATCAGGTATAGACATAAAAGTTAAAATGTTTGGGAATATGAAATACCTTTCTCTGCCTCGTCACTCAACACCAAATAATTTTAAGGGCCCTTGACTCTCTCTCAAACTTTGGCAGTTGACTCAATAATAAAACTTGGCAAAGCAAAGAGCACCATCATTTCCCAGAAAAAAAAAAGAAAATTAGAACTGTATGATACAGTCAGTGCACAAAAACCCATAGGTTGAATTTCCAATTTTTACATATGACTTAAACACATGGGAACTAGTCACCTAATGTTAAAACTAAGACAATCTTTTCATTTTAGGAGAATTACTCAGTGCCTTCTGATCCAGTTGTGTGTGTATTTGTGTGTATATGTGGGTGCATGTGTGTGTATATTTAAAAGCATATAACGTTTGAAAATTTAACCTTTTACCTGGCAGTATAAAACATGAAACATTTGTTATCACTTCTGTTCCAGGTAATAACTTGAAAGAAAAGGACCATGGCAATGAAATTGTCAAAAATTGCCAAAATCAGAGTTAAACATTCTTAATCTTCATTGTCATCACCCAGGAATTATAACCAGTTCCAATGGTGAGGTATGTTTCTAGAAGTTCTATATATAAGCCTCCTGACCTTTCTCCCATAAGGTCACATAGGGCCTTCAGAAACGGTTACAATATTGTGACAAAACACGAAGTGCTACTTGATGTGCCATAAATAATTTTTAAAAATCAAATGGTTCATTTCAATCTTAAAATGACTACAGCAACACTTGAGAAAAAAAAAAAAAACACTTGAGAGAGAAAAAGGGGTCATTGAAAATTTTCACAGATTGAATACTACTTACTTGACAACACTTCAGGCATTGAATAAACATGCTATCACAAAGAACAAGTTTAAAAGGAAATGAAACTGGAACATACACAAAAGCTCCCAATATAGTTTTATTTCACATTCAAAGTGTCGTTTGTTTGTTTTTCCTAATAGTAGACTTGGGTTAAGGGTATATTTGAATTTGATTCAACTTGCAATCATTCAAATAGGGAGACAGTTTCAAAGTTGGAAGTATGCATAAAGTACATAGCTTCCAAAGACACAAACACTAAAAATAACCTAAAATCTAAAAGTTGCTGTGGTAGTAACCACTACTTCTCACTCACATCCAATTCTCCTTTCCTTCCTGAACACAGGAAAAATTTCCCTTCCCAGCCCCCTTGTGGGAAGATGAGGCCATGTGTTTTATTCATGAAATGTAAGCAGAAGCGACATACATCATTTCCTGTCTATGCCATCCCCACACTCCTCCCCTTCCTCAGAGATCTTAAAGCCAACATTTTCCAGATGGTGGAGCTAGATGATGGCAGAACCTCCATAAACCTGGATCCTCAAGTGACCAAGAGAAGCAGGATCACCCCGAACCTCCTGCCCCCCAATCCCCAACATGGGTTGGACGTAACAGTATGATGTGTTAAACTGCTCATCAATAATTACAATAATTTCCCCTGGTTTTACTAAAAAGTGTGCGCCTTAAAGCTAGAAAGGTCTGTCTTAGAGATTACCATAAACCTAAACGAAATTGGGCCATTGTACTTCCCTCTACTCCTTCCATGTGTGTTAAGACCTCAAAATCTACTTTCCCCTACCCTTTCACTCCGATTCCAAAGAAGGGGGGGAAATGTCAGAGGGCCAAGGCCAGAGCTGAAAGGAAGAAGTAGCAGAACCCTAGGGAGTGAACACAGAGGTTAAAGATCAAGACCTTGGGGAGAAAAGAAAGAGAGATCGAAAAGGAAGAGTCTCCTTAAGCACATTGGTTTGCACTTCAGTTTGTATCAATATCAACAAGTGGCTCAAGTAGACAACTCTGTTTTGCAAAGTCTCTGCATTGCAAATATATGTGTTCAAGCAACTCATGGCAATGGCCAAGGACTTACCCACAGGCCTTCCAAATGTCGGGAACAAAACTAAGGTGTTATGAGCAAAATGTGGATAATAAGAGTACCTCTTTCACCAAAATGTGGATAATAAGAGTACCTCTTTCACCAAGTTATGTTAAAGATTAAATTAAATAACACATATAATGCACTTAGCACAGTGCCTGGCACCTAGAAGCACTCAATAAATTTTTGCTATTGTTATTATATTTTATTATTCTGCTTTCCACAGTCTCTAACCCAATGATTTATATACTGTAGGAATGCAATAAAGGTTGCTAATCAACAACCCTCAGGAAAAGTGAAGAACCATCAAGTAAGGTTTTGTGCTCTAACATGTACCAGAGTGTTATAAATGACAGACAATAGAGATTACCATAAACCTGGTAATCTGTCATTTACTTTAAAATATTTCAGCATACACAGTATGATATATGTGTCTATGTGGAGGTGGTGCCTGGGTGGGTGGGTGGATGGGTATATTTCCCAAATGCAAAAAAATTCTCCAGGGGTAGTTAATTAGCCTATGAAAGATTTCAGTTAAAAGCTGAGATGCCAGAGTCAACTACCAAAAGTGCCTCAATATTCTTTATATTTGATGAGTACCTGAAATTTGGTCAATTAACATAATTGATGTGAGGAGTGATTTTTCCTTGGTGAAATGGGCGGTGTTCGAGATGTGTGGATTGGCTAGAAATGTTGCACAGACACTTCCACCCTTCCAGAAACAAGACTGAAGACAGTGTGTCCAATGAAAATATGATGCAAGCCACATATGTAATTTTTCATTTTTTAGTAGCCAAGTTTAAAAAGTAAAAAGAAACAGGTAAAATTAATTTTAATAATATATTTAATTTAACCCTATATCAAAACCCTAATTTTGATAACACTATATCAAAAATATTACTCTTTTAACATGTAATCAATATTTAAAAATTAATAATATATTTTACATTTTTTGTATTGTCTTCAAAATTCAGCATTTATTTTACACTTTTAGCATATCTCAATTAGAACTAGCCACATTTCAGGTGCTCAATAGTCCCATATGGCTCATGGCTACCATATTGGACCATGCAGGTCTATGATTCTAATAAGCCCCAAAGTTTCAACCCTTAGATTTTGATCTCCCCACATATAGACACTTCAGGAAGGATTTTGGACCAACAGCAAACATGGATGGCTGAGCCTTGCCACAGGAAATAGTGTCACACTGACCTCTTATGAACCTTTTATGATCTCAAAAGGACAGAGAGCTGGAATTTCAAGGAGCCCTCAGAGAGGTTGTATGACTGATACAACTGGAGGCAGGGTCATGGGCAGGAGTCCTATAGCCTTCCCTTCTTTCACCATCAGAGGCTACTGATCTCTACCAAAGAGAACCACCTAATTGGCTTGGTGATTTAGTTAGCATGATCCTTCTGGAGTCTTGCTGAAAAGAAAAATTCAGAATAATCATTGCTTTTTAAAAGCTCTTTCATACAAATCTCTAATTATAGCAAAAGTTGCCTTTCAGAAAAAAATGACCTTCAGCAACTGCACCATTAAAAACTAACTTACAGATGAGGGTGTGTCTATCTCTTACCCTATACTTAGGTTATGTCTTTCTACTCTTCGACTTCTGCAGCTATTTTGATTTCATATTTCTCTTCTCTGTAGGTGCTCTTTTTATCTCCAATAACTAGAATTATTTATTCATTCATTCAACAAATACGAAGACTTGATTTTGTGCCAGGCACTGTCCTAGTTTAGAGATACAGCCTTTTAACAAGACTGTCAGGTCATGACTTACTGAACCATATATTTGTGAAGTTGGAGGTGAGGTAGAGCAAATAAGTATTACGTAAATATTATCAGTAAACATGACTTTTAGGGTAAGAGGAAAGTAATACAAATATAAAATCTAAGAACATACGTAAAAGCCTTGTAAAAAAAAAACTGGATGAAAAAAGGCTAATATGTGGATATCTGTGTTTATTGGTGAAAATGTATATTGTGTGTTTGGGTACATACAAAATAATAAAATTCATGATTTAGCAAATGTCTATCAGCTATTATAAATTAGACTTGGACACTTTGATATTCATTAAAATGGTTTATTTAACTGACGGCTACTCTTTACTATCCCATCTTAGAACACTAAATGGTCTTTATTGATTTGTTTTTGCTTTGTTTCATTTTGGCTGTGCCACACGGCTTGTGGGATCTTTGTTCCCCGACCAGGAATTGAACTCGTGCCCTCAGCAGTGAAAGCTTGGAGTCCTAACCACTGGACCGCCAGGGAATTCCCTAAATGGTCTTTATTGATCTTTAAATAAGTTGTGCTTTATACACGCTCCTCTGCTTTCAAGATAAATTTATTAAAATCCAAAATTAAGTCATTAAAAAAGAGCCTTGTAATACTAGTAAGGATGAACACATGGTATGTATTCTTTTTTAAAATATTATTTTCTAGTTTTGTCCATTAAAAAAGCTTAGAAAAAAGCGACCATCTCAGTAACAATGATCACCCACCCCAAATACTGTCTCTTAAAACCATTTCTAACTAAAACAAATCAGTTTCACTGTAGAAATGATTGATTTTAGGTCTGTGGCAAGAAACTGTACACAGTAAGTATAGAATACCTTGTTGAACCAGAAAGCAAGGAATTGTGAAAAAACAATAGTCTTTTTGTTGGGCAAGGATGGGACAATTTGATGCTACTGTATGAACAGACATTGCGGGGGTGGGGGTGGGGGGTATGGAGGCCAGGGACAGGCAGTCAACCAGAGGAGAGACACTGGCTGCCACAACTAGGATGGAGGTGGTGGAGAAGGGGAATGTGGCTGTGTTTGAGATATATTTTGAGAAACAATCAGGAGGCAGCTGGGAGAACTGCGGGTTTGCAATTATGGGCAGGGGGGAAGGAAGGAAGGAATCAAAGGTTACTCCTGGGTTACTGGCTGGAATAGACAGTGGAATTATTGCCTGTTATGGGAAAGACTAGGGACAATCAGACTTGAGGTAGGAAATCAAGAGTTCAGGATTAGGTACATGTAGCTTGAGATGCTAGGAAACATTAAAAAGGTAAATGGCTATATGAATTGGAAGCTCCTGAGACAACAGAACCTGGACTAGAGTCTAACCCACTTGTGGGCGAGCAGTCCTGTAATTATATCAACATTCCTCCAGAAGACTAATGAGGACATCTTCTGCATATTTACAGATTTACTTCCACATAGATGCGTTTACTCCCACTGAGATCAAGTCAACAAAAACTTGTGAGGAGAGGACATCTACACAACTGAAAACCGAGAGAAGTCCCTTTCCTAAAAGGGTCCCTGGTTTTCAGTCTTAGTTAAAAGGTCTCCCTACCCGTCACAGTCATGAGTAACAAGAGATTTGATCTTATCAATTACACCCTTAAGCTCTTCAAGATGACCAGTTAATGTCAATCATGTATTTACCCTCCTGTTGATCAATGGAGTGATACTGACTGGGGAAAAAAAGACTAGATAATCCCAATTCCGTGTGCTGGCTTTCATCTAGCAACCCAAAACTTAAACATTTGACCAAGGAAAAACAATCTATACTATATTTTAATTTATTTAAATAGCACAAAGAGTAACAATAATGGCTGTATTATACATTGCTTCATAGTTTACAATATACTTTTCTCTTAAATTATAAGTCTGTTCTTTCATACAATTTCAATCCAAAAAATAAAATTCAGGTATATTCAGTATTGCATAAACACATGCTGTGCTTATAAAAGTTAAGTTACAATCACCAACTTGTTAACACAGTTAAAATTTTCAGGTTGTAAAGATGCATTTTGTCTTACCTACCCATCAAAAAATTATACCCAACTCCCACATGCCACCTACTTGAAGAAAACACTACTGGGTTAAGAATGCTTTGTATCACCTACATGGAAGGATTCATATCATATGTGGGTTAATAATCCAGCCAACTTTATAAAGCCTGTTTTCATACTTAAGTTTTTGGCTACTTCTTACACTAAAATTAGGTGGTTTTAAGTGACTAGTCCAAAGTTCAAAATTTAATGTTTAGTTCAGTTCCAGCAAATTTCTGAAAACACATGGGAATTGTAACTCATGTGTTAATACTTAAAGTTTTTGTTAATAAAACTTCCAACACTAACCTTACCTCATTGAACTTACCTCACTGGTTTTTATGCTCACTATAAAACTATAGCTGTCATAATATTTTTGAATTACTACAAAAGGAAGTAAGCCATTCCAAAGTCAATGTTATTTTGCAACATGATGATAGTTATAAATTCAAAATACTTAAAACCAATTTGCAAAGCTATCAATCTTAGTACCTCCTAGCATTTGAAAAGCCCGTCTTCAAAACATTTAGTATTACCAAAAAAACAAGTTTAAGAAAACACCATGTATCATTCATATTGCACTTTCCCTTCAAGTAAGCACATTAAGTTTAAACATGAAAATTTTTAAATATTGGTCCTACTTAGATATGCCGTCAACTTTCTAAACTATCACTGAAGCCCAAAGAACTTAAATCACTGATAATTTAGTACCAAGATTAAGTAATAATTTTGTGATCTCAAGGTCAGTTATTTTCAATAAATTCAAATAAGTAACCTCCATCCAGGTATGCGTGACATGTTTGTAACTGACTACCAAATTAGAAACCACAGTCCTTTTATTTAAAAGAGAATTAAACCCATATTTTGAAGTCATGTCTCTCAAATCAGGGCCCATACTCCTGGAGGATGGGGACCTATGTTCAAGGATCCATGAGTTTGCTATAAGACATATTTTATGTTATATTTTCTTTTTAATGATTATCTCAAAAGTTAAAGTGAACTTATTCTGGATCATGTAAATAACTCCTTATAATCAAGGATTGTTAAACGATCTCAATACCTGCCTTTGTATTTGCACTTAAGATTCTTCGGGAATGAAATGGAGAAAGCATAGAAGAAATATATCTTATTTCTCTGATATATTCCCTCCTCCAAATCTTGGCCACGGGACATCACGGTGAACATGCAAACAAGGGGTTTATCAGCACTACAGAAACAGCAATCAGTGAGGAAACTAGATTAATACACAGCACACCACCATGCAGACTTCTGAGCTAGCATCTGAGCCATAGCAGTGGGCACCATATTCATATCAGGTATAAATTTACATCCAGCAAATACAATTCTTCTCCATATAAAGTTAATATCATTCATTTAAATTTTATAGGCCTTGACATTGTATTTTAATTTAGTGTGTAATTTTGATTTGGTTTCATAGTTCTGTAAGAGTTATAAGCATACCTAGTCTTATCTTTGTACCTAATTAAGTAATGTAAGTAATAATTATTACATAAAACAATACTGGGTGTCTATAATGTTCTTTTTTTCTTTTAAAAGGAATTTCTTCCCAAGTGTGAGACATACTGCTCTAAAGTAAACAGTATTTGTTCTTTGAAACCCTCCTGGGTGTTGTGCAAAAATTAATTGGGGGAGTGGAGGTTCGTTCTATGATCAAGTCAACTTGGGAAACACAGCTAGCTCTCCTGATTTATGGTAGACATTATCATACTAAAGGTTCTGAAGTCCCATAGCCGAAACCTTACTTACTTTTCCCAAATCAATTTAACCACAGAACCCGTATTTTTCTAAGAACACAACGATACCCTTCAGAAAATTTTATGAAAGATTGTTCTCGAGTATCTTTTAGCAATCAAATTTTTAAGGCATGGCATAGATATGAAACGTTTGAGTCTGGTGAAATGGGGACACACCACTGGATTAGATTCAGAAGGCCTTGGCTCAGAGTCAATAGATACACGTGAGACGTCCTCTGTGGCTAGCAGTTTGTTAGGTGATGAACCAGGGTGTCTCATGCATTCCTCAGGGCCATCTAGGAGGTAGGTATTGTTAACAAGTTAAGACATTGAAGCTCAGAGGGCATTCAGGGCTAATGTGGTAGACTGTGTTAAAGCCCTATCTTCTGGTTCAAGATCCACTCCAGCCTACATCCCAAGTTCATTTTTGGCTCTGCCAAAACCTGAGGGTGAGACCTTCAAGAAAGTCACTTGCTTCTTAGGGACTCATCTACCTCCTCTATAAACCAACAAAACTTTGCTCAATAACCTCTAAGGTCATCACCTACTCCAAACTTTCATGATGTCAGGAGATGAGTGATCCAGACACTAAAACATATTTTAAAGCTTTGATAGTTAAAACAGTCTGGTATTGATACAGGAAGAAAAAGACAGAGGAAATCCGAAATAGATTCACATACTCAGAGAAATTTAGTATATGATAATAGTAGCACTAGATTTGTAGAAAAAAATAGATTATTCAATTAATAATGGCTAAACTCTGACTACCCATTCAGAAAAATAATAATAAAGGTAAATCCTTACCTAATTCCTCATGACAAAAACAAATTCCTAATGAAAAGTCATCAGTGAGAAAATCCTGCAAAATGCAACCTACAGGTATACACCATTCCATCTACATATTCTTATGATGTTTCAACATGAGCCCAATATTTACTACAGAAATAGTTTTCATAGGTTTGCTTTTCAAAATAGTGAAAACACTTTTTCTATCCTAAGATATTCAGACAGGTCTTTTACACACACAGATAGCTGAAGGAAAGGAAGGTTCACTACTGAAGTTCCACTGTAACACACCCCACTAGGGTGTGTGCTGAATTTAGGAACACATTCGCTTTTAAGCCAAGTTGAGGCTTCACATCATTGACTTTTAGGTAGAGCATAAATGATTGTGAAATGGGTGGTACCACCAAACCCTGTGCAAATTTACCTTGGCCAGAGTAAGCAATTGTTTCTCTGCTGGGACTTGTTATAGACTCTTCCAACTTGGAAGCATTTTGTTACTAAGGAACATGGAGCTGGAAATAAACTGAGTTCCAGGAGTGAAGACGATCGCTATAAAAACCAATTAAACCAGAAGCAAAACCCGCCACGATGTTTTAAAAATTAAAACCATGCTACATACATTCTTTGGTCATTTTTTTCCCCTAAAGGGAAACAAACAACCATCTCTTTCTGGGTTCACCATCATTGCTCCTGAAAAGAATCTACCGTGATCACAGCACTATTATGGCAGGGAACATTTTGGTATGTAAATTTTCGTGTGTATGTGTGTGAATTTACCATGTGTGCAATGAGTCAATAATATTCTACTGTATTCTTCTTCCAGCAGTGGTTTCTTTGTTTAGAGTTCTACAATTTTATGACAGAAATCACAAGTGAGCTGCTCAAAGAGTAACAATTGGTGACTGGGAGTTCCCACCATTTTCAACATCTGTAAAATGAGGAAATTGAACTTACTGTTCCAGTTCCAACTCTGACATTCTGTGATTTTATGATTCTATTTTGTTAGTTCATATTCTACAACACTGGAATGCATCAAACCACCCACAAACTAAGAGACTATTATTTCTGAGCAGCCTGATATCCTATAGGCAAACCTGGTCGCTGGGCATTTACCCATTTAAACAGTATTTTCATTGCAACATAAGGAAGGGGGAAAGACAGCACTTTGCATCACTTTTAGTCTTGCAAACAGAAGTGTCTTGGATAGAAAATAACTAAAAATCATAGCCCTACCTTTCACAATTACCAATTACAGAGAGAGGAGAGAAATGTGCTGACAGCATCCTATCTAGCTGAAACACAAGAAATGCCCAGAAATGAGAGCAGCAATCTAAAAGGAAGTACTGTCTGAGCCAGAGGGGGGAAAATATGTCTAGAAACTACAACCTTCTGATGATGGGGAAACCAAATGCACCAAGTGAGCTTGCCACTTCACTGCATTTCAAATACAACCTAATTTACACAAAAGATGAGAAAGGATGTTGTCAGGACAAACATACTGCCAGATTCACATATATCCATGTAGAAAGCAGAATTTGAGTCTTTTAGAAGCTGTCACCATTAACCAGAATAGTCCCAATTTCTTCTATAGATTTAGAAGTGGAGCATACAGGAGGGCAATTCTTCCCTCCTAAGTTTCTCCTCACCAGGCACTTTGGATCCTGCGGCAAAGCACATAAAGGACCAGAAGCATGCACAAACACCTCCACCCTATCCCCAAAGCATTCCCTAAGAGGAATACATGTTTTGCTGGACAAAATAATATGTTTGTGCCCCATGTCCATTAAGTTTGAATTCCTTAGCCTCTTATGGAACTCCTTCAATGAGACTGTCTGTTCATGCCTCTTAGAGTACCTGCCCTGTTTATCACCTCAGGGATTCTCTTGACTCACATGCCCACTCCAGCTGATCAGAAGTAGCTTTATAGAGCCCTTTGTTAAGAAGGATCCTGAGGCTACATCCAGAATTGGTGAGAAGATTGGCAAGATAAAGAGGTGATGTCTGCTAGGCACAACAACTGTATGCCAATTTTGGATCTCTGCATCTAGAACACCCAACCCTGAACCTTCACCCTCATGTGCACAGCTGGCTCCCTGTCCTTGAATTAGGCTTTTCTTAAGTATCCTCCAATCTTGAAAAACCTTCATAGTATCTACAGTAGGTTGACTGGTGGCTCCCAAAAAGATACGTCCATGTTCTAGAACCTGTGAATGTGACCTTATTTGAAAAAAGGGTCTTTCCATAAGTAATTATGGATCTTGAGATGACATCATCCTGGATTATCTGGGTGGACCTTAAATCCAATGATAAACGTCCTTATAAAAGACATACAGATCAGAGACACAGACTCTGAAGACGGAAAAGGCCATGTGAAGATAGAGGCAGAGACTGGAGTTATGCAGACCAAGTCAAGGAATGCTTGGAGCTCTAGAAGCTGGAAAAGACAAGGGAAGATTCTCCCCTAGAGCCTCTGGAAGGAATGCAGCCTTGCTAACACCTTGATTTTGGATAACTGGCCTCCAGAACTGTCAGGCAATAAATTTTTGTTGTTTTAAGCCACCAATTTTGTGGTAGTTTATTACTATGTGTAATCCTAGCATTTCCAAAAGTATTTCCAGAGAAAACCAGTTCTACAAGTACTCTTGTTGGGGGAAAAAGGACTGGGAGTGAAGTGGGGGAAATGTTCCAAGGTAAAATTAATTTGGGAAATCCTCTTTCTAGAATTTGCAAAATGCTCTGTGAAGTCCACTTTAACTTTGATTAATCAGCATTTCCCACGCTTATTTAACTCCAACACTCTTTTTTATAACATCCTATTAATATCCCAGGGAACATACTGTGGAAAATACTGCACTAGCAGTATGGACTAAGCACCCAAGTCCAGGGCACAGTGGCAGTTCTTAGAAATATAACATTTAGAAGATTCCCTTAGAAGCTTACATGGCCACACATAATGCAACATGATTTAAATCTATACTTAACAAAATGGTCACATACTAAAAGTGGGTTAGAGTAGTCCCACTGGAAGGAAATTTTTTTCATTTTGATTGCTAGCAATTCTAAGTATTGTTTATACAAAGGAGTAAAATAGCCTATAAAATTTACATTTTTCAAATGCCAAATTTTGTCTTGACAAATTTTGTTAAGAATCCCCATGAACTTGAAAAAAGACATTTTCTGAAATACCTTCCCTCAGAAGATCAGGGCTAAAGTGTGCTTACATTCCATTCCTTTCTATATATTCCCCATCATCACAAGTTACTTTCATTAACATTATTAAATTGCAATATATTTATGCTTGAATCATGGTAAAGTTAAGAGCTGTAAAAACAATCTCTTGGTTATTTCATGACTGCACATGTTATAAAAATTATAAGGAAGATGGAATTACAAGGAAGGGAGCCTTAAAATTCATTCTCTTACCTCTGATAATTGTCCTCAACACAGAAATTTTGGGGTAAATCAAATTATGGAGGAAAAAAATCCTCCTCTGTTTTTCTCTTCTTGGTACAGTTCTGAATGCAAAGTTATTTTCCAGGCAAAGATGAATGAAACTCTGCTCTTTCTAATCTCTGTAAAGACTATGAAAATAAAGATCCATTTCATTGGACAGGATGATGCCTGCTCTGAAAAGCAGCCATTCTCTGCTGTGATTAGAGATGAGTGGACAGAACCTGCACTCTTTGAGCTGTGGCCATGTAGGCCTCCAGACTGCACCTCCATAATCCTTTTCATCCCTCAGGAAAACAAACACCACAAGAGCTGCTTTATGTCACCAATGAAGATAAGAGCATTTACACATTGGACAATAACAATATTGTAATTTAACAAAAGAGAGCAACGGTTTTCCTTCAAAGAGTTCACATTATTCATATATATGCCTTCACTATTCCCATATGATTTTTGAAGGGCTCATTTCAGTCCCTCTTTAAAACAACAACATTGTAATAGTAACAAAACTACTGCTAATTATTGAATGCCTTAAGTACTACATGCCAGCCTAAGGGTATGATGATGAAGCAGAGAGTATCATTCCTCCTGTTTTCAGAGAAAAAAAGTGAGCCTCAGGAAAGTGAAGGACTTAGCGCATGACCCCACATCCACTAGAAGTCAGAACTGAGCCTTATCTGCGCATCAGAATAGCCTGGACACTACGGACCTGGAGGACTTAGGTGACAAACAGGATTCAACAACTCAGCTTTTCTGCCTCCCACATCAGGGCCCGGAGAAGCCCTTATAGTTTCAGTGTCCCAATAATGTAGGGGAGGAAGTCATTCATTAGAGAAGAAAATGTACTAAGTTGGAAATACTCCACTCAGCAAGAGGAAATTGGGTTGCTCTAAGCCTCAGGGGAGAGAGTCAAGACGTTTGTGCTAAGACCTTCTGAGCTGAGGAAAGTAGGCTATATATGTCTTGGCCAAGAAGCATCCCAGCTTCCCCTCATCCTCTGCAACCTGTGTTGGCTTTGGGGGCATAAAAATGGATTTTGCTTGGGCTTCCTTTCGGAGTTAAACTTCAAATCCAGTAAGATGGGGCAGGCACTTTCAATAACAATCGTTACCAGATCCTTGTCACCTGGATGTTCTTACACTCATATTTTATTCAACTGTTCACTGGCTAACCTTTCCCTCCCTGAATTTCACTTACAAAGCAGACTGGAGCTGCAAATTAAATGCCAAGGAGGTCAAGCCAGTGACACGAAAGAGTAACTCTGGCTGGGTGGGGACTGGGTGAACTGGGGAAAACACATCTCATCCCAAGGGGCAGCGACCCTCTCAGCCCCTGGGCAAGGCTGCCAAGAGGGAACCAGGCCAGCGCTGCAGAGCTTCCCCTTATTTAAGAGAAACTACAAATCTACATTATTATGTGACATGTCCTGATATTTTTATTTCTAGCACCTTTTTTAAATTTAAGGAAAAAACAAAAAAAGAACACTGGGTGAGTCCATTAAACTAAATCTGTGGATTGGATTCACCTTGTGGGTCTCCAGCTTGTAAAACTTCTGCTAAACATTATGGAGTTAAAGAATGAGGAGTAAGTTAAGATCATTTTATTTAAAAGAACAGCAGAGACAGCTTGTTAACAATGTTATGTTTTCCTAAGAAAAGATTTACTCTGAATTTATAATAAGACAAAGAATAACATGCAATTTTGTGTCCTTTCTATTGATATGTTGATATTCTGAACTTCTAAAAGGTTGGGGAGAAGGGCAGAAATTAAGTTAAATTTCTTCCAATTAACCCATCAATTCTGGTAAGTAGTTGGTTTTACCTTTTGGACTCTAACTGAAAAATTGTCAAAAACATATTATTATTCACCAAATTGGTATATTAGCACTATTTTCAAAAATTTATTTAACAACTTTTTTGTCAACATTGACCAAGCTCTACTTTGAGCTCTGAGGAAACAAACAATGGTGTATGAGATAGTCCTATCTTTTTCACTGGAATGATAAACTAGCAAGAAAGACAGTTAAATAACCAATCCCAATAAAGTCTGGCTACCTGTTATGATAGAGAAGGTAGAGAGTGCTACTAACTTAGGCTTAGAGCACCTACTTTAGTCTAGGATGAATTAGGGAGAGTTGCCTCAAGGAGGAGACACTGAAGCTGAGACTGAAGGGACAGAGGTCAGTGAAAGGGAGATGATCATTTCAGATAGAAAATACCTCAAATCTTTAAGCAGGAGATAGAGCTACTGGTGGGGAACCTACACAGAAATCTCTTTCTAACAATGAAAGGTCACAAAGAGAAATCAAGGAAACACTCCCATTTGCCATCAAATCAAAAAGAATAAAATACCTAGGAATAAACCTACCTAAGGAGGCAAAAGACCTGTACTCAGAAAACGATAAGATACCGATGAAAGAAATAAAAGATGGCACAAACAGATGGAGAGATATACCATGTCCTTGGGTTGGAAGAATCAATATTGTCAAAATGACTATACTACCCAAAACAATCTACAGATTCAATGCAAACCCTATCAAACTACCAGTGATGGGGCGGGGGGGCAGTGAGAGATGAGGAAGATGAACTGAACCATGTTGTGGATTCTGGCTTCTATCCTGATGGCAATGGGAAGTGACATGATCAGATATGCCCTTGAGAAGGAGAACTCAGCAAGGATGTGCTAGGGCCAAAGTATTACTGTGTGCATAGACACAACCTTCCGTCCTCTTTCTAGGAGGGATGAATTTTCACTTGCTGGGTCAGCTCTCAGGCTCCCCTTTGTTGTCCAAAATCCAAGCAAGAGACTAAGCTAGCAGTTCTAACCTAGGGAGGGCAATCCTGCCTCCCTTGGAACATCTGACAATGTCTGGAGACATTTTTGATTGTCACAATTGGGATATAAGGGGGTGTGACTAACATCTAGTAGATAGCATCCAGGGAAGTCCCTCCACCACAAGGAATTATCCAGCTCAAAATATCAATAGTTCCAAGGTTGAGAAACTCGGGAATAAGCTAAGAAAAACTGAAAGTCAATCTATATCTATTTGTCTATATACATTTTTTAAAGGGACAGGAGAGAGAGGGAGAGATTCCAAAATGCTGTATGACCTTGGTAACAAAAGGAGTTTGCAGGGATTTAAAAGAGGGGAGAAGATGCAGAATAGCTGAGTGTTAAAGAAGGAACCTGAGATAAAAGGAAAGAATGGTTGATGGGAAGCTCTGCTGCACTACTAGCCTGGTGTTGACTCACTGTATGATATCACGTATATGTGGAATTTAAAAAATACAACAAAGTAGTGAACACAACAAAAATGAAGCAGACTCACAGATATAGAGAACAAACTAGTAGTTACCAGTGGGGGAGAGGAGGGACAATATAGGGTGGGGCAGTGGGAGATACAAACTACTGGGGTAAGATAGGGTCAAGGATGTATTGTACAACATGGGGAATATTGCCAATATCTTGTAATAACTATATAGTTATTTTAAAGGAAAGTAACCTTTAAAAACTGCATAAAAATTTTAAAATAATTTTTTAAAGTCTAGAAAAACAGGAAATCAATATGTATTTTTCAGATAAATCAATAAACAAGCTGATGAATGAATGAAGTGCATTTCCTTTAACGAGACACAAGTAAAGAATTGAGAATTGAGACCACCTTTGTCACTATAACTTCAATATGACTGTAGACCACCATGTCAACATCTTAGTTGTTTGTTCCAGGAAATCTTTTCCCAGAAAAGACAAGGCTGGAAACCAATAAATAAATTCACTTTTAGCTTCAGGAAATTCCCATTGATCAATTTACTACGGATAAAAATCTATTCACCGAAGGGTAAGCTGGGATGAAGTGAGAGAGTGGCATGGACATATATACACTACCAAATGTAAAATAGATAGCTAGTGGGAAGCAGCCATATAGCACAGGGAGATCAGCTTGGTGCTTTGTGACCACCTAAAGGAGTGGGATAGGGAGGGTGGGAAGGAGACGCAAAAGGGAGGAGATACGGGGATATATGTATATGTATAGCTGATTCACTTTGTTATAAAGCAGAAACTAACACACCATTGTAAAGCAATTTTACTCCAATAAAGATGTTAAAAAAAAAAAATCTATTCACCTAGTCAAACCATCCTCTGGTCCACCACAGTTATTTATCAAGACTCTCTTCAAGACCCTCACTTTGCTGTGTCCATCAACCCTAAATTATTATATCACAAACTTTGGCCAATTCCAATTAGTACTGCCTGAAAGACCCATCTTAAACTACTGAAACCTAAACCTCAAAGCCCTATAAATATTCTAATTCTAATTTCCCTTTCTGAGAAACTGCAAAGGCTTTGTCAAGGTGGCATTCTCCCTCACTGAAATAAGTTGTAATAAACTTAGCTGGTGATATTTTAGGGAGTTCAACAGAATAGAATTACTTTTTAATTACTGTAGTTATTGGCTATGTGTCTTTGAATGTGACAGGACTGGGTCATATGAGATCCTAGATTTGGGGGGTTTTCTGAGTTATATTTTAGGACCTGTCTGGGATTTTGAACCAAAGCTTAAGAATCCAGCCGCAGCATATCTTAAAACATCCCTACAGAGTTCCATTCACTTATTTTAAAATATTCATAGAGTACTACCGTGTTCTACTGTTTTCTAGATCTTAGGAGTATTAGTGAACAAAAAGCTCTCAGTTTAATAGGAGGAGGGAAGAGGACAGGAGAAAGACAATAAATGGTAAACATAGAAAATAATTAAAATTATAGTATGCTAGAAAATTATACAGAGCAGGGCAAAGGGAATCCTGCAGTTGGAGGGGGCTGCAATTTTAAACAGGGTGGCCAGTGTAGACCTCACTTAGAAGGTAAATGAGGTGAAGAGAGTTAGCAATGTGGTGAGTCAGAGGACACGTGTTCCAGGTAGAGGGAGCCAGTACAAAAAACCAAGAGTGGGCACAGGTCTGGCATGTTGGAATAACAGCCAGGAGGCCAGTGTGGCTGGAGTGGAGTGAGCAAGGGGACATGGGCTAGGAGACAAAGTCATGAAGTAATGGGGTGAGGGCAGGAGTGAAGAGAGATCACGTAAGCCTGATGTCACTGTGAGGACTTTGGGTGAAATGAGGAGCCCCTGGAGGGTTCTGAGCAGAGGAGGGATAGGACTGGACTCACATGTTAACAGGCTCACTCTGGGGAGGCATTGGGAGCAGAAGGAAGACCACTTAGGAGGCAACGGCAACAATCCAGACAGTTCCTAGTGGCAATGAGGAACAGTGGACCAGTTCTAGGAAGGTCCGAGAGGATGTCCTCACATCCTTTTGATTGACAGATGTACTAGCAAAAGAGCAGTTGAGACCCAAGCTAAGCAGGCATTTTAACATGACTGCTGAACTGCTGGACTCATGATATAAAGGAATATCAGGGTCAATCAGACACAAGCAGTCCTTGTCCTTAAAATACAACCTCAAAGTCAAAGAGATTTGGGGAAATGATCTAAAGCTGGCACGTGATTTTAGAAAGAACATACAATTCAGGACTGGATGTTTCTGGTACAGAAAGAAACTTAAAAGACATGATTTCAGTTCACTAAGAGAACTTTTCAAAATTCCTTTATAAAATTCCAAACTGTATATTAATTTTACTATAATCTCTATGGACACCCAGCTTCTTAAGAAAGTAGGGTCCCTTCAGCACTAGGGGTGGGTAGGACCCTTGAGAAGGGCCTGTTATCTAGATGGAAGGTTCCTTACGAGGAATCAAAATGAACACAACCAAGCTCAGCATGGCAGTATCTCCAGATGCACAGGAAAATTACACTGGCCCCTATGGAAAGAGGAGAAAAGATAGGTGTTTACCTGTAACCAGAATAATCCAATTATATATTAGATCTCTCTTTTGTGGAGGTCTACAACTGGGAAGAAGGAATCAAAATTATTAATGTTTCACTTGGACAAAATATTTCACTTCCTCTCCCCTTGTCCCAGCATTGAAGGGGGAGCAGCCTTTTACTCTGGGTTGTCTCTGGGGCTCTCCTGGACTCCAGAGACAATGCAAAATGGAGGGAACATAGAAACAGCCCCAGAGATTAGGTCCATGGTTTTTTTTTTTGTTTTTGTTTTTTTTTTAAAAAGGGCTGAAAGGACAGAGAGAGGGAGAGAGAGAAGTCACTGAGGTCAGAGGGTAAAAAGGATAGAGTAGCAGTAGCCCTGGGTATTCTTTCAAAATGCAAGGAGTGCTGCTATTGTTTATAAACTGGAAAGCTTGTAATATTCTTTATGATATATAGGAAAAGATTACTTTTCAATTACTTTGGCTGCTGGAGGTATTTCATTGACTGTGACCTAATCACCATCGTGATTAGATCAGAGATAATCAGGTGATTGATTAAGCCCAGCCAATTACAGTCCTTCTTAGAACCATCCAATGCACCTAACAGGGAAACCTGTTTTATTCTGTTGAGGTTGCAAAGATGGAAGGATATGATTCTGGGTTGGCTGACAGCCCTAACTTCTTACAGAATATAACCAAAAAAGGAACAAAGACCAAGAAGCTGCAGGGAAAAAATGAAAGAAGTGCAATGAGAATGTTTGAGTCCCTGGATCCAGCTATGCCTGAAGTCAATGCAATCCTGAAATCCTCAATTGTACAAATCACTAGATCCCCTTTTTTGCTTAAACTAATTTGAAACGGGTTCCAGTTACTTATGCAGTCCATTAAACTTCCCAACCCTTCTTTTAAATGAACTGTAAATCCTCAAGCTTGACACAATAATCTCAGACTCAGAGGTTAAACTCTCAAGGTCGACATGGGATTCCAGGTTCATTCTCCCTACATTTTGGTAGCCCTAAATCCAACTCTGTACCCTCTCAGTTCACAAAAGACAACAGGGTATAACAGAAAAATGCCTAGATAAAGACTAAGGGGCTTTAGGTACTAGTTCCACTTTTCCCAGGATGCACACCTGCTGATTTGTTCTGGCCAAGCCACATAACCTATCTATCCTTCAGCTTCCCCATCTGAAAAATGAGGGGATCTCAAGGATCCTGTCCACCACTGATACTGTGCTTTCACCCTAAAAATATGCAGGTAGCCACCAGGGCTAAAGTACTGGGAAACTTCTCCCCATCACCAAAGCCACCTTTCTGATTTTTAAACAATACCAAAAAAAATTTAACCTAAATAAAATATAATCCACTGGGAAAAATTAAATACTTACTAAAGAAGTAATTGTCCAAACTTCTCATTCTAACAAAGTAAGAGAGAAACTTGAGATGTGATACCACCCGAAGAGAAATACCAAAATTGATAGTTATTCCTTCTAAGACAGCAACTGGTGAATTTTTTCAAACTTTCAAGGAACAAATAATTTCCAAATTAAATAAACTACTCAAGAACATAGGGAAAAAATGTTAATTTACACTACCAAGAAAAATATGATTCTGATCTTAAAACCTATCTAGCTCTGTGTATGTATAAAATATTCCTTATTAATATAGATACAAAAGTCCTAGATGAAGCTAGCATATAGTACTTAAAATACTTTAAAAATCACACCACAACAAATAGGCTTTCACCTGGGATCCTTCAGCGTAAGAACTTTTGTTAATAGAAACACCGTATCAATAAGCAAAGTAAGAAAAACCGATGAGAATTTTAATTGATATTAAAACATCATTTAATAAAACACAACTTTCATTCCCATAACATTTTTAAAAGGAAATAGAAGCTTTCTCAACATTAGGAAAAGTATCACCATAGCAAAGAAACACAGTGCCATTACTGGAGAAAACTCTTTAGGCATTCCTACAGACAGTAGAAACAAAGATTTAATACTGTTTTGAAGTTTGTCTATTGCATAAGAACCAACAAAAAGTTTTTCAAAAAATAAATAGTGACACTAAAGGGATAAAAACATTACTATTTGCCTTAACATTATAGTACGAAAATTGAAATGACCAATAATTTTTCGTAATTCTTACAATAAAAGAGTAAGTGGTCTGAATACAAATATACATATATTTACTTCATATAAATATATATATTTCATAACATTACAAAAGATAAAGCACATATGAATAAACTTAACAAGGGTCATAAAAGACACTAAAATTAGAGAAATACCTGACGGAATATATTATTCACTTAATTTAATTATTTAATTTAATCAATTTGTCCCCAGTTAATTTGCAGATTGAGTGCACCCCATAGATGATTCTTTTTAGAAATAAAAGAGAAAATAGTTCTAGCAATAAAATGGGGGAAAAATCAAATAAGCATATCAAATATTATTCTGAAAAATCAATTTTGGATTTAGGGTAGCAGTCTGCCTTCCTATCTAGAACACAAAGCAGGGGAGCTTGATGCAAGATATAGCACAAACAACCAGGCTGAGAGGAAAGCAGCTTCCCAAAAGAACACCAATTTTATATGGGAAATAAGATGAAGACTGCATCAAGACTGAACAATGAAGAAAAACCATTTAAATAAATTGATCTTTGGAGAACCAAAAAAGTGATGACAAAAATGCTTGACAGATTCAACTACATTAGCCAAAAACTTGATGAAAACTCACAAAACCAAAATTTAAAAGGCAAGCAATAAAATGGAGTAAATATTTGCATCAACTAAGAGAGTTAATATCTCTAATGTATAATTATACTAAGTAAGAATCCACCACATGAGACTCATGGAGAAAATAAACCCAGTAAACACTTTTAACCCTGTCTAATAATTGAAGTCATAACAAAGCGTAATAATGCTATGCTGAACATTTTAACATTAGAAGACCCAGTATTGTCAAGATTGTGGGGAATGTTTTATCAGCCTTTTGCTGAGGCATTATACTTGGTTTATTTACAAAAAGCAATTCAGAAGTGCACATAAAATGCCATAAAAATTGTTACATTCTTTTGATCCAGCAAGCCAAATATTCAAAGACATCCACACTGAAATAGTACCTATAACCAGTGAAAATTTTTATAAACAACTGCTGTGACGAAAAGTAGAAGTGTGGCTGGGGAAATGAGAGCACTCAATGAGATTAACAATAAAAATCAGGAGGCTTATAATCACATAGGAACACTTTTAGTAACATTATGTTAAATTAAAAAACTCAAAATCCTAAATTTTAGGTATATTATAAAAGCAATTATATGATAAATAATGTGAACACAGCATAACAAAGATGAGAAGGGAATATGGAAACAATTTTTAAAATTCTATCATAATGTTAAAATTGTGAATGATTTAAACACCAATAATATCATTAGAGCATATTAATAATACATTAAAAGTGGGGGGAAGAAGGATTTTTGCAAAGTACCCTGCAGGCAGTATTGAAACAGGGAAGAATTTTTCAAAAATTTCCCCAGAATGATGTGGCTTATTTGCTTCTACAAATCTAAATGGATAACAGAGACTTACCCAGAATGAAAAGCTGTGGAAAAAGCCTTTGAACTGGTTAATCCCATGTCTGCCAAGTTTACCTCTGGAGTCCAGGACATACACCTGCTCTTATTAGGGGCCCCACCTGTTCATATGGAATTCCTGTGCCTCGTTTGATTGTTGAACTGATCACTACCAAGCAGTTGCTTTCACAAAGGCAGGGGGAAGCCCACAGCCTGACAATGTCTCAAGGACTCCAATTTTCTCTCTAACTGAGGGCACATGGCCCAAGCATTACAGACCCAAGAGCATGGCTCTTCACACCCTTCAAAAGAAGAAAAATCTGCCAAGTAACGATAGGTATGTGCCATTCTCACACACAGGACTTCTATAATGTCCAGCAAAGAAATGTTGGTACTCCATTCAAAAAACAGATTTAAAGGGAAAATTTGTCTTACATGCCTGAATTGCCACCCAGAGCCCATGCTGAAGGAACATGTCCCTGGCATGTCCAAGAAGCTCTGTTCTATGAACTCGAGTCCTGTCTTCAGTCCTAGGGTCTGCAAGAGATTTACTTTCTATCAACCAAGACTAGTAGGTGATTTTTGACAAAAATAAGAAGAAAAGCAACCAGTTTGCTCGCCTTTCTCTCTCTCCCTCTCCCTCCCTCTCACCTCGCACCTCTGAGAGTGCGCCTTCTTCTGATTTTGATGTTGATAATGTCCAAAAGCACCAAAGAGCAAAACTCTGCCAAACGGGGGGGGGAAATCAGAAAAACAGCAGTTGATTCAGAAAGAGAACGAGAGTGCCTTCCAGAGTGGACCACTCCCAGGAGCACCTACACAAGAAGACATTCAGTTAAGTCAGCCATGCCCATCATTAAACTATCTAAGCTAGGGAGAAAACTAAGATGATGGTCTGAAATTCATTCATAGGATTTCAAGACAAAGCTGGTTTTACCTAACTTTACAACAGCCAGTTTCTACTGAACCATGTCACAGCTCCACAAGAAAGGCCAAATGGCTCATTATGTGAAAAGTTCCAATGACTGTTTTTTAATGTTTAGCAGCGGTTTGCTTGGCTCGGCCACTGCAACAAATATTGCTGAACTGTTTAACTTATGAGAGACATTTAAAAGCTAAAAAGCCCAAATTCTAAATATGTAATTCATAAAACAGCATATTTTCTTTAATTCATTTTCTCAAAGTTTACAATATCTGTACTAATTCTCTGTAACTAGATATGTTCTGGATACATTCTCAGAGAATCTGTGCAGAATAAAAATTTGAAACATCTTAAAACTAACTAAAAACATCTTTCTAGTATGCTGCAAGGCAAATGCTTTTTAGATGTTTTGCATTTTTATGCTAAACAGTGCAGCTGCGATTGATAAAAAGCAATCAAGCTAATTTAAGTCAATCAACTCCAGGAGGTTCTCACCACTTGGATAAAAATGTTCTCTCACTCCTTAGAAAATAAATAAAGATTTAACAGAGTGAATGTATTTTCTTGACTCTGCTTTCTTGCCATTCCAAAGGCAGCATATAACCAAGATCATGTTAAGCAATTTCTGTCACTACTTTAAAGTATAATGCAAACTTTTAAGTCATGTTTAATTAAGTAATCCTGGGCAATAGCATATTAGCAAAGAGTAAAAAGCCTTGAACGAGAGAATCACTCACAGACACACACACACACACACACACACACACACAACTGCTGTTAGAGAGGCTATCAATTCCTCTTTAGTCTCTAAGGAGACTATCACGTTAAACAATTTAGTTCTGGATGGTTGTTATTACTAAAAGATGATCCTGGAGTTTTAAAATCACAATTTGAAATATGTAAGTTCAGGGATAAACTGGAAAGCAGAGTTCATGCATTTAGCTAACTACATACATTATAAAGAAAACCAGGAGGGACGGTTACAAAGTACTCTACCATGATAAAGATAACATGTTTAAGATTTGGGGCGGGAAGGGGAGGAAACTAAATTTCCCATTTCCACTAGAAGGTCAACTTGCCACTCCTCTGACTGCAAAATTCTAAGATTCCTGCAAACATGACCTAACAAATAAACCTGAGCAGTATCTGATAAAGGCCCATCATCAGAGATATTAGCTACCTGGGCAGGAAAAACAGACCAAAACCATTTGTTCTTTTAGCGAAGTGGTCCCCAAAGAGGCAATATGAAAAATCAGGAAAAGCTTCTCTGGCTCTCGTGTATAAAACCCTGAACAAGTTACGGAGCAACTCCAAAAATATGTCTCTCCATCTTCTAGATGAGGGTGTTAATATCCTTTTTGAGAATTAAACGACTTGACAGGGCCCACCATACAAGCTCCAGTTCATAGGAGACATCAGCTGCTGTACTAGTGTCTTGTGTGAATACGAGTTTTCTTTCTTAACTTCTTGAATATAGGAAGAAGGGGTGCATTTAGGAAAAGGTGATTATAAATGAAGGAATGAAGTTGAGAACATTACTTTGAAAAGCTTCTATGAAAGCAGTCACGTGAGTAATGTTGAAAAGATGAATCGGGTGATTTCATGGTGTTTCAGTCCACCAGTCTCCTCTAGCCGTAAGAAAGCCTCATCCCTGGTGTTGAGCAAGCAGGTAAAAAGATGCCTTCGTGTAGCAGGCCTCTGTGATGTAACACCCACCTACTGAAGCTCTACATGCTTTGCAGTGGTGTGATGTATGTGTGTGTATGTGTGTCTGTATGTATGTGTGTATGTATTAGAAATATCAGAATTTCTGTAAACTCCTGAAGGACACAATTTTCTTGCATAATCAAGGACATAACTATATTAATCATGCCTTTTTATTTTCTGTATTATGATGCTTTGACATGTGTGGCCTTGCTGACCCCGAAGAGATTTCCCCTCCCAGGGCTGGCCAATTCCTAGAGATAGTAAAGGGCTCACCTATAAGTGTGCCTTTCATATGCAAACCAATCAATCCAGAGCCCACACCCCCACCATGGCCTACAGTCAGAATGTCACACTCAGGGACTCTATCACCCAAAGGCCAGGTACCAGAAAACTAGGGACAGCCCATACGCTCCAGAGCCTGCTGAAATTATTCAAACTAGCCAACCCTAAACGTGCTTACCCTGCCTCAACCATTCCCTCCCGTGGAAACCGCAATAAAGGCTCTTGCCCATGTTTTCCCCTCCCTCCCTCTACTTCCTGACCAGCTCTAATGCTTCCTTGCGTGGCCCCGCCATGGTATAGCATAGCCCCTCCTCTTGGGAACTGTGAGTACAAACTATCTTTTCAACGGCAGTCTTCTCCTGATCTGTTGGCCTCACCAGACCTGAATAAAATAAAATCTACATTTTAAAATAATAAGAAAGCCATGCTTCACTCTATTTTACCTTCACCTAAGCAAGTGTGGCCCAGGAGCCTGGCTTTATGATCAAGGAGAACATTTATGATCAAGGACCTGTTTTCTGCCATGGAATTACAAGTTGTAAGAGCAGATGCATCTCTAGTATTGAACCTGGGAGGGACAACTTGTCCTGCCAGTAATGCGGAGTCAAGGCACTAATGTCTTGAGAGCAGAATAGCAAGCCTTTATATCTTCCTGGAGGAGAAGGGGATCACTTTGCAGCCTCCAGGAATGGCAGGCATCCACAGAAGGAACAGTTGCACATTCATTGGGATACCACCACATACTCGCAGTCATGTGTTCCAGAAATACTTTTTTCAATATTCATAAAGTCAGACTCTCCACATCTTTTCATTTGCCCTCCCCTTTCCAGCCACCCAACGCCACGAAGAATTCCCTGAACATACCCGACTCTCTTGTCTCCATGTTTTCACTCACACTGTTTCCTCAGCCTGGAATGCCATTCCCTCTCCTGGTCATTTTGCCCATCAGCATTCTATTATCCCTCAAGCTCCAGTTTGCCTCCATAGTGGAGCCTTCCCAACACCCCCTAGCCTGAAGGAATTATTCTTCTCCTCTCCAATACCTCTTTCATGTTTGCCTGTTTGTACTTTCTTGGGGACCATGTTTCTCTCTACTATAGATTACATCTACTAATAGTTAAGACATCATTGAGTGGTCTGTATATAACAGGCACTGTGCTAAATGTTTTACCTACATCCTATCTGTGAATGCTTATGCTAACCCTTTAAGGCAGGTATTCCCATCATCCTGTTTTACAGTTAAGAAAACTAAAGTTCTGAAAAGTTAGGCAAATTGCCCAAGATCCCAATATTAGTCAAGTGACAGAGCCTGGACTGGAACTTGAGTCCCCAGACACAAAGCCTGAGCTCTTAATAGCTGATGCTGCCTCCTCCAGGGCTACATACTGCCTAGAAGGGTAACACTGCCTCAGGCATCTGCAAATGCCCTCACTATGCTCAGCTCAGTGCTCACTCACAGTGGATAGTGAGTGCTTAATACCTGAGAAACTGAATAAATAATTCTAGTTATGTTTGAAAATCATAAATTCATCCATTGTGCTTTGCCACTTATTTGGTAGTGAGCCATTGACTGGATTCTCCATGTCAATATGAACTTGATATAATCCTTAGAAGGGAACCACTTGGCCTCCATTCCATATAAGTAGCTGCTAAGACAAGACAACTGGTCCGTCCAATGGACATCTTCATCCTTATTGGATATTCCCTCCCTAGTCAAGAGACCTTGGGCCAGCCTCAGTTTCTGCACCTGTAAATCAGGTTAATAAGAGGAACCCCTCACAGGGGTGCTATGAAAATGGCATGATGTGTGTGGCATGAAGACTGCCATATGTAAAGTGCTCAGTAAGCTATTCAAAAAAAAAAAAAGGAGGAGGAAGAGAAATGATAGGTGTAACTCACTAAATCCACAGGTAAAAACACACTAAATGAGTGCCTACTCCGCAAGGGGCTCATCCTAGTCTACTCTGTTTTGTCACTTTAGCATCTAATGAGCAATCCAAAAGTTCAACCTAGGTCAGAGGAAGGAGAGGTCACAAAAGCAATGAGAACAAGCCTCTCTAAGACAAAGGGGTTTGGAGATGAGCAGACTGTACACATTGGGAAGGAAAAGGCAAGACTACTCTGAGCAGAGGAAATGCAACAGAGAAGCTGTCCCCGGGACAAGGAATGGGCCAGCCTGGCCAAGAGGTGACTGAAGCTGTCATTTTAACCACTCTACCCTGATTACTCATGGGACGTGGGATGGTACAGTAATGGAAAGTACGTTCAAGGTTTTGGTGTCAGAAGGGCTGCAGTTAGAATCTCAGCTCTACCACTTCAGAGAAGAGCAAGTTACTCACCGCTCTAGGTATCAGCTTCCTCGTCTGTAAAATGGGATGGTTTTATAAGGACCTAGTACTTATGTGAGCACCATGTTTGGGCAGAGTAAATGCTCAGTCAATGGTAGTGTTTGTTACTAATAAGAGCAGGGTCTATAAAATGGGGATACTTCTCCTTCATAGGACCACTGTAAGAGTTCAAGATGATGACACACAAAGTTCCCAGCACAATACCTTAAACACCATAGATGAGCACTAAATGTAAAGCGTTACTGTTAGTAGTGGCAGTAATAATATTGATATAACATACACAAGGCTTAGCAATTAGAGCAGGGGTTTCTAAGAAGAGCAAAAAAACAGAAAGATAGTATTAAGAATAATAACAAATAGCAGAATCAGTACATTACATGCCAAGCACCAAGCTAGGTCCTTTCCGTGAACAAATGTGTTCCTTTACACAGCCCCATGTGTAGGCAGTATAATTTCCAGTTTCCCATTAAAGAAGCTCCCACCAATACTGTTAAACAGGGATTGGTAATTTTTTTTCTTTGGTAAAGAGCCAGGTAGTAAATATATTTGGCTTTGCAGGCTGTATAGCCTCTTTCACAACTAATCAATTCTTCCACTGTAGTGGGAAAGCAGCCATAGACAATATGTAAATGAATGCGCATGGCTGTGTTCCAATAAAAATTGATTTACCAAAGCAGGCATATACAAGATCTGGCCTATAGGTCATAATTTGTCGATCTGTGCCTTAAGCCATTGCAATTTTGAGGTTGTTACTGCAGCATAACCTAGACTATACTATCTGATTTAACTACTACTACACTTGACAAAGGGAATTTTGTTAGAGAGCTGCAGAGAATTAACAGTACTTTTGTGTCTCTCCTTGAAAATATTTGTTAAAATGGGACCATGTAAAATTGACTTGGATTCAGATCATTATTCAATCTGGTTAAATAATATCAGTGTGATTTCAATACCTTGGAAAGGAAGTACACACTGGCCTTTTGGACAGAAACACTATTCCATCCCTTTCTTACCTGGTTTACTCCAACTCATCTTTCAAGATCTCAGATGAAGCATCTCTTCTTCCAGGAAGCCCAGCCTAGAATCACCTTTCACCAGGCAGAGCATTTAACCTCCTTTTCTCATTATAATTGTATTACTGAGACTATGTGATTAGTATCTTTCTCTTGCACTGGACAGTGAGCTCCAGGAATACCAGAGCCAAAATCAGGAATGCCAAAGCCATGTCTGATTTTGTTCACTGTGGCATCCCCAATACCTAATTCAGTGTCTGGTACATAGTTGGCACTCAATAAGGATCTGTTGTACTGTAAAGCAATTAAGACAGATCATTAGTAGTCACCTTTTCCTGGTGACTCACAGAGCTGCAATCACCCAACCAAGGTAACAAAATTATTATGCAACAGAGCTATAATTCAACCTAGATTCAGCTGATACTCAAGTCTGGATCTTATACAGTACACTCCACTGCCTCCTAGTGATCTGGGGATGACACTTGTGGGAAATAAACCTACCAAAGAAAAGATCACCTCAGTCAAAACGTAGGGAAGTATGGAAGAAGTTGTGTGATAACCCTCAAAATAAGAAAGCTAGAAATTTTTCTTTGGTTTACTAAGAAATTCCAAGTGATGTCTAACACATGTCTTCTGCTTGACTGCACACTATTGCAAAATAATTTTCAAATTGGTTGCCAGCATTAAAAAAAACAGATTCCACCAAAAAGTCTGGATTTCCTGCTTCTCTTAAAGTCAGAAGATCGGGCAACACTGGACTCCTAGTTCCTGAGGGCAAGAATCAGCTTTAGATTGGGCCTCTGCTCTCTAGTTACAACAGTCTCCACTCAGCTGGCTTCCCTGAGTTACAACACCTGTCTGGATCCCATCACGTTGATATGGGAACCCCTGGGTTATATGGACTCAGTGGAAGGAAAGAGGGCTACAAGCTGAGTAGAAGGTAGGAGAGAGTGATTGTTTCCTTTCCTTTGGAAAGGATATTGAAAAGAAAGAAGGAAGGAATTAAGAGAGTGAGGAAGGCAGAGAAGGAAAAAGGAAAGAAATTATAATCTTGAAATTAGAAGCCAAAATAGAAATATTGAGGAGGTGGGAGGTTTTCACCTTGGTTGTAATTTTGTAACTGTCCAAATAAAGGATGGGAGCAGGAAGAGAAAGCAGTTCCTAGAGTACATGGCAGTGTTGGAGGGAATATCCACAGCAATTCCCATTAGAATTATCTGATTTAGTATCATATGATGCAAGCAGTTCTGAATACCTGAGGAGAGTTATCCGTGTGCAAAAATCTTAGCAACTATTTCATCCAACCCCTCCACATCTGGCATTTAAGAGCAAACTACCCTGTAAAAGCAAACTACTCTGTAAACAGGTGTCCACCATTTTGCTTGCCAGGCCCTCTGGTAACCTTAGGAGTTAACCTAAGACCTTCAGGACCTTTAGGTCTATTTTAGAGTCAAGGCTGGCCAGTGAATTTAACAATCATGATACTTCATAAGTATCACGAAGGAAGCTTGTTTCAGTTCCTGGTAGTAAAAGTACTGACAAATCCAAAATGGAAAGCAAAAATAAACCCAGAATCACACAGCTGAAAGAGCAGGGAAGTCAGGCCAATGCTGGGTTGAAATCCTACACTACTACTTTTTAGCTGTATGTCTCTGGGACATTTACTTTACTTCTCTGGGCCACAGTTTTCTCACCTGGAAAGTGAGGACAGCACCTCATTTTGCAGGATTGCTATAACAATTTACTAAGACAAGGTCTGTAAAGTCCCTAGAACACACACATTACTCTTTCCCAGCCCTCCATTCTCCCTGAAACAGGCACAGACAGGTTAACCATTTGCATTGTCTTATTGTCTTTACTTTTGCGAGTATTCACAAGATATATATAGTATGATGACAACAATTAGAACACTCACTGGTTTTCAGCAAGTACAATGTCTTTCTCTAAAACAAAGGTGGATTACTTCAAAGATATCCATAGTTTCCACGAACTTATCTACAGAAAGCACACAAATTGTGAGTGCCCTTATGACTTAGGTTTTTATATGAATTTTCAAAAACACAAAGGCTCCAACTTTCAAAGATCAAACATCCAGGCATTCAATGCCGTTAAATATTTTTCCTTCTGAAGAAATAGTTATTACTTCTTAAAAGGCTGAACTTTGAAGATACTGTTTATCCTTTGCATGTTTAATTAAAACCCTTAAATTTAATTCAGAAATTCTCATTAAACCTGTCTCTTTAGAAGTTTATTTTAGCAAAGTTAATATTTTCTTTTACTAGGTGTTAAAATAAATAGGGTAGTTTACTTCGAGTTTTTCTTGAGGATACTGCAATGTTTGAGGCTCACCCTGCCCAGCGGTTCTAATTCCTCCCTGCAGCAACTGAGGAAAATTGCTGCCACATGTGCCTGACTTGCAATCCACACAAGCTCCATGGACTCCGCCTGCAGCTCAGCCCAACCCTAGGGCTGAGATGTACTGCGCAGCCACCAAATGACAAAGGACTTCACCAAGATCACTTTGGTTTTGCCCAAATGGGTGAAAGGTTACATGGTAACACAGGCCCGCTCTCAAAAATAATTCTGTAGTAGCTGAATTATTGGAAACAATAATTTGAAATTTATTTATTTATTGAAACAACAATAAACAAATTTTGGAAACAAATTTTGGAAACAACTGTTCATCTATAGGAGAAAGAGTGACTAAAGCATGGTAAGTGGAGTAATGGGCAACTGTTGACAGTGAGGCAGGTGTGTGTGTACTGACACAGAAGGACCTCTAAGAAACAGTAAGTGAAAAAAGGAAGTTACTGTTTTTACTTTATTTTTTTGGTAAAGTTATTGTTTTTAATATCCCATATAATCTCATTTATGTTTGGAAAATCCCCACAATATCAATATATGTACATATTTGATAAGTATGTAACTACTTAGAAAATATATGGAAGGGTACACCCCCAAAATGATAACGGTGGTTACCCCTGGGGAGAGGACACAACTTCACTGTGTTCAGAAGACTGAAGAGGAATTTATTCTACATGTTAAATTTTTTTATTCTACTTTTTAAAATCACAATACAAATACATTTTTGCATTACTTCATAACTTAAAAATAAATAAAAATCCATTTATAAGAAAGATGGGCCCTCCAACATGAAAGAAATTCACTCATCTTATTTTGGCTCCTTCAGGTTAAATGAGTGGACAACTCTGGATTTTTCCAGGTAGACAGGGCTCGTGGTGGGGAGGCGGGAGCAAAAGAAGGACCAGAAAACTGTGGGCAACAGTACAGCCAGGTCTGGGAGAGAACAGAAATTCCCTTTCTGATATCCCAGGAGACCAGGTGGCTCAGAAGCGACACCAGACCGCCCACTGGATTTATAATTCAATCTCTCTTTTGCCACTGCTTCTGCTACTGTTACCACCACCCTCCTTTCTCTCCACATCATGACTTCTGCTTTTTCTTGGGTTCGGCTGCCACATGGCTTCTGCTAAGTACCTTTTCTTTAGCCCTCTCTCAACTTCTCTGTCACTCTATGAGCTTTGTGTCTTTATACCTTGAGTCCAAACACCCCAAGAGAACACAAAGCATATTTAATGAACTCATCTACCATTCCATATACTTCTCCTATCCCATTTAATCCTTGGAATAGCTCTCTGGAATTCAAGGAATACATGACTTGCCCATCCAACTTAGTCCTAAAACCTCAGAATTTGTCCTTGATTCCTCTCCTTCCTCATACTCTCCCTCCATATCCAATTCCTCCACATATCCTGACAACTATCCCTCCAAAATGGATGGGAAAACCATCCTCTTCTCTCTATCTCCACATGCTCTCTAGCCCACCATCACTCCTCACCAGGATGTCTGCAGTGACCTCTCAGCCTCCTCTCTGGCACAATACAGGCCATTCGCCACAGAGCAGCCAGAGTGGTCTATTAGGAATGCAAATCAGATCACCTGCTGCCTTGCTTAAATCCTTCTAGCGCCTTCCCACTGCACTGTGAGCACAATCTTATTTCCTTACTGTGGTCAACTAGACCCTCCTTGGCCTGGCCTCTGCCCATCTTTCCAAGTTCACCTTCTCCCACTCTCCTCAGGCCTCACTGGTTTTCTCTTTGCTCTGTATACATAAAAGCTCATTCCTGCCTGAGGCCTGGGCAGTGACTCCTCCCTCCGCCTGGAATCATTA
The DNA here is from genome assembly GCF_965194825.1 of Balaenoptera physalus. Classification (NCBI taxonomy): domain Eukaryota; kingdom Metazoa; phylum Chordata; class Mammalia; order Artiodactyla; family Balaenopteridae; genus Balaenoptera; species Balaenoptera physalus. The sequence goes on from NC_138896.1 coordinate 77,900,282, forward strand.
TCTGATCTATTGTACTCGCCATTAGATGGTCCTTTTCATATTTGATTTCTCCACATTTTCTCCTGAAAAAAAACACACTAGAATGTAAAGCTCCCTGAGAGCAGGGATTTTTGCCTGTTTTTTTCACTGCTCCATCCCTAGTACTTAGGGTAATGCCAGGTTCATTGAAGACATCAATGAGTATTTGTTGAATAAATAAATGAATGAATGAGCAAATTCAGTTGACACAGAGCTAGGAAGACACAAACCTAGGACTCTAAACCAGGCTTGCCTCTGACCCCCAAACTGATGAACTCAATCACTATGCTATACAGTCCCATCTATCCATCCCACCCACCCACCCACCCATGTCTCTCTCACACACATACACACACACACACCCCAAATGGCACTCCGGCCACAGTTACTTACTCACTATGCCTTCTACAGGCCACACTTTCACCGTCTGTATTATATCTTATGATTCAAATACCCTTTTCGCCCCACCTTTTCCATCATAGCAAACACTTTTCATACTCAGGGTCCATCTGAAAGTCCCCTCCTCTTTAATGCCTGTCTGGACTCCCTCCCCCACAGGCACATTAATTCCCAGGGTTTCATAGTTCTTTGTTTCTGCCTTTATTATTGAATGTGTTCCATTATGCTGTTTTTGGTTCTGCGTCTACACGTGGGGAGATCCTAAAGTCATCTAACTTACTCTAAAGTTTCTCAGTCAATATGTATTACAGATAATTATTAAAAGCCATTCTAACTATGGTTACTTTGCCCATATAAAAGTTCTATAAAATAAGAAAGTCCATCAGAATCAGGTAGCATCAACTTCATAGGATTGATATGAGGATTATTTGGCATCACAGATGGGCTTCATACCTGGTAAATGTTCAATAAAGATGGTATGCTACTATTGTTTCAGTTAATGGTATATAAGACTTCCTGTTGGCAATCACTAATCATTAGAGAAATGCAAATCAAAACTACAATGAGGTGTCACCTCACACCAGTCAGAATGGCCATCATCAAAAAATCTACAAACAATAAATGCTGGAGAGGGTGTGGAGAAAAGGGAATCCTCTTGCACTGTTGGTGGGAATGTAAACTCACACAGCCACTATGGAGAACAGTATGGAGGTTCCTTAAAAAACTCAAAATAGAACTACCATACGACCCAGCAATCCCACTACTGGGCATATACGCCGAGAAAACCATAATTCAAAAAGAGTCATGTACCACAATGTTCATTGCAGCTCTATTTACAATAGCCAGGACATGGAAGCAACCTAGGTGTCCATCGACAGATGACTGGATAAAGAAAATATGGCACATATATACAATGGAATATTACTCAGCCATAAAAAAAAATGAAATTATTTGTAGTGAGGTGGATGGACCTAGAGACTGTCATATAGAGTGAAGTAAGTCAGAAAGAGAAAAACAAATACTGTATGCTAACACATATATATGGAATCTGAAAAAAAAAAAAAAAAGGTTCTGAAGAACCTAGGGGCAGGACAGGAATAAAGACACAGACGTAGAGAATGGACTTGAGGACACGGGGAGGGAGAAGGGTAAGCTGGGACGAAGGGAGAGAGTGGCATGGACATATATACACTACCAAATGTAAAATAGATAGCTAGTGGGAAGCAGCTGCATAGCACAGGGAGATCAGCTCGGTGCTTTGTGTCCACCTAGAGGGGTGGGATAGGGAGGGTGGGAGGGAGACGCAAGAGGGAAGAGATATGAGGATATATGTATAAGTATAGCTGATTCACTTTGTTATACAGCAGAAACTAACACACCACTGTAAAGCAATTATACTCCAATAAAGATGCTAAGAAAAAAAAAAGACTTCCTGTTGGCAAAATGTGTCAAATTGCATTGATGCCATAAGTAACTTCATTCCACTGATTTTTACAATTGTAAGCACCTAAGGGAAAATCACTCTAACTTTGTTAATCATCAGTATAAAGCATTAGCTTGCCAATAAATACAAGAACCATGTTCTTCAGAAATCTTCCTAATTTGAATTACAAATTTCAGCTTGCAGATAGTACACTGCCCAGGATAAGGCTTTGTGTAATAATTTCTCTCTAAAAGACTGGCATTATAGCAAAGTACTATAAAAATGAAAATAAATGCAAAGCTGAATTCACTTTCCCACAATGGTCAGTCAATGCAAAATCTTGGGCTCTGAAACATTCCTAAAACTTGTAAAGATTCTTTGAGATAAACCCACAGTGGCTAAATAGAGGGAGTTGAGCAAAACTAGACACTGCAAAAGGAAAAAAATATATAAGACAAGATAGCTCCATCCTCAACAAACTTACAGTCAAATTAGAGAACAATTCTGGAAACTCAATGTTAAGTACTGTGCTGAGAGACAAGAGAGAAAGTGATCGCGGCCACATCATCCAGGGATTATGAGCACAAATAGATGTCTGCCAGTACCTAAAGATATGTGGAAAAATGAAGATGAGAAATATGTCCAAAAGGAAAGAAAGAATTGAAAGTGAGCTTGCCAGGAACTTACCTATACAAGTCCTATAACTGGACAAAAGAAATATTTTCAAATCGCCCATGTCCTAATTTTCTCTCAAATCTTCACAAATTAATGAGCATCCTTTTTTATGTTTGCAAATCCACTCTACGGTACATTAAGAATTTTTTGAAACCAGAACCATTTTATTATTAGACTCAACAGACATAAGATCACATTTCAATAATCTAATCGAACATATAATAGGAAAAAAGAACTGTTGCAAAAACTATACACGTTATTCACTGAAATTGTGCACGTAGGTAATTAATACAGGAAACATTATTACAATTGTAACTTTTTGTTCTCCAACTTTCACCAAACAAAGGTCATTACTGAAGTAACAATCCCCATACTAAACTCCTCTATGCACATTTTTTAATCAATTCTGTGTTTGTCAATGTTTTTAAGTACATTAAGATATCTTGATGATGATCTTAGCTCTATTGTATTTCATCCAACATGTGGTATTACTTTAAAATTCACCTTCTAGAAAAAGACTAGAGAAAACTGGCTTACTTCTTCTAGACTGGGATTTAGATAAACTCAATTTACAAAACACACACTGGCACACTCTAGCAAGTCCATATTGAAAGTGCTTCTCCTTTTGTAGTATCCAAGAAGATTCCAAAAAAATCAGCATGGATAAAGAATAAAATTAACAAGGTTTTACTACCTGTATTTCACCTTTTATATACTTTCTCTTTCTTAAATATGTAAGATAAATATCTAGGATTCCTTGAGTCAGACTTCTGTTTTACTAATCGGAAAACAGCCCGATTGTAAGATTAACTGAAGAATCCAAGCAGGCAAAATAAAGTCTTCTAAACTTCTAGACTGAGAGTAATATAGAAATTAGATCCTCTGATGACTGATACCCATCATTGTGGGTAAAAGAAATGATGTCAAGCAAAAATCATGTGGCCGTGGTCTGTGCCTGGCAGCCCAAGCCATTCCCAAGGAAGTTATCAAGGACTGACCCTGCCTAAATGAAGTGAGTCATCAGCAGGTCCCTGACATCAGCCAGCTGCAAAGTCTTACAGTGACTGGCTAGATTGAAAAAAGATTTCAAAAAGCTTCAACATAAAAAGCCCAACTGATTCGGCTTCCCTATCAGATTTCCCAATGCTTTCTTCTAGGTCTTTTACATCCAAATTACACTCTCATAAAAACAAAGACTTAGAAAAACTACAAAAGGTTAAAACAAGACTTTTTCCCTCTGAAGAGTATACTTTGGTTGATTCGATAAAAGGTCTGAAATCATCTTCAGGGTCACCAACAAATTTAGAATAATTTAGCTGCAACAGCATCTGTATAAATGAGAACATAAAGTCCCAAGATAGGTAGGTGGGAGACATCTTGTGGCATCTTCATGTCACTGGGAATGAAATTCAAAGTGCCTATGCAAGTCACTGACATTTATTTTTATTTTGTTTTCAATGTTTTCTTACGTAAATATCAAACATACAAAAGTACAGAAAATAATATAATGAATCTCCATGTACTCATTTCCCACTTCAACAAGTATCCACTCATGGCTACTCTTGTTTTATCTTTCCCTCCCCAGGCCCCTGATTATTTTAAATCAAATCCCAGGTATTATACCATTTCATCTGTAAATATTTTAGTATGTAACTTTAAAAGATAAGGAGTCTATATTTTTAAAAATTCTATCATCACACCTAAGAAGAATTTACCAATGATTCCTTACTATCATCGGTTCAACCTTCAAATTTCCCTAGTTGGCTCACAATTTTACCATTTTGCTTATTTGAATCAGGATCCAAATAAGGTTCATACATTATAATTGGTTCATATGTCTCAAGTTTTTTAATCCATGGTTTCCCTCTCTACCTTTCTCTCTCCTCTTCCTTGAAAACTTTTGTTGTTGTGTTAAAAAACAAAAAAACAAACAAACAAAAAAACCACGGAGTCATGTATCCTGCAAGAGTATCCCATGGTGGGGAGCTTCCTCACTGCATTCCTTGGAGTTGTTTGCCAACTTCCTCTCTGTCCTCTGTATTTCCAGTAAGACTCAGGTTTGATTTTTCTGGCAAGCCTACTTCATTGGCAACAGAGCATACTTCTATCAGGAAACATGTAATATTTGATACGGTATCCATTAAAGCTCAATTCCCAGATCCATTAAATCATTAGAGGTTGCAAAATGGTGAGAGTCTAGCATTCTTTCTTCATTTATTAGCTGGAATACTTCTACAAAGAGAATCTTCTCTGCATCAACTCTTTGCTACCCCGAGGTACAATTTATACAAAAGAGTTACGATGAATGCTCATTTCTTTCCCTTTATTTACTAGTTTCAAATGCTCCCTAGACTCTACCAAAAAAAAAAAGTTTTTTTTAAATAGTTCTCATTCTGATCTCATGGATTGAATGAAGCATATTTTCTGGGCTATTAATGCTCAAATTCTTTGTTCAGTGGGCACATTTTTTTTTTAATTTGCTCTTGAGTCCTTTTGACATGTCCTATCAATCTTTGATAGCTTCCCTACTTTCTGGAATGACAAGATGTCATCATTTCCTGCCTCCAGACACAGACTTATCCATTTCTACAAAGGCCTTTAGTGAGAAAACAGCAAATTTGACACTAGGAATAGCTATCGCTACCAGAGACTGGCTCTTGTTTCTAGGACTTTTCAGGGACACAGCTAGGATATAATAGATATTGATAGATACAGATATAGATACAGATATAGATATATTGATATAGATTTTTTTAAATATACATCATAAGACTACAGTATTTTTACTTAACTTCATCAATCTTGCATCTGTATCTTCTTTCTCCTAAGTTTTGAAAATCCAAGCTCTTACTGACACCAACAGAAACACTCATTTGTTTTACCACATTCTTCACACACACCTGTCTTAGAATAAATAATATCCATAACTACAACCAATAATATAATCACTGAAAAATGTTTAAGATTCTATGCAGGTTTTTTTCTCCTGGACTACATCCCACTAAGATGTACACTCAAAATACGTATTTTATAGTCACTTGGAACAGATCCTCTCAGTGTGGTTATAACACCACTCAGATACACAGATAGGTTCATTTGTTTCACTTTCCTTTAACTTTTTAGAGATTGCCTTTTTGGATTTAATTTTGCTTTATAATTACATAAAATACTTACATGGTTCCAAAGTCAAATCTATAAAACAAACTATATTCAAAGAAGTCTAGGTTCTCTCCATGTTCACTCATTCTATTACCAAAAAAAAAAACTTGTTTTTTAATATTACGGTTTGTCCATCATTTTCTTTAAACTATAAACAAATACGTACATTCATACATATATATTTGCATTCCCTCAATCTCTTAGGTAAACACTAGCATACCCTAAACACTTTTCACCACCCTCTTTTTATTTTTCACTTAACCAGATATCCTAGAGGTCACTCCATATCAGTATATACATGCTTCATCTTTTACACAGCTACATAGTAATCCATTTGTAGATCACAGTGATTTATTCAGTAAGTCCCATCCCGGCAGACGTGTTGGTTGTTTCTAGTCTTTTACTATTACAGATGGTGTTGTAATGAAAAATCTTGGATATTTTGTATTTCTTTGGAATCCATTCCTAGAATTGGGATTGCTGAGTCAGAGGCAAACTTGTGTAATTTGCTAGATGTTGCCAAATTCCCCTCTGAAAGGGGATATACCATTTTGCATTCCTAACAGCAATGTTATTATAGGGCTAATTTTTCCCCACCAATAAGTAGCATACATTTCAAATCTTTGAAGTTTTGCCAATCTAATAAATAAAAAAATTATTTTTCAATGTAGTTTTAATATGCATTTCTCTGATCATGTATCAGGTTGAGCATCATAAATTAAGCACCATTCACATTTATTTTTCTGTGTATTATCTATATATCAAGCCCATTATTCTATAGGGTTGTTGGCCCTTTGGTTCTATAGGTTGTTGGCGCTTAGGGTTCTTTTTAAAAACTTTATAAACCCTCTTTCTGCAGCATAACTAGCAAGTATATTGCCCAAATTATTTGCCTTTTACTCTATCTATGATAATTTTTGCCCTGCAAAAATTCTTTATTTGATATCATCAAACTTATCAATCCTATATATTATTGCTACCAGATCTTGATTCATAGTTAGGAAAGTTTTCCCCACAACTAAGTTACAGAAGGGTTAATCCATGTTTTCTCATAATACTAACATTAAAGCATCACCTAAGAATGGATATTTCCATTGCTACCATGATACAATATCTCATCTAATTCTCCCACTATATCTCCAATGATACCAAAGATCAACAATAGATTCAACAAATATTTTTGGAATTCCTATACTGTGCTAGGCACTGCTCTCAGAGCTCATATACTCCAGTAAATAAGCCAAAAGATCCTTTTCTTCAAGAAATTTATATTGTGATGAAGTTTTCCTTCCATAAAAATATTAGGTTAACAAAGGGTTAAAATAAATACTCAAGTGCATGCAGCACAATAGTGAAAACCCCAGCTAGGCCACAATGTCCCTGAGGAATAAGATTCTATTTTTGTGTCCTATACAACCTGTATTAGAGACTTTATCCAAGAAAGTGACACTTGAAAATTTAAAGATCTGTAAATGAAAAGGGCTCCAAGCATTGAAACAAGTTCTCTTTCTGGTTAGTTGCTTTCATGGGCTTACTCAGAGGCCCTGTTATATACACAAAGTTTCTATGGGGTTGCTCTGATAAGCAACCAACAGTCCACTAGATTGAATTTTCCATGAGTCAATCCTAGTGGATACTCAGGGACAAAAAGAACTACAAACAATTCTTAAACATTTTTGAATAATCATATTATGAGTGTAATATTGGCAACATTTATCTCTTATTTATTTCTGTATTCCTGGCACTTAGCACTACGCCTAACACACAGTAGGTACTTTATTTAGTAGGTTTATTTAATCTACTGGAGATCCAACAAAGAAGGTTACCAAAATGATGCTGTATACCTAGCTTCCATACCTTAGTGCTATGTCTTCTAATACACACACACACACACACACACACACACACACACACAGCAAAGAGCAAATATGATTCAATTTTTCCAAATTAAATCTTTAAAACTCATGTACATCTTTCCGCAAATGTACTTTTTAACTTTGGATGGGAGGGAGGTTGAAAGAGTTGACAAATCCTAAGGTCTAGATATCTGGCAGTCCCAAGCAGTTCTCCTAGATGTGCATTTCCCTTTTTCCTCAACTGCTCTCAGAAGAAGTGGTCATCACTACGGAGAGAACCGACACTCTGACAACCAGCTTTGCTGGCACTAGGCTAAGAAGTCACACTCAGTAAATGAGGAGCTGGATCTTCTTTTTTCCTTCACATTTCACCAGATCTTAATGACAGAACTTACCATCTGTCCAGTTTCAAATTAACAACTGCCAAGTAGTATTTTAGAGGCCAAACATCATTCTGTTATAATAACAAGGGCTTAATAAATCACTCACATTGAAATTTTAAAGATAAAATAAAAAATAAATGCAAGAAAATAAATTTCACGCACTTCAAAAAAGAAATGCTGGCCACAAAAACAAACTGCTAGGGTTAAAATGATCCTCATCATCACAACTTATTACCTCAAGTTGTATTCGCTCTCCCTTTATTTTTTTTAATAAAATAAGAAGGGGGAAGTACATGTCTGTGTGGAATAAATATCTGTATTTAATTTAAACAGAATAAAGTTCATATGAAAATGGGTAAAAGATTCTTGCAGAAGCCCTGCAATTTAACTTCACTCTTTACATTTTGGTTTGATATGTAAATATACACATAAAGAAACCCAACCACAGTAAATGTTAGACTTTTTCCAGAGGAATGAAAGCAAGTATTACAAATGTGGGTCCAGTGTCAGGGAGAACATAATCACAACGTACACTGGTTATTTCCAAATGGTGCTCCCCAAAAGGAAAAAAATGAATGGAAGTACTTAATAAATTCTGTTTTCCATAAAATTCATACAAAAAAAAAAAAAGAAAGACTGTGAGCTTGGAGGTCAGTGAGAGTTTTGTTGAATTTCCCTCCTCCTAAATTATGTCATCTCCTTTTCTAAAGTGGCAAGCCAGCTTCCCACAGACATGACAGAAATATATTCTTTTTTTCCTGCAAACCATGGTAACACTTACCATGGACATGCACTCTCTCATAGATGACTAGCTAATTGGATGTTGTCACTTTCAGTTGCAGCTTAATATAGTATAGACAATGTCTTTTGCAAACAGAAGTAAAACCAAACAAAAGCAGTAATGATCTACTTCTTTTCTCTCAAAGAATAATAAGGGCTCTGACTCCATATCTCTATACCCCAAAACAATGCATACAGATTATGAAGGGATTTAACGTAGAAATTAAAATGAATCAGTTATCTTAATTACATGTTTAGCTACACAGGTCAAATAATATCCCAACGAGCCCAAAAAGAAGGGCCAAATTCTTTTGTTTCACTAGGAAAATAAGTTCCTCAAAATAAGTTGACAATGGGCTAAGGATTGGAAAGTTTTTGATTAAAAAGGGATTTTTGTTGGAACACTTATAATGAGATTTGAGCTGCAGTAACAATATAAAATTGAAAGCAGAATTACATATAAAATGAGTACTGTAAAATATCATTATTTTAGTACAATGGAAAATAAGGTGTTTGTGGTTTTACTCTATAAATTCTGTGTTGTCTGCTCATATGTATTCCTTCTTGGCTGTCCTCGGAATAGCCATTCTGATTTCCGAGTCCTTCTGCACCAGCATTCATTTGTGGTGGGGGGAACCCAGACAATCAACATCTCCTAGGCACTACTTTTTTCCTCCGTTTTATTGGCTTTTCAGGACTAATTCCTGTCCATGCATCACACTGGTGTTCAGTTACATGGCAGACAATGAATTTTCCTAATCCATTTAGTGTGCTGACAGAGCCATGTTCACAATTTATAGAATTTCCTTTTAGACATCTACCTATTTCACAGTTCATTAAGATTCAAACTGAACACCTGTGTTTATGAAGTCAAAAGCAATTTTATACTAACAAGGTGTTAAATATGGCATTTTCTGAAAGCCTGAACAACAATAACAACAACAAAAGCACTAGACTCTGGCCCTATGGAATAAAATAATGTCTATAGCTACCTGTACCACCCTTAATAGGCCAAAAAAAAAAAGAAAAAAAAAAATTGCAGCCAACAGCCATAACACATTTTAATTTCTCCACCACATGTCTTTCATGTTTTACCTTAGGAAAGCAAGAGTATGAAGCTGCCTTGCAAAGTTCACCCGGATATCTAAAATCCGCAAAAATCTTAGGAAGTAAAGCCTGGCCCCTTTAAACAGTGTCTTCACTAGCTAGATACCAGGACATTTTCAGCATTCTGGGGCCCACAAAGTCTGACCCTGGCTCATTTTTACGTGACCCCAAAGTTTTCGCATCATTAATAAAGAGAGAATCAAAACAAAGCCCACAGGCATTAGGAGAGGGGAAAGTGTGTAGTTTGGCACTGCCAACGTACATACCCTCAAAATGAAAAGGGAAAAAAATAAAATGCACGTAGCAGAGGTGGTGACCCCTATAACAAATGTGTTCCCCAAGACTTTTTCTTCTACTGGTAATAAACTGTCTTGCAGACCTCCCAACTGTGGCCACCATGACAGTTACAGCTTTGCAGGTTTATGTCTTTTTCTTGCAGTTAAGAGTGTTATCGATAAAAATTTCCAATGATGCCTTTCCTGGTTAAATAAAAACATTTTAAAATGTGAAGCCAACGATGGGATTAGAATGGAAAAATACAAGTGACACCGGGATTTTGTTTTGTATATTTTTTCACCAACCCCCTTAATTTATTAATTTTAAAGACAGTCCTTGCAAGTCTTAAAAGTGATACAATGCACCCTGATTTGGCACTGGGGAATTTTGACAGTCTTAAAAGTTGGTTTTGTCATATGCTACTAACTTTTTGAAAAAAAAAACCCTCACTTTTAAATGCTGTGATTATGAAGGGCATAAAACAAAAGTCTATCTCAAAAAGGACACTTCATGGGCTTCCCTGGTGGCACAGTGGTTGAGAATCCACCTGCCAATGCAGGGGACATGGGTTCGAGCCCTGGTCCGGGAGGATCCCACGTGCCGCGGAGCAACTAAGCCCGTGCGCTACAACTACTGCGCCTGCGCTCTAGAGCCCACGAGCCACAACTACTGAGCCCATATGCCACAGCTACTGAAGCCCGTGCACCTAGAGCCTGTGCTCTGCAACAAGATAAGCCACCACAATGAGAAGCCCGTGCACCATAATGAAGAGCAGCCCCCGCTCACCACAACTAGAGAAAGCCCGCATGCAGCAACAAAACCCAATGCAGCCAAAAATAAATTTAAAAAAAAAAAAAAAAGGACACTTTAAATATTATCCTTTGAAGGCTGGAATAAAGTGATTAAAAAGGACTTTACTGCTTGCCAGTCAACCAAGGCAAGAGGTAAAAAGGAAAACTGAAATTATTGTTTTAAAGTAAAGGAAAACTCCTTGTAAATCCCACCTTATGTATTGTGGCAAATATTATTTCCAGTCATTTAAAAAACTCCTTTGCTCAACATGTGTGAGTTCAGAAGAAAGAGTAGTTCCTTAAGTATCTGAATAGTTTGCAAAGCCCTATGTGAATGCATCTGGTCCCGCAGCCCCTGGAGGCCACAAAGCGTTCCCGACTCCTTGTCAGGGTGACATTTTATATCCAAGAATCCCGGCCTCACCATGCAGTGGGGTAGAGGGCCCATCTCAATGAGAAACAAACCAAGAAACAAGGACTCATAAAACTTGTTCTTTTTCTCCACGTAACAACATTTTCATTGTCAAAAGCTTGGTTTTATGATTCATCTTGAAAACTGACAGCCCAACTTTGCTTTCTAGTTGTGTTATCACACTGAATCATCCATGACTCAGAGGAACAAAAAATGCTGCCACAGGCTCAGAAAACACCTCCTCCACCACCAGTACCTTGCACAACCTCCCTGAAGAAGTGATCACCATCACTTCTGTTAAAAATGCATTTAATTTTTACATTACAAATGTACAGCATGTGTATCATAGGCCATTTAAAGATCACCTGAGTTTAACACAAAAAGAAAACACAGTAAGATACTGCTGTCCATTCTTTTACTTTTTTTCTACAAAGGGTGCATGCATGTTTGAATATGTATATATATACATATCACAAACATCTTTAAAGAAATAAAAACTAAATATTATACAATAAATTCTTCTTAATATACGAGAATTCTAGTCTTCATGAAAAATGGTACCCTCCCTAAAGTTTAGGTGACATCCTTCATTACTATGGCCACAGTGCCACTGTTATAGCCACAATGTTACTGTAAGAATTTACATCTCAGAGTTATTCATTCTTATCCCTCTTCATAGCCAGTAGAGGGTTGTAACTAGCTAGTGAGCATTCTTGAATCCCTAGTGAACCTCCCTGTTAAGAAAGAACTATAAAACCTGCCATAACCTTTGCCATGAAGATTAAATGAGATAATGTATGTCAGCTTCTTGACACAAAGAAAGCCCTCAGCCAGTAGGACTCTTATGAAAAGTGCTAGATTTCTAGTTAAGAGTTTAGAACTTGAGAACCCAAGCCCTGTTACTCACTGTTCTGTGACCTTGAGCAAGATACACATCCTCTCTGAACCTCTATTTCCTCGTCTTAAAAAAAAAAAAAGGTCAACAATACCAAATTCACAAGTTGTAAGTCAAGTTTAAAATAATGTATTGCATGGAAAACACTTAGCCACAGTTCCTGGAAAACAATATAGCTGCCATGTCTTGTGCTCAGTAGACATTTGGGCAATAAAATTAAATTAATAAGTCCAAGACCAACAGCTTCTGAGATTATGGGTCCCACCTTGTCCAGCACCTTGCACATCATAGATGCTCAATAAAATATTATCAAATGATACCTTGCTTGTTTAGACAAGTTGAGGGAAGGGTCTGTCTAAAGTATAGCTGACTGAAGCATTTCTAACTAGATGCAGTAACTCCTGAAATAATCTGTAAGCCTATAAATACCATTCCCTTTCTCAAGGAGAGCCAGGTTGCTTGAATGTAGGCTCAAAGAGGATCAGTTTTAATCAAAACATAAAATCTTAACATTATCAGAGTAATCACCTTAGCAATATTAGCCTTAAATTATAAGAGGTATAAATAGACCTTTTTTAAAAAATTAATTTATTTTCGGCTGTGTTGGGTCTTCGCTGCTGTGTGCAGGCTTTCTCTAGTTGTGGCGAGCGGGGGCTACTCTTCGTTGTGGTGCACGGGCTTCTCATTGTGGTGGCTTCTCTTGTTGCAGAGCACGGGCTCTAGGCGCGTGGGCCTCAGTAGTTGTGGCACACAGGCTCAGTAGTTGTGGCTCGTGGGCTCTAGAGCACAGGCTCAGTAGTTGTGGCGCCCGGGCTTAGTTGCTCCGCGGCATGTGGGATCTTCCCGGACCAGGGCTCAAACCCGTGTCCCCTGCATTGGCAGGCAGATTCTTAACTACTGCACCACCAGGGAAGTCCCTAAATAGACATTTCATACAGCTTGCATACTCTAGTCCTCAAAAGAGCTAAACATCTAGTTCTATCTTCTTTCTTTCCTTTACTTATCTGCCCTTAAACAACCAAAGAAAGATGAAGTCCAATTAAGACCTTGTGTGGAATTATTACTAACCAGTGATAATGAACTCACTGAGTGTTTATGGTACTGTGATCAGTTCTCTATCATATATCCACATACCCAATATAATGTTAACTGGATGAAGGCAGGAACCATATCTGGCACATAGTAGTCATTTAAAAAATATATGTTGAATGAAAAATGCATGAAATCTATAGGGCAAGGATCTTTAATGTGAAACTCTTGGAAATGCTTCAGGGTATCTGTAAACTACCTGAGGGCATATACGTTATTGCACATGAATATAAGTATGTATGTGCCGAGGTGAATTTTCTGGGAACTGAGCCAATAGATCGCATGAGATTTTCTTATATTGATTACATTTAAAAAACAAAACCAAAAATGTTCTGGACCCTTACTATGGAGCTGCCACTAACCTAACCTGCATGTGTTGCCTCTAGCCTTCATGAACACAAAACCCCTATATTCTTTAATTAACATGTTGTCAAGTGTTTTTTCTTAGACAAGTAGAATGTTTCCCTAACCTATTTGGAACAGAAATGAGTATAAAAGCTGCATCATATACCACTGTCACATAACATATCTTCCAGAATACAAAAAGAGATGTCATGCCTGGCAGTTCAGAAATCATGCTGGGCTGGGGCAAAGTGTACTCGCAAGAAAACAGAAAGGAATCTTTTAATTTGGAGCTAGAACAAAATAGATGGCACTTTCGTAGTATCTTCATTTCTCTGCATCGTTCTAGGACATAAAATGTGACTCAGTTGAAATATAAAAGTCTGAGCTCAGTAAAAGCAGACACCAAAAATTCAAAGGAGACCCACAAAGGTAGACCCATAAGAAGAGAAGTGAGGTACAGTATTCCCCAAACATCCTGATATACAATAGTAATAACAATCACAACAATGATAATAATCAACACAATTTATAGCTAAAACCCTTTAGTAGAATCAAAGCACTTTTCATATAGATGCATCAGGCTGGTACAATGACTGCTGTTTTACAGATCAAGACATGGAGGTTCAGAAATGTAAGTCTTGTTCACGTCATAGTGATTAAATGGGGAGGCTAAGGCATTTCCACACATCTCCCACTTCCAAATGCTGTGTTTCTCATATCACATTTTACTTCAGATGATAAAATAATAGCTAGGCCTTTCTTCTTTCTGATTTCTGGATATGTTGGTAATTATTCATTGAAATCCATAAAAGTCAAGGTGCTGAAGTCTATTTATTATTATCTCTACTCACATGAAATTAATGTGTTGGCGGATAAGGGTAAATTGGTACGTGGGAAACATCAAGGGAAGTAGCAAAATAAGATACTTGGCCTTACGGTCCTTTGAAGCTATTTTAAAAAGTAAAATGTTATGTTAAGATCTATGTGGTGTCTGCATGTGTGTGTGTGTAATTATTATTCCATTGATTTATTGCACACATGTCAAAGAGCATCTGGGCATCTGTACGAGTTAAAACAAACCTACCCAGGAGCCAAGCCACATAGCCACAAACCCAGACAACTTGCCTCCCCCCTCACCCCAGTCTTCAACCTACTACCTCCCAAACGCAAATTTACCATATTCTAAAAGAGTTGCCAAAGATAGTTGATGGCACAGATTTTCCAGAGAAACCAGTAGGGATCTTTCCATTCCAGAGAGAGTCCTCTTCTGTTTTAGCAAGAGCGTTCAGCAATGACTCAGGGATCTAATTGGAAGGAGCTATCACATGTAACCTCTTCTAAAGATGAAAACAGTATCTTTCACATGAACATAAATTCAGTTCTTTCATTGTAGGGCACAATGAAACATAACATATCTTACCTACTGAATACTCACCCACTAACTCACATTAGGTAGGGAGACTCTTATTTCCATTTTTCCAAGAAGCAGGAAAATCACTTCAATGTATTTTACCCTGCTGCCAAAAATCCCTTGCCTATGATCCAACAATTAGAGCTAATTTCAACCTAAACTGCTTCCTCTATGAGATGGAAATCATTAGATAACTCTCTTCACTTCCATTTACAAAGATTTTAAAAGAAGAAAAAAAGGCAAAAGAAAATTCCTTGGATATTTCCAGCTGATAAAATCATTAATCTCACAATCCCAACTTCAAAGCAGAAAAGCAGAGAATCATCTCACTTTCTCTGCACATGGAGAGTAATTTTTTCTGCTTCAAAGTGCTGTCTCTTTATTGGGTCATTTTAATTATTGAACGTGGGATGGAAGCTATCCACATAATGTCACCTCTGTCTTTTTCATGAAATATGTACAGGTCTAATTTGGACTACATTAATTCGAGAGAGGTAAAAAACAGGGGAAAGAATAAGAAAAGGGAAAGAGGCCACAGAATACAGCACTCATCAGTACAGGTGAGAGGTAGTAAGCTTTTCCAAGCTGACTTTTCTCATTCTTTCCTTCTGGAGAGAAACTATCGAGAAGCCTGACTACCTGTTTGGGCAATACCTCAGCAGACTGCCTTGCTTCTCAAATTTCCTTCTACCCAATACACAGCAACACAATTACAGTAACTTTATTAGTAATGTTGGTATTATTGCCAACTTAAGACAACTGTGAGTACCATCTGTTGCAGTGTGAATGACCACTTTGAAGAAAAACTTGTGCTCTAGAATGGAGGTCAGCAAATTTGGCCCTGTTCAGAGTAAGCCTGTTAGAGTAAGGACAAGCCAGGCATTCCAATTCCCACTCAAGCCTCTTCCCAGGAAATCACAATGCCACAGGTGGCAAACTTTTTCTGTAAAGGGCCAGAGAGTAAATAGTGTCAGCTTTTCAGCCTTACAGTCTCTGTTGCTACTAAATCCTGCTTTGGTAGCACAAAAGCAGCCAAAGACAACACATAGATGAAAGGGTGTAACCAAAAAGTTAAATAAGTTTAACTTTAAAGTTAACTTATTTAACGTTAAATAAGTTGAAAGTTAAACTCATTTAAAGTTAAATAAGTTTAAAGTTAAATAAGTTTAAATATTAAAAAGTTTAATAAAAGTTTATTTACAAAAGCAGGCGGAGGGCAGGATTTGTCCCAACAAGCTATAGCTTTCCACCCGTATTCTAGACAAGCCCTACATGGTGGAAATGGTCTATAGTTGTGCTGCCCCATACACTAGTCTCTAGCCACATGTGACTATTAAATACATGAAATGTGGCCAGTGTGACTAAGAAGCTCCATTTTAAATTTAACTGAATTTTAATTAATCTAAATTTGAATAGCCACATGTGCCTAGTGGCGACAGTATTAGCACAGTTCTAGATACTATTCACTGCTGCCTCCTCAAAGGAAATACAAGCCAACCTCCAATTTATGGCATAGTTTGCATTTATGCCTTAAAAAATAAAATATCCATGCTTCTACATTCACAATGGAACTATACACAACTGAAAATGATATCTCTTAAATGTAAAATATCTACATCATTGAAGCCAAAATGACAGTTTTGATTCGAAGCTATCAATTAACTGCCTATTGGCCAATCAAATGCATAGACCTATCAGGTCCATGCCAAGACCTATCCAACCTGGAACTTGTTTCCTTTCTCCTATGGACATTGTCCTGCACCTTGACTGAGGGCACAGACCTACTAACTGGCATGGCCCCATTAACTCCTACAGAAAATCCAAACCTACCCACAGACCCAAAACTGTATACATGCGAAGACATGGCTCCAAGAACACAAGAGAGAACATGCAACTCAATTAGACTGCCTTCTCCTAAAGTAATCCACGTAACACACTGCCTCAACACAAAAATCAGGGAGATTCACAGCATTCTTTTTGCTATTGGCCCCATTTAATAATTTATTTTCTGGCAACTGTTTCATTTACATAATAACTAGCTTGTGCTTTGCATTTCTTAGCAATGAGATATAATCCAACGAGAAGAAGAAAATAGGATAGCAACATGTATTTGGGTTTTTTTCTTAGTATGAATAAGAAATAACAAACCACATTTCATTTAAGAAACTAACACAATATCAACTTTCTTCAATGGGTAAAAGAATCTTGAAAATTGAGGCTACTCCTTAGGATGTGAGAAACCCAAGGGTGCCAGGAGGGGGGCCTACACAGATACACAGTAAAGTAAGGTAGGTGACATCCTGACACTTTTATGATTTTTGATAAAATGAAACCGTTTCAGATCCAATCATTTATCTATGGTTCCCAACTGTGAACAAACTCTGAAAAATGAAAAAAAAAAAAAATCCAAGTGTGAAGCAAGCTCCTTTGGTGGCACAACCTAACACGAACCAACAGAAGGCTCCTTATACAGTCTTTATTTACTCTACTTTAGTGTAAGAAAAATTTTTTCTGCAGAAATATCCATATGTTTGCTTATGCGATGTTGCTGCAACCCCATTGGGAGTGTTATACAATCTATGATACATGCAATGGATCTGACCTTTCCCAAATCCCCAAGATATCTGATATCCAAGATGTATCTGGCCCCAAGGATTTAGATAAGGAATCTTGAAAAGAAAGCTGTTCAGATAGGATATTTTCTATCAACTCAATGTCTGCTGCCCGGAATCCTGAAACAGTGCCTTACCTCGGTCTGAAGGATGGCAGCCCTCTGTTCTTTGGCAGTAAGCGACTCTTTAAGCACTTCAATGTGTTGCTTGCAATCTGAATTCTGATTGCTAAGAGTTTCAAGCTTTGTTTGTAAGGCAAGAAGTTCTGACTCCTTCTTTGACAGCTCCTGCTTCAGCTGATCAATCTGTGAAAAATGAAATTACAAAAAATTAGAGCCGCAGCTCCTACTCTTTACATTTGAGAACTACTGAAGTCTCTTAATTTTCAAGAACCAGTGATCATTCATCCAACAAGGCAGACCATGAGTTTGCTTAAAAATATGGCCTTGAGAGTCACTCAGTCTTAGGAGTCTGGGGAGGCTCTTTAAAGGTGACTCAGAGTAGAAAATAGGAAAGGTAAGGTCAGCAGCCTGCCTTCTACCTTCCACACCACTGAGAACCAAGGTTTACAGTGGAATGAAGGCTTCCTGGCCAAACCTACAACTCATCCAAGAAACCACAAAGTCTACTGACCATGGTCCTCAGAAGTGTCAACAGGGAGCTGACAAAGGTAATTACCCAAGACAGAACCTGGACCTTCTCTGCTACTCCACAATGGAAATGATCATTCAAGGGCACCATTTGACAGAAGAGAATCCTCACCCCAAAAAAAGTAAGCATTGAGGGATTTTTTTCTTACATTAAATACTAAAAAGACACGAACAGGGCTTCCCTGGTGGTGCAGTGGTTGAGAATCTGCCTGCCAATGCAGGGGACACGGGTTTGAGCCCTGGTCTGGGAAGATCCCACATGCCGTGGAGCGACTAGGCCCGTGAGCCACAATTGCTGAGCCTGCGCGTCTGGAGCCTGTGCTCCGCAACAAGAGAGGCCGCGATAGTGAGAGGTCCGTGCACCGCGATGACGAGTGGCCCCCACTTGCCGCAACTAGAGAAAGCCCTCGCACAGAAATGAAGACCCAACACAGCCATAAATAAATAAATAAATAAAATTAAATAAAAAAAAAAAGACACGAACATAAAATACATATAACATAGAAAAATAATACAAGAAACATCTATCATTTAATTCACCAAAAGGATCATTAGAATTACCCATATCCCAACCCATTTCTATCTCCTTCTCTCCCACTTTGGAAATAGCTACCACCCTAAATTTTGTGTTTGTCCTTTTCTTGTTTGTCTTTTAGGCTCACCAAATATTTATTACATCTGTAAATAATACACTATTTAGTTTTACATGGTTTTTAACTTTATTTGCACTGTGTATTTTTTTTAGCACTTTGCTTTTTTCTACTCAATCTTACGTCCTAGAGATTATATCAAGTTATTGCATGTGCAATTTGTTCATTTTCATTGAAGTACAGTATTCCATTGTAAGACTTCATTAAAATTTGTCTATTCTGCTGTTGATATACATTTGGGTTTGCTTCCAGGGTTTTTTGCTATTACAAAAAGTGCTATTCTGAATATCATCTGGTACACATAGTAAAAATAACCTAGGAGTTAAATTGCTGGACCACATAGTATGCACATCTTCAACTTCACCAGATAACACCAAAGTGTTTTCTAAAGCAGTTATATTAATTTTCATGGTCACAAGCAGTGTGTAAATGTATCAATCACTCCATGCCTTTGACAATATCATATGTCACTGGCCTTTCACATTTTTGCCAGTCTCGTAGGCGTTGTGGTCGATGATCTCCAAAAACGACTGCCACCAATTTCCTCCTACTTGTACACACATGCCGCTCCTCACAGCTAGAGGAGGAGTCTGTTCACCATCCTCTTGAACCTGGGCTGGGCTGTGACTTGCTTCAACCAGCTAAATGCAGCATGTGTCATATGCCTGTTCTAGCCCTGGCCTGTAGGAGGACTGGCAGCTTCAGCTTCCTCCCACTGGAAGCCAACCACCAAGACAGGAGTCCAACCACCCTGCGACCACCAGGCTGCGAGGAAGCCCATACCAGCCCATGGTCAAGCCATTCAGAAAGACACAGAGGCCTGGTGGAAACTGTGGCTCCTCTGTCTTGTTCTTGGTCTTAAAGGGAAGAATTGCAATGTTTCATCATTAAGTTCGATGTCTGCTTTAGCTTTTTATAGGTACTCTTCAGTTTTAGAAAGTTCCCTTTTATTACAACTTTGCCAAGAGTTGTTTTTTTTTTTTTTAATCATTAAGGAATGTTCAATATTATCAAACATTTTTTCTGCATCTCATGATTTATCACATTTTTCACCTTTAATATGTTATAATAAATTATATTAATGGAGTTTAAAAATATTACTCTCCCTTTGCATTACTATGAACAATTTCACTTCATCATGATGTAGTATATTTTTTATATGTTACTGGATTCACCTTGCTAATATTTTATCAGAATCTTTTCTATGTTTATGGGTAAGATTGATTTGTAATTTTCCTATCTTGTAGCTTTCCCTTGTCAGGTTTTAGTATCAATTTAGCCTTCCAAATAAAGTAGGGAGTGTTCCTTCTTTTAATGTGTTCTGAAATGGTTTATGTAAAATGGCAAATTTTTTCCCATTAATGTTCACTAGAAATCACCAGAAAAACTATCCAGAGCTGGTATTTTCTCTCTCCAAAGACCATTACTTACTTCATCCATCTTTAATGATTATAGGAATATTCATATTTCTAATTATGAGAATCAATTTTGAGAAGTTGTTTTTCATTTAAAATTTTTTCATTTCATCTAAATTTTCACCTTTATTGGCAGGAAGTTTTCATAAAACCCATTTATCTTTTGATATCTATGGCATCTATGATTATCTTTTTTTTCATTCCTAATAGTCTTCATTTTTACTCTCTTTTTCTTGATGAATCTCAGCAGAAGCATGTCCCATTAAACAACCTCTTCAAAGAGCCAATTTTGGTTCTGTTGATCATCCAACATTTTTATTTTCTATTTCATTAATTTTTGCTCTCCTTTTTAAATTATTTTCTTCTTACTACTTTCCTTGGATTTATTCTATTTTCTCTTCCTAACTTTAAGTTGGAATCTAATCTCACTAATTTTCATACTTTTTTCTTTCCATGTATAAGCCTTCAGAACATAAATTTTCCTGTCAGTATCATTTTAGCTCACTCTCCCTAGTTTGATACGTAATATTGACAGTATTGTTCAGTCTTAAATATTTTCCAATCTCCATTATGATTTATTTCTTGACCCATGAATAATTTAGAAGTATGTTTCTTAATCTCCAAATATATAGATGTTTCCTAGTTATCTCTGTGGTTTTTATTTCTTACTTGCTTTGTGAACAGAGAACATGGTCTGTTCTATACTAATCATTTGAAATTTGGTGTATCTTGCTTAATGCACAGTATGTGCTCAGTTATCATAAATGTACTCTGTTTACCGTGTGCTTGAAAAGAATATGGATCCAACAATTGTTGGGTGCGATATTCTGTATTATGTGCATGACATTTGATAACACTTTTAGTTGGGTAGTTTAAGTCTTCTGTATTTTGATCTTTCAATGTGTTTCATCTGTTGACTACTTGAGAGTGGGTTAAAACCATCCACTGTAATGGTGAAATAATCAATTCCTCCTTGTAGCTCTGCAAATTTTTCAGCTCTCAAATGGTTTCTTTGCCTCAAAGTCTACAACAGCTTTCTTATGATTGGTATTTGGTTAGTGTGTTTTTTTTTTCATTTTCGGTGTATCTTTAATCTTATATTGGAGAAGTTTCTTGTAAATAGCATATACCCAGTTTCTTTTATCCTATCTTATAAAATTAGTGGAGCATTCATTATCATTGTGGATACATGTGAATTTATTTCAACCATCTTTGTGTTTTCTATATATGCTACCATTTCTATTTCTTCTCTTTTCTTTCTTGCCTTGTTTTGAATGACTTTTTTTCTCATACTATTTTTTTGCCTCTACTCTTTTAAAAGTTATACTTTTATACTTATTTAATGTGTTTGTTTTATTTATTTCTAGCTGTTAGGGTATTACCCTAGAAATCAGAGCAGGCTTACATTTATCTAAGTCTAAAGTCAATCTATGCTTATCTTCTTTCTGAATAATATAAGGATCTTGAGACACTTTAAGTCCAGTCACCATCATCTTGACATTCACATTATTGTCATCATATATTTTAGCTCTTTCCTGTTTTTTCACTCATCATTTTTTTTTTTTTTTACAGTCCATGTTTGTTTAGATTTACCCCCACATTTGTCACTATCTTTGTTCATTATTCATTCTTTCATCTCAGATATTCCTTTAGGAATCTCCTTGTGCCTGAAATGCATCAGTTAAAATTTCCTTTGGTGGCAAACTCAATTTTGGTCTAAAAATATCTCAACTTTATTCTTTTTTTATGAATATTGTTGCTGACTACTAAAAGTAATTTTCTAGGTTGAGAGATATGTTCTCTCAGCACATTGAGCATATTATTCCCCCTTCTGCCTAACAGAAGCTATTAAGAAGTCAAGCTCTCACTCCAAATTCATTTCTTTAAAGGTAATGGGGCTTTTTTCCACTAGTTGCCTTTTTTAATAGCTTTATTGAAATATAATTTATATGCCATACAATTCACCTGCTTAAAGCATACAGGTGATTGTTTTTAGTATATTTACAAAATTGTGCAGCCATCATAAGCAAATTTTAGAACCTCTTCATCATCTCAATATGAAACTTTGTAACTATTAGAAGTCACTCTCCTTTCCTCACCCCCTATGCCCAAGTCCTAGGCAACCAATAATCTACTTTGTCTCTATGGATTGGCCCTTTCTGAGAATTTCATATAAATGGACTCTCACAATATATGTACTTTGTGACTGGCTTTTTTCACATAGCACATTTCAAGGTTCATCCATGTTGTACCAAGTATCAGTACTTCATTGTTTTTTATGGCTGAATATATTTCACTGTATGAAGATGCCCTATTGTTTCTATCCATTCATCACATGGTGGACACTTAGGTTGTTTCCATGTTTTGGCTATTATGAATAATGCTGGTAAGAACATTCATGTACAAGTCTGTGGAGGCATATGTTTTTATTTCTCTTGGGTATAAACATAGGTGTGGAATTGCTAGGCCACATGGTAACTATATGCTTAGCTTTTTGAAGAATTTCTGAACTGATTTCCAAAGTGACTATACCATTTTGTATCCCCACTAGCAACACAAGGGTTCGAATTTTTTCATACTCTCACCAACACTTGTTATTATCTGTCTTTTTACTTATCACCATTCCAGTGAGCATGAAGTGGTATCTCGTTATGGTTTTGATTTCTCTAATGATTAAGATGCTATCAAACATCTTTTCATACACTTATTAGCCATTCATATACCTCCTTTGGACAAATGTTCTGCTTTTTAAGACTTTTTCTTTGCCTCTAAGATTTTATGGCTTTATTTTTATGCAAATAGATTTCATTTTATTTATATCCTATTTGGGGTATTTTGAGATTCCTGAATTTGTGGACTGATACCTGTCATCAGTTTTGGAAAATTCTCAGCTTTCATCTCTTCAAATATGGCTTCTGAATAGTGACTGTCCCTACACTCCATCTCTCTTTCTCTGGAGAATTCAGATTAGACTTGCGCTACAGCTTCTTATTCTATCTTCTATGTATCTTATCTTTCATGTGTTTCATCTCTTTATCTTTTATTTAATTTCTTCTGCCCTGTTTTCTAGTTTATTAAATTTCTCTTCTGCTATGACCACTCCGCAGTTATACCTATTTATCAAACTCTTAAATTTCCATTTTTATATTTTCCCATTTCTAGACATTTTATTTGGTTCTTTTTAAATTTGCTTGGTCTTGCCCTTTATTCATATTTTCAACTCCTTTTATATTTTAAACATATATATTTATTTCACAGTGTTTGCCTTAAAATTTCAATTACTGAACTCCCTGCTTTCTGGTTCTGCTGTTTATTCTTTCTACTGGCTTTCACTTATGGTGGCTTGCTTTCTTGCAGGTTTTGTAATTTAAAAAATTTTTTTACTCATATGTTTTGGAACTTTATCTGGAGAAAACCACTGAGGTCTAAGGTGAATATGTGGTCCTTGAGAGCATTTGTCTCTGCCAATACCTGGGGCACAACCAAGCAAAGGCCCCTTTAAACTAAATTCGATACTTAAAAGTTTTTGGATCACCTCACACTGCACATCTGTGTAAGAGCCAGCTGTGGTTATGGATTCTCAAAGCTAGTTTTTTCACCTTTCTCTTGGCTCAAAGTTTTAAAATAGATAAATAAATAATTTTCCCTGGAACCCCTTAGTCTAGGTGGGAGGAGAAGAGAGTGGGGAGTTTATTTTTACTTTATCCCTGCACTAAGAGTGTAGCTGTCTGGGATCCCAGCTTTATGTGGTAGTGGGATTCCTATTTGACTCCTCATCTTGAGCAGACTCAGGCTTCTGTCACTTTCCTTTAGTGTCCCTGTGACTGTAAAAACTAAAGTTCAAGTTCACCTGTCTAGCAAATGCCAACAAGGAGACAGAATCAGTGCTCTACGTATCACTCCAGCCTCCTGCCTTGGCTTAATTTTGGCCCTTCAGATTCTTTCTAACTTGAAAGTTCATAAGTACATTTTAAATTGTATGTTTTTAAACTCTATTTGATCCAGCATTTTTGTTTTCAACAACTAAAACTAGCTAAATAAGAAGCAAGCTACTGACAATAACTACTGAGCATGAACAGAGTGGCATGCTTAAAAAGAACTGAGACCCCCCCCATCTTCAGAAGTTTTCAGGGTGCAGCATTTACTAGAAAGATTGATATGGAATCCCATTTGCAGGGAGAAATCAGACTAGATCGGGGGACAAATAGGTTTCATCTTGCTTGCCAAATCTACAGGTTTGGTAATGGCTGGCCAGAAGTCAGTCTTGAGAAGGATTCTGAGTATGCTAAAAGGTTCACTGAAAAAGAATTGTGATAGATTACCAACATGCTTTGGGTATGTGTGACCAGGTGGTGGCACTGCTCAGGTCTGTGCAATCCATGAAATAACATTATTTCTTTATAATTTAACAAATCATGAATCTATGATTTTTAGCTAGAACAAAATAAGTCCTCTCCTCACCCCTCTCTTTATCTCTCTCACACAAGAACAGAATATAAATAAAATGAGGGAAAATCAGGATTAGGATTACAGAAAATTATAATATAAATGAAATCTGTTGTGGTCAGCACTCTTCTCAGGGGGTAGAGCCCCGGATCATATGCAGTTGTAGTTGACAGCACAGTATATAGTTGATTCCACCTATGAAACTGATTTATCTGAAAATAAAGCTAAAAAAACTTTCAACTCTACATGCCTTAACAAAGATGATGTTTATAGTAAAAACAAACAAACAAACAAACCTGTTTTGTGCTAACTTCTACAAATTATCAGAGTAGAAACTTCATGTGGGAGTAGGGTACTGAGAGAGGAATTTGAATGAAATTAACATCAATGGAATGGTATTTAATAGGAAGGACGACATGGCAGGGTCTATATACACCTACTTCATTCAATAAAAATAGATTGATAATGATAAAATTATCTCAGTCTATAAATATTGAATAGGCAGTTGCTTTAAATAGCTTTCAGGCTATCACTACCATGAGGTAAATTTTAAATAAATATTTTATGCAGACAATAACAGAAAAAGGCTTTTCTAAGGGGAACATAGTTACAGGGTAAAAAATATTCTTCCATAAAAATATGCCTTTGGCTTCTTTTATAACCATAAACTCAATAAAAATGGAAAGTGACGCAATCTAACACACATGAGAACTGAGGCTGGGGAAGGTCTGTCTCCGTGATGGCAAGAAGAAAAGCCTATCGGAATTACATCACATGGTTTATATGAAGTCCATGTGGACATCAGGCACACTTCATCTCGTCTGAAAATTCCTCCACCACTTATGCCTGTGACACAACTTACACCCTGAAAAAACTACTTTGCCAAAGAAAACAGCTTCTTATTCACTGCAGATATGGCCCTCATGTCTAGAAAGTGATATGCTTATTATCATGCAGTTTGGGTTGTGAGGTTTGTAATCCATCAGAGGTTAATAAGAAAATGTGTTACATATTCACAATAAAGGAGGAGATCTAAGACAGCAGAGTGGCATCTTTGGCAAACTCTGAAAACAGAGGGAGTGGCTAATGTAGAAGTACTGGGATCAGTAGATGAAAAATGTGTGAAACTAGGAACAAAGCCTTGTATAGAACAGGGGATGCCATCACTCTTTCCCTACTAGAAAAACAATTATTTATATGGTACATTCCATTCTTAAAGTCTTAACAGTGCTCCTGAAGGTAACTCATGCTTTCCACTGCCTCTTAGATTTTGCCCTCACAGTCTGATTCCTCTATGCCTTGGGAGTAGGGGGTAGAAACTGGAGTTTCGAACAGGGGAGAGTTGCACAGCTAGGAAGGTCTCCCAGAGTCTCAGTGCTCAGGGACAACCTGCATGTGCCAAAGGGCTTGCAAGATGCACGGATTTCAATCCTGGCTGACTATGTCTGGTATCCCTGCCTTTGCACAAGCTGAGATTCCAAACTCTGCTTTTACATTTTTTGCAATTCACCTTCCACTATTCCAAAAATGTTATGTCATGTTTATTCTATGATGTCATATTTATAAAAGCAATTTAGGTCTTCACTGCTACTTAATTTAATCACAAAGCTTTCAAGAGGACCTACCAGTCCCAGCCATCTGCTCAACATCAAACTGGAGGCGCATGCCATTTCACATGCTACTTAAAATACTTTCTTTCCCTCCAGCTACATTCTTTATTCATTTTAATAATTAATGCAAGCAGCACTCCCTTTTCATACCACAACATTGTTTCCATGTCAAATTTTCATTGAAACATTTAAAATTATCTATTTCAACTTATTTCTATTTCTGAAAATGAGTCTGTACATAAGAATTATTATTATTAGCTGCCTTTATTATCTATTTGGAGCAAATAGTTGCATATTGAGATTGAGATTGATTGAGATCATGCCCTGTTAATGAAGAGGAATCAAATGCTGAGTCAATTTTATCACCAATGGGTCATAAAAATAATTTTCAGCTAAAACTTCAAAAATATAAGCAAATGAGAACATAGATATTATAGGAGCTATTTTTTATGATTAGGTTGACTTTTTAAACCTTTTTTCAATTTAAAAAAATAATAAGCTTCCAAGTAATCATGATAGAAAACATTTAGACCTCTATTAAAGAAATGCTCAGATTAAAGAGCACCTCCAAGCCTGGCACCTTTATAAACAGTGATCAGCCTGAAGGTGCCTCTCCAAAGGACCTGGTGAAAGAAAAGTTCTCTGGGGCACTCAAAAGCTTTCTACGTATTCACTACAAGCCGCAAGAAGAAGTAACAATATTTAGCTGCAAATTCAGGTTTGGTTTCCAAAGAGTTCCACTGCCCTTCTTGTGCAGCATTTCATAAGAATTTCTGAAACGTTCGTCTACCATGACCCTTCGAGTCTTTATGAACTATTAAAACAACAGTTTCTAAAGTCAACTGTCCCTGCCTCAAACCTAGCATTTTCTGCCAGACAGGATCCAAAGTCACCTTATGATTTCCATTTCTATCACTGCTTCAGTAAACCCAATGAGTTTAACAACTACATTTCCATTTCCCGTGTATGTTTTAGAGCCTCTAGATTTTTGCAATTTAAATCTAGTATTTCTTTTCTCTTTTGGAAAAGCCTATCATTTCATATAGACTTAAGTTCTTCCTACTTCCTTATCTGTGTGGAGTTGGGGGTGGAATGGTATTTTCACTTATCCTTCTAGGTTTGCTCAGACATTGATTTGAGTCTGCATTCTTCACCAGACCTGTCAATGTAGTCTTACCAATCTGATTATTTAGACAAAAAAAAAACGCTAACACTAAACTTACACAACTTGCATTACTCCAGCCAGAAATGGACTCTCCTCCCATCAAATCTTCAGGGTAGTATTTTGAGTACATTTCTTACCTTCCCAACTAAGTGGTCAGTATTGGGAAATGGGAAATACTTTAAACGTGCACCACTTTTAGTGCCCCTTTGGGGACCACAGAGCTCAAAATCCAATATTGAAAGCTTTATCCATATAACTGAACAAACAAAAGAATTCAAGAGACTCCAATGGTGACACTAAACAGTTTTCTTGTCAATGTGTGTAACCAACTATTGTAAAAATTAACTCCTCGGATATGTGTGATGATGTTGACAAGCAACATATTCCTATAAGCTTTGTAGAAAAGTTATCCAAATAGGCTACAATGGACCATGAACTATGAGAGCAATCCAATTTTAGAGGATATCAGTCTATGCCTCTAAAATTTAACAAGTTCCATGATAAATTATTTACCCGACTAGAATCAGTTCACACAGCCTAAGGGATCTCACAAAGCACAAAACACAAGCACTCAGGACTAAATGCTTAGCAATAACTACGTCTTAATAGACTTGCTCAACCATACCCAGGCTTAAATAAGGAATCACACTACCCTCTCAAAAGTAGGAAAGGTAAGAAAAAAAAGCAACTGAAGTAATGATACGAGGTATAAGCAATAAATGTTACAGCTCAATCCAATAAAAACATTCTTTCAATGGAGAAAATATTAAAAACTAACTCTTACTAGTACTTTTTAGGTAATGTTCTTACCAGTCTATAAGGGATATCTGCATGATATTATAAGAAATCATTTTTATTCATATTTCTTAGAAATCCATTTTTTCCCTGTTAGTCAAGTTAAATATAACATTTATATTACTATTATTATAATAATTATTATTATATTTGGTTATATGTCTTCAATAATAATGGATATTGTTATTAGCTACTTTTTTGAGCCAGGTGCTTTAACTACATTATTTCATTTAACACTTTGAGTCACCCTCTAAGATTTACATTGTTGCCCCCACTTTACAGAAGAGGAAAATGTGGCTGAGTGACTTAAGTCACTCCTCAAGGCCATGGGGCTAAAGGGCAGGCTAGAGATTTGCCAGAGTCTGCTTTAGTCTTCAGCTTGCACTCTTTTCACCTAACTCTATTTCTCTCCTCAAACATCCTTCTGACCTAACCACTTTGGGAACCCTTGAAACCATTAAACGTTAAAACTAGCTCAAGGATTGAGAAGACTATGGGCTAATAAAGGTCATGACCTGCTTGCTGAAGACCATATACATGTTTTATTCACCTGGGCACAATCTACGGTGAGGGGCAGAGTTAACAAATTTCATTGCCTTTTCAGTTGTAGAAGTGGCTTGAACTATCTCCCACTGCTGAATGACAGGACAGGGTGGGGAGGAAAAGTTTCAGCCAAAACAATAATTTCCCCCAAACTTCATGCGTTCACTCATATCTGTGCATCTGGTCTTCATTCCTAGAGTGATCTGGTCATTGTCTGCAGGCCACCCTACTACTGTGCTTGCTGCACATCAGCTCAACTCTCTATGAGGGAAGGACTGCAATAAAGAAACCAGAAGGGAGGACTGAGCAGGGAAACCCGTTCTCCATTTTGTGGCCATCCCTGAAAGGAAGGGGTTATATTCAAATACACTGGACATTCTTCTTATCTCTGCTCCTTGATATAAATTTTTAGTCACAATCTCAACTTCAACTTACAGATGGAAGCTGGCAGAAGTAAGCATAGTTTTTGTTTTTGTTTTTTTCCTAGAGAAACACACACACACACACATACAAACACACACACACACACACACACATACAAACACACACAGTGAAGCAGACGCTAGATGTTATTTCCGCTCTATAATTTTGAAAACTCTCTGCAATGACTATGCATGTATTTCACAACTGATAAAAATCGTAACCATCATTTAAGCATTTTTCCTCTCAACTCCCACTGCTTTCTCACAGAAGTCTGTATCACTCTTAACTCTGTAGTATTTTATAAAGCAACAAACAGTAGTAAAACCTAGAACAAGAACAGGGGTATTTAAGAGCAAGTGGTAGAAAAAATAAGAAAAAAAAATTTTTAACTGGTGTGATTATTGTCTTCAGAAAGAAAATAGCTTAAATAGAGGAATAAATAAAAGCATCTCAAAGTCTCAAAAGGCCTATTAGGCTGTTCGTAAATTTAATAATTATGCATATATAAAAATAATAGATTTTCAGATGATTGGTCCATTTGCAATCTAAGGTTTCATTTTGAAAAATACAAGCCAAATTCTTTAAAACTGGCAATACTGATATAAAATAATGGAACAGATTACTCTAACAATATTTCATAAATATTCCACACCAACAGATAACAGTAATAATAACAACACTCTCAACAACAATGCCTGACATTTATTGAATGCGTTTTAGAGATCACTCAAAGGACTAAGTGCTTTAAATGCATAATCTCCTGGAATTGTCAAAGCAACCCAACAATGAAGGTATTCTCTTTTTCTTATCCATATTTCATGGATGAAGAAACTGAGGATTACAGAGGTTGAATAATTTCAGCATTGGGACTCAAAATCAGTTCTGTCTTAAATACTACATTAAAACCAAAATGTCTTCATACCATTGAAATCAGTTAAACTGGCTTCCAAGATCAACAACTTTGAAGACAATCACCTTCCAGGGATGGGCCAAAAATTGGTCAATGATTGAAATTTTTAAAAATAGCAAACTTATGAAAACTCAAAATATTTGGAAGAGAGAGGACTATTAAAAATAAATGTTAATTTCCATGAAAGAGGGACACCAAACAACTCATTAGGAAATCCTGAACCCCTCAGTAAGTAGAAATTCCACCAAAAGCTTTCCCTGGTTTCTTTCTGGAATCCATGCTTCTGAACTAAAAATCTTCTTCATTCTTCTTTATTGTCCATATATTTCATATATCACATAAAGCAGATTATGTGGGTATTTGGGGAAAGCATGTATTTAAACCATAACTTTCCAGTCACACTAAGAATATAAAAGTTTATAATTGTGGACCATACCTTGGTTTTCATGAACTTGGAGTGACTTTTGTAAACCTCTATTTGTTTTATCTCTTCTTCGCGGTCCTCAGTGTTCAGCACACCATTGGCTTTTAACATCTGGATCTCATCCTCAAGATCCCTTATGTTTCGCTCCAATGAAGCGATTTTTGTGTCCTGTTGGTAAAAAAAAAAAAAGAAAAAAGAAAAGAGAAAGAAAATTGTTTTTTTAATATTATCAAAACAGAATTTCAGAAAGCAGTTTCAGTAGTAATACATTAATCATGGTGTAGACATAGCCCTGAATTCAGAACAATTTATTTTTTTCACTTCTGAAGATCACTTGTGAGATTTTTTTTAAGCTCCTAATAAACAGCATATGTCAATACAATACAGAGAGTTACCTAGATATGTTTGTCTCATATCTGGGAATCAAATTACCAAAGCAATAGTGATAAAAGTGATCTAAAGTATTAGAAAACAAAAACGTCATTTAAATAGATGAATTTGTAATTTCAGATATAGTTTACCAGTGTATATTTTTGAGTCTACTTGCAAATACAAAAACGGTTTGTTCATGTGTGTATTCTGTGGCTGGTTTTATAAGGCATGCTTGGAATTTGACTGTGAAAGAGAAGGAAATTAAAATCTACTAATGGGGAAAAGGATTCTCATCTAAAATACAGACATAAGTGAAATTAAATAACTGAATCAGACTTAGTATGACTGATACACTAAATATTGAAAATTTATAGCAACTGGAAATAATATATCACATCATGATTTATTTGGCAAGCAGTCAGCTGACTGCGTGACAAAAAGCATTACTACCTTGAAGGGCATTTCTAACCCACTGATTTACAGAGTTAAAAAACTAGAAATATTACACTGAAATGTGGGATTAATTGAGGAAAAACCATAGAGAATTTTTTTTAAAAAGGAAATGACAGACTCCAAACACAAGATAGAGCGTAATAAGAAATGATGCATTAGAAAGTAGAGAAGAGAGAACTCTTATAGAGGAAAAAAACATTTCTTCAAACCTCAGGTATTAGACTCAAATCAGTCCTTGGAATGAAACACACTGAAAGTTTGACTTCAAGTTTCCTGACTGTCACCATCTACCTGACATTTTATTGCGCAGATTCAAGGAGCTTATATTACATTTGTAATTGAAATTTAATAAAAAATGAGCCACCAATGCATTTTTTTTTTACCAATTCATTTTTTAGAATCTAAAAGACTAAAGAGTTCCAGAAGTAAAGACAATGAATGGGGCATTCTATTTATAACAACTCATAGAAAAAGCTTTTCAACAAATATGTCTGTCCTGATTTTGTGGCTATTTTCTATTTTATTTTCCTATATTATATGCCCAATGGCATGTTTCCTGTGGCAACATGATAATCATTATTATTATCATTGACATCGCCATCACTGTTAAAAGAGAAAAAGTGAGAAGCAGCAACAGCTGCTTATCGAGCTCCACTGTGTGCCCATATCTGGGTGCTCTAAGTGCTGAAGACACTTTTATTAATTCTCAGGAAAACCCCCAGGAAGATGAAAGAAAACAATTCTGAAATTTGCAAGACTATTATGGAATGTTACATTCTGTAGTATTTCATTTTACTTTAAAAATAATATTTATTGTATTTTTTTCAGTTATAAAAGTATAATAATATACTTTAAATTCACAGTAAATGGAGAAAAATCTCCCCTATTTCTACCATCCAGTGATAACTATCATGTTTTTATGCATCGCCGGCCAGTCCTTTCCTATTTTAGCTGCATATCTGGAAATCTTGTATACTGACAATTTGAGCGAGGAGAATGTTATGGACTGAATGTCAACGTGCCTCCAAAATTTATATGTTGAAGCACTAACCCCTAATGTAATTATATTTGGAGATGAGGCCTTTGGGAGGTAATCAGGATTAGATGGGGTCATGAAAATGGAGCCCTCATGATGGGATTAGCGCCCTCATAAGAAGAGATACCAGAGAGCTTGTTCTCTCTCTCTGCCATGTGAGAACACAGCAAGAAGGTAGTCATCTGCAAGCCAGGAATAGAGCTCTCACAGGAATCCAACCATGTTGCCACCCTGATCTCAGACTTCCAGCCTACAGAACTGTGAGAAAATAAATTTCTGTTTTTTAAACCACCCAGTCTGTGGTATTTTGTTATAGCAGGCCAAGCTGACGAATGTAGGGAGTCTTCCTTAGTGACTCATTTGAGTTCTAAGCTGTGATAACTGTAGATAAAAAGAGCAGCAATAATGAGAAGGCTATGGGGGGAAAAAAAAAAAAACTTCCAGAAGTTCATAAGAGCCTTCATAAATAAATGAGTCATTTTAAATCAAGATTTTTTCTGACTATAAAATTGACATGCTCATTATAGAAAACTTGAAAAGCCACATAGATAATTATGATGCCCACCCCGATCACATCACTCCAATCTACCCACTAGTAACAATTTTATTTATCCCCAAGAAGGCCTTAAGACTACATGATTTCGTTAAAACATAGTAAAAGACAGATCTCTATTAAAACTAATCAATATAATATAGATTTCCCCTCTTTATTGAGATACAATCTTTCAGCATTTACAAATATCTAAGTGCAATCTTTACAAGAGTTAACTGTAAATTAAGGGTGAAAGGGCCAACATTCCTTTCCTTTTTTTTTTTGAAATTCTCATAATTTTAATGGTCAATAGCTTCTGGTTGGCTCTGGATGGTACAGGTAAACAACATACTTAACGACACCCCCCGCCCCCAACCAGGCGCGTTCACATCCCCTCTGTAGCATTGCTTCCATCACATCCTGCTGCCTGGTCGGACTTCCACAGCCTCAGGCCCCCGTGGGTTACGGAAATCCACATCTTAGTGTGATGAGCTAAAAAAAAAAACCCTGGTACACTTGTGATCTGTTATTTCTTTAAAATAACAAACGTGAAGCCAGATGCCTACCCGGGCTCCGCTGCCTCACAGAGCAGCATGGGTGCTATGCCACCTCGCGGGCCGGGCTGCCTGCTCCCCCTACTCCGCCCCGATCATACAGCGCAGAGCTCGTAAATCTTCTTTACATAGTACACCAGGGCCGCCAGTGCTATCGCGTTGTGCCGTCTCTTTCTGTGCAAGTCGTCCTTCAGGACCAGCACCACCCGGGAGGAGGAGGTGAGTGTGTGCAGGGGCAGCCGGGACAGACTGCAGGCGTCGTACTCCACCAGGTACTTGCAGCAGGGGTCGAAGTGCCAGAAGATGCCGTAGAGGGTGCAGCAGGCCAGGCTCAGCATGCCCGTGGGCAGGGAGATATAGTGGGAGTAATCCAGGGGCAGCGCCAGCGGGGTGAAGAGGCAGGCGGTGTCCGCCAGCACGGTGGTCTTGTGCAGGCAGTTGCCCACGGTGATCCAGCGGCCAAAATCTCCTGAGATTTCAGATTCAAGTCTAAAGTAACTATATTTACATGTATATACGTATGTATATATACATGTATAAATATGTTGTGTACTGCAATACGCTTTGTAGTCCCATATTTTACACCTTAAATTCTTGATAGCGTTTGTTAAAATTTCAGGTCTCAATCATGTAGGCAACGGGAAAAGAAACCCTCGGCTTTCCTCTCAGTCAATTTCTAAGGCTTTACGTTAGCAATGACCACAACTGCCAACTTCTAAATGGGTTAAAAAGGAGCTTTTCACTGAACTTCTAAAAATTACATACTGCTAAAGAAAGATCAGAATGGAGTTAGAAACATAGAAAATCCTATTGACCTATACATATCCGAGTTAAAATTTCACCAAATGGTGAAACACATTTTAAAAATAATATTTTAACTTTTACTAATTTTCTTAAATTAACCAGCCTTTGTATTTCCTCCCAAACTTATTTTCCTTTAGCCACAGATGTCCCAAAATACCAAAAAAAAAAAAAAAAAAAAAGGAAAGAAAAAAAGAAGATGAAAGAAAGAAAAATGGGTATTGTGGAAGTCACTTTAATAAGGATCTATTTCTTCTGTCCTTATTTATATTTCTGTTCTTACAATAAGAAGTCAATTTCAAGAACTCATACCTAAAATCATAAGCATAGAGAAAAGGCGATGGGAGAATATCAGTAAGATCTAGGGAGGAGAAGAGATGCAAAATACACAGACATATTAGATGATCTATTGATTCTGCCCAAGAAGATATTCAAAATGCTGAACCAGAGAAAGACATGAGGAAATATAAGCATGAAAAATAAAGGCAAAGAAAATGACTGCCATGGTCACACCTTCTCTACTGCTTCAGTTTGAGGAATTCAGGGAGAATAAATTTTATCTTTTTCTTTTTTTAAAACCTCTAAAACTAAGATAAATGACTAAAAACATATATTTAAGGAGGACTACAGAAGGAAACTATCTCACAAGTCCTGATATGGCTCAATGTTGTACACGGATGTTGCCTTTCAAAATAGATACTAAATGCACATGCTCAATAACTCAAGCACTGGTCCAGAATAGAGAGTAAAAAAACTTAAGACATATGCTGTAACACCCTGAAAAGTGGAGTTTTAGAAGGCAGAGCAACATTTTATTCCCAATCGCCAAAGAATCTTCATCGGAATATCTTTAAATGTTATTTCTAACAGATATTCTAAAATAAGTTATGTAGTGATCTTCAAATACTCATCTAGATTGTGCTTCACAAATAAGCAAGCTCTCAAAGCAGATAACTGTAGGCCTTCCTTAGAGATGGGGTAAGTGAAATACAACATAAAACAGCTTTTCCCAAAGTCCACAGAACACAAATGCTCTGTGAAAAGGGGCTTGCAGGGTCAAATAAGTTTGAGAAATGATTATTGGGGATTCCCAATGCATATTAGCATTAATCACTCTGGGAAGTCCTACAGTAAAGTATTCTATTTACTCTGATTTTTTCCAGTATTATTCCTCTAGAAGTCAATTCTTGGGGGAAAAAAATAGAACTTTAATGATGTTAAGTTCGGGATTATATACTAAAGTGAAGAGTCAAAACAATGATTTGGATTCTTCAAGAGAAAACTTGCCATGATTACCCCCAATTTAAAATAATTGAGGGCTTAAATATCCAGATCACCTTGTCAGCTTCTGTCACTCAAGTCATTTACTGAGAGCCTGCTCTGAGCCCAGAGCAATAAAAGAACGGACACAGACTCCCATGCTCCCTGATTCAGCACTCCATGTCTCAGGTGACATTCTTCAAATAGTCTTGAGATAGGAAAAGCATGAAATTGTTTTGCTTTTATAATATTAACATATTTTGGTTAAAGATTGCAAGAATGTGGGGAAAAAAGTTTCGGGAGGGGCGGGAAATAACAACTTAAGTGTGTTTGCTTCATTCCCCATGAGTAAGAAAAAATATCTGAATTGAGTATCTCTTTAAGTTACTCCTTTCCATATATTCATAAAATAATACTTGTAATAATACTTCATTTTATACATCCAGATTATAACTCCTACTTAAAGATTCATACCCAAGACTATTTTATATCCATCATCCAAAAGATGCAAAATAGGTATCTGATGGGCAAACAATAAATCACTGGAATCGAACCCCTAGCAAACATCTACCCAATGGGCCCAGCTTGCTGATTCTGGAATCAGCCATGAATATTAGCAAGCCAACGAGTGCAGGGATTACAGCAATGAGGATGAAGGTCAGGTGGAAAGACTAAAATAAGTTTATTTTATCTCTGCTTTTATCTTTTTTTTTTTTTTTAATAATCTCTGGATTTTTCTATGACATGTCTGCTATAGTTGATAATAAATTTAGATACAGGAAGTTCTCGCATTCATTCAATAAATATATACTGAGCATCTATTGGGTACCGCTCACCTTGCCAGGTGTGTGAGATACCAGGTGGGTATGAACAAGATTCATGGGCATACCTCTCTACCATGGAGCACAGTCTAGATCCTTGTTATGCAAAGTGTGGTCCACAGACAGCAGCACTGACATCACCTGAGAGCTTTTTAGAAATGCAGTATCTCAGGCCACGACTCAGCCAACTACTGAATCTGAATCTCCACTATCATAAGGTCCTCAGGTGACTTGGGTGTTCTAAATGACTTTAGGTGTCCAACATATACAAGGGACAAGACTGATCAGTACAAAAGAGACTAGGACAACTTTACTGGCCAAGTACATTTAGAAAAACATGAAGCTACTCTCAAGAGCTATCCAACTTGGCATAAGTGTACAGCAACCCTAGGAGTAAACTCTCTGGAGAAACTTTGCCAGTAAAGATGCCTTTACTACCCTTTTTGTGTTTGCCAAACCTTATGTTCCCCTTAAACAGCAAGAAACAGTTTTCAATTCCTCTCTAGGAACTGTGGACACTGAAATGGTGAGTGGGTGGAATATCAAAAAAAGCAGTATCATTTAGTCACAAAAAGTAACAATTACGTTACTGCTGAGTGTCACAATGTGCTTTCCTTTCAAATACAGGAAGAATTACTGGTTTCATTTTAATATCAGGCCAAGAAAGAAAATACAAGCATTTTTTTTACAGAGCATGGAACTCGGTGTGATCACATATCGGTCTACGGACATTAATCAACAAACTTAGGGCCAATTGGTTTAAAGAGAAGACGTGATCTAATGTTCAGGAAACATCCCTACATAATTATATTACACTTTATTTAGAATAAAATTCTAGACTATTATTACTGGATACCACAGAGTCTCTTGAAGGCTTCACTTTTAAAAATCATCTAGTTGTAGTTGCAAACATAACTGAGCAGTCTTTGGTCCAGCTATCTGAGTAATGCCTTGCCTTTGGAAGGATTTACTGTGTGGAATTCACCGTGGTTATGTGAGCCCAAGTTAAGCGCTCCACAAAGAAGTCAACTTGGGCCTAAGGCACATTAGGAGGAAAAACAAAAAACCAAAAACTCTTCTTCTTGGGCCTTTATCAAACTATAAAAAGATGATGACCTAGATTAGAAGATGACATGGGACATGCTGTTTTTTCGTCTTGCTGTTTTTGTGTTTGTCTGTTTATTCAGATGGTATCTAATTCTTTAGAGCAAAATGTACAAGCGCAGAATCAGGTTGGGCTAGTTCAAATTAAAAGCAATTAGGGTGTTTTTGGGTTTTTTTAAAAATAAATTTATTTACTTATTTATTTTTGGCTGCATTGGGTCTTCGTTGCTGCATGCGGGCTTTCTCTAGTTACAGAGAGCGGGGGCTACTCTTCGTTGCGGAGCATGGGCTCTAGGCGCCCAGGCTTCAGTAGTTGTGGCTCACAGGCTCTAGAGCGCAGGCTCAGTAGTTGTGGAGCATGGGCTTTGTTGCTCCACGGCATGTGGGATCTTCCCGAACCAGGGCTCGAACCCGTGTCCCCTGCATTGGCAGGCGGATTCTTAACCACTGTGCCACCAGGGAAGCCCAATTACAGTGTTTTGATGTTTCTTTTCATGGTCTCAATGGCCTACTTCTGACTCATTCTTCATCAAGTCCATGCCCCAGGCATGCATCCTGCTGTCCTGTCTCTGTACACACTACTAATGACACACAGGGAGAAGATATGTCTCTAGTGGTTCTTGCTGGACACTATGTGACCTCTGAGGTTTTGGTCTCCATGTATTAATTTGTTGTTGTTGTTAACAGACTCATGTCTAACAAAAAGAGCTAAAGATAAAACAATGCAACTGACCCTTAGAAAGTCACAAACCTGGATGCAAATCAGTTTTTTATGTCTTTGGGCAAGATACTGAGCTTTCCTGAAATAAGACCGTGCTCAAGAGCATGTTGTGAAAATTACAAGTGATCTGTAATGCATGAAAAGTACCTATCACGGAACTCCCTCAAGAGAATAAAGGGTTGCCGTTATAAGCCAACAGTAGTATAGAAGCCCCTATCCATCCCCCAGTTCGGTAAGGTACACATGTAAAAGACAGTAGCTTCTATTTTTAGTCCACCCTGTTTATCTTCGTGTGTTCCTAACCTTGCTAATCCTATAACCTAAGGTTGTTATGAGACTTAAATGAGTGACAACATGCACACCTTCCAGTGTAATACCTAACACACACTACGTGCTCTCTCCTTCCTTCCTGTTCCCAGCTGTGGCAGTATCTGTTTCTTTTTTGTCTATTTGCTCAACTTCTTCTTCTTTTAGGAACTACATCTCCCCAACTCCCTGTGGTTTTAGTGGGGTTCTCTAGTCTGACCCACAGTGGCAAGCACCATGGATCCTCTGGACGCTGACTGATGCAGGGGTGAATTCATTAAGCCATCCAGGCCAGTCAGAGTTCTTTGAGGGGACTGACACAAAATCAAGGACCTCTCCTTATGTGAGGTTATGAATGATAAGAAAAATACGGGCCTGTGGCTGGTTGTGGCCTTCTGTGATACCATGTATTAAGAATCTGCCTAAATGATGGGGCCCTTATAATATCATTTGAACAGCTAGATACAGCTGTATCTGAATCATCTACTCTCCGTAACATCAAAATCCAGTAGCAGGGTTTCATTCACTTGTAACCAGAAGAGTATAATACACAAGAAACGGTGCGAAAGATAACAAAAAATATAGTTAGATATAATATTTTATAAGAACACAGGCAAGTCAGAAATGGGTAAGGCCAACCACAGAAGAGTCAAGAAATCTCCAGAAAGCACAGGACTCTAATATGGGATATGGAGATAGATAAGAACAAGATTATCAAGAAAATTACATGTTTTCCAGCCAGAAGTAATAATACACGCAAAGTCAAGAGCACTCAATGTGATGTCCAGCACATAATATTTAATTAATATAAGTTGAAGGAATAACAGAACAAGTATGGACCATGTATCAAAGAAGAGTAAGACAGGACTGATTAAAAAGTAGAGATCACTTTTAGTTGCAGTGAAGTAGGAAATGAAAGGAAGATGGGGCTGAATGATAAGCAGTCTTCAGAATCAAGTGAGGAGTTTGTACTTGAATCTGACTGGGAATCATTTACAAGCTGGTAAAAAGAAGGCAATAAGATGGCTTTGGGGAAGTTAATAATAAAAACCAAAGCTAAAATGGAAGTTGTGACAGTAGAAATGATGAGTCATCAGCCTAGTGGTGAAAGAATTCTCAGATACAGTTGAGAATCAAGTATAGAAAAAACAGTGGAGGAATCACCAAAAGAAAGATGGGTAAAAATTGATGGAAATCATGAAAAGTTTGCAGAGAATAAGAGAGTGAAGTTTCAAGAAAGAAAGGGAGTCAAAGAAAGGTTTGAAGACACTAAAGACTAAGAAAAAAAATTAGGATATCACTGGGGACATAAGGGCAGTTTCAATGGAGTTGTGTTATCTTAATTGGAAACTGAATCCCAGTGTTTTAAATCCCAGAGTCAGGGGTGATTGCTGAGTCATTCGACAACAGTACTGCACAGGGCAAGAACCAACCAGAATAGATGCCACCTGGAGCACAGAAACCAGGTCTGGGAAGTCCCTGTGCGGACAGGGGTTAACTCTTTAGTTGCTGGATTTGGGGGGGTCCCAGGGTAAGAGCTAGAGTGCGACAGGTACTCTGAGGGTTTGGGGTAACCATAGAACTATTTCAATATTTTAACAATCAGTATAGCTATACCTATGCCTCTCAGTTGAGTATCAACCCTACATAGAAAGCTGCTGCAATTAATAGTGAGAGTTTCCTATGTTTCCAATGCATGGAAGGGAGCACTGGCTAATCCAAAATCATATCCATGTGCCTGTAAGACAGCCTAATACAGAGCCTCTCCAGTACCAACCTGTGGACTAGGTGCATCACAAACTAGTTTTTTGTGGTTGTTTGTGTGTGTGTGTATGTGTGTGTTTTAACTAACAGTGACTTGGCCTCTAAAGACATTCCCTTTAAGGACAGGGTGACACAAAAATTTGTACCTATTTGCAAGTTCCTTGGGCTGGGGAAAAACACATCAAAAGATTTTTTTTATGCCTACATTTTCTTCCCCATTTATGCTACAATATAAATGCATTTGCATTATCTGAATATACAGACGGGAATAGCACAGGACAGAAGCAAACAATGTTTCTCCATTCTGGTATTAAAAATGGATTAATAACAACATCAGCTAATGTGTATTGATTACTAAGGCAAGCACTGTGCTAGAAAATCTCATTTAATCTTGCCCATAACCCTATGAATTAAGTATTTATTTTACCCACTTTATAGGTCAGGATATCCACAAAAGGGAAATAACTTACCTAAGATTTTCTCTTTTGTTGAAATAACTTTCTGGGCTCAAGAGGGTGCCATATCAACAAACCAAAACTTATAACTTTCATGTCCCTGTAAATGCTCTACTAGACCAGAAACACAGTATACCCAGTCAGCCAATCCCCAAACACTAAACCAACTCTGGGCTCGGTACTTATTCCCTTATTCCTTTTCACCTCAAACAAGGTTGACTATGCCGCCCCAGCCAATCAGATGCTTTCTATTTTTCTCTTCCTTGTTCTCTTTTCCTTATCCTGTAAAAGCTTCCTACCTTCCACCCCATTTTGCAGTTCTCTCCATGAAGACTGCCTGCTTCATGATAACACTTCATGAAGTGTTTGTTTGTATCACAGTAATTATCTTCTCTAATCATTTTTTAAACACCTTTCATAAACTGGAATGATTCCCTCCACATAGCCTTCCCTTGAATAGGAGTGAGAAGGCCACACACTGTGACCTTGCTGTTCCCAGGACAACCTCAGGACAGACTGGCCTCAACGACAGTCAGCCACCTAGAAGCTGGGCTCTTTTGGTCCTTTCTTCCACACAGTACTTTTAGCCTTTAAAGATCACAGAGCAAGGTCAAAAGAAAACAGTGAAGATGTTGGGAAGAGAAGAAAAGGAGGAAGAAATTTCAGAAACTGCTTCCAGATGACAGGGTAGCCCCTCGGTGTGTGCAGCCTGCCCTCCCAAGGCTGGATCCATGTCATCTTTCACAAACATCTGAATACAAAGAATGCTTGAATTCCCAGAAATTCAGTGAAATACTACTTTGCAAAATTGTGAATGCATTTCAGGGAGTAATAACAAGACGGACACCTGACACTTCTATTCTCTTCAACACTCTTTGGAAAAAGATCAGGTGAAGAAGTTCTCCTTACTGGCCTTCCAGCAACCTGAACTTGCTCTTCCAATTCCTTTTAACACTCCCCCAAAGCCCCCAACAGCCCTGGTTTGGGGCCTCATTCTCAGGATCTCCAAAACATACTGCAAATCCTTCTATGTTCAACAAGCTTGTCTCATGGAAAAAGCAACAGGCGGCAGAGGAATTCAGGCCACCCCAAGTCACCAACAAGGCCTGAGGGATGTGGAAAGTGGACCATGCCTTAGGGATGAGGCATGTGACGGCCAGTACACTGTCATTACTGAAACTTGAAGGGGGAGTTCACTTGAGGCCTGTGGTTGACTTCTCAACTCCGCTGGAGCGGGGTGCGCACGTCAATAAGGAAACTGCAATGCCTAAATAAACAATAAGCTGGGAACCTGAGCACCAACAAGGGAGAGGGCAGGGGCTGCTGGCCTGAGCAGAGCTGGCCAAGATGGAGCAAACAAAACAAAGCTTTAAACTTTGCAAGAATGCCATGTCAATTCAGACTCCCCAGGCAGGCCCTCTGAGAGTCCAAATTGCCAGTCACCAAGCCTCCAGACTCAGTAGAATTTTTAAAGCAGGACACTTTGTTCAATCCCTTCATTTGCCAAATGAGAATAGTGAGAGCCAGAGGGGACAAGTGACTTGCCAAGGACCCAACAAAGTCCCTGGGTCATTTATTATACCACAGGCCTACTGGGAGTTGCTATTTTTTTCTCCACTGGTTTCTCATTTCAAAGACACTTTTAAAGTCTTTCCACATGCAAACTGTGTGTGTATTCAGAGCTAAGACTCTGAAGTAAGCTTGTTAAATTCTTTCTCTCTGGTGGTCCTTGCTCAAAGGTACCATCTCTATTTTTTTTTTTTTTAACAGGTAAAATTCAATTTTCAGACTGAAAAGGAAGGGATGGAGGAGCAGAGAATTCCTTGAGCATCTACTGTATGCCAGGCTTTTCCCGTGCCTTAAGCCATTTTAATTCTCACTGCAACTCTGCGCAGCCTGGTATCATGGTCCCATCTCACAGAAGAGAAAGCTGGACTTCAGAGAAGCACTAAGTGGCAGGACCAGATTCTCAATTTCCATAAATAACATAACCTTCTCCACTTTGGAGCCTTTTCAGTTCAGCAAAAGAAACCAGAATAGAAGAAACTTTAAGCCTTTTGATAGATGGTTTTTCTTTCAACAAACTTATTGATGTTTTTCCTAAATTATAATTCCTGATCATCCCTATATAATGAATGCACACTACTGAAAACATAAAAATATAGGGGGGAAAAAGAAGAAAAAAATCCTTTCTAATCTCCCCTTCTAGAATTAGTGTCAACATTTTGGTACGTTTTTTTCCCCAAGCTTTTATTGCACACTGATAAATATAACCTCTTTATATATTATTAAGACTCTAACTACTATACACCTTAGAAATGCATCTCCTAGTTGGTTATTCTATAATTCATTTTATTTTTTAATCTTTGAGTAACCAAAGTTATTGACCCTTTCTTTTATAATATCTTCATTTTTTAATAATGGCTTT
Source organism: Balaenoptera physalus (assembly GCF_965194825.1). NCBI lineage: Eukaryota > Metazoa > Chordata > Mammalia > Artiodactyla > Balaenopteridae > Balaenoptera > Balaenoptera physalus. The sequence continues at coordinate 77,943,551 of NC_138896.1, forward strand.
ATTGATATACAATATATATACCATAAAATTCACTTTTTTAAAGTGTACAATTCAGTGATTTATGCAACCATCACCACGATCTAATTCCAGAATAGTTTCATCACCCCAAATTGTTGTACCTATTAAGCAGTCACTCCTTTTTCTCCTCTCCCCTTAGCTCCCTGCAACCAGTAATCTACTTTCTATCTCTATGGATAGGCCTATACTGGACATTTCATATAAATGGAATCATATAAGATGCCTTCTGCAACTGGCTTCTTTCATTTAGCATGTTTTCAAGGCTCATCAATGTTATAGCATGTATCAGTCCTTCATTTCTTTTCATTGCTGAATAATATTCCACTATAGAGAGATACCATATTTTGTTTATTCATACAAGATAGTGAACATTTGGGTTGCTTTAGGTTTTTGACTATTATTAACAATTATAATATGAACATTTGTGTATAGGTTTTTGTGTGTACACGTTTTCAATTTGTTTGGGTGTATATGGTAACTCTACATTTAACATTTTGAAGAACTGCCAAATAGTTTTCAAAAATGGACTCAACCATTTTAGATTCCTACCATCAATATATGAGGGTCCAGCTTTTCCACATCTTCCCAACACTTGTTATTGTCTGTCTTTTTATCTTAGCCATCCTAGTGGGGGCTAAGTTTTATCTAATTGTGGTTTAGATTTGCATTTCCCTTATGACAAATCACACTGGACATCTTTTCACGTTCTTATTGGCCATTTGCATGTTTCCATTGAAGAAATGCCTATTCAAATCCTTTGCCCAATTTTTAATAGCATTATTTGTCTTTTTATTTTTGAGTTTTTCTTCCTTTATTTTTCAATGAACTTTGTAATTAAAGTATACTACACATAGGAAAGTAGCCAAATCACAGGTTTTCAGCGTGATGAATTATGATAAAGTGAACACGGCTGATTACATACAAACCATATCATAAAATAGAATATTACTTCTACTCCAGAAGCTTCGTTCACGCCCCCTCCCAACCTCCTCACCCTCCCTCCTCCTCCAGATTAACCACTATCCAGACATCTAACACCATTGATTACTTTTGTCTATTTTTGGAACACATATAAACAGAATCATATTGTATGTATTCTTTTGTGTCTGGCTTCTTCCCACACTGTTTTGGAGTTATTCAATTATGTTGTTACATGAAGCAGTAGCTTGGTCCTTCTCATTGCCATATAGCATTTCATTGTGTGACTATTTCACTATTTATTTATCCACTCCACTGTTGATAGCTATTTCATTTGTTTCAAGTTTTTGGTTAGTCCATATGTAATTATGTTTTGTACCTTCTACTTAAATTAGGTCTTGCTTACCATTGTTAGATTTGCTCCTAGATATTTTGGGTTTTTTAATACCATCCTAAATTATATTGTTTTCTAAATTTCATTTCATAATTGTTTGTTACTGGTATGCAGATGATTCATTTTTATATACTGACCAGCTGTTTAAGTTCATTTATTAATCTAGTAGTTTATATATGGATTCATTGAGATTTTTTACGCACAAAATTATGGTGCCTGTGAATAAAAGGGTTTTATTTCTTCCTTGATAATTCTTATACCTAGGATATCCAGAATATTGTTGAGTAGAAGTGATAGTAATAGGCATTCTTGTCTTGTTCCTTATATTATAAGGAAAGCTTTATATATTTTACCATTAAATATGATACTTGCTGTAGCTTTCTTGTAGCTACCTCTTATCAGATTAAAATTCTCTCCTAATCTAAGTTTGATAAAAGCTTTTTTTTTAGCATAAATGAATGTTGCATTTATCAAATGCTTTCTCCGCATTCATTGAAATTAATTTTTCTCCTTTATCCTGTTAATGTGGTAAATAACATTGATTGACATCCAAATATTAGTCCAACCCTGCCTTCCTGGAATAAGCACAACTTGGTCACTGTCACTGCATTCAGTTCACTAGAATATTTTGCACTGATGTTTATGAGAGATTGATTGTAATTTTCCTTTCTTGTAATGGCTTTGTTGGGTATTGATATCAAGGTTATACTGGCCTCATAAAATAAAATGGGAAGTGTTTCCTCTTTTTCTGTTCTCTGGTATAGTTTTTGTATGACTGATATAGTTTTTTCTTCAAATGTCTAGTAAAAAAAATTCATTGAAGAAGCCATCTGGGACTACGGGATTTTTTGTTTGGTTTGTTTTTTAGATATTTTTTTGGTGGTAAGGTTTCAAATCATAGAAACATTTTCTTTAATATACAGGACTACTCAGATATTCTAGATATTCTGTTTCTTCTCATCCAGTTTTGATAAGTTGTATTTTTGAAAGAATTAATCTAAAATTTCAACTTTATTATCACAATGTTGTTAATAAAATCCCCTGATATTTTTAAAGTCAGTAAGATTGATAGTGATGCCCCCTTTCAATCCTGATATTGTTTATTTGTCTGTCTCTATTTTTCTCAATGATTCTGACCAGGAGATCTGTTAATCTCTTCAAAGAATCAGTGTTCAGCTTTTATATTCCCCTGTTGTATATGTTTGGTTTCTATTTCATTAATTTCAGCTTTTATCTCTATTATTTCTTTTCTCCCACATTCTTATGGTTTCATTTGATCTTCCATTGCTTTTTAAATTTAAAAAGTCTTCTCTCAACCAAACTGAATGATTTGCTCTTCCCCAGACACGTCTCATAATTTCCAACCTCCTTGCCTTTGCTGATATGGTTCCCACTGTTTATAAATAATCCCTCTACCCACTATCAAAATCATGCCATTTTTTCAAGGCCCTCCCCAAATGCTATCTCCTCCAAGAAGCATTCCCTGTCCCTCTCTTATTTGATATCCTCTGAGTCTCTGCAGCCCATTTTGCTGTTCTTAGGTCACTATTTAGATCCAGGCTTATGTACTTCCTTCCACTAGCCCCTTAAAGACTGAGCGCTCACTTTTTCTGAAAGGCCCACCATGGTGCTGTATACAATATAGCTGCTTGGTAAGCACTGGTATTTGTAATTCAACTTCAGGAGTTACAGTCCCACAAAATAAACCTGTTTATAGCAGGAATTATCAATTAGCAACTCAAACATTTAGATTCAAACACATATAAGAAGAGTTTGGGCAAAAAAAAAGTCTCACTTTTTTAATCTTCCTTGCTTCTAAATGACAACCATATACCATCCAGAGCTAACATTTAACTTGACATTTTGCTTTTTCTGGCTATCACTTAAAACCCACATTTTTCCCCTTATTTAAGGAAAATAGTTAAAAAAAAAAAAAAAAAACCGTGTCCCATTTAAGTTGAAAGATGAGAAAATGAAGAAATTTCTCAAGAAAAAAGAAAGCTAAAGGATAATTTTTGGTATCATAAGTGGATAGGGCACATCAAAAACACAGGGCTTTGCAAGTTTAAATGAGTTATGCTCCACACTGCTATAAAGGCTTCAGGGCAAGACTTAAAACTCAAGGGAAAAAAACAGGGCATATGTTGGCTGTAGGGTACATATTTGGAGCCCCATGTGCAGGACTGATAACATATACATGTAAAAAGGATGAATCTTGCCTTATAGCACAATGTACAATATTGCCCCTTTCCAAATATATCAAATAGAACTTTCCAGCTCTCATGAACTGCCTCAACCTGTTCTATGATGCAAAACTCAGTGCATAATTTCCAAAGTGTGGAAAGAAAAACTAGTTGAACTGATGGGTCATCTTCAGTAAAAGCAGACTGGAAGAGTAGAGAGTTTAAGAACTTCAGAGAAGAAACCCGTGTTCAAATCTCAGCTGCCAACCTACCAGCTGTACGACCTTGGGCAGGTTGCTCATCTTCTCTAAACCATGGCTTTCTCATCTGTGAAATGGGGCTAATTTTACCTACTCATGGGTTATTATACGTCAGATGCCTTGCACCTGGCTCCACATGTGTGGAGTGGTGTTCGGGCTATAGCTGTCACTGGTGATGCAGGTGGTATTTTTGTTGTTATTGCTGTTATTCTGTTTAGTAGCCACAAAAGGAGTTATGGCTTATTTTTAAGGCCTAAAAGCCATCAAACTGGCTTGATTAGAAAAAACGAGGCTTGACACCAATATGCTACGAACACATCACCTTGGGAGGAGAAACAATGCTGAGTGCAGTGTTTAGACTCAGACAAGTAACAGTTCAAAAGATGGATGAAATAAACCGGGGTAGGCCCTAGAGCCAAAGAAAACATTTCAGCCACTTCATGGTATTCCTGACCAGATCCCAAGACTCAAATTAAATTCACACTGGGCAGTGGGATACTTTCAATGACCAAGGTTTGAATTTGAAATCTCTCTCTTCCTAGCTATGAGATGTTGGGAAAAGTTACCAAGTAGTTCTTGCCTTCTCCGTGTTCCAGTGTATCCCTTCCATGCCTGGTGAAACTGAGTTGACTGAATTTGATCAAACACCAAGTGATCTCTTAAAGGAAAATTAACTCAACTACAGGTCAGTCAACCCCATGCAGAACAGCAGACATCTGCCTGAATACAAAGATAAGCCTTGCTTTTTAGTTTTAAAAGCAAAAGATCAACCTCACCATAGAGTTAGCACCTGAATGCAAAGTCATATTCTTTCATCAATAGCACATCTACAAGGCAGCAATTTGGTCAAGCTCAATCTTGAATTGCTTACTACTCAGTTTCCATGGAAAAGCTCACTGGGGTAAGTGTTACACAAGAACCACCACTCATGACACACGAGTGCAGTGGCTGGTCATGTGACGAGAAACCTAAATAGCTACAATTCTCACTTCAGTTACCACAGAAATATTGTCACATAGTCACATTATGTCCCTAACTTCTTAATCCACTTTAGTTAACAAGTTCACCAGATCAAGTACATTTTCTGCGACTCTTACTAAAACCCTTATGTCACTGATGTATGTCCCATTTGATAAATTCTGCTGAATTCAGTGCTAGCATAAAGTTTGTTTTTCTTAATGAATGTCATTTAATTTATTAAGCAAATGAGAATTAGGGAATTCCATGCTTTTTCTTACAGCCTGAGCTGTTAAATTTGGAGTGAAGGTTTATGCTCCATTCTCAGTAATTATTATTATTATTCTAGGGTTGGTTCGTTTTTTTGCATTTTTTAAAAACACAACTTTCTCCCTGTCTCTTCCTTCTGTGATTATTGGAGATGCTGCAGCCATCTTGTTCAGACAGGCAGAAAGGGGCTGTCTGAAAACAGAGTTCATGTGAAGAACGCTAAAATAAGAGATGGAATGAGAGAAAATGGGGTCTGTTAACATCTTCTGAGCCCCAGGATCAAGCTATGCCTGAAGCAATACCGGTTTTCCCAGTTAAGTGGAAAGGGTACACTCCTTTTAGGCTTTAGCCATTCTGAATTAGATTTTCATTCACTTAGAAGTTTTTTGGTTTTGTTTTTTTTTTTTTTTTTTATAAAGACTGAAATAGAGAGAAAGTCTTTTATTTATTTATTTATGGCTGTGTAGGGTCTTCGTTTCTGTGCGAGGGCTTTCTCTAGTTGTGGCAAGTGGGGGCCACTCTCCATCGCGGTGCGCGGGCCCCTCACTATGGCAGCCTCTCTTGTTGCGGAGCACAGGCTCCAGACGCGCAGGCTCATTAACTGTGGCTCACGGGCCTAGTTGCTCCGCGGCATGTGGGATCTTCCCAGACCAGGGCTCGAACCTGTGTCCCCTGCATTGGCAGGCAGATTCTCAACCACTGCGCCACCAGGGAAGCCCCCACTTAGAAGTTTTAACTAACAAAGAAAAAAATTTTTGAGATTATCTGACAAGTACTGTCACTACTCTAATTCATTTTTGTTTAAAAAAAAAAGGGGGGGGGTGGTGGGGGCACTTCCCTGGTGGCGCAGTGGTTAAGAATCCACCTGCCAATGCAGGGGACATGGGTTCATTCCCCGGTCCAGAAGATCCCACATGTCGCGGAGCAACTAAGCCCGTGCGCCACAACTACTGAGCCTGTTCTATAGAGCCTGTGAGCCACAACTACTGAAGCCCGTGTGCATAGAGCCTGTGCTCTGCAACAAGAGAAGCCACTGCAATGAGAAGCCCACACACCACAACGAAGAGTAGCCCCCGCTCGCCACAACTAGAGAAAGCCCGCGCGCAGCAACGAAGACCCAACGCAGCCAAAAATAAATAAAATTAAAAAAAAAAAAACTGGATAGAGCTTTATGAATGAACCCAAGAAAGTGAAACTTTTATGTCATGTCAAATTTATAATAAAAGTAGGTTAAAAACACATTCTTTCAAAGGAATTAACATTAAAGAAAAAAGAGGAAAAAAGCCTTTTTAACTACCTTTTTATTGACAGTTCTCCATAAGAGCAGAAACGAGAAGCTAAGAATCTTTAGACACAAAAGCAAGAAACAGAGGAACACTGCAACATTTACGAGAAAACTAACTTTTCTGAAAAACACATGCAATGTTCTAAGTGCAAACCTGGAACATACCTGCCAGACCAAACCAAGATCAAAATTAAAACCTGGAGCTTCCTGCAAGAAGATAAATCACAAATAACTTTATTCACTTTGCTTCCTTTTATTTTCATTCAGGTGACTTTAGCCCCCCCTGGTTCAACTGGCTGGCATCAGCTGTGATGGCTGCAAGCGAATTGCCCCCACTTTGGTGTGTGCAGATGGCCCTCCCTGACAGACATATTTTCACAACTCTAAAAGCCCAGAGGGGTACATAGAGATCTACTAGAACTACCAGACTGTGGTTCTAAAAGTGCTTTCATTTGGACAAGATTTCACAGATGTTCACAACAAACACCTTTCTTGAGTTGATGCAAAGTATATTTTTGGAGAAGATGAGGAGTCAGAATTTCACCCTCAGTTTCTCTAAGAAGCAAGGGAAAAGTAGGGGTAAGTTCTAAACCCTTAACTCGTGTCATATCCCTGAAACTAAAGGTCCAAATTACTCTAGGAAGGCTCCTTTTAACTTCAGATTTTGCCAGGGCACTAGATGACATTGATGTTTACCCAGGGTGTTTAAATTAAAATACAACCAATGTCTCAAGTCCCACCCATCAGGTTTAAGGGTCAGTTCTATTTGGTAGTCAACCCTAAGTCTTGTAAAATATGGCTTTCCAATATTCCCTCCAATTTCAGATATAATATACAAAATCAGAAGAGATCACAGGCTCTGTTACAACCTACACACATGGCTGAGGAGATGACCCTCTACCAGCTGCCTCCATAACTCAATTTATGCATGTTAAGTATAGATGCTAATGGGACCCAGACTTCTCCACTGACAAAACAGAAGTCAGTGCTTTGTAAATTAACACGCATCCAAAAGACAATAGAAAAACTCCAGGCTCAGTTCCCTGACAAGTATATAAGTATATTGACTATCAATGTCCTAAAAATAAATGTGTTCTTCTACAAATCAAGATCACTGGCATCCATTTAAAAAAAAAAAAAAACCCTCTGGACTCAATTTACTGATAACATATGGATGTGAATGTGCCCTAAAAATTATATTTTATGCCTTCTCATGTAGATAGCCTAAATGAGTGTTTTATTTACTATTTTTTGTTTTCTAATAAAACATATGATGCTAAAAAATAGTAAGCTATAATCAGAGTTTCTACTTATAAAAGTCACAAAAAAGTACTAATTGTACAGAGACCTTTATCAGGAAAATGCCCACTGCTCTGGGAGAGATGTCATTCCTGGTTTCTCCAAAGGTTTTTGAAACTCAATCTTTACTTCTTTTTTTTTTTTTTTTAAGATAATTTGGAAATAGTTTCATATACATCCTCTTCTATTACTAATTGTGCTGGAACTGGGGAGGTAGGTATGGAGGTGGGTAGAAGGAGGACTAAATGACTCTTTGCAAAAAAAATAAAATAAAATCTTTTGTCTTGCCTTTTTTTCTTTTCTTTTCTTTTAAGCCTTAGCCAAGTTTCAAGTTTGGTTCCAATGTGAAGTGAGGATGAAATCTCAGTTATGAGATTCTACACTCCCCCACAAGTATAGAATGGTAAGTTTATTTTCAAAATATTGCTAAGTAAAAATTACACAAATTCAAAATGAATTGATGAGCCAAGGTTAGCTTTTTTTTAATCTTACTATCATTTGATCCCTTTGATAATATTTTTCAAACCAATTTGCTGCAAATGCAGTATAAGTGCCTTGAATCATGTAACCTCATTTAGGGGACATAAAGTTTTAAAGCAAATGTTCTACATTATTTCCACAAAAATCCACTTGGATGAAGACAGTGTCATTGACTAGAAAAAAAAATACGAAGTCAGAATTGTACACACCAGGAACTCAGTAGCTCGTATTAGTTTCTTTTTCCCCAGGACTTGGGAATTTTGGGGCAGACAATTCAAAATCATGTGCTACAAGACAGAAAAATCATTACCCTATCAGCAAGTTTCAGAAGTCTTTTGTAGGATGATGGTGACCAGCAAACTCTCGAATGTTAAACTTTGCATGAAATAACCAGATTGCAAACATCATCATTATAAATATTTTTTCTTCAGGGAACAATGGAAATCAAGAATTATTTATTCTTAAGATAAATACTATTTGCTTCCTTCTGGCAAAAACTAGAAGTAAAAAGACTTAAAATTTCTATAAACTGACAAAGCAACTGGCTTTCATTTAGATCTGTTTCTTTACAGCTTGCTCATCATTATTTACTTCATTATTCTTTAAATGCCCTAAATCCATGCAGGAGGATCTTTGCTTCTTTTAAATATCTCTATGCATCCACCGCTAAATAGAATACCTTGTGAGTATTTAATAAATTATTATTAATTTCAGACTTGGTTAGGAGAAAATACTGGAGTCATAAGAAAGTATTATTCTTTGAAAAGTAAATTTTGCTGATAGCATAATTTTAATCATTTAACGTCTCCATTGCATATACAACAACTTCTCTTTGCCAAATCTTAGTTTCTCAAGGTATCTTTTCATTGTAATGTGAATGGGAGGAAAAAAAGAATTACTCTAGCTTTAGAAATTTACTTTTAAAGCACACACAAAACCTCCCTTAGGGTTGAAAGCATTGGCTATGCTCTGGAAATGAACCCAGCTCCTTTCAGCCAAGGGATACTTGAGCCCTTTATTCTTTTGCCCAGAAAAGGCATCCTAACTAAAGGGCCAATAAATTAAATGCACCAGAGAAGGCCAAAAAAAAAAAAAAAATTGAGAAGAAAAGCACCCACCAGGGTGTCTAGAGAAAAACACAAGGTTCATTTCACATGTTTGTGTTAGGCACCATCAAGTTTAGAACACACTCCAGGGGAACAGCTGTTTTTGAGAAATGTGAACAGCTCCTACCTTCATTTCAATGACAGTCTGGAGAGCCTTCGTCTTGGCTGGCTCTGGCTGAAGTTGGCTTCTTCGGTGTAATTCCTGGGGAGGAACACGATAGAAATAAGCCTGACGGTTCATCCTTCCGTTATACCATGACCTTTACACAGGTACCACTCAGCCCACCAGGTCCAGGCTCGCTGTGTACAGACATAAACAAGCCACAGGTGCCTCTTCCCCCACCCTCTTTAGCATCCCTCCTGCCTGGAGCCTGTGTTCCGGTGAAAAGCTCCTGGCACATGCGCTATTTCTGAAACTTCCATCAATAATTAATGTCAACTGTGACAAAGCCAGCAAGTAATCATAGTCCAAATACTGTTCAACACTGGGGCTGTTGCCCAGCCATCAAATCATAATTTACTAAATTACATTACTCCGTGCTCCCAATACAAACACAGCAAGGAAACGGAGGAAAGAAAATGACTAACGTAGTTGCAAATCCGCTGCACGGGTGGCATTTTGCTACTGAAGTAGGTTTGAAATGAGCAATTTAAAACATTTTCAGTACAATTGTGTCACTTTTTGGAGTAAATTGGTCTGATGAAACCCTATGAATCTCTTGCTTCCTAATTTACAGTTTCAGCCCTTGTTCAAAATCACATCTGTATGTGATATGCTTATGCATTCATGATGCCAAGAAATTAAAACTGGCATTAATATCAACAGTGTTAGAGGGGAGAAAAATGGTTAAATCCAGATGTAGACCCAGTAACTTCTTTAGGTAAAAAGCAAAAAACATTACAATTTTAAGCTTCAAGGCTTACTTTTTACATGCCTCTTCTCAAAAAAAAAAAAAAAAAGTCTGTCAAAACTTTGAAAGATTGCTTTGGCAGAAGAGAAGAGATAAAGTTTGTTCAGTTCATGCTTTGATTTTCTTAATGATAATTATCAACAGTTTTATGAAAGTAGGCCATGACAGGAATAAACAAAAATGCTCATGCATGTCCACACTGCTGATACAAATTACTCACCTATGGAGCAATTCCATTAAGACTTATTTGACTTATAAGTCACCTATGGATAATTCCATAAGATTTATTTGCTTCCTGAAAAGTCATTTAAAGTCAACATGGAGTAGTTTTAGGTCTTTCTATTCCATTGGACCGCAAGCGTTTAAAAAAAGATAAGAAAAACCTTGGGTGTTAAAGAAGAGGACCAACAAAATTTCTGGCTTTATCTAAGTAAGGACATTAAAATTAACCCTACGTCCACCACTACCATCTACTATCATCACCATTTCATTAAGATAGAACATATTTATGTAAAAATTGTCAGAAGAACAGAATTGCACAAAAAAAGATAGTCCTTCCCTGGATTCCAAGATAAGAAAACAGGCAACCTTTCACCCATATCCTATTACATTGTTCTTATTTTCCAGCAGTCCAAGAAGACTTGGTCATGGACCATGGTGCATAAGTCTAGGGATCAGAACTGGGGAATTACTGCTACAGCTCTGGACTGTAGCATATTTTCTTCTCAAAGTCATCACTGGCACACAGAACTACTTCTCAGACTTCAATTTGAGCAGAACTAGAATTAGTGCTTCCTCATTGTTCAAAATCAACACCAGTTAGGACATTTTTGCCCCTAACGTATTTCTGGAAGGGATGAGGTCAAGTGTTACTGACTCCAGTTCCAGCACACCACTGGGCACCTCACATAAGGACTTCAGGATAAAAAACAGAGCTACTTAGCCCTCAACATTACTTCCAAGATTGTTGGAGTTCACTAGACCAATAAAATCTTATAGATGACAAAACAGAAAGTAAGTCACTTGTCAGAGTTGTTCCACAGTAAGTGGTAGGAGTAACACATTTCATAGGTCACCAATTCTGATACCATGTCGCATCAAAAACATCTTAATGAAAAAAGCTGAGAATGAAATTCATGATAATTTCATACCATAGCCAGTCAAGTTCCAGAATAAAAATCATAAGATAATTTGAGGAGAGAGGTTAAGATTGTATAAAACAAAAATAATCATGAAGCAACTAAGCAACACAACAAAAATAAAAACCATAGGGTAAAGACATGTGCCGTTATAATTTCTGCCAAGCATGAAAAGATTTTTAAGGGCAAACATGCAATAACAAAGCTAAACTTGTAGCAATAGTTTTGCAAAAATGAAAACAGAGTTCTCATTGCTATAATTATATGTGTTCTATTATAATATAAACCAGCTCAAAATCCAGATTGGGCCCTCATCCTCTCTGTCACTCCTTAAAAAAATAAAATCTCCAATTACCCAAGAAGTGCAATATTCCTACCCTAACTACATTATATTTCAATCAATTCTGGCTTCACAGTTTCTGAGGATCACCTTAATTCTTAATGTGTCAGGTAAGTGAAGATTATAAGCCACCTGCAGACTTTATGGATTGTCTGAAAGTCCCATCTCAGACACTTTATCCATCTCTGAGATTCAGGATCTTTAAAATGCACACTCTGACTGTGGCAGAGAGGACCAGTTGCCCAAAAAAGATTTGTGTGCCTCTTCATCAGTGTAGAGCTATTGCTAGGAAGTACCACCACCACCACCCTTGTATCCAGGTGAGACCATGTGACCTATTTCTGGCCAGTGGAATGTGGGTAAAAATGAAGAACTCAAGTCCATAAAAACCTCCTACCCTGTCCTCAACTCTCCCTCTTTTCCTGTCTGCTGACTAGAAGTAAAGGACTCCAAGACCCAAGAAGATGGCAGAACCCCGAGATAAAAGGAACCTGGGTTCCTGAAATGCCATGTGAAAAGTCTGCTGAACACCCACATTGGATGGTGGTGCACAGGAAAAATAAACTTCTATTAAGTTAGTCTCTGCGCTTTCAGGCTTTATCTGTAGAGATCCCAGGGCTCTCTGCTTTAACTACTGCAATGGCTGGAAGGAAAAATAATACGTACCTAGTCCTGTATTGTTTGTTGCTTTTGAATTACAAAAGTGATGTTAATGTGTGAGTGATTGTCAAATTCTTCTAAACTGAGAGTAAGATGAGTTGGTTTCTGGTGCTCCAACTATCCTTAACCATCTGAAAGATGCACCCATTAGGCACTAATCTTAAATAACTAAAGAATTTCCCCAGGAGCTTGTGATGTAGGGATGAGAGAGGACAAGATTTAACTTACTCTAGAAGTTTTTAAATGACAGTATTAAACCATCAAGTGCAGTGGTTCTATGCTTTTCTGGGCCACTGATCTCTGTAAGAATCAGACGGAAGCTGTGGATTATCTCCAGAAATGGGCACAAAAGCACGCATAAACAAAATGTTGTACCATTACAGCTGGTTCAGAGTGCCTTGTCCAACACCCAAGAAGTTCATCTTTGAACCAGACTACAGGCTAAAAACCACTTATTGAGATGAAAGAGAACTGCATGGGGAGTGGGGAGCCAGGACCCTGTCCAGACCCAGCCTGAGACCTTGGTCATGACCCTTCCCCTCTCTGATCAGTAAAATAAGCAGTTTTATAAGTGAGTTTCTAATGGCCCTTCCAGCTATGAGAACATCCAGATTTTTAATAGCAGCTGATTCTGAAAAGCTGATCTCTGGCTGATATTTCTAATCACACTCATTCTCCATTTCAAAAACAGAATAAAAATAAAAGAAGAAAATTGGATATCTCATTGCAACACTGATACCAAGGTTATTTTCCTATAATCTAATGATTAGGTTGGCCCGAGCTGTTCTAAAACTGCCAGCTCCTCCAGGTGTTCAGCATGGAAATATACCAAGACCCCAGAATTTTCAGCATGAAATCTCAGGTGGTTCATCAGGATGACATTACTTGGCAGTTAATGAGAATCTGAAGTCTAGTGAGTTAAGCTGGATGGACACTAGCATACAAGATGAGCTTGACAGAATAATGTTTGCACATACCATATACTTTCTCCAGTAGACAAAAAAAAAAAAAAAATTCAAAACTTAAGTTTCTCTCTAAAGGTAATTTACTATTTTTATCTGGCCTTTCCACCTTACCGTTCTGGTAATCTACTGCTATGTAACAAATCACCCCAAATTTAGTGGTGTCCAACCACCACCATTTTATTATGCTCATGAATTCTGGGTCAGGAATTCATAAAGGATAGAGTAAGGAAGGCTTGTTTCTAAAGCATGGTGTCAGAGGGCTGGAACAGCTGGGGCTGGTGGATCCACTTCCAAGATGGCTTCTCCACCCATATGTCTGGTGCCTTGGCTGAAAAATAACTTGAAGTCTAGGTTTAGCTGGAATTCTCAATCTGAGCAACTATATATGGCCTCTCCATGTGACTTGGGATTCCTCACAGCATGGCAGCCTCAGGGTACTCCCACCTCCTACACTGAGGTGTAAAGATTCCAAGAGCAAGTGTTCCAGCAAATAAGCCAGAGACTGCATGGCCTTTTATTACATAACCTCAGAAGTCCCATAGCATCACTTCTGCAATGCTATGTTGATTAAAGCAGTCACAAGCCTGCTCAAATTTCAAGGAAAAGTGCCAAAGATCCTGAAGCTATATTTTTAAATTGCCTCTTTTAAGGAACAAAACCAATTGGAGAAACCAACGGGAAAGAAACACTATAATCTCAGCGTCAACTCAGATCAGTCTTAAGATACAGCAGAGTTTCATATATTCAAAAAATAATTTAATGCAAGGGATAAAGGTAATACAGCAGTAAACCAAACAGACAAACACCTCAGCCCTCATGTGTTTTTTCATTTCAAATTCCAATTGGAGAGAGGCACAACAATTTAAAAAGGTGACTAAACCAGTTTGTCATAAGTGCTGTAAAGGAAAATAAGTCATGAAGGTGGAGTGGGACATTTGGGAGGTGAGGGATTGATAGCCATTTTAAATAGGGTGATTAGGGAAAGCTTCAGGAAAAGGTGACATCTGAACAAAGATCTAAAGGAAATGAGGGAACCAGTTGTGCAGATATTCCAGGCAGAGGGAAGAGTAAATATTTACGTACATGGCTAGAGCTGCATAAGGGATGGGAAAAGTAGTAGGTCGGAGAGGTCCAGGGGTGGGGGATGATGGGAAGATAGGTATACATTTGGAGTCCATTGTAGGGATACTGGTTTTACTCTGAGAAAAATGCGGAGCCACTGGAAGGTTCTGAGGAAAGACAAACCATGATATGGATATGATGCACGTTCATAAAGGATTACTTCAGCTATTGGACTGAAGTATGGTTTTGGATTGAGGAGGGAGGTAAGAGAAGAACCATAGGGCCTAGTAAGAAGAAACTAGAATAACCCCGGCAAGGGATGACAGAACCTTGGACCTCAGTGACAGAGTGGAGACAATGGGGAAGGAATTGAGTTTGGATATGCTTTGAAGGTGAGGTTCACTTGACTTCTTGATAGATTGCCTGGGATTAGAGAAAGAGACAAGTAAAGGATGGCTTCAAGGCTTTTAGCCTGAGCAATAGGAATAATGGAGGTGGAATACCAACATAGGCAAGACGGGGGAGGAGAAGTGGGAGTTATGGGAATCAAGAGTTTGGTTTTGCCTGTGTTAAGTTTGTGATGCTATTAGACATTCAAGTGGAGATGCTGAGTAGGCGGTTTAACAGATGAGTTGGATGTGAGGGGAGAAGTAAAAGCTACAATTACAAATTTGAAATCGGTGAATAGATAGCACTTAAAGCAATGAACCTAGATAAAAACCAACTAGGGACTAAGCATAGAGAGGAGAGGAGAAATCAGAGGACTGAGCCCAGGGGCAATCCAACATTAAGGGGTCTGAGAAGTGAGGAGGAAGCAGCAAAGGAGACTGAGAAGAAATAGCCAGAGAGGTAGGAAGAGAACCAGGAGAGTAGCATCCTGGAAATCAAGTGAAGAAAATAAGCCCAGAATGCAGGAATGACCACCTTATCAATTGCTGCTGAGAAGTTAATAGGATGAGGCCAGAGGAAAGACCACAGGACTTAGCAACATGCAGGGCATTAATAACCTTGACGATCCAGTAGGTGGATAGTGTGAGTGAAAGTTTGACTGGAATGTGCTGTGGGAGAATGGAAGGAAAAAAGACCTTCAGGCTACTATATTTGCTCAGGCTGCTATATTGCACAATGATTTACTGATCATTTCTTTCATCAAAACTCTGTTTTAGATTTGTACACCCATGTTCATAGCAGCATTATCAGAATAGCCAAAAGGTGAAAGCAACTGAAATGTCCATCAACAGATGGATGAATAATCAAATGTGGTGTGTACATACAATGTATTACTCAGCTTTAAAAGGAAGGAAATTCTAACACCTGCTACAACATGGATAAAACTCAAGGACATTATGCTTAGTGAAATAAAGCAGTCACAAAAAGACAGATACTGTATGATTGATATGAGGCATCTAGAGTAGTCAAAACCATAGAAACAGAAAGTAGAATGATTATTGCCAGGGGCTGAGAGCAGGGGGAAATGGAGAGTTGTTTAATGGGTACAGAGTTTTGATTTTGCAAAATGAAAAAGTTCTCAAGATTGGTTGCATAACAGTGTGAATATACTTAACACTACTGAACTGTACACTTAAGAATGGTTAAGGTGGTAAATTTTATGTTGTGTGTATTCATCACAATTTTTAAAAAAATTTTAAACCATAAATATATAACAGAAACTGTTTAAGTTCCACAACCTTCACCACTTCCATTCTTCTAGAGAGAAACCATCATCTAAAGTTGGTGTCTTTCTCATGCATGTTCTGTGCTTTTATTACATATGTATGTCCTCATAAATAGTAAAATCTAACAAGAGAGTACATTGTTTTCTCATTTACATAAATGACAGCTGTCCATATTGCACAAAGCTTTTGCATTTTGGTTTTTACCTCAACAATATTTATGTTTTTAGAATTTATGTGTGTAAATAAGTGTTCTCTATTCTTTTTTTTCTATTACAAACAATTTTGTAACAAACCTCCTAGTACATGAAAAAAAAACCTTTTTTTAGTACCTTTACTCTTAAGTGCCCAATAATTCTGTTTTTTCTGAAACATTCTGTTTCTTCTGCTTGGAATAATCCTCTACCCACCCTTTTCATCTCTTGTATCTGTAGGGATCAGCAAACTATAGCTCACCATCAATTCTGGTAAATAAAGTTTTTTTGAAACACTACTATATCCATTCACTTACATATTGTCTATGGTTGCTCTCATTTCATTTCATGGCAGAGTTGAGTAGTTATAACAGAGACAATATGGCCTCACAAAGCAAGAAATATTTAGTACCTGGCCTTTTACATGAAGTTTGTCAACCCCTGGTCTAGAATATCTTCAATAATCAATCTAGCCATCTCCTTGTGTGGTAATTTAAAATATGTCCACAAATTTTGTATATTCCCTTTATAAGGTGAAGCCTAAATATCTTCCCCTTGGCTGTGGACTGGACTTAATAACTCAGTTCTAACAAACAGAATATAGTAGAAGTAACATGTGTGACTTCTGAGGCTTGGTCATAAAAGACATTATGGCATCCTTCTTGCTCACGTTCTTGGACCACTTGTTCTGGGAGAAGCCAGCTGCCACATCATGAGGACATTCAAGCTCTAAAGAAAGGCCCATATGACATGAAACTGAGGCCTCCTGCCAACAGTCATGTGAATAAGCCATTGTAGAAGTGGAAGGTCCAGCCTCGGTGAAGCCTTCACATGCCTGTGGCCCTACCCAACAGCTTGACTGCAACCTCTTGAGGTACTGTGGGCCAGAACCACTGAGCTAAATGACTCCCATATTCCAGACCCACAGAATCTATGAGATAATAAGCATTTGCTGTATTAAGACACTGTTTGGGGTAATTTATTTTAAAGCCGTAGATTACAAATATGTCACAGAAGAGCCATTACCTGACCCTCCAGACTAGTCTACATCCTCCTCCACCCTCATTTAGACTTTCATAGCACTGTGTACCTTTCCTTCGTATCAGTGGATATGGCTGCAATTAATAGCTTCATGTCTGTATTCACCATTGAGTGGTAAATTCCATGAGCATAGGGACCCTGTATGTCCATTATACTCCCAGTAACTAACATAGTGCCTGCCAAGAGTAAGTGCTCAATTAATATAGACACATTGAATGAAACAGTACAAATGACATTATACTTATAAGCCTGGTGGTTCTAGAATACCATTGGACCAAAAGGAGTCTGATGTGAAGGATGATAATAGCTAATAGATACTTATACACTGCTATGTGCTAAGCACTCTTCTAAGCACTTTATAAATAGTAACTTGTTTAATCACCACAATAACCTCCTTAGGTAGGTACTATTATTATCACCATTTTTCACGCCAAGAAATGGAAGCATAGAGAAGTTAATAACTTGCCCAGTCTACTGAATTGCACTGCTGGGATTTATGCCAGGAAGTCTGGTTCCAGGGTCTCTGCTTCTAACCACCACGCTTACTGCCCATGTTTCACCACTTGGCTTTGATTTGATATTTAAAGGTAACACCTTTATCTCCACTGGCTTCTTTCATTGCAGCCACCTCCGTAATTTTCCTTTGATTCAGTCTTCCATTTCTCAATCTTTTCTTGAGTACTTGAAAATATACAGAAACTTACTCTCAATTAACAGTTGTCTGGTACTGATATCCATATTAGATATTAAAACAAATGGCAAACATGGTTAGGCACACAGAAGTGGATAAAAAACAGTTGCTTTCAAATATTAACATCATTCTCAATGTTTGACAGATCAAGTACTAAAAAATAACTATGTAAAAGATTTAAGTGATATAATTAGTAAGACTGAATTAATAGACAATTCTATTTTGGATCCTATAGCTTTCCATTTCAAGATTCCATGGAATATTTAAACAGATTTATCACATACCAGACCACCAAGAAAAATCTCAAATGGATTCCAAAAGGCAGAAGTGATATAGGACACATTCTTTGCCCACATAATAAAACAATAACAAAAGTTAAAAATGAAACCTCACTATTTGGCAAGCTCTTAAAAGTTTTAAAATTCATCCACTACAGTTAAACGGATCCTGTCCACTCCATCCACTAGGTGTGTGACCTTAGGCAAGTTCCTGAATGTTTTCTGATCCTCAGGATGCTGAAGTTGAGTTGAGGTAAGCATGTGTAGTGCTTGGCTGGGCTGGCACTCAGCACACTCTCAATCACTGAAACTCATCCTTATTTTTCTTGTTGCCCCTGAATGGTTATTAGTATTCCTGAAAGTATATTAGAGAACGCAGCCTGGCAGAATGCCTTCCCTGCCACTTGTTCTGTGATCTGATACTGGCTATCGTCGCCACTGGGTCTGTCTGAATAATTCAAGAAATACTGAAGGACCACTATATGCCAGGTAAAACACAGAATATACCTGCCTTACACTCCAGTGCAAGCATTCTCAACGGAAGTGATATCATGCCTAGAGGTTTCGGGAGATGGTGAGTTGCACAGTGCTGTTGAAGTGGAGAGAGTGATGAAGAGGGTGCTGGGAGATGAGGCCCAAGAAGTCAGGGCTAGGAAGAGGACAGGCTGTGTAAGGCCATTTAGGTCCTCATGAAGATCTTGGTCTTATACAGAAGACTTCAAATTCCAGAGATATGGGAAAGCAGTTTCCATGGAAATATGTAGAAATGATATAAGCTTACTGTTTTTTTAATTGGGGTAGAGTTATTTTACCATGTTGTATTAGTTTCTACTGTACAGCGAAGTAAACTTACTGTTAAATTATTTTTTTAGTCTTCACAAAAAATGGATATTTGGGAACATAAGACCATACCATCTGAATCTCTGCACATACACAATTCCTTTAATTTGTTTTGATATATAACTGATTTTTTGCGAAATCTGCATTAAAGATTGTTTGACAGATTTGTCTTATTCCTTTGGACACTATGGTCCTGGGAACAATAGAAATTAATAGAATGAGATGCCAGCTTTCAAATATTTGCCCAGTGGTGTTAGCGATGTCCAAAGTTTTTTGGGATAAAGTTTGTCCCAAATAAACTAAATAATAAAGTTTAGTTATTTAATTCAATAATTACTAAGGACCTAATACATGATAAACAATATGGAGATATCAAAGATAAACGTAACAGGGAGGGGCAAGATAGGGGTAGGGGGTTAAGAAGTACAAATTACAAAGAATAAAATAAAGAAGCTACAAGGATATATTGTGCAGCACAGGGAGTATAGCCAATTTTTATAATAACTATAAACGGAGTATTACCTTTAAAAATTGTGAATCACTGTTGCATACATGCAACTTATATGATATTGTAAATCAACTACACCTCAATAAAATAAAATTTTAAAAATTTTTATTAAAAAAAATAAAAAATAATTTAAAATAAGATAGATGTAACACAGTGACTATGTAACATGTCAGGTCTCAAGGAACTTGACTGTCTAGTGGAAGAGGGAATACATAACTAGATTACCAGACCACAATAATAGCAGCCACCATTTACAGAATGCTTACCATATGCCAAGCTCCATGCTTCCCATCTAGCTCCTGGGTGAATCTGCATAACACCCCTATAGGTAGGAGTTACCACCCCCATGACAAAGCTGCAAACACTCAAACTCAGAGAGTTAAATAATACGCCCAAGATCACAGAACTAGTAAACTTGAGAGTGTGACCAAGGTATCTGACTCAAACTCACACCCTTAATTACTAACATAACACTTGGTTTAGATTGTTATTTGTGTTTCCTTCACGCTCTGCAAATGTCTATGGTTTTAACAGCTAACTGAACCTGACTTCTGGTTTGTTTTTCAGTCCCCTGTTAGGCCCTCACCAGTTTTGAACAATATGCTAATGGACGAGAATGAGAGGTAAGCATCCAGGCCTGATGAGGGAAGGACTATGGAAAGCTTCATGGAAAAGTACAGGTGGGTGGTTAGTCTTTAACTGTTTTTGGACTCCAACAGAAATCTACCAGAGGACTCTTTCTGAGCTGAAATACTTCTCCTTGAACCTTATATACAGTGGCCTTTATTCTACTCATTTGGGAACATGAAGAAAACAGGATCCATCTCTCCCATGATGAGAGCTTCTTTGTCCAAAGTCTTTCTTACTAAGCCGTCATTATTCTATCCACTATGTCTTATATGGCACAATGTTGGGTGCTCTCAGCAGCATCCTGGTTATTCACTTCTACCTGTGTACCTGATCTCATCTGATCTTGGAAGTTAAGCAAGCTTTGGGCCTGGTTAGTACTTGAATGGGAGAGCGCCTGAGACAAACGGATGCGATAGGTTTTTAGCGTGGAACCAAGAACCACAGAGGATTATTTCCAGGCCTTGAAACCTAGTGAAGTTTGCCCTGCTGGATTTTGAAACTGCCTTGGACCTAGTAGCTCCCTTTTACCTTCCATTTCTCCCTTGTTTAAACTGGAACGTCTGTAACTTATCCTATGCCTGACATATCGTTGTCTACTGGAAGCAGATAAATTGCTTCTTTAGTTTCATAGGTCCACTGATGGAGAGGAATTGTGTCTCAGGAGTTGTACATAATAGATTATACCAAGAGCCTCATTCGTACGTAATTTTAGACGATTTAGATGATAGGAAATTTGAACTGATGAGATTTGGGGGCTCTGAGTTGATGTTGTAATGGGATGAGACCTTTGAGACTCTGGGATGGGGCAAATGTATTTTTTATTTGGGAGGGACGTGAATCTGTAGGGGGCAGAGGGCAAACTACAGTCAGCAGAATAACACCCACTAACAAAGATGTCCACTCATTTCCAACACCTGTGAATACATTATATTACATGGTAAAAGGGGCTTTCCAGACGTAATTAAGGTTATAGATATTAAGATAGGAAGATTATCCTGGATAATCTGGGTGGGCCCAATCTAATCACATGAGCCCTTTCAAAGCTCAGAACTTACTCTGACTGAGGCAGAAGACAGAAGTAGCAGATGGGGAAGCCAGAGAGACAGCTAAGCATGAGAAAGTTTCAATGTGCCACTGTTGGTTCTGAGATATAGGGGCCATGTGAAAGGACCAGAAGGGGCCTCCAAGGAATGAGGATGGTCCCCAGTTAATAGCCAACAAGGAAATGGGGACCTTGGTTCTACAAACAAAAGGAACTAGATTTGACCAACAACCTAAACAAGCTTGGAAGCAGATTGATCTCAAGAACCTCTAGAAAGGAGCACACTTTGGTTTTGGTCTCATAAGAGTCAAAGCAAAAAATCCAATTGAGCCATGATGTACCAGAACTGCTGATCTATGAGCTAATAAATTTGTGTTGTGCTAAATGTGTGCTAATTTGTTATGGCAGCAATAGAAACTAATATAGTGTGGTTAATCTTTTACTAACCTTTGGAATCCCCTATTAGACAGTTCTTTCCACACTGAGGTGGCATACATGGCTCTGAAGCTTCTATATACAGACGTTTGTTCTACTCTTTCAAGGAGAAAAGAACAAATCAGGTTCCTTCCATGATGACAGGTTCTTATCCCATGATGACAGCTTCCCAGTCCAAAGTCTTTCTTACTAAAGAGTCCTATTCTACCCACTGTTTCTTATATGACACAGTGTCAGGTGATCTCAGCAGTACCCAGGTCATTTACCTTAGTCCATTTCTGTATCTTCGGTCAGATTCCTAAGAGGTAGAGTCTGAGACAGGGACTTTTATGTAAGTGATTTCTTAAGGGAGAGTTCATAGGGGAACCCATAAGAGAGGGAGGAAACCCATGTGAAGTAGAGAAGAAAGTTGAGCAAGGATTTTGTTGTACAGGAAGTCTAGCCTGATCCAGGCCAAGATGGTAGAGGAGGAAAACCCTGAACTCACCTCTTCCCATGAACACACCAAAATTACAACTACTTACAGAGCAAGTGTCTATGAGAACCACCTGAAGACTAGAAGAAAAGATGTTCCACAACTAAGTATATATATAAAGAGGGAAGCACAATGAAACAAGTAGGAGGGGCAGAGACACGGTTAGTCAGGACCCACAACCCCAGGGAGGCAATCACAAATGGGAAAAATATCACAGTGCTAGAGGACCTCCCGAAGGAACAAGGTGTCCAAACCCCACACTGGGCTCCTACACTGGGAAGACAAACCCTCAGAATGTCTGCCTTTGTAAACCAGTGGGGCTTATGTTTCGGAGAGATGGAGGGTTATGGAAAACAGACTCAGCTCTCAGAGGGCATGAGCAAAATCTCACACACTCCAAGTCCCAGCACAGAAGCAGTAGTCTGGAATCCTCCCTCTAGCCTATTAGCATTGGGGTCTTACCCAGCCACCAGTAAGCTGGCACCAGCTCTATGACCCACAGGCTGTGCACCTAGACACACCAGGACCTGGCCTCACCCAGTAGAGGGCCAGCATCAGCACCAGGCTCCCCAGGTTTCACACCCAAACACATGGGGGCCCGCTCCACCCACCAGAAGTCTGGCACCAACACCAGGCTCCAAAGGCCATGCAACCAATGGCACAGAAAGCCTACCCTGCCCACTGGCAGACCCACAGCCACCACATGAGGCACGGCCTTGTAGCCAACCGAGCCAGGGGCCCACCCCATCTACCAGCATGATGAGTAAGTTGGCTCTGCCAAAACAGAAAGGTACATGCAGGCCACAAAGGGGGCACCCTACAGCATAGAGCTCTGATGACCAGAGAGGAGCATGCTGCTGGACCTCACAGGATGTCTTCTACATTTCTGCTACATTTCCCCAAGATCAAGAAATGTAACAAACTTACCTCAGACATAGAAATAAACACAGAGAATTAGACAAATTGAGGAGACAATGAAATATGTTCCAAATGAAGGATCAAGACAAAGCCAGAAAAAATAAACTAAAAAAGTGGAGATATGCAATCTATCCAATAAAGAGTTCAAGGTAATTCTTAAAAAGGGGTAGAATAATGGATGAACACAGTGAGAATTTCAATAGAGTTTAAAGATATAAAGAAGAACCAAACAGAGCTGACAAATACAATAAATGAAATTTTAAAATATCCTAGACCAGGGCTTCCCTGGTGGTGCAGTGGTTAACAATCCGCCTGCCAATGCAGGGCACACGGATTCAAGCCCTGGTCCGGGAAGATCCCACATGAAGCGGAGCAACTAAGCCCATGCGCCACAACTACTGAGCCCACGTGCCACAACTACTGAAGCCTGTGTGCCTAAAGCCCATGCTCCACAACAAGTGAAGCCACCGCAATGAAAAGCCTGCGCACTACAACGAAGAGTAGCCCCCACCCGCCTCAACCAGAGAAAAGCCCACGCACAGCAACAAAGACCCAATGGAGCCAAAAATAAAATAAATAAAAATAAAATAAAATAAAATATACTAGATGAAATCAACAGTAGATTAAATGATACAGAGGAATGGATCAGCAATCTGCAAGACAAAGTAGTGGAAATCACCCAACTGAACAGAAAAAAGAAATCAAAGAAATGAGGATAATTTGAGACAATATCAAGCATACTAACATTAGCCTTGTAGGAGTCCCAGAAGGAGAAGAGTTAAGAGGAAGGGGCAGATAAATTATTTGAAGAAATAATAGCTGAAAGCTTCCCCAACCTGGGAAAGGAAACACATCCAAGTCCAGGAAGCAGAGACAGTTCCAAACAAGATGAGCCCAAAGAGGGCCACATCAAGACATATCGTATTTAAAATGGCAAAAATTAAAGTGAGAATCTTAAAAGCAGCAAGAGAAAAGGAATTAGTTATGTACAAGGGAACTCCCATAAGACTATCACCTGATGTTTCAACAGAAGCTTTGCAGATCAGAAGGGAGTGGCACAATATATCCAAAGTGATGAAAGGAAAAACCCTACAACCAAGAATACACTACTTGGCAAGGTTATCATTCAGATTTGTAGAAGAGATAAAAGGTTTTACAGATAAGCAAAACCTAAGAGTTTAGCACCACCAAACCAACTTTACAAGAAACGTTAAGTGGACTTCTTTAAGTGGAAAAGAAAAGGCTACAATTACAAATATAAAAATTATGAATGAAAAAATCTCACTGGTAAAAGAAAACTTACAGTAAAGGTAGTAGATCAACCACTTATAAAGCTAGTAGGAAAGCAAAAAGACAAACGTAGTAAAAACATCTATATCCACAATAAGTAGTTAAGTGATACACAAAATAAAAAGATATAAAATATGATGTCAGAAACATTAAATGTGGTTGGGGGGAACACAGGGTTGTTGGAATGCAGTCAAACTAAAGAGATCATCAACTTAAAATAACCCCGTATATAAAAATTGTTTTATATGAACCTCATGGTGACCACAAACCAAAAAACTATAATAGAAACACACACAAAAAGAGAAAGGAATCCAAACACTTAGGATAGTCATCAAATCACAAGGGAAGACAGCAAAATAAGTGTAAGAAAACTGAAAAGAATACAAAAACAACTAGAAAACAATCAACAAAATGGCAATAAGTACGTACCTATCAAGAATTACTTTAAATTGTAAATGGACTAAATTTGCCAATCAAAAGACATAGAGTGGCTGAATGGATAAAAACAAGACCCATCTATATGCTGCCTACAAGAGACTCACTTCAGAGCTAAATACACACAGAGACTGAAAGTGAGGGGATGGAAAAAAGTATTCCATGCAAATGTAAACAAAAGGAAAGCTGGGGTAGCTATACTTATATCAGACAAAACAGACTTTAAAGCAAATATTGTAACAAGAGACAAAGAAGGGCATTACATAATGATAAAAGGATCAATCCAACAAGAAGACACATCAATTGTAAATATATATGCACTGAACATAGGAGCACCTAAATACATAAAGCAAATATTGACAGAGATAAAAAGAGAAATTGACAGTAATACAATAATTAGTAGGGAACTTTAACACCCCACTTACATCAATGGACAGATCATCCAGACAATCAGTAAGAAAACACTGATCTTAAATGATACATCAGATGGAATTAACAGACACATAAAGAACATTTCATCCAAAAACAGCAGAAAAATATTCTTTTCAAGTGCACATGGAACATTCTCCAGGATAGATCACAGGCTAAGCCACAAAACAAATCTCAATGAATTTAAAAAGACTGAAATCATATCAAGCATGTTCTCTGACCACAATAGTATAAGATTAGAAATCAACTACAAGGAAAAAAACTGCAAAAAACACAAACACAAAACACTACGCTACTAAACAACCAGTGCGTCCTGAAGCAATCAAAGAGGAAATCAAAAAATACCTGTAGATAAATGGAAATGAAAACACAATGATCCAAAATGAATGGGTTGCAAAAGCAAATCTAAGAGGGAAGTTTATAACAATACAGACCTACCTCAGGAAACAAGAAAATTTCATATAAACAATCTAACCTTATGCCTAAAGGAACCAGAAAAAGAACACACAACACTCAAAGTCAGTAGAAGGAAGGAAATAATAAAGATCAGAGCAGAAGCAAATGAAATAGAGACTAAGAAAAAAATAGAAAAAAAAAAATCAACAAAACTAAGAATTAGTTCTTAGAAAACATAAAATTGATAAAAATTGATAAACCTTTAGCCAGACTCATCAAGAAAAAAATGAAAGAGGACCAAATAAATAAAATCGGAAATGAAAGAGAGAGTGAGAGGCTTCGGCAGCCATGGCTTCCAACGTGCCCGCAGCCAAATGCACCCAAGAGTGTCCTAAAGGCATCCGGTCTGTGCTGCTAGGGCCGCCCAGAGCCAGCAAGGGTACCCAGGCACCCAAATTCGCTGAAAACTTCTGTGTCTGCCATTTGGCTACTGGAGACTTTCTGAGGGCCATGGTGGCTTCTGGCTCAGAGCTGGAAAAAAAGCTGAAGGCAACTATGGATGCCAGGAAACTGGTGAGAGATGGAATGGTCGTGGAGCGCATTGAGAAGAATTTGGAGACCCCTCCATGCAAAAATGGTTTTCTTCTAGATGGCTTCCCTTGAACTGTGAGGTAGGCAGAAATGCTTGATGACCTCATGGAAAAGAGGAAACAGAAGCTTGATTCTGTGACTGAATTCAGCATTCCAGACTCTCTGCTGATCTGGAGAATCACAGAATGACAGATTCACCCCCAGAGTGGCCATTCCTACCACAAGGAGTTCAACCTCCCAAAGGAGCCCATGAAAGATGATATCACAGGGGAACCCTTGGTCCACCAATCAGATGATAATGAGAAGGCCTTAAAAATCTGCCTGGAGGCCTACCACACTCAGACAACCCCACTGGTTCACTACAGTAAACGGGGGATCCACTCTGCCACTGATGCATCCCAGACCCCCGATGTCATGTTTGCAAGCATCCTAGCAGCCTTCTCCAAAGCCACATCCTAGTAACAGAAGGCCAAGGCTGCACCACTGCTCATCACTCCACGGCATGATCCCTGCTCTTAGATACTGGGCCGAGGGCAGGCATGGTCAGGGTAAGGATGGAGAGGGAGGAGTGGTGAGGGGTCAAGATGAGAATGGGAAGAGCAGCAGTGCTGTAGTGAAGCGATTTCTTTTACATGGAGTAGAAGTCTTAAAAAGTATAAGCAAAGGGAAAAATTAATTTTTTAAAACACTGATTGGAGGGTATAAATAGAAACAGGGAGAGGCAGTATTATTTCTAAGGAATCACGTTTTCATTTACTCCAGACTGGTGACAGTATTTTTTAAAGCCAGTGCCCTAAGACCTCAGCTTTTATCAGAACCTCATGCCAGCCCAGGAATGCAGGAAATCACACTGCTGTCCTGTCTGCCCTGTAACTTGGAATAGGGCAGGAGTTAACTACTAACCCTGGTTCCCCATACCATGAGATCAAAAAGTCATCTCCCCATTTGAAAGAGATATGGAGTATGCACATGGGAGCAGTGCTCAGCACATCAGGTTTACTGGAGTCACGGGGCAGGTGGGGCAGGCTGGTCTCACTCCCCTCCCGACTTATCACTGATTTACCAGCCCACCTGCTCTTGTGGGTAAGCTCTCGGCAGCCACCCAGCATATGCCACATTCCTACACTCTTGCCTTCCTCCATCCATGTCATGTGAAAGACCCCTTTTTAATAAATGAGCAAGTGTCCTAAGCAACATTATCCAAAGACTGTCCTTTCCATCCTCAAATCCTGTGATTGGGATCACTCAACAGCACTGTGATGTACTATTTACAATGAGGTGCCTTTCTTAACTTGTCCAAATGATGCCTTGTTTGGCCCCTAAATCAATAAAGTATGTTAAAAGTTTGTTAAAAAAAAAAAAAAAAGAAAGGAAGGAGGGAAGGGAGGGAGGGAGGAATGAAAGAGAAGTTACAACCGACACCACAGAAATCCAAAGGATTAAGAGACTACTATGAACAATCATATGCCAATAAAATGGATAACCTAGAAGTGGATAAATTCCTAGAAACATACAATCTCCAAAGATGGCATCAGGAAGAAATAAAAAAATATGAACAGACAGATTACCAGTAATGAAACTGAATCAGTTACTTCTAAAAAAAACTCCCAAGAAACAAAAGTCAGGGCAAGACAGCTTCACAGGTGAATTCTACCAAGCATTTAAAGGTGAGCTGACACCCATCCTAGTCAAACTATTCCAAAATATTAAAGAGGAAGGAATGCTTCTGAACTCATTCTACAAGGCCAGCATCACTGTGATACCAAAGACAGACAAAGATTTTCACAAAAAAAGAAAATTATAGGCCACTATCACTGCTGAACATAGATGTAAAAATCCTGAATGAAATATTAGCAAACAGAATTCAGCAGTACATTAAAAGGATCATACACCATAATCAAGAGGGATTTATCCCAGGGATGCAACAATGGCTTAATATCCTAAAATTAATCAATGTGATACACCACATTAACAAACTGAAGACTGAAAGTCATATGATCATCTCAACAGATGCAGAAAAAACTTATGACAAAATTCAACATCTATATATGGTAACAACTCTCAACAAAGTGGGTATAGAGGGAACATACCTCAATGTAAGAAAGTCTGTATATGACAAACCCACAGCCAACATCATACTCAACAGAGAAAAGCTGAAAGCATTCCCTTTAAGTGAGGAACAAGACAAGGATGCCCACTCTTGCCACTTTTATTCAACATAGTATCAGGAGTCTAAGTTAAGCAAGACACATAGTACTGAAAATCCTAGCCACAGGAATCAGAAAAAGAAATAAAAGGAACCCAAATTACAAAGAAAGAAGTAAAACTGTCACTGTTTGCAGATGACATGATAATATATACAGAAAATCTTAAATCCAAAAAACTATGAGAACTAATAAATGAATTCAGTAAAATTGCAGGATACAAAATATATAGAAATCTGTTGCATTTGTATTCATTAACAAACTATGAGAAAGAAAAAGTAATAAAACAATCTCGCTTACAATTGCATCAAAAAGAATAAAATACCTAGGAATAAACCTAAAAAAGGAGGTAAAAGATTTGTCCTTAGAAGACTGTGACACAGGGATGAAAGAAATTATGACACAAGCAGATGGAAAGATATGCTACACTCATGGACTGTATTGAATATTGTTAAAATGACCATACTATTCAAGGCAATCTACAGATTCAGTGCAATCCCTATCAAAATTCCAATGCATTTTTCAAAGAACTAGAACAAATAATCCTAAAATTTATATGGAAACACAAAAGACCCTGAAGAGCCAAAGCAATCTTGAGAAAGAAGAACAAAGTTAGAAGTATCATGCTCCCTAATTGCAAACTACATCTACAAAGCTACAGTAATCAAAACAGTATTATACTGATACAAGAACAGACATGTAAATCAATGGAACACAATAGAGAGTGCAGAAATAAACCCATGCTTATATGGTCAATTAATTTATGACAAAGGAAGCAAAAATATACAATGGGGAAAAGACAGCCTTGTAAATGATGTGGGGAAAACTGGACAGCTACATGCAAACTAATCAAACTGGACTACTTTCTCACACCATATACAAAAATAAACTCAAAAAGGATTGAAGGCTTAAGTAAGACCTGAAATCATAAAACTCCAAGAAGAAAATATAGGCAGTACACTATTTGACATCTATCTTAGCAATATTTTTTTTTGCTTTATCTCCTCAGACAAGGAAAACAAAAGCAAAAATAAGCAAATGGGACTACATTAAACTAAATGCTTCTGCACAGCAAAGGACACTACGAAGAGAACATAAACGGGACCTCCCTGGTGGCCCAGTGGGTAAAACTCTATGCTCCCAATGCAGGGGGACCGGGTTCGATCCCTGTTTGGGGAACTAAGAGTTCACATGCATGCTGCAACTAAGAGTCTGCGTGCCTCAACTAAGAAGCCCACAGGCCGCAACTAAAAAGCCCACATGCAGGGGGTTCCAAGATAGCAGAGGAGTAGGAGGACGGATGCATCAGGAATACATCTAAAGATGCAACAGGTCTCACAGAACACCGGCTAAACACTAGCAGAACACCCTGGACACCAGAAAGGACTATAAAGATCCCCACATAACTGGGTAGGACAAAAGAAAGAAGGGAGAAGGAGGAGGAGAGGAAGAGGGACAGGACCTGCACCCT
Source organism: Balaenoptera physalus (assembly GCF_965194825.1). NCBI lineage: Eukaryota > Metazoa > Chordata > Mammalia > Artiodactyla > Balaenopteridae > Balaenoptera > Balaenoptera physalus. The sequence continues at coordinate 77,973,339 of NC_138896.1, forward strand.
GGGGGGTGGAGGGGAGAAATGAAGCAGTGGAGAGATTCCCACATCTGGGGAAGCCCCCTCACCAACGGCAAAATAGGTTGGGACAGAAGGGAAACATTTGAGGCTGTCAGAGGAGGTTGAAGCAACCAATCTGTGGCAGACGGGACAGAGTGAAAACTACACAGATGATCCGTACCACAGTCCTGCAGGGCCCAGGCAGGGACGTGGGTCCACCAGTGCACACAGGGGCTGGGAGCTGGTGCATGGTGATTAGAGAGCAAACTCGGGGCAAGGACTGCTGTTGGCTGCGGGGAAATGGCCTGAGGGGACAGGAGGGAGGAAATCCACAACAGGGAATGCCTATGAAGGGAAACCAGACTGCGATGGAAGCAGGGCACTACTGCTGAGTCACACGGAGCCACCACCGTAGCCTCTGTCTCCCCACAAACCGGCACCTGCAGCCGGGCAATAAAAAAAGTCCTACCAGGGCTGACTGTCATGCACCTGCCGCCGGGCGCTAAAAAAACCCGGCCAGGGCTGGCCCTCGCACGCCTACCACCAGGCACTAGAAAAAGCCTGGCCAAGGCTGGCCTTCAGCGACTTCCACCAGGCGATAGAAAAGCCTCCCACTAGGGCCATATCTCTTGAGCCCATGGCCGCTGGCTTCCTTGCACACCTGGCACCGCCAGGGCTCCCATGATCCAAGGAGCCATACCACCTCCACGCCCTGTCCTCACCAGGGCAGACCCAAGTGCTCCAGGGCAGCCTTGGTAGCAGACTCCTGTGGGTGGCCCACATGCAGAGGTGGGGATAAAACCATAGACGAGCCCCAGGGGTGGGGCGACTAAGGAAGAGGAGCGAAAATCTTTCCATCAGTTGCACAACCTGCAGGTTTAATTCCCGTGATCAGCTAGGTAGACCCTGAGTCTACAGAATATCTGAGTGGACGAGTGTTCCCACAAATGAAAACAGTCTAGCTCTGGCAGCTGTGGGCTTTGGGGGCAAGCACATGTGGGAATAGGGCCAGATCAGAGTCTAAGCTGTCCCCACAAGGCCCACAGCAGATCCAGAGACCAGCCCAGGCACTGGAGGGCCTCCTGGAGAGGCAGAGGTGGGCTGTGGCTCACAGCGGGGGCAAGGACACTGACAGCTGAGACCCCAGGAAAACATTATTACTACTATTATTTTTATTATGTTTTGATTCGTTCTGTTGTTGGTTCTGTTTTTTGGGGGTTTCTTTAATTTTTATTTTCATGTAGTCCTTGGGGATTTTTTAAACATATTTTTTATCTTTTTATATATTTCTATTTTTACTTTGCTTTTCTGTTCTGTTTTTCTTTTTTTAATATATTTTTAACCTTTTATATTTCTATTTTTACTTTGCTCTTCTGTTGTCCTGTGGTTTTTTTCCCCTTTTCCTTTTTTTTTTCCTTTTAATCACTTCTGTCTGTTTCTTTTGTTTTCTTTGCTTTATTCTTCAGTTGGCACTCTGCTTTGGTTTTGTTTTTTGTTTTGTGTTTTTGTTAGTTTTGTTTTTAATTGTTTGATTTCATTTTGGGGTTCTTTTGTCTGTGTGGTTGTTCTCTTCTTTTTTGTTTTCTTTGGTTCTGTTTTTGTTTCTTTTGGGTGTGTTTCTTTGTTTCTGTTCTTCGATCTTTGATTTTGCTTTTACCATCTGTCTGGGGTTTTGTTTGTCTTTTTTTCTTCTTCTTTAATCCCCTTTATTGCCATGACAAGTAGCTTGCAGGGTCTTGGCTCCCCGACCGGAAGTCGGGCCTGAGCCTCTGGGGTGGGAGCACTGAGTCCAGGATGCTGGACCACCAGAGAATTCCTGGCCCCAGGGAATATTAACAGTGAGAGCTCTCACAGAGGCCTCCATCCGAATCCAAGACCCAGTTCCACCCAACTGCCTGCAGCCCCCACCACTAGACACCTCATGCCAAACAACAAGCAAGACAGGAACACAAACCCACCCATCAGCAGACAGGCTGCCTAAAGTTATACTAAGCTCACAGAAAATCCAAAACACACCACCTGACACAGTCCTGCCCATCAGAGGGAAAAGACTCAGCTCCACCCTCCAGAACGCAGGCACCAGTCCCTCCCACCCAGAAGCCTACACAAGTCACTGGACCAACTTCACTCACCAGGGGCAGAGACCAGAAGCAAGAGGAACTACGACCCTGCAGCCTGGGGAAAGGATACCTCAAACACAGTAAGTTAGACAAAATGAGAAGACAGAGAAATATCTTGCAGATGAAGGAACAAGGTAAAAACCCAAAACACCAAATAAATGAAGAGGAAATAGGCAATCTACCTGAAAAAGAATGAGTAATGATAGTAAAGATGATAAAAAATCTCAGAAATAGAATGGAGGCATGGATGGAGAAGATGCAAGAAATGTTTAACAAGGACCTAGAAGAACTAAAGAACAAACAATCAGTGATGAACAACACAATAAATGAAATGAAAAATACACTAGAAGGTATCAACAGCAGAATAACTGAGGCAGAAGAACGGATGAGTGAGCTGGAAGATAGAATGGTGGAAATAACTGCCGAGGAGCAGAATAAAAAAAAAAGGATGAAAACAAATGAGGACAGTCTCAGAGACCTCTGGGAGAACATTAAGTGCAGCAACATTCGACTTATAGGGGTCCCAGAAGAAGAAGAGAAAAAGGAACTGAGAAAATATTTGAAGAGATTATAATCAAAAACTTCCTTAACATGGGAAAGGAAATAGTCAATCAAGTCCAGGAAGCACAGAGTCCTATACAGGATAAACCCAAGGAGAAACACGCCAAGACACTTATTAATCAAACTAACAAAAACTAAACACAAAGAAAAAATATTAAAAGCACCAAGGGAAAAACAACAAAGAACATACAAGGGAATTCTCATAAGGTTAACAGCTGATCTTTCAGCAGAAACTCTGCAGGCCAGAAGGAAGTGCAGGATATATTTAAAGTGATGAAAGGGAAAAAACTACAACCAAGATTACTCTATCCAGCAAGGATCTCACTCAGATTTGACGGAGAAATCAAAAGCTTTTCAATCAAGCAAAAGTTACGAGAATTCAGCACCACCAAACCAGTTTTACAACAAATGCTAAAGGAACTTCTCTAGGCAGGAAACACAAGAGAAGGAAAAGACATACAAAAACAAACCCAAAACAATTAAGACTATGGTAATAAGAACATACATATCAGTAGTTACCTTAAATGTAAATGGATTAAATGCACCAACCAAAAGACACAGACTGGCTGAATGGATACAAAAACAAGACCCGTATATATCCTGTCTACAAGAGACCCACTTCAGATCTAGGGACACATACAGACTGAAAGTGAGGGGATGGAAAAAGATATTCCATGCAAATGGAAATCAAAAGAAATCTGGAGTAGCAATACTTATATCAGACACAATAGACTTTAAAGAATGTTACGAGAGACAAGGAAGTACACTACATAATGATTAAGGCATCAATCCAAGAGGAAGACATGACAATTGTAAATATTTATTCACCCAACATAGGAGCACCTGAACACATAAGGCAAATGCTAACAGCCATAAAAGGGGAAATCAACAGTAACACAATAATAGTGGGGGACTTTAACACCCCACTTACACCAATGGACAGATAATCCAGACAGAAAATTAATAAGGAAACACAAGCCTTAAATGAGACATCAGACCAGATGGACTTAACTGATATCTTCAGGACATTCCATCCAAAAGCAGCAGAACACACTTTCTTCTCAAGTGCCCATGGAATATTCTCCAGGACAGATCATATCTTGGGTCACAAATAAAGCCTCAGTAAATTTAAGAAAATCAAAATTGTATCAAGTATCTTTTCTGACCACAACGCTATGAGATTAGATATCAATTACAGGGAAAAAAAACCTGTAGAAAACACAAGCACATGGAGGCCAAACCATATGTTACAAGATAACCAAGAGATCACTGAAAAAATCAAAGAGGAAATCAAAAAAATACATAGAAACAAATGACAACAAAAACACTATGACCCAAAACCTATGTGATGCAGCAAAAGCAGTTCTAAGAGGGAAATTTATAGCAATACAATCCTACCTCAAGACACAAGAAAAATCTCAAACAACCTAATCTTACACCTAAAGCAATTAGAGAAAGAACAACAACAACAACAAAAAAAAACAACCCAAAGTTAGTAGAAGGAAAGAAATCATACAGACCAGAGCAGAAACTAATGAAAAACAAATGAAGAAAACAATAGCAAAGATCAATAAAACTAAAAGCTGGTTCTTTGAGAACATAAACAAAATTGATAAACCATTAGCCAGCCTCATCAAGAAAAAGAGGGAGAAGACTCAAATTAATAAAATTAGAAATGAAAAAGGAGAAGTTACAACTGACACCGCAGAAATACAAAGGATCATAAGAGACTACTATAAGCAACTATATGCCAATAAGATGGACAACTTGGAAGAAATGGACAAATTCTTATAAAAGTACAACCTTCCAAGACTGAACCAGGAAGAAATAGAAAATATGAACAGACCAATCACAAGCACTGAAATTGAAACTGTGATTAAATATCTTCCAACAAACAAAAGTCCAGGACCAGATGGATTCACAGGCGAATTCTATCAAACATTTAAAGAAGAGCTAACACCTATCCTTGTCAAACTCTTCCAAAAAATTGCAGAGGGAAGAACACTCCCAAACTCATTCTACGAGGCCACCGTCACCCTGATACCAAAACCAAAAATATCACAAAAAAAGAAGACAGTGCAGGCCAATGTCACTGATGAACACAGATGCAAAAATCCTCAACAAAATACTAGCAAACAGAATCCAACAACACATTAAAAGGATCACACATCATGATCAAGTGGGATTTATCCCAGGGATGCAAAGATTCTTCAGTACATGCAAATCAATCAATGTGATACACCATATGAATACACTGAAGGATAAAAACCATATGATAATCTCAGTAGATGGATAAAGCTTTCAACAAAATTCAACTCCCATCTATGATAAAAACTCTCCAGAAAGTGGGCATAGAGGGAACCTACCTCAACACAATAAAGGCCATATATGACAAACCCACAGCAAACATCATTCTCAATGGTGAAAAACTGAAACCATTTCCTCTAAGATCAGGAACAAAACAAGGGTCCCATCCTCACCACTATTAGTCAACATAGTTTTGGAAGTCCTAGCCATGGCAATCAGAGAAAAAAAAGAAATAAAAGGAATACAAATTGGAAAAGAAGTAAAACTGTCAGTGTTTGCAGATGACATGATACGATACATAGAAAATCCTAAAGATGCCACCAGAAAACTACTAGAGCTAATCAATGAATTGGTAAAGTAGCAGGATACAAAATTAATGCACAGAAATCTCTAACATTCATATACACTAACAACAAAAGAGCAGAAAGAGAAATTAAGGAAACAATCCCAGTTATCACTGCAACAAAAAGAATAAAATACCTAGGAATAACCTACCTAAGGAGGCAAAAGACCTGTATTCAGAAAACTGTAAGACACTGATGAAAGAAATAAAGGATGACACAAACAGATGGAGAGATGTACCATATCCTTGGATTGGAAGAATTAATATTCTGAAAATGACTATACTATCCAAAGCAATCTACAGATTCAATGCAATCCTATCAAATTACCAATGGCATTTTTCACAGAACTAGAACAAAAAATTTCACAATTTGTATGGAAACACAGAAGACCCCAAATAGCCAAAGCCATCTTGAGAAAGAAAAATGGAGCTGGAGGAATCGGGCTCCCTGACTTCAGACTATACTACAAAGCTACAGTAATCAAGACAGTATGGTACTGGCACAAAAGCAGAAATATAGATCAGTGGAACAGGATAGAAAGCCCAGAGATAAAACCATGCACATACAGTCACCTTATCTTTGACAAAAGAGGCAAGAATATACAATGGAGAAAAGACAGCCTCTTCAATGAGTGGTGCTGGGAAAACTGGACAGCTACATGTAAAAGAATGAAATTAGAACACTTCCTAATACCAAAACAAAACTCAAAAATAAACTCAAAATGGATTAAAGACCTAAATATAAGGCCAGACACTATAAAACTCTTAGAAGAAAACATAGGCAGAACACTCTTTGACATAAATCTCAGCAAGATCCTTTTTGACCCACCTCCTAGAGTAATGAAAATAAAAACAAAAATAAATAAATGGGACCTAATTAAACTTAAAAGCTTTTGCACAGCAAAGGAAACCATAAACAAGACGAAAAGACAACCCTCAGAACGGGAGAAAATATTTGCAAACAGAGAAAGGATTAATCTCCAAAATATACAAGAAGCTCATGCAGCTCAATAACAACAACAAAAAAAAACAACCCAATCAAAAAATGGGCAGAATGGAACTCCCTGGTGGCACAGTGGTTAAGAATCCGCCTGCCATTGCAGGGGACACGGGTTTGATCCCTGGTCGAGGACGATCCCACATGCCACGGAGTAACTAAGCCTGTGTGCCACATTACTGAGCCTGACCTCTAGAGCCAGCGAGCCACAACTATTGAGCCTGCGTACCGCAACTACTGAAGCTCACACACCTAGAGCCCATGCTCCACAACAAGAGAAGCCACCGCAGTGAAGAGTAGCCCCACTCGACTCAACTAGAGAAAGCCTGCACACAGCAACGAAGACCCAATGCAGCCAAAAATGAAAATAAGTAAATAAAAATAAATTTTTTTAAATGGGCAGAAGACCTAAATAGACATTTCTCCAAAGACCTAGAGATGGCCAACAAACACCTGAAAAGATGTTCAACATCACTAATAAATGCAAATCAAAACCACAACGAGGTATCACCTCACACCAGTCAGAATGGCCATCATCAAAAAATCTACAAACAGTAAGTGCTGGAGACGGTGTAGAAAAAACGGAACCCTCTTGCACTGTTGGTGGGAATGTAAATTGATACAGCCACTGTGGAGAACAGTATGGAGGTTCCTTAAAAATCTAAAAACAGAACTACATTATGACCCAGCAATCCCACTACTGGGCATTATACCCCGAGAAAAACATAATTCAAAAAGATACATGTACCACAATGTTCACTGCAGCACTATTTACAATAGCCAGGACACGGCAGCAACCTAAATGTCCATCGACAGATGGATGGATAAAGAAGATGTGGCACATATATACAATGGAATATTACTCAGCCATGAAAAGGAATGAAATTGAGTTATTTGTAGTGAGATGGATGGAACTAGAGTCTGTCATACAGAGTGAAGTAAGTCAGAAGGAGAAAAACAAATACTGTATGCTAACACATATATATGGAATCTAAAATAACGGTACTGATGAACCTAGTGGCAGGGCAGGAATAAAGGCGCAGGCATAGAGAATGGACTTGAGGACACAGGGGCAGAAGAGGAAGCTGGGAGAAGTGAGAGAGTAGCACTGACATATACACACTAGCGAATGTAAAATGGATGGCTAATGGGCAGCTGCTGCATAGCACAGGGAGATCAGCTCGGTGCTTTATGACCACCTAGAGGGGTGGGATAGGGAGGGTGGGACGGAGGCTCAAGAGGGAGGGGATATGGGGATATATATACGTATAGCTAATTTACTTTGTTGTACAGCAGAAACTAACACAACATTGTAAAGCAATTATACTCCAATAAACACGTGAAAAAAAAAAGACACACGCACCCCAATGTGCACTGAAGTGCTATTTACAATAGCTAGGACATGGAAACAACCGAAATGTCCATTAACAGAGGAATGGATAAAGAAGATGTGATACATATATATAATAGAATATTACTCAGCCATAAAAAGGAACGAAATTGTGTCATTTGTAGTCAGGTGGATGGACATAGAATCTGTCAGAGTGATAAGTCAGAAAAAGGAAAAACAAATATCGTATATTAATGCATATATATGGAATCTAGAAAAATTATACTGATGAACCTATTTGCAGTGCAGGAGAAGAGGCACAGATGTAGAGAATGGAGTTGTGGACACAGGGTGGGAAGGAGAGGGTGGGATGAATTGAGAGAGTAGCACTGACATATATACGCTATCATGTGTAAAATAGATAGCTAGTGGGAAGCTGCTGTATAGCACAGGGAGCTCAGCTCGGTGCTCTGTGATGACCTAGAGAGGTGGGATGGGTGGTGGGAGGCTCCAGAGGGAGGGGATATATGTATACATATAGCTGATTCACTTTGTTCTACAGCAGAAACTAACACAATATTGTAAAGCAATTATACTCTAATGAAAAAAAAAAAAAAAGCCCACATGCTGCACCGAAGATCCCATGTGCCACAACTAAGACCCAGCACGGCCAAAATAAATAATACATAAACAAATAACTATTAAAAAAAAAGAAAACATAAAGGCTGCCTACTGAATGGGAGAAGATATTTGTACATGATATATCTGATAAGGGATTAATATCCAAAATATACAAAGAACTCATACAATCCAACATCGAAAAAACAACCTGATTTAAAAATGGGCAGAGGACCTGAATAGAAGTTTTTCCAAAGAAGACAGGCAGATGGCCAACAGACACATGAAAAGATACTCAACATCACTAACCATCAGAGAAATACAAATCAAAACCACAAGGAGGTATCACCTCACTCCTGTCAGAATGGCTATCAACAAAAAGAAAACAAATAACAAGTGTTGGTGAGAAGGTGAAGAAAAGGAAACCCTTGTGCACTGTTGGTGGAATTGTAAACTGATGCAGCCACTGTGGAAAACGATATGGAGGTCCCTCAAAAAATTAAAAATAGAACTGCCATATGATCCAGCAATTTTACTTTTGGATATTTACCCCCCCACACACACACAAAAAAAGCAAAAACACTAATTCAAAAAGATATAAACACCCCAATGTTCATTGCAACTTGATTTACAATAGTCAGGATATGAAAGCAACCTGTGTCCATCAACTGATGAATGGATAAAGAAGATGTGGTATAAATATACAACGGAATGTTAGCCAAAAAAAGTGAAATCTTGCCATTTGCAACAACATGGATGCACCTGGAAGGTATTGTGCTAAGTGAAATAAGTCATACAGAGATGATCTCATACGATCTCACTTATATGTGGAATCTAAAAAACAAAGCAAACGAAAAGAGACATAGATACAGAGAATATGGTTGCCAGAGGGGAGATGGGTAGGAATAGAAGTGAAACAGGTGAAGGGAATTAAAAAGCACAGACCTCCAGCTATAAAATAAGCCACAGGGATATAGTACACAGCAAAAGGAAAATGATCAATAATATTGTAATAGCTTTGTATGAGGACAGATGGTTACCAGATTTATTGTGGTGATCATTTCATAGTGTATACAAATGTCAAATTACTATGTAGTACACCTGAAACCGAATATCATATTGTGCTATATCTCATTTTTTTAAAAAAGAAAGAAAATTAAGCCTAAGCTCGCAGGAGCTCTGGGGAGTCCACGCTGCCCCAGAATGTACCCCACTTGACTCCAGGAAGCTGGGCTTCTGAAACTCTGCTCTAGTTAGTCACTGCGTGGGGGCTGCCTGGACACTTCTGGACAGGAGGAAGTTTGGCAACTCTAGCCACATGAAGGCACACCTCTGGGAAAGATCATAGGTATGAGTCTTGGCAGCAGCACCCACAGCTACTGGAAGATGCGCACACCTGCCCAGTAAATGGGAGGCCAGGGGGTCTGAGCCAGGCAAAATTAGCATCTGCTCTAGTTCATGATTCAGAGGTCGTGCACAGAACTCCAGCTTTGGTGTGAAGCAGCACGGAGTGAGTAGGGTTGGATTCCATTTCTTCTATTCTAGATAATTGGCTTTACAACTTTCATTTTAACAGTAAAAGTTTGTTTTGTTCCCAAACAAGATTCTACATCACACACAGACACACAGACGATAAAATTGAGCATCTAGTATGTTTCAGACAGTGTGACAGATCCTAGAGATAGGGAGGAAGTAAAACAGATTTGTCCCTGCCATCATGAGGCTTACTGTCTGGTAGGAGAGACAGAAGAAATAGGAAAAGAAACAAATTAAAAACTGCAAATATATACAGAAGATAAGTGCTGTACAAACAACAGCGATAAATGGATGCTGAGATGGAGATAATGGGGGAGGGAAATTTATGATCCAGAGCCATGCTGAACATGCAGTCAAATTTCTAATTCTTTAGCTCTGAACTGTAGTATCAGTTAAGGTACTTTATTTTTCCCTGTTATCATCCCCCTTAACTTTTTTTTTTTTTAACATCTTTACTGGAGTATAATTGCTTTACAATGGTGTGTTAGTTTCTGCTTTATAACAAAGTGAATCAGCTATACATATACATATATCCCCATATCTCCTCCCTCTTGCGTCTCCCTCCCACCCTCCCTATCCCACCCCTCTAGGTGGTCACAAAGCACCGAGCTGATCTCCCTGTGCTATGCGGCTGCTTCCCACTAGCTACCCCTTAACTTTAATCTAGTGATCAGGGAAGAACTCCCAGAGTGGGAAACATTCAAGCTAAGACCTGGAGGATATGAGCAGGAGCCAGCCATGCAAACACCTGTTGGGAGAGTGGTTCAAGCAGAGAACAAAGAAGTGGAAAAAAGTGGATCTATTCTGACTGATGGGGTGGGAGGAGAGGAGAGGCCTGGAGCCCACCCACTCCATTGCAGGGATCCCTAAAGCACCTTCTGGGAACTCCAGGCCTCCTTAAAACGTCATTTGAGAACCATAATTCTGGGTATCATACTTCTGGTCACAGATTCTAAAACTGGATTGAAGAAAGTCACTGGCTTTCTGTCCAGTTGCCCTCAGGGACCACCCAACCATCATTCCACATTCTTGGATCTTTATACACTTTTTGTCACGTCCCCTTCTTTCTCAAGTACTTGGAGAAGGCGTGGGGGAGGGTGGGTCTGGCTGCTTCACAGCTCCAACCAGAGGGCCCATTTTAGAGATGCCAGCAGGGGATGGCATATGAATCAACAGCGTGTTCCCTGCACACCCCCACGGTCCAGATGGCTGCACGTCACAGGAGGAGAGGGCGGCTCCTACGCAGAAGACTTCCCTGGCTGGAAACACACGCCATACTTTGGACCATGAAGGGAACACGCTGTGGTAGTGGTGGTGACATTTTTACAAAAAAAGGACACAGTTTTTCTTTTCAAACAGATTTTCATTTCAAACACCCATCTGTAGTAAAACCTTATAGTGTAAGATACTGAGGGCTCACAGAATCGGAAAGCACCACAGGAACTAGCTGGTGGGGCTTCTCACTCACAGTGTGAATCTCTTCCTATCCCTGATGTGGGTCACTGAGCTGAAGTTTGAAAATTTTATATCTGGGCAGTCACAACTCCACAAAGAACTCTGATAGTTGGAAAGTTTTCTTTACATATGTTAACTCAAAATCTGCTCCCTCTAACTCTCCTCCATCTGGTCTGGTTCTTCATTACACAGAATTTAATAACACCCATGCTGGCCATTCATCGAGGTCTTGACATGTCCCAAGCATTGTGCTAAGTACACGACATAAAATACCTCATCTCACCCTCAACCCAAACTTGGGAGATAAGCACAATCTTATCCCCACTTGTCATGAGGAAACCCAAGCCTCAGAGAGGATAATGGAGCAACCCAAGATTAGACCACTGAGAAGCAAAGCTGAGATTCTGACCCACAGCTATCATTCTTTAAAAGCTCAGCCAACTCTTGACATGCAACCTCCACAGAACAAACCTAGCTCCTTTTCATAAGAAGGCAGCCCAAGTATGGGAAGCCAGGCCACATCTATCTCTTATGGAATTTTCTTCTCTACCTGAAATATCTCCAGGTCCTTTGGCCATTCTTGGTAGAAGATAAGAGCCCAAATAAGAACCACCCTGATGACCCTTCCCTGGAAAAGCTCCAGCTTCTAATCTCATTCCTAAAACATGGTGCCAAGAACTGGCCATTCCACACGCAAGCAATCTGACAATGGCAGAGTCCATCCATCCTTACCCATCTTCTAAAGCAGCCAAAAATTAGTCAGCCATTTCAGCCACTGTGAGCTGTTTCGCATCAAGCAAAGATGCTCCTGAATCAGAAATGGTGTGACATTGTCCTGTGTGGGACAAGGTAGGTTCACATGAATGAGCCGAGCCAATCCCCCCCGTCCCCAAGAGAAGTGCCCTATACACAGGTGTTCCTTGGCTTCCCCTGTGGGACTTGCAAACATTTGGCTTTCAGGCATCACAGATGGAGCCTTTTAAACCACCATGCATACACTCAATCAGAATTTTAGGGTTTCAGATGGTGAACAAAACCTGTCGGTGCTGCTTGCAAGTCAACCCTAAATCTGCTCAAAATGCTCACCATCTAGTCTTTCTATGCAGCAGATTCTGTGCAACTCTAGAATGTTTCATTGCATTTGCCTTTGTTATTGTATTAAAACTAGTGGAAAACTGAAACAAAAAGACTGACATAAGTGACAAGAAGCACAAATCAAAGAACTGAGGCAGGTGGCACTAGTGCACATCTCAAAATGGCTCATCTCTAGCATGAATCTGACACTTTAGCCAGGCAACTACCTTTCAAGTATGAGGCTGAGTAACAAAATTATTAATACTGCCAGAGATTCCTAATGACTGTACCTTAAAAAAAATTTCTGAGATTTTAGAATTTTTTTCATATCTCTAAGAACAGTAGTCTCTTTCTCCGGTAAAACATATAAATAACTGATTTTTGGACATCTGATTTGCAAACACTTCAGGCTTTACCACCAACCAGCTGTAAAATCTCAGACAGGATGGAGACCTCTCTGTGCCTCATGGCCTCATCTATAAATGGGAACAAGAACTGCACCCATCCCATTTGTTACAAGGATGAAATAAGCTAACAGGTATAAAGCCAGTATGCAGTGGTGCCTAGAAGAGTACCTGGAACATAGTTGAATAAATGTTGGCTATTTAACATTTATTTAATGGTGCGACCCACTCCTCATGACCATCTGGAGTTCGGAGGGCATTAGGACAAGCCAATGCAGGAAGGGCAGGAAAGGCAGGAAGCTGGAAAAGAGGCATGCACCCTGGGAGGGGACAGGAATGGTCACAAGAATAGGATGCCCCCAAGATGGCAGATGGTCCCTTTGGAAAAGTGTAACAGGTGAGAAGCAGCCTAGGCAGAAGGGCAATGATGGGTCACATGTGGAGTTCATTCACAGGCAGAGCTGGTAAATGGGAGGCCCTTGCAGAGGCCTTGTTGAGCAAGCTGGCAGCAAGGTGAAACCAAGAGGCAAGTTGTGGTCCTCAGGAGGTCCAGAGGAAAAAACCCAGGTCCCAGTCTAAGAGCTACACAGCAAACTGTCTGAGGGCACACTCTGAGTAGTTACCTAACCCCTAGCACACAGCACACCCTCTAGCACATGGCCAAAACAAGAGCACCTAACATCCATTACCAAGCACCTCTCTCACACAGCCCTCAACCACAACTCCCCAAAGTCCTGTGATTATCCTCACTTTACAGATGAGGGGTCTAAGGCCCAGAGAGATAAAATGACTAGGCTAAGTGCTCAGATAAGGGAGAGACGGATGGATGGATAGATGAAGTAAACTGACAACATGGTCTCAAACCTAAGGCAGAAGGCATTTCCCAGAAAGAAGCTACACATCACCCTCTGATTTCATGCCCCACCATAACCGCCCCCATATCCTGCCATCACGGTCACATTCATCCATGCACACTCCCCCCAACATAGTCCCCAGGTTGTCCCTTCTATCATACACCCTTCATTCATTGCAGTCTCTCAAAGGCAGAGTTCAAATCCCATGTACTGCAGGAGGCTACACACACACACACACACACACACACACACACACGTATTAATTCTTCCTTCTTGTCCTGCACTATGTTTTATTTCCATTAGAACGCAGATAACAACAGCTAACATTTTAGAGTAGTGTCCATGTACTAGGTACTGTGCTAAACTGTACATGTTCTGTCCTTCAATCTTCAGAATTTTTTCCATTTCACAGGCAAGGAAACCGAGGAACTGAGCGGCCTACAATAATACGGTTCAGATTCAATTCCTTGCCTGTGCTCTTAGCCATTATTACCTAGCTCTCTGCAATACTCTTTCTGCATGTGTACGTATATGTCTTCCGTGGGGCCCTGGGAAAGTGCAGCAGAAGGTGGCCTCCCAATCCCCAACGTAACTCCACAGTGCCTGCCCACTGCTGATACTCACCACTGTTTGCTAAGTCTAGTTCACTTCCTTAACTTGGGGAGTTCAAGGAAGGTGGATCATCGGGAGCTATTTTGATAACTGAGAAAATGGGGGCTGGCAGAGAAGGGGGGCCATGAGCATGGAGAGGAGAGGGACAATGTGAGGGACGAGCAAGCCACACTGACGTATCCAGAAAAATAACAACAGCTGCTGTTTACTGAACCCCTACTCGGGCAGGCCCCATGCCAACTGCTGACAGGCATTACTGTATTTCTAATCCTCACAGGGTAACCGGCATTATGCCCATTTTAAAATGCAGATCTGGAAACTGAGGCACTCACCTGAAGTACCCAGCTTGGAGCAAAGGAGACAGGCCTTGAACTGACACTAAACTCTGATGTCCGCATGTCCCACTACAGCTGGTAAGCAGCTTTGGGTGGAGGGGGCATACGTTTAAAAAAAAAATGCTGATCATAAGAGCCACCTCCAAAAGTGGTGAGTGGTTTTGGGAGGGTTTTGGTTGGGGGGGTGGGGGCGGAGTTCACATAATGCTTGGGGGAAAAGTGAAATTTACCTGTAATCCCAGTATCAGAGATGACTGCCATCAACAGTCTGCCATAAACTTGCTTTCCAGACCTGTTCTCCATGAATGTGTATAAATGTGATATGTTGGGGGGGGCGGTGTGTCTTCTTTAATTAAAACAGGACAGCACTATACATTGTGGGAAATACTAGAAAAGGTAAAGTATATTAAAAATACAGCCCATCCTCAAAGGAGTCTAGACAACCACATCCAGTCAGGCAGTTCCCATCTAAATTCACTGCTGAGTGACAAGACAGATGACTTCCCTCCTTCCCTGGTTAAGACTAAAACTTCTTGAGATCAGTTATTGAGAAGATATAATGGAAGTTGAATAAACTGCTCTAAAACAATCAAGCTGTCCACAAAGAAACAATTGGAGTTTAGCTTCTAAAAACTGTATTGGTATAATTTTCCTGTTGGCCATTCCCTTGAAATAATAATTGAACTAGTAAGTCCATTCCTCATAAACACTTTCATCATCTTTGGCTTGACGACGCCTAGCTACCAAGCCACAGATAAAAGTTTCTTCAAGATAGTAAATCATGAGCCATATGTTAGAAATTACCCTTCCTCCCCTATAAATGGGACTATACCCCCCACCCTTTGTCCTTTCCAAAACAGTGGAAGGGATTTTTGGCAGCCAGACTCACATTAGAATCCCTGGGAATAACACTGCTAATCCCCAGCATGACACTTTGAAGCCTTCAGAGTCATATTTCACAATAGTATTTTCACAATGCCTGTGGAGATCATGTTTATAAAAACAGATTCAAAACAATGAAAAAGGATAACTGGAAACTGAGCTCCAGTCACCTATGTGAGAAAAGCTCTTGGTGTTGGCTGTGCCTGTACCTGAGACAGGCATCATCATGAGAGAGCACAATGTCATGACGGAAATGCCAGCTCTGCCGACTAATGGCCTGGATTCAGATCCTGGCTCCACTAATCTCCAGCTCCATGACCTTGACCAAGTAACTTAACCTCTCTGTGTCTCAGCTTCAGTATTTGTAAAATAGGAATGGTAATAGTACTTGCTTCACATGGTTATTAGAATTAAATGCAATAATACGAAAGCTTCTAAACTTTTCGATTGCAATTTTCTGAAATACACTTTAGTATAGGCTACAGGAAGCAACTTGAGTGATAAGTTGAGTCAAGGTTTCTAGAGGCCATGCCTGGAAGTGGTATATTCACTTTTGCTCATGTTCCATTGGCCAAAACTTAGTCACATGGCCAAATATGTAAGGGCATCTGGGAAATGCAGTCCAGTTGTGTATCCATGAAGAAATGGGGAATGGAATGCTGGTGGCAACAGCAGTCTATAACAACATGGATTTAACAGAAAGTTTCATGAAACAATTCCTCTACTTACTAAACATGAGAAACTCTGATTCTATTCCACTCTGCTCTATTCTAATCTTTTTTATTTAAAACATGTTGGTCATGACCCAATTAGTTGATTTTCAAAATCCACTAGTATTTCACAATTCACCATTTGCTCAGTAAGTATTAATTGTTATTGACAATGGTGGTGACAGCAACAGTGAACAAAAGGACAAACTGGATACTTTCAAATTTTTCAGAAAATTCTTGGCATTTGGGTTCACAAGACTTTACAACAAAGACATGCTTGGGTTCTGACTTAAGGTATTGGGAATCTGAAACATGCACCTAGAAACACTGATCAATTCCTAGAGCCCAGGCTGCCTGAGGAAAACATAACTTACAATTATACGTTGTAGAAACTAACAGAAATAAACACACGTGTGTGTGTGTGTGTGTGTGTGTGTGTGTGTGTACATACAAATGAAAAATGACCACTAAAAAGAGATCAGAGAAAAAACATAAAGAAGAAGGGGCCATGACAAGAGATTTGTACTCTCTGAATACACAATAGCAAGCACAGAGCCCAGAGTAAGCACAGGCATTACTATATCAAAAAGTGTACAAGTGATACATCAGGTCTTGCTCTTCATATCCTTGCCCTATATATTCCCCACAACTTGTGCATAAGTTAGTACAATGTACTTCCCTGGCCTTCTAATGTGCTAAGGGATTTGAAACTTCCTCTCAACCTCCATGGGGAGGCTATGTAAGGGCTCAAGAAGGGTGTGACTTGATCAAACGTGCATTTCCAGTAGACATCTAAGGATATACTGGAGCTGCCCTGACCTGAAGTAGGGAGACCCACGAGGAGGCTGCTGTAGTGATAGGTCAGAGAAGACAGTGACCTGAGCTAAGGCAGAGATGGTAGGTAGAGGAAGAAGGGCCCTAAGTCAGAAGATACACAGAGGTTCAAAGTGGTAGGTTTTACTGACTGACTTGGAGATAAGAAAAATCTCCCAAGGAAGATGCACAGGTTTCTAACTTGGACAACTGAGCAGATGAAAGTGTGCCATTGGTTTGAGATGAGGAACACAGAAAGAGAACCAGAGAATTTGATGAATTCAAGTTTTGTACAAGTTATGTTTGAGACACCGGGGGCTCAGTCAAAAGGTGCCCAGGTGGCATTGGAAATGTAGGCTAGAGGTGAGGTAAGAATGTTGTGAAGACCCAGATTTAGGAACTACCAGCAAATGAATGATGGTTAAAGTCAGGGGGTAACCGTGGGACTGGACCTAGGCTATAAAGACACCACAGGCCAAACCCCAACCCCCAGCACCATCAGCCCACTGTACAACAGAAGGTGGGGGGTGGCAGAGAAAATGGCAATGACCTTGGGTGCTCACTAGAGAGAACAGTCAATAGCATAAAACCCAAGTGACCTTGGGTTTGACACAGTTTCTTTATTCATTCAACAGGTGTTTATCCAGCATGTACTATATTACAGGCACAGTGCCAGGGACTGAAGAAACCATGATACACAAGAGAGACATAGTACCCACCCGTGGTCTAGTGGGCAAGAAAGCTAAAAATAAGTAAGCAAATTTTAAAAATTAAATAAGGAATGCTATGAAGGAAACAGGGTGACAAGAGAGAGAATATCATAGAAGGGGAAGGACCTACTTGGATTACAAGGTCAAAGAAGGTGGTATTTAAACAGAGGTATTTAAACAGAGACCTCAATAGGTGGTATTTAAACAGAGACTTCAAGGATGAGAAAGAACCTGATAGGGGGAAAGGAAGCAAACGGAACTGGGTTTTAGACAAAGGCAAAGGAAAGATACTGGATGTTTGAAAAACTGACAAATCAGTGTTCTGGAGCTTGGAAAGCAAGGGGCGTCGTTAATAAGGATTAGATCATGGGAAGGAATTTAGACTTCACAGTAAACGTCATAGAGAGCTATTGAAGGTTTTTAAGCAGGAGAATAACATGATATGCAATGTACTTTTAAGAGTATCATTCTTAATGCCATGTAGAAAAAGGATGAAGGAGAAACTGTGGACTCAGGGATACCAGATAAGAAGTGAACAATGATAGTGGCCTAGTCCAGGGGGTTAGATGGGGACATGGAGAGGAGTCAAAAGGCTGTGAAATATAAGTGGAGGTATAATCATCAGTACTTGATTATAAATAGGATGTAGTGGGTGAGAGGAACAATCAAGGATAATTCCTAAATTTCCAGCTTGAGCAACTGAGTGGATTGGGTATCTATCTCTCAAGGTTGTTGTAAGGGATGAACAATATATCGTGTACATCACTCAGCACCAAGGCCAGCACACAAATAGAATTACCACTTCCTCTGTGTCCCTTCTGCTCCATGTACAGACTTCTCCCATGGAAGTTTATTATTTGGAAGTTTATCATTATTTATTATTTGAACTATATGAAAATTCTCATACTCATTTTTTTTTTTTTACTTAAAAAACATGGGATGGAGTCATTTTGGGGTCAGTCTTCTCTTCTTAAGAGAACTGTATGTAAACCAAAACTTTATTCCAGGAGTACGAGAAATCAGCATGGACCAAGCTCTTTTTCCTTAATATTCTTTTCCTTTGTAAGGAACTAGGCATAGAATTAGTAAAAGAGAACATAAAGCAATTCTAAGCATCTCTTAAAACACAAGCCTAGCTATGTATCCCTTCCCAACACTCCATAATCTTCTGTCTATCCATACACAGCCCAGCCACCAGGGGAGGACTGATCAAAGCCATTTGCTTCAGTGGGTACAACAGGCTATACCCTAAGTAGAAACCCAGATTGTTAAGTGACTTCTTGAAAAAAAACAGTACGACAATATCTAACCACGACGTGCATACATTTTGCTATCAGCAAAGAATAAAGAGTTAAGAATATGCTCTTACGCACAATAAATTCGTTCTCATGGAACAACTTCTTTACAACACTAGGAGCGTTAAGTTTTAATATGTTTCTAGAGAATTCCTCTTTGCTTCTAGAAGCCGGTTTTCTGGACCATTTTCAGAAAGGGTGCTTTATTAACATGCTTGGCTACACAAGAAGCAAATGTTGCCATTAACTCAGAGTCAGATTGCAAAAACATAACTTCTTCCAATGCCTGGATCAAAACAGCCATCAGAACATTGGTTTGGCCATCTTTGTATTCCACCATTAGGCAGAATACCGCAGGACATCTGAGTGGAACAGGAGGATTTAGCCTGTTGGCAATATCCGAAGTCTGCGATCACTTTCCCTAATAACTACTTGTAACCAAAACTGTCCTCAGGTGAAAACTCCATTTTCCATTTTGAAAGCCTCAAGATACCTTATCCACGAACTGCAGTGCATTTTAGGGGGATATAAAAATGTCTTACATTGAGGATGAAAATTGGTTTCTCTTAGTTATCCAAAAGACATTATCCACTCTTATAAATAGCTGTAACGGTAAATTAAAATTACAAAATCTGATTATAATGAGTTTGTGTCTCTAGAAAGCCTCCCAAAATGTCCTGACTGAGGAACTCATATACGATTGTACTGCAATCTAGAATAAAGGACAGTTGGCAACCACAGCAGAGAGTTCTCAGCATCACTAAACTCAAGCTCTTAAAAGGCAGCCAAGCTTATGCTACTAATTGCTTTGGAAAAATAAAATGCATTCCATAACCACTGACATTAAAGTCACACATGTCTTAGCTGGAAGGCCCAAGAATCTTTGGACCTAAGACAGCCCTTGGGCAAAAGACAAGTTTGTATTGCACCTGGGCTCACATTTCCTGAAAGACAGTTTCTTTGTGCAGCTGAAACCTAAACCTCTTTGGGAAAACATTTCTGCCCATTACCAGCTTATCAGAGTCTATCAAGAATGAGATCACCCAGCATCTCCTTCTTGACTTGATTAAACTATCATTAAGTTCCCCAGAGAAGGACAGTGGCCTGAGAGCCTCTGACCTTAAAGTAACTCTAAGAGCTATTTGTGGAAGATGAAGAAAGCCAGATTTTTCTGATCACTTTTCTATTTCTTGACCTCTGGCTTAAAAGGGGTACAATTAAATGCTATTCAACCTAATTAGGACAAAAGGAAGGATTATTTCTTACTTGAGAAAAGCCCAATTATCAAATTATGGTATACTCTCTAATTATATATAATTTTACAGCAATTTCTTTAAAATCTGCATAAAGTCTTTTCTTAAATGACTTAATAAATAAAATACCAACTGAAAATGTTCCAGATATGATGAAAAGGCACATTCCCCTATCCATATTGTGTTTATGACAGACCGGCGATTCAGCATCCCCTGATTCATTCCAACTACTTTGTGACTATTCTCCCCCCAAAAAAAGCATATTAAAAAAAGAAAATACAAAGGACAAACTGAAAGCTTGGGAACAGGAATTATAATACTTATTTATAATGAGCTTGGTAAGTGCTAAGTAAATGCCATCTCATAACAAGCTCATAGACTAACCCAAAGAACAGCCTTATGAAAAGGACCTGATGGGAGGTATTTTTTATTGTCTTGGGGAAACTCACAAGACAGCCTTGAGTGTAGTAGTCAGACTGCTGTAAGTTCCATGAGGGCAGGAGTTGCTTGCCTTGCTCACACCAGTGTACTCCATCTCCCAACACAGGGCCTGGCACAGAGCAGGCATTCAAAACATATTTGTGGACTGGATGCATGATTTAATTCTACTTTTGCTCTGCTAACTCTACTTAAGGTCTCATTTTCATTAAGAGACACACATACATTTGTAATTAATTCCCCTGAAGTTTTTAATGTGACATATACATTTAATTAGATGCATATTTAGAAAGCATTGAAAAATCTTCCAGTGACATCAATATGACATAACACTGCCCCCAACAGAGTCACTTATACTCAGCAAGAAAAGTTATTTTTGAAGAATGGTGTGTATGTGTGTGTGTATCTCATTATGAAGCCACAAAGTTGGATTCAGGTTGTCTTTGAATTGTTTCTTCAAAAGTATTTTCACATAAACTCTTTTAACACTTCATAAAAAAATAACAGCTTGTCTTAACATAACTGCTTGTCTTGCATAGAATATCCATGTCTTAGAACAAAATAAAACAAATAGACCCAATCCTTACTATCTGTCACCCAGATATCAACATCTTCTTCATTGAAGAAATTAGCAGGGACTATGCTCTCAGATTTTACTTTTCAGTCCACAGACAACTAAATACTTGATTAGAGCAAGCAAGAGCCTGTGTTCCATAATTGTGTATGAAAATACCTACGATTACTATGGAAATTTTCCTCATTAAGCCCATCTCCAAACTGTCTTCCCCAAGTCCAGGGTGTTCTCTTAGAACAAGGCAGTATCTTTCCACAAAGTGAGTCACTGGAGAACATTGCATTCTGAGCAGGATCCCAGTTACTCCGGCATCTGATTAATGTCTGTCCAAACTCTGGACCAGTAACAAGACCCTCTGTAACTCAGCTAACCACCTAACAACCCACATCATTAGGGCCCATTATCTTTTACAATGTTGATTTTTGGTATCCAAGGGCTGTGGTTCAGACAGACTATTTAAAGGCATTAAAATAACAACAGTCTTGCCAGCTGTGGGCATTGCCACCAAAACTACCATCAGGTCACAAGGCCAGATGCAAAAGATGCCAAGAACAAGACTAAGGCAGAGGGAACACTCACTTAAGAAAACAAATCCATTTGTGTTCCCAAAGGAGAGCGCTGGGCAGCAAATCCAATGGGTATGGAGAATCAATAGCTGGTAATATAGATGGTGGTACCTCAAGTTATTTGCCTAATTCTGTTTAGTTGTTCCTTAAATTTCCTTAAATTTTATCTGCTTTCTTGTCAAATTTTATCTTGGTCAAGGTTTAAAACTTTTAAATATTGGATAAATTTTATCTCCTTTTTTTCTGGGCATAAGACTCAAGTCTACAAAAAAAATCACATATGTGGCTTCGTATATCAACTACCACTCACTGGTCTTTTTTTCAAGTTAACCTGTGACTATAAGCTCATTATGAAATAGGTATCATTTCTGAGCACTCTCTACTTGTCAGGCACCATTAAGGATTCTGCCTGTATTACTTAATCTTGTAACAGTAATTTCTGTTCTACAAATGGGGAGAAGGATCAAGGAATGCTAAATAACTTTCTTAAAGCCACACAACCAGAAAAGGGCAGAGCCAGGGTTTGAACCCAGGTCTTGCTGACACCAGGATTCAGCTTCTAACCCTTTAAACTACACTGCCTCCAAAGCTTTTGGGTCTTAGAATTTACACCAGACATTCTCAACCAGTAGTTCCCAATTTTTCCAAGGATAAAGACACCTGTCCAATAACAAAACAGCATTTCATAAGTTAATGTAGAATGAAGAGCTTAGCATAGAATCTGACACATACTAAGCAACCAAGAAATGTTAGGTGTGTTATCATCATTAGCATTATTATGAAGGACCTCAGGATAGTAACTGCACTTTTAGGATACGTTGATGATGCTAATGAGTTAATTAATTTCATATCCATTATAACAGCGTCTACATTCATTTGGAAAAAAAGTACTATATACACTACTGTATATA
Organism: Balaenoptera physalus; assembly: GCF_965194825.1. Classification (NCBI taxonomy): domain Eukaryota; kingdom Metazoa; phylum Chordata; class Mammalia; order Artiodactyla; family Balaenopteridae; genus Balaenoptera; species Balaenoptera physalus. The sequence goes on from NC_138896.1 coordinate 77,996,031, forward strand.
TAATTTCATCCCCAAAATATATGATATAATTTTCTGAGTACAAAAAAATACCCATAGCACATACATATAGGCAGACCTTGTAACACACACACACACACCCAGATTCGGAACTCCTCTTAGGGTCCCAGCTTTTCACTGTGTGGCATTCCAGAATCCTCTAGCAGTCTTCTTCCTCCCTTTCATGAACAGTGTATCAATAGTACCCTACACCTCCAAAGGCACCCCAAATGGATTTTCACATCATGCATATCTTTACTTAATTTCACCACTTTTAACATATCTAAGTCCTTGCCTAGGCTGGGATTTATTATAGATGCAACATAGCTAGATAAATCAGCCTATACCTGAATTATAATTTCTCCTATATACCAATAATAATTTAGTTAAATAACCAGAAGAACTAGATAAGCAAAATGAAGGGTGACTTCAAGGAGGGAGGTAAAGCATTTAGAATATGAGAAACAGGAGATAGGAGAATTATCATCAGCTGCAGTTCTCTCTGCTATAAAAAAAAAAACCTCAAGATGTTTGCTGCAGGCATCTCTATAGCAATAAAATGTCTATTTCATAGGGATTCAAGACTGGAATTATTTTCAATAACATTTCCCCCTGATTATAAAATTAATACATATTATTTTTGAAAATAGGAAAACTATAGAATACTTTAAGAAAAAAAGTAACCACTATGCCCCTACCCACACATAACTATTAACAATATTCTGTATTTCCACCCAGCCTCTTATCTATGTGTTTTTTAATTTTTCAAACTATTTACAAATGTTTATATCTCTGTAGTTATTTATAAAATAAAAATGGGATCATATGATATATTAAGCTTATATTCTGCCTTTTTCATTTAACATTATGTCCTGAGGTATTTCCCACTAACTATTTTTCAAAAATATTATAGGTAATGGCATTAGAATATTCCATCTCATAGGCTTAAAGTATCTTAAAGATCACAATTACCTTTTATTTATATTTAGAATTTTGAACATACGGTTGGGAGAAGGTAAATTTTCTCAGGAAAAAAAAGCTTTTAAGGGCTTCCCTGGTGGCACAGTGGTTGAGAATCTGCCTGCCAATGCAGGGGACACGGGTTCGAGCCCTGGTCTGGGAAGATCCCACATGCCGCAGAGCAGCTGGGCCCGTGAGCCACAATTACTGAGCCTGCGCCTCTGGAGCCTGTGCTCCGCAACAAAAGAGGCCGCGATAGTGAGAGGCCCGCGCACCGCGATGAAGAATGGCCCCCGCTTGTCACAACTGGAGAAAGCCTTCGCACAGAAACTAAGACCCAACACAGCCATAAATAAATTAATTAATTTTTTTAAAAAATGGTGATTGTTTAAAAAAATTAAAAAGGCTTTTAAAAATGATTTTTATGGTGTTCAGTTACTTGGTAAACAGCAAACAAAAGGACACATCCCAGTCTAGACACCATGAGATTAAGGACATATCTATCTTGTCCACTCCATGATATCTTCAGGACCAAGAAGATTCCCTGGCACAATATTTATTTAAAGGGAGGAAGAAGAACGGGTGGTTAGGCATTAGAGTTTGGAGGATATACTTAGAGAGTTGTACACTTGGGGTTTCTAGAAAACTCAGTTCCTCAATGACTGTGAGCCTCCTCTAGATTAAATGGAGATCAAGAAGTGAAAGGCTGGCACACATAATAATGTTTTACTGTTCATAGATGGCATTTTTACTAAGTGTAAACTGCTTCCACTTTTGCAGCATGCAAACTAGCTGGCAACACTGCAAAGTCAATTGTGGTAATTTGATCCCCAAAATGCATAACGGTTTATCAGATCCAGACAATGTGGGAATAAACCGACGCATCTTCAAGCAGATTTTCCAGTCAATTACTTCTGGGACATCTGCTTCTACATCTGCTTGGGCAGGGTAGAATTTCCATGATTCAGCCTATCGAATCATAAAGATATCAGAGGGATCACCACAAATGTATCACTAATTGTTGCCAGGAATACTATGTTTGTTCTTAGTATTCCAGAATTCATAAAGATGGTAATTCCGAAATTCATAGAGATTCTGAACAAATATTTTAAAAATAAAATTCTTGGCCACGAGTTAATTCTAGCAAGTTCCGCTTGAGTCAACAGGTCAGAAATTCAATACACCTGCTTGTTTTACCTATACTTTCTTAAATTCTAGTTTTAAAGCAGTACTTTACTATATGTTATCATTTTGCAGATGGAATGGCAAACAGTGCTAAGTAAGATATTATAAATCCCCAATGGTCAAGTAGATAACAAACAGCAACAGCTGAGGAAGGTGGAAATTTGTGCTGTTCTTCACACTTAAAATCTTTCTTTGTCCTTAGGCTATGGTCAGGAGCTGCTAACTTTTCAGAAGTTGCCTTATTGGCAAAGAACACACTGGTGCCTCATTAGAAACAGGCCAATGGTAGCTTCTAAGCTCTCCAGCAGGAAAGAAAATACAGGGTGTAAGAAAGTATAGCCCAGCTAGTGATACGGGGTGGGGGACGGCTCCATAGTTAAGGGGCACATCCATTAGATAAAGCAAAGAACTCGGACACGGAAAAGAACACTGGGGCCCCTCTGCAGAAACTGAAGTTAAAACAACTTCAACTGACATTGCCAGAGGAACCAGGGGCTAGAATAGGCAGGCTAGGAAATTGTGGATAGCCACAGCCACTGGCCCCTTTAGGAACTCAGGCTCAGAAATTGGTGTGCATGGTGATGGAGCAGGGCCCCAGAGTCCACACAGCCCTTCACCCAGTTTCCACAGAGCTGCCAGGGTGTCAAACTTGAAGACTCCTCTCCCCTTCAAAGGCTCCCCACTACCCAATGGATCAAGTCCACACATTCGAAGCTTTTTGCCATCCTGCCCAGCCTCCTCCTCACCACTCCTCCTTCACACCACTCCCCTCCCTCTCTCACTAGCTTCAGAGCTCAACTGATTTCAGCTTCTGGAGAACATCATTCGAGAATCTTCCCTGTCTTGAATCTTCTCCCCTGCTCTGCTTCCCTCCTATGCACTTCTCCCCTCTCTACCTGGCCTGCTTCCAGTTTCTAATCAGGTCTCCAAGATGCCTTGCTTGGCCTCCCAGACTAAATTGTGGTCTCCTAGTATCAGTGCACTTCTCCTTGATTTCACTCCTCATCATGGAAATTTCCTTTGAGGTGCCTTTAGACAGACTGTAAGTTCCATGAGGATGTAGAACACTTTTGTTGATTCACCATTCTAATTTCTAGCAGAGCATGCAGCACATAACCAGTGCTCAGTAAATATTCATTTAAAAGTGGACAGATAAACTATGTTGTTCCTCTTTCAAAGGGACTCACAAGGACGACCAGGGTCTTGCCTGGTGAAGTTAGCCCCAAAGTCCTCTCAAAAGTAGACACGAAACAAGGGTCTACCTGGGGGCCAGCCCAACTTGGCTGCTCACTCTTACCATAGTGAGTGAGCAGTTTCAATAAGCCCTCGTGTCATCCTCCTCATCATTAACCTATAAACAAGCACCAGTTCCAAGCTTAAGAGAATTCTCAAATGAGTTAACCATGAAAAATAACTTGAAATTTCCATGAAGTCATGGCATTAAGTTCATTCAGACAAAAGAGTGCTGCTCTGTGGAATTGAGGGGCAGCCTATTTCCCTTCTTATTTCATCCTTGACAACACAGTACAGTATAAAAATATATACTTTAAACACAAACGAATCCCAAGCACAAACTTTAAGGGCACTTTTACGATCAACAGATATTTTCCTAATATCATCAATGGTACATATGTAAACACATACTCTAGTAAACTAAATTGCAAGTAAAGTTCCTGATCTAATTTCCTTCTCCTAATTAACTGACAATAGTTTTCTTTTGTGCAAAAGTGAACTACCTGGGGGCTGATAAATCAGACACTTGAGAACTTGGCAAGGGATTCTAGTCAGTTGCCATGGAGATGTGCATTTCTGATGTTTCCTTTAATAAAAGTTATTATCTACAGGAAAAATAATTTGTTGAGCCTATCTAATTGAAAAGAAGGAAACATGCCCCAAATGGCTTTAATATTTACGACTCAAAATCTGTTTTTAAGCCCAGAGAACGCATATATAATACAGCTAAGCTGTTTTTACATAATTTAATTACTGGCCTGACAGCATATTCTTGAGGGAATCCATGTAGGTGTGCTTTGTACTAAATATTATGTTTTATGCTCTAAAATGAATAATGCATCCACACTGTAGGTGTGGGCTTTTACTTTGTGCTTAAGTTACACTATCAGGCATTCTTTAGGAAATTCCACAACTGAAGACTCAAAATTGAATTAAGCTAAGTAAACTGTCAAGGGCAGAAATCACCATTAAATGAAGAGATCTTGGATAAACCTCTGTGCCTTTTCAGTAAATGCTATTTTGTTTATGTCTCATCTTTCAGATTTGCTTGTTATAAAAACCATAACATCAACATGAAATTACTTGACCAACTGAAGTCATTCTTAATATTCAATTAACATTTAATGGAGGACACCTTGTACCCATATTTGAACATCTACAATACAACAAGAACTGATACGTACTGATTCTTTAATCTTCATAGCAACCCTACAAATTAGATGTTCCTAGCTCCATTTTGTAGAAGTTGAAACCGAGAAACCAAAAACTTGGCCCGTGCATTCTTAACAGGGGTGATATTGCCACCAACGGACAAAAATTGGTTCTTAGGTGATAAGAAAAACTTAGATATTACAATGGTTGGTGGCCATCGAAAGGCCAACCCTACCCCCTTAAAATTTTATTCCCTAGTATTTAATTTCTCTCATTAGGGAGAATTTAAATTTAATTTAATTTTTCTTCCTAGGTGGGCAATAAAAAAAAAAAAAAAGTTTGAGAAATGCTGACCTAACCTCTAGCAAGTGATGGACCCATTCATTTATTAAGTGATATTTGGGGACTGTCTATGGGCTAGGCACTGTGCAGGGGCTAAGTATACAGTGGTGAACAAAATAGACATGGACCCTGGGGTTCCCAAAGCTTACAGCCCTAAGGGGGATACAAATGTAAACCAAATAGCCACACAACATACCATTCCAGACCACGAAGAGTGCTCCGACAGAAAAATATGCGAATATGACCGAAAGGTCAGAAACTGCCTCTTTACAGAAGTAACTTTAGGCTGAAACCTGAAGGCCAAGAAAGCTGAACTGAGGCAAACAACAGGGAAAAACAGTGCTGGGCCTAGAGAACCAGCCAGAAAGACTGTGATGCCTTGAAAACAAGGTGGTAAGAGAATTCCTGCTCCCTGATTTGAGAGACACTTTAATAGCTTAGTTTCAATTAGCCCAAAGGGCGTGAGCACCAGGTTAAAATCACAGTTTTATGGCTAATAATCTTGGGTAGTTTATTTCATCTTGTTGAACCTCCATTTTGGCAATTGAAAATAAAGATAACATTGTCCACACATGGCTGTTACGAGGATTTAAATGGAAATTATTTACGGCAAGTGCCTGGCACATGGAAAGAGCATAAAAGAATTGGTTGTGTATTATGATTGTTTGTCATTATTATAATCAGAGTAATACAACAAACAAAAGTAGACTCCTCTGGATGACACAAAGAACAAAACAAAGTCTAGCTGTGATTTGGAGGTACTAATAATTGCCTACCTATTTATCCCCTGCAATACCTTAAACTGTAATTATGAAACTTTCTGCAGACAAGATCAGCTGCAGACACACAGAGACTTTCTAAGCATGGTCATTTCACAATTCAGCACTATCCCTAAGTTTTGCTACATCATGCTATTCTGCATTTCCCATCATGTTTTCTAACAGAGTAATCCCATGAAATGCTCTATGAAAAACAGGCTGCATGGGCAAATGCAATGTAGGTCAACTGGCTTTTGCATGACAAGCCATAAATTGATGACTGAAGTGGAAATGTATTGAAAGGTTATGGGGCAGCTCACAGGATCACTGGGAGGGATGGAGAAACAGGCTGTGATGCCTTGCAGCTAGGATCACAACCCAAAGCACCACCATTGCATCTGGCTTGGCTGTCCCAACCATCACCACACACTGACAGCTGCATATTGCCACTGGCTCCACTGCAACTGCCCGTAGAGCCTGGCTGCTTCAGATTTTACCATTGCCACAAAAAAGTGTCACTAGTTCCTGTTCAAATTCCAGAACAAATGCATGTGATTGGCTGAGTCAAGGTCACTTGCTTGAGGGATAGGTGCGCGGAAACTTGAAAAGTAAACATTTGGTATTTTCCACTTCTCTGTGGGAGTTAAATTCTGCTTCTTATCAAGACTCCAAGGTGGAGAAATCCCTCCACCGAATATGGAACAATGTTATGAAACTGAGAGAAAAAAATGAATGTCCACTTTATGCATATGCTCTGAACAAATATCTGTCAGAGATACCCACTGAGGTAATGAGGAACTTCAAAAGTCCATAATTTAATTTGGCAATTTGGCATCTGTTACTAAGGTTCTCTTTTTTTCTCTGCTTTGTGTCAAGCTAACATTAGGTACTGACTAAGCATTAGCAAGTTAAGTGTCAATAACACAGAAGCCACCCACTTCTGCAAAACTAGAGAGTGAATTTAAACAATGTTATTCTGCCTGCTTTGGTTAAAAAAGTCAAGGGATGTCATTTCAGAGCCCAACAAAAGTTATCAGCTCATCAAAAAAACAACAGTAACTCTTGTTTTTTGAGCACCTACTATGCAGCACACCCTGGAGAAGATAAGTGCTTTACATGGAGTTCTGGTTCAGCAGCTTTGCAACCTCCTACAGAAGAGAAAACCAAAGACCATACATACAGGTTACAGACTTGTCCAAAGCCACACTCAATTCCAAGGCATGCTACTGACATCCATGGAAATATCCCATCATTTTTGCACAAAACCTAAGAAGCATTTCAAAATTCCTGAAACAATCTACACAACAGTACAATGAGATGCCCTGGCATCTTCTGAGTAAAAAGTAAAAATCGAGGACACAAGAAGTTATGATGAATCATGGAAGAAGCTTAGATAATTCACTCACTGGTACAAGGAGAGATACCATTTTACTGTCATTCACTGTCCAGAGCATATTAAAATGTTTTTAGTAGTCAAAGACAATGTTACAGGAATAAAGACACAGACCTACTAGAGAATGGACTTGAGGATATGGGGAGGGGGAAGGGTAAGCTGGGACAAAGTGAGAGAGTGGCATGGACATATATACACTACCAAATGTAAAATAGATAGCTAGTGGGAAGCAACCACATAGCACAGGGAGATCAGCTCTGTGCTTTGTGACCACCTAGAGGGGTGGGATAGGGAGGGTGGGAGGGAGGGAGACGCAAGAGGGAGGAGATATGGGGATATATGTATATGTATAGCTGATTCACTTTGTTATACAGCAGAAACTAACACACCATTGTAAAGCAATTATACTGCAATAAAGATGTTAAAAAAAATAAAAAGAGAATTGAAATAGTAAAAAAAAAAAAAACGACAATGTTACTAACAACCCATCATGGGACTTGAAATGCTAAAAATTATTGAGGGTGGTGAGCCCAAATGAAAATTCTCTGTGTTGAGAATGGCAGGTAATACAAAAGGTATCGTAGTTTATTGGAAGGGCATAGCAGTTTATGGTCATAGATTACAGCCTCTGTTTTCACATTTGTGAGAAATGTCTACAATGCATAGTCTGAACGCAGGGTCTTCAGTTCTCTTAGCTCTAACCATACTACTTTCCTCTTAGTTTCCTATACAAATAATTTCTCTCTTTCCCTGACTTTTTGCGGATGATGTCACTCTGCATGGAACACCAGGGGCACAAACACCGCACCACCACCACCACCACCACCTGCTCCTTCCACCTGACTCCACTGGACAATTGCAATTCCCCCCTCAATTCTCAGCTGCAACATCGCTTACTTGCGAAGTCCTTACCAGACCATTTAAAATAAGCTTAAGTGCCCTTGCATAACCCTCCCCACACGCTCTGTCCTTCCCCTTTCTGAACCATCACCACACTTTTAACTACTTACCCAGTTTTGGGCTCCCCCTAGCATGGAGGGTCAGAGGTCAGGCACCAACCTGATCTTCTTCAGCAACAAATTCTCTAACAATAAACTGCTTAACAAATGTTAAATAGATGAACAGATGAATGAATGAATGAACGAACAAATGAACTAATAGCTGCTATAGCTCGAGGTAAAATACATCACAGTCATATTGCTTCTACAGCCTAAATAACCATACAAAAGCCCCATGGTTGTGACATGTCAAATGGGAAAAAAGGAGACCTACAGACAGACTCATTCAAGCCTGACCAAGCTTCAGGTTACACGCAAACCTTTCCCCCGTCTTAGGAACAACCAGTTCCCAGAACAAGTTGGCTTCTACTTGAAGCCATCATACTTCTCCTCTCCCTCATCTTCCCAGTGAAAAGCCACATCCCAGCTAGGTGCCTTTTGCCATGCCAGCAATGAAGACACACACTGCCCCCCCACAGACCAAGCTCGGAATTTAACTCATTCCCTCCCAGACGCAAGGCAGCTGTCTATGTCGACAAATGGAGCTCTGTGGCATCTGAACTGTCCTCATCTCTTCACATTTCATTTTTCAAAGGAATCTTTGTGCCTAAAATGTACACCTTGGAAACCAGAAATAGAGAATCCAAGTAGGTCAGTATGAATGATCCCATTTGAGGAGATTCCTTTGCTGGGAGGGCAAGGCTTGTCAGCGTTGTGGTGGGACCCCTGTTAACCACTGTCCCCATTTCACATCACACCAACTGAATTATGCCTCTTAGATGGAAAAACATTCTCCCCAAAACCAAGATGGCACACAAACTGAAGGCAACATTTGCTAGAAAATGGTGACCATGTTTGTCAAATAGAGAGGGGACAAATTAATAGAGAACAACAAACTCAAGGGCTACCAAAGAAAAACAGCTGAAAAATGATAACCAACAGTTGACTTGGCAGGGTAACCACACTATTTCTGCTGACACTTTAGCCCTACAATTTATGTAAATCTACCCTTTTTTTTCAATCCACTGCTTCTTGGCACCTGCACTTTAGCTACTGAAGCTCTCTTTGGCATCTCTCTGTAGTAACTAATCATGTCCCAGCCCTGGTGGTCAACCAGAGGGTAAATTTTTTATCAAAGGGTCCTCACTCCTTGAGAGACCATTTCTATGTTAAAATTTATTTGCAGTGCTCCCTATCCACCAAATACAGTTTTAAAAACATTCTATAAAACATCATCTTTGAAAGTTGAAGGCTGCCAAAATACATGTTAATTCACCCACATCTTTCTGCATTATATTTTTAGATAACTTTACATCAATACGGAAGATACATATAGCAACAAAGAAGAAGAAGAATGAAAAGTGATATATAGATTTAAAGTTTTTGTATGTTCCCTATATGTCAATTAGATTTACTAAATAATAATATTTTTAGATTCAGATCAGCAAAAATGCTCAGGTTTAGCATAGCCAAGGCTGACCACAGTATGGAAAAAGAAGCCCTCTCAAATCCTATTGGTGTCTAAATGAGCACAATTCATTTATAAGGTAATGTGGCAAAATCTTAATTGACTGGTCCACCAATCCTACTGCTAGGAATTTACCCAATGAATATATTTACACAAGAACCTTAGTGTTTATGTAAAAGGGTGTCTAAGGTAGCACTATTTATGATCAAAGAAAGTCCAAATCTAGAATAAGGAGGAAACAAAATAGATTTTTTTTCTTAAAAGAATCAGAAATTCTTAGAGCTATACCTTGGGTGAGGGGCAAGGAGTTTTTCATAATGATAGGAACAGGGATGGTAAGAGAAACAGAGCAGGAAAGAAGTGTCCTTATTTATTATTACAAGGAAGTACTGCCACAGTCTATTTATCCTTCTTCGTGGTGTTTGAGAAATTTAACTATAGAACTTTGAGCTACTTTGAAATTATTGTTGTAGTTGCAAGACAGAGACACTATGTAAAGCCTGGACTAAGTAGGCTTTCTTAAAAAGTAAACACACACACACACAGGTTTTTTTTTTTAATTGAGGCATAGTTTATATACAATATTATATGTTTCAGGTGTACAACATAGTGATTCATAATTTTTAAAGGTTATACTCCATTTAAAGTTATAAAATATTGGCTATATTCCCTGTGCTGTACAATATATCCTTGTAGCTTATTTATTTTATACATAGTAGTTTGTACCTCTTAATCCCTTCCCTTGTCTTGCCCCTCCCCACTTCCTTCTCCCCACTGCTAAGCACTAGTTTGTTCTCTATATCTGTGAATCTGCTTGTTATATTCACTAGTTTGTTTTATTTTTTAGATTCCACATATAAGTGATAATATACAGTATTTGTCTTTCTCTGTTTGACTTATTTCACTAAGCATTATACCCTTCAAGTCCATCCATGTTGTTGAAAATGGCAAAATTTCATTCTTTTTTATGGCTAAGTAGTATTCCATTCTGTGTGTGTGTGTGTGTGTGTGTGTGTGTGTGTGTGTGTGTGTCTATACACACACACATAAACATTGGAGTGCATGTATCTTTTCTCATTAGTGTTTTCCTTTTCTTTAGATATATACCCAGGATTGGAATTGCTGGATCATATGGTAGTTCTATTTTTAGTTTTTTTGGGGTTTTTTTTAAGTTTTTTTTTTTTTTTGATGTGGACCATTTTTAGTCTTTATTGAATTTGTTACAATATTCCTTCTGTTTTATGTTTTGGTTTTTTGGCCATGAGGCATGTGGGATCTTAGCTCCCTGACCAGGGACTGAACCCACACTCCTTGCATTGCAAGGCAAAGTCTTAACCACTGGACCGCCAGGGAAGTCCCCTATTTTTAGTTTTTTGAGGAATCGCCATACTGTTTTCTACAGTGGTTGCACCAATTTACAATCCTACCAATAGTGTACAAGGGTTCCCTTTTCTCCACATCCTCACCAACATTTGTTATTTGTGGTCTTTTTGATGATAGCCATTGTGACAGGTGTGAGGTGATAGCTCATTGACACACACTGGTTTTAATATGCAAGTATACCCAAGGTTACAAACCCTTTCTTACTCTACAAATACACATGTATTCTACATCCCAACAATGTGGAAAGCCTTCACACATCGTTCTCTTCTACCTTTTACCCCATGGGAGACTCAGAGATACTAATAAAAACAAGAGAGACTTTGTACACCCACTATGAGCCAGACACCTGCTAAGGGCTCTACATGGCCACCAACACAATGGCTGGCAGCCCCCCAGAGAATTAACTCTCTCACTTGGCATATATTTCCTATTATCACCTCATTTCTTGGCCTCTGGTGGGAGGGAATCTGCACCCTTTCCTTTCACTTTTCCCCATCTGTCCCTTGTTTATCCTGTTAATCTCCCCGCAGGCAACCCCTTTCTCATGAACACCAGCTCTTTTCCCATTCTTCCACCCTCACTTCAGCCTTCCATCCCCTACCTAGGTTCTTCAGTAAAACCTCCCTCTTAAGATTTGGTCCCCTCTTTCTGCATGCCCCCTCTTTTTTTCCCATTTGTTAACTGCTCCAAGGGGAGGTCCTGAAACTGTCAGCATACTTAGGAGGGGGAAAAAAAAGTGTTATCTGACATCCAGAAGCTGGTCTGGCACTCACAGTGAGGCCGTGTTAATCTCCTGCTGGACACAAATGACCTCACAGAACACCGACTTCAGACAAGGTTACTCTGAGACCATGATAAAGTGAGACAAAACAAAACCACATCACAATTTTGTCTAAGCACAGACGGTAATAAGGACACTGTGCCACCAACATAATACCAAACACCCCCCTGGTTATAACAAGCGACTGCTGCTTACTTACCAATGATGATTTTATCTTCAATCTAGTCTGCCCTTCCTATATATAAGATTTATTGAGCTACTCAGGCATAGAATTGTGCCCACTTTCTCACAGCCTCCAATCTAGAGCAAAACCTTCTTCCCTGAATCACTCAATCCAAGCCCAAGTCCTATAATAGGTTTTTTCTAACACCCTATTACTGAGACTTCGCATTTCCCCATAATGCATGTTCTCTCTCACTGCAACAAGTAATAGATCCAAAATGTTCAACAAGTGTGTTCTTGGGGGTCCCTGGCTGGATGGCACTGACACTAACATGAAAGGAAACAAAGCCCAGGTTCTGAAGGAAAATGGAATGTCATCTTACTGATGCTTCCAGCCCATCAACAGCCACTCACCCCCAACTCACAGGGCTCTGGCCAGAACTCCAGCTCCTCAGATCCAGCATTCTGCCACCCCAAGCACCAGCACTTATGAAAAACGAGAACTATGCCTCATGCAATCTATCATTTTTCTATTTATTAAACTACTATTGCAACTGAGATGCTATTATTCTCCTCCAAGATACATATTATCTACCAATAAAAAAATTCTGTGACCTGCATTTTACTTATGATTTTTCCTATGAGCAATTGTCAAGTTAGAGAAAATACCTCCAGCCAACGTGCAAAGAAGACTTTTTCAGTTTTGTTTTGTTTTAAATTAATTCTCTGCAATTTCCCTGGGTCAGGAATCCTGTTTTGTTTACCATCACCTCCCCAGCACCTAGCACCATGTATAGAACATAACAGAGGCTCAAAATATTTGCTAACATTTTGTAGTTGCATAAAATTTAAAGTACATGGAAAATGGTTATTTTTTAAAAAGACAGGAAAGAGATGTGAAAAGGCGAAAGCCTGCAGAGATGAGAAGATAGCTGGAAGCACTATGGGTACGTGAGAAGGGTCTTCAGCCCACTCCCAAGCTACTTTCCCAGCTGGTGGTCAGGGAGGAAGAGCATACAAACAATCCCATCTAGAATTCCTAGGCTCACAGGCTCTCTTATCCATCTCAGCTCCTAACATCTTTTTGGTAACCTCCACATACTTGTGGAGGGCTCATCCAAACTCCCTGGCCTCTTGTTTTTGACTCCCTCACCTCCGATTACCTTTCAGTTTGCCCTGTTGCAACATGCTCACAATTACTCTCAAAACCTTGTCAACACCAAAAACTAACTCCTGTTTATGCTAATATCCTACCCTTTAACTTCACCTTCCATCCTCCATCTTGCTTGCTCGACTACTTCCACCTCATCCTGCTCTCCAATGCATGGATCCCACTGCGCCATCATCAGCCCTCCCTGGTCATTTCCTCACTTGCCCTGCTTAGATTCCAAGTTGCTCATCGTAACTACTCCTTTCTTCTCATCCACAGCATTCACCCCATTCTTAATTTTATGTACATACATAGTGTGTTCTGATACAAGATGTATTTTCACAAAACCAATTAGCTCAGATGTGACTGGTGAACAGGTGAATGAATTCAGTATAATATGGAAGTTGTGCTGGTTCGTAAGCAATTTTTCTGAGGCAACGGGGAGTAAGAATACAGGAGTAGATTTACAACCTCCTACAGGAAAGAAAGGAAGTAAGTGTCAGCTTGACTAAAGCCTTTTCAGCTCTATTTTTAAAAATTAAAAAAAACCCTCCTGCATGTCCTCCTCCCTCCCCAGAGTCACACCCCAGCCTTAACTGGCTCTCAGGTTGTAGCAAGTTGAACTTCTTCCTATGCCCTCCTTAACAGAAGCCTCACCAAAAAAATCTCCTGAAATAGCCTCCAGCTGGACTTAGATGCCTGCTTGGGCTGTGTATGTTTTCCTGGTGGGGTGTGGGGGAGGGATGCCAATTATTGTTTTTGCCAGTGCTTTGGTTACGCATGTACATAGATATTGAACAGTCTGTACCAAACCTATTTTTCCCCTAAGTCCCAATATTACTGCATGATTTTACAGAATGCCATTTTCAAGACTGCATGTATTTTATTTTAATACTTAAAAATATATGTAACATATTTATTTAGAATATATTTATCAAGTGCCTACCATGTTCCAGGCATGGTTTCTGTTTATTGAAAATACAGTAGTGAACAAAACAGACCCAAAAAAGTCCCTGCCTTTCTAGAGCCTACATACTGATAGATATTTTTTAGTGGGACAACTGGTAGAGATGTTCTTGTGTTTATTTCTCACCAGTTCTCCCACTGCACTATAAATTCCATGAGGCAAGGTCTGTCCTCTGTCCAGCCCCAAGCACAGTGTTGTACACACAAAAGGCGCTTCTACCATTCTTTAGACACTTGGAAGGCACGTTCAGCCAAGCTTCAAATTCTACAAGTAAAAAAGGTGGTTTCAGAGAAATGACAATAGCCTCCCAAGTCACAGCGTCTGTGAGTATCAAGCTGAATAGAATTGGGGTCTCCAGGTTCCCCTCTAGGAATTTCAAGTACAAAGCAAACTGTAAGAACTAAGGGTACTTGAGTACAATACTTAAGTACAAAGTCTGAAGGTTTTAGTCTTTGCTCAGAGAATCATCTAAGAAAAACCAAAAACAATAACAACAAGCTAAAACAATCAAGGAAGATGTGACAGTCCTTGCCAATTTTTCCAGAAGGTTCCTAGTTATAATGCTTATTAATAACTTAAGCAGAACACATGACATTGACTGAGACATCTCCAATGATAAACAGAAAATGAGAATAAGCTCCATCGCTTTAAAATAGGAATTGAAAGGATGATAAAGACAATTTCAAACCCAGCAGTGGTTGAATAAGGCAAGTCAGCATCCATATAGCATTATAGTAAAGTGCTTTTAAAATTATCCAAATTATTATAGAGTAATAGGATACTCCCTGGGGATACCTGAATTCAAAGTTATTAGGCGGGAAAAAGAAACTTTATGAATTACGTATGCCAGAATTATGTATGTCAGAAAATATTACCTTCTTTATAGAACTAACTATAGATAATATTTGTGTTTTTTAAGCATTTTACTGTTAAAGTAGGAAAAAAGGTAAACTAAAGATTGTGTCATAGAAGTAAAATACTACTAACGGCATTCAAATGTTCTTTGCCACTTCTCCCAGCATCTCCAGGATATGTACTACCTCTTACATAGATTACTGTAATAATTTTTAGGCATATTTCACCCAAGTGATAATAACAAAATTAAAATTAAGATAACAACAACATGTGTCAGGTGCTAAGGAAAGCATTATGACATGTGCTTTGTTTATCTTCTCTTAATCTTCACAATAACCCTAAGAAGTAGGAACTACAACTACTCTCATTTTAAAGATGTAGAAACTGAAGCTTAAGCATATTTAAGTTACTTAGAATTCAAAACAGGAAAGTGTGATTCCAGGGTTCATGTCTTTAACACTGTACTATATACATATTCGCAGCTTCTACTCTAAACTCAAATTTAGCTCTCTAAAGCATGGTGCTTCAATACTTTCAATGACTCCTTCCATATGAAGAAAAAATTATTTTACTGAGCATTCAAAGCCCTTCCTGCCCTGACCCCAAATCTATCTTTCAAGACCTGTCTCTCACACTTCAGTCACTGAACTGAGTATTTTTTTCCTTAATATATAAACAGACTTCCCAAACCCTTCACCTGTGTGCACACTCTTCTCTTAGGAATGTCCCACAAGTTCATCTCTTCCCATCAAAAACCAACCCATTGGGCTTCCCTGGTGGCACAGTGGTTAAGAATCCGCCTGCCAATGCAGGGGACACGGGTTCGAGCCCTGGTCCAGGAAGATCCCACATGCCGCGGAGCAACTAAGCCTGTGCGCTGCAACTACTGAGCCTGCGCTCTAGAGCCCGCAAGCCACAGCTACTGAGCCCACTCGCCACAACTACTGAAGCCTGCAGGCCTATAGCCCGTGCTCCGAAGCAAGAGAAGCCACTGCAATGAGAAGCCCACTGACACAACTAGAGAAAGCCTGCGTGCAGCAACGAAGACCCAAAGCAGCCAAAAATAAATTTAACAAATAAATTTTAAAAAAAAACAAAAAACCAACCCATTACCCAAGACCTAGCTCAAAAGTCACCACCTCTGTGGCATTCCTTTAACCAACTGTGCACATGCTATAGCATCTCTGATTGGCTGCCTTGTATTTGAACATTCCAGTCAAAACTCCATGAGAGTCCATGACATAATTGTACATAATGCATTATAAAGTGGTTGAACTTGAGGCAATTATGCAGGGGTTACAGTTATGACACATTTATTTGCATTAACATATTTCTATCTTCTTTTGAGTCACAGAAAAATAGGTCAGGTCTGACAGGCTGAATTTTAGCAGTCAATCACCACCATTAGCTGTTCTCTTCAAGAACAGTATTATTCAAATTGTCAACAGTGACTTTAATAACAGACACATGGCCTAGTTACTATGCATCAGACCATTTCTCTCATTGAATGCTTAAATAAGAAAGGAAAATCATTCTAAATAAATTCTCTCTTCAGTTACCTCTAAAAATACCCTCTGGCCACACAATATAAGCACTATACAATTTACACTAGAAAAAAATTCTTTATAGAATATAAGATCTAGGCATATTTCTTAATTGTAAGCCAAAACAATCCAAAATAAGAAACAAAAATCCCCTCTGAACTAGATACATGAGATTTAAAAGACTAGTTTTGCTACAGTCTCCCAAAGCAAGCAGGGTTGCTCTCAGAGGGCTTTCTCTTAACAATCTACAATTTCTCTTTTTATCGTTCAGAAAACATCCTCCTATGCTCCAATGGCCTCCATTCCAGAGGAGCTATGTGCAATTGTTGGCTCTGTTGATGCCTGGGACTTCATCCATGTGCACAATCCCGTTGGGGCACAAGCAGAGGTAACATACTCAACAAGCAACTCAAAAGAGAAAAGTGAAATGGCCAGGGCCATGATATGGCTCTGCCATCCTTCATCACATCACAAAGAGAACCCCTACCCATCAGCAGTGAGCAGTGCTTGCAACCAACATTCACACTGGGGAACTTCAAAGCATGTGGAACAAAATCAGAATGATGAGGAGGCATTTAGGATAAAATTTATCCTGCAGAATAAAGTTGGAGTTTATCGATGAAATTGCAAAGATGGGAAAGGAACAAATATATCCTGACAACCTTGCTGCCTGTCAATGAGAGACAGTTATCCAAAGACACACCATGGTTTTAAGTGCTACTTCTCTGAAATGCAGTGTTCACAGGCCTTACTTTGGTAGCAGTCTTGAGTTTGAAACCTGGCTTACCAGGTGTGAGGTCTTGGGAAACTTACTCTCCTTGACCTTCAATTCCCTCATCTATAAAATAAAAATACTACCTCTGCCAGCAATCTGGGGATTGAGACAACATTTAGAAAGCAGACAGCACGGTGCATACCACATAGTAAATGCCAGTAAGTTATGGTTCCTGCTATTATCATTTGATTTTTATTACCTGAAGGTATTAAAACAAAGACTTATCTGTCTAAAACTGTGCTGCCAATACAACATTTGTTAACTATGGAAATGTTCTATAGCTGTGCTGTCCACTTTGGTAGTTACTAGCCACATGTGGCTCTTGAGCACTAGAAATATGGCTAGTCCAATGGAGAAACTGAATTAATTTTACTTAACTTTAATTAATTTAAATGTAAACAGTCCCATGCGGATAGTGTCTATTGTATTGAATAGCATGCATTTAGAATAATTAAAATACCACTTTCATTTGAAGGGAAAATGACCTAGCCCAATGGCTCTAAAATTTCAACTGGTAGGCCAGTATCAGCCCTCAAGTTTTCAACAGTCCATAGCAAAACAAACTAAAAAATTAAGTTTTATGAATTTTTCATAAAGCTAAATTCATTCCATTTAAAGGACTATTGATCCTTCTGAGATTGGATATTCACTCTAAATTTTTATGAAATTTAGCCATTCATTCAACAATTATAAGTCCTTTCTATAGGCCAGGCATTATTCTGGGGATACAGCGTAAATAAAACATTTTCCTGCTTCATTCTAGTGGAGGAAGAAACACACACATACACACACACACACACACACACAGAGCATACACACAGAAGTCTACGAAGAAAAATAAAGCAAGAAAAGGTAACAGAGAGTAGAACAGGGGGAGAGAAAAGATCAGGGAAGCCCTTTCTCATACTGTTGCACTTGAGGAAATATCTAAAGGAGGTGAAGGAGCTAGCCGCGCACTGAAGAAAAAGCATTCCAGGCAAAAGACACAGTTAGTACAAAGGCCCAGAAGCAAAAACAAACTTGGCATATCCGAGAGAGTTTAGTATGGCTTAAGAGGGTAAGTTATAGAAAATGAGGTTAGGGCATTTATCAGAACCAGATTACATAGGACATGGTTGGACACTGTAAGGATTTTTTTTTTTTTTTTAGAAAACTTTAATTTTGGAATGATTTTAGATTTGTAGAATAAAGATAGTTCACAGAGCAGATCTCTCAGCCAGTTTCCCCAAACGTCAAACATCTCACACAACTGTGGTACACTTGTCAAAACAGAAAATAGCATTAGTACAATAGAATTAATTAAACCCCAGATTTTATTCATATTTTATCACTTCTCCCACTAATGTCTTTTTCTGTCCCAGGATCCAATCCAGGACACCACACTACATTTAGATGTGTCTCCTTAGTCCTTTCTGCTCTGTGACAGTTTCTCAGTCCTTCCTTGTTTGTCATGTTCCTGCAGTGTAAACAACACTGGTCAGGTATTTTGTAGATTATCCCTCAATATGGGTTTCTCTGATGTTTCCCTTGTGTTTAGTCTAGGGTTATGGGTTTGGGGAAGAACACCACAGAGATGAACTGCCCTTGTCATCACATCCTATCAGGTGATGATATGATAGCCACATGATTTATTACTGGTGAAGGAGTCTTGGCTTTTATTCTGAATGAGATGGGAGCCATGGGAGAGTTTTGAGCGAAGGAGGGACATAGCCTCACTTTTAAAAGGATCATTCTTGAGCTGTGTTGAGAAGAGTTCCTAAGAGGCAATAAGCATGGAAAGCAATTAGGAGATTATTGAATGATTCAGGTGAGAGATGACTGTGGTGGTTTAGGCTAGGATTGTGGCAGCTGAGGTGGTAAAAAGGGGTTGAGTTCTAGATATATACTGAAAGGAGAACCAACAAAATTTGCTCATGAATTGGATATGAGATGTGAGAGACAGGCCAAAAGATAATGAAAAGATTTCTGTCCTGAACATCAGATGGGAAACACTGAAAGAAGACCAAGGGAATGGAGGGAATTAAGAATCTAGGTTGGACTCACTGCATTTGCAATGCCTATGAGACATGTAAGCAGAGAGGTGGGGTAGCGATTGAACAGATGATTCTACAATTCAAAGGTAATGCTGAGGTCAAAGATATAAATTTGAGAATCATCAATAAACTGATGGTATCTAAAGCCATAAACTGGATGAGCTCACCCAGGGGCTGAGTGCTGAGAAAAGAGAAAAATTCTGACATTAAAAATGACGAAGCTAGGGCTTCCCTGGTGGCGCAGTGGTTAAGAATCCACCTGCCAATGCAGGGGACACGTGTTGGAGCCCTGGTCCGGGAAGATCCCACATGCTGCGGAGCAACTAAGCCTGTGCACCACAACTACTGAGTCTGCGCTCTAGACCCTGCAAGCCACAACTACTGAGCCCACGTGCCACAATTACTGAAGTCTGCGTGCCTAGAGCCCGTGTTCCGCAACAAGAGAAGCCACCACAATGAGAAGCCCACGCACCACAACGAGGAGTAGCCCCCACTCGCCGCAACTAGAGGGAGCCCGCACACAGCAACGAAGACCCAATGCAGCCAAAAATAAAATAAATAAAAATAAAATAAAATTTTAAAATGACGAAGGTAGTTGGTGATAGCTGTCATTTTTTTTTTCAATTTCCTAAGTTGGAAAAATTAAAAGCTGGCAACTCTATAGCCATCTTCAAAGGTTTGGTGGTATACATATAAACAATTGTACATATATTTACTTATTTTACTGTATCTAATTTTTTTCACTCCAAAGTCCTGAGAGAGAACCATAAGTCTAAGTAATATCTCCAGCTCCCTTTGCTATCTTGAGTAGTTTTTCAAAGGTTTTCCTGGAAGGCATTAGTTTTCGTGGACTGGAAGTTTATACTTTGGAGAGAAGAGGAGGTAGGGTTTTAAGGGCTTCAAGAGCATGGATCCTGTGACAGGAGAGAGGCCCAGAGGGCAGCAATTACTTGGTGCTGTCCCAAGGCCCTGTGACACTGGTGAGGCGGTGTGTGGGGTAGTTAAGATCAGAGACTTTGGAAGGGGGCATGGGCATGCCCCAGCTCAGCCACTTATTAGCTACAGGACCTTGAATGAGTGGCTGCCCTCCCTGAGCCTCTGCTTGCTTCTCAGCACAACGGAGTTCTTCTTCTAACATACTGAAGCCCTAAGCACAGTGCCATACCCAAGATTTTTGGCCAGCTGCAGTTTTGGTGCAATGCTGTCCAAGACAGAACAAAGATAAATCCTCCTTTAAGCAAATCTCTTTCAATTAGAGAAGGAGGTGTGAGAGAAATAATGTCACAAACAACCATTTATAACAATTGTTTAAATGCCTGTATCTACCAGCTGCCTTCCTAATGAAGAATAAATCTTTCAGATATAGCATTGAGGTTTGCAATTCCCAAATTCTAAATGAATGAATGAATGAACAAACGAATGAACAAATGAAATCTCAGGATGATGACTTTCTCAGAGGAAGTTCAGAAAAGGAGCTAAAGAGAAAACCAAGGTTTATTTCAGATCTTACTTAGCAAGTATAAGCATGAGGTGGGGCAATTTCTAATATTTTTTTCCCTATCTTCTTAAGCAGTGGTTATCAAGCTTCAGTGTGAATCAGAATCACCTGGAGGGCTTGTTAAAACGTGGATTGCTAGGTCCAACCTCAGAGTTTCTGATTCAGTAGGTCTGGGAGGTCTGGGGTGGTCCCTGAAACTCTGAATTCCTAACAAGTTCTTAACTGATGCCAATGCTGCTTGTCTGAAGACCACTCTTTGATAACCACTGCTCTAAAGAATGTCCGTTATGTCAAAGCCATAGCTGAGAAGATTTGTGTGGACACTAATCTCTTTTATTTACTTCCAGCAGGGCAATGATTGATGGCCAACGGTGCCTGAAAGATTTTACCATATGATCTGCAAATCCAGCCCTAGATATTTACTGTGTGAATCATTTTCCAACCATCCAGAACTTCCAGGAATTCATGGACACCAAACCACACACTTCTGAAAGCCTTCCCTAAAAGGAAAGCTTAAGAAAAGCCCAGAGGATATGAAGTAAAGACACTCAAAAATGGATTCAACAATTACTTCATAGCAACACTGTCAAACTTTGACATAAGCAAAGGCCATATGAAATATACTAGAAATTGACTACAGGAAAACCTAAGACAGCCCAGCCAAAGTGCAGGAAAAAACATTTTAATAACTCTTACTACTTCTTTTAAAAACTATACCATGATTGTAGACTAATAAGAAAAATAAAGTTCAGTTAAAATTGCTCTACATTATTAAATACAAATAAAAATTCAGAATTATGCCATCTACTCAACAAGATTTACATTAATAATTTAATGAAGAAAATATTTAGTGAAAGCATATTCTGGACAAGGCACTGTTGGAATGAAACATACCCCCCCCCCACTTATCCCCTGACTCAAGGATGTCCATGTCATGAGCTGATGAGTGTTACAACAGAAAAAATATATATATTTATACCATACTGAACACAGAGGTAAAACAGACCACTACACGGGGGAAATCAGTCCTGGACTTGTAAGAACGGAAGGGCATCCCAGGTGAGAACATGGAAAACACCAAGTTCTAGAAATAGAGACAGCTCAGGGAATACTGGGGGAAGGCTGTAAAATGTGCCAAAAGTGGAAGATGCCCTTGGGAGTATAGCAAAGGGTGAGGCTATTAAAGCGGGAGGGAGACCCCCAAAGGCAGCCCATAAGAATGTGGCCTTTGCCACACATTTAACAAGCAGTAAATGAATAAAGTTTCACCCTATACAGGAAACAGAGCATCCCTGTCAGAATGCAGAATTTAGGCATAAATATAGTAATAGTAATAGCAGATGTCAAGTATGAAAACTTACTTGAGATTCACACAAAGTGATAGAAAAGGTAACAAACAGAAATCAAATGTTTGATTGCAAATATCCTTACTCTTTTCTCATAATCAGGCAGGACTGGGGGAATTATCCCCAGTTGAGGCTCTATGCACTGCCTTACAAAGGATTCAATACAGCACCCCCTATTGAAAATCACTGCCAGAAACCAGCAAACTGCTTAATATTCTCTAATATCAGTAGGAATGGCAATGAAAACTTAGAGGTTGAAGAAATTGCAGTTCAAGTGCAGGCAAACCTGGGTGTCAAGTTCCACAGTATGTGCCTTTGTTTCCACTTGTGTAGTCTGCTTGCACATGGTATGTCTTCAGAGGTAAGATCCAGGGATTCTGTGACAGCAGGACAAAGGAGGCAGGTGTGGTGGAAAACATGAAGCCTGTTTACAGAGGCCAACATACAAAGCAACTGGACCTGTTTGAAATTATTTATCTACAAATTTTATTCTAGCAAGAAATGAACATAAAAGGGCCAAGGGAAAAAGAAAAGTACATTCCAATGTGGTTCTCAGGGAGCCATCTTCACAGCTACCACGTGGTCCAGGCTACTCCTGCTCTTGTTCACTTCGGGACTACAACAGTTTCCTAGTGTCCAGTGGGCTTGGGACAGTCTGAGTTAATATTGTTCAAGTAGTAAAGCACCTCCTCTCACTCTCAGAAATGTCCCAGTTTGGATGATGTATGGTCACTCTACTTCTCATTTATTCTCACCTAACTTCAATCCTTTCTTCACATCACAGGCAAAATGATACTTGCTACACTACTACACAGTCCTTGATTCCTTCCCCGCTTAAAACCTTTCCTTTGATCCCACTGTGTGGGCATCCAAAGCCTACACTGCTAGGCTCATTCCTGCACCTTTCCTTCTATCATCCCCAGAATTCTTCAGTTCCTCAAGGATGCTGGAGACTTCTGCCTTGGGCTCTCATACATGCTGTTCCTGCTACCAGGAATGCTCCCCCATCGTCTCCCTTTCCCTGCTAATTCCCAGTCAGCATGTGGAGCTCAACCCAAAAATCATTTCCTCAGGAAAGCCCTCCCTGACCACCTTTTCAAACTATGCATTTTCCCTTCTCCTTATAACACCACATGTGCAACTAAATACTTATGTGTGTAGTTGTTTAATATCTGTCTCCATAGTTCCTGAGGGCAGGAACTATGATGGGGTTTGCTCACCATTGAATCCCCAGTGGCTAGAATAATGTCCTCCTCAAGTAGGTGCTCAATTAATATTACTGAATAAACGAATTCACTTATCAGATCACATGTCATAATTTTTGATGTGGAACATAATTTGTAAACAGACTTCATTTCATTCATTGGTGAAGTAATTTCCTATTGCTGTTCTTACAAATTATTAAAAACTTAATGGCTTAAAATAGCACAAATCTCTTATAGTTCTAGAGACAAGAAGTCCAAATGGATCTCACGAGTCACAATCAAGGTGTCAGCAGGACCACATTCCTTCTGAAGGCTCTAGGGGAGAATCCCTGCCTTTGCCTTTTCAAGCTTTTAGAGGCGTCCATGCATTCCTTGGCTCCTGGGCACATTCCATCTCCAAAGCCAGTAATGACATTACTCTAGTATCTTCCTCTATCATCACATCTCCTTCTCGGACTCTCTCTTGCCTCTCTCTTTCACTTGTAAGGATCTTTGTGATTATCTTAGGCTCACTTGGATAATCCAGGATAATCACCCCATCTCAAGATCCTTAATTTAATCACATCTGCAAGATCCTTTTGCCATGTAAAGCAACATAGTCACAGGTTTCAGGGATTAGGATGTCCACATCTTTGGGGGGGCCATTCTGCCTACAATTGGTGTTAAATGTACTTATTTCCCTATAAGAATACTAACAACAACAATTAACAGAAATGAGAATCTATTACAGTTCTATATCTTAGAGAATCACTGTGAAAACTCATCTATAGACAAGGCGAAGAGGAGCAGTATGAAAATAAACACAATTTGTTCTTTTCTTGGAATAATTTCTCATGAACATCTCAGATGATTTGCTCAATTCAAAGCAACTGTGTTAATAGCCAAATGTGAAATGGGCTTTTTTATAAACTCAACTGGGTAATTGGAGGGCACAGAATTTAATTCAGTTAAACTTCATAAGTTGTATACCAACACTCCAAAAATGTAATTCCATGAGATAGACTATTACTAACATCAAAGGTCTTGATACACAGTTCTTAACAATTTCTGGACCATAAACCTTGGAGTTTCTAGGATATTCAGACGGTTTAGAGTATTAAGACAAAATGGTTTCAGCTGGGATATAGACACCATGAC
This sequence comes from Balaenoptera physalus, assembly GCF_965194825.1. NCBI lineage: Eukaryota > Metazoa > Chordata > Mammalia > Artiodactyla > Balaenopteridae > Balaenoptera > Balaenoptera physalus. Next base: position 78,020,353 of record NC_138896.1, read on the forward strand.
AAGTAGTAGCAACAGCATTTTCCCCTATTGTCTTGAAACAATTGATTCTTCCTGATCTCCTTTAGGGTTTACAGGGGGAACAACTGCTTTCACAGAGAGCCTCTCCTGTCCAGATTCCTTTGGTCTATACCACCTCTCCCCCTTCTCAGGGAACCAAGCATACTCAAGGCCACACACTGCATTCTTCTAAGATCTGGTCTCTTTCCTTAAAACCACGGTGTACTGAGTTATATCCAGAAGAGTTCCTCCCATCCAGGCATTTGCTTATCCATGAAGAAAAGCAAGCTGGATTTCATTCAAGAGCCAAATTCCCTGACTTTTATTACTTACATTTGGCTTTTCCCCCCCTCTTTTAATTTATTTTCACCTTATGCATACACTAATCATTCAACAAATATTACTGAGTGCCTACTCAATAGCAAACTGAGTATTAAGTTGTAATAGTGAACAAGACAGGCATGGCTTCTGTCCACATGGAGCTTAAACTAATAATTATACTAACGATTGTAATAGTGATACTTGCTATGGAAAAATCACAGAAGTCACAAAATGGCTACACATGGGCAAAATCTGACCAAGAATTTCAGATAGCTGCTAACTTAAAAAATGATAATAATAAGGAAATTTCACAGTAAAATAAGGATTTTCTGCTACTCTGAAAAACTGGCTAGAACTGAGCAACAGCTGTCCTTTTTTGATATGGCACATGGTTTCTGGTTTTCCACAGTCCTCAGCACTCCCTTGTGTCTCCCCGACACTGAGCCCAAGTTCTATCACCATTTGTCATCACATTTATGCTGCTATTTTTTCTACAGACCTGTGTTACTAGCCACATGATTATCTAATTTTAAGTTTTAATTAATTAAAAGTTAAATAGTAACTAACCGTTTAGGTCCATAGTTACACGAGTCACATTAAGTGCTCAATAGCCACATGTTGCTAGTAGATACCATCATAAACCAGGCAGATATAGAACACTTCCATCATCACAGGAGGTTCTGCTATCAACAGTCCATTTCATTCTTTACATCACATACTTGGCTCCTATAGGCATACCAGTTTGCAAGTCCTACTATAAGATGATATGAAATCGTTTGAAAATGAGAACCAAAGTGAATCTGGGAATTCAAGGAAGACTCCCCTGTGGAAGTGACCACAAAGCTGGGATCTGAAAGACAAATGACGTTGCCAACTCACATGCCAACATTAGTTGATTAAAGATACTTGGAGGGAAAGTGATCTAGGCAGAAAGAACAATGCATAAGGGAATATAAGGTGGGAATTTATCTTTATGGAAATTTTTCCTGATGATCTTAGCTCACTAAATGTCTCCTTACTAAAAAAAAAAAATCCTTGGTTAGCACATATCCAAACAGTAGAGGGCTACATATAAATTCAGAGCTTCAGATAATAGTGCCATACTTTTTTTTTCAAGTATCACTTGAGAAATGATCTCCATTTGAAGGGCACATACCCAGAAAATCAACTTTTCTTCCTCTCCATTTCAGGATGATAATTTCCAGCTCTGAAACTATCAAGGCCCTAAATGTGAAGGCCATCTGCTGAGCAGACCGTTTCCCTGGGAACAGCAAATGTTCTTCTTGCGTGGATTCCACTGTAATATTTTTCCTTTCTAAAGGACAGTGACTTCACTGTGGAGGAAGGCATCCTCAATTTTTTTTAGAACCTACATCTTCCGTGGAAATGATGTGCTTTGGGAGTTGTTTCAGATCCCGTGCTGCTAAAAGCTAGGTTTTTGCTAACAGCTTCTCAAGTCCTAGGGTCTATTTATTACTTCAGGCATTTTTGGACCCTTGGTGGTAAGAGTAGGGAAGCAGGTCTGATCTTTCCATGAAAGGAGACCTTATTTTCTGGTTCCACGCAGCCAACCTCTACTAAGTGACAACTTTTCCAAAGCTTAATTAGTTCTGTTTAAGCATAGAGAGAAAAATTATAGATGACTAAGTACTGCCCTAAAAAGCTCACAGCCCAGGAATACAACAGACATGTAAACAAGCTTAATCCCTCCAATCAATGCAAAAACAGACACGTTACAGGTGCTAAATGAACAACCAACACACATGTTGGTAAAAACATCAAGGCAAGTCAACATATAAAGCCTACAGGAGAACCATCTCTCATACAGTTCTTCCACTGACCTCTCACAGGACATCCAAATGCAGTTTTTGAGGCAAAAACAAACCCAACTTGCTACTTCCCGGCCTAAGCCATTCTGCCCACTCCCAGATCCTTGAGACCAGTAAGATTTAAGATTTTATTCCCATCATCAGACTCCCAAACCCACAAAATACCTGCCTGTACCTAAAGCTACATTTTATACTTCATTAACCTGGTATTTTTCCAGCGTCAGTGGGAATCTCCATCACACCACCAGATGACGGCATCACCCTTCCTGGACTCCACATGTGTTTACTGCAAGAAGAAATAAAAATCCTCCATACTCAAACCCTTCCAGTTGGCCTGTCTAATACTTGCTTGTACTTTCATCTTTACTGTGAAGCAACCTTGTTAAAAACTTTATTTTTCAGGTGCCACCATGGATAAATCAGTCTTTTGATCAGGGAGAAAGCATATGCGAAACTGGGAAAGGACACGTTTTCCTTTTTCTGGGAAGGTTTTGAGGTTGTCAGTCACTGTAAAAATCTTTTCTTGGGAATGCTGTCCACATCTGCAAACTGTTCCTATAAGGTATATGTAGAAATCGATTTAAGACTATAGCTTTGCTCTATGATAAGCAATCTTCCTCAGAAAACACCAACCCTGGCCTCCTCAGCTGAACTATAAAGTCACGTTTCTTTCTTTTTTTCTATGACAGGACAGAAGAAGTGATTCACACACCTGAATTCCCTAAAATATGGAAAATTTCACATAGGAGAGTATTTTGATCGCTTTTCTTTCCTTCGAAGTCACGATGTACATGTGAGTTTCAAGGGTTCCTTAGCACAGAAAGAAAACTTAAGAGGGGATAACGATAATGTGAATAATACATCATTTAAATCATTTCTGCCTTTGCATTTTTTCCCTTTTTTTTCACTCTATCAGAAGCAAGCATGTTTGTAAAGTATAAAGTAGATGGGACAAATGTATAGTTTCTGAAGAAGATATTATCACGCTTGCACCACTAGTTAGCTGTGTAATGTTATCCCAACCCTTGCCTTCTCTTAGACCTAGGCCAGAGGGGTCCTTCTCCTGGGCCACACTAGAGAGAAGCCCACACAGGACAACTCTCAAAATGCAATTTTTTTCTTTTAAGTCTCATAAGAAAGTTTTGTATATTTTTTTATTTGGTGACTGCCTGAACCAACAAGAGGAACTTGTTAGCTGAATTTGGCCTGCAGACCAGAGGATGCTGAGCTGAGAGCCCATGGCAGGGTGAACCACAGCCTCTGCCACTGGGAACCAAGAACAAAATGGATGTCCAGATATACTGAATCCTCCAGATAACTCTGTTCTCTCCCTTCCCCTTGTTCAAAGGATGTGGTCTCAGAGGTACTTAGAACCCCCTGGAAATGGTGAATCAGACAAGTGGGGCCTGGAGGCAGAGAACAGGCCAAGCCACCTCCCACCCTGTCCTACTGCAGCAGATCCATGCTGCCCCACAGGCTCACAGGCCTGGCCCCGGAGAAACTGAGGCTCCTGCAGTCTCCAGGCACTGGGCTGAAGCCCCCAGGAGAAAAGGCAGGCATAGCTTAATTAGACCTTTAGCATATTTAGCTATTTGGTCTGTGGGGCTCCATTAGCATTTTCCCTGGGTCCACTAATGGTAGGTAGGGCAGCCTGCCTCTGGTTCCTTGACTAAAAATAAGAGAATTCAATCAAATTGCTCTACAGTTTAGACCTGCTCTAAAAAGTCATTATATTTTTCACTTAAGTACTTTAAGGTAAAGCCAGGTAAAAACTGCAATTCAAGGTGTCAGAAATAAATAAAATAAGATTTATTTTTCCAGAGTTATTCCAAGAAGAAATCACTGAATGAATCGCAGCTTCTGGCTTGCCCTTTCCTACCTCTCATGCCCTATAAAAAGAATGTCATTAAGTAAAACTACGGTTTGAAATGCTTTGGGTTACAAACACACAAAAGTACCACAATTACCACACTGTAAAATTCTGCATGTGGTATAAGAATCACAGTTTCTCTCTCTCTTTCTAATGATCAATTGCCAATTAACATTTAACCACCTTTTTGCACCGAAGACCTTTTCTAAAATACACAAGAGGAAAAAAACATGGAGAGATTATTTCAAGACTCAGCATTCAAATAATAAGTTTTAAGAGAACAAATAAATGAAAGCCATGTCAAAAGGAACCAAAGACTACAAACACTGAGGAGTGTTTACTGTTTTTACTTAGGAGCATGGACTAAAAAGTATTTAGAGATGTCAGCTGTGAAATACTAATCTGAATTTTAATTTTTCTGATTTGTTTATACTAATTACAAAGACAGATGTGCTTACTATGCACACTGCTTAGCCCATAAGCACTGTATGAGAAACAGCTTTCCCCTTCTGATCAGAGGCATAAATAATGTTTCTATATTATGTCTTATTCCCATATATCATGGAACTGGTTGAAACGTATCTCTGGCTACTGTAAATCATAAATACAGCTAAGCAGAACCTCCTCCTTGAATGTAGAAAACACGTACATAGCAATGAAATCTAGAGCTATACAGTATTTGAGTGTGAGTTCCTTCATAGTCCATTTTAAGTGATTTATACAGACAGGAAAGAGAGGGAACATGAAACCTTTTACAAACCTTCCCAAGCTCTCCTAATTAGGCCAGTCCTGCATAAAGAACTTCATAGTTTTAGAAAATCTGAGAGCAATGAAATAAAAATGAGATAAATTAGGGAAAAACACACATATTCCAACACCTGTTCTCAAATTCTGTGCTTCTAACAAAGGGAAAGTTATAGGTAATAGGCACAGTTCTGCGACCAGGTTCCTTACTGGGCCACAGAAAGGTATTTCTGAAATTTTGATCCATATTTTACCTTTACGAAGGAAATCTGTGAAACAAGCCAAAATCATCAAGGAGCACAGAAAAAGCCATGCTTGACATGAGAGTTTATTTAACAGAACATTATCTGAGACATGTAAAGTAACCAATCTCTGTCAGGATTTAAGGTATCAGTTTAAAAAAAAAAAAAAGGCATTTCCAATCTTTATTTAAAATGTCCTCAGAATCTTTGTGTCTAGTAGGTACCTGAGTAAATGTTAAAATAAAAACTAAAGTATCTAAAGGAAGTGACCCTGTTCTAGATTCTAAGCCATCATCGACTATCTGACACATCTTAATTTCTATCTGCAAAGAAAGGAATATTTTCTAACACCATCAATTGGGAGCTGCATCCCAATTTCAGAGATACTAAAGTGTAAAAAAAAAGTCATTAAAACACAGAAAATACAACAAATCATTAAACTTGTAAAAACTATAATGAATTTGCCTATAATGATCACTTAGCAAATATTTGTAAAATATATGAAAACACGAACGACTTTACAAACAACTTTGATAGGAAAGTGGAATGAAGAAAATTTCTATACGTGTGTTCATATAGACAAAAAGTCCCCCTTCATCAAGCCTCTCCCCTACTACTCTGGCTCAGCCTTCTCTCCTACCTCAGAGTTCCTACAATGTTGGCAGTAAAAAGCACACTAGTTTTATATGCATACACATACCCATTTATAAACACCCTCACCCACACTCTAGAGCAGGGGTCAACAAACTGTGGCACACAGGCTAAACCAGGCTGCCAGTTTTGTAAACAAAGTTTTATTTTAACAGTCATGCTCATTTGTTTACGTATTATCTATGGCTGCTGAGACCACACTACAATGGCAGAATTGAATAACTGCAAGAAACTGCAGAATTGAATAACTACAAGAAACTGAAGGCTTTGCCCACAAAGCCTAAAATATTTATCATCTGATCCTTTAAATAAGAAAAAGTTTGCTGAGCCCTATGCTAGAGCACAAGGCCCTAGAGGGCAGGGGCCATATTTTGAACTGGTCTTATTCTCCCAGTAGCCTCTGGCACCAATTAAAAAGCAGTTAATGTATGTTTATCAGTAGTAGATTTTAGAAATTTAAGAGTAGCATGTCTCTAAATCAAGCTGAAAGGTCTTCTGAAGACTAATTTCCATTTCTAGAGAAGCCCTTTGCCCTGCTTTTTATCCCTCCTTATACAAGTTAAGATTCAGTATATAAATCAGTCCCACAGTAGCTGTATGATTAATACAGAGAGAAACTCCATTTATATCCCTGATTAAGTTGATTAAACAGGCACTTAGAGGATCATCGATTGTCTTTCACACCACAAACAATATATAATAAAGAGGCATTAACCACCTAACAGTAATACAAGGCATCAATCATTTCCCAGACATCTGTTAGTCATGCTCTCTGCGCTACTCTAGATAAGGAGCTACCGAATAGAATTAGACACAGCACCTACCCTCAAAGGGCTAAGTACCTTGACTTACTCTCCCTAGACTCATTTCAAAGTAAGCACATTGTAAATAGCATGATAGCAAACAGAACCTCAAGTTGATAACAAAGGGATGACCCACTGAGTTATCTGACGAGGACATGGATGCTTACCGTGTGCAAAGGCCCTGTGGCAGAAACAAAGATGTGCAGTCATGGCTCCTTACCTTGAGCTGTATACAAGGATATCGTTGTGACTAGATCTAACAAAAGGCAAATGGAAGAAAAACACAGTCCTTCAGGCCCCTGAAGAGGGAGGAATTCATAGGACTGGAGGTTAAAGAAAAAATAAGAGAAGAAATAAGTGAAAGAGTCTTTCAGGTAGATTTTAACAGAGAATATGACGTTCAATAAGAAAACCTTCCAGAGTAAGGAATGAATAAAGGCACAAAGATAGGGAGACACAGTGTCTAGTACATCTGTACATGCTCTACAAGGAGAGATATTATGCATTCTCCAAATGTTTACTGAGTGCCTATTCTGTGCCAGGTGATACATCTAGGAGCAAGACAAGTTCTCTTTAGAGGCACAAAAACTGTCTCTAAAGTTGACTTCATATTATCATCACTCCAGTGTAAAGAGAGCACAGTGTAGGTGAGGAATACGCTGGGAGACAAGGCTCAACAGGTAGATTGGGGACCTAACTGTGACGTGCCTGGGAGGCCAGGCCGAAGAGGTTGGAGTCTATTCTCAAGAGTATTTATAATATTTTAAACTATTTATATAATAAATTAAATATATATACATATTTAATACATTTTAAAACAAGTTCTGCTCACATTTTAGGGCATTGGCGATAACTCTTAACACTAATCTTTAAAACCAGTTGTATTTATAGCAAAGTACAGAGCAAAATGTGAATTTAACTCACTAAGAAAAGTACCACTACTCATCTTCAAATGTTTGAACTTGACCATTTTGAGATAAACAGAAGGGGCCCAGTATATATGTTAGTACAGCAGCCAATGTACTGCTGGCTATGGATTAGAGGTTATTTCCCAATGACCCTACATTAATACTCCACATAATTTGCCATCTCTGTATTCACGTGTGTGTGTTTCTAAACCTTGACACCACTGACAATTGAAGCCAAATAATTCTTTGCTGTGGAGGGCTGTCCTGTGTACTACAGGGTGTTCAGCAGCACCCCTGTCCTCTACCCACTAAAGGACAGTAACACACCACACTGTGATAAACAAAACCGTCTCCAGTCATTGCCACATGTCCCCTGGGAGGCGGAATTATCCCCTGTTAATCATCACGGCTCTAAACTTAGTAGTTCCATTTTATATTAATAGTAAAAGGTAACATATATTGAGGCTTACAACTGGCCAGTCACTATTTCAATCATGTTTATAAATTAACTCACTTAACCCTCATAATATCCCATTTTAAAGATGAGGAAATAATCAGAGAAAGTACATGTCCTCTCTAAGGCCACATTGCTACTAAGTGGTAGAACCACTTAGTGAACCTGAGTTCACTGATGTTAGATCCTTACCTCCTAACTACTGCGCCACTTTGCCTTTCTGTAAATGGACAAAATTGACAGCAATAGACCAGGTACAATCTCTCTCTGTCTTCCCTACTTTGTGACCCAGAGCCATTCAGGAGATCCAGCACACATTTAAGGATATATCTGCACAGCAGAAGCTCTTGCATCTTCCCAGGACTAAAATTCAACTATTGAACAACTGGTAGGACCCAGGCATGGACCAATCCCATGGACACAGGTCATAAACAACCCCTATGAGTATGACCACCTGATGCCTACAGGATGAATATGAGCTTTACATTTTCCTCAACTGAAGTTTTGTTTGGCCCAAGCAAGCACTGCCTTAGTCAAAAGCATGCATTCATACGGCCCCTGCAAGGTGCAGAACACCAAAAACGGGCATCAGTACTTTAAAAAGAGATGAGATCCTTGCTTTAAGAAATCTGAAAGCTCATGGATAAGGCAAAGCACCCAGCTACAAAATGGTGTTAAGAAGACTTACAGCACATCAGACAATAATAACTATTTCAACTAAAAGTAAGGAGGACCCAAGTTGACTACATCAAAAAATTAGAATTATAGAATATTTTTCTTGGAAACAATTTTTTGAAAGCAAGTAATCAATCAGGTTAATAAAATGTTGTGGACTAACAGTACTTGAGAATTTTATTAATAGACATTAAAATGACCCGAAATTCACCTATCAATTTGTTTATAATGAATAAAGTTTTCTATTATTCTTGAAAGCTGTTTGTGCTCTTTAATAGGATAAATGTTTCCCTTATGCTCCAGTTAATCTATTAATTTGCTTAGCAAATCCTTTGCAAAGGCAAACTTTTGCCCAGCCCATACGAACTGATGCAAATTTTAAATGAATTAATTAAACTTTTACTTGAGAAATAATTGACCTCACAACTATTAAAACTGACTGGGGGGGCTTCCCTGGTGGTGCAGTGGTTAAGAATCCGCCTGCCAATGCAGGGGACACGGGTTCGAGCCCTGGTCCGGGAAGATCCCACATGCCACGGGGCAACTAAGCCCGTGCGCCACAACTGCTGAGCCTGTGCTCTAGAGCCTGCAAGCCACAACTACTGAAGCCCACATGCCTAGAGCCCCTCCTCCGCAACAAGAGAAGCCACTGTAATGAGAAGCCCATGCACTGCAACAAAGAGTAGCCTCCCGCTCACCACAACTAGAGAAAGCCCACGCGCAGCAACAAAGACCCAACACAGCCAAAAATAAATAAATAAATAAATTTATTTATTAAAAAAAAAAAAAAACTGACCAGGAATAAAGGGCAGAGGGGAGAGGAGTTCTCAGCCAGCCTTCTCCACACAGTAGAATCACCTGGGCCTCCTTTCTAGTGATTCTAATTTAATTCATCAGATCTGGGGGTGGAACTTGCATGCATTTTTAAGCTTCTTGGATTGTTCTCATGAGCCCCAGGGGCGAGAAAAACTGAGTTAAAGGAATGTCAGTGCAAAGGGGGAATCAGAAAACACTGGGCACACCCATGCATACTGCAGGCTCTTGCACCCCAGAGTCAATCAGCTCTTCTACCAACTCCTACTTCATGACCTTGAGCAGCTTATTTCCTCTCTCTGATCTTTGGCTTCTTCATCTATAAAATGAAGATGTTCAGAGGAATAAATAAGAAAACTCATGTAAAGAGCTTAGCACACTCCCTGCAAGTGCTCAGTATATTTTAGTAATTATTGCAGACTTTCCAGAAGAGGTGACTTTTGAATTGAGTCTTGGTCTCAATTGGTCTTGATGGTAAAAATAAATCTATGTGCCTCTGTCTAATAATGTTTTAATTCTTACCAATTAATTTCTTTAAAAAAAAAAGAGAGATTCACAGAATTCAATATGCTGTATGGACTTCCTGTTTATAATTAACATGCAAGTTAAATATCAAACTTTGTGTTTGCCCCTTAGGTATCCAGTATCCAACAGATCTATTACTCTTTGCCACTTGAATCTTTGAGGTCCCTGATCTAATTCCGACAGCACTCCCATACTTTCCAACAATTACACAAACATTTGCACCACCTCCAACTGCTAAGACAAAGATCTGTTCTCATCTACATTCTTCCTTGCGATAACTAATCCTGCAAACACAATAAAGTAAGTTCCAGGTGGAGCTGAATTCTTTACAGTATTAGCTATAACCCTCTAAAATAATTTATAATGGAAATTCTGAGATGTCCTTCACTATGGAGGATATTGGTCCTAGGCACTATGACAGAACATGTGTTCACAGGCACACACAACTGTATGTATGCAATATGCATACACAGAAGAGGGTTCTGTTCACTTAAGTCAAATTTATTCAGAACAGTTTTATGTTATTTATTTTCATGAGTTTTAGACAAGATCTTTTTTAGCACATTACAGAGGCCTGGAGGGGCTTTCTGCATAAAAGACAAAGCCAAGCACTGTTAATGCAAAGTATAGTGACTCAGTGTTTTGAGAAACACGGCCAACATATTTGAATATGAAGCCATCAGGCCAAGAAATCTGGGTGTCTAAAGCTGAGAAAAAAATTGACAGTTAAGTTCTCGTTATCAGGAAATTTCTTCCTACCTTGTGGCAACTTAGCACAGCCTGCCTCAACCTTATGAAGATTCATACACACATTCCACAAAACACTTAGGATGTGAATATTTCATATCATTCATGTGGTGGCAAAATGTAAGGCATGAACAGAAACGAAGACCCAACACAGCCAAAAATAAATAAATAAATAAATAAATTTATTTTTTAAAAAAATGTAAGACATGAGAGACCAAATCTGCAGTCTTTGCTGGGCCACTTACAAACTGTATGACATTAACTCACTTCACCTTTCTAACCCTCAGTGTATTCTCTGAAAATGCCACAGAAATAGCACCTATCCCATTCAGGTTGCTGTGAAAATCAAATGAGGTGATATGTGTAAAATGTTTGGCATAGTGTCTAGAAAAATAAACACTCAATACATATTAACAATGATTATTATTATCTGCTTTATCTGATATTTCAGTTATAAACCACACTCGCAAAATCCGCATCAAATTTCTCAAATAGTCTAACCAAGTAAGAGCACAACACACAAACTATGCTAAAAATCTAAGGTCTGAAGATAAACTAAAAACTAGGGCCCATGCCATGCTGAACATTATGATGGAAAAAGCTAAGAAAAAATGCAAAATATGAAGCAAAAGACCTGATAGTCATGCTAAGAAAATCACAATTCAGGCAACTTACCTTAAGGAAGTATGAGAATTTTAATGTCCTTGGGTGCTATTGGGGTTCAGAAAGAATCTTTTACTAGAATAATATCTAAGAGGCCTTACCAAGATTTCACCTTCAAAAGATAGCACTGAAAGAGCAAGATGAGACTCCACTCAGAGTGTGGCTTCTCACTACCCCCTGCAAGTACACACAGATTTCAGGTAATTGAGGGAGCTGTTCAGGAAGCCTCCTCATTATATTTTTAAAAGCTCCCTTTCCATCATTAAAAAGGTACACATTTCTAATAGGTAAACATCCTTCAGTTGAACAAACTTGAAGCATGACTATTCCTAAGTAAAGTTGCCTTCATTTGCCAAAACTCCTGGGCACACTTAAACCAACGTGTGAAATTCCATGAACTCCAGGCAGGGGGTTGCAGGGGAGGGTGGCGGGGAGTTGCTGAAGTGCTTAAGCTTACAACAGTGAGACCCAGTGAAAGACGGACTAACTGACAAACCCACAGACCAGCAAAATCTTAATGTCTAATAGCAAATTATTTTTAATACAGAGCCAATCACAAATTTACTAGATCATGAAGGAGACTTTAAGAGACCACTTAATATAGTTTGCCTGGAAAGGGAGACCTTCTGAAGGTGCACGGCCATCTAAACACAATAATATTTCAGTGACCCCTAACAAACTTACATATATGTAGTGGCTGAAGACACTTCTTACCCATCATAGAACTAAAGAACATTCTCAACTGCCTCCTGACACCCTGACAGGCTCACAGTTAAGTGTTTCAAGTAGATCAAAAGAACAACCCAAATGTCCAATTAAATTTTGTCTGGCTAAAGACTGATTCAAAACGTCAAAAAATATGACACTGGTATTGTTCAAAGAGTATTGTGGGTTTTTTTCCTAAGTTAGCTCTCATGAGAAAAATTCATATACTATTTCAATCTAGGCTGATATGTATCCTCACAGTTGACACAACTGCTTTATTTTAAATAGCTTGCAAAATGTTACAAGAATGGCCTTAAAATCAATTTAATAACTGATCTGCCCTCTCCCAGTGCATGGTAAAAGCAATGTCCAAAACGAAACCAGTCAAAAATAAAAAGTAAATCTCATTCAAGGCTGCCATCTAGTGGGAAAATCAGGTGGCTGTAATGTTGCTATGCAACATTTGGATGGCATGTTTAAAACCCCAGAATGTTGGAACTCAGAAAGAACTTAGTTCAGTGTTTTCCAAAATATGTTCCTTGCTAACAGGATTCTGTCATCAAATATATTTAAGACATGCTGGGTGAAACACTGGAAAATACGTTTTTACTACAGAATATCTCACAGCCTAGAATATGCTCACACACTGGGAAACTCTAAAGGGGGATGTGGCATTTCTCACATGTATTTGATCAAGGAAACTCTTTACTTGTGGATGCCTTTGAACTCCTCACAGAGCACTGGAGTTTCACAAAATAACGTTTAGGAAATGCTGATCTAATCCAACTCCCGCCTCCACATGTTACACATGAGGTCTCCAGCAATTTAAGCAAATGACCTGGTACCTAGTACTGCCTATAGCCTGTCAAGCCCCAGAGCAGGTCTGTCTTTGTAACCTGAGGGGTGAGTGGAAGTGAGCTGAGGGTGGTAGACTATAGGACACTCCCACTTGCCCCTCTTCTCTGTCATTAAAATTCTATTGTGGAAGGTCTGGAGGCTTCATTTAAAGTGCCTATCAGGCTAGAAGGACATTCTATTGCACTTAGATTAAATACTGGTTTTGAAACTTAATATTCCCCTTTCAGGACTTCCCTAGTGGCGCAGTGGTTAAGAATCCACCTGCCAATGCAAGGGACACGGGTTTGAGCCCTGGCCCGGGAAGATCCCACATGCCGCGGAGCAACTAAGCCTGTGAGCCACAACTACTGAGCCCACGTGCCACAACTACTGAAGCCCACGTGCCTAGAGCCCGTGCTCCGCAACAAGAGAAGCCACCGCGATGAGAAGCCCGTGCACCGCAACAAAGAGTAGCCCCCGCTCACCGAAACTAGAGAAAACCTGCATGCAGCAATGAAGACCCAACGAAGCCAAAAATAAATTAATTAATTTAAAAAAATATTCCCCTTTCAAGTTCTGATGGTTATTATTTTTAAATCTGGCTACAGATTGATCTCAATGTTACATAGCAACATGAGTGGTAGTTCACCTCTATAAATTTTGTTTTTTTTTTTTAAGTTAGATTTTTGCAGAAACACAATGTGAGTGTGTAAAATTTATTTCTGATGCCTCCCACGCATGTCCCATTTGAGTGTATGCCTGAAGGACAACCACAATAGCTAGTGGTGATTATGTAGATCAAATATCAAGGAATTATAGGCTAAAATGATAAGCTCGAAGAAAGGCCTTACATACCTTCCCTATCCCAACTATGGCAAATATTATGTAGAATAATAACGATGGAATTACAAAAGCAGCTTCCGGTCTGTTGCTACAAGTTATCCTGAAAAACTAAAACATATTTTCATTTGGAAATAGATTCATAATTACAACAACAAAAAACCATTGTGGGTATTGTGCTTCTTTGTATTCCAAGGAACCTATGAAGCACCAGCCATACAGCTCCTATGAGAGTACTTTGTTCGGCTATTGCTGGCGAAGGGGCCGCAGATCCGCATCTTCTATGGACAGCCTGGGCCACAGCCAAGTCTCCCGACACTTGATTCAGTGTTTGTCACCGCTGTAACTTAACAGCTGCTTACTGTAAGAAGGAATTCATGTTCACAGACTCTGGCTCCACAGCCTACTCTCTTCTCTCCAGATTGAAAAATGGAATAGTAACAACTTGAGTGAAAATTCTTTATTAAGAATAAAAAACAAGTAATAAAGTACCTTGTTTGGTACTTTTAAAATCATTTTGATGGCTATATAATACTCCATCCCTGTTAGTTTCATATTTGGAAATGTTTACATTTTATCTTATTTAAAACAGTTTTCTCTTATTTAAAAAAATTACAGGGCTTCCCTGGTGGTGCAGTGGTTAAGAATCTGCCTGCCAATGCAGGGGACACAGGGTCGAGCCCTGGTCTGGGAAGATCCCGCATGCCACAGAGCAACTAAGCTCATGTGCCACAGCTACTGAGCCCGCGTGCCACAGCTACTGAAGCCCATGCGCCTAGAGCCTGTGCTCTGCCACAAGAGAAGCCACTGCAATGAGAAGCCCGCGCACTGCAACAAAGAGTAGCCCCCGCTCGCCACAACTAGAGAAAGCCTGCACGCAGCAGCAAAGACCCAACGCAGCCAAAAATAAAAAATAAATAAAATAAATTTTTTTTAAGTTTAAAAATTTTTTTTTAATTTAAAAATTATGTTTTCTCTTATTTTAAAAAAGGGAGAAATTGCTCTCAATATCTTCAGGCACAAAACATTTTCTGTACTAAGAATTATCTCAAAGGATAGATTCCAGAAGTAGAATTACAGAATTCAAAGCCTAAGCCTCATTTATACTGACAAGCTTTTTTCCCAATATGGTTGTCCCAACTTACACAAAATATGAGACTTCTCATCCCTCAGTTATGAACAGGAAACTTGAGAGATAACTGTAGGTGCAGACCACTCTCAGTGTAGTCCAGGTCAAACATGCACAGCAACTGGGAAGCTCCGAAAATACTCACCTGTTTGCACACACACTCAGACTTTAACATAAAGAATCCTCTCCCATATGTGTGATGCAACTTCTAAAGATTCCCCAAACCCGAAAACCATAAGTTTTCAAAAGGACTTGTGCTTCCAGTAGGTTAAAAAAAAGCTCTTAATTAAGACCCCAAGTTCAAGGTGCTCACAGGAGATTTAACACCTACACATAGGATTGGTGTTTTAATCAGATTAACAGAGAGACCCAAGCGCAGAGCGGAAACCAGATGAAAGTATTGTCAGTTAGGTTGGACTGGTTGGGAGAGGGCTGGTGCCTAAGTTTGAAACTGGCACTCCTTTGCACCAGAGACCTGCCTGTAACTTCTTCACATCTGTCCTGGAAGGCTATCCACTTTTATTCTGCTCATGGCTTACAGCAACATAATGGGATGTTGTAAAGAGACTCTAAGAGCCATAACTGACCTGAAATACTTTCTTGGCCCCTCACATATTTCCCCTCATACTATACTCAGCCCAGAGTTAACTTTCCTCAGGAGACCCTAAACCACAAAACATTTTTTTTCACTTCTAAAACTCTTTCGCTTTCTGTATATTTTCTGACAGGACTCACAAGTATTTCCAAAGGCTTGACTATGAGTTAGAATGCACAGCATATTAGGGATAGCTGATTCATCAAGGATCCAGCTCTGATTAATTTTTCTTCCCTCACCTTGCTTAGAAAAGGATTCCCAACATACCACTGGTCACCTGATGCTTCCACACAACTGAGAAATCATTCATTCATTCAAATATTTATTGCTCTCTTGTTATCTGTCAGGTCCCATGCCAGGCTCTGAGAATCCAAAATGCATGTTAAATCAATAACTCCAGCCTCACTCATTTATCAGTCGTGTGACCTTGGCCAACTAAACTAATTTCTCTGAGCCTCAGTTTCCTCAACTGTAAAATGTGGGATAATAATGGTATATTCCTCACAATAGTAAATAATTGTACATACCTCCCAAATTAAGTGAGATAATATGCATAGTGAACATGGTTTCCAACACCTGTTAAATACTCAGAAAGTTCAGTCACTAAGGTGAAAAAATAGAAGCATAATTAACTTAGTTGATACTGCTTAAAAATTATCATAGCAATTATTGAGACAATGTACAAAATATAACCTTATATTTGATGTACAAAAGAATGTTATATCTAACCGAATTTCAATGTGGCCTATAAATTCCTAATTCCAACCCCCTAGTGGAGAATAAGGGTACAGGTGACTTAACCTTGGCAATTAGAAGTAACTTGGTAGAGAGAGATCTTAAAGATGGAAGAGGAGTAAGACGTGGAGATCACCTTCCTCCCCACAAATACATCAAAAAGACATCTACATGTGGAACGACTCCTACTGAACACTGGCAGAAGACCTCAGACCTCCCAAAAGATGCCCTCAGGTGACCTACATGCATAGGCAGGGCCAAAATCAAAGCTGAACCCCAGGAGCTGTGCAAAGAAGAGAAAGGGAAATTTCTCCCAGCAGCCTCAGGAGCAGCAGATTAAATCTCCACAATCAACCTGATGTACCCTACATCTGTGGAATACCTAAACAGACAACGAATCATCTCAAAATTGAGGAAGTGGACTTTGGGAGCAACTGTAGACTTGAGGTTTCCTTTCTGCATCTAATTTGTTTCTGGTTTTATGTTTATCTTAGCTTAGTAATTAAAGCTTATTATAATAAGTAGATTTGTTTATTAATTTGGTTGCTCTCTTCTTTTTTTAAAATATAATTTTTTTTCCTTTTTCTCTTTTTGTGTATATTTGTATGTTTCTTTGTGTGATCTGTCTGTACAGCTTTGCTTTTACCATTTGTCCTAGGGTTCTCTCTGTCCTTTTTTTTTTTAGTACAGTTTTTAGCACTTGTTATCATTGGTGGATTTGATTTTTGTTTTCGTTACTCTCTTCTTTTTTTTATTACTTTTTAATTTTTTTTTAATAATATACATATATTTTTTATTATAATAACTTTTTTCTTTCTTTCTTTCTTTTTTTCTCCCTTTTCTTCTGAGCTGTGTGGCTGACAGGGTCTTGGTGCTCCGGCTGGGTGTCAGGCCTGAGCCTCTGAGGTGGGAGAGCTGGGTTCAGGACATTGGTCCACCAGAGACCTCCCGGCCCCATATAATATCAAAAGGTGAAAGCTCTCCCAGAGATCTCCATCTCAACACTAAGACCCAGCTCCACTCAACGACCAGTAAGCTACATTGCTGGACACCCTATGCCAAACAACCAGCAAGACAGGAACACAGCCCCACCCGTTAGCAGAGAGGATGTCTAAAAACATAATAAGGTCACAGACACCCCAAAACACACCACCGGACTCAGTCCCGCCCACCAGAAAGACAAGATCCAGCCTCATCCACCAGAACACAGGCACCAGTTGCCTCCACAACCCACTGAACCAACCTTAGCCACTGGGGGCAGACACCAAAAACAACGGAAACTACCAACCTGCAGCCCGTGAAAAGGAGACCCCAGACACAGTAAGTCAAGCAAAATGAGAAGACAAATACACAGCAGATGCAGGAGCAAGGTAAAAACCCAGCAGACCAAACAAATGAAGAGGGAACAGGCAGTCTACCTGAAAAAGAATTCAGAGTAATGATAGTAAAGATGATACAAAATCTTGGAAAGAGAATGGAGAAAATACAAGAAACATTTAACAAGGACCTACAAGAACTAAAGAGCAAACAAACAATGATGAACAACACAATAAATGAAATGAAAAATTTTCTAGAAGGAATCAATAGCAGAATAACTGAGGCAGAAGAACAGATAAGGGACCTGGAAGATAAAATACTGGAAATAACTACCGCAGAGCAGAATAAAGAAAAAAGAACGAAAAGAATTGAGGACAGTCTCAGAGACCTCTGGGACAACATTAAATGCACCAACATTCGAATTATAGGGCTCCCAGACAAGAAAAGAAAAAAAAAAGGGACTGAGAAAATATTTGAAGAGATTAAAGCTGAAAACTTCCCTAATATGGGAAAGGAAATAGTCAATCAAGTCCAAGAAGCACAGAGAGTCCCATACAGGATAAATCCAAGGAGAAACACACCAAGACACATATTAATCAAACTATCAAAAATTAAATACAAAGAAAAAATATTAAAAGCAGCAAGGGAAAAACAAAAAATAACCTTATAGGGATTCCCTTGTATGTTAACAGTTGATCTTTCAGCAGAAACTCTGCAAGCCAGAAGGGAGTGGCAGGACATATTTAAAGTGATGAAAGGGAAAAACCTACAACCAAGAATACTCCACCCAGCAAGGATCTCATTCAGATTTGATGGAGAAATTTAAACCTTTACAGACAAACAAAAGCTAAGAGAATTCAGCACCACCAAACCAGCTTTACAACAAGTGATAAAAGAATTTCTCTAGGCAGGAAATACAAGAGAAGGAAAAGACCTACAATAACAAACTCAAAACAATTAAGAAAATGGTAATAGGAACATACATATCAATAATAACCTTGAATGTAAATGGATTAAATGCCCCAACCAAAAGACACAGACTGGCTGAATGGATACAAAAACAAGACCCGTATATATGCTGTCTACAAGAGACCCACTTCAGGCCTAGGGACACATACAGACTGAAAGTGAGGGGATGGAAAAAGATATTCCATGCAAATGGAAATCAAAAGAACGCTGGACTAGCAATTCTCATATCAGACAAAATAGACTTTAAAATAAAGACTATTACAAGAGACAAAGGAGGACACTACATAATGATCAAGGGATCTATCCAAGAAGAAGATATAACAATTGTAAATATTTATGCACCCAACATAGGAGTACCTGAATACATAAGGCAAATGTTAACAGGCATAAAAGGGGAAATCAACAGTAACACAATCATAGTAGGGGACTTTAACACCCCACTTTCACCAATGGACAGATCATCCAAAATGAAAATAACCAAGGAAACAAGCTTTAAATGATACATTAAACAAGATGGACTTAATTGATATTTATAGGACATTCCATCCAAAAACAGCAGAATACACTTTTTTCTCAAGTGCTCATGGAACATTCTCAGGCCAGATCATATCATGGGTCACAAATCAAGCCTTGGTAAATTTAAGAAAATTGAAATCATATCAAATTGAAGGAGAAAAACCATATGATCATCTCAATAGATGCAGAAAAAGCTTTTGACAAAATTCAACACCCATTTATGATAAAAACCCTCCAGAAAGTAGGCATAGAGGGAACTTACCTCAATATAATAAAGGCCATGTATGACAAACCCACAGCCAACATCGTTCTCAGTGGTGAAAAACTGAAACCATTTCCACTAAGATCAGGAACAAGACAAGGTTGTCCACTCTCACCACTATTATTCAACATAGTTTTGGAAGTTTTAGCCACAGCAATCAGAGAAGAAAAAGAAATAAAAGGAATCCAAATTGGAAAAGAAGAAGTAAAAGTGTCACTGTTTGCAGATGACATAATACTATACATAGAGAATCCTAAAGATGCTACCAGAAAACTACTAGAGCTAATCAATGAATCTGGTAGAGGAGCAGGATACAAAATTAATGCACAGAAATCGCTTGCACTCCTATACACTAATGATGAAAAATCTGAAGGAGAAATTAAGGAAGCACTCCCATTTACCATGGCAACAAAGAGAATAAAATACCTAGGAATAAACCAACCTAAGGAGACAAAAGACCTGTATGCAGAAAACTATAAGACACTGATGAAAGAAATCAAAGATGTTACAAACAGAAGGAGAGATATACAATGTTCTTGGATTGGAATAATCAACACTGTGAAAATGACTATACTACCCAAAGCAATCTACAGATTCAATGCAATCCCTATCAAACTACCAATGGCATTTTCCACAGAACTAGAACAAAAAATTTCACAATTTGTATGGAAACACAAAAGACCCCGAATAGTCAAAGCAATCTTGAGAAAGAAAGATGGAGCTGGAGGAATCAGACCCCCTGACTTCAGACTATACTACAAAGCTACAGTAATCAAGACAGTATGGTACTGGTACAAAAACAGAAATATAGATCAAAGCAACAGGATAGAAAGCCCAGAGATTAACCCATGCACATATAGTCACCTTATCTTTGATAAAGGAGGCAAGAATATACAATGGAGAAAAGACAGCCTCTTCAAAAAGTGGTGCTGGGAAAACTGGACAGCTACATGTAAAAGAATGAAATCAGAACACTTCCTAACACCATACACAAAAATAAACTCAAAATTGATTAAAGACCTAAATGTAAGGCCAGACACTATCAAACTCTTAGAGGAAAACATAGGCAGAACACTCTATGACATAAATCACAGCAAGATCCTTTTTGACCCACCTCCTAGAGGAATGGAAATAAAAGCAAAAATAAACAAATGGGACCTAATGAAGCTTAAAAGCTTTTGCACTGCAAAGGAAACCATAAACAAGATGAGAAGACAACCCTCAGAATGGGAGAAAATATTTGCAAATGAAGCAACTGACAAAGGATTAATCTCCAAAATATACAAACAGCTCATGCAGCTCAATATCAAAAAAACAAACAACCCAATCCAAAAATGGGCAGAAGACCTAAATAGACATTTCTCCAAAGAAGATATACACATTGCCCACAAAACATGAAAGGATGCTCAACATCACTAATCATTAGAGAAATGCAAATCAAAACAACAATGAGGTATCACCTCACACCAGTCAGAATGGCCATCATCAAAAAATCTACAAACAATAAATGCTGGAGAGGGTGTGGAGAAAAGGGAACCCTCTTGCACTGTTGGTGGGAATGTAAATTGATACAGCCACTATGGAGAACAGTATGGAGGTTCCTTAAAAAACTAAAAATAGAACTACTATATGACCCAGCAATCCCACTACTGGGCATATACCCTGAGAAAACCATAATTCAAAAAGTCATGTACCACAATGTTCACTGCAGCTCTATTTACAATAGCCAGGACATGGAAGCAACCTAAGTGTCCATGGACAGATGAATGGATAAAGATGTGGCACATATATACAATGGACTATTACTCAGCCATGAAAAGAAACGAAATTGAGTTATTTGTAGTGAGGTGACTGGACCTAGAGACTGTCATACAGAGTGAAGTAAGTCAGAAAGAGAAAAGCAAATACTGTATGCTAACACATATATATGGAATCTAACAAAAAAAAAAAGGTTCTGAAGAACCTAGGAGCGGGACAGGAATAAAGACACAGACGTAGAGAATAGACTTGAGGACATGGGGAGGGGGAAGGGTAAGCTGGGATGAAATGAGAGAGTAGCATGGATATATACACACTACCTAATGTAAAATCGATAGCTAGTGGGAAGCAGCCACATAGCACAGGGAAATCAGCTCGGTGCTTTGTGTCCACCTAAAGGGGTGGGATAGGGAGGGTGGGAGGGAGATGCAAGAGGGAGGAGATATGGGGATATATGTATACATATAGCTGATTCACTTTGTTATACAGCAGCAACTAACACAACATTGTAAAGCAATTATATTCCAATAAAGATGTTTAAAAAAAAAAAGAAGTAACTTGGTAACCACTAGTTTAACATCAATCTTTGAGATTCTCTTCTTTCCCCATCTTCTCATCTACCCCTAACTTCCTGACACTGGAAAGCCCGCCTCTGGGGCATACTTGCCATCTACAGGTAGTGTCAGAGTAGCAGGTGCCACCTGACCTCAGGCATCAACTACAGATGACTGTTGCCCCCACCATGGACGCCAACAAGGCCCACACACTCTGAGTCCTCCTCCTCACTCACTGCCCAGGTCTCCCCAGTCTTCCCTCTCAGCATCTACCGCAGCTTCCCTTGAGGGCTCGGTCCTCTTGGCTGCTTTTCCCATACCACGCTGGAGCTTGGGTCCTACATGGCTGTCCTCAGCCACTGCCATTTCATTCAAGCGGTGAGTTAAATGTGCATCATCTAGTCTCCCCCAGGCTTCCCTGAGAAGCAAGTTCAGTTCCCCCACTGCTCTATACGCCTCCTGAATTGCCCTCGAAGTTTTCTGGATCTAAGGAGACCATATCTAATTCTCTCTTCCCTCACGTGAAATGGGGCAGGGTTCAGGGTCTCTCTTCCCAGGCACCCACTTGCTTTCCAACTTCAACTACAACCCCTTTGAAAACACTGGGCCAATATGCTTAAGTACTTACTGGTTGCATGACCTTGAGAAGTGCTTAATTAACCAGTTTCCATATCTGTAAAATAGGGATAATAATATTCATCTCATAGGGACACTTTGAGGATTAAATGAGATTACATATTTGTAAAACTTCTGAAATGAAACAAGTGCTACCCATTCCCAACCCCTTCTGGATTTTCCCTTCTAGGTGACCTTCTGGTCACTGCATCCATATGTATAAATTGTGCTTGTTCTAACTATAAAATCCACCCTCCCTTACCTAACACCCTGAAAATTCATTTGCAAGCATATGTCCCAAGTTCCTGCCCACATAAATCGGCAAAACCTTGAGATTCTTTTGGTATATACCTTAACGCATCGTGGTTTAAAATCTTTATCAGGCACTGCAAGCTTAATAACCACCTGCAGTTTAGGTGGCTTAAACTGCACTGAATAGCCTCATCCTTACTGCTCCAATCACAAGGCTCCATTTCCCACCATGAGTAACTCTTGCAACTCACATTTAGATTTTCACTTACGTTATAAAAGTTGAAATACTTGAAGAAGTTACCTCAGAGGTCATTTTCCATGACATCAGGTTCAAGGTCAAATCAATATATTGATGCCTTAAAAATTAGAACAAAAATCAAGGATTTGGCACATTCTACTTTTCAGCCATTGCCTTGTGAGTATGAACTTTACCCCTTCATCAACTCTAGTCATATCTTCCTTTTAAAATCTGATTGTAGCACGGAAAGAAGTTTAGGATCTTTGCCTACAAAAATGGAAAATGGGCCGCCAGAGATTTAAAAGCAATTTCCAGCAAGTCAGTAATTACAGAGGTCCACCTCGGCGGCCAAATTCCCATCAAGGATTTTTTTTTAGTTAAGAGACATCATGTCAAGGTAATCACTTCAGCTAGCAATGAAGATGATCAGACATTCTCAGAGAATGCAACTGCACAGATTAATCCCGCTCCTCCCAAAAAACGGTATCTCATAAGGATCACGTAAAATTAGTTTTTGCCCTTCCTCTCTCCTGTGTAAATAGCTGACATTATGAAAAACAGGGCAGAGTCAAAAGAGTTTCCTTATAACAAGCATTATACCAGGTGGCCAAGGATGCAACACGGGGAAAAAACTTGGGTTTTGGAGTAATTTTTAATATAATATCCTAGACACTGCTTAGGATATATCTGTAATTTTCTATGTATGACATGACACCATAATGAACACCATTATGACAACAACCAAGCAGAACTCCATAATTCTAAGGGGGTAGGGAAAGGGGGGCCCAAAACCTATATTTGTTCTGTGGTCATTCCCTGCAAGTCAGACCTGACTGGAGCAAAGATGAGACCTGACTGGGCCCAAGCTGGGCCCTCTCCCAGGTTCCAATCGCATCTATAAAACAAATTCAAGAGCTTTGGGTTGGCTGATTTGACCACAAGGACCAAGACACACCACAGGTGAAGCCAGTGCTCAGAGGAGCTGGAACACACTGGCAACCCTCAGGTTTCTACCTCCAGCCCTTCCTCAGGGCCAGCAACATCCAGCACTTGAATTCCACATGCTGCCCTTTCAGTAAAGACTCCTTTTCTAATTGTGCTAGCTATGATTTCTTGCAACCAGAGTCTTAACTTCCACATACACTGCCTGCTTAGATTCTCACTGCATCTGCCTAGCCACCCCTCTCAGTCGTCTCCAGAGAGAAAGTGAATTTGCTCAGTCAGTCCATTTGGTCTGCAAACAGGGAAAGTAAGCTCTACGAGAAGGTTGCGGGGGACCCTCAGGAAACCACTCCTCCCCCATAAGTCCTGGGGCTCTCTGCCACTGCCCAACACTTCCTTACGGGAAACAGATGAGAATAACAGACTTTCCATAAAAGTTTAGTGAAAAGCTTACCAAATAAGGTAAAAGAAGATCGAATGAGATGTCACAAAGGGCCCTTAATTTCAGCACCAATTAAAAAACAGGAGGACATCGCCCCCATGCCAGATCCCCAGAACGGCAACCCACAGTGACTCTCAGAGAGAGTCTGCAAGCTTAGGCAGCCCCTCTGTCATGTGCCCTGTAGCTCTGTGAGCCAGGCCCGCTCCGGGCCCAAGCACTGCTCACACAGTTGAAGCACCCTTCTTCTAGGCAAACTGAAGATAGCGGACCATAATTTGTCTCTGGCAATCAGGCTCCAGACCCTGCATTATTAACTATGCTCTACCTCTTCCCCCTCTGATGTCTTCACGTCCCTCCATCCCCTGCTCAGTCCAACCCACCCACTCCATAGCAATCTTCCTTAGGGGCAGTTTTATTACTTTCAATTCCTTGCTCAAACCCAGCAGTAGCATCCTGTTCCCAGGCCAATTGCAGAATGCCAATTTGATTATGTCCCCCTCTTTCATAAAACCCTTTAGTGGTTTCCTAAAGCTCCTGAATAAAGTCCTGACTGCTCACCATTGTCTACCATATCTCACAAAATCTCTCTCCAGGCCTCTTCAGCCTGATGAAGACCTCTCTCCCTCTTATTCACTGTTACAGGTATTCTAAACCTGTGCTGTCCAATACTGTAGCCACCAGGAGTGGCCAATTAATTCAGTCCCTTGGTTGCACTAGCCACATTTCAAGTGCTTAAACTCACATGTGACTATGGCTGCCATACTGGACAGCACAGCTCCAGACTTGCCTTGGTTCCTACTATGGACCCAGCTCTCTGTTGCCTCCAGCCATTATAAAGCCAATCCTTTTGCCGCCAGTACATCTGTACCTTCCCCTTCCCAACCCTCTCCTTGAATTCTTTTTCATCTTTCAAGTCTCAACTTATATACCACTGATCCAGAGAAGCCTTCTTTGCCCCCATGACTAGGTTAAGTAACTCTGTTAAACACACCCAGGCATATTTAATAATTGAAATGATTTAACTATATACAATCTGTTTTTTCCCCATAAGAATCAGCACTGTCTATCCTATGAAGAGCTTCATCTACAGTGCCTGGCGGGCAGTCAAAACAGACTCTTCCACCTACTAACTTCATTCTCTTGTATAACGCTTTGCAAGAAGGGTAAACCTTACCTATCTTTCATCCTGGACATCCCCTGATCCTCCCTGCCTCTCCTATTCCCTAGCCAAACTGCACAACTCACTGTCCTCTAGACCAGTCCTGTGTGTTCCTACCCTTGAGATTGTGCTTGACTGTGCCCTGTCTTGCTATCCCATCCCATTTTATCTCCTGAAATCTGCCCACTTTCAAATGCCACTTCCCATAGGGATTCCCAACATTAATGGAAATCATTCATTCTTTGCACCTTTTGAAGACCATATGTGGCATTACTTCTCTTCAAGTGTGTATCTCCTCCTGCTGCCCTTACGGCATGACTGGAAAGGGAGGGGCCACATCATCCCCGCACCCAGCACCACGTCTGGCACACATTTTGCACTCAGTGAAGATGAGGTGGTAAGGAACCACTGGATCTTAGACACAGCCATCAACAAGATATGATCAGTGGAGCTGGGATGATTAGCAAGATAGAAACTCCAAAAGAGAATTACCTGAATAACAACAGATTAAAGAGGCTTCTGGGAAATGTCAAGAAGTTCTTTAACATATTTTTGGCAAAATGACTCTTTTTAAAAAATGGTAGTGTGAAGGTCAAACACTGAGTGACAGACATTGCATCATGGTAGTTGTCAATTTTTTCAGAAACATCTTGCCTAAATGAAAACTGATATTTGTGTTTTATTCCTTGTTCTTTCTATTCTAAAAATTAGCACATAGTTATACTTGTCACTTATAATTTGTTAAATGTAAGATTTGAAAACTCATTCCATACCATTAATTCCATTTGAAAGATGAACATCCAATCTAAACTTACTAACTTTATTCTCATTATTTATATGAATTTTGGTCCCAATATGAGTATCTTCATGTAAGAAGGACCTCCTTCATGGGGGTACAGTCTTAACTAATCCCCTGTAACAAGTTAACATTCCTAAGATTGCCACTTCTTCTTTGTCTCACACTTGTGCTATAGAAGTTATAACCTTAGATGTCTTCACAGCCACAAACTAATTCCCCTAAAACAGAATTATCCTCTTACGACCTACATGGAGACTGACTAGAGAAGGCATTTTCAGAATTAGAAGATTCAGAGTAGCAACAAGAGAAATACAATACTAGGCTATTTCCATTCATTTTATGCCCTTTCAGGTAGAAGAGTCTTTAACCTTCTACTCTCAGGCTTATGTAATTTACAAGATAGTAACAAGTTCAAAGTGATTTTTATTTTTAGTCTATTAATTCAGTCAGCTTTTGATTTTCTAGTTGATTCACAAACACAAAGAGATTTCTAATACATACACATATTTGTTCTAGGCCGCTACACACTCATAGAAAGTAAAAACTTGAGAAATTTTTGATAGGCCAGAATAATACAGAATTTTTAGTTTGTAATGCACAAACTAAAACAGCTTTTAATTTGTTATATTATATTAAGCCTAACTGGTATAAGTGGCTTAACTTTCTCACTTAATCCAAAGCAAGTCTAATCACTTTTAAATTTCAAACAAATATTGAAAGACCAAAACAGGCTGGCAGTTTGGTAAAATTTACTGTCACAGTCTAACAAAACAGGCTGAGGGAAACATATGGCTTTAAAAGTTCTAATTTTCACCTGCCTTCTCCCAGACCTTTCAACACTATGCTCAGCTGACTTCCACAAGGTATTAAGGAATAGGAATTTTAACCTGCTTTGGGGCTTCTCCAAATTTGGTTATGTAATGTGATGTCATTCCTTTTTTCTAGTTACACCCAGTTTGGCCGAGGATAAACATGTAAATAGGAGGTTAAAACATTAAAGATTAAAAGAATTTCCTTATTCATAATTAAAAAGAAAACAAAGGAAACTTCATAAATACAAGTACTTTGGCTAACATTATAAACATGTAATATCCAAAGAGCTTAAATAAAATCCTGTTACACTCAATTTACTCTTGGTGAGTCTGTTCAAACCCTAGTTACTCTACACAATTCTAAAAAGCTTGGCAATCTAATTCCCAATCTAAACAGAATTAACATGTCAAAGAAGTGCTAGAGACACCGTCAACAAGAATAGGTGATTTCTAGCAGCATAGGAAGTACAAGAAAAAAAAAAAAAACATAAAAAGTGGATATTAAAGGAGATCACCTGAGACCACTTAGGAAAGAGGCAGATAACCCTCTATTCCCAAGACCATCCAAAGGGACCCACCCCTTCACAGGAAAGAGTAATAATAGATAATGCTCATCTCGACCCTGAGCTATGAAAAAAATAAAGGCTTCAATATGTTCAAGACACATTGTGTGTAAGAAAGCCAGGAAGTATTCAAATAGCTGTAATTTATAAAGATTTCCCTCAAAGTGGTTAATCATTTTTTGAAGTGTTGACATGTAAAGGGCGAGGCTCTGGTCACTTGGGGAACAGTCTTACACGAAAACCTCCTTTCTCCCACACCATCAGTTAATGAAGCACTGCAAAGGATACTCCACATCAGAAGCTGTTCCAAGGACAGCATTCCAAAGTCAGCTACAACAACAAACAGCAGATGTCCTGAAGAGACATGAATATCTCCTCCCCACACCCAAACTGTTTAATGAGGGCGGGGGCGGGGGGGTGGGGGTGGGGGATAGACAAAAAACTGTGTGACCACATCGGCAAGCTATCAATTGCTAAAAAACAAATTTCCAAGTTTCCAATGAAGACACAAGAATACCTGAAAAAAAAAAAGACAAATCATTCTTATTTTTACAAAAAAGGAACCAAATAAATTCTCCTGTACAACTGCCAGGCCCACAAACAGATCTTCCAGTATGAGATGATCAAACCTGAATAACATCAAGGGAGTAGACACCTCCAAGTAGCAAATTTACATTTTAGAATAAGCATATTTATTTTTATTTTCTCCAGGACAACAATGTGAATGATAGTTAAACATTAAATTCTAGTTTCTAAACTCCTGTAATGGAAGAAAAACAGCCCAAATTCAGGGCAGGGTTGTGTGAGTGTATGAACCCCAGCCCCATCCCCTAGCACCAAATTACTAAGACCCCTCAGTTCAGTGGAAAACAGGACTTAGACATCTGGCTGCAATGTGACCATCGTGGCCAAATCTGAGGTACAGTAAGTGTGTTTCCCCACCATCAAGGCAGGCTATTTATTTATGTATTTATTTACAACTTCTTCACCTGCTTCTAGAAAGACCCCAAGGATCCTGGCTGACGAGGTGCCTACAAGGCCAGCCCTGCATCTTCTTCACACATTTTCTTTATATCCTGAAAAAGTTTAATGGAAAACCACACCTGCATCCAAACCATCCAGAATACACATAACAATTCCAAGGAGGATGAAGCAATCCAGTGGTTTCCACCTTACCCTTACCTTGTCCTTACCAATGCATGCAGGAATAGGGTGACCAGCTCTTTCCGATTTGCCCAGCACTATTCCAGTTTTTAAACTGAAAGTCCCATGTCCTGGGACTCTCCTTACTCCCAGGAAACTGGGATAGTCGGTCATTCTACACAGGAACTGTGATATTCACACACCCCCATGGCAGGGTCCAGAGATGTGGTTATGCACAACCCCTTATCTTATTAGCTCAGGGAAACATAACTGTGAGTGGGAGTCTGTTGGTCAGGCTTGGGTTCAAATCCCATTCTCTCCACTTCACGGCAGTGTTAACCTCTCTAAGCCTCAGTTTCTACAACTATAAGAAAGATAATAACAGAACTTTCCTCAGGGAATTATGTGAGAATTAAGTGAGATTATGGACCCAAACTAAGCTTTCTATTATATAAGCTATCTAACATTACATCTATTCTTTCTATCATTATTATATCTTAATATTTTAGTTTTAACACATTATTTGCAAATTTCATGACCTTAACTACTATTAAGAACAAATTGTTTCCCCTATACCTCACAATTTATGCTCACAGTTGAGAATTCAGTCACACCATTAACATGACATAACCACTAAAAAATACAGGTGAGATCCCTCTTTGCATTTCAGTCAAAATGACCAATTTGGGCACATCCAGACCCAAGAGAAATAACTCCAGAAGTTTACCACTTGAACAAAAATGATTTCCCTCCACCTGGTTCCCTGTCAGTAATTGTATTCTCTCTTTCCTGCTCTGCCCACCTAGAGGAGCCCCTGTCATCTGCACCACCAACACTGCTGCATCTAAAAAGGCCGAGTTGAAAGAGACCTTTTCCCCTCCTCAGTGGCTGTTCCGATGCAATTCCATGTAAAACTGCAGACTATCTCTAGAAAGAAATGGAAGTAAAAGTGGGATAACTACAGGAACATGTGTAAAATGTGTCAACTCAAAGTATGACACTAAACAAACCAAAAATGCTCACATGACCAATACTAAGTTGCATGAATAGCCCTCGAGTCCAAGAGGCAAAGCCTTAAGGAAGAATATACACTAGGTATAGTCTCATGTAAAGAAGAATATCGCCACCTCCATCTCTCCAGCTTAACCACCTGTCACCCACCTTCCTTCAGGGTGTCAGCTGATCTTCAACTAACTGGAGCTGATAAGATTCTTCGGTATAACCTGACTTTTCTCTGCTGGACTTACGTGGGCAAACTTCTTCTACTTCTTAAATTATTTCTCCTTCACTTGAAAAGGATGGTAACATATACACAGACATTAGCAATAGCTTCAAGATGAAAGTAGTATTCAAGGACCCCTTTTCTGGAGGATTAATTTTTCATATTCATGAAATGGGAAAATTAAACAAATTATACTTTTCCTGTGGCTCTCAGCCACATTATGACTTCTGGGATGATAATCTGTATTGCTTTTCATACCATAGTAGGAGCTTCCAAACAAAAGTGAGATTGCAAGGTTGCCACTAGCCCATATGGCTCCTTTGTGCAAATTAGAAAAGAAAGCACCTTCCTCAGGACATTTTACTTTCATATGCCAGAAAACTGTTGCAATATAATGATTTTGTTGGAACAAGGGACTGTGTTACCATCTTCTGACAAACTGTCATAATATTTACACAAATCTGTGATGTCCATGATATACACAGCACATTCAGAGTTGTGCAGTGCCCAATCTACACAACTGTATATTGGTTCTGGTCAATGTCCCTTCATCTTCATGACATCACAGCTGTAATAAACTAGCTACTTGTGATTTGCCTAAAAATTGTCCTGACAAGTCAGATTCTTATATTGTTTGTTTGGGTGTGTGATTTGCACATGTGCATGTATGTACCTGTATTATATGTTATTTTTAATGCATTTTGCAAAAAAGAATTATCTCTGTCAGATTAGACTACTGGCTCAAAGCCATGAAAACAGCTATTCTTATATACATAAGGATAAGAAATTTTAAAATATATGCTTTTATACCAAGGCAATGTCATGGTGGGAGAAAGAGGAAAAGGGGAAAATTAGGAGTCTCAGAACAATCAGTTTATTCCCAAGGCAAAAATGTGCATTCTTATCTTGCATAACCAAAGATTTTACTAATGGTAATAAAAACAACTGCCCCTTTTCAAAATCCACTTACTATAGCACAGGAATCAAGTTTACCATGTGAGCTTCTTCTTCCTTTAAACAGTTTTATGTTTAGCTGCCATCAGCTTCAGCTTTCCCACCTTTAGATTCTGGCCTCTAAATGAGACCATTAATAGTTCACAATGCCCAAAATAATGGGTTTTCCAGAAATGGGATCCCAGTTTCCCAAGCAATGAGAAGGCCAGACCGCAAAAGCCACAGCTTAAAGTAGATAATTCAAAAATAAAAATCAGTAAACAAGATTTTTTATAGCCTGCTCTACTTGTGGAGCACTTAGACATACTGCTTTTCTTCCCCCTCTTATATCATCACTACAAGTAACAGTGAGTGCAGCAGCAGCAAGGCCAAGTAAAACAGCTTTATAAAGAGAGGGAAGGAAACCAGCCCAATTAAGATCCTAATAAGGGCCAGCTGCCTCTTTTGCTGCCTCAGCTGGACTCCCCCATTTTATTCTCAGAGCACAGAGGTTTTCTTAGTCCCATTTTACAGAGGAGGAATCTGAGTCGCAGGGAGGTTGAACAACTTGCCTGAGGTTACACAGCTATTAATGATAAGCCATAGCTGGCTCCAAAGCTCTTGCCTTTCTGCTACACCACACTGACCTGGGCAGAGCTTTAGGTCAGCGCTTCTCAAACCTTCATATGCTCAAACCTTCCCCTGCAGATCTTGTTAATGCAGGTTCTGACTCCAGAGGCCTGCGGGGAGCCTGAGATGCTGCATTTCTAACAAGCTCCCGGAAGATGCCCATGATCTGATGGTTGTTGAACCACATTTTGAGTAGTGAGGTTTGACCAGTGGTTCTCATCTGGGGACAATTTTGGGCCCCGCCCCTCTGAGGGACATCTGGCAATGTCTAGAGACACTTGACTGTCATAACTAGGGGTGGTGGTACTACTGGATCTTGCAGGTGGAGGTCAGGAATGTTGCTAAACATCCTACAACACACAGGACAGCCCTTCACTCCCAACAATAAATTACCTAGCTCAGAATGTCACAGTGATACAGTTGAGAAATCTTGCTTTAGAGGCCCCAAATTCATTTAAACTTCTTCCAAAGCTGCTGCAGTTTTGCAAACTTGCACTGGGGTCAAAGGTAGCTCTAGTATTTCAAAAATTCTCCTGAAAGCCCAATAGAAATGCAAGCAATGTCTAGAGTATGATGAAGTTTAATTTCCTCACAAATATTCTGCCATTATACTGAAGAAAATCAAATCAGCTGATTACAAAGAAGGGTTTCACACACTGCTCAGAGTTTCTGTAAGGTCCTTGTTTCTTTGCACTGGAGGTCACAATTGAAAAGGCAAAGGATAAGATTATTTTTAGATGCAAATTTTATAATTTCCTGTTCTGGTAGCACAACATTTACCTTGTTGACAAGGATCACATGAAACCATCTTTTATTATTCAGCCTTAGCTATTGCTACCTACCATCAATAATGTGCTGGGATACTGCAGTGCTTTGCACCCAGCATCCACCCAATTCCCAAAACTCAGTAAAGAAACCAGTCATTCATCTGAATCTTTAATGTTCATAATACCAAAAAACTAGTTCAAATTTTTTTTTTTTTTTAACTGAAGTAACCATGCCTTATTGTGGTGTTAAGAGAATCTTCAAATGTCATTTGTTTGATTATAGCATATACTTTAGGAAGATTGTACATTTGAATACAATTTAGGGGTAAGTTAAGGTTCAGTTAAATTCATACAGCTTTTTTGGGGCGAGTGGGCATCTAACATAGAACACGTGTGCTAACATATCAAGCCCCCAGGCTATACAAATCCTTCTGTCTTTCCTACCTTATCAATGAACTTTTCCTCATCCCTAGGGACCTAGCCTGAAGGTCCCACCCTAACACAGCTGCCATAACAGGGTCTTTGTCATCTCAGTGTCCCCCTCAAAACATAGTTTAGAGTTGAACACTCTCAATAAAATGACTGACTGAATCAATGAATGAATGAACTCTCTATCCTCGAACACTCAGCTTTCTGGGTTCTCCCTCCTTTCTAAATAATCCCTTCTCAGTTTTTGCTTTCACTGCTTCCCTTCCTCCTTCTAGGTCCTGAACACAGATATGCCCCAGATATGCCTTTGGGCCCTCCTCCCTTTACAAGGGCTCTTCCCTTCCTCTTACAAATGATCCCAAATCCACATGAACAGCCCAGTCTTCTGCCTTGAGATGCAAACATGTATTTTCAAAGGTCAAATTAATCTTCCCCTCCCAAAGCCCTGCCTCCCTCATGACTGTCATAAACATTATCAGTGACCCTGTCACCCAAGCTGAAAACTCCAGCATTCTCTGATATCTCCACCCTCTTCATCCTCACATTCTTAGCTACCATACAATGTGGTTCCCGTTTCAAGGCATTCCCTTCTATTTCCGGTCTGTTCCCATTGTCATCACTTCAATTCCACTCCACAAACAGCCTCCTGGACTTTCAAAGCTAGCTCCTAATTGGCGGGTGCAGGACTAAGGGGACCAGCATGGGGGCCAGTTGTAGAAAGAGTGTGGGTTATAACTGCCCCATAAGAAGGCTTTGTGACCCCGAATGCTGCACTACCACCCCCTGGTTCTCCCACATACACAAAGGAGACAGTGTCATCTGAGGGTTAAGAGCATGGGCCTTGAGTCCATCCTGACTGTGACTCCCTATAAGGCTCTGGACAGGGTAATCCACTTCCCTATGACTCCATTTCTTCATCTGTAACAAGGGGAGATTAATAGGCTCTATTCCATTAGGTTGTTGTGAGGATTAAGTGAGTTCCTCCATCTAAAGTGCTCAGAGCAGTGCCTGGCACATACAACAGGTGATTAATAAATGTCAGCCATGTTGATGACAATGACCACAGACCACTTAATATGCCAGGATCCCAAAGCAGAGCTCAGACTGGTATAATCAGCAGTAATAAGGCACAGCAACATCATGAGCACCAAGATCCAATGCACTGAGAAGGACACGGCACCATTTCAGTAGTGTTATTGCCAGGAACATATAAAACCTTAGTCCAGTCATAAGAAGACATCAGAAGAACCTGAACTGAGGGAAACTCAGCAAAATAACTGGTCAATATTCTTCAAGGGTACCAAGATCATGAAAGACAGAGAATAGCTAAGGAACTATTACATACTGGAGGAGACCGAGGAGAAATAACAGCTATATGCAACATGGGATCCATAAAAGGACATTGGTAGAAAAATGTGAAGTTTAAATAGGGTCCTTAGATTGGTTAATAGTATTGTGCCAGACCAGGCAGAAACATTAACTTCATGGTTCTAATACTTATATTCAAGTTATGTAAGATATTAACATTGGGGTAGGCTGGGTGAGGGACTTATGAAAACTCTGCACTATTTTTGCAAACTTTTTGTAAGTCCAGAAGTAGTTCAAACTAAAAAGTTAGCCCTCCACAAAAGAACTCCAATGCAGCCTCACTCCAAAGTCAATCCACAAATATTTATAGGGTTCTTATCATCTACCAAGGACAGTACTAGGTCCCGTGGATGCACCAGTGAAGTTGAGAGGGTTCTTCCCTTGGATATTCACAGTAAATTGATATTTAATAATTTCTCTGAGAAATACCTGCACAGGCAGGGACCCTAATTCAGTCTAGAGTGTACGGGAGTGAAATTGAGGACTTCTAGAGAAGGTAACACGTAGGCTGAATAATGTAGTATAAATAAAAAGTGGTCAAGTGAAGATGGAGGAGTAAGGGTGTCCCCAGTGTCCCCAGACAGTAGGCGAGACACACGAACATAGGAACAGAGCCCAGAGGCTGGTTGTGGAGCAAAGCCAGAGTCTGAGGTGACTGGGAGGTTGAGGAGAAAGAAGGAATAGGACTTAAGACTGGAAAAGCAAGGCCTTGTGAGCCTGGCTCAGGAGTTTGTACTTTGTCCTCCCAGCAACCGAGGGTTCTGAAAGGACAGATAAGCATTTTTCAAAGATGACCCTAACAAGTGTGAAGAATTATAAGAGGTACAGAGCTCGGAAACTAGTTAAGAACACCAGGCCAAAGGTAAGAGCAATGAAAATGAAAAAACATGGGCAGATCCAAGAGTTTGTAGAGACAGTAAACAGGACTTAGTGATACATTGGATACAGGGGGTATGGTAGGCTGAATACTGTCCCCCCCTCAAAGAAGGCAAAGCCTTAATCTCCAAAACCTGTGCATATTTTACCTTACATGGCAAAAGGGACTTTGCAGATAAGATTAAGAATCTTGAGATGAAAAGATCATCCTAGATTATCCGGGTGGGTCCAATGTAATCACAATGGTCCTTGTAAGAGGGGGATCAGAGTTAGAGGGAAGGAAACATGACAACAGAAGCAGAAGTCATAGAAAGAGAGGTCTGAAGATGGAAGGAAAATGCTTGAAGATGGAGGAAGGGGCCACAAGCCAAGGATTGCAGCTGGCCTCTAGAAGCTGCAAAACTCAAATGGCATGCAGATGGCCAGTAGTCACATGAAAACATGCTCAAGATCACTAATTATTAGAGAAATATAAATCAAAACTACAATGAGGTACCACCTCACACCAGTCAGAATGGCTATCATTAAAAAGTCTACAAATAACAAATGCTGGAGAGGATGTAGAGAAAAGGGAACCCTCCTACACTGTTGGGGGTAATGTAAGTTGGTACAGCCGCTATGGAAAACAGTATGGAGGTTCCTCAGAAAACTAAAAGTAGAATTATGATATGATCCAGCAATCCCACTCCTGGGAATATACCTGGACAAAACCATAATTCAAAAAGACACATGCACCCCTATGTTCATAGCAGCACTGTTCACAATAGCCAAAACATGGAAATGACCTAAATGTCCATTGATAGAGGAATGGATAAAGATGTGGTACATATATACAATGGAATACTACTCAGCCGTAAAAAAGAACGAAATAATGCCATTCGCAGCAACATGGATGCAACTAGAGATTAGCACACTAAGTGAAATAAGTCAGAAAGAGAAAGACAAATACCATATATCACTTATATGTGGAATCTAAAATAGGGCACAAACAAACCTATCTACAAAACAGAAACAGACTCATAGACAAAGAGAACAGATTTGTGGTTGCCAAGGGGTGGGGGGGAGGGAGAGGGATGGACTGGAAGTTTGGGGTTGGTAGATGCAAACTATTACATTTAGAATGGATAAACAACAAGGTCCTAATGTATAGGACAGGGAACTATCCTAAATATCCTATGATAAACCATAATGGAAAAAATATTTTAAAAGAATGTATATATGTGTATAATTGAGTCACTTTGCTGTACAGCAAAGACTGGCACAACATTGTAAATCAACTATACTTCAATAAAAAGAAAAAATAAAAAGAATGGTAAACTAACATTTATTGAGCACCTAGTATGTGCCCGTCATTACATGTAATTCATGTATCACATGTATTACATTCAAGTTAATTTATTCAAGGTATTCAAAGCAGCTATTTACCATACAATATAATTCACTCTGTAACATTCTGAAGCGATTACAAAGTGAAACCAGGATGGTGAAGCAAAGGTCACTCTTGAGTCTGCCCAGCTCAGTACAAACACCTGTGCCCAAACAAGTGACCTATAAAAAATGCCACCAGGCAAGGTTTGATTCTTAAGAAACAAATCAATGTTTTGTAAAGGGAGCATAGACTTGCTTTACAAGGAAACCAACTGATGTGAAGGTAACTCTTAATTATCCCCTCCTCACCTTTCCTCAAGGAAACATAAATGGCATTTGTTGAGCCAAGCCCTGTGGAAAAGTGTTTTGCATAGGTCATTTCATTGGAAACCAAAGAATAAACTCAGAGGTGGATGAAAATGTTTTACAGAAGGCAGAGAAAACTGCTGATTAAAATTGTATTAGGTCTGCCAGAAGTCTCCTATAAGTTTCACTAGCATTCCTAGGTGTCTTGCAAAAGCCCAGCACTGCTACTTGGGAGAAGACAGCACAGACAATTAACCCCATAAAACAACGCAGAGGGAAACAGAAAGGGAAGAAAAGGAGTGAGGTTAAAATAAAAGAGAAAGAAATCAACATATGAAGAGACAGGATAAGATTTTAAATGAAGTCATAATAGAAACCAGATGAGAAACCTAAATGGAAATGGAAAGTTTCAAAGAAAAGAAATCAGAGAGAAGGAGAGGAACTGGATGGGAAGAAACAACTAGAAGTTACCTTGACTTTCTACAGAGTAGATGATACAATGATTCTCATTTCTGAGGTCAAGTCCCCAGTGAGGTCTTAGGCAAGTTACTTAGCTGCCCAGCACCCACACCTCCTAGGGTTGCACTGAGGAGTAGCTTAGTACAGCACTGAGCTCTGGGCTGGCACCTAGAGAGCCTTCCATTTAACAGTGGTGGTGAGGAACTATTGGTGAGGAACCATGATGATTAATGCCATTAACACCCTGCCAGGACCTCCCAAGATGAGATTCCTTGAACCTTTCTCTTTCCCCATGACAACCCTCAGTCAGTGCCACACAGATTCCTTGGAAAGCTGCTGTGATTTCAGAAAATGTGGTCATTTTGGACCATTCTCCTTGAGTTCTCTGTGCAAGAAGTAACACATTTGTGTCTGTAAGGCAACAAAGCAAGAACCCAGCATGTAAAGATAACCACAGCCTAGAAAAGAGGTAAAAGAGAACATATTTTCCAAAAAGGTTTCATGTCCTCTGGAGAATCCTGTGTCATCACATGTCACAGTCCCCACTCAGCACAAGCATCCTCAAGTCTCCACTAAACTCCCATGATCACTCTATCTGTAACAGTTGCTCAAAAAGCATCCTGAGGATACCTACTGAGGTTAGCACCTGGCAGGTTTTTATGGTGTCTCCAGTTTCCAGTGTGGAATTGGCAAGGATCATTATGCAACATTCTGTCTTCTAAAGGAACTAAAACTTGAGTCCTTAAAATCGTCTAAACCTTGACATGCATCATGAAAGTACTGCAAAAAAATCTGTTGGCAGGAACACCGCTGGGTATCATGAAGGTAGGGTGGAATACTCACACTAAGTGGGTATTATTTCTACTATCTAAGGCACAATCAGGTTTTGCCTCTTCCTTGCTGTATGGACCCTGCCAAAACAACAAAGATCTCCACTGTCCTTTAAAAGAAAATCACTTTGCAATGCATTTCTATTTGGATGTGCATGGAAAAAGCATTGCCTTAAAGAAGATCAT
This sequence comes from Balaenoptera physalus, assembly GCF_965194825.1. Taxonomy (NCBI): domain Eukaryota; kingdom Metazoa; phylum Chordata; class Mammalia; order Artiodactyla; family Balaenopteridae; genus Balaenoptera; species Balaenoptera physalus. The sequence continues at coordinate 78,058,151 of NC_138896.1, forward strand.
TTGTCTAAACCAGGATTAATTTCTAGCACAGTAAAAAGTGTACATAGTGACAAGAGAGCTCTCAATTCCGGGTTCAAGTGATTAAATCGAAATGTTTCTTTTTAACAACTATTTGGAGAAATACATTTAAGTCTGGCCAAGAAATATAAAAAGAAAGTGGCACCAATGAACCCAAAAGAAGTTAAGGTTGGAACGGCAGCTATCCTCCATCAATAGGTTTCTGCGTGGGGGATGTGTTCGGTGTTGATCAGCATTTCCTCTGTATATGACCACTGGCCCCAGCAGAAACTCGGCTGTTTAAGTGCTATATGCATCTGCGGGATTGACTGTGAGAAGAAAACTTCCCTCCATTAATAAGTTTTAAAAACATGCGCTAATTAATTCATGCTGGCAGTCCAAATCCTCCCATCAAACTTCATTAGGTGATCAGGCTGAGTTCAAAGATATATGCAGGATAAAGAGAAAAACTCAAGTCTAGAGAAAACTGGTAGAAGGGGGAAGGATGGTGAACAAAATCCTATAGTCTGAACTCAAAGTTTTAGAGTCAGGAAAAGGGGTAAAACTAGAGGACTTGGTTAAGTGGGTCAAAAAATAAAAGTTTCAGTTGCATAAAAAGCCAAATTTGAGTTCAGATTTTTAGTGTGATGTGCATAAATACTTACTGATATTTTAATATTTGCCTTTACTTGAGATTTACTGGGACTCTGCCTGAGGCAAGATTTTTTTAATAGTAATAATAAAAATGCTAAATAGTACTTAGAGCAAAGCATGTGTGGTCATGATGTTTTAAAGAGGAGAAAGAAAAGGTAATTCTGAACATCTGTACTACATTTCCACATGATAAAATCACCACACTCCAAAATTGTTCTGAAGTTCGGTGGAGCTGGGGTTGGGGGAGGGGGGATAGTGGTTCATGTGGAGAAATGTTTATTTAAAAAAGAGAAAGGGAGACTCAAAGGCCATTTAGGGGAAAGCAAGGACGACAACATTTATTGTAAAATAAAACTGCTGGCATTGACATATATACACTACCAAATGTAAAATAGATAGCTAGTGGGAAGCAGCTGCATGGCACAGGGAGATCAGCTCGGTGCTTTGTGACCACCTAGAGGGGTGGGATAGGGAGGGTGGGAGGGAGACGCAAGAGGGAGGGGATATCGGGATATATGTATATGTATAGCTGATTCACTTTGTTATAAAGCAGAAACTAACACACCATTGTTAAAGCAATTATACTCCAATAAAGATGTTAAATAAATAAATAAAAATAAAACTGCCAATTAATAGTGAGAGTCCAGTAGTCAAAAAGTCAGGTCACGTGTCTTCTCAGATCCATTAGTATTACCTCCTGAGAATAAATGTCTCTTATTCTCACAAAGTCCCAACCTTCCCATGTGGTATCTCAGATCAAAACCACTCCCTTAGATTTCTTTGCTACCTTTTCTGAGAGGAGAGAAAGCTTCTCTCTCTCTCTCTCCTACACACACACACACACACACACACACACACACACACACACACACACACACACACACACACACACACACACACACACACACACACACACACACACACACACACACACACACACACACACACACACACACACACACACACGTATCGCACTTTTGGGTTTTTTGCAGGCTTAAACCCCCACCTCCCCTAAGCACATCTGTTTCCTAGTTCCATCCCCTGCGGTCAGTCTTTGGGTCAAGAAGTATCTTGACCTGGGGTTGCCCTTCCTTAGTAAAACAGAGTTTCAAGCACGTGGGGCTGGAAATTACTGTATTTGCCATGTCCACAGGCCAACCACCAGAAGGATTTGTCAATCACTCTACACCAGAGTTCACAACCTGGGTGATTTTGGTCCCCGGAGGATATTTTGCAATGTCTGGGGATGTTTTTAATTGTCACAACTGAGGGAAGGGCAAAGGTACTACTTGCCTCTAGTGGGTAGGGGCCCAGAATACTGTTAAACATCCTACAATGCACAGGACAGTCCCCACAACAAAGAATTATCCTGCTCCCATGTCAATAGTGCCAAGATTGAGAAACCCTGGCCTATATCGACAAAGCAAAATTCCATCAATAGGCAGGGTCTTCCCCCAACACTAAAGGTGCTCTAACAACTGGCAACCCAACTCATACAACCACATATCACCAAAGAGATCTGACTGCCTTGGGGGCTGAAGGAAGGACAGACGGTGGTAAGGGGATTTCTCAGTTGTCATCCTGACCAGGTCCTAGCTTTACCTAAATAAGAGTACTTCCCATAGGAAAACCTAGCAATTCTATGGCACACAAATAATTACAGTAAGTAACTATTTTTTAACACAACTGTATACACACAGCCACTTTCTTTTTCATGCTAGTTCCTTCAAAGCAGCCACAGATTTTTAAAGCACTAACTGCATAAGCCTAAAAAGTATCAATAAACACTATTTTTAAAAACATAAGAGAAGGACGAGTTGGAACCCTGTGCTTTAATTAGGTCAGAATTCCTAATTCTATCAGCGTTTTAATGGCAACCTCCATTTCTCTGGTACTTTCTAGGTTAATGAATACTTCACACAGAGTCCCTTTTTAATCCACACAGGTTACCTTCCTAACACCCACCACTCCTGAAAGAGCTGCAGACTTTTGTGATAACTGGCAATACCCTATGTGCTGTAATTCTGGAGATTAAAATCACTGATCTAATAAAAAAAGAAAAATGTGCAGAAATGATGAAAAGAATTGTCTCCCCATTTAAAAAAAACTCAAAAGTTACACATAAAAGTAGTAAGATTTTTATACTCTGCATATAACTAATTGCACGTATGTTTTTTTACCAAATCTCTTGATTCAAAATCTATTTACCTATCATCAAAATTAGGAATCTCCACACTTTCTTAAAGGGTCAAGTAGTTAATATTTCAGGCTTTGAGGGCCACAGGCAAAATAGAGGATATTACACAGGTACTTACATAACCATTTCAAACGTGACCATTTAAAAAGGTAAAAACCACTCTTAGTTCCCAGGCCATTAAAAAAAAAAAAAAAAATGTGGTGGGCCACATTTGTCCCACAGGCAACTATATGCAGTTTGCCTACTCTTGATCTAAGTGAGCAGTGAGTGACTCTTTAGAATTTTCACTCTAAAGTCTCACTCATCTTTCTTTTTCCTTTTTCTACAAACTACTCATATAATTATATTTTTCCTTTAGTAAGGAGGGTTTATTTCATTCTTTACAACTGCTGTAACTATAAGCCACTCAAAGGAATCAATCAGCAACCATTCTCATTGCCTTATTTAACACTCCGCCCAAAACATTTAAGGCATCCTTCAACCTACATGCCAAACTGGAAACACAAATAAAGCTATCCCTTTCAACCAAGCCAGGTGGCTAGGAAAGTAGATTTGGCTTTACCAAATTTTAGCCAATTAGAAGAGCAATGAAATGGGGCACTTATTAGGAGGTTATAAATACAATTTTAACATCTCACAATTGACAAAGAAAGAAACCCACAATACCCAACAAAAACTAGATAAAAAGTAAAGTCAGTTTGAGAAGGCAAAGTGTTTCTTTTAGGCAATGAGGTAATGATGAAGTAAAAAAAGTTGAAAAAGAAGGCTAACTGAACAGATGAAATGGAGAAGGTCCGACTCTAAGCACCTCCAATTTTTCCTTATTCTCTGCTATAAAAATTCACCTATTCCCTAGGAATTCATGGAGCGCCTATATATGCAGTACCATGCTTCATATTTTAAGCAAGTACCTTCATTTTCATGAGCCACACATGGCCTGAGGAGGCCTAGCCCTGGTGCTGCCTTCTATGTGGCACTGTTTAACCTTCCACTGCTCGGTGACCTCATGGACTTACCGTCCCCAATTCAACAGGCCCGGATAAGACGTGGCAAGAAAAAAAAGAGCCTTTTGCATTTTTTCCTCTTTTTGCACTTACAGAGAAAATATCCCTGAGCAAGAAATCAGTAGACCAGAATTCTCGTCTTTTGTCTGTTCAGAGATTTCAGGTTGAAATCCCTGGCTGTTTCAAGGAGTGGTTAGGGACAGATGCCTGGAAGCAGCAGGCCCAATTTTGAATTTTAGATCCATCACTACTTGCTCTGAGAACCTGGACCAGACCCTCTGGGCCTCAGCCTCCTCATGTGAGAGGCAGGAAACCACCACCTACCCTAGAGTATTGTTGGGAGGATTACACAGCACTCCCCGAAAGGTGATTAGCTCATGAGTACCTGGTAAATGTTACCTGTCATCACTTCTTAATCTCTCTGAGCCTCAGTTTCCTCACAGGGTTACCAGGAGCATCAGAGGAAATCATTAAAATGCAATGTGTTCTATAAAGTACAAAGCTTTCTCACATGTACGGTATTATAGCTAATATCCCCATCCAAGACATGCAGGACTCTGTTACAGCTGAGCAACTTCCCATTGCTGCAGCTTGTGAAACACACTCAAGTACCTGCAGTACCAGTGCTTGGAGTACTTTCTCACCACTGGGGTTTTGTTTGTGGTGTACTGTTTCACCAAATGATGACAATGATAAGTTAGGTCAGTTGCCAAAAGAATATTTTTCAAAAAGCAGTCACACCCAAGGTAGAGCAGGAGGACAGAGTCCTGTTAAGAGTCTCTCCCAGCATAACCTCCTGACTTCTCCCCTCTCCCTGGCACTTCCCCATACACCCTTTACCCTGCCACTTTCTCTTCTCACCAGGTTGCAATATGCCTTGAGCCTAATGGCCCCCTGGGGCTCCACCAGTCTCTGTTACTGTAAAAAGCAACCAATTACACTCATTAAAATCAATATGGGGTAAAACCTCGACCATTTCAAATTAGCATGCAGTCTTTAAACTTTAAAGAATGTATTAGAATTTAAAGATAAGGCAAATGCTGCTAAACAGAAATGAATACATTCCCTATGTCATCAGAAATGTGAGGGTAAAAGTTATGAAATCCTGTTTTTAGGATGTGTTGTTAGCAGGGTCCAGAAAAAGTGCTTTTCTGCAGAGATTCTTCATTGGGATCTATCCTGCATTAAATACTTGGAGAAAATGGAACTCAGTGAGAACAAAGGAAATCTGTATCAAGTAGGCATCAGTCAATGAAAAGTCCGTGTAATCTCAAGATACCATATTCAAAATTAAGTGCTTATTCAGAAAAGAAGCATGAAGAAGTATGCAGTTCCTAGGGTCTCCTCCTAAATTATAGTAAGAGTAAGTGACAAGGCAGCCTTTAGAACAATCATATAAACTGGGAGCTTGGTGGTCACAAATAATGAAGTGTGTGTGAAAACAACTACAGTAAAAAGTGACCAACAGTCAGAAATGCCTTGTGCATCTGGGCAGAACTTCTCAGTCATTTCCTCAGCCACATTCTCAACCTTGGCTGGACAGCTCCACCAGGATTTCATCAAACTCAATACATCCAAAGTCTTTCCTCAACCCCAGCCCCTCCTACTGACAATTCTCTCCTGCCCTTGTCCCACCACCTGCCTATACCAGGGCCCACAGTGACTGTCTGCTCCTCACAGCCCCTAGCACTCAGTTCCTGAGTTGCCAAAGTCCTGCCTGCAGGTGGGGATGACCTTGCCCTTCAATTTCTTGGCTACCACCCAGATTCAGATTCTTGTTCACCTGAACAACAACAGTATCCTTCTAACTTATCTCCATGCCTTTATTCTCTTCCTATCCAATCTACTATCAATTAGCACCCGACAATCTTTTCTGATCATGCCATTCTCCAGGGAAAATTCCTTCAAAGGCTGCCCAGAGCACACCAAGTAAAGACCAACTTCCTGTATCACAGGCTCAGAGTCCTCAGTGACCTGACCTCCAACCACTTGTTGAGATTTATTTCCTTTCCCTCCTGACAGGTGGAGTTTCAGCTGCTCCAAACTCACTATGCCCCAAACCCACCACAGTTCCCACCTCTAACACTTGGCTCAACTATCTCTTCTCCAACCATATCTGCGTGTTGAAATTCTTCCTGCCTTTCAAGACCAGCTTTATCATGGAGGAAGCCAGTTGTCAGCTCTCCTACCTCTAAGCTGCACAGCATGTAAGTGACATTCGAGGGCCTCTTCGTGCACCACCCCAATAAGCAGTAGTGTGTAGTGGTGACAAGTGTAGACTCTGGAGCTAGACTTCCCAGGTTCTGATCTTGGCTCCAGTGCTTGATCTGTGACGAGGTACAATTACTTACCTCTTTGTGCCCCATTATCTGTGTAATGGGGATGATGACAACAGTTTTCACTTAGTACAGCACCTGACACAGAATAAGCCTCAATAAGTGTGAGCTGTTTCTCTTATTGCCCATCTGAATCCCTGAACAAGACCACAAACTTGCCATGGATGCTCCCACAGCACCCTTTTATACGGATGTTCAACATGTGCCCAGTGATGTACCACACATTTTGAAAAAAATATAACTTCCAGTTAAGCTTACCCTCAAAGCTACTGCTCCACTCCAAACACAGAGCAATGAGAGAACACAAAGGAATATGGCTCTGTACAATCATTATAAACTTGTCCAATAATGACAAAATAAACCACAGAGCAACTCTCAAGGTATTTTTAAACTATTCTTTCACTCTTTCAAATATTTATTGAGCATCTTGCAGGCGATATTTGAAGTCTGGGAATATTGATGGAAGGTACTGATTATGTTAAAACTTGCTTTATTAAAATAGGGAGCAGTTGTTAGGTTCTATTATATATACGTATATAGGAAAAACTCTTGCAAAAAAAAGGATGTAAAATGTTATGTTTATATGGTCACTTGTGTTTGGGAATATTTTCTGTGATAAGCTTTCTTGGTAGAAATAGAATGTATAATCTGTACAGTCAGATTTAGAAATGACTGCAGCAGCAAAATCATGGCTCAGCCAGCCAAATTGGAGACAAGTGTATGTTAAAGAGAACAAGGCCATTTGGTGTTGAGAGAGTGGGGACTGGGGTGGAGATTGATTATATAGGTGAAGTTTGAGCTGTCAGTAAAAGGCTTATGAGCTCAAGAACTTCTAGGTCATAGACTTTGCCTTGGTGGATCTCCTGCTGGCCTAGGGACAACTTGGATAAGTTGTCCAAGTATACTTGGATAAGTAAACGAGGAGACCAAGAATTCATGTTGCCTTGCCCTCCTCCTCCCTGCCCCCCAACAGCATGGAGGGAAGCCTAGGCCCAGTATCCTGGGGGCTTTACTTGTCCAGGGTTAGTAGCAATTGTGGCTCCCAATGACTTAAGTGTTCTTCTGCCCTTCCTTTCAAAGAAAAGCAAGCTGCCCAAGGGTATTAGCATAGAAGATCAACAAGCATGTCAGCAGAACATATATCCTTTCCCTTCAAACATTTTACAGTGCAGTGAATCCAAAGACTCCTGACTCTCTTCTAAGGATCAGCCAAGAAAACATTGAGGAGAGTGAATATAGGAGGATCCTAGTATGTAAACCCTCTTTTTCTTTAATGAGATCAGTAGTACCTTGGGTACTTGATTACTAAAACCTTTATATGGAACAATATGTCCTCTGTGGAAGAAGCTGGAGAACAAGGTAAACTATTACCACATCAAACAATGTCTTATCAAATCAACCTGTATCAAGAAGCATCAGACGACACTAGTGAGTAATGCCTGCATTTTAGCCAACACTTCAGCTCACATTAGCCTGTCGGTTGTAGTTCTTGGCCAGTAGTTCTGGTCTTCCAAATAAGTTGAGCTCATAATCTTTTTGTTGTTGTTTCCTGCCAGGCAAAGAAGTGGTTTCACCCTCAGCCTTTTCCAGACCACCGAAAAACAACAAGACACTAAAGCAACCCGACCCTTCCCATGTGCAACTCCTGCCAATTCTAAATCTCCTGAAACAATAGGCTAAACAAGGCCAGTATTCTAGGAGATGGGGTTTATATGAGGTCCAACACCTCTGCCTGAGAATTAATCATAAAACCACTAACACTCCATTCCCCAGCATTACACCATTCAGCCCCAACTGGGTTGAATCGTGCAAAATGAAAAAGGAATCAGGAACACTCTGAACTTAAAACCTCAAGTACATTTTAAATCCTGTTTTAGATTCATTTAAATTAACAGAGTTCAGGCGACTTCTTTATTCAAGCTGGGATATTCTTACTGGTTTAATACCAAAAGCAGTCAGCCACATTTTTCCACTAAAAAAAAAAAAATACCCTGACAGAAGAACAAACAGTCTAAAACCCAGTAGAGAATATGGAAACAGCTTACAATAAACTTTACCTTCTAGAATAACTAATCGAGGAAATTACCCAGTTAATTGGCCACGGGAAACAACTATTTGTATATTATTACATATTTTGTAGGTCACAAATTAAAAGCACAATTTTTCTTTTCTAGCATAGCATTTTTCCAAAGTGTTTTTACGAAGAACATCAGTGCAACAAGAGAAAAGCAAGTCAAGTAAGTTTGCAACGCTCTGCCTTCCCCAGGCCCCTTCTTGGAAATAACTGATGCACACTTGCATATGAGAGAGTCTGAGAGTCCTGCAATAAGCTCTATGGAATTCAACATTTTCCCAAGTTCATTTAGCCCTGCAGCCCTTTTTCTCTCATAACACCTAACAATATCCCACAAAACAGCTGTTCTGTGGAGCACACTTTGAGAAAGATTCTTCTAGAACAGGAATATAAGAAATGGTTTAAGAGTGGAGACTGGAGGCAGCCTAATTCAAATACCAGCTTGTTAGCTGTGGGACAATGGGCAAGATTTTTGATGTCACTTGTCCCTCAGTTTCCCCAGGCAAAATGGGCAAAATAATAGCACCTACCTCCTAGGCATGGGCCTTTCCATCTAACAGGAGCAGTTTTCTGAGAGTCTTACATGGCTGGTTCCTTTTTGTCATTCAAGTTCACAATGTCACCCCCTCCAAAGAGCCCTCCCTGACTATCCAATATGAAGTCGACCCCACTCAGCTCACTTGTACTTCATCCTCTTCTTTTTCTCATGATACATCTCTGTTTAACTATTAAACTGCTATCTGTTTCACCCCAATAAAATATAAGCACCATTAAGTCAAATTTTATCAGTTATCATTACTCAAAACCAGATCCTCAATAAGTATTCACAGAATGGATGGGTGGATGGATGAATGGATGAATGAATGAATGAACAAATGAGGTGGTTGTGAGAATTAAATGTGAATCAACGTAAAGCACTCTTCATAGTGCCCGACACATAAACATCTATCCAGATGCTGTTATGAAAACATCTGATGAACTGGTTAATGAACTGGTTAATGGATTCAGAATCATGATTCTTGCACTATTTTTAACTTGCCTCTTCCTAGTGTACTGTGGATAAACATTTCATGGCACTTATTTAGAGGTGTGTTGGAAAATGGACTTTCCGGGATGGGGCGAAGTGGGCAGAAGACCCTGAGAATAGCATTTGCTGATTTCCACATTGTAAATACTCCCACCATGACCAATTTCAAGCTACCAAAATTCCTGGAAATATAACAAATGGCTCTCACAAGCCAGTACACTCTTTCTCTTGGGAAGGGTCCTTTCAGGCCTCCAAATCTTGTTTGTTGAGTTCAAGTTTAAAATGAGATTTTTTTTTTTTTTATAGACAACTTTTTCACACTCTCCCTTCTTGATGAGACAAGATAAGGGCCATCCACTGACTTTGGTCGGGTGCTCAAGGAAACTAGTTGGATGCGTTGGGCTGCGTTTTCTGTATGACTCTCTGTGCACTCTTAGACTAATGTTTAAGGCTCTAAACATGACATATTCATGCCAGACCACTGTGAGGACCAACTAATCTCATAAAACACAAACCAAATTGTGTTTACATTCATTTAAACGGAGATATACTAAAACAGAATCAAGGCACCATCTATTTAAGTGTTACCAGTGAGCAGAATCTATTAAGACTGACTACCTGACCCCAAGATCCCAAAATGGAGTGAGGGTCAATGCTGCAGATAGAGGTTTCTCTGGTATCACAGCCTTACTATACATGAAACATGATCCCTTGGCACCCAAAATAAAGCAGCAGCTTTTTTAAACTATAGCAATCTACGAACCAGTTTTCAGATAACACAATCAAAATTTCAAAATCCACAGACAGTCTACATGCAATGATAACATGCCAGTAATCACTGCTTCTCTTCTGTAAACTAAATGGAAAGTCTATGGAGTAAGACAGGAAGAGATTAGTTTCTGCTCCACTGTATTAGCTATCTATTGCTGTGTAACAAATTATCCCAAAATTCAGCAGCTTAAAACAACACACATTTATTATTCTCACAGTTCCTGTAGAGCAGGAATCTGGGCACAGCTCAGCTGGGTCCTCTGCTTCACTGTCTCTCAGAAAGCTGCAACCAAGTTGTCAGCCCAGGAGCTGAAGTCTCGTCGAAAGATTCGACTGGGGAAAGATCCACTTCCAACCTTACTAAGTGATTGTTGGCAGTTTTCAGTTCTTTGTGGCTGTTCGGGTGAGGGTGTCAGTTCCTCACTGGGTGTCAGCTGGGGGTTACCCTCAGTTCCTTACCACACGGGCCTCTGCCACATGGTAGCTTGCTTCATCAAAGCATGCAAGGCGAGAAGGCCACAGGGTGTACTAACAAGATGGAACTAACCTAATCATGGAAGTGACATCGGCATCCCATTACCTCTGCCATTCTATTGTTTAGGAGCAAATCACTAGGTTCAGCCTAAACTCAAGAGAAGAAGATTACATAAGGATATGAATTCCACAGTCTTGGAATACAGATGGGAAGACCAGGCCCAACAAAACATATCTTTAAGCATCTCAATGTGAAACCAAGCCATTTGCCTTCCCAAACATGTAGCTAAGGTCTCATGAAAACAAAACCAAGGAGAATAAGCATGGAGGATATTAAGTCTGAAGACACAAAAGTCTACTCAAACGTTATAAGCAAATACAGTCTATATCAGAGAAAACTCCTGGGAGCACCTGCATTACCAAATCCCAACATGAAAGCCATGTTTTCTGAACAACCAAACAAATGACTCACTGGAAGCACTGCCCATCCAAAAAGGTACATAATGCCAAGAAATCTAGTTTGGTCTAAAAGCAAATATCTTTTCGAATTTTTATTTATGGCTGCAGAATATTTTGAAAATATACTTAATGCCATTTTATTGCTTTCTGTTTTCTGTGAGATCTGTGTCTGCCACAGCATTTTGCCTACATGGCACTATTGAGATCCACATCCACCATAGTAGCAAGGAACTGTTATAAAAATTTCAAACCTTGGCTGTCACCCACATTCTTTCTAAGATCTATCCGACTACATATTCTCAGATATCTGAGCCTCCCAACATTCAATGGTGGTGGCAAGCCAGAGAGGCTGCCTCTGAGAAACTTCAAATGATTTAACTGAGTGCAAAACACACTCTCAGAAAACTTGGAACACTCTGTCCTTGGAACATTCATGTCTCTCTGTCCATGAATGTAAATGCAGGCAAAGACTATCTAAACGTTCAAAATTGGTCTGCACATTTTTCCATTCTTTCCAGAAATATCCTTAGGCTTTACTTTCTGAAAACCCCACCCCCAATTCAGCTATAAAAGTATTTACGCTCATTGTTTTGCTAATCACCTATTCATTTTGCTCCTTTAAAAAGAGGATACTTAATAAACATCTAAAATTTAACCAGTACTGCATTTAAAAGGCCCTGAAACAATGGCCATCTGTAGGAAAGCAATTGTAAACCACCTTAGAGTTGACATGTGCTGCACACACTTGGGTCCTGAATACGTGTTGAATCATAATGGAACATACGTGTGGTGGGCAGAGGAAAAAAAGACTAATGCGAAATTCCAGTTTAAAGGTGATAAGCAGACAGGAAGGTTATAAAACAGATGACAACAGCAATTTGGTTAAGGCTACAGATAACTTTCAACCTGTGGTAATAACTTGATAAAATATTTAACGTATTTTAACTTGTAAAATACGGCTTTGGGAAAATAAAGTGAATGTCCTTACCTCTCTAAGATGTATGTTTTCCTTCTCTTTCTGGTCTAAAATCACTTCCAAGTGGCTGACTTGAGACTCAGCCTCTGCCATTCTACGTGTCCGTTCATTGTCATCCTCAAGACTTTTGGACGGCAAACCTTTACTTTGCAACATCTCAAGAAGCTTTTTAATCGACTCATCTCGGGCATTGAGGGTCTGTTTCTGTGTTTCGATTCTCAGCTCCATTTCCTCCAAGGTCTTCCTCAATAGGAACAGTTCCTTAGCCTGTCTGTCATGCTCGGCTTGGAGCCGCCGGAAGTTCTCCTCCGTCAGTTCGATGGTAAAGTGCTCTGCTCCTCGGTTGCCACTCTCTTGCTGCAGGAGGTGGTTGAGGTCTCTCTGGGTTCGCAGCTCATCCTGAAGGGCCTGGATTGTCAACTGCAGGTGCTGTGATGAGAAAGACGGAGCAGGAGAGGAGAAAGAAGGGGGAAAAAGTCAATGGACATGCCAAACGCTCTTTGCTGCTACCACACTATGAAGATGGAATGTTAATCATGAGGTCCAGAGGGCCAGCCGTGAAGTCCTCCAGGGTGACTTCAGAAGCATGGGACAGCACATGGAGAGGGGGAATTAATTCAATGATGCTTTCTGAATGTCTTAAGAGACATACATAGAAACAGTATATTAGTGTCAGTCACAAGGTAAATTATACATCTACAGGGTTTTAATTTAGGAGTGGAAAGGGTTAGAGGGAAGCTTTCACAAACACACCTTCTTTACACCCACAATGCTCCAGACTCAGTATTCCTTGTTTTCTAAGGTGTTCTTTATTCTACTATCCATTATTTTCTGTGATTAAGTGCATGTCCATTTAAAAATAAAAATAATAGCATCCACTACAAGTAGACACAAACAAGGACTTTATTTTTACAAATAAAGCTGTGAACAGGTTTAGTAAACAGGATTACTGCATCTGCAAGCAAAAGGGAACAAATGCAGACAGAGACACTCAAACACACAAGGGGGTGAGGCTGTACAGAGCAAAACAAACGAGCTGCAAAGAGTGGACAAACCTTGGTTCTTCTGGCATCCAGTAGCTGAACAGCATGGGAAATGAAAGAAAAACGAAGCAAAAATCAACACAAAGAAAAGTCCAGTGCAAGCAAAGGATATTTAACAGAAAGAACTTAATCAACACAAAGTACCTTCACAGAGAAAAAAAAGAAAAAAGAACAACGGTTTCTTACTGCAGCAAAGACCCATAAGCTACACAGAATTTATAGCACTGATGCTTGATAAACGTGATTTTAAAAAAGAAAAAAAATGAGGTTTATTCCACCTTTTGTCTTCCTAAATCTCATTGACCCAAGAACCCAATATCTTGGTTGTATTACCAGGGAGGAAAGCACAGCACTCCAGAAGTACCCACATGTCATTCCAGGTCACCATTTTAGCCAAAACCAGAGTGAAAGTGCCAGAGAAACAAAATAGTTACCACTTGTGAGAAAAGAAACCCTTGCATGAAGACAGGTGGTGAATTCAGCAACACTTTCCCAACAGGGGCAATCCCCAGGCTGATCAAAGCAGGCAGCCATAAGCTGAAGGCATCTCTGTCCTAGGAAGAAACCAAGGGGCTTCCAAAACACAGTTACTCATCCATTCACCAAACACATTCTCCCCATGCAGACCAGACACAATGCTAAGTACGGGAATCAAGATGGACGTAAGGCATAGGTCCTGCCTGAAAGGAACTCACAGTATTGTAAGGCATGGATAATACTATGTCTAAGTTACATAAATACTGGAGCAGTCCACACTGGGAAATCCTTCTGAATTCCCACAGCTGACACCCAGAGGGGTTGAGATTTTTCTGAGTGGGGGCTGTACCCAGAAACTAGCACCTAGTGATGCATTAATTAAACCCTTCGTTGGTATCCACTTCAACTTTCCATTTAGGAGCATCCAATGAGAAATTCCTAGAGCACAAGGAACAAATACTCTCTCTCATTTGTGTGCCACAGCGTCTCCCAGGGTACTGAATGCAGAGTAAGAAACTGGTATGTATTTAATGATGGTGATTATAAATTTTTAAAAATATAACTCACCCCTGTCAAAATTACTATAAAGTAAAATTAAAATTCAGTGCTTTTTAGTATAGTTACAAAGTTCTACAATCATAAACACAATAAATTTTAAAACATTTTCATCACCCCCAAAAGAAACGCTGTACACTTTACAAGTCACCCCCCCATCTTCCTCCCTACCCTCAGGCCCTAGCAACAACTAGTTTACTTTCTGTCTCTATGGATTTGCCTATTCTGGACATTCCACACCAATGGAATCACGCAATAAGTGGTTTCTTTCACTTAGCATGTTTTCAAGGTTAATCCATGTTGTAGCACGGATCAGTATTTCACTCATTTTATAGATGAATATTATTCCATTATAGGGACCTACCACATTGTATTTATCCATTCAGCAGTGGATTCATACACAAATACTCAGAGCACCATTATTCATAATAGTCAGAAAGTGGAAACAAAACATATATGTCAGTCAACCGATGAATGAGTAAATAAAACGTGGTATATGCATACAATGGAGTATTATTTAGCCATACAAAGCAATGAAGTACTGATACACACTGCAACATGGTTGAATCTTAAGAACACTATGCCATGTGAAAGAAGCCAGTTACAAAAGACCGCATGTTATATGATTACACAGGAAATATCCAGAATAAGCAACTCCACTGACAGAAAATAAATTGGTGATTGCTGGGGGTGTTGGGGGGAATGCAGGATGACTACTAAAGGGTGTGGTAGTCATCCTTCCATCCCTCATTTGGGGGATGATGAAAATGTTCTGGAATTAGACAGTCATGTTGGTTGCATAACTTTGTGAATATACCAAAAACCAATGAAGTTTACATGTTAGATGGGTGAATTGCATGGTACATAAATTATATCTCAATAAAGCTGTCAAAAAAAACATGAGGTGGGATTGTAAGGTAACGTGACCTTCCTCCACCACCCCCCATCCCTAAACCACAGCAAAGTTCACAGGAGTATCAACCGTCTTCAGCCCATTGATGTGGCTGCTGCCAAGCCTCTTGGGACTGTGCAACTGTCTTCAAGTCATTTAAACATTCTTGACAACGGCAAATCTTTGTCCTTTGAAAGTGGCTTGGATTTCTGAGACGATCCAAGTTTATTTGGAGACAAACACGATGAATCAGGATGATCAGACTACAAATCATCTTTTCTGAGAGTGACCAAAAATAAGACTGGATTTTTTATGTAGGTAATAAACTACTAGCCAGAAGGGAATTCCCCCCCTCCCCCGCCAAAAAAAAAAAATTGCCGAAGTGCTTTGAGCAAAGACAGCAACACTGGAAGATAACTCTGTTAAGGCGGCTGCCCCGTTGGATGGGCAAGTTGCCTATTGCCCTGATCCTTTGTTTCCAAACCCGCAAAATGGGACTAATCATAATGCCTACCTCATAGAGTGCCTGTGAGGAATAACTAAGATAATGCATCAAGTGCCAGGTTTGAGAGTGAAGGGAAGGAGTAAGTTCGGTAGAAAGAAAGGAAGGAAGAGAAGTAGAAAAGAAGAATGAGAAGGAGGGCTTCCCTGGTGGCACAGTGGTTAAGAATCCACCTGCCAATGCCAGGGACATGGGTTCGAGCCCTGGTCAGGAAAGATCCCACATGCCACGGAGCAACTAAGCCCGTGCGCCACAACTACTGAGCCTGTGACCTAGAGCCCGCGAGCCACAACTACTGAAACCCGTGCGCCTAGAGCCCATGTTCCGCAACAAGAGAAGCCACTGCAATGAGAAGCCCGCACACCGCAACAAAGAGTAGCCCTCACTCGCCACAACTAGAGAAAGCCGCGCACAGCAATGAAGACCCAGCGAAGCCTAAGACAATTAAAAAAAAAAGAAAGAAAGAAAAAGAAGGAGAGAGAAAAAGAAAAAGGTGAGGAACGGAAGGGAAAAAAATCACTCAATTTATCCGTTCAGTGTGCATTTACCCAGTGTCTTCCTCATACTGATGAAATTTTTAAAAAAAAGAAAAGAAAGGAAAAGAAGTGGTCCATGCTCCCAATCCATGTGGACAAGTAAACCAATAGTAGCAATACGACATAAGTCATAGCCAGGTGGCTAGAAATGCAGAGAAGGTGTAACCCAGGCTACAGACGTGTAAGAAAATAACCCCCCAAACCAACAGCTACCACTGAACTATGTCTTGAAGAATAAATGAGAGTCAACTTCGTGAAGAAAGATGGAAAGAGTAGAGAAAGTACAAAAGCCTAGAGGCAAAGACAGACTAGACCTATTAATGAACAGTAATAGCAAAAATCTGTAGAGTGCTTCCACACTCCAGGCCCAGTTCTAAGCATTTTTAATCTTTACAACCACCCAGTGAGACAGCCACTGTTATAAACTCCATTTAACAAATGAGAACATGAACACACAAAGTGGTTAAGTAACCTGTACTGTTACCCAGCTAGGTAAGTGGCACAGCCAGGTGTTCATCCACAAAGTCTGACCCCAACACCCCTGCATGAACCACTACACAACCTGACCTCTGAATTGGTATAAATACTTCAGGATGGCTGAAAAAAAGAATACGGAGGTGGGCAGGAGTGGTGAGAGCAGACAGGCAGGCAATTATGACAGTTATAGCAATTCTCAAAATTAAAAATTAGCCATCCTAACCAACCTATTCCTCAGAGGTTGTCATGATGGATACTTCCAGTTTGTACACTAAGAAAATTTATTTTCCAGATAATCATTTTATTAGTCACTGAATGACTTCAGCATGACCAAACACAATCTGATAATCAACCTAAAATTTAGTGTTCAAAAATTTCTCAAACCCATATGTCATTTAGTTTTCATTCTCTTTTAAGATATTTAAATTAAGCAGGAATCTCCTTGTTCCTAAAAATCGATTCTTGAGCAAAATTAATGTGCCTTATAGAACACTGATCATCCTTCTGCTTCAGAGGATGGGGAGAGATTTTAAAACACTCTTTTTCTCTCTCTCTCTTGCTCTCTCTCCCTCCGCTTTCTCTCCCCTCTTCATTGTCTTACTTTTAAGAGAGTTAACTCAATCAAGTTTCAAAAATTATTTACCAGATACTCATCTCTAGTTGAATACTTAACATAGACAATTTCAATTTTAAAATATAATAAACAGTACTTTCAATAAATAACCCACTGAAAATAATATTCTCTCTGTCTGTTTCCTTATTTGTAAAAGTGAGAGTAGTAATTCCTACTGCATAAGGTTATTTTAAGGATTAAGTGAGTTAATACATATAAAGCTCTAGAAAGTACTAGGTAGACAGTAATCAATTATATCAATCAGGATAGGCTAGAGTATGCTGTGACAACAGTACAAAAACCCACATTCTGAAAGATGAAACCCACCTGACATGCTGATGGCATGGAATCAGAATTCTGAGAACTCACAGAGGCCTTAAAGATTAGCTTGTTAACTTCATTTTACAAATGAGAAAAATCAGATCCACACAGGTTAAATGACAGGCCCAAGAGCACACAAACACACTGCTAAAGCCAGAATCTTTCTGGGGTCTTGGACTCCATTCTGGTATGAATTCTAATAACCCTAAGAGTAGACCAAAAGGGGTGGCTCTCCACTTTGACAACTTAGGAAATAGCAGTGGTGTCTCATATGGATGAGAGAGAACCTAAATCATTTCCTATCTCTCATTAGGATAAGAGATAACCTAAATCATTTCCCCTCTGCATTACTGGTCCCATCAAATAGTTAAATAGCATGGGACACTCCAAGGATAATTTACTGAGACCTCCTTTCTAAGTCCTTGCAATTAGTAATAGCTACTGAGTAGCTATTAGAAGACAAGCTCAATTTAAAAAAATTCTCTCTAAAAGATCAACATACAACAGTACAAGTGAAAACTCTGGCAAAGCCAAAGCACTTTCTCTAAGGGTCAAAAGATTTTTAAAAAATTTTTAAAAAGATGCACAGGTTTCAATCTCCCCGCTTCCTTGATTATTCACATCCTTGGAATTGAATCGTCTCCCACTTCTCAACCACGAAAGCACATTTCTTTTAAGGCAGCCACTTAAACTTCACTGGATCAATAATCAAGAGCATTCATTTCAGTTTGTTACCTACATCAGGTACCTACAAACCCGCAACTTGCAAGGATGTGTCCAGGAGCCATCTCTCTGGAACCTCCCAGTCATCACTGTGGTCTCAACTTCCCAAAGCCTCAACCACCCTTCTGTTGCTTCCATTCCACTGCATATTAGGAGAGAGAAGCCCTTCCAATGTCCACCTGCATCGGAAGGGGACATCACTAGGTGATCCAACCTCATGCCTGGGTCCCAATCAAAATTCTATCCACTTGGCACTTATGGCACAGGTGAAACAGGTGGCAAAACACCTAATTCCCTTCAAGCACAAAAGTGAGTCTATGGTTGGATGAATATTCAGAAAGCTTTTTACTCCCCACCCTGATTGTGGGATCATTCTCCAGTTGTCCTCAAACAATCAAAGCTGAAAAGGCAAACTCCCTTATCCACAGCTGACCACTGAGGACACGACAGAAGAAAGCAAAAGCAGCTGTGACAACAGGCATCCAGGCTCCTCTCCGCAGTCACTCTGTTAGGAGTGAAAACAGAATGCATCATATTTATCCTGATACCTGGCCTTTAACCCAGTTCTTTTTCATCTTTTCCCCCCACAATTAATTACATACTTTGAACTCTGTCCTGGAAAAGGCTTAACCCCACCTCCAGTCCACGGAAGGAAAAAAGTTTAGAATCATTGCTCTGTCTGTTAAACACAGTTAAACAGAATGGGAGCTAAAGAGATGAGTCCGTCCAATTGATTCCAAGTCTCAGACAATAAAGGAGGTCATAAGGACTTCTGTTTCTGGTGTTATGACAGGCTAATTTTCTGATAGGACCTCCTAGTACTCAACAGTCGGATAAAGGCAAATATATCTTTCAAAGCATTGCTGTGCTCACAAAAAAGCAAGGGAAACCTCCAAGAAAGAAAGAGAGAGAAAGTGAGTACCTCAAGGGCAGATTCTGGGCCAAATTTGTATCATTCCCCCTACTCTAGCACATAATAGGTACGCAATAAATAGCGAGTAAAATATGGACAGAAAGATGAAGACCAGAAAGGAAATTGTTCACTCAAAGGTCAGCACAGGGAAACTGTGAGGGAGAACGGCTTCCATTCTTTGCTTTGCTGTTGTTAGCCTGGGGGTTGGGGGAGAGTTGCAGACAGAGGGGAGAGTAGGAAGAGTATCCTTGGCCTCAGATTACTCTGTCCTGTTCTCTCCCCCAAAATTCAAAATTCCTCACGTCCACCAGCCCACTCATCTGACAATACTCCTCCAAAGCTGCCAGAACTATGTCCACTTCACAAGAGAATAAATTGAACTGGCTTAAGGGATTCTACTGCAATCACATCGTTAGCAACCATGGTCCAGGGTCTAAAATAGACATTTCCTCCAGCCAATTCTAAAGTCTCTCCTGCTCTAAAAATACTATAGAACTTCATTTTACACAACTCTTATAGGCTTCCATAGTCACTTAATTTTGAAAAAAGGAGAACAATGAAAATATAAGAAACTAAGGCATACTTGAGTTTATATGGAAAAGGGGGGGAAATATACTTTGCTTTAGCCAACGTTTAGGAGACTGACTTCCAATAGCTACTGGAGTCAGAATCTAATCCAGATTTCAGAATGTCTGAAACACAAAAAAGGTAAATAGAATGAAAATATAATTACATATGTATGATGTGCATGGAACACACAATTATTTAAGTAGGGACTAGCCAGATGTTTAGAATCTACTGTGTCTTATCCCCAAACATGGAAAATATGAGTTCCTGGCAGATTTGAAAAAATTTGTGACCTTAAGCTCTTTTCCACACTATGGGGAAAAAACAAAAAATGATAAAGTTTTGTACTACAAAGCAGTTTAGGGTTTCATTGCTATGAAAACCGTCTCTGAGCTTGATAAAAATATGAATTGGCTTATATCCAAAAGTCTTGAACTTTTTAAAAATAAATCCATACTCCTTCTCAAGCAAGGGCTTAACATACTCTTTCAAAGAAAAGAGAATCTCTTTGCAGACAACTTGGCCTGCTCTACTTCTCCTATGACTTTATTTTCCTATTTATCATTTTCCAGCTTGTCTCAAATCAAATATTAAGGGCAGGTTCTCTGATTCCTTTTTCCATAATCCTGCGTGCAGGATGTGCAGCATTCCTCGTGGCTTCAAACCTTCCATGGGCTGTGTCATGTGTGTGAAAAGACACACAGCAGGCATTGGCTAAAAACATGTGGCCCCAGTGGACTGTTCAAAAGTTGCTCTGCTGAGAAAAGTATTAAAAATTAATATGTAGGGCTTCCCTGGTGGTGCAGTGGTTAAGAATACGCCTGCCGATGCAGGGGACACGGGTTCGAGCCCTGGTCCGGGAAGATCCCACATACCGCAGAGCAGCTAAGCCCATGCGCCACAACTACTGAGCCTGCGCTCTAGAGTCCGCGAGCCACAACTACTGAAGCCCACACGCCTAGAACCTGTGCTCCGCAACAAGAGAAGCCACCGCAATGAGAAGCCCGCACACTGCAATGAAGAGTAGCCCCCGCTCACCGCAACTAGAGAAAGCAGCACGCAGCAACAAAGACCCAACGTAGCCAAAAATAAATAATAAAATAAATTTATTTAAAACAAAAAAAATTAATATGTAAACATATGGTCTAGGCTTTCTCCTTTAGGGTAGAATAGGCACATAGCTAATAGAGACTATTGATAGGTGATTTTTTTAAAGCACCAAAGCACCAGTATCCTGGGATCCTCACACAGATGCACTATCCGTGATAACTGCAGAATCCACTTTGGTTGATAAAATGTGACATTTTGCCAAAATTCATAATACTAAGAACAGTATACATGCGAAAGCCCTCGGCAGTTGCTTTTGTAAGTGAGGAGTTCTGGTTTTCATTACAGACCAATACTATAAGGTGGCACAGTATTGGAATACTGTACTGAGCTGAGAGTTAAGGACTTAAGTTCTAATTCCAGCTTTGCTACTAACCAATTACATGATCTGGATAAAATCACCAAACTTGTCTGGGCTTCCAAGAGCAGTGGTGATGAGCAGGGTTTTGAATCCTGTAGCTACCTATGACAGCCTATGTCACCTTGGACAAATTATTTAAGTACTGTGAACATCAAATTATTCATCCATAAACAGGAAATAATCATCATAACTAACTTACAGGATGTGCACAAAGACAACATGAGACGCTCATCAAAGTGAACAAGTTCCCATAAAGCATGAAGCACAGGTCCTGGCACACAATGAGTGCTCAATAAATGTTCACTGCTGTCATTGCTGTTGAGACAGTGGTGGTGGCTAGAGGTCCAGAATTAAAATGTGTCTCCTTCCTCCTCTCATTGAAAACAAATAAACATAAATTTCTGACCATCAAATACATGCAACAGTGGGAAACAAAATGCTAAGTACTCTGGCATTTTTTAAATAAGGGAAAACAGGAAACAGTTGTTTTAAGACCAACTCAGAGACGGATAGAACTGATTTCCTATTAACTTGTCTATAAATAACTCTTTAAGCGGCTCTAGGGAATACCAACGATTTGTTTTGAAGGTCAGGGTTCTTTCCCTACTATTATCCAGTAATATATAAGCAGCTAAAAGACAGTGGCATCCCCTGATGTTGACACTGCTCAACCTGTTACAGGTAAAAAAAAAAAAAGATACAAATTTAAGAAATACTGATATTTTTTAAATGTGTTTAGAGAAGCAACCCCAAACATGCAATCATAAAAATGATGGTTAAAATTGGAACTTTTCCAATTATTAATAGCCACAGCCACATGCAGTTAGTGGATAGTTCTTTCATTTTAATTGTTTAGCAAATCGCAGTGTAAATGACATTTAAAAATCTTTACTGCAATTTCCTTCCCCATCACCTCCTCTTCACCCCCAACGTGTTCACTTAACAAAACTGCTTACCACCTAAGTATTTCTAAAAAAAGTAAGAGGACCTAAATTAATATCATTGCAAATAGCTGGGTGGCAAGCATTGAACTACTAATTTTTCCCTACTCTGACCACATGGTTTGCTCAGTCAAACTCTAATCCTTGTTATTCAAGTTTTCATGAGGAGAGATTCTTCCTAAGCACTCTCCTGCTTCTCTCTGCTTCTTGAGTCACTCCACCCCTGGGAAGGGGGGATAACTGACCTCCATGCTACTCAAAATGTGACCCTTGGACCAGCAACATCAGCATCACCTGGGATCTTGTAAGAAAGGTGGAATCTCTGCGGGGGGGGGGGGGGTGGTGGTGTGATGAACTGGGAGATTGGGATTGACATGTATACACTGATGTGTATAAAATGGATGACTAATAAGAACCTGCTGTATAAAAAAATAAACAAAAGAAAAAAAAGCAACATGACTAAAAAAAAAAAAAAAAAAAAAAAAGAAAGGTGGAATCTCAGGTCTCACTCAAACCTGCAGAATCAGAATCTGCATTTTAACAAGACTACCAGGTAATCTGTAGGCACATAAAGGTTTGAGAAGTACTTCTCTGGACTTCAAGAAAAAGTTTCAGCTCTGTTATTGCTTTAAGAGATTTTTGGTCATTGAAAGGTGGGGAAGGAAAACATCATGAAAATAGTACTGTAGTACAGTCCTAAGGAGCACACTGAAAAGTCAGTTTGTGTGATTAATAAAAACTGAGTAAACTATGAGTAGTGCCCCTTAATACAAGACAATACTAGATAAAATAGACAGAGGGTCATTCATTCATTCATTCATTCAACCTTAATTGAACTATGTGCTCTCTGACAGGCATATACACTAAGTTTCCTTTCCAAGTTAAAAAAGAAAGCCTGCCAGGTTAAATATAAATAAATATACTTATTATTATATACATAATATCTATTTTATTATATATAAAATATGTTACAAACATTATATAGTATATGATTATACATTATTATATATGCTGTTTATTTTTAAATGATATATAATATCTGAATTTTAATTCTATACCATTATTTTTGTTATTGTTATTTAAAAGTCAATCTGAGGGAACCTTTAAAGACTCATCTAAAATGCCAAGTACTAGGCTTTACATTCAACTATTTTATTCATTTTTACTTTTAAGCAGCATATCCATGCTACTGTGCTCTCGGTGGAACTTTAAGTGACTGCGAAAACCATGAGGAGTCTGAGATGAACCTTATTTTACAAACTATAACTGGAACAGTACATAGGGAAAATGTGAACATACTGGGTCCTAAGTAGCCTAATCACTTAAACTCCCTAAGTTTTTCCATTTTATTAAAAGGCCTACATCTTCATTTCTTTCTCTGGTGTAAAGGTAAGATTACTACTGTATCCACACAATGCCTATGATCTTTAATATTTTATATACATATATACATTTTATATTATAACAGAGAGAATGAATATACCATATCCCATAAATAAAAATATGGCCAACATACCATAGGAAAGTAAAATGAAGAGACAAGAAAAAAACTAGAAGAAAATACATCAAAATGATCATTGCTGGGGGAGAGGGGAATAAAGACTGACTACTAAAGGGTATGGATGGGATTTTGGGGGGAGGTGATGAAAATGTTTTAAGTGAATACAGTATAAATCACCAGATTGTACACTTTTAAAGGGTGAATTTTTATGATACATGAGTTATACCTTAATAAAACTGTTAAAAATGACAGCAGGTGGGAGCATTATGGAGGCCTTCTGCAAATATTTTTTCCAAGAATAATTTTTGAATGCCTACTGCTATAGATTGAATGTTTAGGTCCCCCCAAAATTCTTATGTTGAAACCTAATCCCCAGTGTGATGGTACTTGGGGAGGTGGGGCCTTTAGGAGGTGATCAGGTCTTCAGAGTAGAGACCTCATGAATGGGAATGCTGCCCTTATAAAAGAGGTCTGAGAGAGCTCCCCCGCTCCTTCTACCCTGTGAAGGCACAGTGAGAAAACAGCTGCCCATGAACTAGGAAATAGGCCCTCACTAGACACCAAATCTGCCAGCACCTTGATCTTGGACTTCCCAGATTCCAGAACTGTAAGAAATAAATGTTTGCTGTTTCTAAGCCACCTGGGCTATGGCATTTTTTTTTTTTAGCAGCATGAATGAAACTAAGACACCTGCCATGTGCTCATCACTGCTAGATTAGTTAATATTCTTTGAGTTCCAAGCAACAGAAACTGATCTGGCCTACCTTAAGCCAAAGAAGAGAATGTACGAGAAAGATATCAGGGTATCTCCCTGAATCAAAACAGCAATTGTGAAAACAAAACCCAGGAAAAGAAACAAGCAGTACACAACAGGAATCTCTGCAAGAAGCTGTGACTTGGTTTCAACAATTCTTTGCTCCAAATTGTAAATACCCAGGACAGAAGACAAAATGATCCTGGCATGGGCCAGGTGTCCACCATGAATCAATCAGTTGTGGCAGGTGACACTGCTCATCAGGAGCTACTCAAAAGAGAAGCATATTTGTTTAAAGGTGGGCAGAGACCCCAAGAAGAATCTATCAATACTACAATTGCTGTTATAATTAAAGAAGCAAAATATGAACAACATAATAGTGCTATAGTTATGTTTATTCAGGGCAAGGAATTCCTAAACGGCAATATATACAAGACTTGGGTGATCTCCATGGTACAAACATAACCATGCCAATTCAAGCTTCTGACATCCAACAACAGACATGAGTTAAGAGACTGGAAAACTTAGAGAACTATAGACTTCTGGGAGGAAATAAAGGAATAATTAATTTGACAGTGAAAGTCCTAAATATTTGATTGAGAATAATACTCCCAATTAATAACCCTGTCTTTGATGTCAAACAGTTTGGGGTCAATCTCCAGCTTGGGCACTCACTAGCTGTGGGGTCAATCAGATCACTCACTAGCTACAGGGTCCCACAGCCTTGGGTGGGCAGTGGGACCCTAACAGGTTACTTCTGTTCTCTAGATTTCACTTTCTATCTCTTTTAAAAGCTCCTAATAATACAAACATCTCACAAAACCATGATAAAGTTAAACAGATAATGCATATTAGATACTTATCAAGTCCCACTCCAGTCCACAGGAAGCCATCATTTTTAAAAGCCGTTGTTATGAATATACAAACCCAAAATGTAATGGAAAGAAACAATAGTAGAGTGGGGTCGGGGTGGGGGGGTGTGTGTGAAATTATGTTTGGCTGTGTCATACACAAATAAAACCTTTAACCCAGAGGAAATTTTTGGCTTGGCCACTTCAGATGCTAACCTTTCAATATCAAATAAAATACTCTGAAAGAATAACCCTAGATTTTTCTACAAGCTGGTATATGCATTTCAAAAAGACAGCAAATATTTAACAACAGAATCACTGAAGATTAGTGATGAAAGGGATCAGAAGAATAATTATTTTTGCTTCATTTTATAGGAGGATAAACTGAGGCCCAAAGAGAGGAACCACTCCTCACCCAAAGTCACAGCAGAGATGGCAGCACTGCTAGCTGTAAAGCCCAGACACCAAACTCACAGCACATTGTTTTGTCCTGGTCTTTCCCTTATAGCCCCATGCACCAGTCTTATTTGGTCACCAAACTGCAGAAGGATCCCATTACCACATAATTAGTGTCAGGCATGTGCAACAGCTACCACGAGCCAGATTTCCACACTGGAGTCAAACATGTCTGGCCCAGACACATCCCTTCCACCACATACCACCAATGGTGCAGCTGCCGTAACCACACTCCATACCCCAGTGGCTCTAGGACTTCAGGAGTTGGAACAGATGATTAATTCCAACCACGATGAAGTAACTCTTCTCTCTGAAAGGACTTCTTAAAGAATACCTTAAGAGAACTTGAAAAGATTTAGCATTCTTCCACCTGAGAGCTTCAGGACTTTAAAAAGTGTTTAGAGGAATTTCCCCCCCAAAAAATGTGAGATATATGTCAAGAATGAAGGGGCCACTTAGGAACCTGGAAAATATAATGATAAGTCACAGGAGATCCATGTTATCATTGAGAAAGCCAAAGCAAAAACCAGAAAGAAGGAAGGGTTCTTTTACAGATACCATCACTGGAAGAATATGTTATATGGCTGAGAAATAAGATCCCTCAATACCAATCCTGAATAATATCAATTTGAGGTTATTTTTATTTTATCTGGATAATTCTATACATATTATTAATAACAAAAGTTTTCCCTAGCAAAAACTCAGAAACCCATGTAAGCACATTCATGAGCATATGGATACATTTCATATGCTTTAAAAGCCCTTCTCAAATCTTTAAACCAGTGAAAGTGAATAGAAGTGTCTCCAAAAGAATAGTAAAAATTATTTTTAAACAAGGACTTGCAAAGTACTTTTTTCATCCCTGGATATTTATTTTGTTTTATAATTCATTTGAGACTTTTAAAGTTGGGAAGGGAGGAAAACGGCTTTCAAATTTGAGTCTGGAACAGAGCTAACCTATCAAGTCCAACAGGGATATAAAGAAAGTGTGTCCAACAGTGCAGACACTGCCGGTGCCCTGAACAAAAGCATTATTGAATGGAAGAAGAATTTAAATTGAAGCAAGTCCGAATGTAAAACCTTAGTAACTCCAAGTCCTACTGCCATTTTTCCTAATAAGATAAACTATTAGTTCTGGGTTACATAAATTTCAACATACCAGAGCCCTCAGCAAGTTACAGGGAGGCCAATGGCTCTCTTGAATCCATGCATCTGCACATTATTTAAAATGCATGATTATCCCTCTCACCATCATTTGAGTCCTTAGCTGTGGAGTAGAAAAAGGCTGCTGTACAAAACCAATGAAGACGGGGGCCTATGAAATGAGTGGAACTTTTTGCTGTATCTTTAAAGTTTTGTTTCTTTAGTTAAAAAATCCAAAGGGAAATAAGAGTGGAAAGAATTGCAGGCTTTATGGTTTTAGAAAGGAGGAAAAAATAAACATAGGATGAGTTTACAGTGTCTGCAAAGAGACTCCTCACTTATTCCTTTAAATAAGCTTTTAAGTCACCTTTTAAAGGGGCAAGGAAAATTCTGTTATTAGAGGAGTTACTGAAATCTAGTGTGGATTTCAGTTAAGTGCCCGAGTCCTGGACTCAAGCGAGAACTGGATTTACCACTGTTTATGTCTATACTGTTTAATCTCTGGCAAATAATTTGCCCTCAGTTTCTTCCACTGTAAAATGAGGATGACACACTTGTAGTTGTGAATAATTTTATATTTATGTATATATGTAAATGTATATATACTTATATCTATATATGGCTACATATATAGCTTAGTACAGTTTATGAATTCAATAAACAACCTCTCTTCATGTTACAATTACTATTAATAGTGAAAACCACCATTTTGCTAGAAAGTATCTTTAAAGGTTATTTAGCAATTCATTCAATAAACTCTAGGCAAGATAACATTTATTTACTTCCTCAGAAAGAAGTCTTTTTTTTTTGAAAGAAGCTTTTTTAAGGATGCTAACACAATCTTCCATCAAATCCGCTATCTGTCTTCCTTCATTTGAGTCCAGTCAGAGAGTCTGCGGTCATTAATTTCTGCCACAGCCACTCCCAGGCAACATTCACTCAACTCACTTTTACTGAGCATTGATTCAGTGTGATAAGCACTATGCTAAGGCACTGAGGATACAAGGTCAGATAAAGCACGAGACGTTGTCCTTGGCCTTGAGAAGCTCTTAGTCAAGAGAAAGTGACAAATGTGTAGACCAATAATCAGGACAGAAAGGGATGTGAGCATAAGGGAGCATATACAAAGTGCTGAGGCAGCACAGTGGAAGGAGGCATTAATCTGGTTTGAGCACAAGAAACTCCACAGAAGATGTGAACTTTGAGTGGGGACTAAGAACAAAGGAGAATTTTCCAGAGGCAAAAAGGGAAGGTATTCCAGGCAGGGTAAAGGACATGACTAAAGTCTGGAAGTGTGGAAAAACCATGGCATGTTGGGTAGGAAAAGAATACACCATCAAGAGTGGCAGGAGGTAGCTACAAGGGTGGCAGTGCTCATCAATAAAGGACTCAAATGTCATGAAAAGGATGTGAACTTCAGAAAGTGATGTAAATACTGTTTAATACTGCACGTTACAAACCGTGCTTATGAATGCATTCTCAGAGGTCCATGAGTTTCATAGAAGTTTGAAATTTCTTTGTTTTAATTTTAATGATAATACAAATAAAATTATCTAAAATTAAGACACAACTTTTATCTGTGCTGACAATTTATGTTTCATTCATTCATTCAAAATATATCTATTGAACATCTACTATGTGCCAGGCACAATACTAGGCATTGGAGATATAACAATGAGCAAAAGAGACAAGTACCTGACCTCATGGAACTTAGAATCTAAAAAGGGGAGACAATCAGTAAACAAACAGAAGTATAGCATATCAGGAAACAGTGCTGATAACCCTAACCAATAAACAAAACATGAAAATGGTAAGAGGGTATAATTTCATGCAGGATAGACAAGTAGTCAGTCATACTTCCTCACCAATGTGACATATGAGTAAAGATATATGAAAGATAGCTTCAGAAAATAAGATTTATTTTCCCCACGGTTGTCACAAACATTCTTAAGGGTCTACAAGAACGTTTTTTTATTTTTACTTTAAAAGGGACACATATACTAAAGTTTGGGGGAGACATAGGGGTGGGTATTTTACAGTTGGAAGATAGCCTGACAGGAAGATTAGAGGCAGAGAAACCAATGAGGAAGATATTGGAATAATCCAAGTTACAAGACAGGTAACTATAAACACCAGGAAAAGCTAGAGAAAATACAAAATCAAACGAAAATACAAAAATACCTCTTTGCATGCACAGATGACCATGCATGAAAGTAAGAGAAATCCTTGGGAGCCAAAAACAAAAAGGAAAATTAAAAATCACATTAGTGAAAGGAGCTGAGGGTTTGTCTGTCAAGGGCTCAAGGCAGGGGCAGAGAGAGCGAGCTTGGGTTCACAGCCTTAGAAGCGTGCCAGAACAGGCTCTGGGCAAGTTAAAGCTGAGACCCCCTCCATAAAACTGGATCTGTGAAATGGTAGATGACAGCCTGAATTCTGGACTCAGGACAAGATAAAACTAGTTTCTCCAAGGGTCTACCTTCATGTGAATATGGGGTTCACTTTCCAGTGCCTAAAGTGGAGAAATAAAAATAAAAATGGATCCCAAGGTGATACCTGCAAAAAGAAATGCTCTGGAAGTACAGTCTTTCAACCCAGATCATGCAGAATCTCAAATATCAAATGATATTCAAAGAAAGAATGACTAAAAATTTTCTAAAATTCATTAAAGATTGAGGGAAGCAAAATATATCCAAACAAGATAAGTAAAATTAAACTCACACCCAAGTATAGCAAAGCAAAACTACAGAACATCAAGCATAAAGAGAAGGTTTTAAAAGCAACCAGAGAGAAGGAATAGATTAACTGCAAAGGAATAATGCAAGATGACAATAGACTTCAAGGAAGTAACAATATTATTTCAATAACAAAAGATTGAAACTGCTAAGAGAACACTTTCAACCTTAGAATTTTACTCCCAGTTAATCTGCCATTCAAGAATAAACAGAAAATAAAGGTTAAAGGTATCTTGAGACAAAAACAGTTTACCACTAACATAATCCACCTGAAATAGCAGTGTGTTACACTAGCTCATAAGAGCCAAACTTTCTGGACTCTTGAGAGTCAGTTGACAATATGTTGGTTACTTGAAATCAGCCATGGTGGGAGTATTTACACCATGGAAAACAGCAAACAGGCTCTTTTGCCCTCAGGGAACCAGCTGTTAAACATTTACAAGCACACCACAAACATTAAGGAACTTCTAGAATATGTACTTCAAGAAAAAAGAAAAATCTAGAAGGAAGAATTGATACGAATGAAGGACAGGTGATCAAATAAATATGGTAAATGTTGTAATTCTAAGCACTGATTATATAAAACAATAATAATGATGACAACTAATTTGGACGGAATCAGTTTATCAATCAGGTGATCAACTTATGCTGTGGTAACAAACCCAAAATCTCTATGGCTTAAAAGAGCAAATGTTTATTTCTCACTCATGCTAAATATCCTTCAGAGGTTAGCAGGAGGACTCTGCCCATTGTAGCCCCCCAAGGACCTCATCTCAAAACCTTCTTCAACAATTGCTACAGGTCATATGGTGAACTACACCCTAGCTCTTGAAGCTTTCTGTTTCTCATACTTCACTGGCCAAAGCAAGTCACATGGCCATGCCTAATTTCAAAGGGGACTGGAAAATATTCAATACAACACTATCATATCCCCAGGGAGATATATAAAGAAAAACATATAAGACTGGAGGCAAATGGTTGGTGTTAAAATGTTCCAAATTCCTCATGGATTTTTTTTTTTTGAGAAAACTAAGATAAACAGGTTAACTTTAGACTTGAATTCAAGTGCACATGTTAAAATTCAAATGTAACAGTTAAAAGAAGAGAATATAACTTCCAAATACGTAGGAAAGGAGAATAAAGAAAATGCAAACAATCAAAAAAAAAGATGAAATCGACGTAGAAAAGGGAGAGCAAATAGGAAGCACAAAATAAAACAGTGGAAATAAATCCAAACATATCAGTAATTACAATAAAGGTAAATGGAATAAACTTACCACCTAAAAGGACAGAAATCATCTTTTGGCATTTTTTTAATGCTGTTATATCTGTTTATAAGCAATATGCCTAAAACTTAAAAACACAGAAAAGTTGAAAGTAAAAGGATGGATTCAGAACACAGGCATGAAATCACACAGGCCTGGAAGCCACAAAACCTCAGGCAAATCACTTAACCTGGGGGAGTGGCAGTTTCCTCACTTGTAGGATGAGCTTTACAATATTACACTAGTTCCACATATGAACCATGTTACAAAGTTCACAACACTTCACAATGTTATTAGGATAAGCTGTGCGTAAAGTGCTTCAAACAGGGCTTGGTTCATAGCAGCAGCCTGGAAAATGATAGCTGTCATCTTATTAATCCTACCTGCCCACACACAGTCGGGTAGTGTTTGCAAACAGGACTTCAATCACTCTTCCCATCCCTATCCTCATGTACTTTTGTAATGTAACTTTGCTACCACTCCCATCAAGAAGTCCAATCTATTGCTCCACCCCCTGGGTGTCTTTTCTTTAATAAATTTATTTATTTTATTTTTGGCTGTGTTGGGTCTTCATTTCTGTGTGAGGGCTTTCTCTAGTTGCAGCGAGCGGGGGCCACTCTTCATCGCGGTGCGCGGGCCTCTATCGCGGCCTCTCTTGTTGCGGAGCACAGGCTCCAGACGCGCAGGCTCAGTACTTGGGGCTCACGGGCCCAGTTGCTCCGCAGCATGTGGGATCTTCCCAGACCAGGGCTCGAACCTGTGTCCCCTGCATTGGCAGGCAGATTCTCAACCACTGCGCCACAAGGGAAGCCCCCCCGGGTGTCTTTTGATTAACAGAATTCAGAGGTGATGTCTGTGAGTTCCAAGCCAAGGCCTCAAGACACCTTGCCCTTCACTTTCATCCTCTTGAGACTTCGGCTTCCAGCCAAGAAGGAGTTACAGAGACAGAATAATTTTCTCGCCTGAAACAATTAATAAACTAGACAACATATAAAACAATGGTTTCAAGAATAGTAATCCCTGACTTCCCTGGTGGCACAGTGGTTAAGAATCTGCCTGCCAATGCAGGGGACACAGGTTCGATCCCTGGTCTGGGAAGATCCCACATGCCGTGGAGCAACTAAGGCCGTGCACCACAACTGAGCCTGCGCGCTAGGGCCTGCGAGCCACAACTATGAAGCCCGTGTGCCTACAGCCCATGCTCCACAACAAGAGAAGCCACCGCAATGAGAAGCCCACGCACCTCAACAAAGAGTAGCCCTTGCTTGCTGCAACTAGAGAAAGCCCACATGCAGCAACAAAGACCCAACACAGCTAAAAATAAATTAATTAATTAAATTTAAAAAAAGAAAGACCCAACCAAAAGGCAGCACCAACCACCAGACATGTGACAGAGGCCATCTTAAACCAAACAGCCCTGTCAAATCACCAGATGACTGCAGCCTCATGAATGACCCTAGAAGAGATCAGCAGAAGAACCACCGAGCTGAGCCCAGCCAAGTCAGGCCAAAATTAATGATCCTCAGAACTATAAGCAAATAAAAGTATTATTTTAATCCCCAAGTTTGGGGCTGATTTATTACAGTGCAATAGATAACTGATATAAAAGACACCTAAAACAATGTTGTATATACAGAAAAATGAGCAATAAATGTCCAGTAAATGGCCCATCCCTGCCTCCCACTGGCATAACCAATACCTAAGGGCAGCCAGCCCCAACTACAGCAAGAATCATAGCCTTCCTGCAGGAAATTAAAACCATTCTGGAAACACGTTCTGAATCAGAGAATCTGGAAATATCACAGCTCAAATGTCACATCTACTGTAAAACACTCGCAAGATTCTGCTGATGGAAATACCTGCTTCTTCCTTTTGTTTCCATGGAACACTGAAGATAGCCCTGCTCTTACACCTATGTCAGGGTAGTCTGGGGGCCTCCTATCCTCAGCAGCAGCCAGCCCCAGGCACAGCTCAACAGTTCACCTCTTATTCGTGGTGAGTCACTTAGCACACTTCCTGTCCCTCAACAATAACTACACTGGATGCAGCATGCTGGGCTATTTTAATCCTTGAGAAAGAGGTCAGAACACAGAGATTAAAGGATGACTAAGGAAGCAGCTCTGTGGTAGTGATGACAGAGGAAGCTGGCTTTACATTTATCAAGACCCTCCCCCGCCCCATGACTCACCCTGCCCCGGTGGGGAGAAATACCAGCTGCAGTCTCAGGAGCCGATAGTCCACAAGATAGTTCAAAACTCTAATGAGCTTTTGTGCATCTCCAAGTCAGCCTGCTTCAAAATGAGCATCTGTCTGCTGCCCTTGGTCACAGAGGAAAATGACAAGCCAGGAGGTCATGCCAATCTGAAAAGCCCAGATGAGCCATAGACACAAGAGCCTGTTGGAAAGTAAAAAATTAAAAATCACCCCGGACCCCTGGCTACCTCTGAGACCTCATTTCCCACCACTCTCACCTTCACTGAATAGGCTACAGCTAACCCCAGCCTCCTTGCTGTTCCTCAAGCATGCCAGGCACACTCCTGCCTCAAAGCTGTTGCTTTCACCCTTCCCTCTGCCTGGAATGCTCTTCCACCAGATGGCTGAATGGGTCCCTCCCTCACTTTATTTAGTTCCCCACTCAAGCATCATTTCCTCAGGGAGGTCATCATGAACTACTCCATCTAAATTAGGCCCCTCACATTCACCCTGGCATTCTCTATTCCCTTACCCTGCTCTTTTCCCTCATACCACACAGCACCACTAGACATTACCAACATCTATCTTTAATTACTGTGTCTATCTTCTAACTAGACATGAGCTCCGTGAGGGTAGGGATTTGACTATTTGTTAAAAACTGTACACTCAGTGCCAAAAACAGTGCCACACTCCTAGTAGATGGTCGATAAATATTTGTTCCATAAATTAATTTATTAACTATATGATGTCCTCCATACATTACAAATGTGTTGTCAATAGTGCTGTGCGTGGCTCATGAAAATTAGATTATAAGCTCTATAAAGACAGATGCTATACTTGTCTTGCTCATTTATGGACTATATGTAAAAAGAATAACACTTAAAAAGTGCTTACTCTGCATTGAGCCTTATGCTAAGCTCTTTATATGCATTTTCTCACATCTTCAAAACAACTTTATGAAGTGAGTGTGATTACCATCCCCTTTTTACAGATGAGGAAAGTCACAGCTGAGATTTGAGTCTGACTTTGGGACCCAAGTTCTTAACCCCAATGCTACGTTCCGAGGTAAGAAACAGAATGAATGAATGACTGGATTATGAGCTAGAGATGTCCATCATGACTTGCTCTGGTCAAAACCTACTCCAAGCAACTCTGTCCATCCACAGCCAAGCTCCATGTCCCTGCTCCTGCCTCCCCCCAGTCCAGTGGCTAAATGGACCAAGGAATAGGCCTCTCACCCATGGCCTGACTGGGCCATCGTATGTCTCTCAGAAAAATGGAATTGGAAACTGAGAGCCTGAGGCAGTCAACAGAGGAAGCAAAGTTGCAAAGAATTCCTCAGGAGGATATGGGGCTTTGACAAACCAAAGTCACAGGGAAGCCCAAGTTCTGAGGAAGCAAAATAAACATGGAGAAGGCTGTGGAAGGTAGATAGTAAAGAGGGAAGAACAGGGCAGGAAAGCCATAGAAATGCCCAAAGGAACAGCCAACTTAGATACCAGTAGTGCTTCAGTTTCAGCTCCAGTGAACCTCTGGCTTCTTTCTCTTGAGGTAGCTTGAACAATCTCAACTTACCCAAACAACCATAGTGTAATAAATTGGCCAGACTAAAATATAGGATGAGAAATGGCCTTCTTATCCAATAGGACCCTCCCTGGAACCACGTTGAATTGCTTACTAATCCTGGACATGTAAGAGAGAGCTAGGAGAGTTTCAGATTTCAGATTTTTCTCCCTCCACCGCTCCTGACCTTCAAGGTCACCAACTTCTGCTGTTCTTGGCTATTTCTGGCCAGAAGGAGAGCTCCTGTGGCTGTGCATAGCCAGGCTGTTCAGTAGGTTCTCTCAGCAAAGCTTGTGGGCCTCTAGTGACTCATCTCTCTTTCTTTATGCCACAGCCCTCTCGTTCTCAGGAAGCAGCAGGACAGAGGCTGTGTCAGGCCATGGTGAGGCACCTGCTCCACTTCTCCTCGACTCCTTTGTTCTCTGAGAACTCTCCTCACTCATGAGTTCTTTTCTCAAGGGTCCCATGATCTGTTTCTGCGATCTGGCTTTCTTTTGGTGAGCCTCAGTCCACCAAACTAGGGCTGCATAGGTCTAGATTCCACTTATGTTAAGAGCTCAAGTTCTTTCCCCACAAATGTTCCATGACACCTGGGCGGCCTGGGAGCATACAAAGGGAGTGCTGCTGCCTAACTCTGCCTGCTGACCAATTCAACTCAGCCCCAGTCAAAATATCCCCTTAGAAGACCACTGAAAGATAATGGACCCCTATTTACATTTCACTACTCTAAGTACACATTCGTGCTGCCGTCTAAAGTGACACCAAATTCCTTCAAGAGAATCAAAGAAACACTAACCAGAAGGAGCCTAATTCATTCCTTCCAGTTTGCGTATGATGAAACTGAGTTATAACAGGGCAAGAGGAACACCTCAGGCCCAAATAAGGCAAACATGAGTACGGAGAATTCCTTTGTAGGTGTACCCTCCTCAAAGCACAATGTGGTTTAGTTCAGAAAACACTAACTGATGGCCAATATCAACAGTGTTATACAGGAAGCTATGACCATACGAAGATGAGTAATGTCCTCTTCAAGGCAACTCAGTGGGAGTGAGATTGACCCACATATTTATGTGATAAGATAGGAATCTGTACATTTTATACCTGAGGCAGAAATAAAGTGCTACAGTAACCTCAATCAGGAGTGTAAAAAATAAATGTGACCAGAAAGGGCTCCAAGGAGAAGGTCCTCATGCTTCCAATCTCAGCTTGACTGCTCCCTCCTCACAGAGGCTTCCAGGACCTCACAGGCTGGGGTTGTGCCCTGGCTGCACAACCCCACAGCACCTTGGTCTTTCTTTCACTTCTATAACTGATTCATTTTCCATATTTTTGTCACTAGATGTAAACTCTACAAAATCAGGAATCTCATCCTCAGTATCCACCAGAGCGCTTTACACACTATAGGTACACAGTAAAGAAACATATGTATATGTGCACGTGTGTACGTATATGTGTGTGTGTTTGTGTGTATAATGAAATGAGTAGGATATACCACAACCGTATTAGAGAAAGAGAAGGTACAAATGGGAATTTTCAGAATAGCCTTTGCAAAGGCAAAGAAGAAAGGAACAGAAGAAGAAAAAAGAGGCAAAGCAGGAGGGTAAATAATAATAGCATCAAGTAACATTTACCAACCCCTTACAATAGCTCCATACATGGATTCTCTCATTTAATCCTCCCAACTACTCTAAGGGAGGTAGTGTTATTAGTCATGTTTTACAGACAAGGAAACTGGGGTAGAGAGAAGTCAAGTAATCACACAGGGTTATACACACCCAAGGTCACACACTGAAGAGTAAGAGCCAGACTGGAACCCAATGAGTCTGATCTCAGAAGCTGAACTCTTCATCACCATCTGACACTGAATTTGAAAAAGAACAGCAGACTTTGTGAAAAGAGAGAGAAAGAAGCCCAGATTTGGTGTTTGGAAAAGTACAGGAACGTCTCCTCTGAGAGCTGGCTTCTTGAAGGATGCAGCTCCAGCCACTGGCATCCTAAAAGTAATTCAAATAAAAATGGTGGAAGAGCAGAGCAACAGACAAATCCATCGACATCAAAGCTCAGATATTTCCCTGTATCATCCAGTGGGCCTTCCCCTAGCTCCCCCTTGGTCACCTTCTTTTATTTTCCAATAAAAAGACATTTATGGATCCTGAAAATAATCAAAAGCAAAATATTTTTTACAAATTATAACATGGGAAGTAGACTTCTGATATTTAAAAGATTTTGTTATGAACAGACTAAAGTATAAACTCTATTTTGAGAGAAGGCTAAGGATTTATTTTTTACTCTTTTACCCTAACTTCATTTAGAACATAAATCAGAAACAAATCCAGTTCTACAAAATGTCCAACAATGAAAATTATTCGGCACAATAGGACCTTTTAAAAATAGTTTAAAGGACCTTCCAAAGCAATGACTGGTTAAATAATTGCCTGGTATTTAAAGTAAGCCAATGACTTCTATGACTTTCTAGCTTTCAGTAGATTTTGAAGATCCACCATAACCTGAAGTGGATACAACTCACAGTTTTCTGTTTTGTAAAATATCCACTTTACTACCTGGTTTCCTCCAAAAGAGCCAAAGACAGATAGCATATTCTTTTCATCCACTCCCTTTTCCTTTCAACCACACACTTGTGTTAGAAGCATCTGGTTGTAACCACAAGACAGTTATACTTTTGCTGCCAGCCATTATCATTATTCTCAATAAACTCCTTAAATGGTTGCTAACCATCATCCTATCTCCAATCTATAAGCTGATAGGAACAAAGTGAGAAAAATATTACTCTTTTATTTATTAATTTTTGAATAAACAATGTTATAAAAACTCCAGTGGGGGCCCAGTCTTGGCCAACCCCCATACTTTTGTGAGTTTTACCCCAAGGAGCCCTATCAGGCTTTCACAATAAAGCCAGGAGAAAAGTCCTTTGGTTCTTCCTGCAAGGAGGTTGGGGAAAGCAGTCATTACGTATTCCCAGAGCATTCTGTTCTACTTAACAAGGTCTGCCCTCAAAGTAAACTATCAATATTTTACCAGAACCTAACTGAGGGAAGGGAAATACCCAACTCCAACTTTCTCTAGCCTTCCTGTCTCTCCTAAGAGGGAAAAACAAAATGAAACTGAGAAGCCCTAGTGAAGGTCACAGCCCAGGGGCACAGGCTCACTAGCAGACAGAGACCGAACAACTTTAGACACATTTCTAGTTGTCCAAGTACTTTCACATATATTTTCTCATTTATTGCCATCCTGCAGGACAGTCAAGGAAAAGGACAGTGTCCCATTTTGCAGATAAGAAACTTAAGCTCTGGGAGGATGCTAAACATTGGCATGGCCAGACTTTAAATCCAGCTATTTAAACCCTTTCAGTCCAGAGCAGTTTTCACTAAACCACGTATTTTCCTATATAACTTATAGATTAGAAAGTGTTCACTAAATTACTGGATCAAAACTTAATTACAGGGCTTCCCTGGTGGCTCAGTGGTTGAGAATCTGCCTGCTAATGCAGGGGACACGGGTTCGAGCCCTGGTCTGGGAGGATCCCACATGCTGCGGAGCAACTAGGCCCGTGAGCCACAACTGCTGAGCTTGCGCGTCTGGATCCTGTGCCCCGCAACGGGAGGGGCCGCGATAGTGAGAGGCCCGCGCACCGCGATGAAGAGTGGCCCCCGCTTGCCGCAACTAGAGAAAGCCCTCTCACGAAACGAAGACCTAACACAGCTAAAAATAAATAAAAATAAATAAAGTAGCTATTAATTTTTAAAAAACACTTAATTACAGTCCCCAACTTATAATACTAATACCATTTATCGAGCCCTTACTTTAGGATGGACACTGTGACAAGTTCTTCCCATGCATTATCTCATTTGATGCTCACTGTATTCCTTATGAGGGAGATACTACTGCTTGATCCATTTTCCAGTAAGAGTCTCAGGATCATAGAGGCCCAAGGTCACACATCAAGCAGGGGTAATTAAAAGGCGAGCCCTTAACCACGTGTGCTTCATTCTAATCATGGCAGGTGGCAAAGACTCCCTCCTTGATCAAACTTTAATTAGGCTCCTCTGAGCACTCTCATCAACTAAACCTCAACTTGGCCTCTGTTCTGTCCTTGCCAGGCCTGCAAAACCCAGTCTTAGCAAGAACCTGTTAAGTCAGTTTAAAGAGAATCCCCCACCCTAGGTATCTGGTGATGTTCCTCATCCTCCTCCTTTGACGTCTAAGTCCGTGGCCTGCCTTTAGCAAGAATTCTCCTACCCTTGATGTCTCCCCTTAGTAATTTTCCACCCACTCACCCCCTCACTCTGCTCATTGGCTATAATCTCCAGCTGTCTTTGCTGTATTCCAAGTTAAGCCCCATCTCTCTCCTGTAGTGCAATACCCCTATTGCAGTAATCTTGAATAAAGTCTTCCTTACCATTTTAACAAGTGCCAGAATAATTGTTTTGTGAACACAGGAATGATACTCCAACAAAATAACAGTTCTCAGGAGCTTCTGGAACCAAGTTTCTACCATGCAGAGGACTCTGAAGCTTTGTTGACCTGCACCCCACAGGCCTACAAGGCCTATACATGCCCAGCTTCAAGACCGAAGAAAGAGCCTGGAGTCAGTGACAGAGATATCAGTGGTTTAATGGATGGGGGAGCTTACCGTGTGAAGCAAGGTCCTGAAGCGACAACCCACCCTGCGCGGCACGGCAGAACATGGCAGCAGCCTTCACTCCAGGGGAAAGGGGAGGTTACTACTTATAGGGGGAAGTGACGTCAGGTTGGCTCATTGGTTGCCAGGGAAACCAGCAGAGGCGCACACCCCTCAGGTGCCTCTTTGATAAGCTATCAAGGTGCAGGTATTTTGATTTAATGGTTAGAACAATCACCAGCTGGGGTGGGGATAAGTATGTAGGACGGTCAGTCATGTGAGTAGGGTGTAGGTGAAATAGGCACTGGTCGAGCAGGGGATGTACAGAGAGCAAGAGAACAGCCACTTTGGGTGGCCTCATCATACACACTTGTACATACTAAGATGTTCATGCACTATTTTAAATCAGTATTTGATGTGATGGGGGGAAAAGTACAAGAGCACCAAGCACCTAAACATGGGAAGTGAAGGCTGGTAGGCCCATGTGGAATCAATCACACTTCAGTAGCTGCACCCAGCCCAGCCCAGCCCAGGCAATGATTTGTGGGCATGTGGCTTTGAGGCATGTCAGTTTCTCACTCTCCCCATCACCAACATTTGCCTTCTGGACCCCAAAAGCTAAGAGAGGAAAGATGATGAAACCTCACATCTAGATTTTCAGGGCCAAGCACCCCACTCACAGCCAAAAAAGGGTACTCACTGTACCCCCAAACCCAGATTATGTAAGACCTAATTCATGCTGAAGGTTTACTGGTGAGACTACTCCCATTGCCTCCATTCTGAGCTTTCAGGGTTCAGAAAGCAGAGGAGGGAAGATGGGAATCTAATAGCCGCTTACAAGAACACTTCTGAAACAGGCTCTGGGGACTGACTCCAGGGGAGAGACTTCCTGTATTACACACACACACACACATGCACACATATACACATGCATAGAGTTGCTTTTGCTCTGAGAGGAAAGGTGCTTAGGGAGGCATTGTGAACTATTGTCAAAGCATACAAACATCTTATCCCTGAGTCATCACCATAAGGATAATAACCATGACAAAAATAATAGCAGCTACTAGTTATTGAACACCTGCTCGTGCCAACAGGGTACTAGTGACTTAAATCATTGTGTTTACTCCTAACAGCCCTATGAGTTGACTAGATTTTCCAATGAGGAAACTAAGCCTTAGAGAGGTAAAGTAACATGTCCAACAGCACCCAGCAGAGCCAGGATTTCTACCCAGATCTGTCCAATTCCAAGACCAGCGTTCCTTCCACCTCATCCAGAAATTCACGTCTGGAATCACTCTATCAAACACGTGAGTGCGATTCAATACTCAGTGTCTCAGTGTCAAAGCCCTTCCTGAGCCAATTAATTTCACGTGGTAACACACGCCAGCCACAGAGTAGGTACTCAGTAAATATCTGCTGAATGAAAGAATCTGTTTAGGCTCTTAATACTTCCAGTTTATTAAGGACTATATCTTTTGCTTCAGGGCTCTTCTCACCAGATTTTCCTACTTTTTTTGGTAACAACAATGGAAACTGTTATATCCCTTTGTTATGGACTGAATGTTTGTGTCTCTCCAAAATTCATATGTTGAAATCTAACCTTCAAAATGATTAGGTCATGAGGAGAGTGGAGCACTCATGAATGGGATTAGTACCCTTATAAACGAGACCCCGGAGAGCTCTCTTGCTCTCTCTCTCTCTCTGCCGTGTGAGGCAAGAAACAAGAAAATGGCCATCTACAACCTGGAAGAGGGCACTCACTATAACTTGTCCATACTGGCACTCTGATCTCAGACTTCCAGCCTCCAGAACTGTGAGAAATAAATTTCTGTTGTTTATAAGTCACCGAGTCTATGGTATTCTGTTACAGCAGCCTGAACTAAGACACCCTTTGATCCCATAATTGCACTCCTAGGAATCATATCCAAGAGGATAATCAGAGAGGCTCTTTTATTTTGAGAGACAGGGGGAGACAGAGAAAGAGAGAAAGAAGAAAAAGGAAGAAGAGGAAAAAAATTTTTTTAATTCCCAACGTGGACACTGCATTTTCCATTTATGTGGCCTCAACAGTAAGGATATGGCATTTTTGAAACAAGAGATGAATCCTTTGGAGGAAGTCATGTGTTCATTTCTCACTGAAAAGGTAAAGTTTTCAGTTCATGCTGCCAGAGCCTTTTCCAGTATCCAACACATGGTCACACTTGGTTCACACATAGTAGTCCCTCACAGATAGGATAAAATCAGTTGACTGGACCCATGAGCTAATTGTCAGAGATGGTCCATTAAATTCTTATGCTCTCTCTCATCTACAGCTGGTAAGAATGTAAACTGAAACACCCTCTCAAAGGGCAGAGTGGCCATCTGGATCCAGAGACTTAAATGTGTGCCTTCCCTTTGATCTCCTGAGTCCATTACTAGGAATGCGACCCAAGGAAATCATCTGAAAGCCAGACAAGGATTTAGGTTGCAGAACATTCTTTGAGTTTCTCATGTTGACAAAATTTAGCAAACAACTTCAATGTGGGATACTGGAGAAATGGTTAAATGAGTTGTGGTTCAGCCATTTGGTGGATTATGAAGCAGAGAATAATAAAAATCCCATCTCTCACATATGTTTTATGGCATGGGTAAATGCTCACAATAAAACATTAAATAAAAAAGCAAGACTCAAAACTGTAACACTATTAAACCAATTTTTCTAAACAATAAAAATTAGATAAGTTATTTTGTCTTTACATATATGCATATCAAAGACCATAAGGAAATACCAAAATGCTAACTAACAAACGAAAATGCCATCTTTGGCTGCTAGAATTATTTTTTTTCTTCTTTATACTTTATATTTTCCAAATGAACATATATTTTTTTCATCAGAAGAAGAAAACGTAATTTTTTCAATGAATGAATTTTAAAATCTATGTTCACCTTCCAGGAAATAGATTTGTGCTATCTATAACAGTCAAATCATCCCAGAGAAGTGACAAATCATTAAAGCACAACAAAACAGAAAATTCTAAAGAATAAGATGAAACACATTCCAAAGTATAACTCCAGTCACTCCCAGGAGGCTTTTCCTTACATTTAGCCCACTCCCTCCCATTGTAATTTAGAATCATTTAACTTGCTTTGTAATGTCATCACTAGTCTTTGAATCCCTAGGGTGTCACACGGTGCCTGACACAGAGGAATCACGCAGTAAATGCTTATTTAATCTCAGGAGCAACCATCCAGTGGACTATGGAAGCCATGGTTTCATTATTCCCTCAAATGTTCTTATCCCTCCTCTAGCAACAGTCTCCCTTTGCTTTGGCTAACTCATGCTCCCTCCTCACTACTCAGGTGGGGCTGTCTGTCATTCACAGCCTCCTGACCAGACACAGGGACAGTTCAAGAAGTGGGGATATGGACCAAGCAGGGGCAAAGTCCTTCCCTAAAATCAACATGGGGATATTGAGGGACAGAAGCACTTCCCCCCAACACACCACAGAGGCCAAGGTGCAAGAAGGTGCCTAGAGCATTGGGGGGCCCCCTTCTCCATATGAAAAGCCATATTATAAAGCCATAATCGGCAGGACAAAAGGAGGCTGACAAGAAGAGGGAAGGAGGGCTGCGAGATGAACAGAGACAAGGCAAGGGCTGCAGAATGATGTCCAGGTCAAGAGGAGCAGAGACCAATGACAGCAGAGAGAAAGAGAGTTCTCGAAGCCTTGAAACCCCAGTTCCAGCCCTGATGACCCCATTCCTACAATTTAGCCTCAATTCTGTCCTTCCTGGAAATGGTGAGACAATAAATTCCCGTTTTTCTTAGGCTGACTTGGTTTAGGTATCTATATGTGCAACCAAAACTGTCCTGACTTCTTGGTGTCTCTAATAACTATAAACATGAAATATTAAGTTAGAATC
This sequence comes from Balaenoptera physalus, assembly GCF_965194825.1. Classification (NCBI taxonomy): domain Eukaryota; kingdom Metazoa; phylum Chordata; class Mammalia; order Artiodactyla; family Balaenopteridae; genus Balaenoptera; species Balaenoptera physalus. Next base: position 78,101,148 of record NC_138896.1, read on the forward strand.
CTTAAGAAATATTGCATAGAAAAAAAAAAAACACTGCTTTGTTTCTGAGAGACTAGGGAAACACCATGCCTGATAAACTTACTTACTAGAATAGCTGAAAACACTTGAGAAGTTGCCAAGCTGATTGATACTGATGATAAAATTGGCAATAAAAATCTCTTGTAAAAAATTTGAATGTGAGGAAAGCTTATAGGATTGGAATATAAAAATATATATAGTTATTGAAGGGTGGCAATTAATACTAGCACATTAGGTTAAAATGTGACTTCTAAAAGGTAGATTCTCTACTCAATTAGTAAGAAGACTATTTAAAATGCTCACCATTAAAGAACGAACTGAAAACTCATTTCATCTCAAGGTCCCGCCTTCTCTCAGGTTAGCACATACAGGGCCCATACGAGACACATACATGTCAGTCACAATTCTTCCATGATTTCACCTAAAACAAATCATGATTTTCACAGATACATGACTAGGGGATGGTTTTGAGTCAACTGAGAAAGCTGTAATTTAAAAAAAAAAAAAGTGAGGGGATATTCTGATAGGCAGCAGCTCCAGTGTGCATTATATATAGATTGGAACATTTTGCCTAAGTGTTATTAATGGCCCATAAACCATAAGATGAAATGAAAAACCATGAGCAAGACACCTTAAGCTAATGGAGCCTTGTAAATCAGAAGGCAGTGCCTGAAGGAAAGTAGACTGAGAACTAAAAACACATATTAAAAATCCAGATCAAATGAGGCACCAGACCAAAGAAGCCACCTAAACAATAATTAGAATCTAAGTTCACTTAAGTTAGGGCTTACTTGAAAACTATATCTGAGGATAGAAAAACAATTTTGCCTCTATACTCTGCTGTGAGCCATCCTTTCATTCATTCATTTGCTGAATGAACACACAAGGTTTGCAGCTGTGCACCAAGCATGGGACACTTGGGGATAAACAGGGTGGGTGGGCCTCAGCCCTCATGGAGCTTACAGTTTCAAAGTAATTAAAACGCACTGAGTATTTTTAAAATAATAAGATTAAGCAATTCAAGCAACTTCATTGAAGCTGGGCTCTGAAGGGGAAGAGATGCTAGTTAGATGACAAAGAGTGAGGGGAGAGAATCTCAGACAAAAGAACACCAAGTGCAAAATCCCTGAGGAGAGGAGTAGGGTGTATAAAAGGTACTTAGAGAAGACTAGGAAAGAGAGACAGCACCGTGCTGTGGGTAAGAGCATGGACTCTAGCGCCAATGGACCTGTTCGAATCCTACCTCTACCTGACCTCTATTAACTGGGTGACCCTGAGTAAGTTACTTAACCTCTCTGTGCTTCCTATGTAAAATAGGAATAATAATTTCTATACAATGGAATTATTAGAATAGTGTCTGGCACATGCAAAGGCGTTTATTAAGTATTGTGGTTGGAATACAAAGAAAAGGGGAGAGAGCATGAGGCTGGGTCCAAATCACACAGGGTATTGATGAGAAGAAACATAAGCAGACTAGGTCTTTTTAAAAATCCCACTGACAGTTATCAGGACAACTGATGAGGGTGTGGTGATGAATGCAGATGTACCAGCCGGCCAGTAAGAAAGTTTCTGTGGTATGTGGCTGAAAAAGAAGAAAAGATCAGTGGGGATAGTGTTGAGGCCTTAGAAAATGTTTATATGACATTATTATTCTACGTGTTTAAGATTTCAATTTTATCACTAATGAAAAAAAAGAAACTTCATAGAAAAGCCAGATACTAACCCATCGATCTTTATTACTCTAACTCCTACTAGAAAAACACATGATTATTTTATAACCTCAGAATTTTAATAGGGGCGTGAGAGGTATGGTCAAGGCATAGCCTTGTGACATATGAGAAAAACAAATATGAATAGACAAATACCTGAGGCAAAGTCTCAGCACTAGGACCCGCAGAGCCTGGCCTTAATAGTACATAAGCCAAAGGGGACTACGAAGTTCTTCAAACTCCCAGATACCTGCATTTTCTTCCATGTGCTTTCCTCCTGGAAAAATAGGCTCTTTCTTTAAAGGAATGACTGCCAACAGGCATGACCCACATTTGTAGGCAGGAAGGCATGGGTCCACTGTGCCAAACCACAGTTCCCACACTCTGGCTACCAGGTAAACCCCAGCCTTTCAGTGTAGAGGTAAGAGCTCAGGTTATGGAGTCAAGGAGCTCAGACCCAGGTTTGGGTCCTAGCTCTACCACAGACTAGTTACGTGACCCTAAGTAAGTTACTTAATCTCTCTTTGATCCTCAGGACCCTCACCTGCAAAATGGAGAAAGCAATTTCACTTGTCCCTAAGGGTTGTTGTGAAGATGACTTGATATACTATTTATAAAGCACTTCTCATATGGAGTAAGCACTTAATAAATGGCAGTTATGATTATTATCTCTGTGTGGTTCCTGCAATGCCACCAAAATTGGGGATTAGAAGGGGTAGAGAAAGAAAACACTGCTGATAAATTGGTCACCTGTTTTGAAAAACTGGCATATAGACTAATGGTGAATATATACCTACCCCACACTCCACTACTTCCCCTCCTAAGTGTACACCCAACTGAAGCACATCCCATGTGCACCAAGAGATAAGAACAAAAAAGTTCACAGGAGTATCATTCATAATAGCCCAAAACTGGAAACAACCCAAATGTCCATCAACAATAGAATGGAAAAATAAATGATGAAATGATGGTACCTTTATATAATAAAATACTACATGGTGCCAAAAAATGAAAAACAGGGCTATACTCAACAAAAGGGATGAATTTCTCAAACCCAATGCTGAATGAAAGAAGCCAGACACAAGAGAGTAAGACTAGATGATTCCATTAGTATAAACTTCAAAAACAATCAAATTAGCTCTAGTGTTGAAAGATGCATACTTGGGGGGTATAAGAATAAATAAAAGAGATTACCATGAAGTCAGGGTAATGGCTGGCTTTGGGGGGAAGTCAGGGGTTGTGACTGAGAAGGAGAACACAGAGGCTTCTGAGGTTCTGTTTCTTGACCGGGATGATGGTTATATGTACGTGATACTGATTCATTAAGCTATATATTTAGGTTTTGTACACTTTCTGTCTGTATATTTGTGATATTTCACAATAATTGAAAAACTAACTATTCTGCCTGCCCCATCTAATCCAGGCCCTCTTTTCAGGAGTGTCAGAGGATTGAGGAATGTGGTCTACGTAGTTAGCTCTGCCTTTCCAAACCCCCTGTCTCCTTGAGCCAAAATCCCAGTGGGGGCTGACAGGAAGGGAGGATGCAGGAGAGATGAGGAGGTGGACCCACCACCTACGACTGTCTAGACAGAACTGCCTAACCTTTGCATTCTGGTCAAGGGATACTCGTGAAGTCAGCCCCTGTCTTGTATCATATCACTTTTGAGATATGATAAAAATGAAGAAAAGTGAATGAAGAAGCTTATAATCAGCAGAGGCAAGAAATGAGGGACACAAAGAGAAATGCCACATGGACTATTCATTTAACGTGCACAAAGTGCCAGGACACAGTGATCATTCCAGGGATGACCCAGGAAGGACCAAAGTCCTTCTCCCAAAATCCCACAGGGATACTGGGGGAGAGAAGCACTTTTCTCCCTGAGGCTGCCAAGCTACAAGGATAAGTCTGGAGGGACTTCCCTGGTGGTCCAGTGGTTAAGAATCCGCCTTCCAATGCAGGGGACTCAGGTTCGATCCCTGGTCGGGGAACTAAGATCACACATGCTGCGGGGCAGCTAAGCCTGAGTGCCACAACTACAGAGCCCACGTGCTCTAGAGCCCGCACGCTCCAACGAAAAGATCCCGCGTGCTGCAACTAAGACCTGACGCAGCCATAAATAAATACTTAAAGAAACAAAAAAAAGAGGGATGAGTGTTCTGGAGGCCACTTTCTCCAGCCATGTGGAGGAAGCCGTGTCTACATGGAGGACAAAACATGGCTGAGAGAAGAGGGAAGGAGAGCTGAGAGTTGGAGAGAGACAAGGCAAGGGCCTGAGAACAGTGCCTTAGGGCAAGAGGAGCAGAGGCCAGCGAAGGCAGAAAGAGGCTTTGCAAGCCTTGAGTCCCCAGTTCTACCTCTCGTGCCCCGATTTCTGCAACTTAGCCTCGATTCTGTCCTTCCCACCTATGGTGAGACAATATAGGTCAGATCTTGTGCTCAATTCTAATAACAGAAAGGTAAATAATATGCAGGACCTTCTCTTAAGGATGTGACCGTTTAGTTAGGAAAACAGACATTCCAACAGATAGTTGCACAGCATTATAGGAGTGCACGGAGGTAGAACACCTTAACCAGACTGGAGAAGGAGAAGGAAGGCTACCTGTGAGCTGAGCCCTACTGAATAATTTGGATTCATTAGGAAAAACAGAGGAGAAAGGGTGGTCAAGGCAACAAGGGTGAGGGGCAGTTCAAACAAAGGGAAGAAGGTAAGAAAAGGAACTGGTAGAGGGGCAATAAGTGCACTGTGGTGTTGCTGGAGTGACGTGTGGTTGGCAGGAGAACTCAGGGAGCTGGGTCATAAAGGAGCTGAGAGCCACTTAAAGAAAGGAGTCTGGACTTTGTCATGTAGGCAGAGAGAGCCTTGAAAAGCTTTAATCATGGGAACAATGATTAAACACGGGATTTAATGTTTAAACCCCAACATGGGGTCCACTTTCCCTTTTAGAAAGAATGAGGATATGTTTTCTAAGTCCATGCAGCAGGAATCTCTCTCTCTCACTCCCTCTCTCTCTCCCTCCATCCCCCCCAGCCCCACTTCCTCCCACTCCAGCCCAACACCCTGATTCTCTAAAACTCCCATCAGCACAGACATGTTCATTTCTTGCATTTGTCACCCTATGATGTAAATAATAAGAACAGCATCAGCTAATGACAAGAGCAGCAGATCAGCTGTCCTGAGAGCTGGGTTCTAATCCTGCCCCACCACTATCAGGCCTTGTGACCCAGGGTGAGCCACCCATGCCTTCCACCCCATCTTCTCCACAGGCAAAATAAGGATTAGGAGATCAGTTCTAGATACCTCAGAGGGCTGTTGTGAGAAATGTGATAAAGTGGGTCAAAAATCACATCCCCAGCGTTGCTGAACCTGCCAAAGGACTTTAGTAAAAGTAGCATCCTTATGCAAAATAGCATCACACAAAATAAAATAGCATAGTTTATTTGTTCTCTTATTAATTAAAAGTATATAAATTCTATGATGTGGCAAATCTATATAAACAAGGCATCCAAATTTTATTTAAAGTAAATTAACAAGAATTTCTCATACCTGTACGTGTCTGATATTATATTTGAGGTAATCTGTTTGTATTTGCTTTTTTCTCTAATAAGGTCAGCATTAAATACTACCACTAAGAAGATGTATTTTGTTAGATACCTAATACTTAGCTCTAAATGAAAGAAAGAAAACCATGTTAAAATATGGTGAAAACACAAGGCTTAAAAAAAGAACACAGATACCCCGACAATATTTTCTACAGGTAATAAGACACTGGTACCTCAGCAGGGTATCAAAATCCCTGAGGAAAAATCAAATGTTTCCTGAAATAAGGTAGCAGTATTGCCTCTAAGATGAAGCTGCATGAATCTAGTGAAAGAATCACTGAAGTCCGGCGGTTTTTTAATCTAACTAATTTACAGAGCATATTTTTTGAGCACTATTAATTGCCTTGCGGCAAGTTTTCTTTTAATGGCGCAAGTAATAGTCTGACAATTGCCCACAAGGTGGCACCAAACTCATGCCCAGAAAACAACCAGGGGAATTTTTTTAAATTGTAAAGCAGACGTTCCAAATACTCAACAGACAGCTTCCTTTATAGCTTATCCTCAACAAGCCAGATTTATAGATATTAGCTTCCTCTTCTCCCTATATGATACAAAAGTTAAAACCTATTGCCACCGACAAGAAAACTTTAAAAGTAGACAGACCTGTTCTACTTCTGTGCAGAATTTTCAACAGAAAAAAGAAAAAGTATGTAAGTCCTAAAAATAAATGTCCCACTTCTTGGGGGGAAAAATCCTGAAACTAATTTAACATACTGAATGGCACCCAGAAGTTGATCATTCTTTCCTTTGTTTTAAATTCTATTTGATTGAGCTTAGATGAGCGGATGTAAATCTTTAAAGAACTGACTGTTATTTAAAAATTGAAACAGAGTTGCAATTAATACTTAATGTAACAGATCATGGTTATTTTTAAAGAATGAGATCTATTCTTGAAGACCTTCTCCTTCCTACCCATCTCCACCCTCTTCCATCTTATAAAGGCTTATAAAGGTTCTAAGGTGAACTGGTCCAGGCCAGCATAGAGCTCTTGGAACCTATACTAAAAGTCATTCTGGGAACAGACACAATGCATCACTGTTGGGTTAGGGGATATTTCTGCCAATTAAAAACACTGCACTGAGCCTGAGCCCCTGGGAGCTGAGCCTTCCATTTTGAAAAAGCAGAGGTTGTACAGAGCTTTAGATTATCCTCAAAGAGCCAGCTTCCTCTTAGCATGAAAAGAGGAAGCTACCTGTTAGGAACAGAACACCACCACAGATAAGAGTGACCATCTGTGAAGGGCTTGTGCCATGAGCTCATCAACCTTTTACCAAAAAAAAAGTTAAAAGAACAAGGTAGATACATCCCATCCTAAGGCTACCAAAGCTACTTTTCATCAAGCAGCATCCCACTGGGCATGCCTGAGAAGCTTCTCTAATCCTGTTAGCAATCCTGAGTCATTTGTTCAGCCTCCAGAACATTGCTCCACCAAGGAAACACTCTTGATTGCAATCCCTTGGTTTCTATATATTTGTGATTCTTAAAAATACAAGGTATACTTCATGTTCACTTATTTATGTTTCCTAAGCAAGGCATCTCATACCCCTAGACCACATGCAAGTGGTCTGAGAGCTCAGGGACAAGGTATTCTAGAAGGTTTGTGAAGGTGCTGTCTGTAGCTGGCTCTGTCCACCAAGCCAGACACTCCCGAAGGCTGGCTGGAGAGGCAGGGTGGCAACAGGAAGCAAGGGTGTGATCGTGTTAGCAAGGATCTTAGTGCCTGCTCATGTGACACTGCATTCTGCAAACCTGCAGTGCTGGCCCTGCTGCTCTGCCTCTTTCTCCACGTGAGGAATACAGAACTCTAGCGTCTCAGAACACAACTCTCTTCCAAGTAGTATACGTGCGGGGCAATCTGGCTGACATTTTACCTCAAATGTCCCAGACTATTTTAAAAATGCTGCAACAAGCCCTTTCTTACCCTGATTTTTAAACCAACAATACTACTTATTGGCATCACAGAATGGAGAACATATTCATACAATAAAATACTATAATTAACAAAGCGTGTATCACTTCTCTTAATTCACCAAGCAATGCAAGGACTGTAAGACTTTAACAGGGGAGTAGCAGGATGGAGTAATGCAGCTCTGATTAAAATAGGTAGAAAACTACCATTCATTAGACATTTTCCACGTGCCAACTACTGTGCTGGGCATGTGTCAGTCTCCTTTTAAAAATGTATTTCATAACTGCAAACTTCCAAAGGGCTCATGACAAATCCTTGAGCGTGCCCTTCTGTAGCATTCAACACACGTTTACCACCGGGCTATGCCAAGCACCACGATGGACACAGAGGTTAAGTGGCCCTGGTCCCTGCTTTCAGAGGACTTACACCCTAGAAGGGGAGGGGAAGCAATACAAACAAGGCTTCTGTGACGTGTGTATCAGGTACTGCCAAGGAGGGGCCATTACTCACCCGTGTATTCTAGACCCCACCTTTATTAGAACAATCCAACCGAAGGAAGAGGAATAAAATGAAATGCAAAACTGAATACACTGGAATAGAGAAAAATCATTAAGAATCTGAGAAATGATTTTCCATGGGATGACGAAGTGATCTGCCATATGAGGATTCTCTTTTAGCTTACCAAGGAAAAATAAATTCTCTAAGCAAGGGGGCATTTACTTTGACGAAGTTCGAGCCCCTCAGCCTGTCTTTGCCTGATCTTCTCTCTGCCCCAGTGCAGGCCCTGGGCTGACCACACCCCTTCCTTTAGAAGCACTACCAGGCCACCCCAAGCTTTCCCCCCCTCATACCATGTGCTCTTTCTCTCTCCAGCAGGCTCATTCTGATTTGTCCTTAAGGAACCACCTCCTTTATGCAGTCTTCCAAGCCCCACTCCCCCCACCACACACACATCAGACAGTGTGGGTTAGAAGTTCCATGGCCAACATTTCCCCACTAGGCTGTAAACTCCTTGAGGGCAGGGATTTTGTCCTGCTAGTTATTGAGTCCCCAGTGCCTGCAACATGATAATCACTTAACAGATAATTATCAAATTATAGAATTTTAGTTTTTAGATAACTTGACTTTCTCCCCCAAAAGACTAAGCCCATAGAGGACCAAAAGTGTCCAGCTTCCAGAAAGTGCACCAGAAATGTTCACTAAATAAACAGCAAACCTTAGGCCACAAGACAGAGTTGTCTAAATTAAATTATTGCTCCTTATTGTATAGTGGAGTTTTTTTAATAATAAATTTTCTGATTCTGAAGAACCTACGGGCAGGACAAGAATAAAGATGCAGACGTAAGAGAATGGACTTGAGGACACGGGGAGGGGGAAGGGTAAGCTGGGACGAAGTGAGAGAGTGGCATGGACATATATACACTACCAAATGTAAAATAGATAGCTAGTGGGAAGCAGCCACATAGCACAGGGAGATCAGCTCGGAGCTTTGTGTCCACCTAGAGGGGTGGGATAGGGAGGGTGGGAGGGAGGCTAAAGAAGGAGGGGATATGGGGATATATGTACACATATATTCACTTTGTTATAAGGCAGAAACTAACACACCACTGTAAAGCAATTATACCCCAATAAAGATGTTAAAAATAATAATAATAATAATAAGTTTTCTTCCTTCACAAAGTCTTGTCCTCATTAGCTTTGCAGATTCTGTTGTTTGCATTCAGATGCCAGAGTGAAGAATTCGGTAACAACAAAGAAAGGATTACTTATTTCAATAATCTTATCTGTTGAAATTTAACATTCTTTTTTCCCCAAAGAATACAATACATGATCCCTGGCTCCTAACTCAGCTAAGCCTGTGTTACTAGGACTTATCAGAGTAAACAGGCAGAGAGAGGCGGATGGATATTTCAAATATCATGTAAAACGAAATATCCTTTTACATTTGTAAAATAAACACCATTTCATTGCTCGTATCTCCTGGATAAAGTGGCAAAAAGAAAAAACAAAACAAACATAAGGAAAGGACCCAGGGTCTTGCAGAAGGTTTAGTAACTTAGGTGAAGCTGGCCACTTGAGCCTTCGAACACAATCAGGCCTCCACTGCTCAGGCCAATAGCCGTTCCCTCGTTCTCCTCCTCCTGCTTTTCTTCTCCACCCTCTCTGATTAGCACACGGAGGAAACCTGACAGCGACACACCTTCATATGGTCTGCTGAGCACAAAGCTCACAATTACTGTAACCAAATGCCCTAATGTCTGCTTCCAATAAATGCCTGCAGCATCGCTCAGAATGAAAACCCAGGAGCTTCTCCCAGCTCCACTCCTCCACCTCACTCCCTGCGCACCAAAACCTCAAGAAGTGGCAAGGACAAAAATACCATCCTTCCATAAAAGGTGGGCCCTGACACCAATATACAATGCACTTACTATGAAAATGGATTTAAGTTATTCCCTCAGTCACTTTTTTCCTGTTATCAAGCCAACCCCTCACACCATCAACCCCAAGCAAATAAGAAATTGGGATTGGAGCATTTTCACTAACGGAACATCAGTTCTATGGTGCCCTTGTGACGGTGGGTCATTCACTCAACAATGACTGAGTGCCTACTATGTGTCAAAGGTTATTATGCTTTACCTTTTACTCATCTGTTAGGTGTTTCAAGGACAGGGACACGAATTCCCAGTTCTAAGCACCGTGACTGTTACAGACGTGAAGAGATGTACAACAAACCTTCACTGAATGTGTCAACAAAGTCCTCAAGGGATGTGTCAATGAAAAGCACACATACCAGCCAAAGTGCTCTCCTCAAGGTCACTAACAGCACCAAGCCGCACAGCAAGGATCCAGCTTACCTTCTCTGAAAACAATGAAGTCTGAATATAGGTTTGCCTTTAATGGGTTTTGTTCAATTATTCATTCAGCAGCTTTTATTGAACATCTATTTATGCCACCCCCTGGAGACACACACTGAGAAAGAGAGGCGCAGTCCAGCACTTGTCGAGCTTACAGTTTAGCTAGAAGGGCAAGCATCTAGCCAAACATTGCCCAGAAAAAGTTGTAGGGGTTATGAAAGTAAAATACAGGTGCTCTGGTTCAACTGAGGCAGGAAAATGGAAACAACTGGTTTATGGAAACAATCATTTGTGTGGTAAAAGAGAAAATGGCATTGGGGGACTGCGGAGGTGAGGGACGGTTGTCTAGTTCAAAAACAATGTGGCATTTATACAAAAAGGAAGACTGCAGGCTTGGGGAGAGAAAGAGAACAATAAAGAAAACTGTGCAGAAAGTAGCAGAGGGCTCAGCTGGAAGGTTCCACAGTGAACTTTTGTGTGAGAGTGGTAAAAGGGCATCAGAGCAGTACTAAGACTTCCGCTGTCTTAGATAACCTATTCCCCACATGCACACCCATACTTTGGAATATTATGAGATAGTAGAGCAAACACAGGTGTGTAATTGGTAAGCGTAAGTCATGGAGTATGGAGGCTCTGAGTGGCCTCTGGGAAGCTGGGAACCATGAATCACTTCCCACTCTGCCTGTTGCTTGTGCCAGGCCAAGGGGAGAAAGAAAGTGACCTCATACAGCTTTCAAAGTCTGGCTCTCCTTATTATTTGGAGATCTACCCCTAACCCCAGAGAGGGAGGCCAAAACCATCCCAAAGGGACGTCACCCCAGAGGAAGAATCACTGGGCCACAGGATACGAATATTTTTGAGGTTTCTGAAACATTTTGTCCATTTCATTTTGGCTTCTTACTAAAAATCTCTATGGAATAGAATTCAGTGTAACACTTTGAATAAAAAAGATATATGCATATTAAAAGAGCTACCCTTTCTGAATTTGCTAACAAGATTTTCAGAGACTAAAATGTGATCTCCATGGCTGTGTCAGTGTTTTTTAAACTTCTACTTGCTAACTAGAACATTTTTTAAAAATATTTATTTATTTATTTGGTTGCGTCAGGTCTTAGTTGCAGCACCTGGGCTCCTTAGTTGTGGCAGGCAGGCTCCTTAGTTGCGGCTCACCAGCTCCTTAGTTGTGGCATGCGAACTCTTAGTTGCGGCATGCATGTGGAATCTAGTTCCCGGACCAGGGATCGAACCCAGGCCCCCTGCATTGGGAATGCAGACTCTTAACCACCAGGGAAGTCCCCTAACTAGAACATTTTAAAAACTGATATCAGCCAATATTAACATTCCTCATCCTTTCATAAGACTATGACAATAATTTTTCACTGATATTTGATATTGATATTGATTAAAATTATTTTAGTCACCTAAGCCTATGTTGAAAAATAAGGTCTTTGATTCAAAAAGTGCATGCCATCCTCCTCTCAGAAAGAATAATGATGGTAGTCTTAGTAATGTTTGTTATCAAACTTAAATTATTTTTGCCCTATATTTATTTTATAAAAATAATTATTCCTTATTTTACAGGAACAGTAAATCATTCATCAACAATTACAATGATCCAAGTGCTAGATATTCTGCTAATTACTTGGGCCAAAGAGGAAACAAAATTCAGAAGCTGCCCTCAAGCAGATGACCATCTAGTAAAAAGAACCAGACATGCAAGCAATTGTATTTAATATGTTAGTTTATGTAAGCAAGTGTGTACAGACAACAAAGAGAATATTAGGAAAGGAACATCTAAGTGCATCTGGGAAATTCAGAAAGGGCTTATAGAGGAGGTAACTCTTAAGCTAAAACTTAGACTTAAAAGAGAGACGGACAGGCAGACAAAAAGAAAGGTCTTTCTAGGCACAGGACATTAAAGGGAGTTCAGTAAGGACAGCAAACACAGAGAATGCAATGGGAGACTGGGAAGACTATGGAGAAGCGTGCCCACCACGCTAAGGAGTTTGCTTTCTCTCAGGGCCAGCAAAGAACCCATGAAAATTTTTGAGAATCAAAGGGACGTGATCCAATTTAAGTTTCCTATATGAAATGGGGTAGACTGGAATAAGATTATAAAAAGAATGAGTAGTTAGAAAATAATAGTCCAGGTGAGAGGATATACACCCTGAAATAAGACAACAGTGGTGGGAATCAATAGAGAGGTATAATACAAATGGTATTAAGGAAATAGAAGCTAAGGGACCTAATAATTGACTGGATATTGACAGCAAGAGAAGATAGAAAATAAAAAGATGATTTCTGGGTTTCTGGCAGGTAAATTTATAGCTGTGCCATCCTATGACCTAAGGAGAGGCAGCAGCCGTGAAGAGGAAGAGAGTAACTTTGGTTGAACACTGTATTGATCAGCCTAGATTAAAATAAACTATAGTAACTGACAATCCCCAGATCTCAGTGATTTAAACAACAAAGACGAAATTCTCATTCATGCTACATGTCTACTGTACTTCAACAGACCTCCCTCTGGGGCGCAGCCTGATGGATACCCTGCCGTCTGAAACACTGCTCAATTCAAAAGCAGGACAAAGGAGTGCTAAAGATTCATACCATGCCCTGACAATTAAAATACTTTGGCCCAGAAGTGGGACACATCACTTCCACTCACAATCTATTGGCCAGAAATAGATATATGACTGTGCCTAAATTCAAGAGGGCAGAGAAGTTGCAATCCTCCTAGATGTAGCCCAAAATAGCCCAGAAGCAGAGGAGAACTAGATATTTGTGGTCATCAGTAATGTCCATCAAAAACATGTTAGGTCTGAAGCACCTAACATGAAGTAGGACAACTTCAGCATGCCCTCTAAAGGCCATTATATGTGCAGGCTACAGCTCAGGAAAAGTATCAGGGTAGGAGACACAGACCAAGGAGCTACAAGGATAAATGTGAAAATTCTAGTCCTCAGGGCATCTGTGTAAAAATGAATTTCCAAGGTTAACTGGTTTGCCCACAGTCACAGAGCAGCATGAATGCCGTGGGACCAGGCCTCCAGGTGTCTGACTCCAAACTCAACATTCTTTCTAAAGATGCCTCTAGTGGAATGTCTTATTGGGATAGGCTCTGTTCAAGCAGCAATCATCTGTTCAAGAAAGATGGCATTATCTTAATTTTATCAGCAAGTCCAAAAAATTGCCCATATTTGTCCATTCTCTCAGAAAGCCAAGGTAAATTTTGGTGGCACTCACTCACACTTGGACAATGCCTTCATTTTTTTTTTCACATAAAGATCTATCCTGTGTGTTTGGTTTTTACAGTGTGAGAGTTACTTTTCTAAACTTATGTGTCATAGTCCTCTGTTTTAAATCAGAACTAAAGAACGGTTGAAATTTACACTACAGAAGGAGTCTGCAAACTTCTTCTGCTAAACAAATGGGCATGGCTGTATTCCAATAAAATGTGACTTATAAAAACAGCCAGCTAACCATATTTGGCTCACAAGCTATAGTTTGCTAACCCCTTCACTAAAGGACAAACTTAATTAAAAACGATACTACTTTGGGGTATATTATAAAGAAATCAGTAATTAGGGAATTCCCTTGCGTTCCAGTGGTTAGGACTCTGCGCTTCCTCTTAAGGGGGCAGGAGTTGGATCCCTGGTTGGGGAACTAGGATCCCGCATGCCGCTCAGTACAGCCAAAAAAAAAAAAAAGAAAAGAAAAGAAAAAGAAATCAGTAATTTGGAAACTAGTATTGCACAAGATGGAAATCTGGTAATCACAAGAATGCCAGATTACTAACCCACCTAAATTATATTTATAAAATTAGAACCATGGATTTTTGTGTAGTGCTTGTGAAGCCCTCCACAGTTCAGTCTCAAAGTTCTATACTGGTTAAAGAGACACTGAGCCTGTTATTAAGCTACTACCTCTCAGCTCCAAACCCATCCTTCCATACCATCTCTATGACGCTAGGGCTGGGGCTCTGTGAAGCATACTTCTACCTTGTTAGCTGCTGCCTGTTAGGCTCTGCCCACAGAGGGCACTGGATGGAAGCTAGGAGGCTGGAAGAGGGAGGTGTGGCTTGCTCCTTTCTGTCTGTTACCTATTGGCTTCCTGCTCCTGTGGATGGCCTAGCCCTGCTTCTTCACTCCACCAGCTGCACTTCCTTCCTGTGGCAGCTGCTGGCTGAATCCAGGTAGCAGTCTTTCTGGAACCACAGTTCCAGCCTGCCTCCTCCCCAGGTCCAGGTCCCAGCCCCCTGCCCCTCACCTGAGCTCAGAGACTCCATAACACCAATCAGGCAGTACCATCTCTCAGAGGTCTGGGTACCAGGCCCTCAGCTTCCCTCCTCTGAGCTCAGAGGCCTCAGCACCAGACATTATCTTGGAGACGGGAGTTCAGTCTCACAGGGCCCCTCCACCAAGCTTCTGAACTTTAATAATCTCAATCCTAGGAGGGGCAAATGCCTCCTGTGGTTGCTACTTCCGTGATCCCGTAGTGTTCTCTCGTTGCCTTTTCAGTTCTTTAATATCTGGTTGATATTTTTTTATATTAAATTCTCTGTTAAAATATTTAATGTAATTTCTGTCTCCTGACTCAACCCTGATACACAGTCCAGCAATTTCAAAAGAACTCTAATCCTCAATTTTTTTTTCTCGAGCACTATGAAGCAGACACATAATTCTGAACTTTACTAAAATCCCATCTGCTGCTCTCAAATACTACTCCCATGCCTGACTCCTCAAAAGTCTCCTCTCCCCCTGAAATTCCTTCCACCCTTAGCTTCTCAATCTAGTCTCTTTTGTCTTCCTCCCCAACTCCTTTCATCCTAATTCTCCAACACAAAATCCCAAGAACCAGTCTGCAAAAAGGATGAGTCTCAGAAGGTGACAGAGCTGAGGCACTTGGGCTCCTTTCCTCATGCCAGAGGTTACAAACTGAAATGCCCACCACGGGAAGGTGGGACATGGGTGAGAAGGTGGCCATGCATAAGAACTCTAGGACTCCAATGTCATCACCGGCTAAGTACAGTTATGCAACTACATTCACCCTCAAAGTTGGGGGAAATTGGAAGTTGTGGTGCCAGTGGAGGCTGCAAAGTGTGTGCCTGTCTAGATATCAGAGCCTCAATTTTTCAAGGGAGGTCAAAAAATCAAGATTTTTTATGTGAAATCTCCGAGTTTTTAAACATGGCTCTTTACCATTCTGTGCAGGTTAACTGAAACTTGCCTAATCCTGCCTGCATGCCCTGTTTGCTAGCACTGCACAATGCTAGCCTCAAATGCATTAGACATATTCCATTTTTTGTCAAAGATTTGACGATTAAAACTAGTTTTTAATAGTAACCTACAGAGCTCTGACTTATAACAGCAAACCAAATATAGGATTCTTTTCCCTGCCACTTTTCAAAGTTACCACCAAAATAAAAGAAAGAAAGCAAGAAAGAGTTGAGTAACAGAAGATACTACTTGATTTAAACCCTCACCTCAGAAAATCTGGGATTCAACTTTGAAAAAAATTAACAGAAGAAAATAGTTCTCTAAAGCAACACTTTAAAAGTTTATTTTAGAAGGTGGTAGTGCTACATTATTTTTTAAGTAATATTTACAGAACAGTTTGTTCTAGAGTTCTAAATGACACAAACAGAGTAGGCCTGGTATACACATGCCAAAATGGTGACAATGAAATTAAGGCTTGATCCAGTGGTAAATTACCCTCTGCTCATCCCACCAACACCTAAGGCTCTGAAATGGAGAAGGCATCATTTGAATAAGTCGGCCACTTGGGTACACATAAGGGCACACACCCACTTACCTCCCAAACCCCCCATGTAAAATTACCCAGTCTGCAAGAAAAAGACACACTGGCTCTATAATTATCAGATGTGAACTAAAAAAGCATGCCCTTTTAAAAGCTTAGCTACATTTCCCAGCCACACTTTACCAGCCTCAGAGCAAACTCCAAAGCAGTATGATGTCTGCTGCCTAGAATGTCTGACAGCACAGAGCAATGTGAAGTCCATCTGCTGGGGGACAAAGTGATGTCAGTAATGCTAGAGTGGGGATGGGAGGCAGAAGGGGTTAATTTCTTATTCCTTATTCCAACATGTCCCTGTGTGTTATTCCTACAGAAGGAAAACATTACAATTTCCCACGGCCAACTTATTTTGCTCCACCTCCAAAAGTACTTATTGTCAACTGCAATAAGAACTAGCCCATCTAAAACCCATAACCTCACTCTCCAAAAGCCAGAAAGGAGCCATAAGAGGCCTCTACAGAGTTCACATGGTTGGCACAAAGGCCATGCCCTAAAGACTCCTTGGAGACCTACTGTATCTTCAGTCCATTCACTCTTTCTTGACACAAAATTCTAATTAGCCTGTTTGATTTTCAAAGTTTACATATCAGACTCAGGAAATTTCAGTATAGAGACAAATCAAAGGCACTTGGGGACCAAAAAAGGCCATATAAATTGTGAAATGCCAGAGCACATGGTGAGGATACCAAATGTTGAAGAGAAGGGGAGATGTGTTAAAGAAATGAAGAGGAGTGCATGAGTCCATCTCTAAAAGTGGGCCTTAAAAAGACAGTGTAATTGTTTAAAAGTCCAGAAGAGACTGGAGCCAAGTAAAAGAGGAGAAGACAGAAACAGACAATATGCTCAGATCAATAGGAAAAGAACCAATATGAAATAGCTCAGAGGGGCAAAATAACATGATTCTCACAGCTGTTAGAGAAGCATCTGATGTTTATTGTGGACTTAGGCATGTAGGCTCAATGTCTAGTACTTCACCTGCTTTATCTTATTCAACCCTTTCAACAACCCTGTGAGCTGGGTATTATGTCCATTTTATAGATGAAGCTATAGGCTCGGAGAGTTTAAGCCCAAGGTTACTTGGCGAGGAAAGGGCACACCCAGATTCGAATTCCAGGTCTGCCTAGTTCCAAAGGCTCTCCTGGGGAGGAGAAGAAGGAGAGAGGAAGAGAGAAAAGAAGAAGGATGATACTATTTAGTATGCAAGGTACCCACCATGCCCCTGACTCTCTGCACTCTGCATCTACCACTGCTCTATGAGGGAACATGTCTCTCTAGCACAGCATCTGGCCCAGGTCTGTACTCTCTGTATCTAATGAATGAGTACATGAGTCTTTCCATAGTATAATTCTATAATGTAGGTGTTGTTATTCTCATTGAACAGTTGAAGAAACCACTATTCTTTAAAGCATTTGGTCTAAAAGAGGAGAAAGAAAACTTTCCCAGTGAAAGATAAAACCAAGGGTTATCTTGACAGGCCAAATGACTGCCCTTGTCAAAACAACTGATGGAATACTGGGAAGGAAAATAAAGCAGAACTACGAGGGGATGTAAAATAACAGACATTTTGTACTATTTCTTTTTCTTTCCTTTAATATTTGAGATAACATAACTTGCAGTAAGATCAGCAAAGGAAACAGCTCTCTTTGCAACAAAATTTCACTTATAGACCAAATTCCTGAAAAGTTTACCTATGACAATTGATGCAGGGCATCGTCACTTGAAAGAAGGGAAAGAAAGAGAGAAAGAGAGATTCAGAGACAGAGCGAGACAAAAAGAAAATAAAACCAACAACCCAGAAAACTACGCAGCTCATCACGTGTTCTCTTCCAAATTCTGCAGAATCACACTTAACGTGACAGATGTGAAGAGGAAGGAGGCTCACACTCAGAAAGGCAGGAGAACTATTCTGGGGAGGT
This sequence comes from Balaenoptera physalus, assembly GCF_965194825.1. Lineage (NCBI taxonomy): Eukaryota > Metazoa > Chordata > Mammalia > Artiodactyla > Balaenopteridae > Balaenoptera > Balaenoptera physalus. Next base: position 78,118,970 of record NC_138896.1, read on the forward strand.
TTGTTAGAAGAGGTGGCAAAGTGCCTGGAGAACTAGTGCACAGACGTAGCTTTGGCATATTCATTCATTCATTCATTCATTCATGGATACGTGCATGCATGCAACAAATAATTACCACATCCTGACTATGAGCCTGACTCATCAACAGTAGCTGAAGATACTGTGGGGAGTCAGACATAGTCCCTACCCTTAAAAAGCTCATAATCTGCTGGAAATTTTCAGGTAAGTAACAAGTCAATTAATTCTACCCATAATGGGGTATATCTTAGGGATTCTAGGAACTCAGCCTAGGGGAGCAAGGGCTGAGGAAGGCTGCTCAGAAGTGGCATGTGATTCTTGAAGGGAGGAGGGATAACCAAGGAAAGAAGTAGAAGGAGGGCTGGAGAGGTTATCAGGGATACAACTTTGCATGCCATGGTGAGATCTTTATATTTTATCCTGAAGAAAACTGAAAGCCATTCAGTGTTCATTATTAGGGGAATCACATGTCCAGAATGGCATTAAAAAATAAAAATGTGGAGAAAATACAGATAACAGATTGGCAAGAGGTTTAGATTGGAGGAGAGGAGGTAAGTCATGAGACTACTACAGTTGTTCAGGCTGGAAATACGGAAACCTAAACTAAGGTTGAGATGGGGAGAATGAAAAGGAGGGAACTGAGTCAGGAGACACTTGGGGGGAAAGAATCAATAGGAACTGGGGACTAATTTGGACAGGGGTTGTGAAGAGTCAAGGATGACCTCAAAGTGTGTGATTTGGTTGTGGTGGGGCTGGGATGCTGGAAACATTCCCTAAGAAAGGGACACAGGATAAAACTGGGGGAAGGTGACAAGTTCAGACTTGGACATACTGAGTTTAAACTGTCTGTGTCTGGTGAGAGCTCCTAGTCATCTGTGCCTCTATAGCCTACTCACTGAGTTATCTATTGCTACATAACAATATTAGCACAAATTTAGTAGCTTCAAGAAACACATATTTATCTCACAGTTTCTGTGGGTCAGGGGTCCAGGTATATCTAAGCTGGTTCCTCTGCAAGGCTGCAATCAATGTGTCAGCCGGGGCTGGGTTCTCCTCTGAAGCTCAGCTGGGAGAGACTCCATTTCTCAGCTTATCTGCCTGTTTGGAGCATTCAGTTCATTGTTGATTAGTGTCCACCCTAGGCTCCTTGCCACAAAGCCCTTTCCATAGGCAGCTAACAACATGGCAGCTTTCTTCTTTAAATCTAGCAAGAATGAGTATCTCCTTGAAACACAGGCATTACAACCTTATGTAACATATTCACATACATACCATCACCTTTGCTGTGTTTTATTGGTTAGAATAAAGTCACAGGTCTTCCCCTCCCCCCCTCATTCAAGGGCAGAGGATCACACTAAGGCATGAATCCAGGAGATAAGGGTCATGGAGGCCAACTTAGAGTCTATCCACCACAGTCATTTTCATTTGGTCTCCAAAAGTTGGAAATACCTGGACCTTCTTTCTTATCTCCTACAGCCCCATTGCCTAAGCAACTAGTTACTGAGTGGTATTCAACTATAGATTCACGACCCATCCATCCCTCTCAATTCAATCTCTTCCATGAAATCTTTCCAAGGAGGCTCTCCCCTCTGCTCCTTCCCCACCCCATTCTGGTCTGATAGCATTTAAAATCTAAACTAATAGTTTCCAAAATTTGAGGGTCAAAAAACTGCATACCCCCCAAAAGAAATAATAATAGCTACCATTTATTAAATGCTCACTATATATCACTCACTATACTGGAAACCATATATGCAATATCTCATTCAATCCTCAAAATGATACCAAGTGAAGTGCAAATATTATTCGTATTTTACAGATGGGAAAATGGAGACACAGAAAGGACAAGGCACTTACCCAAAGTCATATAGCTAATTAAGTGGTGGGTACTGGGCATTCTGACTCCAGAGCCCACACTCAAAGCCAGACCAGCCACTTAAACATAACCACTTGCATTTTTAGGATCCTCTGAGTGAGAAAATAAAAAATAACCTAAAGCCACTTTGAGTTCAATAAATATATTTATAGTTTTTTCCCACGATAGAATATATAAATATTTGCGAAACACAGTACCTACATGTGCAAATGTTTATTCCCCCTACAGACAATGAGGATTAGCAACCAAGTGCAGAGCCTCACAGCCTTCCCCACACAGCTCCTCAGCGGGGCACCAGCGGCCCCTGTCACATTGTTTTGGTACTGGGATTATAACCTGTATCAGCGGTTCTCAACTAGCAGTGGTTCTGCCATCCAGGGGACATTTGGCAATGTCTAGAGACACTTCTGATGGTTATGACTAGAGAGGGGGTGCTGTTGGAACCTAGTGTATGAAGGCCAGGGACGCTGCTAAACTTCTTATAATGCGCTGGGCAGCCCCCACAACAAGAAATTATCCAGCTCAGAGTGTTAATGATGTCAAGTTTGAGAAACCCTGATGTATATCAACATAAAATTCACTCGCTGTTTTATATGTATGTCCTAACTCTCCAAGATAAACCTACATGCAATCAGAGCAGCAAATATCTGAGCTCCTCATCAACCCACCTTTCCAACCTACACCTAAATTCCAAACAGGATGAGTGTCTAAGAGATAGGAATTGAAGTTTATTTCAAAGATGGAGTAGGCTTTATTTCTACAAGAGTAATTTATTCAATGATTAACACATTTCCTCCAAATTAAAAGCTTCTCCTTTGAATTTACTAAAGTCTAATTTACTTCTGGAATTAATATAGCCTTACCCAGAGCAGCCTCTGGCACCTGTATATTTGAATTAGCAAACAATTCCCTGGTTTAGAAAAATAAGATAAATGAAACAATATGCAAGATGGAGACAAACAGACCCAGAAGCATCATCAAATGCCAAGGACTGGAAGGTGTTTATTTCCTCAAGCAACCATTCACCCCTTAAATGTATGAAAGGCAAGGACATGCAAATGAACTACCTTCCAAAAATGATTCTTTTTATTTTTTAATCACAAATCATTGTGAAGGAAGACAACAACATTTTTCTAAAGCATATCAGATGTATTTGCTGAATGATGAAGAGTCCTCTTTTTTGTTAACACAAGTAGGAGTTGTGTGTATACTAAGCAGAAAATACATAATAATTCTAAGAAGGAGAAGGAACCATTATTCTATTTTTCAAGATAAAGAAATCTAAACTTGTACTCCAGACAATGAGTCAAAGGACCATCCCAACAAATTTTCTACCAAGTAGGAAATCGCCATGTTGTGTATTTCCATGCCTCTGTGAGCCAATCTCAGGGTACAGTCTGGCTCCTCTTTTGCTCTCAAATAAATAAAAAACAAGTCCATTGAATCCCAAAATAACTTAAAATCTTTGGGACCACGCCCACACTGCTGAGAAGACTCCAAAACTTCCGTCTGCTCTAGCACTGTACTTACCACGGGGGAGCTGATGAATCAGCCTGGACAGGACCACGTGGGTCTCTGAAATTCCTCAGGAGCATCTTGATTACACCCAATTAGTGAGGCCATACACAGAAGCCCAGTGAATCAGAAACCCAGCACAGTCAGCAGGGCCGGAAAACCAAGGCCATTAGCTCCTGCTGTTTCCCACCTCTTAAAGAATCAAATCCAAGCTGATTGTGAAAGACAATGGCCACTTTGTACAATCAACCACAGATTATTTTTAATGGGGGCAGGAGAGATTCAAAGCAGTGGGGGACTCCAAAATCACTAATCATCACATTTGGAATTTTCTGAAGGTTATTCTTTGAAACAACAGATCTAACTTCTCAAATATAATTTTCCTAGGCACATGCCTGAGCACATGCCCAACAGTCTCAGCAAACAGCAATACAAGTACATACCAAGGCCTGGGGTAAAGTGGCCTGGGGTTTAAGTTCATCTGAGCATTAGCCTGGTTCTACAGGGGTTGGTGAACTCATGTGAGTGGATTGAGCCCTTGGCTAGGATCTGGTTTGGAGTCTGAGTAGGCATCTAGTTGGCATATGTCTACACCCCTTCATTCATTCCACCTACATTAGCTGAGCATTTACTCACACATGGGGCCTTTATTCTGACTTTTCCTTCCTTTTCTGATGTCTGCTCACTCAGATTCTATACTTTCTCCACTTGATTTAGTGGCCTAAATCAAGCTCTACCTCCTCTAAGAAGCCAACCTCACCAACTCCAGCCAACAGGATCTCACATTATTCTCTGAATAGGGGACATCAGGGTAGCTGTTTGTGGAGCTCTTACGATGTTCCAGGCACCATGCTCAACTCTTTATATATATTTGACCTCATTTAATTTTCCTATGCCAGATATATATCACTTCTCCCACTTCACAGATGAGAAAACTGAGGCTAACAGAGGAAAAGCAACTTACCCCAGATCACACAGCTAGTAAAGAGTATAGCCCTTGTCTGTCTTGGGCACTAAATCAGGGCACAGTTTTTCTGTAAATGGCCAGATATTGAATATTTTAGCTTTGCAGGCCACATATTCTCTGTTGTAACCTCTCAACTCTGTCTGCCATTGTAGTGTGAAAGCAGTCATAGGCTATACATTTAGAAATGAAAAAAACATTCTTAGCTCACCAGCAGCATGAAAACAGGTGGTCTGGGGGCCTGTATGAAACCTCCGCTATGTAAAGTCAATGGGCTACAACCACCTTGGCAATGTTCCCCCCCACAGCGCACACAGCTCTAGACTTACACACAGTAACAGCAACCTGTACTAGGTACTTGGTAGGAGCCAGACTCTGTCCCTATTTCCCAAAGACCTCACAAAAGCCCTCCCTCCACCCAGGAGCCATCACTATTCCTATTTGAGCAGACCTGCTTCAATAAGTGAAAGAACTTCACAAGGTTGCCCTGCTGGTTAGGTGTGTGGGCTGGGATTTGAACCCAGGTAGTGGGACCCTAGAGCTGCATTTTCCACCTCCACAGCCTATATATGCCCAGGTTGAAGCTGGAACCCACACCTCTTCAGTGTGACCACCCAGAACCGAGTCCTGGTCTCCTGGCTGCTCTGCTACCCATGTATGTCCACAGGAAATATAGGGCCACTACAGCCCCTGGCTTCCCGAGGTGGGTCTCACATGGAATGCCACTTCTTACCACTTTGAAGAGACAGAAAACATTCCAGATAACTAAAGATCAAAGGTCATTTCAGAAGACCCGATTTCATATTCCATTGTTAAACTTGAATACGCCATTACATTCAGTGGAATGAATGATCTAAGGAATCAAATACATCATGTCCCACAATGTCAGTTTTTAAAAACTATAAATAAATATTGCAAGCACCAAAGAAATCACTTCCCAGAGCCCATTTCATTTATAGTCCCTACTCCAAGTGTGCCTGATTCTACTCTGAGGCACCAACCTGCCATATTAAACCATGCCATCCATATAAAGTTTCCTCCTCCATAAGACTTCTTCTGCCCTAATTCTGCAAATAATGGATAAAGACAAGCCCTGACACTGGCTGAGGAGAGAAAAGGGGAAAATGGATCCTGATTACAAAAGAATAAATCTTTGCTCTCCCCATGGGCTGATATGTCATCCAGTGAAGCAAACATGAGTTTTAGAGCCAGAAATGTAGTTTACTGTCGGAGTGACCTTGAACCTCACTAATCCTCAAGTTCCTCATCTAGAACATAAGAACAAAAATGGCACAGTTTCTTGATAAATGAAACAATATTTCTAATGCAACTGGCCCAAACACCAGACCTACCCTCTTCTCTTTTTCTCTTATGTGAGGATTTTATTTTTAAAACACATGAAACAGGGACTTCCCTGGTAGCGCAGTGGTTAAGAATCCGCCTGCCAGTGTAGGGGACACGGATTCGATCCTTGTTCCGGGAAGATCCCACATGCCGCAGAGCAACTAAGCCCGTGTGCCACAACTACTGAAGCCCATGCACCTAGAGCCTGTGCTCCACAACAAGAGAAAACACTGCAATGAGAAGCCCGCGCACCACAACGAAGAGTAGCCCCCGCTCACCGCAACTAGAGAAAGCCCGCGCACAGCAACGCAGACCCAACGCAGCCAAAAATAAAATAAATTAATTAAAAAAAAAAACACATAAAACAGATTAACTGTCAGAGTGGCTGTTGTTTTACTTTTAATACACATTCTTTTAAACTTCCAAATTAGCATAAGGTAAAAGAGTCACTGTGACAAATTTAAATTGGAATTATCTAAAGTGGTGGTCTTCCCAGATTTTTTTTTAGGTCCAAAGTCAAGTGTATGAAATACTTGATAGATTAAAAGCATATTTCAATCTAGCTTACGTAGTCAGTGTGGGTAACATAATACAACGAACACCTAGTGCTAGTTATGGCCAGACATAGTTTGGTTTCCAAAAGGTAACTACACCCTTAAATGTGCAGTAGATGCCCAGTCAGGCTGGTGGCTTAGGCCATGGGAACTAAAGACTTGGTTCACATCTCAACTCATGACACTTAGTAACTGTGGATGTGGCAAACCCCTAGCCTCTTCAAGCTCTGTTAACCTCATCTATAATATGGAATGATGGTGTCTGCCCCCTGAGCTTGTTATGAGGGTGAAATGAGATAATCCATGTAAATGCATATTAAATCCATATTAAATATAAAGCATTAACATACTGCCTGACTCCTTATAAGGATTCAATACCTGTAGGTTATGATTATTAGTTTTATTAATGTTGGCTTATGATGACTGAGGAAATTCTGAAGAACATGCAGCTCTGAAAGAAGAGCTGAAAGAGAATGCTGAGCAATAAAACTACTGGGAAGGGCGGATGGTCTAGGTGACACCTTGACAAGGGGTTAACTAACTTGGCAGAAATTTATTTCAACATGTGTGCACGTGTGCATGCACCTGCAAAGATGTGCATGTGTGCCAATTCTGGCATATTTGCTAAAAACTCCACCACATTATCATCATGCCTTGTGAACCTAACCAGACTGGGGAGTCTACCACAGAACAACTGTCAAGTTAAAATTGGATCCTCGCTGTCCAAATGAAGGCAGTTTTTCAATTTCCTTTTCCCTTCTCCACTTCTCCTCAACCTCCCACAAATGAACACACTTACCCAAGCCAAGAATATACAGCTCAGAAATGAGATCAGGAAAAAAATTAAAATGAAAAACAAAAACCTAGGAAAATAAGGATATCAGAGGAAGTAATCAAAGAGCAGCACCACTTGATTATTCACACAATTAACACTATAATCTGCCCTGCACCAGATACTCTATGAACTGCTGTGCCGTTGTCTCTAATCTTTACAACCAACGTGCAAAGTATATATTCTTATTCCCATTTCACAGATCAGGAAATCAAGGCTTTTATAGATGAAGTGACTTGCCCAAGGCCATCTAGTTCATAAGCAGTGAGTCAGGATTTGAACCCTACCCTCTCTAGTAATAAAACTCTTCCAAGTAGTCCCTGCCACTTCTCCAAGCTCTGTGGCAGGCATGGGGTCCTATATAAAGAAACTAAGCTTGGCTCTTGCCCTCAAGGAGCATACAGTCTAATGGGAAGGACAGAGGCAAGTAATGATGACACAGAATAAGACATGATCTCCAGGGCTAAAAACAATGTGTCATAGGAGATCCAAGGAGAAAGGGACTCAATCCAGGAATGAAGAGGCAATGTAAGAGTTAGGTATTGAAGGATGAGTAAGAGTTTGCCAGTTAGAAAAGAGGGAAATGGGCATCCAGGCTTTGGGTAATCATGCAAACAGAAGCACAGTGATAGGAAAGATCCTTGCATGTTACAGGTAGTAAGATGGGAGGTATTTGAGTGAGCTGTGAAGGAAAGGGAAACAGGCTAGAGAGGAAACGAGGGGCTGATAGAGAAAAGTTTGTCAGCCATGCTATAGAGTGTAGAGTGCATTCTGTAGCCAAATTACAGGCAGAAAGAGACCAGCAAAGCAGCTGTTGCCCCAGGACAGAGTAGAGAAGGTGAAGAAAGAGGACAATGGGGTGAAGGAAAGGCTCATTCATGGGTTATAGATGGCGTGAGAGGTGAGGAGATCAAAGGCTGAAATGAAAGACATGGAAGAAGAGATGATGTCTGCTCAAAGGAGTTCCAGGGCTTCCCTGGTGGTGCAGTGGTTGAGAATCTGCCTGCCAATGCGGGGGACACGGGTTCGAGCCCTGGTCTGGGAGGATCCCACATGCCACGGAGCAACTAGGCCCGTGAGCCACAACTACTGAGCCTGCGCGTCTGGAGCTTGTGCTCCGCAACAGGAGAGGCCGCGACAGTGAGAGGCCCGCGCACCGCGATGAAGAGTGGCCCCCGCTCGCCGCAACTAGAGAAAGCCCTCGCACAGAAACGAAGACCCAACACAGCCAAAAATAAATATAATTAATTAATTAATTAATTAATTTAAAAAAAAAAAAAAAAAAGGAGTTCCAACCAGGGAAAAACAGCCCACAAGAGAAATAACAACAGTACAGGATCCTTGATATTTAGGAAACAGAATTGAAAACAGAACAAGCCCACAGCATATTTGATTTAGACCAGTAAGAAAAAGGGAAAGTTTCAAAAGTGAAAGAGATGGAGATTAGCACAAGGTCTCCAACAGAGATCAACAGAACCCAAAATGTAAAAAGTAGGACTCAATCTTCTATGTTTCAAGAGGAGCTTAACTAAAAGGAGTAAGAAATTGAAAGCAACAACCACAACAAAACGCAATGAGTCTGGTTTGGAGGTGAAGCCACTGTACCATTGGAGACATCAAGAAATGAACCAGCACCATCAGTTAGAACAGACAATGGTCCAGCAAGCCAACCTGAGCAGTAGAGATGGTAACTATTGCTAAAGGGACAGAGGTCATGCCCACAGGGGTGGCTTTCTGCATTTTCCCCTGAGAAATGCATCATAAATCATATATAGATGGGGGGTATGGATGCAGAGTACAACCCAGGAAACACTAAGACCTGAAATGACAGCACAACTTCCTTGTTATTCTCAATATTGCTCCCATGATGCTGGCTGCAAGTCATGACTCACACTAGGGAATTAAGGGTTCTCCAAAAAAAATCTGTTTCAATTACACACACCACTTCTACAGAAAGGAAAGTGATATATTTCTATTGATACAGACAGAACTTTAAAGCCCAACCAATCCTCTGGAGAGTCAAGAGAGTTCAAATACGACAAAATAAAGACTAAATACCATATCTCCTGTCAAACAGAAGGAAGGACATTGGTCAACCAAAACTAGGGTAAACACAGGAAGAAAGATCCATGGACCAAGCTACCAGGAAATCAAGGAGGGATTTTAAGTGTTAGAACTTCCAGGTTCCTTGGAAACCATCCTGTTCAACCTCCTGGTTTATAGATTAGGAAAATAAAGACCAAAACAAGAAAAATACCCCCAGCCTCTTATAGCACATTGGGAGGGGAGAGAGAGAGAGAGGGATGGAGGGAGGGAGCAGGGGAGAGAAAGAGAGACAAGGAAAACCAGGGCTTATCACAACTTCCATTGCAAGACGCTGCTCTTCCCAGGGTCCAGAACCCAAGTCCTCAGATAAAGCAGCTGTCCTCCCCTGAGGGTGGGCTCAAACCCCTCGAGACCAGAGATAAATCAGCCACACCCTGGTTCTGCAACACTCTGAATTAGTGATTTTGGTGATGGGTGGTTCTACTCTCAGAGCCTCTCCTGTTTTGTGAGTGTCTCCAGTGTGCCTCGAATTATTTTTTCTCCTATGAAAAGGCAGGAACAATAACATGCAAGTCTATTCAGAAGGGACAATTAGCAATTTGTATCTGCAAGGAGCTTGACAGTTGGCTCTTCCTGACAGATGCCATCCTCCTCCCAGGAGAACATTTGTCCCCCTGGAGTAGAGGAACCCTGCTCTGGAAGCTCTGTCCAACAGCTGGGAGGAGGCTCCTCCTTATTTACAGTGCAGCCTTTCTTGGGGTTTTCAAGCCTGAGCTTCCTAGGTATCTTGAAAATCTGTCCAGAAATTGGCAGACACATCTAACAGAGGATATAGTCTTTTCATAGTCTGGTCTCCTCTGGAAGAGGTAAACAGGATGGTTGCAATTTGTTTTTAGGACAGCCACGTACAGCAACAGAGTGGTCATTCTATATGGCAGTATAATAAACATCATTTCTTCATGATACTTTTATGACACAGAGGGAAATAAAGACTTGAATCTGTGGATGGCGATATATTAAAGAGTAGAGTAACAATAGAGCATAATAGAAAGGACTAGAATGAGAAGTAGATTAAAAGTGTAATCAAACCTTACGAACAAACTCCTGATGAATAAAAATGGCCATAATTTTAAAACAAAAATAGATTTGCTGAATTTCAAATGGAACAAGCCATCCACAGTATGAAAAATAAACACATGATATTTCAACCTTAGAAGTTAAGCCCTGGGGATGTCCCTGGTGGTGCAGTGGTTAAGAATCCACCCGCCAATGCAGGGAACATGGGTTCGAGCCCTGGTCCGGGAAAATCCCACATGCCGTGGTACAACTAAGCCCGTGCACGGCAACTACTGAGCCTGCACTCTAGAGCCCGCGAGCCACAACTACTGAGCCCACGTACCACAACTACTGAAGCCCACATGCCTAGAGCCTGTGCTCCGCAACAAGAGAAGCCACCGCAATGAGAAACCTGCGCACCGCAACAAAGAGTAGCCCCCACTCACCACAACTAGAGAAAGCCCGCGTGCAGCAACTAAGACCCAATGCAGCCAAAAATAAATAATATAATAAATAAATTAAAAAAAAAAAAAGTTTGGGAAATAGTGGTAGTGGTTGCCCAACATTGTGCCTATAATTAACGCCATTGAATTATACACTTAAAAGTGGTTAAAATGGCAAATTTTATGTGATGTATATTTACCATGATTTTGAAAAATTAATAATGTAATATACCAAACACCATTGAGTTGTACACTTTATATGCACAAATGGTACTGTATGTAAATTATATCTCAATAAAGCTATTTAAAAATGTACATAAAATACTAGTATGTGAGAAAGACAAGGGAGGATATACTCCTAATTACTAATAGGGATTAACTCTGGATGGCAAGATGCAGAAGGTTCTATTTTCTGAGCTTCTCTACATTTTCCCAAATTTTCATAATGAGCTTGTGTTGTATTGCCTTTGTATCCAGAAGAGGAAGAATAATTGTCATTTTAACGCTAAAAGTTTAAACAAGATAGAAATAAGGTATAAGCCATGATCTTCTTGGGGGTCAGGGCACATGGTGGTGGAGTGTCAGAGAGGACCCCAGGCATCCAGTGCTGCCTACATTCTTCTTCACTGCGTGAGCCCCTGGTCACTTCCATGTGTCTGTTTATGATGCTGTGTCTTGGTGGCCAAAAGAGCTTAATAATGCAGCCAGGGACTCTGGAGGAAGACTGCCAGGATTTCACCACTCACTAAGCCCCTCTCAGAACCTCTATTTCCTCATCTGAGCAATGGAAATAATAATGGTACCTACTTCATAATGTTATCAAGAGAGTAAATGAGCTAATTTACATGAAGTGCATGAAACAATGTCTGACATCCAGTACTCTGACCTAAGTGTTTAGTTCACTATCAGCTGCAATCTTTTTTTATTGCTGCTGCTGCTCTGTTACACTCATGTGTGTGAATATCTGTTAACCATCCCCTTCTAGAGCAGGGATTGGCAAATTATGGCCCGAGGGCCAAATCTGACCCATCACTCATTTTTGTATGGCTCATAAACTACATCTTTTAATGTTTAGAAAAAAATCAAGAAAAATGACATTTCATGACACACAAAAATTATTTAAAAATTCAGATTCCAGTGTCCATAAATACGGTTGTATTGGAACACAGCCATTCCTATAAATTTCCGTATTATCTATGCCTGCTTTCATGTAGTTACGTGAACTATTTGGCCTGCAAAGCCTAAAATATCTGACCCTTTACAGAAAATGTTTGCTGACTCCCAGGGATGGAACACACGAAGGTCCCTTGTGCCTTGCTGCTCTCCGCTTGACATGATAAGTCAGCACGGGGTCTGAACACCACTCTCTCTGCATTGAGTTCCTTGGCTGTTTATTCTCTTTGGTAGTACCTAGGTTTTGGTATCAGTTCTTATTGGTTTGGAGGAATCAGATCATTCCTTTTCATCCCTTTTTGCTCTCTTTTGTCTTTCTGTTTTGTGTTGTACTATCTAAAAAGTGTTTGTCATAAAAAGAATCACAGTGTATAGAACACAGGCAATTTATGCACCCATCATAAAACAGGCCCTGATAAACCTGCTGTTTGAGTCAGTCTCACAGACTGGTGATTTTGTGGTTCTCATTGGACCAGTGTCCATTTGGACAAGCTTTTCTGTGAGTCACCAATAAAACCAGATAAAGTACTCCTTCCATCTCTAATTTTTCTCCTGAGAGTTTGGTTTTAATCCACAAAGAGCATTCTCCCTGGTCTTCCTGCCAGGCGGGCAGAGATTGTCAGGTCTGTGTTTTTTTGTTGTTGGTTTGGGTTTTTTTGTTTTTGTTTTTGTTTTTGCAGGGTGGGGTTTGTTTTTAATTGAGATATAACTGACTTATAACATTATGTTAGTTTCAGATGTACAACATAATAATTCAGTATGCGTATATATTGCAAAATGGTCACCACAAAAGTCTAGTTAACGTCTATCACCACACAGAGTTACAAATTATTTTTTCTTATGATGAGAACTTTTAAGATCTACTCTTAATATGTAATACAGTATAATTAACTATAGTCACCATACTGTACATTACATCCCAGGACTTACTTATTTTATAACTGGAAGTTTGTACCTTTTGACCCCCTTCACCATCTCAACCAACCCCCCACTCTGCCAACCACCAATCTATTCTCAGGTCTGCTTTTGACAGTAGCCAACCATCAGGTTGAGGGTCCAAGATGCTAAGTGCACAAGCATCACTTTCAATCAACTGTTGCCAGCTCTCATGGGGTCATCTAAGTCTAAGTCATCTCCTCCTCCAGGAAAAACTCCTGATTCTTATATGTTTACTCTCATATAATCCTAATTCTTACACCTGTCTCACCTAATTTCACTAAAGACACCTTCAATGGACAATCTAGAGAATATCTGACTTAAATAAAATTGTTTTTTGAGAGGTGCCTTAGGGGAAAAAAGGGAGGAATAAGATTTCTCAGGCTCAATAAGCACCATTTTTTATTGACAGGCAGAAGGCGCCAAACAAAATTCTGATTCAAAAACTGCTTCACTAAAAGATTCTTTGGCCAAAGCTAATGAACAATTTAACAATCTTGAGCAACCACAAACTAGACTCATTTCCCTAGTAAATACTCCTCCTCCTTGTCCTCCAGGTGCCTCCCCCTATGTCTAGTACCCCCTCATCCCCCTATCCGTCTGATCTCTCTCTTTCCACACCTTTGTCAACTTCTCTTCCCTTTATCCAGGCCCTCCACCTTTTCTCAATGACTCTCCTAAGACTCCAAATGCCAGTTGTATCTGAAGATCCATCCTGCCCGTGAGTCTGGTATTCAAGCAACTATAGAATTTAAACCTTGAACCTGAGCTAAATGAATAACTATAATTAAGGGTTTTCCTAAATCCAGATAAGACCAGCAACCATTGATAGAAGAATTCAGAATTCTTTTGAGTGCATATGACTCAGGGTTACTAGACTTTTACCAACTTGTACACGTGTTTTCTGGAATCTAAATCCTGAATAGCAAAGGCTAATTGGACCGTCCCAGAAAAGGACCTACAGGATCTCTCTTTCCACAATAAACCTGAGAGTAAAAGAAAAAAAAAAAAAAAGGCCTGAAAAGTAAGGCAAAATCTTCTAAAAGCCATAACCAAAACTTTTCCGATAAAAATAGATTGGACCATAATTCAATCATGCTGAGAAAAAATGAAAAGAAACTACAGGAGAGTTTTAGAATAGAATGAAAAATAATTTCCAACAATATTCAGGAGTTAAAGAAGGTGCTGATAGAGTAGTGGCTCTTTCACCTTGGCCAAAGGTACTCCCACTAGCCCTTATGGCCACATGGTCCACTCCCTTGGGTTTACATTAGTTATTCTCCTATGAATCTGTATGTTTAGGGAGTTCATTCCAAATACTAGACTCTGTCTTGCTGCGCATAGACATGGCAAAATATTGCAGTGTACCCAGCCATATCACCCACAGGTTAAGGCCCCCTTCTTACAACATCTTCCTAAACAGCCTTTTCATGATCTTGAGGAAATTTGTCAATTGAAAGAAACACGAGAGAAAAACTGCCCTTTAACCTTGTTGGAAGGGACATTATCAGGTACTGTTAACAACAAATCCAGCAGTGAAACTCCAAGGAGTCAATGCCTGGGTTCATGCTTCACAGCTAGAGAAGCAGAATTCCAAAGAACTACTCCAACATAGGGACCTCAAATTGAAAATTGTCAGAGATCCTCTAAAAGTAGCCAATTTTCAGAATAGACAGCTGACCCAAGACTTTTGGAACAAGCTGATGACCTCAGATAGAGGACAGTTTCCACTCAAGGCAATTCCTGTTTTGTTTTTCATCTGCTTCCTTCTAATCATTCTTCCCATTTTCTATAGATTCCTGATTGTTTCCACCCACAACAGCACCTTTTCTCTTTTCTTTCCTCTTCATAATAATTGTTAGGTCAGAAAACATTCACTCTTAGATTAACCCAAACAGTAGCCACTACCTCAATCTTAATGATTGCTAGATGCCGCATCCAACACTGGATACCCATGATATAATCCTTCGGGCAATTCCATTCTCATCAAATAAGACCATACAGAATTACAGTTGATGGCATTTCCACTTACATCTACGTGGCCAAATGACCTTAAATCAATCTGTGACTTTGCTAATGACCCTCTCTCCCAGAAAAAAGAACTAATTATTACAATCTGTTCGTCAGAGCCTAGGTAATTTCACATTTGAATTTAACAGATTTCCTAGAGTAATGGTCCAAATGTCACCTGAAGGAGACTCTTAAGAGATTCAAACATGTAACCCAGCTAATGTGATGCTTTGGCTCAGATATCATGTTATAAACAACTCCTACTGTCCTATATATCCATGAGCACCTACTGAATACTACTCCTTTTGCAGCCAAGATGCCTGATGCTATTTGCCTCAAACTAATACCTCACGTACTTCAGGAATAATAGTCCAAGACCTGTTCATGCACAGAGACTCCACTTCTATAATTCACCAAGGCTGGACATAAGCTCCAAAATGAGGCCACCCTTGATTATTCAGGCACTCTACCAGGGGAAATGACTGACTCACTGTTTATGCAAACAATCAGAGCAATGTTTCCAATGATGGGAATCTTACAAACAGAAATATCTGCAAGAAATTAATGACTAACTCTGGCAGAAGTTATTAATACTACCACTTCTGCCCTAGATGAATATGGATTAGTCTCAATTCATTGGCACAAATAGTTATGGACAACTGCATTGCTCTACATTTCTTGTTGGCTAATCACGTGGTGTCTGTGCAATTGCTAATGCTGCCTGCTGGACTTGGATCCATGAAAACAAAAAAAGGTAGGATAGGCTAAACACAGCCCTCAGGAAACAGTTACTTGGCTCTCCAAGGTTGATCCTCATGGCCTATGGAATTCGTTCTTTGGGTCAGGGTTGAGCAGTTGGTGTACCTGGTTCTGAAGCACCTTACAGGCACTATTAATTATTCTCATTTTTGCCAAATGGTCAAACTGCCGTGATGATACAACAACAAAAAGGTCAAGAAGATATTGCAACACTACAGTTGACTGTGGCGGGAACTGGATAATCTCTGACAAGTGAAGGTCTGGATCTCTAATCTGTCCTGAAATGGTCAACCACTCAAAAGCAAAAGAATGGTGAAAAGAGAGGACTGTGAGACTGAATATACAAACGAACACGACCATGACAACAGAACTCTGACCCAAAAATCTGCTGCAACCAGCCTTCAACAGTCAGGATTTGGTCAATGACTGCTAGCTTCTCTGTTTTTCGGTCGTGCTTCTAACTCAGGACCAATGAGAGGAAGCCGAATATTCTCCCCCAAAGCAATCACGTAAGATGCCTTGCTTCCAGTTAGGCTGCTTGCTCATGCCAACTACCTACGATCAAACCTTATATACCTGAAGGATCCCCTTTTTTCACTAGAGAGCTTTCCCACTCTACCAACTGCCTCCAAGAGTTTCTGTCAAATGCAAGCGATGGTGGCTGCCTTCCTTGTTATAGCAGGCTCTGAATAAATAGCCTCTGTTCTCATTTGGGCGATCTTCATTTATTTCTACACTACACATAACCACACGCGCGCACACACACACACACACACACACACACACACACACACAGCAGGGCCATGTGGAATACTTCAGAAATCTCAGTAGCCATATAAAGAGGGTCACTCTTCAGTGAGGTAGCACATTCTCACCTCTCCACCCCACCAGCCAAGGACTCAGGTATAATTGCTACCACCTATCCAATATCCCCTTCCCAGGGAGGCAAACTTGTCTGACATCCTACCACTGCACCCAGACTCTGCTCAGAGATGGAGCTTCCTAACCATATGCTATGGCACAGCCACAAATGGGTTACCAGTGTGGTAATAAGTCATTTATTCCCACACCACCATCCCAGCCAGGCACCTCCAGCCATGGGCAACTTCAGCTGCTCACTCTAGAGTGACACAGGAACATGACCATTTTCTGTGTTTGCCATGGCTTGAGAAGACTGGGAAGGTACTAAGGAGTTTCCATGCCACCCAGTCCTTGGATCTCTCATGCTGTATGCGAGACTTTGCCCTGGAAGGAATCTGAATGGACCTATGGAGGTTTGGCAAGATGCCCAAAATGAGAGGAGCATAAATGTGATGCTTTTGATGGGTAAGAGGGTTACCACCCAAGGAAATGAGCTGAAGACTTCTCTGGTTAGGAGGTGCTCCATGCTTTCAAATGCTGAGGGCTATACAAGCTACAAGCTGCAGCATGACTCCAAACAGGTGAGACCCTTAATATTCCCACATTCCCACTGACAGCAGGACATCCAAGTTATACTGATTAACATTAGCAACATTAAATAATATTACTAAGGTTAATTATATCCTAACAATACATCTATCACTCAATAAGCTTTCACTATATTCCAGGCACTATTATCAAATACTTAATATGTGTTTTCTCATTTAATCATCACATCAGCTTGATGATACAGGTTCTATTAATGAATCCATTGTATAGATGAGGAAACTGAAGCTAACAACATTTGAGCAAGGTCACATAGCAGAACAGGAGCTAGAACTCAGCTATAATCTGCTAAACTTCATACCCTGAGCTACCAACCTCTAATTTACAAGGCTACATATAACCCATATTTGACTAACCACATGTTAGCAACTCAGGCATAACAGCTTAATATAAAGAAAAACAAATGTGACAAGGGAGAGAAAATTCATCATTACTCAGCAACTGAAAATTAAATTCTAATTTATATGAAGTCAGTTATTAATACTATCTCAATTCTAATTAGATACTTGTGTTGCACTTTGACAAATATGTAATATCAATTCCTTTTAGTGTCTCAATTTACTGTAGTTTTAAAGTTGACTTTGCATCAGCAACTGCCTTCCAAATTATTTCAGATGATAACCACTAAAGTAATTTCATATATTGTAATGGTCTATTTTATGCACCAGGCCAGCATTTCATCAGCATTTTTCAGCCTAATATTAATGGAAATTTAACTAATATATTTTAATCATAATGATCCCATAAAATTATGGAAGTCACAGTGAAATACTAACAACAACAAAAAAACTATATATCATACTAATAATTGTGTGTTATTTCAGAAGAAGTAGATTCAATAACTTGCTATTTTAATACAGAGTCAATTTCTATCGACTAAAAAGAGGAGGAAATTTTAAAGTCATTTAGTCTATTCAACCTTAGGATTTGTTACTTCCTAAATTTGAGTATAGGATATGAATAATTGGGGACATCACCATATCAAGAAAGCATATTTAAGACTCAACAGGAAAAAAAAAAAAAAAAAAAAGACTCAACAGGATATTAACTGCAGAGCTTTTCACCTTCCCCATCTCATTGTCCCCACCCCTCCCAACTCTGTGCTTCATACAGACAGTAGCATATTGGTCTAAAGCAAGGGTCAGCAAAGTTTTTCTGTAAAGGGCCAGAGAGTAAATGTTTACTCTTTGTCAACCAGATAGTCTATTGCAACTACTCAACTCTGCCATTGTAGCATGAAGCAGCCAGAGACAATGCTTAAATGAATGTGTGTCTACCGCATAAACTTTATTTTTAATTAAATTGTGTTAAATTTCATTTGTTTTTAATTTATTTTATAAACTTTACAGACATTTGTATTTCAGGCAGGTTTCATACGCTCTAAAATATTATCCTTTGGATCTTTTCCAACCATTTAAAAATGAAAAATCTATTCTTGCTCATGGGCTATGTCAAAATAGGAGGTGGGACTGACTTGGCCCTTGGGTCCTAGTTTCCTGACTCCTGGTCTAAAGCAGAATTGCCTGGTTTCGGGTTTTCTAAATGATCACATCCTCAGTCAACTTTACACCTCTGTGCAGAGGTCATCCAGTATTTGTTTTCAAACAATAAACACAGCTAAAACTTAAGGTATGCCAGGCCATGTGTAAAGGGCTTTGAGTGGATCGTTTCATTAATTCCTCTCCTTAAGCTTAAAGGTAGGTTCCATCATTATCTCCATTTTACAGATGAGAAAACTCAGAGAAAGGTTAAGTAACTTTCCCAAGATCATGAAACTGGCAAGACCTAAGCAATCTGACTCCACGATCCCTGCTATCAGTACACCACTACTAAATGCCCACCTAAAAAGGTTTCTGTGAGGCAGGAGGCAGGAGGCAGGAGAAAAAAAAAACAGTCAACCAGGAAGCTTAATATGAAGAGTAACAAATAGGAGACATCAACAGAGCAAAGGTCACAACCACCAATACAATAAAAAAGTTCCTATTTCTACACTTCTTTTGAAAATGACTAGTCTCAGTTACCTCTTTTATTTAATGGTGAACTGTCAGTTTCAATCTAACAATAGTTATCACTGAGTATGAAGGACTGGATTCTCCCAAAATATAACTGTGCGTTTACTTAGTGTCCAAGGTCACCTTCATATTTTACCTTTTTCAGAATGGATGAAACCAGCCATTCCTGTGTGTTCTTCCTCAGTACTTGCATTAAGGGAGGAGAACCAGGATGCCCCCAAGGTTACCAGGTCATATCTGCCCATAACACAAAGGAGGTACAAGTAGTAATCTCTCACCAAAACCTTTCCCTCTGGGAAAGAGATTCCAAACACTCTTCCTGAAACGAGTATGCCACGACCCTGAAGGCAGGGCTAGGTGTGGGAAAGGGGCAAGAAAGGGAGAATGGAGGCGAGGGGAAGTGAGCTCTGGGGCCAAAGGGACTCCCAAAACACTGGATCTGAAGGAGTGGGAAGAGAGGCAAGAATCAGGACTAAGGCTGGAGTCAGGCAAACAGGATAGGTCCAGGAGACCCAGCAGGAGGAAGAACTTGGCAACACATGTGTACTGAACATAATTTTGTGCCACAAACCTAAGCCTTAAGGACATAGCCAGACAATGTTTCCATCCTCTGGGTTTACAGCTATTGATGAAAGGCAGTCCACTAATGACGATAATGATGGAGAAACATAAAATGAGGAAACACTGAATCCAGTGGGAATATCAGTTTGGAGAGAACCATTAAGGAAGCTATGTTAAGTAGCTTCTTAAAGTGGTTCCTAATGATTCCTACCTCCTAGTATGCATGCTCTGTGTAATTCCCTCCCCTTGAATATGGGCTGCACCTATCAACTTGCTTCTGTTGAACAGAATATACCAAAAGAGACAGGATGTCATATCTGAGATTAGGTTATTAAAGACTGCAACTGCTGCCTTTTTTGCACCCTTTCTCTTCCTTCCTCTCCCTTACATATTCACTCTGAGGAAAGCCAGCTGCCATGTGTGAGCTGCCCAATGGAGAGGCCCAAGTGGCAAGGAACTGAGGACAGCCTCCTACAACAGCCCATAAGGAACTGAGGCCCCTCAGTCCAACGGCCTGCAAGGAGCTGAATACTGCCAACAACCTCATGGGTGAGCTTGGAAGCAGATCCTCCCCTAGTCAAACCTTCAGATGAGACTGCAGCCCCAGCTGGCACCTTGACTGTAACCTGTTAGAGACTCTGAGCCAGAGGACTCATCTAAGCTGCTCCCAAATTTCTGACCCACAGAAAATGTGAGAAAATAATTATCATTGTTTAAAGCCACTAAGTTTTGGGGAAACTTGTTATATAGCAAAGGAAAACTAATACAGATACCAAACCAGGTTGCCCAGAAAATTCCCACCTCACTCTTTCTTTCAAACTTCTCTTGTTCCCCACAGAAACATACAGTTTATAGGGTTTTCACTACCAAGGTCCAGAAGCTCTGATATGGTAACACTGATAAAACAAATGGAAACCATCCCTCCCAATGGGTGAAGCTGAGCTGACTTCAACTATTCAGTAGAGAATCTCATTTGCTCTCAGAAAAGAAATGACGTGAAAGAAGGAAGTCCTTCTTTTGCCAATGGGCTGGGTGTTAAGAGTGGGGCAGAGTAGAGGGATTCTAGTAGAACCAGAATGGCAGAAAAATGCAGTAAATAAAGAAGTCACAATAAACAGGAGGCTGTTTCTAAAATATCATTTAGGAAGCAACAGATCAACTGGTTTCCCCTAGATTTACTTTGTCAAGGGTACTTCAATGCTCCCACAGCATCCTGTATTTCTCCCATCAAATCCCTTAATATGCTAAACTGTAAATGAATTGTTTACTGTCTATGCCAGGCAAATCAAGGTCAGTCTCAAAGGTCAGACTCAGGCACGACTGCATCCTCAGTGTCTAGTACAGTGCCTGCTGCCTGGTAAGAATTCAATATATTTTTGCCAAATGAGTAAAACATGATCCCACGTCTGATAGGACATATGCATAGAAAAAGACCAGGAAGGAATGCATCAAAACATAAACAATGATGACCACTAAATGGAAGAGTATAATCTTTATTCATTTTCTTTGATAAACTTGTCTGCATTTTCCAAAATGTCTTTAATGCAGAAATACCAGAGACCACCATAAAACAAATCTTTTGGACCTATGCAGTTTATTTTTACAATTTTAAAATCTTGAGATTGCTGCCCTAACTTTCCAAATTCAAAGACTTATTTATAATAGATTATCATCTCACTTGTCAATTTTTCAACCTGACAACTGAATTCTTAAGCACCATGTAGCAGCTTTCAAATATAAATTAAGAAATCAACACTTGCAGAGCAATATTATGCATACAGTTACCATTGATTTTCATCTTTAAATAGAATTAATCACTTCACACCTTAGGCCTCAAAAAGGTATCAAATGGGAGAACACAATGTATTAAAAATAACCACATGAGAACCTTTGTATTGCACAGTACCTTGGCTCCAACCAGTCTTAACATGCACTGGAGCATCCGACCTACAAAACAAGATTACCCTCAAATGCAATCAATTAAGTAGAAAGCAATTTTGGGTGTGTGTAAACTACACATTTTTATTCTAAATCATGGGACTAAATCACAAAAGCAGCAGAGAACAGCAACTCAATACCTTCTATTTTGGAAACAAAGGCAGCCACCTGAAATTACTCTCCATATATACTCGAGATTTATACAGATAGAAAATATTTCTTTCACATAATTCCAAATTTCAAAGAGAGCTCAAAATCATCCACGTGTCCCCAGTTTAGAACTTTACCAAATAAGCCAGTTGAAGCAAGCTCAGAGACAGGCTCCCATCCTTTCCTAGTCATGACTATACCCGCAGTGTGCCAGTAACAGTTATGGGACATCGCCACAGCAACAGGGCACTCTGATTCTGGCAGACACACCTCCATTAAAGAAGTCTTGGATTAACAGATACAAACTACTATGTATGAAAAAGATAAGCAACAAGGATATACTGTATAGCACAGGGAATTATAGCCATTATTTTGTAATAACCTATAATATAGTATAATCTGCAAAAATACTGAACCATTATGCTGTACACACTGAAACTAACATAATACTGTAAATCAACTATGCTTCAGTTTAAAAAAAAATGAAGCTTTGCCTCATAGGTTAGCCCTGCACAGTCCAATAGAAATATAACATAAGCTACATATTAATTTTACATTTTCCAGTAGCCATAATTTAAAAATATAAAAACAAACAGGTGAAATTAATTTCAATAATATATCTCATTTAACCCAGTATATCAAAAATAACATAATTTCAGCATGTAATCAGTATTAAAAACTGCTGACATACTTTACAATCCTTTTTTCTTTTCTTTTTTTTTTTTTGTACTCAGCATGTCACACTTAAAGCACATCCCAATTCAGACAGCCCACATTTCAAAGTAGCATCTGTATTGGACAGTGCAGGGTTCGTGCACTTCTCCTATCTCATTACTCAGCAGAGACGTTTTTGTGTTGTTTATTACTCACCAAGATAGCCCATCTCTCATGAATTTAAACAAAAGTCCAACCACATAGAGATGAAAAAGAAAAATAACCTGGTGCAGTTTCTATTCGCTCATGAAATAATATATACCAAGCACCTTCTTTGTGTCAGGTATTGAGCCAAGAGCTTTACATAGCTCATTTCATTCAATGCTCACAACAACCCTATGAGAAGGTACAACATAATCCCTGTTTTACAGACGAGAAAACTGAGACACAGAAAATTATTCTGCCTAAGGCACACTTCTAGCCCTGGTGGTGCTTGGATTTCAACCCAAGGAAGCTGACTCTAGAACATACACTCTTACCCACCACACTTACTCAACAATAAGGAGCAAAGAAGGACAGGAGATAAATAATTAAGAAATCTTAGTCTGATTTGAGTGTGCATATCAGAAGACATTTGGGGAGGAATCTGAAAAGGCTGGGACAGAAATCCAGGCTTGAGGTACAAAGGGAAATTCACCTATCAAGGTAAGGAAGGGATGAGAGGAAGAAACATGTTCGGGGGAAAAATACTGGCAACCAACTGAAAGTTTTTGTGTCAACAAATGATGATGATGATGATGATGATGATGATGATGATGATGATGACGACGACGACAAGAACTAACATTTTTGGATCCTTTTCCCCAAGCCAGGCATTGTGTTAAAGTCAGAGTTTCTCAACCCCAGCACTACTGACATTTGGGGCCAAATAGTGGCTGTGGGGGCCTGTCCTGCACATCACAGGATGTTTAGCAGCATCCCTGGCCTCTACTCACTAGAGATGAATAACAGTCCTCCACCCCTACCAGGTGTGTCAATCAAAAATGTCTTAAGACATTGCCAAATGTCCCCCTAGGAGGCAAAACTGCCCCCCCAAGTTGATGAACCCCTGTACTAAGTGCTACACATTCATTATCTCATTTATTCTTCACAGCAGCACTACAGGAAGCGACATTATTGCCCTCATTTTACAGACGAGAAAACTGAGGGTCTGGTTGGGCAGCTTACCAGAGAGGTCCCACCACTAATAAATGAAAGAGCTAGGACTGGAATCCAGGTTTATCTGATTCTAAAGCATATTTTTACTGCTGGTCAATACAATTTCCCCTTCCATCTCTGATCCATTCAGGGATTTGCATGTTTTCCCACTCCCTCATCTGATTCCAAAAAGGAATATAAATAAAACGACAGCTTGCAGCTGTCCCCTTTTGTCTTGCACTCTTTTAACTCTATTTGCACCCATGTTTTCATAGTTAATCACCTTTCAGGAAATAGGTATAGTATGAATGAACAAATAAATATTTAAAGCATGAATACATGCTTATGGAGAATGTGTCCTCATGTTCTTAATACAAACATCTAACCAACTGCAATTAAAAGCCACAAATGTTTTTATACAGAAATCAAACTATCAGCATATCACCTTTGATATAAAGTGAGATGGGACTAAAAATGTAAACTTCACAAATGGAGCTAAAGTTCAAATTGCTCTGAGTTGTAAATTTGTTCTTGAAATATTAAACACATGGGAAACAGAAGCTAATTATTTTGTCCTATTTTGGTATGTGAAAATTACTTATAATCTGACTGTTAAACAATTCAAAACTTATTTTAAATGATAATTGACTATCAAACTAGGGCAATTTACACCTACAATCCCTCTGAAACCACCTAGAAACTGGGACAACAGCAGAAGAAAAGAAAAACACTTCCATGTGTGTCAATTTCTTTCTGTTTCTTAACCATCAGTCCCCAAGGCTAAAAAGAGAGAAAATCAAGAGAAATGGTTAACTAAACACAACCAATTAAAAAGGAAGCACTTTTCAAGCATTGCAAGTTTTGCATGATTTGCTTTGACTATGTCAAGGAAAATCCCACGACTCTCACACTTAAAACAGGCCATTATTCCAATATTGCTCACAGGGAATTTTCTTTAAAGAAAAAAAATGGAAATTTCTTCTAACCAACTCATCGTCAATATTTTTAAAGAACTGTATGAACTGTTTAAAGCCTTTACCCTATCCCAATGAAGGAAGAAGATCTGTATTCACACTAATTTTTGTAAGTGTGTTGGCCAGTTGCAGAAAATAGATTCAATAGCAGATTCTTCCTAGTGCCTCAAAGCTGAGTAGGGGAGAGGAGAAGATGGTGAAGGGGAGAGAAAAGGAGGACAGGGGAGCAGAGGAAAAAAATGAGAAGGGAAAAGAAATTTTAAGGAAAAGAAAAGGAAGGGAAAAAAAGAAAAAACTGCCAAAGTGACCTCTTCTGATGGCTTATGTGGGACTCTAATCTCCCACAGCTCTATATCCCCTCATCTGAATACATCTCTTTCCCCGTCAAACGCTCAAAATTCCTTCACTGTGCATTCTGGAATCCAGGGTCTTCAAAAGCAGAGAACCCCTATACCCTCAACCTCTTTACAGTAATAAGTCCTTTCCTGATTTAATCTATTCATCTTCCTACTCTCCTTAGCAAATACTTCATAACTTCTCCTTCTTCAAAGTTCCACCAACTCCTTCCCCCATCCTCACTTTCAGCTGATGGCCTTCCTACCCATCTCACCCAGAAAATAGAAGCTGCAGAAGAGAATTTCCTTGACCTGCTGCCACCTCAATAACCCATGAACTTGCAACTGTCTCTACCTTCTCTCCTATAACGCTGGATACCATGTCCACATGCCTATCTATGGCAGCCCCTCCTTTTGTGTACCAGATCCCATCCCCTCTCTCCTACTTGAGGACATCACTCCAGTAGTGCCCTCTGTACCAAGTGATATCCATCAGCAAATATACTGTCATGTCTTTTATCTCAGAAACACCCTTTCTTGATCCCTACTTCCTCCTCCACCTGCTGTCCCATTTCTCTCCATTCTCCCTTTCAGCAGAACTTCTTTAAAAAGTTGTCTAAGGTTATGGCCTCCAATTAGAATCAAGCTCTCCCCCTACCACCATTTCTCCAAAAGAGTTCTTAACCATATTAAGGTCACCAGTGACCTTGATAAGATAAGACCAGTGGTCAGTTCTCCGTTCTCATATTACCTGATCTACCTGAAGCATTTGAAACAACTGATAATGCCCTGCCTGTGAATACTTTTCTTCACTTGACCTCAAGGATACAATATTCTCTTGCTTCATTCTACCTCATCTACTTGACCTCTTACTGTTGGACTATCACTGGGCTCCGTCCTTGGCCATCCTCTCTTCTTTATTTATACTATGTACTTTATATTATACCCACCCTCTTGATGATCTGATCCATACTTCTGCTGATCAGTCCTAAATTTATATGTTTTGAATTCTAAACTTACAGAGCCAACTGACTAATCATTTCCACTTGGATGTCTAATAGACATCCCAAGCTTCAGATAGCCAAAACCAAATCCCTGGTTTTACCTTCTAAGCCTGTTCCCCTAACTTTCTCCTCAGTAAATGGAAACTCCATCCTACCAATTGCCCAGGCCCCAAACCTTAGAATCACTCTCAACTCTTCTTTCTCTCCCATCCCATATTTAATCTATTGGTAAATCCACTCAGTTTTATCATCAAATACATCCAGAATCTGACCACTTCCCACCATATCACTGCTACCATCCTGGTCCAAGCACTAACCTCTCTCACCCAGACTAGAGTGTTTGCCTCCAGTCTTCCTGCTTCTTCCATTGCCCTCCTATGGTTTGTTCTCAACACAGCAGCCAGAGGAATTCTGTTAAAACATCCCATCACTCTTCTATTCAAGAAATCCTCTAGTGGAATTTCACATAGAGCAAAATTCAAGTTCCTAAAATGGACAACAGAGCCCTCCACAATCTGGCATCTTTCACTCTACCTCTGCTTTATTCTTCGCATACCACTAATCCCCCGTCTCCACATCCCATATATTCTACTTTGTTGTTGCTGTTTATTGTCTGCTCCACTTACATGTAAGCTCCAAGAAGGCAAGAGTTTTGTTTGTTTTTGTTTACGTCTATATTCCTAACATCTAGAACAGTTCCTGGCACATAGTGGATATTCAATAAAATGTGCTGAATAAATGGAAGTATGAGAGCAAGAAAAGCAACAAATCACATCTGAGGACTAGAAAGTTCATCTCATTTCTGTCATGTCCCTAGTGTCTTTTTATTATTATTATTATAAAATATATATAACATAAAATTTACCATTTTAAGTGTACAGTTCAAAGACACTAAGTACATTCACATTATTTTGTAACCATCACCACCATCCATCTCCAGAACTTTTTCATCTTCCCAAACTGAAACTCCCTACTCATTAAACAATAATTCCCCATTCCTCCCTCCCCCACAGCCTGTGGCAACCACCATTCTACTCTCCGTTTCCATGACTTTGACTACTCTAGATATCTCATATAAGTGGACTCATACAGTATTAGTCGTTTAGTGACTGGCTTATTTCACTTAGCATGCCTTCCAGGTTCATACATGTTATATACAGCATGTGTCAGAATCTCCTTCCTTTTTAAGGCTGAATAATATTCCACTATATGTATACACCACATTTTATCCATTCATCCACCAATGGACATGTGGACTGCTTGCACATTTTGGCTATTATATTAATGCTGCCATGAACATAAGGGTACAAACATTTGAGTCTCTGCTTTCAATTCTTTCAAAAATAGTAATTCTATTTTTAATTTTTTGAGGAACCACCATTCTGTTTTCCATAGCAGCTGTATCATTTTACATTCCTTCCAGCAATGCACAAAGGTTCCAATTTCTCCATATACTTATGAACACATTATTTTCTGTTGTTTTTTTTTTTTAATAATGGCCATCCAAATGGGTCTGAGGTGACAGCTCATTGTGATTTTGATTTGCATTTCCCTAATGAATACTGATGTTTAGCATCTTTTCATATGCTTATTGGCCATCTGTATATCTTCTTTAGAGAAATGTCTATTCAAGTTGTTTGCCCATTTTTTAATCAGCTTGCTTGAGTTTTCTGTTGTTGAGTTGTAGGACTTCTTTATATGTTCTAGATATTACCCCTTATCAAATATACAATTTGCAAATGTTTTCTCCCCATTCTGTGGTTGCCTTTTCACTCTGTTGACAGCATCCTATAATGCACAAAAGTTTTTAATTTTGATGTAATCCAGTTTATCTATTTTTCCTTTTGTTGCCTATGCTTTTGGTGTCCTGTCCAAGAAACCACTGCCAAGCCCAACATCATCAAGATTTTCCCCTATGTTTTACATGTTTTTTAGTTTTAGCTCTTAAGTCTTTGATCCATTTTGAGTTAATTTTTTTATATAAGGTAAGGTAAGGATCCAATTTCATTCTTTTGCATGTGGGTATGCAGTTTTTCCAGTACCATTTGTTGCAAAGACTGTCCTTTCCCCCATCAAATGGTCTTAGCACCCTTGCAGAAAATTATTTGACTACCTGTGAGGGTTTATTTCTGGACTATCACTTATATCTTTGGGCAAGTCTCCTGACCTCTCCAACTTCAATTCCCCCAAATGTAAAATGAATAGATACCACCAATAGGGATGGTAGATACGTACCACGCATGCCACATCCCTGCAAACAAAGCCCAAGACAGACATCACTAACCAATCATAGCACTCTTTCCCATAAGTTCAGTTATATTATCAGACTCCTTCTCAAAATCAAAGTTTAGGCAGCCCCTAACAGGCAAAGTTGGCACGCAAGTTGAAACGTGAGGCCATCCTGGATAGAGAATATCTAAGGTCCTTATCAACCATATAGTTATCTGTGACTGCAAAACACAGCTAAAATCCTTCTACACATCACCCTTAATCCACCCAGCATTGGCAAAGAATAATTTCCCCAACCATCACATGTATCTAAATGCACCATATTTGAGCAACCAGTGGGGAAAAAAAATCAACATAGTGAGTAGTTTATAAAGGCTTTATAGGTCACATGCCAAATCTTTTCTGTAATATTGAAATCTTTACATAAACATCTCCACATGGTTATTTCCTCTGCATTGGGACACCTCCTCTACTGATGGGAAACTCACTACTTTCACAAGAATCCCATTGCATTTTTTTAAAGCATTGGTTACTAGGAAAATCCATACACATACATGTTCTTTTAAAATGCTTTGCTTTTTTCACTTTGTTTATTACATTCATATGGGTTCCTTCAAGAAGACTCTCTAAAGGCACCAAGACTAGGGAACTACCTACCAAGAATGAGACCACTGGGGCTTCCCTGGTGGCGCAGTGGTTAGGAATCTGCCTGCAAATGCAGGGGACACGGGTTCAAGCCCTGGTCCAGGAGGTCCCACATGCTGCGGAGCAACTGAGCCCGTGAGCCACAACTACTGAGCCTGCACTCTGGAGCCCGCGAGCCACAACTACTGAGCCCAAGTGCCACAGCTACTGAGCCTGTGCTCTAGAGCTCGCGTGTCACAACTACCAAGCCTGTGTGCCACAACTACTGAAGCCCGCGCGCCTAGAGCCCGTGCTCTGCAACAAGAGAAGCCACCGCAATGAGAAGCCCGTGCAAGACCCAACGCAACCAAAAATTAAAATTAAAAATAAATAAATTTATTAAAAAAAAAAAGAATGAGACCACTGTAAAAGGAATAAGAACTTTATTTACAGCTAAATGGCCTGAGCTGCAGATTAGATAGAGTATGAGATATAACTTGGTTCCTGGGGCATCCAGTGTAAACTTGGATCTTTCCAGAAGGGAAACTATCTTCAATTAATGATAGATATATGGCCTCAAAGTCATCTCAGTTTTGGACAAAGCAAAGAGAGAATGGAGAGTGTTGTTATTATGAATAAAGAGAAGACTTCAAACTGCCTCTCTAGAGTGAACACAGCTCTATAAAAATTAGAGATTCAGTGGAAATGATTATGAAAACACTTAAACAAAGGTTTGTATCTACACCTTGAAACCCCAGATCACTTGGTAGGGAAGTGACTAAAGGTGGAAAGTCAAGAGAGACTCAAAACTCAGTAACAGCAAAAAATAAGATGTCAAAGTCAAAATATTCTAGATTAAATTAAATATTAACAATAGTTAAGTCAGAGTGAAACACCTCAGCATCCCAGATTTCTCTGACTCTTGTTCGTGATATGATGGTTACAGAGATTGGCTCTGATTACACTTTTCTCTTAGTTAATTTTGATAGAAAGAAGTGGATCATGGAATTATCCCCACAACTTCCCAATCCTGACAGTCATCTAAATCTTCTTGAAAGCGTTTAAAAGTATAGGTTCCACCCAGACACACTAAATCAGAATCTCTACAGTTGGTTTTTGTTATCTGGGCTTTTTTGTTGCTTGTTTTTTTAAGTTCCCCCAAGGTGATTCTGATAATAAGTGGAACTTAGGACCTGTTGGTCAAGACCCCATGCCTCTACTGGTTTTCTATGCTGGAGAGACAGCATTAATAATTGGCTCTGCCAATGAACAAGGCACCATGGTCATTGGGAAACAGCTACTGTTACCAAAGACAATGAATTGCTAGACCACATAGGAACTTGGAGAAGTGCATAAAATAAGATGCTAATTATAAAGCAAACACCAAATATAGCATTATATGTAACTTAAGATTTGGCTAGGCAAAATAACAGATACAACAGAAGCTCTCTCATCTAACATGAATAGCATATAAAGATGATCACAACTGAGCCTGAAGCCTTTTGTTGATAGCAAGGAGTTGCCTGGAACCACCTGGAAGAGGGATTCAGGTGGTTTTTCAAGTGTTCTCCTGTCACAGATATCCCTTAGATGAAGAGAAGATCTGCCATAGATATTCTCCCCTCACTGTAGCATTTCTACTTCAATTCAAGAGCAACAGAAACCCAACTGCAGTGGTCACAATCAATAGGGCTTTGTTTTTCTTCACAAAATAAGAAGTCTGTGCCACTTAATGATGCCATCTAAGACCCATATTCTTTCAGTCTTTCTTTATTCTTATTTTCATACTTGCATCACCATAGCAAAACAGCCACTTCAGCTCCAGGCATCGCATTCACATTCAAAGCAAAAGGAAGGGGAAAAGAAGGAGTCAGCATCTTTCCCAAAGCCCCTCTCCAGCCAAGTTCCTCTATGTCTGAGTAGTCCATGGATTACATGACCACACGTGAATCTGAGGGATCCTGGAAAATTAACTATCTATCAAAGGAAGTAGGATTGTCTTGATCAGTTTTTATTAAATCGTGGTTCATCTTCTGGGCCTGGCTATATTGCTGATCCAAACAAAATTAGACTCTGTTACCAAGAAAGAAGGTGAGTAACAGTTGTTGGGTAGAAAATAGTATCTACCACAACTTTCCTGACTCAATTTTGTAAATAAATGTCCCAACAACAAAAGAAATGACATGCTTTGCTTTAATATAATCTCATAATTTTTGAAGAACTATGATGGGCCAACCATTATGCTAGTCACATCAGGGGCTAGACTTAGATCAGACAATGACTGTATCTGGAACTTACCAATTGAGACAGTCAAGCCAGAAGGTAAGGCAACCAGAACTGAGGCCGTTAGGATGTAAGAATATATACTATTAAAAAGGTACCAAAAATGTGCTATAGTGAAATAGCATCTACAGAAAATTCACCAATCTAAGAATTTAATAGCTAAAGTATGTTAAAATTTTAGCTACATTATAAATACAGACATTAAGGAATGTCAACTCAACTTTGAAAATGCAAAAATGCTATGAATTGAAATCATTTACAATTATTGTGAAAGTATTTAGCAATGTGTTATTATTATTATAGAGCCCCATAAAAACATACAAGATCTCTGTTACAAAAGTCAACAGTTTGGCCTTTGTCTAATTTTCCCTAAGCCTTAGGCATTCTCATCACATCAATGGGCGTTTTCGATTTCTCTTTAACCTGCGCAACGCAAAGTGATTTTTTAAATCCTCTAAAATGAACATGCCAATAAAATGGGCAATGGACCATACTAAAGATTACCTCCCTGCTGTCCCCCCCTTGTTTATTTGACTATTCAGAGTCTCTGCCATTTTGTGTCTGTGAAACCTGGGATTAGGTCAGGCAGGTGCAGGTAATATTCTTTCACCATGACAACACCATCGCCTCTGCTAATGTATCCAAGCCTTCGAATATGATGAGGAGATTTTATAACCTCTCTAGTTGGGCTCTTCTCACCACCTGAACAGAGGAGAGGCTAATCAAATTCTATTTCAAAGAAGAATATCATTGCTCTTCTGTCACCTTTTTCTTTTCCAAGAGTGTCCTCGCAAGAAGTATATGACCCAGCCATCAGTGCTAAAGAGGCATGACTGGATAAGGGGATAAAGCAAGTTCCATGTTCCTGTCTCGGACTCTCATTTTCAGCAAAGGCTCTCAGCCTGTGACAATAATAATTTGGTGTGCAGCAAAAGCTGGAATTAACAGGTGAATATCTTCTTGTACGTTTGTAGACAGACATGATTCTTACAGATGATTCCTGTTTTCATCTGCCATTCTATTTCTGTCCATGATCATGCCTTGCTTTTGAGTAAGACTTTTTTAATGTCATATTTACATGTCCAAATTCCAAATCATCATTTTCACAATAAATATTTATGGAGCACCTATTATGGGCTAAGGACTATGCTCAGCACTGAGCATACAATGGTATCCAAGAGAATCCACAGACCCTACCCTCATGGAGTTTAAAGTCTAGACTTCCCAGGCTATTTCAAATGCCACCTCCTCTAGAAGGCCTTCCATGATTCCATTTCTTACTCTACATGCTCACAGTACTTTACTCACACTGTAATTTCAGTTCATAGCATTTTCTACTTTGTATGGCAATCATGTATATATCTCTTCTATACTGTCCATTCACAGGAAGCTTAAGCCCACATTCATTTTTGAACCACAACAGCACCTCACTCACTACCTTGCTTATAGGTGGCAACCCCACCAAAAAAATTATGAATTGAATAGAAAACACAGGGGAGAATAAATTTGCCAACCTTTAAAATCAGCACTAATTACATTTTCAGAACCTAAAGAGAAATTAAAGATAGGAAGAGAATTTGTGAAAATTGTGGGGCAGTAGAACACATAGTATTAAGACACGGAGTACAAAAAATTATAATAAACTTTTTATAGAATTGTCCTTGTAAGGATGAACAAAGAATACCTCACTTCTAGTCTGACCACATTCTAAATGGGAAAAAGCCAAAAATATAAGCCAGCTAAGCAATAGCTGTTAGGTGGAAAATATTGATCACAGGGGGAATCTATTACATGGGAGGAGGGAAATATATCAAGTTCAGTTAACAAATGCAGAAGAAACTGTGCCAGTCAGCCAGACCTTGAGGTCAGACTCATATTTCACAGAGAAAGAGAGCAAAAGGCAGAGAAAAAGCAGGTCTCACCATGGAATGATCTGTAATCTTTTAACTACAAGAGTAAGGGGCACAAAAGGAACTACCAAGCAGGGCTCATGAGCCCCAGAGCTACATGCATAATATTCAGCTACCCAATGGCAGTACTCCAGTTCACAGCATGAAAATGAGAAAAGCCACCTCCAAATGAAATAAAACCATCCCACCTATAATGACTGGTGAGGTTCACACATGGTCTTGTTAGTGCCACCTCACGTGTTGTGCCACAGTAAGAATGATGTCCTAGGAAGGAAGACCACACATTAGGTCGAGCCTGTGCTCCCAAGGGATCTGGCCTATTGCTTCTGCAGCCGACTTGATTGGAATCAGTGGAGGTAATAAATCATTGTCTGGTCCTATTACTTCATTCCATCTACTTTGATTCTGCTGCTTAGAAGGAAATCCCAGAAACAGGAAGTCCAAGCTGAGAACCCATAGATGTCATTCTCCAGGTAAAGAAAGGTTTAGAGCATTCAAGAAAACTGCAGGAATCTGCCATGCTTTGACCTAGGACAGCTAGACCCATCCAGATGGAGGCCAAGAACAGGAAGTTAACAATAACTAACAACAGCTTTATAAATCCAACTTCACAAAGGTGGCTAAATTTTGGTAGCTAAATCTACAGCTGACTCTGAAAGGAAGCCTAAAATAGAGCTGAAATTTTAACAATGGAAAATCATCTCAGTTAATAATTCCTTTTCCCATTCTAAACCAGTGACAGTCAATAAAATAAATGATCATGTCGAACTCGGGAATGGAATAATGTGTTCTAAAATGAAAAAAATAATCCATTTCTCAAAACCTCTCTCAATAGGATAAAATGCCCTGATTAGTAACTATCTCTTAATTAGCTTTTCCATCAGTTTTTCCATCAAGTATATTTTACTCTCCACAAAAGATGTATCACTCAACTTCTTGGAATTCCTCCCACTGAGTTTCAGGAAAAAATTACAACCACTCAGCATTGGTTTTCTAATAATGTTCTTAGTCCTACGCCAAAAATAGAATTTCATGACTTTCTTCTCATAGCTTGCTTTTCATATTAATTAACTCTAAGTCATTTTCCTCTGCCCCCACCCCACCTAAGTGAATAAGTAATGAGAATGTTATAAGCTACATTAACAGTGAAAAGCAACAAAGGACAGAATATGGTAGTGACTTGGTTGCCTGGTACATTGGATTTAGAAGGGTTCTAAAGCCAAAACTAGGTTTAGTGGGAAAGTTTCATGATTGATTAGTGATTTCTGCCATTGCAACCAAAATGGAGAGTGGCAGTATGATATTTGTCATTGGGGCAACCTATATACATACTAGTTGGAAGTAAGAAGAAAGAATTGAGAAATGTTTTCAGTAGTAGCAAGAAGATTCTTAAGTTGTTTTGTTTTTAAGATTCAGCTAGTTCACATGCAACATAATCAAGAGTTCACTGAACTGGCCTGATGAAGAAGTGGAATTATTATGCCATGGGATGTAATCTAATGCTTTGGGCCTACCTCACATGCAGGATTAGCAGGAAGTACTACTTATTGATATAAGGACCCCTCCCAGGGAGGAGACCACCCATTTAAGCTTGGACTCTGACAGTCTAATAGAGCTGTAGGCAAAGTGCTGTGGAGAAAAAGCACTGAACTCAGAGCACCTGCTTCAATTTCCAAATGTGACTCATACTATATCAGACTGACTCCATCAATTGCATGGGAATAATGGCTCTTGCCCTCATCTCAAAGGATGTTGTGGGGATTAAAATGAGAACCTAAGTGAAGCACTGAGACCTCAACATACCTTGAACACCTTTCAATCTCACACCTAGGAGACATTCCAAAAATAAATGCTAAATTAGGCTCCCAAATACCAACACTGCAAATTATTCTCCATTGAAAGATTACCATAAGGAGCAGAAAGCTGAGTTCCCCTCTGTCCCCTGGAATAAGTCACCAGTGTCACTCCATCTAAGTTGCTTGGTCACAAATTTCAGTGGGCATCATTGACCACACCTCCTTCACCAGTGAGGGGATAAAAACAAAATAATGTCAGTGATTAACTTCTGTCTAGAACTTTACAGT
This sequence comes from Balaenoptera physalus, assembly GCF_965194825.1. NCBI lineage: Eukaryota > Metazoa > Chordata > Mammalia > Artiodactyla > Balaenopteridae > Balaenoptera > Balaenoptera physalus. Next base: position 78,153,918 of record NC_138896.1, read on the forward strand.
TTATCAATCATTGACTAAAAGAAGACCCTCACATCAATTGGAAGTATTACCATCATTCCTGTTTTAGGAATAACGAGACTGAGAAAGAAAAAGATTAAAGCAAGAGGAAGTGGGGGGCAGGGAAAGGCTGCAGCCTTGATGGTAAATACCATGCCAAGTCTTCTGCTTAAGGTGAGTCTTATCAACTTAAGTAAGTAGGTAGACTGTGACAGCTGAATAATGACTCTATTCTCTGTTATCACTTAAAAACAGATAAAAGAAAATGAGCTATAATTATAGAGATAAAAATTAAGTTTTCATATAAGGGAGAGTGTACTGATAAGGCAAACAGGCACAGGAACATGTTACTAATGAGATTGTGGAGAACATCTCTCTAGGAGAGAGAAGAATGTGCCTGTAAACAGATACTTTTTTTATTTGCTGAATTAAAGTAGGCCTCTGGGCTTTAGGAAAAATGTTAAAAATAACCTTCTCTGTCCCCTGGGCATCATAATATTCCAAATCATATCTGATGGAAGATTAATTATTCCATTCCATGGATGCTATTCAATTTTAAGTTAAAACACTTACCGTGCACCTACCATGTACAAAGTACAGTTTAGCAGATGACATGCTGTGCAAAGTATTCAAGTAAACATATTAGAATCCTGGAGTGAAAATTACAGCAAAGATGTTCTCCTCTGCTAGATAAAGGTGAAGAGGACTTCAAAGAAATGTTTCTTTAAAATTAGATAAAATACAGAGTGCCATCCTGCTAGGTATATGCAGACCAGAAGAAAATTTAGTTGCGGAAGTACTTGTTTTTCCAGATTCTGGTATTCTATTAAAATCAAAGAGGAGAAAAGGAAGATTTTTTTTCTCTCAGGCTCTAATATATTTTAGATTTGTTTCTGTTTTATAGATTTATTCAACACTCCCACATAGATGTTTTTATATTACATGAATTTAATAATGAACTAAACTTATTTTTGTCCTTTGTTGTTGAAAGGTACCAAAGCCTCTTTCTGGTTTGTTTTGTTTTGGTTTTTAACTTGATTTTGCTGTATAGGATTTTCCTTTTTCTAGAAATGCTTACATCTTTTCTAAAGTGTCAGAGCCCACTTTGATCTGCAAAATTATTGTGTTTAGATTTCAATTTGTATGCATTTGTCTCTAAAGGCATTGGTGAAATCTCAGATTTTATATTCAGCATTAAAGAGGAATAAATTCCAGAAAACAAACAAACAAAAAAAAGAAATGTTTCAAATACCAAAATTATCAAGATGCAAGTGGATACATCCAAGCAAAGGTGCGTATGTGTGTAAATAGGAATGTCCTCCGATAACATTTAATGCCACCACAATGGTTTTATTTCCTTTACAATGTTTCCTGGCTCCTGGATGTGGAACTGTCTCACCTATATCTTTGGTTCTCGATCCTGAACCAAGTTAACTTCATGGAATGATTATTTCACCATGATATTGGCTACCAACAAAAGCATCCTCTATCTTGTTGGGGCTTATTATAGGACAATTTAAAAAGGAAGTGGTAGGGCTTCCCTGGTGGCTCAGTGGTTGAGAATCTGCCTGCTGGTGCAGGGGACACGGGTTCAAGCCCTGGTCTGGGAGGATCCCACATGCCGCGGAGCCACTAGGCCCATGAGCCACAACTGCTGAGCCTGCGCGTCTGGAGCCTGTGCTCCGCAACGGGAGGGGCCGCGATAGTGAGAGGCCCGCGCACCGCGATGAAGAGTGGCCCCCGCTTGCCGCAACTAGAGAAAGCCCTCGCACAGAAACGAAGACCCAACACAGCCAAAAATAAATAAATAAATAAATAAATAAAATTTAAAAAAAAAAAAAAAAAAAAGGAAGTGGTAGGCACGTGCACAGTGACTCAAAAATTCCTCCTGCTCTAGACAGATGAAAATGATTCACATGGACTCTCTTACTGAGATGCATTTTGCCCAAAGATACTGGTACTCAACTTCTGTCTAACCTCTTTCCTTGACCATTATACTAGAATTCACCATGGCATAAAATCCTCTTTCAGGGCAAACTATCAGAATAGGGAAGACTTAACTAGCTTTCTATGGGGGTAAAAAGGAGGGGGAAAGTCCTTGAATATGTATTTTAAAGTGTCATTTGGACACAAGACTTTTTATTTTTTAAGATTTTTTTTTTTTCATGTGGACCATTTTTAAAGTCTTCATTGAATTTGTTACATTATTCCTTCTGTTTTATGTTTTGGTTTTATGGCCGGAAGGCAGGTGAGATCTTAGCTCCCCGACCAGGAATCGAACCCACATCCCCCGCATTGGAAAGTCTTAACCACTGGATGGCCAGGGAAGTCCCAAGACACAAGACTTTTATATAAAGTTCAATAGAAAATGGCTTCCAATAAAGACCACAATCTCACTGCCCTCCCTTCAACTCTTTCTTGTCCAAAATTCCGTTCCAGTTCCTCCCAGTCACCATTTCCTCCCATGGGTCTTCACAGCTGTGATTCCTTTTGCCTGGAATGTCCGGCACTTCTACTGTTCCCCAGTCACCCTTTATATTATAGCTAAAATGTCATTCCCTCAGGGAAGCTTTCTCTGTGTCCTAAACAAGTGAGGCTTCCAGTTATGGCCCCCAGTTATGTGCTCTTTCCATGCCATTTAGCACAACTGTAATTCATTATTTGTGCAACTGTTTATTTAGGAACTATCACACTACACTACTAGTTCTTAAAACCAAGGATTGAGAGGAGCCTCAAGATGGCGGAAGAGTAAGACACAGAGATCACCTTCCTCCCCACAAATACATCAGAAATACATCTACAGGGGCTTCCCTGGTGGTGCAGTCGTTGAGAATCTGCCTGCCAATGCAGGGGACACGGGTTCGAGCCCTGGTCTGGGAAGATCCCACATGCCGCGGAGCAACTAGGCCCGTGAGCCACAATTACTGAGCCTGCGCGTCTGGAGCCTGTGCTCCGCAACAAGAGAGGCCGCAATAGTGAGAGGCCCGCGCACCGCGATGAAGAGTGGCCCCCACTTGACACAACTACAGAAAGCCCTCGCACAGAAACGAAGACCCAACACAACCATAAATAGAAATAAATAAATAAATAATATAAAAAAAAAAAAAAAAAAAAGAAATACATCTACAGGTGGAACAACTCCTACAGAACACCTACTGAACGCTGGCAGAAGACCTCAGACCTCCCAAAAGGCAAGAAACTCCCCACGTACCTGGGTAGGGCAAAAGAAAAAAGAAATAACAGAGACAAAAGAATAGGGACGGGACCTGCACCAGTGGGAGGGAGCTGTAAAGGAGGAAAGGTTTCCACACGCTAGGAAGCCCCTTCGCAGGCAGAGACTGCGGGTGGCGGAGGGGGGGAGCTTCGGGGCCGCAGAGGAGAGCGCAGCAACGGGGTGTGGAGGGCAAAGCGGAGAGATTCCCGCACAGAGGATCGGTGCCGACCAGCACTCACCAGCCCGAGAGGCTTGTCTGCTCACCCGCCAGGACAGGTCGGGGGCTGGGAGCTGAGGCTCAGGCTTCAGAGGTCAGATCCCAGGGAGAGGACTGGGGTTGGCTGCGTGAACACAGCCTGAAGGGGCTAGTGCGCCACAGCTAGCCAGGAGGGAGTCCGGGAAAAAGTCTGGAACTGCCGAATAGGCAAGAGACTTTTTCTTGCCTCTGTTTCCTGGTGTGGGAGGAGAGGGGATTAAGAGTGCCGCCTAAACAAGCTCCAGAGACAGGCGCGAGCTGCAGCTATCAGCGTGGACCCCAGAGACGGGCATGAGACGCTAAGGCTGCTGCTGCAGCCACCAAGAAGCCTGTGTGCAAGCACAGGTCACTACCCACACCTCCCCTCCCAGGAGCCTGTGCAGCCTGCCACTGCCAGGGTCCCGTGATCCAGGGACAACTTCCCCAGGAGAATGCACGGTGCACCTCAGGCTGGTGCAACGTCATGCTAGCCTCTGCTGCCGCAGACTCGCCCCGCATCCATACCCCTCCCTTGCCCCGCATCCACACCCCTCCCTCCCCCCAAGCCAGAGCCCACGAATCAGCTGCTCCTTTAACCCCGTCCTGTCTGAGCAAGAACAGACGCCCTCAGGCGACCTACACATAGAGGCAGGGCCAAACCCAAAGCTGAAACCCAGGAGCTGTGCGAACAAAGAAGAGAAAAGGAAATCTCTCCCAGCAGCCTCAGGAGCAGCGGATTAAATCTCCATAATCAACTGGATGTACCCTGCATCTGTGGAATACCTGAATAGACAACAAATCATCCCAAATTGAGGTGCTGGGCTTTGGGAGCAACGATTATATATATTTTTCTTTTTCTCCTTTTGTGAGTGTGTATGTCTATGCTTCTGTGTGTGATTTTGTCTGTATAGCTTTGCTTTTGCGATTTGTCGTAGGGTTCTCTCTCCGTTTTTTGTTTTTAGTATAGTTTTTAGCACTTGTTATCATTGGTGGATTTGTTTTTTGCTTTGGTTGCTCTCTTCTTTCTTTCTTTCTTTTTTTATTACTTTTTAAATTTTTTAATTTTTAATAATTATTTTTTATTCTAATAACTTCATTTTATTTTATTTTTTTCTTTCTTTTTTTCTTCTTTTTATTCTGAGCCGTGTGGATGACAGGGTCTTGGTGCTCTGGCCAGGTGTCAGGCCTGTACCTCTGACGTGGGAGAGCCGAGTTCAGGACATTGGTCCACCGGAGACCTCCCAGCTCCATGTAATATCAAACGGTGAAAATCTCCCAGAGATCTCCATCTCAATGCCAAGACTCAGCTCCACTCAATGACCAGCAAGCTACAGTGCTGGACACCCTATGCCAAACAACTAGCAAGACAGGAACACAACCCCACCCATTAGCAGAGAGGCTGCCTAAAATCATAATAACGTCACAGACACCCCAATACACACCACCAAACGCGGACCTGTCCACCAGAAAGACAAGATCCAGCCTCATCCACCAGAACACAGGCACCAGTCCCCTGCACCAGGAAGCCTACACAACCCACTGAACCAACCTTAGCCACTGGGAGCAGACACCAAAAACAAAGGGAACTACGAACCTGCAGCCTGAGAAGCGGAGACCCCAAACACAGTAAGTTAAGCAAAATGAAAAGATAGAGAAACACACAGCAGATGAAGGAGCAAGGTAAAAACCACCAGACAAAACAAATGAAGAGGAAATAGGCAATCTACCTGAAAAAGAATTCAGAAAAATGATAGTAAAGATGATCCAAACTCTTGGAAATAGAATGGAGAAAATACAAGAAACATTTAACAAGGACCTAGAAGAACTAAAGAGCAAACAAACAATGATGAACACCACAATAAATGAAATTAAAAATTCTCTAGAAGGAATCAATACCAGAATAACTGAGGCAGAAAAACGAATAAGTGACCTGGAAGATAAAATAGTGGAAATAACTACTGCAGAGCAGAATAAAGAAAAAAGAATGAAAAGAATTGAGGACAGTCTCAGAGACCTCTGGGACAACATTAAATGCACCAACATTTGAATTATATGGGTCCCAGAAGAAGAGAAAAAGAAAGGGACTGAGAAAATATTTGAAGAGATTATAGTTGAAAACTTCCCTAATATGGGAAAGGAAATAGTTAATCAAGTCCAGAAAGCGCAGAGAGTCCCATACAGGATAAATCCAAGCAGAAACACGCCAAGAAACATATTAATCAAACTATCAAAAATTAAACACAAAGAAAAAATATTAAAAGCAGCAAGGGAAAAACAACAAATAACATAAAAGGGAATCCCCATAAGGTTAACAGCTGATCCTTCAGCAGAAACTCTGCAAGACAGAATGGAGTGGCAGGACATATTAAAAGTGATGAAAGGGATAAACCTACAACCAAGATTACTATACCCAGCAAGGAGCTCATTCAGATTTGACGGAGAAATTAAAACCTTTACAGACAAGCAAAAGCTAAGAGAATTCAGCACCACCAAACCAGCTCTACAACAAATGCTAAAGGAACTTCTCTAGGCAGGAGATACAAGAGAAGGAAAAGACCTACAGTAACAAACCCAAAACAATTAAGAAAATGGTAATAGGAACATACATATCGATAATTACCTTAAACGTGAATGGATTAAATGCACCAACCAAAAGACACAGGCTTGCTGAATGGATACAAAAACAAGACCCTTATATACGCTGTGTACAAGACACCCACTTCAGACCTAGGGACACATACAGACTGAAAGTAAGGGGATGGAAAAAGATATTCCATGCAAATGGAAATCAAAAGAAAGCTGGAATAGCAATTCTCATATCAGACAAAATAGACTTTAAGACTATTACAAGAGACAAAGAAGGACACTACATAATGATCAAGGGATCAATCCAAGAAGAAGATATAACAATTGTAAATATTTATGCACCCAACATAGGAGCACCTCAATACATAAGGCAAATGCAACAGCCATAAAAGGGAAAATCGACAGTAACACAATCATAGTAGGGGACTTTAACACCCCATTTTCACCAATGGACAGATCATCCAAAATGAAAATAAATAAGGAAACACAAGCTTTAAATGATACATTAAGCAAGATGGACTTAACTCATATTTATAGGACATTCCATCCAAAAACAACAAAATACACTTTCTTCTCAAGTGCTCATGGAACATTCTCCAGGATAGATCATATCTTGGGTCACAAATCAAGCCTTGGTAAATTTAAGAAAATTGAAATCATATCAAATATCTTTTCTGACCGCAACGCTATGAGACTAGATATCAATTACAGGAAAAAAATCTGTAAAAAATACAAACACGTGGAGGCTAAACAATACACTACTTAATAACCAAGAGATCACTGAAGAAATCAAAGAGAAAATCAAAAAATACCTAGAAACAAATGACAATGAAAACACGACGACCCAAAACTTATGGGATGCAGCAAAAGCAGTTCTAAGAGGGAAGTTTATAGCAATACAATCCTACCTTAAGAAACAAGAAACATCTCAAATAAACAACCTAACCTTACACCTAAAGAAATTAGAGAAAGAAGAACGAAAAAACCCCAAAGTTAGCAGAAGGAAAGAAATCATAAAGATCAGATCAGAAATAAATGAAAAAGAAATGAAGGAAACGATAGAAAAGATCAATAAAACTAAAAGCTGGTTCTTTGAGAAGATAAAATTGATAAACTATTAGCCAGACTCATCAAGAAAAAAAGGGAGAAGACTCAAATCAATAGAATTAGAAATGAAAAAGGAGAAGTAACAACTGACACTGCAGAAATACAAAGGATCATGAGAGATTACTACAAGCAACAATATGCCAATAAAATGGACAACCTGGAAGAAATGGACAAATTCTTAGAAAAGCACAACCTTCCGAGACTGAACCAGGAAGAAACAGAAAATATAAACAGACCAATCAGAAGCACTGAAATTGAGACTGTGATTAAAAACCTTCCAACAAACAAAAGCCCAGGACCAGATGGCTTCACAGGAGAATTCTATCAAACATTTAGAGAAGAGCTAACACCTACCCTTCTCAAACTCTTCCAAAATATAGAAGAAGGAGGAACACTCCCAAACTCATTCTACGAGGCCACCATCACCCTGACACCAAAACCAGACAAAGATGTCACAAAGAAAGAAAACTACAGGCCAATATCACTGATGAACATAGATGCAAAAATCCTCAACAAAATACTAGCAAACAGAATCCAACAGTACATTAAAAGGATCATACACCATGATCAAGTGGGGTTTATCCCAGGAATGCAAGGATTCTTCAATATATGCAAATCAATCAATGTGATACACCATATTAACAAATTGAAGAATAAAAACCATATGATCATCTCAATAGATGCAGAAAAAGCTTTTCACAAAATTCAACACCCATTTATGATAAAAACTCTCCAGAAAGTAGTCACAGAGGGAACTTACCTCAACGTAATAAAGCCCATATATGACAAACCCACAGCCAGCATCATCCTCAATGGTGAAAAACTGAAACCATTTCCACTGTGATCAGGAAAAAGACAAGGTTGCCCACTCTCACAACTATTATTCAACATTGTTTTGGAAGTTTTAGCCACAGCAATCAGAGAAGAAAAGGAAATAAAAGGAATCCAAGTCAGAAAAGAAGAAGTAAAGCTGTCACTGTTTGCAAATGACATGATACTATACATAGAGAATCCTAAAGATGCTACCAGAAAACTATTAGAGCTAAACAATGAATTTGGTAAAGTAGCAGGATACAAAATTAATGCATAGAAATCCCTTGCATTCCTATACACTAATGATGAAAAATTTGAAAGTGAAATTAAGGAAACACTCCCATTTACCACTGCAACAAAAAGAATAAAATATCTAGGAATAAACCTACTTAAGGAGACAAAAGACCTGTATGCAGAAAACTATAAGACACTGATGAAAGAAATTAAAGATGATACAAATAGATGGAGAGATACACCATGTTCTTGGTTTGGAAGAATCAATATTGTGAAAAGGACTATGCTACCCAAAGCAATCTACAGATTCAATGCAATCCCTATCAAACTACCAATGGCATTTTCCACAGAACTAGAACAAAAAATTTCACAATTTGTATGGAAACACAAAAGACCCCGAATAGCCAAAGCAATCTTGAGAAAGAAAAATGGAGCTGGAGGAATCAGGCTCCCTGACTTCAGACTATACTACAAAGCTACAGTAATCAAGATAGTATGGTACTGGCACAAAAACAGAAATATAGATCAAAGGAATAGGATAGAAAGCCCAGACATAAACCCACACACATATGGTCACCTTATTTTTGATAAAGGAGGCAAGAATATACAATGGAGAAAACACAGCCTCTTCAATAAGTGTTGCTGGGAAAGCTGAACAGCTACATGTAAAAGAATGAAATTAGAACACTCCCAAACACCATACACAAAAATAAACTCAAAATGGATTAAAGACCTAAATGTAAGGCCAGACACTATCAAACTCTTAGAGGAAAACATAGGCAGAACACTCTATGACATAAATCACAGCAAGATCCTTTTTGACCCACCTCCTAGAGAAATGGAAATAAAAAGAAAAATAAACAAATGGGACCTAATGAAACTTAAAAAGCTTTTGCACAGCAAAGGAAACCATAAACAAGATGAAAAGACAACCCTCAGAATGGGAGAAAATATTTGCAAATGAACCAACTGACAAAGGATTAATCCCCAAAATTTACAAGCAGCTCATGCAGCTCAATATCAAAAAAACAAACAACCCAATCCAAAAATGAGCAGAAGACCTAAATAGACATTTCTCCAAAGAACATATACAGATTGCCAACAAACACGTGAAAGATGCTCAACATCACTAATCATTAGAGAAATGCAAATCAAAACTACAATGAGATATCATCTCACACCAGTCAGAATGGCCATCATCAAAAAGTCTACAGACAGTAAATGCTGGAGAGGGTGTAGAGAAAAGGGAACCCTCTTGCACTGTTGGTGGGAATGTAAATTGACACAGGCACTATGGAGAACAGTATGGAGGTTCCTTTAAAAACTAAAAATAGAACTACCATATGACCCAGCAATCCCACTCCTGGGCATATACCCTGAGAAAACCATAATTCAAAAAGAGTCATGCACCACAATGTTCACTGCAGCTCTATTTACAATAGCCAGGACATGGAAGCAACCTAAGTGTCCATCGACAGATGAATGGATAAAGAAGATGTGGCACATGTACAATGGAATATTACTCAGCCATAAAAAGAAACGAAATTGAGTTATTTGTAGTGAGGTGGATGGACCTAGAGACTGTCATACAGAGTGAAGTCAGAAAGAGAAAAACAAATACCGTATTCTAACACATATATATGGAATCTAAAAAAAAAAATGGTCATGAAGAACTCAGGGGCAGGACGGGAATAAAGACAAAGACCTACTAGAGAATGGACTTGGGATGTGGGGAGGGGGAAGGGTAAGCTGGGACAAAGTGAGAGAGTGGTATGGACATATATACACTACCAAATGTAAAACCGATAGCTAGTGGGAAGCAGCCCCATAGCACAGGGAGATGAGCTCGGTGCTTTGTGACCACCTAGAGGGGTGGAATAGGGATGATGGGAGGGAGGGAGACACAAGAGGGAAGAGATATGGGGATATATGTACATGTATAGCTGATTCACTTTGTTATACAGCAGAAACGAACAAACCATTGTAAAGCAATTATAGTCCAATAAAGATGTTTAAATAAATAAATAAATAAACTATTAAAAAAAAAAAAACAAGGATTAAGTCTTTCTTTTTCACCCCTGTTTCCCAAATAGTTAAGACAGTTTCCAGCACACAGTGAGAGCTTAATAAATTTATGGAATAAATGAATGAATGAACTGAATCAAATAACTAGAAAGTTCTCTAAAAATCTCTCTCCTTTAATTATTTCCCCAAATCAAACAGGAACCGGTTGACTGAAGCCAGAATCAGCAAACCATCATCTACACTACTATAAACCTCAATGAAGACCACAAAAGCATCACAGCACGAAGTTTAGTGAGCCATCAGCCAGAGTTTCTTTTTTGGGTGATGAATTAAAATTTATTGTGGTAATGTTTGCTCAACTATTTGAATATACTAAAAATCACTGAATGTATACTTTAAATGCGTGAATTATATGGTATGTGAATTACATCTCATTAAAGTTGTTATTTAAAAAATTTCAGACTCTAAGCTATAAAACCAAAGTACTTTATTTCAAACCTAAAGTTTTTTAAGTTGTCTTTGGATTCAGTCTTAAATCGTTAAAAGGGGAACTGGAATTTTTTGTGGCTGAAGAAATTATCCAATTGGAGACTGCTGTATTTTGAATGAGACATTCAAGAAAGAATTAGAATCTCTCCTTTCACATAAATGGACAGTTCACCAAAAAGGGACTCCAAATGGGTGCTAAACTATGACATATACAAGGATTTAAAGAAATGCAAATTAAAATAAGATTAAATTTTTGCTTATAATTCTGATAAAAAGCTGAGGATTGAAAACTTTGTAGTAAAAGAGGAATTCATACTCACTGTTGGTGGGAGCAGAAATTTGCACAACCATTTGGAGGGCAATTTGGCAACAGCTATTAAAATTTTACATATTCATATCATTTTACCTAGACATTCTCTCCTCGTAGTTCATTCAGAAACACTTGCTCAATTGGAAAATTATCTGTAATACTGAAAAACTAGAAACAAACCAGATGTCCAATGGTAAGGGACTGGCCAAATAATCTGTCCACTCAGTAGAATATTTGACAGTTGTTAAAAAGAATGTAATGTTTTGACATGTACTAACATGGAAAGGTGTCCAAGATGTATTGTTAAACAAAAAAAGTTAGAATATAATATGCATTTATAATTTTAATACACACATAGGAAAAATATGAAGAAAGATACTCTAAATTTAATGAGAGTTATCTTAGAGTGATGGGATTTCCATTTTCTGTGTTAACTATTTCTTTCAAGTTTGAATTTTTTACAATTCAAATTTGAATTGTATCACTTTTCAAGCAGAGAAAGGAAAAAAATTTTTTCAATTTCCCTTTCCTTTGCTTGGCACACTGGAGAACTGGGGGGTGAGGGAGCAGAGGGGAGGGAGAGAGAGCTTGAGGGAGGCAGAAATTGCAACTGTCTCCAGTAACTAGGGAAAGTGGCAACTTCCTACCTTCCATTGTAAAAAGTAACCCCCCCCTTTTTTTTTAATCTCCCACAGCTCTTCCTTTCTCTACTCTCAAACTTAACCACTTTCTACTTCAAACCACTGAATGGCAATCAATCAATTCTCATGTCTTTACCCTCTTGTTGGACATAAGCTCCTGAAAGACGAAGGACTCAATTCAATCTATCTCTAGGTCCTCCACAACACAAAGGACAATGACTGCACACAGCGTTCTGGAGACCTTCAGCAAGCATATCAGAACTTTTACAAAAAACAGTTTTAATTTTTAAGTTTTTTTTTAATGGTTTTGGCTTTAAAATTCAAAGAGTAAAAAAAAAGATTAAAATGTCTTCCTCTTATCCTGGATTCTCACCTTGCAATGACTGTTACCTGTGTCTTGTCTCTTCTTTCAGAGACAGTCTACGTATATACATGGATAGGGCAGGAGTGGCCAGAGGTTGGTGGACTGGGGGAAGGTGATGGGTACACAGGAAGTCACTACACTATTTCCTGTTTATATTTCTGCACGTTTGAAATTCTCCATAATTTTTTTAAAATTTCTAGTACATGCCAAAAAATTAGTATATTCCAACAAATTAAAATAAAACCTGAGTAGAATAGTTGTAAATATCTGAAATACGATAATATTCCAACAGAAAAAAAAATTCAAACAACCCCACTATTTCACATCCCACTGTGAATAATGTATTAATTCAGATAAAACCCTTTGTCTTCAATATTTTTCAGAAGGAAGGGTTCGACCTATTTGTCATGAATTTAAATGAGGAAAAATACTACATAATAAGATTATTTCAAAAACATTTAATTTTCCTACAAGCCAGCAATATCAAGACCTCTCTCCGAAAACACAATTACTATTTTCTGCTAACAAACTGTAAATAGAGCCCTAATGGATGATTTTGCTAATACCTGTTTTTACTATGTTCATTATTCTGTGGTCCAGTTTTTAGTCTGATATATAATTGAAACATCAATCAAATATCAAAAGAGAAGGATACTTTAGTCTGATTTTAATAGAAGCTAAGAAATCTACGCTCCAAACATTTTTTTTAAGTTGCTAGTGAGAAACCTCAACAGCCATACTGTGAAATAATTTTTATCAGCCTTATTAGCCATAATCGTGCGGGGAAAAAGCTGCCCTTCTCTTGCATCCTCTTTCAGTTTGTTTTCTCCCTCTAGCAATTACCTGATAAGAGGGAAGCAGGCAAGTCCCAAAGTTGAACAATCTAAACAATGCCTGGGGAGACAGCCTGTGAACTCTTCTAGCTCTGTTTAAACCTATCACTAAAGCCCAATAATTTTAAATTAGGTCAGTGCCAACCTGGAAGTATTAAAACACATAGTACCTTTTAGCAAACAAAGCATAGTTCAGTCTAGGCATTTTATGAGTAGATTGCTCAGGAGTTACCCCAACTTTACAAATGAAGAAACTGAGACTCTGAATTAACAGATTTGTAAAATGAGAAGAGTCAAGGAGTAGTTGAGTCGAATTTAAATCCTTTAACAACTAGTCCCAATATTCACCCATTCCCCCAGATGTAAACATATGGTCATATGCACAAACCTTTTTCAACATAAATTAGTATTTCTGTAACCTGATCAATATTTATTTATATCATCAACATCCTTCCACTCATCAAGGCCCACCTTATTACGCAAAGTGCATAATATTCCACGACAGAAATGTACCATAATTTATTTAGCCAATCCTATAAGTTGGATATTAAGGTTCTTTCTAATCTTTGTCATAATAAAAATATTATAGTGAATGTCCAGATATACACACTTATGTAAATCTGTCCCATTATTTCTCCAGGATAAATTCTTAGAAGTAGAATAGCTGGTGGGCAAAGGGTATGCATATTTAAAATATGAATTATAACAACAAACTGCCCCCCCGGAGGGCTGGGGCAATTTAGAACCCCAGTAACAATGATTAGGGACCATTTCACCAGTCTGCCCACTACTGTGCATTAGCTTTCTTTTTAAACTTTGGCAATATGATAGCTGAAAATAATCTCATTATTTTAACCTGCACATACTTATTAGTAGTAAGGTTAAATATCTTTCCTTTTTTCTGCCCTGGGAATTGCCTGTCTGTGTTTTTCACTAATTTTTCTACTCCGCTGTTACTCTTACTATTGATTTACAGAAGCTCTGTATACGGTAAGGCAAGGTTCCTCCACCTCAGCACTATTCACATTTTGGGCTGGATACTTCTTTGTTGGGGGGGACCGCCCTGAGCCTTGTAGGATGTTTAGCAGCATTTCTGGCCCCTACCCAGTAAATGCAAGTAGCACTTCCTTCAATTGTGAAAACCAAAAATGTCTCCAGGGATTGCCACATGTCCTCTGGAGAGCAAAACTGCCCCTAGCTGAGAACCACTGTGCTTAGTGGATTAACCCTCTATTTCAATTACATGCTACTGCCTCCTGGATATTAGTCCCCACCTCCCCAACCAATGGAAGTGTCCCTTCTTCAATATTTTTTACAGATGGTCAAATTGAATACTAATTTTCCAGGCAGGCTTCTCAATGCTGAACAGCTATAGTTGTTCCAAAACTCAGATTAGTAAAATGAAGTCTAAATACCTTTAAGTTCTAATCATTAGTTTTAGTTATACCCTCTAGAACTGTATACTGTTCAATACAGTAGCCACTAGTCACATTTAAATTTAAATTACACAAAGTTAAATAAAATTAAAACTTCAGTTCCTCAGTCACATTAGCCACATTTCAAGTGCTCAATAGCCACATATAGCAGGTGGCTACCCCACTGGGCAACACAGATATAGAACATTCTCATCGTCACAGACTGTCCCCTTGGACAGAGCTGCCCTGGAACCTTGCCATCCAAAGTGTGGTCCATGGGCCAGCAGCACTGGCCTAACAGCTTGTTAGACATACAGAATCTCGGGCCCCACCCTGGACCCACTAAATCAGGATCTTCATTTTAACAAGATCCCAGGGAATTTATGTGCACTCTGAAGTTTGAGAAGCATTGCACTGGGAGACTCAAACATCTAAGGTCGGTTATCAAATGTGCACTCATTCCACAAGTCCATACTTCTCCAGACTAAATGTCCTCAGCTTTTCATCTTATGATCTAGTTTCCAAATCTCCACTGATCCAATTCTTCACTTCCCTCTATCATCTTCCAGTCTACAAAGGACAGACAGAAGGGGAAGTCATGCTTCAAGAGAGGTCTGAAATGGAGACCATCACCTTCTTTGAACTAGACACCAGCTTCCTTTTAATGTAGCCTCAATGTGCATTAGTTTTGTCATTTAGTAATTTCCCATCAGCCAGATTACACCAGAGGCACGTAATATACTTGTGGTCAACAGGTTCCTTGAGCCTTCTTCATGGAACTGCAGTAAGGTCACATGTACTGTAGACTTTTATGGGTGACTGTCTGAACCAATGTTCTGAAATGTACAATTATCTATATTAAATTTAACCTTGTTGGCTTCTGCCTCTTGGTTTCATCTACCAAGCTCTTAATGAATCCTAATTCTTTCATCCTATTTGTCTGAAAACTTGATGCGTATACCTATGTCTTCTTCCAAACACTTGAAAATGTTAAACAGGAGAAAATCCAGAATAGTGACCAGAAGTCCCACAGTGTCTTCTTTCTCCTGACTATTATGAGCCATACTCAGACTCTTGGGTATGGTTCTGACCCAGCTATTAATCCACCTAACTGTACTGATTCTTGAAATCACTTCCTAACTCCAAAATGTGTTGTTTCAGAAACCAATATAATTTTTCTAGCAAAAAATAATTGCAAAATTAGATTTATATTGTCTTAAAGATTGAAGACATCCTCTCTTACTACCAATACTTTATGACAAAAGCATGATACTCTTTCATTTATATCCAGCCCCCAAATTAGGTCTACCAAAATGACTGCCTTTTCACTGAAATACATACATTCATGTACACTGAAACAAACAAAAGTATTTTAAGTGATCTGTGCCAACACTTAACCTGTATCTGTGATGGGACCAATTCCCCAATGCACAAAGGTGGTCCACTCACAGAATATCTCATTAATTACACCCAATGACTCAGTGATTCAAGCCTTATAACGTTCTCCTCCTTTTTCTTACAAACATATTTCACATAAATGAATGAATGATGGATGTGGTGAAGAAAAATATTAGACATACGACGACACCCATAAGATGGCCTCTAATTTTGCAAATGAGTTGAAATTATTTTTATACTTCCACTAAATTAATTCTGGAGATTTTAATTTTTTTTTACAGTCCCTCTTATCCCTTTCTCATTTTGTTTTTTCTTTCTGTCTCATCCTGAGAAAGTCTCTATTTGTGCTGCCACCACCATGCATATTAATTGAACATATGCACTAGAAAAATATATATCGGATGACTCTTACAAGGGAGGCAACCTGGGTGATTCAAAGAAATGCAAGATAAGATCTCCTCCTTGAGGGGTTAGTAATCCAGTGGAAAAGAGAAGACTTGAACATAAATAATTATGTTAGAAAGCAATATACAGAGCATGCTATATAAGTAATACAATCAACAAGCTATAAAATATTCAAACTCAATTTCTGGCTGGGATCATTAGAAAGGGAAACTTCTCAGAGGGAATAGTATTTGTACTGGTTTGAAAGATGGATGGGATTTCAACATGTGGGTGGGGAGAAGATTTGGAGACTAGTCCTGGCCAACCAAGCAAAGGAGCAGAGCAAGGGAGGGCAAATATTGAATACAAATGGATCCACTTTGGCCAAAGTAAAAGATGCATGGTGGGGAACCGGGAAGAAAAGGCCAGAGCACCAGGGGTGGACATGTTTGATGATGATGAGAAAAGAAATGGATGGACCCAGACTAAGGGCAATGGCCCTCAGCAAAGTCAATATGGACACAATATCTAAGCCTATTATCAGAGTTGACTGAAGGGAAAGTATCAATGACTGTTTATTCATGATATATAGCATAAGATACAGCGATTCCCATATCATTAAGTAGTCTTGTTTTTAAATATCTGCATGGTATTTAATAATATGATAATATGCATACCCTTCACTAGTGGATCTTTAGATTAGTCCCTATACTTTATTTCTTAAAATAGAACAATTATGATGAACACCTTTTTACTTTGTGTGCAAATAATTCTTAGAAGAGGAAACAAGGTCCTACTGTATAGCACAGGGAACTATGGTCAATATCCGAGAATAAACCATAATCGAAAAGAATATAAAAAAGAATGTATATATGTGGATAAGTGAGTCGCTTTGCTGTACAGCAGAAATTAACACAACACTGTAAATCAACCATACTTCAATTAAAGAAATTTTTTTTAATTCTTAAAAGAGGAATTACTGGTCAGAGGATAAGAATATTTTTAAGACTCTTAATACACATTTACTATTTTCAGGTTTAAATCCAAGTCCACATCCTTCTCATACACTAACTCCCATTCTGACATTCTTGAGAGCATGTTCTACAATCTGGTCTCAGATTTTGCTTCTGAACTATACAGGGTTTTTCTTAAGAATGCTGATTTCTGGGCCCCACACTGGACCTTCTGAATCAACATATCTGGGAACAGGCCTCAGATATCTATTCTTTTGACCAAAAGTGGTTGAGTCTATGCACAAACCAGAGCTTCTCACACTTCATTGTGCTACACATCACCTAGGGATCTTGTTAAAATGCAGGCTCTGATTCATTAGGTCTGGGTACGTGTTAATTAAGAGTCTGCATTTCTAACAAGCTGAGAGCCATAGTTCCTTCCCTGGCTCCACATGAGCAAGTTTTTTAAATCTCAATGCCCAGGCTGTATCCCAAGTGAATCACAATCCCTGTGACAGGGCCCAGGCACCACCCTGGAATATGACTGTGGGTAGATACCCCTTGAGCCTCAGTTTTCGTCTCTATAAAATGAGAACGGTACCAACATCTCACAGATGCCACTCATCACTAATCATCTCCCTGCATTCCCATCATGGGGCCCTTCCCCTTGTAACCTTTGCATACACTACTCCTCAACCACCAGCTACCCCCTCACCCTTGGCCTTGTAAGACCTATTCTCTGTCTTCACGCTGTAGCTCACAGGGATGACTTCCTGACCAGGCCCCAGTGCAAAATCAAATGAGGTTCCTGCATTTATACTGTGCATCGCACCCTGAACGTCCTTCAGAGTGTCACATATTTTATAATGATGTAATTTTGTGCAGGTAAAGAAATAACGTCTGCCTCACCCCACTCACTAGCCTTGGTAGGCTACGGATCCCCTCAGTCAGAGGGCAGTCCTTGGCTCACCACCGTAAGCCCTGTTGCTCCTGAGCTTCATAATAATAAATGCTAACGTGTTGAGCTACCTTACTCTATGTTAGGCTCTGCTCTCAGCACTTTATAGGGTTTCATTAATTTAATCCTCACACAATCCTATGAGGCAAGTGTGACTATTATCCCTATTTTATGGATGAGAAACTGAAGCACAGAGAGGCTAAGTTGCTTGACCAAGGACTCACAGTTGAAGGTCATTCATGGACGAAACAGAATCTGAACCCAAGCAATCTGGGTTAAGAAAGGGAAATAGGCACAATGAGGGATTACAGAGGTTCCCTGGGGACTCACCCATTTCCCAAACACACACACACACACACACACACACACACACACACACACACACACATGCTTTATAGGGGTCACAATGCCAGGGGAGCGACAGTTACTCAATTTGCACATAGACACCTTAGCTCATGCTCATTCGTTCATAACAAATGTACTGAACAGTCCCTGCTCTAATGTGGAGATTCTACAACTACATGAGAAGTAGATATTTACCTATTATCAGACAGAACATAGAGGAATAAGCAAACACAGAAACTGTGATAAGTGCACGGAAGGAACCAACTGGGCTGGTGAGGTAGGGGCTGGCAGGCTCCCTCAGTCGGCGTCGGGAGGGAAGTCTCTGAGGAGGTGACATTTGGCTGAAACTGAAAGGACTGGAAGCCAACTATTCCCCCAGGAGGCCTGGGGCGAGTGGGCGGACGCAACACAGGCAGAGGCAGTGCATGCAAAGACCCCAAAGCACAAACAAGAAAGGACGGTGTGGCTGGTGCTGAGGGAAGGCGGGGAAGAGGTAGGAGACAAAGCAGACGAGCCCGGCAGGGCCCAACTCACACCTCCAGATTCAGGAACTTTTCCATCCATGTTTTCACCAAGTCAGTTACCAAAATGCTTCCTAGTGGGTTCACACACTCTCCTCTCGGTTCCCGGACTACGCTTCTGAAGAGAGCAAGAGCTGTGAGCGGCCGGGCTCTGACGCGAGGCCCCACCCCCTTAACCTCATTGGGCCAGAGGTTGGCACGTGACCCAGAGCATTTCTTGGTTTCCCGTCCAGCAACCTATGACAGCGCCTTGTACAAAAAGTCTGCTCGCAAAAGGGAGGATATGATTAGATGAGCCAGTCAGATTCTCTGAGGAATTTAACCGGGAATATGAAAAGAAGAAACCAGTTGGATATAGGGAGAAAAGTGGATACGGAGAGAAGTAATTGTGGCTATGTTAATCACAGAACTCTTGAGTAAATATTGAAAACTCCTACTCCCCAGCCCCCAGTGTCACCACGCCCCAGCTATACCTCGGTTCTTATTATCAGATTTCTGGAAGAGTTCAGCCATCTTAATACCATTTGAATGCTTTTATTAAACGCTTACCTGTGCTCTGCGTTAAGGGCTTTCCATGTTATCTCACATAGTCTTCGCTAGCAAGTGTTGCAAGAAACATTATCTCCATTTTTACAGTTAAAGAAGAAATCTCCAAGAAGTTATGAACCCCAAATCATAAAGCTGTAATGGGCATACCTAGGACCCCAAAGGTCTGTGCGGTTAACCAATATGATTAACCGATTCTCATTTTCTTAAAACAGGGCCTCATTACCGGAGTTGTCCTGAGGCTCTGTTTCTTATATGGTGTAACGAATATAGTTTTCAGTGTATCCATGCAGGTAATTATAGAGTGATGGCTTTTTTAAAAATTATGCAAAGCTGTATCCAAAGTGTCAAATTTCAGGATATATATATAGAGCAAACTGATTTTAATTTAGGTCCATGTGATATAGAATATTAATTTAGTAAATGAACTTTGGTGAAAGATTTAAAGACAGATAATAAAGCATACACTCATTAAATATACCACACAATGTGATACATAAACATCAAGTCATATGAATAAATTAACAAAATTTAACAGCTCTTCTCATGGAACTTTATTTCTATAGTAATAATGACTAACATTTACTGAACACTTATTGTATGCCAGGCATCATGCTAAATAAATGCTCTGTTTATATTATCTCATTTAAACCTCACTATGGGGAAAATAGTAAAATAACTCCAGTTTACAGATGTGAAAATGGAAACTCAGAGATGAAGTAGCTGGTTTTGTTTTTAGAGGCAAGTTTTAAATGCTGGTATATCTAATTCCAGAGGCCTGTACTTAATCATTTCAAGCATCTCAGTTAGAGCAATAATCATATACCATGTTGTGATGGTTTATTTAAAGGCCTGTCCTCCACTATGAAGCCACCTTCGAAGAGTTTATGGACTCTCCTATTCACCTCTATCTCCTCTTTGCCTGAGATAAGAGTAGAAACATAATATTAATATAGATAAATTAGTTGGTCTATTTCTAATGCAAGACCTAGGCCAGTAATCACTCCTGCTGAATCTAGGCTATTGGGGGAATTTTGAAAGGTGATGAATTATCACAGAAAAAAATCAGCATCCTGAAAATGAAACATGTTAGTTACAAAACTTGAACTGCCATCAGTCCCCAAACAGCTAAATTCTTAAGCTTCTTATTAACAGATTGATTTGTAACAACTGTGTGCCACTCAGAGGAAAGGGAAAAAACTGAGCATCTCCGAAAATCTCTCATAAAAATTATCTGTAAATAACAAGAAAGATGTTGAAATATTAACGCCTCCTCCATGAGCACGTCAAAATGCTCCCTCAGCCACCTTCCATCTGCTTGCCCGCCTCTTCCAACATGAGCACAGCCTCACTCTGTTTTCAGCTTACTTGATGTCTAAAAAGATTAAGCCAAAAATTGTTTCAGCCCACTGGAAAGTATCAGCCTCACATTTCAGACACATTTGGACATCCTAATTTAAAATTTGGTGGAAAAATAGCATACTTGTGGGCTGTTCCTTGCCATATTTCAAATGCATCCCTCACAAAATTAATTTCTCTATCAAAATCATAGGCATGAACTTAACTTCTAAGTGGAAGTAACAACAGCAATAACAGCAATAATAGCAGATGACACTATTAGGAATTTTATTGTTCTAAGGAACATAGCATTGTTCTAAGCCCTTTAAATATAGTCATTCATTTAATAATCCTGCAATGTTACTATTATTAGCTCCATTTTACAGAGTAGAAAACTGATGCCCAGAGGCATTCAATGACTTTTTCCAGGTCACAGGGCTGATGGTAGCAGAGCCAATGATTGAAACCAGGGCTCTGGACTCTAGATTCTATGTTCTTGCCCACTGCACCAAACTGCCCAGGAAGCTTTAGCTACTACCTAGCTTTAATCCTTTCTTTTCCAATATCTTGTCATATTGCAGCAGAAAAAAAAAAGGCTGGAGGGTGAGTGTAGCTGGTTGAGGAGTGCCCTCAAATAAGATCTGTCTAAGTCCTAACCCCCTTAACCTGTGAATGTGACCTTATTTGGAAAAAAGAGTCTTTGCAGATATAATTAAAGATTTCAAGATAAGATCATCCTCGATTTAGGGGAGACCTAAGTCCAATGACAAGTATCCTCATAAGAGAAAGGCAGAGGGAGATTTGAGACACAGAGACACACAGAGAAGGTGATGTGAAGACAGAGGCAGAGATTGGATTGATGTCTCTACAAGTCAAGGAATGCCAAGGGCTGCTGGCAGTCACCAGAAACTCGGAGAAAGGAATGGAATGTATTCTCCCTCAGAGCCTCCAGAATGAACCAACCCTGCAGACAGCTTGATTTCAGATCTCTGGCTTCCACAACTGTGAGAGAATAAATGTCTGCTGTTTTAAACCACCAAGTTAGTGGTAATTTATTTATTATGGTGTCCCCAGAAAGCTAATACAGTGAGTTATGGACCCAAAAACCTTGAACAGAAATCAGATCCTCACTTTACAGGAGGAAAGGAAACTGAGGTTCAGAGCAAAGAATTCATTAGCATGCTATCAATCACAAAATGGGTTCATGACAAAGCCAAGACAGGCTCTAGGCTACACTCTGGTCTCCCAATTCCTGGGTCAGCGTCTTCTTCAGTATCTCTTACCCACTTCATTGAGAGACAGAATCGTACATGCACTTTAGAACATGACCACCTACATCAGTGTCCTTGTTCCACCATTTGCTAGCTGTGCACCTCCGTTTTCCCATCTGTAAAATGGGAACAGAAGTGACAACTACTGGGCTTCCCTGGTGGTGCAGTGGTTGAGAATCTGCCTGCCCAATGCAGGGGACACGGGTTCCAGCCCTGGTCTGGGAAGATCCCACATGCCGCGGAGCAACTAGGCCCGTGAGCCACAATTACTGAGCCTGCGCGTCTGGAGCCTGTGCTCCTCAACAAGAGAGCCCACGATAGTGAGAGGCCCGCGCACCGCAATGAAGAGTGGCCCCCACTTGCCGCAACTAGAGAAAGCCCTCGCACAGGAACGAAGACCCAACACAGCCATAAAATAAAAATAAATAAATAAGCAAATATGGCTAAGAAAAATATATTTAAAAAAAAAAAAAAGAAATGACAACTACCTCACAGTGTTATTTTGGAGAACAAATGAGTCAATACGTATGCCTGGTATGTAGTAGCTTCAATAAATGTTAGCTATTACTATTATTTTATTCCAATATCTATTGAGTTATTGATAAAGGGCAAATTATAAAATCAGGAATATGGCAGTGCCTAGAAAAATAGTGGTAGACACATTAGAAGCGTTTATCATTATGTGTGGAAATTTGTGACAAATCTTATTTCCCAATTTCTTATGAGGGGAGTTGGACATCAAGAGGTCACATCCACTACCCTTGATTTGCATCTCTCTGACAGTCTTCACTGTCCCAACCCCCAAAAAGGAGTGCCATATAAGGTTGGCCAGTGACCAGGACATCAACTGGAATGTGTTGTGCTAGTGGACAGAGTCACTGTAGAGCAAAAAGAACACAGCCCTGCCTCACATCCTCTCTCCCACTTGTGCAGCCCCAGTAGGGCAAGCTGGCCCCAAGCCTCCCATCTGCTTCCTGCTCTCCCATTCCTGATCACTCCTGGAAACATTGTTTTCTCAGGCATCTGCCATTCACACAGCTCTCCAGCCACGGGAGCAGGAAGGCAGGTGATGCCTTTCCCTGCTGTGCAGGACAGGGCCCTGTCCACCCTCCTTTACCCTTTCACTTCTGGGTATTCATGTGGTAAGCACACCAGAGCCTCCTCTTCTTGCTAACCTTGATGTCCCCCTAAGCGTGGTGGCTACCTGGGGTCAGCCTGAAGCAGGTGTGGCCATCTTGGGTCTGGTGGGGAGGGAACAGCAAGCTCACTCACCTAATCAAAAAATCCCTGCATGGAGAGATATTGAGCCCATCCTCAGTGATTAACAAAGCCATACTCTTGTTTCCCTTTTGACTGCTAGTCTTTAGGTGATCAGACTCCTTGATCAGACTCTGGAGACAGGCAGAAAGAGCAGTAGCATTCAGACACCAAAACCCTACCCAAACTCCTAACAGAATCGTATTACTTCCTGGGCTTCCCTGGTGGCGCAGGGGTTAAGAACCCGCCTGCCAATGCAGGGAACATGGGTTCGAGCCCTGGTCCAGGAAGATTCCACATGCCACAGAGCAACTAAGCCCGTGCGCCACAACTACTGAGCCTGCGCTCTAGAGCCCACGAGCCACAACTACTGATCCCGCATGCCACAACTATGGAAGCCCACGCACCTAGAGCCTGTGCTCCACAACAAGAGACGCCACCACAATGAGAAGCCCACGCACCGCAACGAAGAGAAGCCCCTGCTCACCGCAACTAGAGAAAGCCCACGCACAGCAACAAAGACACAATGCAACCAAATATAAATAATAAATAAATAAATAAATTTTTTAAAAAATCATATTACTTCCTGATGGAAAATGTATATAATAAGCTATGTTTTTTCAAAGAATAATGTTCATTATAAAGTGTCCTCTGATGTACTGAACTTCCTTTTAGTCATCTGAATGATAATGCACACTTGAAAAATACAAAGAAAATGAAACACTTGGGGAAATTAAAGTCATATCTCCCCAAACCAAATACATCAATCTGTTGTAATGGTTAGCCTACTCTAATTATAGCACTGGATCTACATACATACATACACACACACACACACACACACACACACACACACACATGCATACACACCACAAGCCTTGTCATATATATCCCAATATAAAATTCAAGCCAGCTGCTGGAATTAAGCTAAATACTATAGAAATTAACAGTGTCCTTAGGAAATGTAGCACTGGGATGCTGATTTCATCAGAATTCTATCTGCCTGTACTTTTTCCAGGAAGTTCAAGAACCATGAGCAGCTGTAGAAATCCAAGTCATCAGAAAAGCAAACGAAGGCAGCTCCTCTCCTGCAAAGCAAATTCCCTAAAAGAGGATCTGCATCTGCCTTCTGAGCATAAGGGGGCAACATCTTTATCTATTGTGAATTTTTAATAGTTCTCTCTTCCCTTTTACTCCATTCATTTGGGAAACATGATCCATTTTACTCCAGGCCAGACACCAGACTTCCACCATCACTCTTTTTTTTTTTAATTGGAGTATAGTTGCTTTACAATATTGTGTTAGTTTATACTGTACAGCAAAGTGAATCAGCTATATGTATACATATATCCCCTCTTTTTTGGATTTCTTTCCCACTTAGGTCACCACAGAGCACTGAGTATAGTTCCCTGTGCTATACAGTAGGTTCTCATTAGTTATCTATTTTATACATAGTATCGATAGTGTATATATGTCAATCCCAATCTCCCAATTCATCCCACCCCCACCCCTTTCCCCCTTGGTATCCATACATTTGTTTGTTCTCTACATCTGTGTCTCTATTTCTGCTTTGTAAGTAAGATCGTCTATACCAATTTTTTCAGATTCCACATATACGCGTTAATATATGATATTTGTTTTTCTCTTTCTGACTTACTTCACTCTGTATGACAGTCTCTAGGTCCATCCCTGTCTCTACAAATGACCCAACTTCATTCCTTTTTATGGCTGAGTAATATTCCATTGTATATATGTACCACATCTTCTTTATCCATTCCTCTGTTGATGGACATTAGGTTGCTTCCATGTCCTGGCTATTGTAAATAGTGCTGCAATGAACGCTGGGGTGCCACCATCACTCTTTTTTTTTATACATATTTATTGGAGTATAATTGCTTCACAATGCTGTGTTAGTTTCTGTTGTACAATGAAGTGAATCAGCCATATGCCTACATATATCCCCATATCTCCATATCCCCTCCCGCTTGAGCCTCCCTCCCACCCTCACTATCCCATGCCTCTAGGTCAACGCAAAGCACTGAGCTGATCTCCCTGTGCTATGCAGCTGCTTCCCACTAGCTATCTATTTTACATTTGGTAGCATATAAATGTCGATGCTTCTCTCACTTCGCCCCAGCTTCCCCCTCCCCCAACCCTGTGTCCTCAAGTCCATTCTCTAAGTCTGCATATTTATTCCTCCTCTGGCACTACTTTCATCAGTACTATTCTTTTTTAGATTCCATATATATGTGTTAGCATACGGTATTTGTTCTTCTCTTTCTGACTTACTTCGCTCTGTATGACAGACTCTAGGTCCACCCACCTCACTACAAATAACTCAATTTCGTTTCTTTTTATGGCTGAGTAATATTCCATTGTATATATGTGCCACATCTTCTTTATCCATTCATCTGTTGATGGACATTTAGGTTGCTTCCATGTCCTAGCTATTGTAAATAGTGCTGCAATGAACATTGTGGTACATGTCTCTTTTTGAATTATGGTTTCCTCAGGGTATGGGCCCAGTAGTGGCATTGTCTTTGACTTTCAAGAATTAATCAATGCGTGATATACCTTACCTATTTCTCTTTCCCCAAATATCCAAAAGCAGATCTTTTCCCATTTCCAATCCTGTGTGGGTAGTTCTCAAACTCCTTGAACCCAAGAAAATGATTAAGATGACACCACCACCCACTCCCACTGCTAGAGTCAGGATTTTCATCTAAGACACTGAGGCCAAAAGATGCTCATATTTGACTAACATCTTGAATGTGAAAACGTTCTTCATTTCATCTTCAAACTAAGAATGTACATCTGTCAGCCAAGGGGTAGACTAGAGCAATGTGGAGAGACACGTCCCACCTAAGACAAGCAACAATCCAAGTGAGTCAGCTCCCTGGGTTCAGAGATACTGGATCTGCTCGGTGTCCGAGAAAATTCAGAAATCCAGGTTCTTCATGAAGTCTCCCAATTTACTGACGTTGGCAACTAATTTCCAAGGTCACACGGCCAACTTGTGGCAGAGAATTATATCCAGCCCTCCAAGAGGCCTTAGCTCTGTGTGTGTGTGTGTGTGTGTGTGTAACTGTGTATTTTATTCAACACCTATTTACTAAAAAACTGCCATATTCAGGGGTATCATTTTAATAAGCAGATGGATGGATGGACAGCCAGATATTTATTTAAAAAACAAGTGAAAAAGTAAAACATAGTTCCTGAATTTACAAAATACCTTTAAAAAACTGAGACACAACATTCAGTCCACAACTACCATTTTTTGCCCTAAAATACTTTTATCTGCAATTGATATTGAATAGGGAATAGATTGCATAGTCCTAAAACAAAAAGGCAAACAAAAATTCTATTTAAACCAGACCATCTTCCACTAAGAAAGCCATGACTAAGGAAGCACTGTAGCTTTGTAATCCACAGGTAAAACCTCTTCTTGGATTATTTAAGAACCACTCTGCACTCTTGGGAGCATGGGGTATATTTCTGCAGCGTTTCTAGCAGGATAGTAATTAGTATAGCTGAGAAATGCCATCAACAGCACAAGTAAAATTAGCCTTTACTTGTAAAATTTCTCCTGGGAAGTTCTGGTGGCTCCTGTCTCCACCTAGCAGAGTAATGGGCTTGCTGGGTCATCTCACAGCAAGCAAATCGCCCCATCAGCAGCACCTGAATAAAACCACCAGCACATCAAACTGGACCGCCAGAACATCTACCTTTGTCTACTTCAATCACACCTACCTCATTCTAGCCCCATCCCTTCATCAAATCTCACTTATGAGTCATAAAACAGCACTTTTTTTTTCTTTTGCCACCAGGGAACTTTTTAATTTCCCTGAAAATTTTTGAGTAGCCTTAGAGTTATGGCATGTTTCAACCAAACTGTCTTTGAGACATTTTTTTCTCAGTACAGTGATACCTCAGGGCAGCGGTCCCCAACCTTTTCGGCACCGGGGACCAGTTTCGTGGAAGACAATTTTTCCACGGGCGGGGG
This sequence comes from Balaenoptera physalus, assembly GCF_965194825.1. Classification (NCBI taxonomy): domain Eukaryota; kingdom Metazoa; phylum Chordata; class Mammalia; order Artiodactyla; family Balaenopteridae; genus Balaenoptera; species Balaenoptera physalus. Next base: position 78,181,155 of record NC_138896.1, read on the forward strand.
GGAGGGCGGAGGGGGGGGTGCAGAAGGTTCAGGCGGTAATGCGAGCGATGGGGGGCGGCAGATGAAGCTTTGCTCCCTCACCCGCCTCTCACCTCCTGCTGTGCGGCCCTAACAGGTCTCGGACCATACTGTCCGCAGCCCGGGGGTTGGGGACCCCTGCCTCAGGGGAAACGAAGGTCCAAGGAGAGGAGGTGACCTGGCCAACATCACATCCTGTTTGGCATCAAAGTCAAGTCTAAGTTAAGTCTAAAGCTCCCTAGTCTGGAGCTTTCTCTTTTTGTTAAACAAAGCAATCTCCTTAGGATAAAAGTTACTGCTTTTACTCCACACCTACTAATATCTCTTTATCTGGACTTTTCCTGACCACCTTCTCCCTGGGTTTGAGGAAGAGAAACACCACCGGCCCAAGACATCTCATCTTCTCCCTCCTCTTTCAGACCTTGTTCAACCAATAACCCCTCTTTCTAGTGGCCCATTCCCTAAAAGTTAAAAATATGGCCAAGTGTGTCACACATTGGTGGGGGAAGACTCCCCAGACTCTGCATCCCCTCCAGTTATCACTCTCCAAAGCCAAGCTCCTTGCAGGAAAAGTATAAAAAGCTATATTACCACTTGCAACCCACTGCAGTTTAACATCCATTCTCACCACCGCCATGACGTTAAAAAAAAAAAAAAAGCCAGTTCCACTAAACCCACATCCCTATTCAGCATCACCACCTGGATGAGTGAGACTCTGCAACAAAACATGATCAAAAAACATGATCTCACAGCATCCTGATCCTGTTTCGCCCTCAGTCTTCCCAAGTGGATCAAGCCCAAAACCTTTGACTCCTCCTTTTGTTTCCTCCACTAGAATGGAACCTCCATAGAGGCAGGAAGTTTTTACTATTACTATACCCTCAGCACCTAGTCCAGCAAATGGTGGAAATTCCATATTTGTTGACTTGATCCATTTCAGCCATTCAGTCATCATTTTGTTTGATCCCCTTGGGAGACAGCAGTGATATCTCCAGTGGAAAGTAGGTAAACACATCTAAAGACCAGTGGAGAGATTAGGGTTAGAGAACTTGATATGAGAGACCATTCCTTTGGTACAAACTATTAAAGTGTCGTCATAAGAGTTTTAGCTGGACAGAGATTATGCAGCAGAGGGATTCAGTAGACAGAGATTAATAAAACAGGCCAAAGTTTAAAAAAAGTCAATCAATCAAACACCTCCTCTGAGTCCTCGGGAGTCTAGCTTGGTTGGATTAATGTGTGGAGCTATCTAGACCTGGAAGCCATGTGATCTTCTTTGGACAACTTGAGAGTTTGCCTTTCCCGAGGGTTTAGACAACAGCATTTATTGGGAAATCATCCTCATCTTTCTTCTCTATTACTCCCTATAGTGATACAAAAATTTATAGTTTCCGTCTTATGCTGCAGAAAATATTTCAATGCAGCCTACCAGAAAAATGTAATATGAGTCTCCCTTTTTTAGCAATAGAAAAGTCTGACTATGGTCCAAAATTCTCCAGAGTAGCCACCTGTAAAACAACATGAACTGGCTTAGATTCAGCTAAGGGGGTCAAAATCTCAGGCAAGAAAAGTCTCCTACCCATCCCTAAGAAGCTCATCTGAACCGTTTTCAAGAGCAGGGTATTCTAATTCCACTGAATCTATAAAGGAGGAAGAATAACAGGACAATAGGGAAAAAACATTCCCAAGACCGTAATATGGCATCTCCTTGGCATATAACAATACCTACGCATCCAGTGATGACATTTTAGAGATGGCATCTCCCCCTCCATCTCTCTCCCTCCCTCCCTCCTTTCCTCTCTCTCTGTCTCTCTCTCTATCTCTCTCTCTGTCTCTTTGTCTCTGTGCCTCTGTCTCTGTCTCTCACACACACACACATATTAATAACAGAAAAGGCATGTCAAAGAACTGAGCCAAAGAAAACTGGGCTGTTCTCAACTCAAAAGACGCAGAGCTTCTGCTGGGTCTGTAAGCACCCTTCCCTTTTGACCATTGGCATATAGACAGAGGAGTTCTTAAACTCATCCTTCTGCTGTACCGTGGCAGAGGAGTTCACAGAGCCAGGAACATACAGGAAAAATCATGGAAGCAAAATACAGTGCCTCCATGTAATATTAAGTACCATACTTACTTCTCTTGAATCAGAAAAAAGTTTTAAGGTGATCTCCAAGGTCCAATTTCTCTTTCTCCTCTTTAAACATAAGTGCAATAATTGGACAACTACTTTTGCCCTACCTTCATCCCAATGCTTTATGAAATAAATCTCTAATCATCTAGTTTCTCTTGTCCATTCTCTCCATTGAAAGTCTGGACTCCCCACCACCCACCCCTTGCTCCCACCTTCCACCATTTTGAATATTAGTCCATTCTCAAGGACTGACTCCAATGCCACTTTCCCTATATGAAGTCTTCCCTCATCCCTTCTTTCTCTGGGCTTCTAAAGCATTTTAATTGTATGTTTTAGTGGCAGGTACAACTTTCTTCCCTTTTTTTAATGGGTCTTTTTTTCATAGGTTTTTATGAGTACAGCATTTTCCCTGCTAGACTACATTCTCATGGCAGGAGCTAGGACCTACTCATTTTTGCAACCACAAAGCTTCTAAACAGAGGGCCCTGTCTACCAATCAGGATGCTCTGGGCTATTAGTAAACCTCAACTCAAATTGGCTTATACAAATTGCAGGAAATCCAGAGGTGGGACAGTCTTCAGGTATGGCTCTGGTTCCATTTCTCTGCCATTCCCTCAGCTCTCCAACTCCCTTATGTGTTGCCTTTGTCCCCAAATTGGTTTCCCTCATGGTTATCATCATAATCTATTATTTGAATGTTTACTCCTGCTAGCATGGTGCTAAATATTTTTACATTAACTCCCTCATTTAATCCAATTAAACTTAAATCCTATTAAATTTACCCTTATAGTAGTAAATTTATACCTAAAGCAGGTACTATTATTATATCTACATTACAGGTGAGGAAACAGGTTCAGCCAGATAAGCTAAATTGCCCAAAGTCCCACAGCTGGAAATGGAACCCAGGAAATTAATCTCCAAAGCTGGTGCTCTCAACCACTGTCAAAGACAACCCAACAAGAACCAAGAAGGCAGGCCCCACTAATGCCACATTACCAGTCTGCTCACAGAAACCCTGAACGGGCAACATATCATATGCAGAGGGTAAAAGTGTGGCTGCCATAATTACAATATAATCATAATGTATGAATGCCACTACACATCCTACAACAAGGTTAGGAAACACCTAATAGGTGTTAAGAAGGCATTTAAGACTGGCACCAAGTTGAGACTTTCTCATAGAAGCTAATCAGAAATACTGGATGGGATTTGAAAAGGCAATGACTTTTTCAACATGGGCTTCCAAGTTGCTTAATTCAGACTCCATGCCTGCCCTAAGATTACCTTGTGTACACAGGGCTGGCCACTAGATATTTCAGCCGACCCTGACTTTGACAACCAACTTTGGAGTTAGTCTGTCTGGGCTCAACCTCAGCTCTGCCATTTGCTAACTGTAACCTTGGACAAGTAACCTCCCCTCTGAGCCTTGCCTTGCTCGCATATAAAATGGGGATAATACTAATAGTACCTACTTCACAGGGTCCTCATGGGGATTAAATGAGACTCCATATGTGAACCCTTTGGCACAGGTTTGAAATATCATTATTCCATTTAGAATACACGTAGGAAGTGCTTTATGAGCTACACTGATATTTTTTATTCTTATCAAGGGAACATACTGCAGTCAGGTGGGTGTGCTAAATGGGAAAGTGATTCATAGACCTCACAGACTTGCCTGAGAAAGGCAGGAGCCCAGATCTTCCCCACAACTCCCCCTCCCCAACCCCTTCCAGAGGCCCTACATTGGCTGAGTGTTGGGAGGATGCTATGCCCATTCTCCTGGACTCTGGCTAGGCTTCTAGAGAAGAGAGAGAACGCTCACATCAAGGACTCTTCTGAGAAAGGTTTAAAAAATTGAGCAAGAAATTTCCTTCCCTAGCTAAAACTTCATGTTCAAGCTCCAAGGTAGAGTCAAAAACAAGGTATATCACTGCTATGTTCCTTATTCACATTCTACATAGAAAAAAGAAATGGCTCTCAAATAATTTTCATGATATGGTAAAGGGACCGAACATGTGTCTCACACTGCCTGAGTGTTGGGAGGATGCTGTACCCATTCTCCTGGGCTCTGGCTAGGCTTCTAGAGAAGAGAGAAAATGCTCACGTCAAGGACTCTCCTGAGAAAGGTTAAAAAACATGAGCAAGAAATTTCCTTCCCTAGCTAAAACTTCATGTTCAAGCTCCAAGGTAGAGTCCAAAACAAGGTATATCACTGCTATGTTCCTTATTCACATTCTACATAAAAAAAAAATGGCTCTCAAATAATTTTCATGAGATGGTAAAGGGACCGAAAGTGTGTCTCACACTACTTTAGAGTCTTCTTCAGCCCTGAGCATGTAACGGGGAACACAGTAGTTACCCAATTAACCTTTACTTTCTGACTCACCAAAATCTTTTGTTTCTTGCTCTATCACAAATGCCTATGGCATAATTTAATTTGCAGTCTTAGATTTATTTGCAATTACAGAGAAATGAAATAGAATTCTCTCAGGTGAACTGGGAATTTTGGCATCCCAAGACAAACGTAATGACCTAAAAGTCCTCAATGAAATATTTAAACGTATACTTTACTATGACACCCAACACTATGCAAACTCTTTCAAGGTAACATTCCTGAGGGTGGAAGAAAATCTACCACCTCTAGTATATTGTACCTGAATACATTTAGTGAATGTGGTACAGTCTATCTACAAGCTTCCACCTTACCAAATACACACTTTCTAACCATCACCAAAATCCTGGCACGTGTCCCCACTTCTCAGCACAAACTGAATAGCAGTGAGCCAAAGACATGTCTCATATCACCAAGAGCTCAGTCATGTCATTAACTACTAGGAACTACTTACTCCTAATACATGTACTTAATATTAAATGGCAATATCTAGACAGAGTTTTACCCAAATGCCCTTGGGGTTCAGAGCAGGGGTAGGGAGGAGAAATGTTGTGCACAATTCAGATTATGCACAGTTTCCTAGGGAAAACTACAAAGTTTAACAAAAGCTTCTCAGCAAGTACCTTGTCCCCAAAGTTTAAAATCACAGATAGAAGTTTTAAAAATTTCAGAAGGCAAATTTTATTTATTATTTGCTGCATTTCTAAATTTGAGCAGTTTCTAAATTTGGTCATCATGTGCACTATCCAACTTTCCATCGCATATATTTACTTATTTCTACTGGTTTCAGGATTCATTGGGAACTTTTATATTATTTTACATGGGTATTTCAGAAAGCTCCTCCAAGGGACAAATCAGTGAATCTTAATTTTTTTCAACCTTTTTAGATAATATGTGCTCAGGAGCCAATATTTTTTAGAACTCAAGCTAACTGTTACACCTTAGAATAGAAGATGTCAGATTATAACATGCCTAGTTCTAAAAGTCTACAGATACTATCACCAAAATTTCAACCAGTTTGGAGACCCAAGTGTCAATGAGACTAAGGAAGTTTACAAACAGTGGAGAATTTTTTAAAGTTCCATACAGGATGCAATCTGACATTATGTAAAGGAGCCATATGGGTTCCACTAAGATAAGATAGCATGAACCTGGTATCAGTCAATACTACTTCTGGAATTTCTGCAGTGGGCAAAATCAGAGCCAGGGATCGACAAGATGGGTGTGATGGTCAAGAGATTCCAGAGGGCTACTGAAATAGCTAGTTATAGACAGAGGTAACAGTAGTTAACTTTCTTTGATTGGTCTTGGTTGTCCTAATAACTGAAATAAGGCAATCTCCCAATTATATGTTGCACAAACATATTTACCAGAAATAGCTGTCCATTCCTCCTTACCACCTTACCCATAGGCTTCCTTGATAGAGAATCTACCCAACATGCCCTTTCTCAAAGAGACTCTCCATAGTTCTTCTGGGGGTGGGGGGTGGGAAGGGGAGCACAGATCTCATGAGTCCTTTGGCCACAGCTGACTGGATCTAGAACAGACTCTGATTCAAGTTGGGCCAATCCGATTATTGTTTCTCTGAATTCAAAATTGAAATAGAGAAACTAAGCAGTATCTATTGAGCACTTGAATGGAGAAGACATGTATGCTTTCCTTTAGTGGCCACTTTTTCACAAGCGACATATAAAACCAGATATTGAGAGAGAAATGAGAGAGTGAGAGACTTTGCCCCTATTCCTGATCATTTTCCAACTAACTCAATTCCAGCCCCCCAAGACACCTGGTTATCCTACTTACCCTTAGAGTCTGGGAGGAACTCTTATGTGTTCCTAGTAAATCCCCCATTTTTTTCCTTCAGCATGCTTGAATGTGTTTCTGCTACTTGCAAATACATTCTCCCTTAACCAAGAAGTGACGGAATGAATCAGTAAATAAATGAACTGGATTCTCAAAGAAGACAAAGAAGAGGTTTCATAGGGCAAAGTTGCTAAGAAAGGCAGAAATCAGGGATGCTGGGACCCAAGAGGGGAAGATCTGACTTTGAGAGACAAGATTTAGAACAATACAAAAGATAATTCCTGAATAGGTGTGAGCATCCCAGTGAGGTCAGAAATTACTTGAAGAGGAAGCTGAGAGATGCCAGTTGAGGGACTCCTAGGTCAGGAGGCCATCTATATACCCTGAAGTTCTTGAAGATGGAGACAAGGTCAGGAAAATTCTAACTGGGTTAATGAGACCATCCTCATTGGCGTCCAATAATCCATAAGAAAGAGCTTCCCCATCCCTGAAGCTCTGCTCTTGTGGACCCAGCAAATTTGTCAAAATCATAACCACCTTAAAGGATCTACTGGGCCTTTAATGAGCATCCTAAGAGATAATCTCTCTCATTCCTCTGCCACCTGTGGTTTTAATTTTCCAGCCAGTCCCGGAGTTGCTTCCTCTCAGCCTTCTGGATGGCTTTCCAAGATAGGAGCGTTCCTTTGGCATTCTCCCCTGCTCATTCACTTGACAAGAACGTATTTGCTCCTTCCTGCTTGCTCTCTATCCTCTGTTGCTCCCGGCAACACACTCCCTTCCTCATTCTTGCTTTCCATCCTTTCTGTATACCTCCTTGACAACATCCTTAAGATACTGTCAGGGAGCACACTACCACTTACACTCTATATTAGGTCTTCCACTTCAGCACCAAATTCCCTGGTTTTTAAGCAAATCTGTTGTTTTCCCTTTCAAGACAGTGGAAAGAACACAATTTTGGAGCTAGGCATACCTGAGATTCAAATCCCAGCTCTCTTTAATGGTGAGACCTCAGGCAGACCACTTAATCTCTCTGTGCCTTGTTTCTCATCTGTCAAATGGGGATGCCACATGTCTTGCAGGGCTGTTGAGCTCATGCACGCAGAAAGCAACTAGTAAGTTCCTGGTACATAGAAGGAGCTCAAAAATGCTTATCCACCCTCCCTTTCAAGATCAATGTGAGACAGAAACAAAAAGCACCATAAAAGGTCGGTTTAAAAAATAAGTTTCATTTCCTTTACAGGTTGTCCATCTCCTTATAAGACTGATCTCTATTTACCAAATGTCTACATCTAAAAGAATTCAAAGTATTTGAAGAGTCATGGTTACTAGTCCAGGTCAAGATTTTTTTTAAAGACATCTTTCACAATTCTTTCTCACACAATGATGAGTCGTTTTGCCTTTTAAATCATTATTTTTACATAAATATATACATTCTGATCATCATTTCACAAAGTGAATAAATTGAGTATAGGCAAAGTATCAAGAAAAATGAAGATATAGTAACCATCCAATTAACTCAGGGTTTCTCAACCTTGCATCTATTGACATTGTTGGACAGATAATATGGCGGGGGTGGCAGGAGTCTAAACATGCATTGTAGGACGTTTAGCAGCATGCCTGGCGCCTACCCACTAGATGCCAGCAGCATACCTCACCCAGTTGCAACAACCAAATGTCCCCAGACATGGCCAAATGTGCCCTGGGGGGGGAAAATTGCCCCCAGTTGAGAACCACTAAGTTAATTTGATCAATGTATATTGCAGAGTCAGACAGTACAAGCCCAGCTATAGGTTTATAAGACAGGAAGTAGCTGCTTAAGTCATTACTTCGTCTCTCCAGAATATTCCTACTGAAAAAACAAAATGGCTGCATGTCACTTCCAAGATACAATCAAATGCTGGCTTCACAGAAAAATAGAGAAGAAATTGCACGTGCCAGAATTCTGTTTGTCAGGCTGCTCCAGCTCTTGGCTGCATGCCCACATTCTGCCTAAAACCTACTTCCCAAACTTTTGAAAATGCTTTCCACAGCTTTCAGAACCTGACCTTTACAGCAGCTTTATCTACGTGTGTGTGAAATAGATTTACAATTTTCTCTACTCCTGCAAAGCCAAACCACTTATTGAGTCCAAATGCCAACTGGGGATGGTGGGAATTTGCACACAGATGTCAGTGGACTCCAAAACAACAACACAGGAGCTCCACCTGCAACTAATTATAGAAACTGAAATTGCACTCTGGCCAGAAGAGGCCAGGTTCAGAACCCACCCCATCTGCTTTGGCCGATAAAATCACTCTGTTACTTTTTCTCCTGTCAATATAGACTTGCTTCTTAAATTCCTCTGAGGATGTTGTCTATAGGGAATTTTATTAGGCAGTGAATACTTTGGGGGGTGACCAATTCCCTCTGCCTTCCCCTCCCAGAGCTTGGTTTCAATAAGTGCCTTCAGCACAAGTGAGACTAAAATAATCTATTCATTGAAATATTCCAAAATGTTTTCTTTGGTTGATTGTGTGCTGTTGCTATCCCATAGCCAAAATAAAGTGATCCAGAGAGAAAATGGAAAATGGAAGTCATTTAGTTCTCCCAAGGTCTGGCATGCAAGAATGTTTACTTTCTTCCCATTAGCCAAGTCTTTCATAAGAAAACCTGGGAATAAAAATCTGTAAGGCTACTAATGCAGTGCACATGGCTGATCCTAGGGCTGACTGCAAGAGATTACTGAGGCAAAAATCAGCTGACATCTGTGACAAAGATGTATAGCTCACTTCAGATCATTCTCCTACATTCTGGCAAACAAAGAAATCAACTGTTGGATCCGTGCCATCTCATCTATCTTCAGAACCAAAGGAAGTTTTCACCTACCAACAAAAGGCATTTAAAATTGTGGTTTCAGCCTAAGTAGGTCATTGCCTAAGTCTGGACCAAAGTTTTTCCACCTTTCTGGAAAGGTGGACAAAAGCTACTATTCTCTGAAGAGCTGAGGAAGACTATTTCAAGATGAAGAAGATGAAATTTTTTTTTTCTTCTAAGATTCAGCATTCCAAGTTATGTTGTCATGCCAAACTAGTTCATATTCCCTAGTTCTAAATCCATGTGCCTATGTAACATTGGGCAAAACACACACAGACACTCGCTCTTCAAATCACAGTTAAAGTGAAAAAACTTAGAGATATGACATATGATTGACTTCTTAATTTCTCAAATCTCTTGATGGGACTTACAAGCCCTTAAGACATTTGTAGAAAGAGGGTGACTAAGGACAGCTCAAGTCAGCGCAGTGGACACCTGCTTTTGTCCTAGAGCATCCCTTCGCCCTTCATGTCAGTTTCTTTAGAGAATTGCTCCTCTCCCAATGCCTGCAGTTCTAATAGGCCACCAGTCATGGCAACACCTTCTCACACACCTGTCCCCTGCCACCACACACACTCACTAAGTCCTGGAGAAAGAATATAACCAAGGCAGGACCAAAGTCCTTCCATAAATTTTCTAAATGATAAATGAAGATACAGGGATCTCTTACCGCTTCAATTATGACCTACCACATGAAGGAGAAAATGAGGCTCACACGTACAGGCAGATATTGAGAACCAGAAATGAAGCAATGGGGAGAGACAAAGTCCTGCTACAGTTTGAGGCCCTGGATCCAGTCAACCCCAAGCTCCATACCTGAGCCTTTCTGCAATTTCATTGCAGGAACTAATAATTTCCATTTTCGCTTATACAGGCTAGCAGTAGCATTCGTGTCACTACTTGAGAGTATTGCCCAATACCATTAGTAAGAAGGTTTCTTCATTCTCATGAAGGTCTCATGTAAGGTCCTTTAAGGTCTCATTTCACCTCACTGAAATGCACCTATTTTTATGGTTATGATGACTGGTGATAATTAGAATAATAATTATCAGTTCATGATTTTCTATGTTTTATCAGTTAGGAAGGTACTAAGCTGCAAGTAATAGGATACCCAACCAACAGTGACTTAAACAACTAGGGGTTTATTTTCTCACATGACTAAGTCTGGAGGCAGGCCATTGCTGGGGCTGGTGCAACTGCTCAGAGATGGTAAGACATATGTCTCTATGCTTTTCTTGTCCTTCCTTCCATGGTTACTAACAGGCAACATATTGACACTAAAGACAGAAAGAAGGAGGAAGGAGCACTGCTGGTGACATTTATTCCTTTATCAGGAAAATAAAAGTTTGCCTAGACTCTCCCAGATTTCCACTTGAGTTTCATTGGTCAGTCACCACAGGAAGAGGAGGAGGAGCCTGAAGGTGAGTCATTAATCAGGCATCATTAGGATATTAGAAGGCCCAGCCACTGAAGGAACCTTTGACCACACTGAAAGGGTTCATCCACTTTAGAAGTCTCAAACTTAATGTCGCAATTCCAGAGCTGCTCTTAAAGAAGGCTTTCCCAAAGTGTGGCCTTTATACCCTTAGTTCTAGGAATATTTATCGTTTGTGACAGATAGGATTTGTATATATATATGTATATATTCACTTCACTCCCTTTCTGCTTTGCAGGGAGTAGATTTCCCTGACCCCACTGACTTTGGGCTTGGCCACATAACATGCTTTAGTCAACAGAATGTTAGTGGACATGATGCAAGCAGAGGCTTTAAATGCGTCTATGTGGTTTGGTTGGATCACTTGGCGTCTGTGATCCACCATCAGAAGATAAAGCCCTGAATAGCTGCTGTTCCAAAGAGAATGTGGAAACACGTGGAACGTACCTGAATCCCACTTTCAGCCTACAGCCTGGTGCTCAGAGTCCAGACCTGCCCAACTAAGTTGCAGCCAACCTGTAGATATGTAAGGGAGAGGTAAATGCTCATCTTTTTTTAAGCTAGCAAGTTTTGGTATGGCTTGTTAGACAGCATTACTGCAGCAATAGCTGCCTAATACATAAGTGCTCAGTTTAAGATAAAGTTTCATGGTCAAGTAAGTTTGGGAAATTGCTGGGTTAAACAAATTTAAGAAATATTTTTAACTGCAAGAGTTAGAGCATTTCACATGCTGATATGTTGTATTAGTCTGCTAGGACTGCCAAAACAAAGTACCACAAACTGGGTGGTTTAAACAATAGAAATTTATTGTCTCGCAGTTCTGGAGACCAGAAGTTCAAGATCAAGGTGTCAGCAGGGTTCTTCCTTCTGAGAACTGTGAGGGAAGGATCTGTTCCAGGCATATCTCTTTGGCTTATAGATGGCCATCTTCACCCTGTCTCTTCCACTGGTCTTCTTTCTGTGCATGTCTATGGCTGTGTCCAAATTTCTCCTTTTAATAAGGACACCAGTCATATTGGATTAGGCCCACCCTAAGGACCTCATTTTAACTTGTTTACCTCTGTAAAGACCTTATCTACAAATAAAGTCACATTCTGAAGTACTGGGGGTTAAGACCCCAACGTATCTTTTTTTAGGGGGGACACAATTCAACCCAAAACATAGTGTCTGAATTTCTAGGAGAGAAGTATCTAGTATGTTGTGTCTTAAGTTTATTTGACCAGAAGATCCCCTTTGGAAAGTGTCATTTCCCTGGACACACTTTGGAAACCTGGCTTTGAGGGATACATGGATCTCAGAGTAGTAGAAGGAATGGTGCCCAAAAGAAGATATAGGGCTAAGACAGATCTGAGTAGTGAATATATTTAAGTACCACCCACAAACCTGATGGGACCCGACTCTCCAGGGATAAGCCCTTGATCTCATAAACACTCAGTACTCAAGGTTACTGCAGCTGCATTTAACTGTCAATGGACACCCCTTCACAATGCAGCTGCCTCACCTCCTTCTCAGCAGGAGATAGAATTAATTCCGTCACCCACTTCCAACTGGTACAACTCTTCATATCTGGACACTCACAGTGAAATGAATATTTTAGAACAGAGTTGAATGACCTCTGTTGAAACGGCCCTGCAGTTATATAAATAAAAGAAAAAATAATAATAAAGGAAACACAGAAATGTGATCCACCTCGACCTTTTCAAGTTACAGGCTCAAAATGAGAATCAATAAATCATATGTGAAACTAGCTCTAAAACTCATCAAAAACCCTTATTAATATTGATTTAGAGTAGATTATTTTCTATTGTGTTAAGCCAGAAATAGAAATTATCACATAACCATTGCTTAAAAGCCATAACATTCCCCAGACAGGTTTACTTACACTTCTTAGGTTACGTTTCCCAGTGACCTTGTCCCACTTCTGCACACACGAGATGGGTAAATATTAGATCTAGTACAATCTCCCAGAGTATGATGCTATTTATATTCATGCAGATCCTTGACTAGCCATGCGTGAATTAGGAAAATGTCTAAAAACTGCTTTATGTACACCTAATTTGGAAAAAATAATCCATTAAAAATACAAAGTTTGGGACTTCCCTCGTGGCGCAGTGGTTAAGAATCCGCCTGCCAATGCAGGGGACACGGGTTTGAGCCCTGGTCCAGGAAGATCCCACATGCCACGGAACAACTAAGCCCATGCACCACAACTACTGAGCCTGTGCTCTAGAGCCAGCGAGCCACAACTACTGAGCCCACGTGCCACACCTACTGAAGCCCGCGCGCCTAGAGCCTGGGCTCCGCAACAAGAGAAGCCACCGCAGTGAGAAGCCTGTGCACCGCAACGAAGAGTAGCCCCCGCTCACTGCAACTAGAGAAAGCCCGCGCGCAGCAACGCAGACCCAACGCAGCCAAATATAAAGAAATAAATAATAATAATAAAAAAATACAAAGTTAATAATTGCATTAAAAATCCAGGGATATGAAAAGTTAATAACCTATATGCACAAAACTGCAAGATATAAGTCCTTATGAACTTTCTGAAAATGTATTTTCTACCATGTTTTCTCTCTCTGATCTCCATTGTATGGGTAAATAGAACGGAGTTGTAAAGAAAAGACCACCATATCATCTTTTAGAGAAAAACGGGTCACTTAACTTCCCCATACACAGTTGCATTCTCTTGCCCCCAACATCCACTCTAACCCCACAGGCCATTAAAAATAAAAAGGGGACTACCTCAAGTGGCAGCCTAACATCTATTCTAAATATTTTCTCCTCATCTCTCCCCACATCAGTCTACAGGTGTGACATTGAGAGCACGAGACTCCACCCCACTCTCCCTCCATCAAGAAAATACATCGTGAAGCAAAAAGCGCAATTGCTGGCATACAGATAACTCTGTATCCATGCACTCTGGTTTCTACAAACAAACCAAAAATTCCACACATCAGTACTGCAACTCTTAGTATCTCAAATGTATTTCTATACATGCAGATCTTTGTGGCTGAGAAGTAGGGCCTTGGAGAGAACCTAGGAAGTGTGAATGGGAAGGGGGTCTGGGGTGGAATATCCATCCAGGATATCCTGGGCGTCTACCCTTCACACATAAGAAATTTGGTCATAGCCACCTACCCATTGGCTCCAAGGTCTGTACTTCCTTTAACACAGGGCGGGTGTTCAACATCCTCCCTTAGATCTGGAGTTGGGTTCAGCTTCCTCTGACAGAACCACAAGGACTTCAAAATATACTGCAAAGGAACTGATGAATGGGAGACCTCTGTAACACTGCACATAAGGGTGAAAGGTCTGTGCCTGTGATCATTAAATCCACAGAACTATGAATTTCATATACAAGAGCATTCAAATATCCTCACCTCCACACTATAATGGACCTGCTTCCCATTTCTATTCACATAGCACAATTCAAATCATTTTAGATCACCTGAATTTAGTTAGTGAAATTCTAATTATCCAAACACCCCCTGGTAGAACTACATTTGTTGTTGTGGTTGTTAAGAAACCACAATCAAGTGCTGTTTCTCTCTTTTACATTCTTTTCTTCCATACAGAAAAGTTTAAGAAGAAATACATTCCTAATTAAGAACAAAAATCCTAATTAAACTAAATTACATTCTTAATCATTCTATCAAAACTAGTCATTTTTTTCACCTAACATATGAAGTGTGATCTTCTTATCATACTAAGATGCTATTCATAGCTCAGTGATCCTATAAGGAGGTAGTAAGCATAAAGTTAAGATCTTACATGTTGGCATAAAATAGACCAAAGCCTTAAAGCCCAGCTCTGTCACTTACCAGTTGTGTGAACTTGGGTAAGCTGCTTATTCTCTCTACATTTATTTTTAATCTGTAAAGTGAGAAAAAATCTAGCACCTACCTCAGAAGATTGATGCAAACACTAAATAAGAGGATGTACACAAAGCTCTAAGCACAATGCCTAGTACATAGTAAGCCCCCAACTGATGTCTACTGATTGCAGTAGCAGTAATAATAGAAACAGCAGCAACGGCAGAACTCTGGATTCTTCCCCAAACTTTATTTCATCTCGCTCCACTTTCTGACAAATATAAAAACTCCACTGGTAGAAATTTTTAGTGCTCTTTCATATCTGACTCTCCTCTCCATCCTGGAAAGAAGAGAGGACTACACCTCACACCCCCTTGCATTTGTGTCACTTCCAGTCCAAGGAACTGAGAAGCCAATGTGCCACCGCAGGCACTCTTTTCCTCTGCTGTAGCAACTCTTGAAGCCACGTGCCAAGATGCGGAAAGCCTGGATCCTGAGACATTGCCTGGAGGAGAGCTGCCCTGGCGAGTCACTTGACCTGCTTCACACTTCAGGTGAATAAGAAATAAATCTCTGATGGGTTAAGCCACTGAGATTTGAGGTCTGTTGATTACTGCAGCAGGATCTACCCTATTCTGACCAACAGGTATTCATATACCCCTGAAAGGGATCCTGATATACTTCTGGGGGGGGCACACTTCAGTTTTTTTAAATAACTTGCTTTTTGTCAATTTTTATATTCTTTACTTTGTAATACTACCTCATATTGCAAGTAAATTGACTTTTCAAAATCTCCATGCCTCTTCCTCCTTTTATATTTTTAACCTAAAAAAGAAAATAATTATAGTTTACTTATATTTAATATACAGATTAAGACTAGGGCTTTCACTGGGTCATATGTTGCATAGTCATATGTCACCTACAGTAACCAAGGTAGCCTGTGATCATAGTAGGTTCCAGAACAAGGAAGAGGTTCCCTCAAACATTCACTTGCTTCTGGCTAAGGTAACATGTGACAGTTAAGTGGAATTGTGGATATTACCAGCTTTAAACTGAACTATGTCTTACAAAATAGACAAGGGGCTTAAAATGTTTTTAGTCAAAGCAAAAAGGTTTTGTGTGTCATTAAAATGTACCTCAATAAATTATTTATTTTATCTTTTCTTTTCCACGTTAATTCTTTGTGAATGTCAAAGAAGAAACATAATATATTGGCACAGTAGCACATTGTGTAATTTATAAATAAATATGCATGTATAAGTAGGGATCTGTGCTCAAAAAATTTTTTAATGATAAAACCATAAGAAACAAGTAATTTTGGAGCTGACAGTTTTAAAAATGGCTTCCAAACTTTTTGTCACTACTTGCATCATTCCTAAACTGCTTTAACCATTTTCCAAAACAACTAAAAAAGGAAGAAAACCAGTACAGAACTGGGGAAATGCACATAGCAATAACGGGACTTCATAAACCAGCAAAGTCAGAAAAAAGCAGAAATGATAGTGAAGGGCATTGATTTGACTTAGGAACGAAGAACAAAGCTTTCTGTTCCAACCGAAAATCACATTTCCACATCTGAAAACCAGCAAAGGCTCCGTCATATAATCAAAGGGATAAGGCGATTGCTTTCCGCACATAGAAGGAAAACGAAGAGCAGATTCTCATACAGATCAGAAATGCTTCTACAAACGCTTCAACTCCAAAGGGGTGGCAGCCAGGGAAACAGACAGAAGCCAGCAGATGACCCCAAGAAAGGCAGAGAGCTTCCTTAGGACAGCATCAGGACCAACTATCAGAGAATGACTAGTTCAGCCAAGTTAAAATTACCTCCAGCTTCTACAGAAAGTTAAATGACATCTGGGAATTTTTTCCAGCCAAATGGCACAACAGCCTCTACTCCCCATCTCTTAGCATTTATCTCACTGCTAATAAGAGGTGAAGCTGGGATATAAGCCCAGGCATGTCTTACTCCAAAGCCCCTATGAACAGAAGCATATAAATGAGCCTCACAGTATAGGTAGGATTTGAAAATGAAGACTAGCTGGGACTGAACAAAAAGAGGCAGGGAGAGGGGATGCTGAGAAGGCCACGAATGGAAAGGAACAGAAGGGAAAGGAGGTGGGAAACTTTGAGTATGTGCAAGAATTACCAAGTGGTAGTGCAGGTAGCACAGAAGATGTGGAAGGAGGTGGTATGAGATAAGACTGGAAAGGCTGGCTCAGGCATTCCGGTAGAAGGTGCTGTAGGCTCAGCCACAGGTACACTTCATTCTGGAGGCAATGAGTAAGTATTGAGAGCTTTAAAGCAGGGGAATGGCATAACTGCAGGTAGACAATGGGAAAACTAATCTTGCTATGACATGGAAGATGGATCAAAAAAGAGTAAGCACATAGTAGGTGCTTAATTAATATTGAATGAATAAAGGTAGAAAGACCAGGTTAAAATTTATTGTGTTTCTCTAACATGACATCAAACCCATCCTATCCAATCCCATTTAATATTGTTCAGTTTGCTATTTAGTGAACCAACTTCCCTCATTCTAGAAGGAAATGTTGCTGGTGCATTAAAAAAAAAAAATCAATTCACCAGTCAAATGTAGCCCTCTAAATGTTGCTATTAAAGTGTCTACTCTTGCAAAAATCAACGTTTTCCTCTTCTATTCGGAAGGAAGTACATCTGAGCTGCTCTTGTGACTACTGAAAAAGAAAACAGAAATAACGAAGTATGAAGTTAGCCAATGAGGAGTGATCCCCCCTCTTCTGCAACAATGTGAAAAGGTTATTGGAACACAAGGAGATCACAAGCTGTAACCTTATATTTCCTATGCCCTCTGGTAGTCTCCAAGTTCAAACACATACTAAGCCATAGCTATCTTGATGATGCCAAACTTTCTTCTGCACAGGCCGTGGTACCATCTGCAAAGTATCAACTACTTCGTGAGAAGCCAAGGCTGAAAAACACTGAGATGAGTCATAACCTACCTGATTTTCTTCATGGGAAACCCTCATCTGCTCCTTGAGGACAGACATCCGGGCTGCCTCTTCTTTCCTCAAGACTCTCTCCTTCTTGAGCTCAGGACTCCAGAAAGTCTTAATACTGTTCATGGAAGACCCCAACTTGCTGTCCTTGATGTCTAGCTCTTTCCGGAGGAGGTCATTCTCTCTCTGAAGTTCCTTGAGTTGGGCTTGAAGGTCTAACATTGTGCTATCCCTTACCTGCCTCAACATGGAGGGGACCTGGTGGTGGTGATGATGGGATGAGCTGGTCAGACCGCCATGTTGATCCGTGTATGAAAGGACATCTGTGTGGGAAAGTCCAGCAGAGGCAATATTGGGACTACTCCCCATAGCTGTGACTCGGCCTCCATATACAGCTCGATTTGTGGCCCTTCCCAGAGTCATGGTGCCCTTTGGGTAAGTTGTTGAAGCCACCCCCTCATGATCACTCAGATACATGGGTCCAGACGTAGCATAGGCTGCATTAAGGGACTGGATATTCTCCATGGACAGAGTCTTGCCTGTTCCTCCACCTCCTCCACTACTTGTTCTTCGGTGGCCCAAACGAGGAGACCTTGGCAAACGAGGAGATCTGGAAGGGCTACCTTCCAGATTGGTGATTGTTCTTGCACTTCCATACATTTTTCTTTTATTATGAGGTGCTACAGAAGAGAAGGAATGCTATACTAAGTTGGAGATTAAGCCAATATTTCCACTGTTGGCCAGAATTTTCACTGTATTCTTTTCATAGTCTGTACCAGAAAATGCATCCAATCAGAGATCTGAAAAATGAGAAAAAAAGATAATCAAAAACAAATTTCTTTAGAACTCTGACTGTTAATTGCATTATATTTTTAAAAAATATATATATAGGTGATAGATTGATGATAATGATAGATGATAGAGTCACACCCATGCTTATTTAAAAATAATAGTGACCCCAAACTTTACTTACTACACGTAAACATTTTGTAAACTCCCCCCACCCTGCTCCCAAGCAAGGTGAAAAGTTCTCAGAGCAAAAGAGAAGCTCATTTTTCCTTAGGAAAATGAAGCTCTGCATTTCAGTCTGTGCTAAGTGACAGTTGGAACCTCCAGAAAAATTCACCATAGGATTCCTTATCATAGAGACCCTAGCAATAAAATACTCCATCCTAGGGACATGACCCCCATACACAAGTGGCTTGACAGTGACTCTGAGAAGTTGTTGCTTCTTAGGATGTCAAATAATAGTCAAGCAGGCTGTTACCTCCCTCTCCTATAACCATTACAGACACTACTAATCCATCACAGTTCTCTTTCCCACAAAATCCAGAACTCTTCTCAACACAACACTCTAGATGGTTTACCAATCAACTGATATTGACACATGAGTCAGAACCTATTGGCCATCTTGGAGCTAGAAGAAAAGAGGTGGCTCAACCAACAAATCTCCTACACATATAGCCAGATCCTAAATGCTATCACCAGAGAACATGGCAGTCCTGTCCCTTTCCCCCTTCATACACATCTTTCAGGCTAGTGTTTTGAGAATTTTTTCCAGTTTGGTTGACATAAATATTCATATTAACCGCTCTAGAACTGTACAGAAATGGCACAGGGAAACAGTCCCCCATGTCAGAGTTCCTGGTCCTACAACACCTAGAGAAAAGCTCCCTGTCATGGTTACTCAAGTACTTTGGTGCAGATTTACGTAGCTAGGGCTACAGGATTGTGATTATCCCTTCAGTGTTAGGATCCAAATGGCCTTAATGGGGTGCATCATGGCCTCCTGCTCTTCCTCTTAGGGTATGTTTAGTGTTCTTTCTTTTTCTTCAGCTTTTAAACACTAAGACCACAGATTTTGGAGAGGGGCCAACCGACGTTCAAATATCCACTCTAACACTGACAAGCTGAGTGACCTTAGGCAAATTATTTAACTGTCACATGCTTCCCTTCTCTAATCAATAAAATGTGGGTAAAATCACCTAACTCAGTATTGTGAGAAATAGGTAAGATGATGCTTTTAAAACACCCAGTTTGGTACCTAGCACAGAATAGTCAATAAATAGTTTTTGTTGGTAGTATCAATAAGTGCATTAATAGCATTATACATCTTTTTTTACCTGCCTATCATTCATTCTCCCTCAGCTCTCCCACCCCGCCCCGCCTTTCTGGTAATACTCTCTATTTTTCTTAGAGAAATTGTTCCCAACTCTCTACCCACAATTCATTGGGTTTAGGTGAGGCTGACTCCCTCCATTCTATCCTGGAGGTTGCCCGTGGTGAGAACATGACCCAGTCCTGGCCAATCATCATATTCCATCCACCAGACATGATAGCTGGTTTAGGGATGGGCATGTAACCCACATTGGTCCAAAAATACTCCCTATCATGACTTTAGCTGGAATAATTGGGAAAGATAAGCTCTTTTTTAGCTAGAATTACTTGATTCAAGATAGAGCTTCTGAGTACTACCATGTGGAAAATGCTTCCCTGATAATGAAGCTAACGCAAAGGAAAGCAGAGCCAAACTTTGAATAGTGTGAAATCAAACTGGGTGACATCACTTGAAACCCTGGATCCAGCAGTCACTGACGCTACATCTACCCCTAGGCCATTTTAGCTACATATGCCAGGTAGACTGACTACATTTATGGTCTCAATTCTTTACCCCTTCCTGTATCTGGGTCCTTGGCTGTGCCCTCCCAATCTGACTCTGGGTTCAGTCATGTGACTTGCTTTGGCCAATAATGTGATAGCAAATGGGAAGCAAGCAGAGGCCTGAAATAGCACTTGTGTGTTTACCCTCTTGCTCATTTTCTTCTGCCATGGCAATTAGAACATGCCTAGTCTAGCCTGCTGAAAGATGAGAAACATAAAATAGAGTCAAGGTGTCCTAGCCAATAGCCAGCCAACCCCAAGACATTTGAGCAAGCCCAGCCAAGATCAGCAGAGCTGCCTAGCAAACAAGCAGCTGACCACAGATGCATGAGTAAGTCCAGCTGAGATCCAGTGAGCCCCATACACTCACAGACTAAATAAATACTTCTGAGTATGTCACTGATGTTTTGTGGTTGGTTGTTTTGCAGCATTACTGAGGCAACAGAAAACTGATACATTCACCCATAAATTTCCTTTTTTGCTACGTGCAATTCGAATTAGGGTATCTGTCATTTATGCCCTAGAGAGTCCTCTATATAGTATGAAGAAATATTTTGCATACAGCTTTCTCCTTTCCCTAAAAAGTCCCTCCAAAGAACTATACACCTGTTCTTAACTAAGGAACTTAGTTTCAAACGTTTATGTTGCTCAAAGCTTAATTTTGTTTTCCTTAAAAATATACAAAAATCATTTTGTATCTAAATTTTTTGCATGAATAATCTGTTCTCTAAAAAAGTGAGTCAACAGTTCCAACAATAGGAATTCAGTTACAAAAATGATGAGACAGACAGACAGAAAGTGGAATAATGTGACCGTTACATGAATATTTAACGTTATTATGTAATACATATTACATATGTAATATGTAACAAATATTAATCATGAGATGGAAAGATGCTCATGACATACTAGTAGTGGGGGGAAAAAGTAGACTCAAAAACATTTTTATGGTCAATTCACATTGTAAAACACATATACATACACACTAGCTTGCAGAGAAGACTGGAACAACACACATCAAAATGTTAACAGTGATGGGGTTCAAAATGGTTTTCATTTTCTTCCTTTTGTTTATTTGCATGTTCTAAATTTTCTATAATAAAGATCTTTTCCATTGTCTTTTTAGTCTTTATTTATTTCTACTCTGATCTTTGTTATTTTCTTCCTCCTACTAACTTGGGGATTACTTTGTTCTTTTTCTAGTTCCTTGAGGTGTAAAGTTAGGTTATTTTCTGAGACCTTTCTTTTCTCTTAATGTACCTGTTCATCACTATTAACTTAAGAAAATAATTTTTTCCTTCTATAATTCCAATAGTTAAATTAATTGTTATTTTTGCTATGTTTAGAATCTAGGTCCTAGCTAAGCCACCACTTACAGATGTATCTTCCAAGAAGTGATAAAATCTAACTTGTCCTTCTTTCTCTTCTCTTGTGTCTAGAGGCAGACATTTCTGAGGTCCCTAGACAGGTTTGAAGTCCCAATCCAAATTCAGTAAAATTTACACCCACACAGATTTAATCTGCAGTGATATTACCAGCCCAGCTGGCCAAGGCTTTGGAGAATTGCAACAAGCAACAAACAAAAGTGGATTTGCTCCTTCTGGAAATACACACACACATGACACACACATGACATATAACATGCACAGATATATTAACTAGCTTGAAATAATGTTTCTTTAAATATTTGCATTCTCCTCTTCTAGGTTTAGTATCGGTAGTTTAGTGTCATAGAATGGATTGAGAAGCTTTCCATTTTTCATATGTTCTGGAACAGTTAGCATAATAAAGACTCTCTATTCCTGAAATGTTTGGTAGAACATACCCATAAAATTAAATGGGCTTAGTTGTTGATTATCTTTTCACTTTTTACTATGTTTACTGATCTATTCAGATTTGCTGCCTATTTTGTGTCAATGATCATTAAAATGTTTCTTGAGAAACAGTCTGTTCCATCGAGATTTTTCAGTCTTCCTGGTATTGCTCTGTATAACTTTTCCTTCAAATTTTTAAAATCTCTTCAAGTTATGTCTCCATCTCATTCCTAATGCTGTTTGTATTTTTCTGTTTCTCTTGATGACAATATGACAAATTCTTGTCTATTTTTTAGTGTTTTAAAGATACATTTTTTTCTGTTTTACTGATACATTTTACTACAGTTTGTCTTCCATTTTATCAATATCTCTTTATCCTTAATAATTTCTATTTCCTTTGTGTTTAGTTACATTTGCCATTTTGCAGTAAATGTTCATTTATCATCAATCATATTTTCTGATGAATGCATGTAAGATTACACACACTGGCTGCATATGTTTTATGTATAGAACTCTTCTGTAAACAGCTTTTCTTTTGAAATTTTTTCTACCCCAGGGAATATTCAGGATATATTTAAATGTCAAAGTAGATAGAAGTTTTTGGCTAAAACTTTGTAGTCCTAATGTTATGGCACTGGGATCATAGAACATAATACATATATCTTCTAATCTTTGAAATTTGTCAAGACTTTCTCAATGGCCCAATAAGTGATTAAAACAACTAATAGATGATACAGAAAATTTTTAAATTCATATATGTGTACAGAAGAAAATGAAAACACTCTCAATTTTGTCACTCATAGACAACCTCTGTTAAAAAGTTGATGTCGTTGCTTCCAATTCCTTTTAACTGCGTGTGTATGTATAATTTTAGACAAAATCCTTATTATATTCCAAATAAAGTCTTGTACTATCTTTTTCCTCAATGTTTTATTCTTAACATCTTTTTCCACTTAACATTAATGCCATAAGATATTTTGATAGAACATGATTTTTAATGGCCATCGTAAGTCTCCAAAGATGGCCACCAAAATTCCTCCCCTTCCTGTACACATTTGTCTCTCCTTCCATTAAGAAATGGATTCTATTTCCCTTCTACTTGAATCTGGGCTGGCTTCATGACAGCTTTGACCAACAGATGCTACAGAAGTGACACTGTTCCAGCTCTGGGCCTAGGCTTGAAGAGGCCTAGCAGCTTCTGGTTTTGCTCTCTTAAAAACCAGAGATGTAAGGTTCAAGCTATCCTGCTGGAAAGAGAAACCACACAGAAAGGCCCTGGAAGATGAGATACTACATGGAGAGAGAGAGACCATGAGAAGGAGAACTGAAGTATCTTAGCCAACAGCCAGCACTAAGATGCCAGACTGGTAAGACAAGCCATCTTGGACCTCAGCCCAGCCCAGCCCAGCTGCCATCTGAAATCAGCTGCATGAGTGACAGTCAACGTTATGTGTAACATGAAGGACCACCCAATCAACCCACATAGTGATGGAAAATAATAAATTGTAGTTTAAAGCCTCCTGAGTTTGGAGGATTTTGGTTGTTGTTGTTACGTAGCAAAAGAACTGAAACAGTCACTTAATGTTTCATTGAATGGCTATCTAATCATTTCCTCAACCAATCACCTATTACGGGACACTTAGGTAATTTCTTTTTAAAATAAAATTATCATAATTAATATTCTGATTGATAAAGCTTTGTATACATCTCGTTACTTCCCTAGGATTAAGTTCTAGAAGTAAAATTTTGAAATTTAAAGGCTCTTGATACCCACTATCAAAATTCCCTTCAGAAATGTTGACACTCACCTCACCCTTGGCTGTTTTTCCTCCACAGCCTCTAGTCTTTTCTCTCAACATAGCCAAGAATCCACCATCTTCTCCTGAAGCTACTAAAAATCTCTGAATTAACCAACTCAGGATCACAGCGTATTCAGTAAATACACCTTAAGAAGTATTTATTAAATACCAATAGTGTGCTACACCAGCTCTGCTTTAGGCCACCGCTTCCTCAACAGTTCGTAAATGTTCAAATAAACAAGGCTGAATGGGGTTTTGATTTTACACCTAGATATCTCAGAGACTTTAGGACACTAAGGTGTATTGTGACTATTCCAAAATTCAGTATATAAGGTAGCTTTTCCTAGATTTATTTGACAAGAGAACCTCTTTTCCCTTTGGAATACCTGAAAACTTTTCACGGAACACTCAACTTTATTCATGTAATAATTATATTTTAAGCATCAGCTTAATTCCCAGTCTTGAAAGTTGGGGATAAAGCAGTGATTAAGATAGACACAGCTTCTGTCTATGGGAAGTTTACCCACTAGAATAGACTTTCTCAGAGTTTTCTTCATCTCAGATCTAACACAGTTTGAGGGGAAGATGATTATGGGAACTACAATCTGCTTTAAGGGCAGGGACGTGAAACTGGCCCAAAAGACTCAGAAATGAGTCTTTCAAGAAATACAGAAGATCAAACTAATGACTGTTTGGAGTTTTGACCCTCTAGGACAAGAAATAAATATAATTCTCTATTTATTTTTTCAAACACTCAACAAAGAAGCTAGAATGTCAAAAGGAACACAAGTCAATCGTCAGCAGCCTGTGTATCTAAGAAGTGAGGAAACAGGTTGATGTTTCTTACTCCAAGGTCACAACAGACAAGAGGTATTATGTATAATTCCACATAACATCAAACCAAATAGGAACTCCAGAGAACATCAAAACGGTAACAATAATTTCTTTACCCTTATACATCTGCTTCTTAACAGTAAATTTTAATTAGCAACCTAGGCCCAACCCTTTATTTTGGAATTGGTCTCTTCCACCAAATTTACAAAGAGCAGGGATGGTTTCCTGGAACAATTTCACCCCTAAAGCTGAAGCACATAGAGTGATGTCGATTTCACAAATGAAAAGGCTCAGTTGACAAGGTAAAGCAAAGGCGAGCTCCCATGGTTAACAAGTCCTCCTAAGTCTTGTGATTCCTTCCTGTTCTACTGAGTCACTCCCAAACCCCCCACCCCAGATGTGTTTAAGTCTCCTGATATATTTTTAGGTATTTGTTTTGACACTCAGGCTTTTTTTAGTTGTTGTCTCCTAATTCTCATCCATCCTGATTTGGTTTTTTTTCTTAGTTCTCTAAAATGAATCGCTGAGAAAGAGCAAGAAGATCAACTTTATTCACCAATCAATAATGCAATGACTCTTATTTCCCATTACTGACTTCAAGAAGACCATTTCTATGCTTCTCCACCCACCTATAAATACATTATAGGAAGTGAGGTAGCAGTTAAGATCTTATTGTTTTAATTATTATTATGAAGCCAAGATAGGCTCAATCATTGAGCTTTCTCATAAATCCTTAAAAACACCTGCTTTCTTATATATTTGTGAGGTACAGTCTTAAGAAAGATAAATTATTAATTAGGTTAAGCTGTGCACAGAAACAGACAAATATGGCTGAATATAACACCAAAGAAATTAACTACACATCTTTAAACCACCTTGTAAATAAAATTTGAAGTCCAAGGGTAGGTTCCATTTAAGGTTCAAACACAAAATAAAATTAAAAATCTTATAGGTTTTATGAACCTATATGAATACTTTCTCTAATTACATATGGATTCATAAGTAAAATAAACACTCATTCACTCACTCTCTTAAAAGGTTTAAGGACTCTTGAACTGTAGCTCAGGGGGAAAAAAGGTGGAAAGAGCCTTGATTCCTGTCTACCTCAAGTATCTCAGACTATCGTGGTCTGGAATGGTCTATTTTAAGAAAAAAGCACTTCCTGCTCTCTGCTCTAAAGTAGGTTAAGTTTATTTCCACAGATCTCAGCCTCAGCCCATCACCTGAGCCCTGCTGACAGACTGTGTGAGCTGAGATCATCGCTATCTCCCAAGATTTAGCCCAACTTAACATATCTTTTTTTTTCTATTGGCATCCCTAACTTTTAAAATATTTTGTGTCAGAGATTACAGTTAATTCTAAAGCCTTTCTAGAGGAAGACATGGTGTAGAACAGATCTTAAGCAAGAAGTGGTTGCCCAGGAGCCAGATGCTGCCTATAGATGTGTGGTATTATGGCTAGCACAGTGTTCTTTAGAATTTTGATCTAGTTGCCAACATAGAGACAGCCATTTCACATAAAAATCCAGACTCTGGCTTCTCCAGAAAAATCTGAAAATCTGACAATGTCAAGCCCACTTCCCTACATGGCAACGACTGGTCAGAACCAACCAGCAGCTGCGCCTTAGAGAAAGGGCCTGCATCCTCCACATTGGCCACAGCCCCCTCCATTCCCTATTACCTTTTAACAGTCTGATTCCGGCTTTTCATGTTTGTCCCTAAAGGCATTTAAATTTTACTACTTCTACTCATATAAAAGATCTTAAATAAAAATTTGCTCTCCTTTACCACCTACTTCAAGTCCGTCACCAAATCCTATCAATTCTACCTCCAAAATCTCTCTCGATCTGTTTGTTCCTTGTTTCCACTTCTACTATCACCACCCTATTGCACCAGCAAGACTTGCCTAAGCTATCCCATATCCTCCTAAAGCATCTCCACTTTCTAATCCTCCTCCATTCTATTTCTCACACACCAGCCAAACTAAATATTTTAAGGAACAACTCTGATCACAGAATGTCTCCCCTTACCCACTTAAAACCCTTCAAAGTTTCCCAGTGCTCTTTGGACAAAGACCAAAATCCTTCCCGTGGTCTGAGGCCACACAGGATCTTGTTCCAGCATCCTCTCTTGCTGCTTTCTTCACAGACTGCCTGGGTCTTCTTTCTGTTGCTCAAGCGCATCAAGTCTCTTCCTGTCTCAGAGCCTTCATATGTACTGTTCTCTTTGCAAGGCTAATTCCCCTTCATCTTTTAGATCACAGCATCTGACAGCATATCCTCCACAAGGTCTATCCCATCCAAATCAAGTCTCTCAGCTATGCTGTCTCAAAGCATAATGCTTTTTCTTATAATATGAAAGACACGGTATTTTTTGTTTTATAAGAAATGCTGCGCATGCTGCAACTAAAGATCCTGCACGAGGCAACAAAGATCTCGCGTGCCACAACTAAGACCTGGAGCAGCCAAATAAATAAATAACTATTTTTCTAAAAAAAGAGAAGCTGACTTTATCACCCTGCAAGGGTTGTCTAAGTGTCTCTCTTGTTTAGGCTAAATAGGGTGACCAAGTAGCCTGGATCCACTAGGTAAGGTGTAAGAAAGCCTTTTGTAACCCAATCAAGGCTGCCCCTCCTCAGATTCTTGGTTTGAAAAAAAAAAAAGGAAACCATGAAGAAGAGGAATGGATACGCACAAAGGATTCTGGAGCCTTCAGGGAAGAAAGTCGTTGACACCCCAGTCATGATGCCCAGGATTCAGAGTAAATGAGATCTGTGGGAGGAGATGAATATGGTTGCAGACAAGACTAGAGTTTCCAGAAATAATTACTTCAAGATAAGAGGGAGGGCTTCCCTGGTGGCGCAGTGGTTGAGAATCTGCCTGCCAATGCAGGGGACACGGGTTCGAGCCCTGGCCTGGGAAGATCCCACATGCCGCGGAGCAACTAGGCCCGTGAGCCACAACTACTGAGCCTGCGCGTCTGGAGCCTGTGCTCCACAACAAGAGAGGCCGCGATAGTGAGAGGCCCGCACACCGCGATGAAGAGTGGCCCCCACTTGCCGCAACTAGAGAAAGCCCTCGCACAGAAACGAAGACCCGACACAGCCAAAAATAAATAAATAAAATTAAAAATTAAAAAAAAAAAAAAAAGATAAGAGGGAGTCCAGGTTGGTGACTGGGACTCAAGACAAGTGACCCAGGAGCCGTGAAGAAGCTTGTATGGACAAAGCATGCAGGCGAGGCAGGAAGCTCCTAGAGGCCCTGCCATGCCAAGTGGAGCCTGTGCAGTGGGGCACAACGCTGTGCATGGGGTGGGGCTGTAACTCATGAGGAGATCCACGTATCCGAGTAGGGTTCCCCACAGAAGACAATGTGACAAGGATTGGGGTGCAGCTGGTTCATTTAGAAGGTAATCCCAGGAAGTACTGAAGGAAGAGTTTGGTACTAAGGCAAGGAAGTGAAGGAAGTGAAGATAGGGTGCATTTTCAAGGAAATTTCTGCTGTGGACAACTGGGCTCAGTCCTGCTGAAGGAGTTCTGGGAGGCAGTGTAGAACCTGCCTCATAGGTGCACCTCGGTAAAGGCAAGGGACCCGTTCATCATTGGCAGAGGGCTGCTCCCCTGGCACTTCCAGCCTGTGCTACATGGACACCAAGAAAAAGTCCTCATGTTCCAATACAGGCCATGAGTGCTGAGACAGCATCTGCTGCACCACGCATGGCACACCAGTGGCTGAGCTTGGCCACTGGGAGACTGGATTGGCCTTCTCTTGTGGGACCATATAGTGGGGACCACAGAGGGACCCACAGCATCTTTCATCTGAGGAAGACCAGACTCAACAGAAACACCTTGTGGCACAAAGATGAAATCATGTGGTGTAACTGTTGGACAGAACATCTCTGGGCTTGGGTGTGGGATCTATACCCATATCCCCCTCACTTTAGGGCAGTGAAATCCTGGGGTAGGGGTCAGGCAGGGAGACGGGGAGAAGTGGAGAAAGACGGGAGGAGCCCTAGTGGAAAGACCTAGAACTTCCAGCTAAGTGGCAGGTGGGTTCCAGCATTCTTGGTTTAATTTGGACAAGTGAAACTTGAAGTAAGGTTTCTGAGTCATCCATATATGACCCAAAAGCACTTCCACACATTATAATTCCATATTAATTTGTGTGATTACTTGTTGGGGTCTCTCTTCCTTCCTACTTTAAACCCTTACACTGTACCCCAGGGCTTAACTTTTGTTCTAACATATATGGGGCCCAGGGCTAGAGTACAAATAGAGGCCCAAGTACCACATGTCTATATATTTTACAGTTATAAATCGAGGTAACAAACTGGTAAATAAAATGCATTTTATCTTCCTACCCTGACAAATATAAAGATGTAGAAGGTGAGGTGTGAATTTTGAACTTAAAATTCCTGGACTCTTCAGAGCTCTGGTCAAAACATGGTGGCAAGAGGCAGGCCTTCCCCCAACCAACATCCTTCTCTCCCCGCTCCTGGCTCAACCACACCCCAGGGGCCTCACATATGTGAACTCCGCAGCCTGCACACTAAGCTAGCTCTGTCTACACCAGGGGCCAGCAAACTTTTTCTTAAAAAGACCAGATAGTAAATATTTTAGGCTTTGTGGGCTATTTGGTATCTGTAACAACGACTCACTCTGCCACTTCAGCACAAAAGTAGCCATAGACAATTTATAACCAAATGAGTGTGGGTGTGTTCCAATAAAACTTTATTTATAAAAACAGGTGTTAGGCGGACTTAGCCCAAAGGCAGTAGTTTCCTGACACCTGATCTATACTTTCACAAATAGGTACCCCTCAGAAACTCTATGCCTAACGGTGTGCACAGTGGTAGCATGGTTTGTCCTCAGGAGGACAGACTTGGCAAAGAAGCCCAAGCTTCTTGGAAGCACCTTGGAACACCACTCAGGGTCACTTAAGCAGGGAGGTCCCAGGCCTGTTGGTCCCGCAGACTCCCCCTCCCCCATGGGGAAGGTGCAGGCAGAGGAGGGCCAGAGTGGGCCCTCTAAAGCCTCAGGTCCTGTGCAGGTGCTCTTCCTGCCCAGAGCTAAGGGTACACAGGAGATACATAAAACAGTTTTTGAATATTTGAAAGAATATATGTAATATTACGACATTTTCATCATATGATTGAAATTACTTCCATGGCATTTAATGCAATAATTTTGTAATTGTAGCCAGAGAGGTGATACAAAGTGTTTTAAAAAAGGAAAGAGGGGACCTCAATATCAGACCTGGTTGGAGTCATATCTCTAATTTCTTAATGTGTAGCCTTAAGCAAATTACTTCACTTCTCCAATCCTCACTTTTCTCATTTGTAAAATGAGTATAATTGTGGTACTTTCCACAGTGATTCGGAAAAGATTAAATAAGACAATAGAAGAAAAGTAATTAGTACAATGCCCAGCACACAGCTAATGCTCAGTAAAAGCTGACTTTAATAAGCCCAAGGCTACCAGAACAGGGCACAGTGGTTTTAAACCTGAAAGTTGTCTTAGAACTCTCTCAGTCCATTAAGCTTGCTTTGTCAGACTCCTGAGTCAAACTCAGCCCGCTATTCAAAATGCTCAAGACATCAACCATTTTTTAAAACTGGAAAGAAAAATAGACATTTTCCCATTGTCTGCAGGCTACAATATCATACATATATAGGTATTGAAAGTCCTAATAATAAGCCATTTCCTCTTTAAATACCACAATGATATGAATCAGGGGGAAAAAAGTCCAGCTTCAGGTAGCAGAGATTTTCAAAAATGCTTTTCCATCATTCTCCAAGAAGCTCTCTGCAACTTAAACATACTCACCCACACATCACTACTCTCTCCTTTAGTCCCCCCAAACTCATTTTATAATTACTGTTTTCCATGTGCAGATTTAGGATGATTACATGTTCAGCTGCCTTGGCTATATTTTATGGTAAGGTGCTTAAGTGAAGAGGCTGACTATATCTTATACTGCAAGGTAAGGACTCTGTACACCAAGTATTAGTTAATTGTACTTTCCATTGACAACTTCTGTTTTAATTTCAAACACTATCAGTTTATTCTAAGGGATTAAATTTAAAATCTGAAGCACCTAAAAACTTTTGTTAAAGGAATACACCACTAGCTACTACACAGCTAAATCCACACATTTAAAATACAACAAAATGCCAAACAACAACCAGTAAAAGTAAAAAAATAATTTGAGATGCTAAATCAAAATTTTTTTAAATTATGGTTAATATAATATGCTGATTATAACAACATTATTCACTGCCTCATAAAGTTTCATAAATGTAACAAATTAAGCTAGTTGCTATGAACAGATAAATAAGGTTTTTGATTCGTTTTTGAAACATCTGTGCATTTCCTTTAATCTGCAAACGTAAAACGTCAATTAGCAAAGCTCTAGCTATAGTGTACTTACAAAACAAATTCAGGAATTATTGGGTCTTACACTAAAAAAATCCTCAATCTGTCAACTAATAGATGTTTCAGAGAAAATGATAGAAAGGTAGAAGAATAACAACTCTACCCCTTTGCCCCTAAAACTCCAATCACACAAAACTTTTCTACATTTAAAATCAACACGTAAGGATTATGTCTAAATAGCCCTTTACTAGAAAAGAATATACACATAATCATATACACAAGGAAAAATTTTAGCAAAGATTGTAAGCTGGGGCTTCCCTGGTGGCGCAGTGGTTAAGAATCCGCCTGCCAACGCAGGGGACACAGGTTCGACTCCTGGTCCGGGAAGATCCCACATGCCACGGAGAAACTAAGCCCATGCGCCAAAACTACTGTGCCTGCGCTCTAGAGCCCGTGAGCCACAGCTACTGAGCCTGCGAGCCACAACTACTGAAGCCCGCGCACCTAGAGCTCGTGCTCCGCAACAAGAGAAGCCACCTCAATGAGAAGGCTGCTCACCACAACCAAGAGTAGGCCCTGCTCACTGCAACTAGAGAAAGCCCACATGCAGCAATGAAGACCCAAGGCAGCCAAAAATAAATAAATAAATAATAAATAAATGTATTTAAAAAAAAAAGATTGTAAGCTATTCCAAAAAAAAACACACACACACACACACACACAATCAATAATAAGGGAAGGGAAATGGCTTAAATGTGCAAATGAGACAAGCATTCATCTATGTATTCTGTAAAGAAGATAAAGAATAAATGTTATATCCTAACTCTGGGGTCTCTGAAAAATATGACTGATCATCATGGAGGAGTCACATGAGACTTTAGCAAAGGCCAGGTTCAGGATGCTGAATAGTATTCAGTAATCACTCTAAAAACTGAAATTATAGTGAATAAGAGTCAATAACTACATTAAGTCATCAAGTAACTGAATTAAACCTCTTAGTGCATGGATAAGTGTAGGCTTATCCAACAAAATATATTAAAAGGGAAATTATGGGACATGGTTTAAATCTATTCAACAAATATTTCGAGAACAAATCTGTAGTATTGTTTCTGACCTTCCAGGGACTCAAATTCCTCCATTTCAAAGGAAAACAATAGCCCGTTTATTCAGGTTTACACAAGCAACTCCAGCTATTGTGCATGGCTACCAGGTATTGTGAACATTGGAAATAGATGAGACCCTTTCTGGTAGTAATAGGGTGTGGTCTCAGATGGAGAAAGTCCTATAAAAGAAAGACAGAGTAGTACCAGAGAGAGAAAATCCAGTTTTTTAACCTGAGCAAAAACTAAGGAGGAGGGGGGCAGATCCACAGTCCCATATATTAGAGAATTTACAAGCCTCGTGAGAAATTAAGGTTGTTTTTATTTCAATAATCTGAAAACAAATAATGTAAGGACATTTTTGATCATCACGGCAGCCATGCCCATTGAGTTTGAGCAACAAGCTGTACCCTAAGGAATCACTATGCATCAAAGGGAAAGAAAAAAAGATGGACCTGGGAATCTAAATGATGTGTTCTCACCCAGTGAAAGGTAAGGGACGTCAAGCTCCTCAGCATGAAGCAAAGTTTCGCACAAGTTGAATATTGTGAATATGGTGCGAGAATTGAGTCATCACCCAGCACACAGCAGGGTAGACCATCTGACTGCCAAAGAACCGGCCCAGAATACTTGGCATCATATTCCAGTTACAAGCAGCAATTTAGTTAATGTGGTTAAATTAATGTTGTTAATTTGAATTAGTTATACGATGTGTACTTAATTTCTAAATTGATTTAAGTTTTATAAAGGTGTAGGAGCTTAAAAGAAAAAACCTCACCAGCTTTATGTTTATACAGTTAAAAGTATCATTCCAATAACAATAATTTAAGCATACCTGGGGTTCTATGAGAAATTATCTTCTTTAAAAGGGATCTCATCTAACTTTGAGAAACCTTGGTTAAGTGATTAAACATATACTAGGTTTGAGTCCTGAAACTCACATTTTTTTATCTGTTTAACCTTGAGCTAGCTAACAAACCTCTCTGAGCCTTAGTAAGTACCTCAGTAAGTTAACAATGGCCTCAGGAGTAACAATAGCTATTTCACAAAAATAAGGCGAGTCATGACTAAATCAAAGAAAGTGTAAGTGCTCAGCACAGTGCCTGAGGCGTGATAAATACTCAGTACAACAACCCTCATCATCAATATTAACTACAGACACACTGTATTATTTTCTTAAAGGATGATCATCATGTTGTTAATAATTAGTCCTTTGTTCCCTATTAATTTCACATGACTATAAAAGGCATTCAAATTCTGAGTCTCAATGTTTCCTTCAAACTCTATGATTAGTTCTTGAAAGACAGTAACGACTGAATTATTAGGAATAATAATACTAGCTACATGGGTGGTTTTACATGGATCCCAGGAAGAGAACTAGTCCCTTAAGTACAATATGTGTCTTCCTTATGAGTAAAAGGAGAAAAACAATATTAAACATGTTGCAATGAATCTAAAAAGATTAGATGGTTAAAAAGGTTGCTAAGCAATTTGCACATGAGAGCACAATTTTAGCCAGTGCAGTAAATTGCCTCATTTGTTCAAAATATTCACTGTCCCTCTGTAGTCAGCTCATCCCTATAGTCTCTCCCTCCCATAAGAGGAGAATCCTTCCTGCCCCACTGTCATAAGGCTTGGCCATGTGACTTGTTTTTGCAGAATGCAATGTGAGCTGAAGCAACACACGCCATATCCAAACAGAAGCTATAAGAGGCATCTTGTGAGTAAACCATAGTCGTTTTCTTCTCTGCCATGAGAATGGCTCATCCAAGGAAGGGATGACTCCTTCAGCCTGAGTGCCAGAATAAAGACAAGGTGGAATAGAGCCATGCACAACCCATGAGAGAGAAGCAGGCCACTGAGCTCTGGAGTTGTTATCTCAGCATACCCTAGCAATATCTGACTAATACACCCAGCTCCCACAAATGTAGTACTAAAACAAAATATTTAACATTTAGGTTAAAATATAGGGCAGCATTTTCTCACTGACTGATCTCTCATTTTTTTTCTTCTTTTGCCACAACACCAATCTAGGTAATGTCATCCTTTCAGGGACAAAATATCTTGTGTTAGGTTTCTAGATAAATGCAAATCACTTGTAAATTATGTCTTTTCAGACACAGATACACATAACCAACCATTTTAACTGCCTCCAAATGTATTCTCTTTATCATTCCTGGGCCCTAATTTCTTTCCTAACAAATAGCTGCTTCTGATGCTTGGACATCAAGATGAAGACAATCGTCAGAAAAGCTCATAGAGGGATAACCCCTGCTGAGATGACATATCAATAGTTGCACAAACAGCTCAAGTGAACGCCAGGAAGCATCAATGGGCGTGGGCTGGAACTCATGACTCCAGTGGTCAGCACATGTGTGAGTGCCTGTTCTGGAGCACAGCCCCATGAACAGTCCAGTCGTGCCCGGCCCAAGCATGCCTCACCACAGGGTGTCAGGAGAAAGGGAACCCATACGTCTGCTACGTGTGATTCCATCTTACAGTGGCTCTGTGAGTTCCAGATTGCTCCATGTGATGCCACTGTCTTCCCTGGAGCCTTCTGCAAAACAGATGATTCAACCCTGATAGGTCCTTGAAGGCAATAACCACGTCTCATTCATCTTCAAATCTCAGTACTGTAGGTACTCAGTGTAGAGCAGTTAAAAGCATGGGCTTTGAGGCAAGATTCAAATCCTAGCTTCTCTATTTACTTGGGTAAAGACCATGTGAGGAAATGCTCTTAAGTGCCCTACTAATGTCCCTCTGACTTGAACATTTTAGCGTGCCCCAAAGGAGTTCACACTGCCAATATCAGCATCTCTGCTGAGGATTTCTTTTGAACCTTGGAAAACTACTCTGCTTTTGCAAGGTGGGGGATGGAACTGCCAGGGAATTAACCATTCTCAAAAACAACGGACAGAAATATGGATACACCAATGTTCATAGATGCATTATTCACAATAGCAAAAATGTAGAAACAAACCAAATGTCCATCAGCGGATGAATGGATAAACAAAATGTGGTATATAAATACAATGGAATATCATTCATCCGTAAAAAGGAAGGAAACTCTGATGTATGCTACATCATGGATGAATCTTGAAACCATTATGCTAAGAAATGTAAGCCAGACACAAAAGGACAAATATTGTATGATTCCACTCGTATAAGGTACCTAGAATAATCAAATTCATAGAGATGGAAAGTAGAATAGAGGTTGTCAAGGGCTGGGGGCAGGAGGGAATGGGGAGTCATTGTTTAATGGGCACAGAGCTTCAGTTTGAAATGATGCAAAAATTCTGGAGATGGAGAGTGATTATGATTGCACAATATTGTGAGTGAACTTAATACCACAGAACGGTACACTTAAAAATGGTTTAAATGATAAATGTTACATATATTTTACCACAATAAAAAATAAAAATAATAAAAATAAATTTTCAAAAAGAAAACAAAAAACAACTGACAGGAGCTGGTGGTTACATACCCCTGCTTCCTCACCCCTCACATGAGACCATCCGGAGGCAGGTGTGTTACACTATCTCCAGAGTTTCCTTGTGCGATTAAACTCCAGTCGCCACTGTAGTAACTTACTGAATAATGTCCTATCTATTGGCTGCCTTCTCCCCCCTGTCTCATATCCTTGTTCACCTACTGGTGTTCCCTGTATGTCCCAAACAATTACTTGTACTAGAATACTTGTCTCAGGTTCTAATTCTGGGAGAAGCTAAACTAAGACACCCAGGCAAGTTTCTTAACTTCTCTAAATGTTAATTTCCTCATCATGAGAAATAATATTTGGATCATGGGGTTATTGTCAAGATTAAATGAGATCATTCTTGCATGTGCTTAGCACAGTGTCTGACATATAGTAGGTAATTAATATGAGTTTCTTGAACTTCTGGTCCAATAGTTATTTGCCTTTTTGATAAACTGTGTCTCAGTTTCAGGAAGAGATTAGAAACCCAAGAGCTATTCTTTCCCGTCTTCTACCTGATTAACACCTACCATGTTATTTTTATTGAAATATAGTTGATTTACAAAGTTGTGTTAGTTTCAGGTGTACAGTAAAGTGATTCAGTTATACACATATTTTAAAATATACATATTCTTTTCTTTTACATCAACATCTCCCATGATTTAACATTCACCATTTAACCACAAGAGGCATGAAAAGGAACCGAAATTTTGCATCCGACTCAATCCTTCGCTTAGAAGTGGGCAGAGCCCACAAAGAAAGTTAAACAAGCTCCCAAATATCAGTTAGATCCTCCAAGGCAGACAGATCACCATCATACCCTCCTGACCAGGGGAATTAAGAGGGCTGTGGGGTTAATTGTACACAAATCTTAATTCTTACCCTTTTCTCTCTTTGGCTCCAAATGTACCATCTTAGCATCACTAAGGCATATGATGAGGACTAAGATGCATTTAGTCTTTTTCTGTTCCACAGTATACCAAATGAAACCATGGAATCCTGAAAAGCCATTGAGGTGCATCCTTTGCTAAGTACCATTTTATTTTCTTTGGTTTCTCTTTACTGGTTCACCAAAATACACAGAGAATTTTGTTAAGCACAGTGACCACCTATGCCACTTAGCCTATCAAAGGAATATGCTACTGACGGTGGCAGACTCTCCTAAATAAGACTGGTAAGAAGTTCAATTTCTATCCACTACTTTTGCAGAAAATGCCTTTCTTAATATACGTTTTTTTAAAGCTGAACAAACAAAAGTTTACTACACTTATATGTTAAAAAGGGAAGTTCTGGGCTTCCCTGGTGGCGCAGTGGTTAAGAATCTGCCTGCCAATGCAGGGGACACAGGTTCGAGTCCTGGTCTGGGAAGATCCCACATGCCGCGGAGCAACTAAGCCCGTGAGCCACAACTACTGAGCCTGCGCGTCTGGAGCCTGTGCTCCGCAACGGGAGAGGCCGCGACAGTTGGAGGCCCGCACACCGCGATGAAGAGTGGCCCCCGCTCGCCACAGCTGGAGAAAGCCCTCGCACAGAAACAAAGACCCAACACAGCCATAAATAAATAAATAAATAATTTTTTTTAAAAAAAAGGGAAGTTCTGTACCCCAAAACAAATAAGTGACAAAATCCAAATTACATCTTGACCTTTATCATAATCCACAAAGCTTTTTTCTAAAATTTCATATGTCCATAGCCTTTAACTTCATTCTTATCCCTCACAACTATATAGAGTTGCCCACCTTAAGTCCAAAGCATCTGACTGGGTAAACACCATCTATATTGGGCATGTTTAAATGGTTTCCATCTTTGCCTCAATTACATTATGTTTATGAGGCTCATATTTCTCCTTTATTACTGCCTATATTTTTTTCATTTTCCACTTACTTTTTATAAAATAATGAGAAGATTAAAGAACTACTCAAATGATTACACAGACTCTGCTATACAAATATGGTGATGTTGCTGAAATAAAACTACTTGTTATCAGGTAAGGCAATAATATAGTAGCTCAAAATGTTGGTTCACAAGCTGAAGCACAGAAGTCAAGATTAATGTATGAAAGGCAGTTTATCAGTGTTACCATCTAGAGTACAAAAATCATACAAAAGTAGTCATAGGCAGCTGGTATACATGGGGCACTGAAGGCAGTTTCAGCACATAACTCTCAATCTTGTACGCTTCACAGAATAATTAAACCATTTTCATTCATGAGCTTTCTCACACCACTTTCAGAAATTGTACACTATGAATTACCTTTACTATTGCTTTCTATTAGTCTAACAAAGTCAGTTTAATTGCACCCATTAACTGCAAACATATGCAAACATTTTAAAACAAGATCCATACTCTGTGCTTTGCTCAAAACTCACTGAAAAGGACCTGGTCCCAGACGACATTCAGAGAGATGCTCAAAACCAACAAACAGTGTGGAGTCCCACTACAGATCTTTTATCAGGAGCATCTTCACCTGGAAAATGGTCTTTTAAAGTTATTAAGGCTGCATAAAGTGTGTTTGGTCAATGAAATCAGAATGGGCACTGCTAGGATTCCCAAGACCATATTCATAATCTTTCGATTGTTTTCCAGGTCATCCTGCTACTCCCTTACCCCAATTTCAAACTCCATACTCCCACAAACACCAAAAGCAGGTAGTTATTGCCACAAAAGTGGAATGAAAGAAGAAAAAAGAGAATTCAGCATCTCTGGTTGTGTCAGTCCCCTACTGAAACCCTTTGATGGTTAAGCTTGAACTTCATCTCCTTAGTGGATCACAGGGTCTTCATGCCTGTTACTCTCCCTGGCCTCTCTCACAAACCCCCACCCCCAGCCAAGCTAAACTCCATCTCCTCAGGTCTGCTTTCATCTCCCCAAACCCCCAACCTTCCATCCTCTTGCTCATCTTTGGACCTGGACTGTTCCCCTCTGTTATTTGTACCATCAAAATCAAGCCCAGGGACTTCCCTCGTGGTCCAGTGGTTGACTTTGCCTTCCAATGTAGGGCGTGTGGGTTCGATCCCTGGTCGGGGAGCTAAGATCCCACATGCCTTGCAGCCAAAAAACCAAAACATAGAACAGAAGCGATAATGTAACAAATTCAATAAAGACTCAAAAAAAATGTGATAGGGGAAGGATGTTTAAAAAAAAAAAACAAAAATCCAAGCTTACCCCAGCCAGCTCCTCTTAGTGTTCTACCTCCCCTTAGGTGTTACCTTCTTCCAGAAGCCTGTCTCCATCCTTCATCCATGAATCCCCCCCGTCCTCCTAGAGGAGGACAGCCTGGGTGTTCGTGTTCTGCCATAAGAGCTTCCATGCCAGTAGCCTGCTTACTTGTTTGGTGCCCCCCTAGAGGCTACAATCCCTGAGCCCCCCAAAATCACCTGTTTACAACTCTGCTCTATTTACAACTGCATCCCCAGTGCCAGCAGAGAGCTGCCATGAAGCAAGCACACACATATATAGTGAAATTATAATATAATGGCTTAACTCTTTGTTAATAAAGCCCATCATGAAAGCACACCGGACATTCTTGCTTTCCAGGATAAAATAGTTTAAAAATGACAGTTACTTAGCTGATCCTTTGCATGAAAAACCTGTTGTAAAAAAAAAAAAAAAATCATTTTAGACCTGGAAAAGAGCCAGATGATTTTGATATATATTAAGAAATGGAGAAATAAGTAGAAAGCTAGTGGCAAAGCCAGAAATGGAATTTAGGTCTCTTGACTCGCAGGTCAGTGCTCCCATCTCTATATCCAAAAGAATCTGCTCAGAAGTTATTCTAAGCAGCTATTCATGTTGCTGATTTTAAGGATGTCCTGTCAATGTATTCGAAGGCTCTGTATGAAAAGATAGTACTTTCTCAGACTTAACAAAAAAGGTAAAGAATTTCCCTTATGTACCCCTGCTAACTGCTCTCTGTGCCTGCAAGCCTGATAAACAGCAATCACTGAAACTCCAGTGCCTTTGTATCCACCCAGCATCAAACAGGACCTATTTTCAACGAGCTCCTAAGAATACCAAGCTATCATCCAATTTACTACCTAACCTCCTGCTTACCCCCCATGGAGAGGTTTCAGAAACAAGATGGCTAGAGAACCAAAAGGGGGGGTGGGGAAGGAAGCAGGGAGAATTTTATCCAGAAGGAACAAAAAGCACACATCACCAGACAGCAAGAAAACACATCTGAAGCCCTCTCCTGAGAGCCAAATGTGGAAAAGGATCAACAACACTGCTCCACTAGGATCCTGACCTTTGAACCACAGTCTTGGTCCTCCAGGGATGGCAGTTAGCTTGCAGCCAGCTGGCAGGAAGGCAGCATGGCTAATCTGCCTTAAACCAGGAATAAGAAGGTCATCTCGGTAGGAGTTTGGTGCCTACCAGTGTCACCAAGAAAATAACCATGGATCAGACCAACCTCACATCTTACAGAGCCACTCAACCTTCCACCTTCAGAGGGTTGTTCTCCACCCTCAGAGCAGCTCCCAGACCCCAAATCACCTTGGGCCCCTACCTTCAATCACCTTGGGCCCACAGAAGATGAACTTCCCACCCTGACCACACCCATCTTGTTTTAGAGAAATCTGCTACAAAAGAACTAGTAACTACAGTGCACAACTCAGTATAATTCCTTACATAAAACCCTGCCCTTTCTTGCTATAATTAGCCATACTGTTTTAGGGGAAAGCCTCTCACAGTTTGCATAAGGATCTGAGCATATTCTTAAAGAACACATTGCTCAATTCCCATTCAAGCTCTTGTCTTCTGAGCCACTAAGAAATTGCCTTGAATTAATAGTTTGCTCTTAATACACTTACGGGGAATGCACTTTGCTGCCTGTAATTCATTCACATTCTGAAATCACAGAATGACAACTACCTTTAGGGGTGGAAAGCTGTAAGGCAAGAAGAAAGAATTAGACTCCCCCCATGCATACACATACACGTGCGTTCACACACTGCACACATACAAGAGAATTAAGCGAGCAAAATGTAGAATTTGAAGAACAGACCACAGCAAAGTAAAGCTGCTGGTATAAGGCATCTATGAACATTGCCACTGGCCTTCCATCTATAGGTGTACCCCAGAGATGCCCTCCAACCCAACCCATACACCTCATCTGCTGGGGCTGCAATCTCACTATTGACTCCCAGGAAAAAGTAATCACTTAGTTCCTTCCTGAAAGTGCTGGCTGCCTTCCTTTCCTTCTCTCTCTCTCCCTTTTTTTTTTTTTTTTTAATTTTGTTGAGTGCCCACTAGGTGCCAGCAACTAGAGATTTCCTGGAACTTCAAAGCAACAAATCTGGAAAATGAAATTGGAGAAGGAATGCACAAAATGCTAAAAGCAGAACTTGAGGCACAGACCTGGGAAACAGGGCCAGCCAAGTGCTAAGGAAATCCGGATAGAGCAGAAGTTGAACTGGCCCAAGAGAGGGGTGACCAATTACATCAGCAATTAAGTCAGTGAGGTAGTGGCCTCAAGTTTCCCCAGCTGAGACAGAGTGAGTAGCAAATCATGCAGAGAACTCGGCCCTAGTCATAAAAGACAGATAATCTGGCTCTTGCTGGTGCCTTTGGCATTGACACTGGTGGGGCTCAGTTGTTGCTTCTGTTGTAACTGTGTGTAAACACACTGCTCCTACTATGCCCATTGATAATTTAACAGCCTGAGAGTCAAGCAGATGTGGGTTCACCCAACCAAGTTCCGGTTCTACCACGGCATTAATTTTAAGCAAGTTCCTCTGCTCATTTATTCAATCAACAAATATTTATTCAGCAGCTACTATGTGTCAAAGATTCTTCTAAGCACTGGGGGATACAGCAAAAGGCAAAAGCTCTTGCCTTCATAGAGTTTATCAAATTCTTTGAGCCTCAGTTTCCTCATCTATAAAATGGGGATAATATACCTACCTTTATGGGCATTATGAAATGAGGGATATAAGGCACCTAGCACATAGTAAATGTTCATAACTGGTGTCCTTCATAGAACAGAGCAAACTTATCCACAACCCCCAATTAGAGTGTAAGCTCCAAGTGAGGAACTATCTATGGTTCACGCCTATACCACCAGTACCTATCACATAGTAGATGCTCAATAAATATTTCACAAATCAATGAATGAGTCCTCAAGCTATAGTAGCCATTATTATGGTAACTGATAATAATTATTCTTCCCCAAACCACTGAGGTTCTACTACCTTAAAAAGCAACAGGACATTAAATTAAAGGCTTTTTTTTAAAGTAAGGTGCACTACACACTATATCTTTGGACTTTTTTTTAACATGACAGCAAATGTAATTAAGCATAAGTATTCCAATTCATAGAACCTATGAGTACAGAGACCTACATGGACAGCTAACGTAGATGCTACCTCCTACTTTCCTAAGCACAAAGTAAGGACAAGTTGGCCAGACCTCAGGTTGATC
Organism: Balaenoptera physalus; assembly: GCF_965194825.1. Lineage (NCBI taxonomy): Eukaryota > Metazoa > Chordata > Mammalia > Artiodactyla > Balaenopteridae > Balaenoptera > Balaenoptera physalus. Next base: position 78,223,046 of record NC_138896.1, read on the forward strand.
CAGAAGACGCTTAAAAAGTAAGTTAAAGTTTAGCAGATGTGCTAAAAGATGATCTATCAGTAAAGATAAGCTTTATAAAAAGTGCTGCATAAACAATCACAAAATCTCAATGGCTTAAAACAACAAAGGTATTTCTCGGTCACATTGTATGTCCAATGCCAGTTGACTGGAAGCTTTGCTAATTTAGTGACTCAGGGACCCTGGCAGATGGAGGCTCCACCTCAACAGGTGCTTGCATGATCATCACAGCAGAAAAGAGTACTGGATGGTCTCACACTGGAAATTAAATGTTCTAGCATAGAGGTCACACACATACACCTGGAGAAAAATTAGCTGTGGCGAACATTAACAACCTCTACCCTGGATGATACTAAAACACAGCAAGCTGTGGAATAACAAAGGGATTTGTTAAAGAGGATGCTCCAATAAAACATCTGGACAGCTCTAAGATTCACATAATCCTGGACCTGGGAGAATGTGTAGGGGTCATTTCAGAGCAGTGGCCTCAACATAAAGACATACCAGACTACACAAACCTGGACCCTGAATTTTCAGAGCAGCTCTACTTTTTTCTGTAAATATACTCAGGGTCCAGACAAGTTTTTATTCAGGAAACAAAAGTTTCTACAGCTGAAAAACATTTGAAAACCGCTAATGTAAACCAAATCCTTTATTTTACAGATTAAAAAAATAGAGAGGAGAAAAAACGGAGGCCCAGGAAGTTAAATTGACCCTGCCCCACCCCTAAGAAAGCTCCAGAATGATTAGCAGTTGTGGAAATAAGTCCATTGACAGGATTTGTTGTATTGTTCACCACTCTCTGGCCATACCCTTCAACTCTGCTACCTTTGGCACAATGGAGCCAGACCCAGACCAAAATCATGTCATACAAGGTCGTCAAGGGTTCAGTAAATGATATAGACAAGAAGTAGAAGTCCCCACCTATTGGACTAAATAATGATTCACATCCCATTAACAATTCTCTACATTACTCATTCCCTACTTCCTGGCAAATGTGAAGCCATTAGTAGAAGTTAATACTAACCTTCAGGAGACCTTCATTTTTGTTCTCAGAAGATTACAGGTGAACAGCCAACTATGATTTGTGTTCACTCAGTTCCATCCTCTTCTCATGTTCCCAGCTCACCTTTGTGCCCAGCTTCTCCTCCACCTTCATTCACACTAAAGCACTGGTGTCACGTATTTAAGCCTCAGTGATCTTCCAACCTCCAGTCTCTGTCTTTTCCAAATCATCTTACACAGTTGTCCCTCAGTATCTGCAGGGGATTGGCTCCCAGAATGACCATGGATGGCAAAAATCTGAGGATGCTCAAGTCCCTTACTGTCAACCCTCCAGACGCAGAACCCGTATATACTGAGGGCCAACTGTACTCATTAGCCCAGAACTAAAACTCAGACTTTTCAACCTGGAATCCAGTAGCTTCCTCAATTTTACCCCAAATTACTTTTCCAACACCATCTCTTCTGCGGCAATATTTGCCCAGCCAAAGGCAGGATGATGTCCCTGAAAGTCACAATGACATAGTGATGAATTCTAGATCTCGTGTATACCTTAATATGATTTTTGATGTTCTCACCTTTAAAATAGGTATGATGGCATCTACTTTGAAAGGCTCTTGAGAAGGTATGTATCAGCGAGGATTATGTTTGATTACAAGTAACAAATAGTGGCTTACAAGTAAGGAGGTTATTTGTTTTAAGCAACAAGAAGTACAGGGGAAGGCAGTCTAGGCTGGTACTATGGCTCAACAATGTCATCAAGACCAAGAGCCTTCCAGGTTCCAGCTTTGTCATTTTTAATACATGGTCTTATCTTTGTTGTTGTAGGTCACTGCTGCGCCTCAAAGCGTTGTGCCCATTCTCCCAGCAGCAAGAAGCAAAAAGGGGTCAAATGCTGCTGGGGTATACCAGCCAAGTGTGTCCTCCTCATTAAGCTTTAAGGAAGGCCCCCATCCAACAACATCCACTTGCATCATTATAAGAACTGAATTTCGTGGCCATTCATGTAAGGGAGTTTGGGAGCGTGAGATGCGCATATCCCCATCCCAAACAAAATTGGAGTTCTTTTAGTTAGAAAGGAGAGAACGAATACTGGATAGGCAATCAGCAATGTCTACCCCAATATTAAATTATATACTTTACGTAAAGTGCTAAGCAGAGTACATAGCACATAGTTAACTGCTCGATAAAAGTTAAGCTATAATTATTGATATTATTATAATTATTATTGTTATTATTATTCATGTGTCTTACCCTCTAGCCAAATGGAATAACTCATTATATCCAGATGTGCTCCTTACACTTCTACTATATCCACTGCTCTATCTGTATCTCTAAAACTGTCACTGCTTCAAGGTCCAGGAAAATGCCATTTCATCCAAGAAGTCTTTCCTGACACCTACTCCTAATAAGTTCTATGGTAACAGGACTCACGTCAGACAAAAACTCTTGAGCTCCTCACTCCATTGAGCACAGTCCCTCAAACACAGTAGGTTCTAATAAATAGTGCCTTGATCATTTAAGTTAATTCACGTATACACTCATGTATATATTCATACCTGCTTTTACAGTCAGTCCTCTAGAATCAAACATGGTATATTCCTGAAATGCAAAAGTAAAACACTAGGTTTCTATGTCATAAAGCCAGGGGTAGGAGTGAGGGGATGAAGACTGCATTCCCCAAGAATGAGAAGAAAAAATTACAAAATTCTATAAAAACACCATACTTCTTACACATTGTAGGAGTTCAGATTATAGTTCATCAAATATTCCCTCCCCAACTATGGGCAGAGTCTACTTTTACCCATGGATGTTGGGCTTCCCCATGTGACTTGGTATATCCAAAAACACTGTTAGTGGAAATGACATTAGCTTGTGCAACTTGGCAAGGCTCTTGAATACAGTGATCTGCCGTGACAAGAGCATGCCCCAAGTAGCTGCTATCCCTTCAGCCTGGACCCCAAACACAGGTGGAGCAGACCAGAATCCAACTTACAGCCTACAGCAGAGTCACCACAAGGAGCCCAACCTAGATGAGCCAAATAACACTCAACTGACAGACTCATGAGGGTGAAAATAAATACCTGTTTTTTTGTTTGTTTGTTTGTTTTTTAAGAAGATACCTCTTTTCTTTTTTTAAATATTTATTTATTTATTTATTTATTTATTTATCTGGCTGCACTGGGTCTTAGTTGCAGCACACGGGATCTTCATTGCAGCATGTGGGCTCTTTGTTGTGGCACACGGGCTTTTCTCTAGTTGCGGCACACTTTTCTCTAGTTGAGGTGCACAGGCTCCAGAATGTGAGGGCTCAGTAGTTAGTTGCCCCATGGCAGATGGGATCTTAGTTCCCTGACCAGGGCTCAAACCCTCGTTCCCTGCATTGGAAGGTGGATTCTTAACCACTGGACCACCAGGGAAGTCCCAAGAATAAATACCTGTTGCTGTAAGTCCGGGAGTTTTGTTAGGCAGCAAACGTTGACTAATTTATTTTTTACCATTTGATATAATTTCACATTTATTACATAATCATTCATTTTGTTCTTTTTCTTCTCGTAAGAAAGAACCAGTTAAAGCATCTCTGCCTTTGGTACACCTAATGATTTCTATCTTTGGATCAACTGTTTTAAATTTATGAGACCTACATTATCATTAATATCAATGTTTTTCTATTTTCCTTTTGTTCTACTATCTTCCTAAAATAAGGAAAATCACAATCAAGTATCAAGGAATAACATAAACATTGCTAAAACTGAACTGCTGGCTGGCACGTAGGTCTCCCATATGACAGCCAAAATGTTAACTTCTGAGCTGATAAAAGGGGTTAAAGCAAGTCCTAGTAAAACAAATGAAAATGTTGATTGTACAAAGTCAACCCCACCAAAATCAAAGACTATCTGTTGAGGTGAATTTGTGGACTCCAACACCATTCATCTAAACTCACTTTTCAGGATACCTGTTTTGGCCAACCATGACCATTGAGTTTCATCAATGGGAAGAAGACACTGATGGGCTTAAGTCTGTGGTTTCTGTAACATAATAAAGCAAGAGAGCAATATTGTTTTAATAGGATAATTTTAAATATAATTATATTTAATCACTAATGAAAAAGAATCTCTTTGTAAGTAGAAGAGAAAATTCCTATCCTTTAGCAAAAACAAAACAAGAAAACAAGCCAATTGAATGAAAAGAGCATGTATTCAACTAAGACCTATTCAGAACTCCAATTGGAAATTTAAGATATCAAGAAAAATGGAAGAGTGTGCATTCTATTCTGTTTTACCTTTTTTTAAGTCACTGTTAAGTTTGAAACCAAATTTCCTCTGGGCCAAAACTGACATACTGGAAATATATAATACACAAAATTACTTAAATTGCCTGTTGGTGGAGGCAACAGCTTTCAAAGTGGAAGGGCAAATAGGACAGTGCAAAGACCATCAATATGGCAGTGGACTCTTAACAGAATAGACCCTATGTAAGCTGGAAGAGCCCACACTGCAGACTGGACACATGCAGACTGCACAACCAAAATTTGAATTCAAGGCCATGCCCAAGGTCATGGGCTCTGGGTCAGAGAAACCTGGGCTCAAGTTCTCACTCTCACACTAAACTGTGGCAAGATACTTAATTCCTTTTAGTTTCCTCATCTATAACTTGAGGATAATAATAGTCCTACCTACCTCATAGGGGCTTTGCAAGGTTTAAAAAAGAAAATACATGTAAAGTACTCCCCAAAGTGCTAGCATATGCAATAACAATAACAATGATAATAGTAATAATACTACCTTGACAAACCTGTCTCCTACATGAAGACCATCCTAATCAGTGTACGCTGGCTCACAATCTGTTCATGAAATGCTGAATGCACAGCTTTATATTCACATCCAGGTACAACTTCTATAAGGTGACAGCTCTCTGGTTCAACCAGTAATTTTTCCACTGAATTCAGGGACAAGAGTATTGAAAAATTAGCCTTTCACTAATAGAGAATTGAGAAGGATCTGCTCCTTCCGCCCACAATCCATCCACCCTTGAAAATCTTGCTGGTGAAGGCCATGCTTCCATCACAATCCAGACACCACCACCCCCAAACTGTACAAGGCTTTCATTAAAGCACAGAAGCAGACCGACAAGATGGCTCACCTTAAAAGCAAATTCACCTTAAACGCAAACTCTTCTACCCTCCAGAAAGGATCTGGCTTGACCCCACTGCCACCTCCAAACTGACACCCAAACTGGAAGTGAAGAAGGCAGCCTTCCCTTCCAGAAGTTGGGTTACACTGTCAAAAACTAAAAGAATCTATTCGTGGTAATCCAAATAAAGCATGCTTGCCTGCTTCACAAATATCTTAAAAATCCACCCAATAGAGCCAAGAGCCAAGTACTGTATACTGAGAAACAACGTGACTTTACAAGGACAAGAGTGACCATAGGAGACAAAGTGCCACACCCTTATCCAGATACCTCAACAGTAAATGGTATCTCTTATAAAGGAGCCTGCAATTCCAGAGAAACAGGTGGACAATTCTAACCCCCAACACCCTCTCCCATTTCATTCTTTACACAGATTCATTTCATTTTCATTTTTAGCCAACGGCCTGAGCATCCCCAACTACTACAACTAAAAAAGGGATGGGGGTGACAAATACAAGTCAAGCATACTTGCTTCTAAGCCCATTTTCGAAGTTTTCTTCTCGCTTGTCTGCCTCTCACAGCTGGAGCCTCATACCTGGTATAAACCAATGGTTAAGTAAAACCACTGATTTAAAAAGCCAACCAGGAAACTAACCCTGACAGTGGGAACTGCCCTCCTCTCTCGAGCATTGATTGGCTCTTGAGGTTCCAGCGGTCCCCATTCTGCCCACATAAGTGGTAGGTGTGGCTGTCAATCACAGAGGGAGCTGACAATTCACCGCTCCGGGAGTAAACTGCCTTTCATCCAGCAAAGGCAGGTAGCCGCCTAAAATCGATCCGCTCGTAACAGAGCGGACCCTCCCTCTCGGACAAGGAGAACAGAGACCCTTAAGTACAAAATAAATAAGGCAGGGCCGATCGTAGTTTACGAGCGCTGTTTTATTATCCCGCACCAAAGCAGCCCTTAATCTTCACTGTCCTAAGATGATCTTTCAAAGGCTCCGACAGTAATAAAAAATAAATAAAATGAATAGGTACAACCCTATAAGTATCCCTTTTCTTGTATAATTCGGAGATGGGAAAGGAGAGGGAAGGAATGTCGTTCAGTTTAATTTCACATCGTATTCGTTTGCATATACCACCACCCTCTACCCCTCCCCAATAAATCCGGCTTCATGTTCTCTGACACGGTTTTTTTTTTTTTTTTTTGAACCGCTGCCCTCGGAGCCCACCGAAGCAGCTACGTACCCCCACCCCCTAGTCTGAGGCTCCACCTTTCTCTACTTTGTTCTGCTTGGGAATTCCCTGAGACCCTTGCCCCTGCCAACACCCCATCCTTCAAGGCAAGAGGGGGAAAGCCAGGCGAAAGGGGGAGATGGAAAGAAGAAAGGCAATAGCAATGAGGGTGGCTGCCGGAGAGGGACTGCGGGAGGTGGCCCGGGCCGCCGGGGCGAGCGAGCGGCCCCCGCGCGCCGGAGGAAGCCGTGCACTTGTTCCAATCCGGGGGTTTCTACATCGAGACAAATCCGCCCTTAGGCCGCCCCATCCTTTCCCCCGCCCCAGCAAGCCCTGGTGGAGGCGGGTGGTTCACCCCTCGGCTCCCCCCCGATAACGCATTGCAGCTCCCCACGAGTGAGGGGGACCCGGCACGAGGGATGCCCGGGCACGGGCGCCCCGAGGAAGCCGGGCGCCCAGCGGCCCCGGCGTCTACGTCTCACCTTTCCGATGCTCGCCGCGGGGCCGTCCCACATGGATTTTTACAACCTCTTGTCGCCTTGGCCCCGGGCGGCCGCGAGGAGCAGGAGCCGGCACCGGAGCCGAAGCCAGAGAGAGCAGGAGCGGGAGGAGGAGGAGGAGCAGGGAGGGAAGGGGGGGGTGGAGGGAAGGAGGAAAGGCGCCGTTCCGAGGGCCGAGGCCGGGCGCCGGGCCGGGCGGGGCCGACGGCCGAGGGGGCGGCACCCGCCGCAGTCTCGAGACTGGCGCTCGCGCGGGCGCTGCCAAAACTGCGCTCCGCCGGGCCCCCCGCCCGGCCGCTCGGCGCGCTCGCTCGCTCGCCGCTGCCCTGACTCACATTCCCAGCATTCCCGAGGAGCTGCTTGTGGGGGGGGCGGGGCTGGGACGCGGCCACCTCCGCGGGGGGCAGCAGAGAGCGCCCGGCCCGGGCGAGGTGCAGGCACGGGGGTCTTCGTAACGCCTCCTCCCAGGAGGCCGCTGTCTCGGAGCATCTCGTCTCCATCTCCTGTCCCCGACGCCCCTTCCCGGCTACCCCCCTCCAAAAGCTGCCAGGCACTCCGGGGATTAGGTGGCTTCAGCGACAGGGACAGGGATGACACTTGGTGGAGGGGGTGCAACTATCTTTCAAGTTAAGCTTTAGAGCGGGGGTCGAGGTTCCCTTACCCTGGCACCCTCGCATTAGTTTTATCTTCTTTAGGAGGGTGAAGGGATTTCAAAAGACTTTTACTTTCTTGTCCCTCCGAAGGAAAAAGAGAATGGAAGATGAAGAAGGGAGCAAGAAAATAATACCATCATCATCATCATAGTTGCCATCATTCACTGAGTGCCTCATCTGTGCCCAGCAAAGTGTGTGCATCGTCCTATTTAAGGTAGAAAGATGGTGTCAGTTCATTCACACACACACAAATACAACTCAAGATAATGTGCATGAGGAGTTGGACAGGTTTTGCATTGGAAAAAGCTCCCACCCAGCAAGTCTGGAGCCCCAGCTGCTACCATTGTCTATTAGGGGACTCCAAACATCAAGGGAGTCTCCAGATTTGGTCTCTTTCACTGAGTAGTCAGTTTGCAGGACTAGAGCAGTGATTTCCTTCCTGTCCTGATGAGTCTTATAGGAAGCTTAGACAAATGAAGCAAATCCAGCCATGGGATTTCTGGGTAAGCAGAGGTAAATGGAATCATCCAAGACCAGGGATGACTCTTTTTTTCCTCCCCTGGTTGGAATTCAAATACTAAATGAAGGAAGTTGCCCCTGCAAGAGGAGGATGGCTTCCTTTTCCAGCCCAAATGCCCTATTCCTTAAACCTTCCTTTTACACCTCTGGTATTTAAGGTTTTTCACAGACCCGTAGACCCTGAGGCCTCTTTGCCCTCATCCTCTTCTTTCTCTCAGTCACCAAAAAATCAGCACTCATTCTGTTGACCTGGATGCTCTGTGGGCAAAAGCAAACTACACCTGTTGTGTTTAGTTTCCCATGTACCTTTCCCTCAACTGAAAAGACTTGTTATATATAAAAAAAGCCTTGTCGAGAGTCCTTTGAGAAGTCCTATAATCCCATGTCTTTTGAAATGTGACCAACGTTTTGTTGAGTACCTTCTATGTGCAGCACTTACATTTTCTCAACTACTCTCACAAAAACTCTGTAAGGTGTTTCTATCTTTCAGAAAAGTCAGGTAACATACCCAGCTAAGAATGTATTTAAATTTATGCCTAACGCTCACTATTCTTGGGCACCCTATCTCTTTTCCTTTGATCCTTGGGTTCTAAATAGGAATCCTTGGACTCCATGGGGACAATTTCTTCTTTATATGCCTATGTATGTTTTTCCTCCAGAGAGAAGATCTATGGTTCTCAACAGAATTCTTTCACATTGGGTCCTTGAAAAAGTAAAGAATAATTGTTTTAAATAGAAAGCAACTTTATATAGTAGAACAAGGACTGGAAGCTTTAGGGATCATAAATAAGTCATCTTTACCCTCTTGAGACTTAGTTTTCTTACCTGAAAAATTAAAAAGCTGAACTAAAGGATCTTAAGATTCCTTCTAGAGCCAACATTCTCTAACTTTATGTTTAAATATGTATATAAACGCATACAGTGTTCAAAATGCTTACAAGTAGCCCTTGAGGGCTAGGGATAGAAAATTATAAAATGTGTTATGTTTTACAAAACCTGTTACGTGGCTCCAGGTTTTTTGTTGGTTTTTGTTTTGTTTTGCTTTGCTTTGCTTTATTGTTTTTCTACTTTTTCTACATATTTCTTCATCATGGTGATCCCTTCCAGCAAGTCAGAGAGAGCACACTTTGTGCAGGTATTTTTTCTCACATATTCATGCATTCATTCCCTCAACAAATATTTACTGAGTATCCACTCTGTACTAATTCCTGCAGTTTCAGAGCCTCTGCCCTCAAGGATTGCACGGTGTAGTAAGGGAGACACGAAAACAGGCCATTACAATACCACTTAGAAGGGACAAAGCTCTGGAAACTGTAGGAGCATGAAGGAAGGACAGCCAACTTTTTACCTTGGGGTTCAGAAAATACTTCCCAAGGGAATGTCATAAAATTTGCTTGCCACATCCAGCTTTCCTGCCCTATCCTGTGCTCAGTCCAGAGCAGCAGCCTGCATACTCTGTGAGCCCCACCAGAGATCAGATCTTTGGTGGGCACTTGCCCCTGGGTGGGCTATCACAGGATATCTCCACAGTATTTGAAACTGTGCCATGAGAATGAGTCAGCCAGCTGGTACTGAATGGTGAGCTGGTAGACCGTAGTGGACCAAATCAGAACCATGGCACCCAAAACAATGAAGCCAAAGATCATGGAGAAGTGAGCTCTAAGACCTTTGCCAAGGAAGCTGGTCTGCGGAGAGGAGAATAGGGAGCCATATAAACAGAAACCGAGATTCCTAAAGGCCTAAAAGACTTGGATAGCAAGCTGTTTACTTGATATCCCCAGTGTGGGTATCTAACTAGCATCCCAAACTTGATTTGTCCTAAACAAGACTCTGGATTTTTATGTACCAAGCCTCTTCTCCCCCAAGGTTGCCCATCAGATTAATGGCACCACCATTTAACCAGCTACTCAGGTCCAAACCTAGGACCAGCTCTGATTTCTCCTTTTGCTGATTTCATAGCCACCCCATCAGCCAGTTTTGTCAGCTCTACCCCGGGCCATATCAGAATCTGAAGCAAAAGGAAAAACTCTGTATATGTAACCCAGAATAGTTGTTCACCACATGAAGAATCTAGTTAGATGAGAAACAAAATCCCTAAACAACTCAACAATTATCTATCCTTCTTAGGCAGGAGGTAGTTTGTACATATCCCTTAACAAGGTAGATTTTAGTTGAAGAGAAACATCATTGGGCTGCCACAAAAGAAAAAAAAGGCCCAATCACCTGACCCTTAGGAAGCAAACCTATTGGCTCAGCTAAGCCAATATGAGCCAATTCTCTTTGCCAAAAATGTTTTAAGTGCTTGGTAGCCCTAAGCATCATAGCAAACATATCAAAACCCAGCACCATCAAAATATGTATCCTTTTTCCTGTAGAAATTTTTGAAAATTTTCTTTAACTTTGCTTTTAAATTTATTTGACTAATTCGTTTTATCCACTTGTGGCTGTGCTTTGTCTATAATCATCAAGCATACTCAAGAATTATTGAGATTAGAAGAAAATCTAACCTACAATTGTTTTCAAATGAAATGAAATGTTTGTAAATATGAAAAGCCATAAAGCTACGTTCTGTAGGTATTTATAATTAAACAACTATTAATTCCCCATTTACAGTTTTCTGTATATCTGTAATGTCAAGGCATGTAAGTCTTTCAGGGGCTTGTAAAGAATGTTGATTAAATGTCCAAATTACATCCATTTACTGAGTTCCTTGGTTTCCAGTAACTTTCCATTTCTATGATTCTGGCTAGTCATGAAGTCCGGCCACCTTTGCTGTCCTTGGTTTCCATGAGAGGCCCCCATGTCCTTCCAATAGATACATACCTTTCTTTTTTCTGTCTCAGGTAGCCTGAGCGAGTTTCTCTTCTTTGCAGACACAAGTTCTCCCTGAATTGGAAAATCGTCTTCCTAGTGCTTAGACAAAGCCCTTCACTCCAGTCCACTAGAATCCAGTGGCCAAATCTGGCCCAGTGACGGAATCTGGCCCAGTGACCAGATTCCCCAAAGAAAACAAACCTTGGGGAAACCTCATAAGTAGACATTATTACAGTCATTGGGGATTCCTTACTCTGCTTCTGAGAAGATGTGGCAGATGGCCATGCTGAGGCCTAAGCCTGGGCTGTGTCTGTTTCTATATGGTATTTTCCATGAGTACTGCCCATCCCTTAGGCCTCCTCTTCCTGCAGTATTCCCTGACATGGCTATTTAAAGGTAGTTCATTAGCACATTTTAAATTATGCTAAAAGCTGTAAAATTAAAAGGACTTTTAACCATGCCCATTTTTCAAGAACAACTTCAAGGTGGAAAAGGCCCCTTAGAAGCCCCTAAGGAGAGGAATAACTACAGATGCAGGTTTTAAAAATTTCAGAATGCTACAGGCTTATATATTCTTTTGGCCTTACCCAAACCCTGGTTCCTTAGACTTGTGCTTTTTGTTACTAAAGCAGTTACATTCAAATACCACTGTGTTTTTCCTTCTAAAAAGCTAAAGGCATTCTGGAGAGTTAAGCTATTCTAGAACCCATGAACAGTTCTTACCTTGAATCCTGTCTGTGCTTCCATCCATGCAGATGCTGAAAGGATGCAACAAAAATTTTAAGCAAGCTAATGATGGGATCCATTAAGTGAGAGAAAAATAACAAAATTGGGTGGAGGGTGTTGAAACATGAAAGATGTTTGAAATATCCATAACATAACAAAACCAACCTTTTTTCTGTTTTCCTCCTTAGGGGCAAAAGTTCAGCATTTAATAGTTGTAACATTGTCAGGAGTTTTAAATGAATCTGTGAAACTCCAGGCTAAATGGGCAGGACTAGGGTGAGGCAGGTGAGACTCTAGCCTTGGGTGCAAAATTTAAGGAGACACCAAAATCTCAGTAATCAATATAATATAATATTTTTGAAATGGAAATCAGCAAACTACAGCCCATGGGCTGGCTGATTGTTTCTGTAAGTAAAGTTTTATTGGAACTTCTGAGGAACAAAGAAAACAAAGAGGAAAAAAGGGTGTGGAGCTTCAATTATAGGAATTTTATACCCTAGGGTTCCAAACAAGAATTTCTTATACTGGAGCTTTTAACTAACACCCAACTTCCTGGTGTTCCAGTGCTGCTGAAAATGCCTGCATTCATCTTTACAGTCCAGAGTCTCTCTTGAGCAGGAGAAAAACATTTGCCCAAGGGGTGGATTCTTGTGAGAGAAAGGGTAACAAGCCACCGGAAATGTTTCTTGGAACAAAAACAGTTCTGTTTACCCAACTTAATCAAAGATCTTGAAGGTCTATAAAATACCTGCTTTAGGCTACATATTTGAAAAGTCACTGAGATAAATGTCTGAATAAACACACTGAGTACTCCATAAATATGAGCCATTTTCTAGTAATAGGAGAATTGTTCATGTAAATTTGAAGAGTGGAATCGCAGTTGTACTGCAAAGATAAAAGTGATGGGCCCATTAATCATCCTGCCTCAGGGCGGAGGCCAATGCTAGATAAAGGTAGAACAGGGCCTGGACCCAGAAAACGGGAGAGGGTGTTGGCTTTCCTTCCAAGCATTAAGTATATATCCTACCACCTACAAAAGTGGCTCAGATTACTGAATGTTCTACCACCAAGCAACTCTTATAGACTGTACAAAGCTTCATAACTTATGTTGCCAAAAATTCATCCATTTCTTGAAACAGGCTTTGGATCAGCTCTGAGAAAGAGTTCTTTTCCATACAAAAGGCTTAACTACACAATTAAATGAAAGGGAACTAATTTGCTTGGAGGAGAATAATGAAAGAAAACAAGTTATTTTAAATGATAAAAATATGTACCAAATTGACAACGCATTAGAATGACTGCTCCTGGGTTTGATTAATGAGATACATTATCAACTGAATAAACAAGAGCTTACTAGTTTAGGATCTTCTTTTACTTAACCTTCTAATGAAAAAAATTTTTTTAATTTTAACTTACAAAAGTAAGAGAAACTGGTTATAAAATAAAATTCAAACATTCCAGAAGAGGTTAAAATCTGCTCTAAAAACAGCCAACCACTTTTAACAGCCTGGTGTATATTCCCTTGGATTTTTTTGAATGTATATTTTAACAAAAATTGGGCCCAATTATGGTTTTTGACTTTCAGTATCCTTTATCTCCTCTTTCTAGCTTTAGACCTCGTTCTTCTGGCTTCAGAAACTGTCACATCATCTTCCCTCCTTGGCCACAGTGGTTGCTCCAAGGGCTAGACATGTGGCCACAGTCAGACCAATCAGAATCCTGTCCTGGGATTTTTTTCAACTGGAGCTCTATTCTTCTCTAGTCAAGGAACTATAAGGACGTAATAACAGAGTTAGCAACGTCCATGGCTCCACTGCCATGGAAAAGCTTCTCCGTGGTTGTCTACCACTTGTAACCAAGTGAGTCCTAATATACATACTCTTCTGCAATTTGATTTTGTTCAGCTAAAATTGTGTACATCATGGACAGTTTCCGTGTCAGTGCACAACTCCCTCTTCCCTTTCAATAGCTGAATAATAGTCCATTGTATGGATGAATGTTAATGACCTTTTTCTAGAGCCAGGAACATAAGAAGGTTTTAAAAGTGATAAACACAGAAAATTATATTCAGATGGAAGAGCTGCAGCCACATCACGAACGATGATGATTGTTATATAAATAAGAGACCAGCACTAATAAAGTTTAAGTAGCACGTATTCCCCAACCACCCATGCAGTACTCAACAGACCTGTGGTAGCAAGAATACTTTGTGGCATTTAATATCACCTCTGCCAGGGACTTCCCTGGTGGTCCAGTGGTTAAGAATATGCCTTTCAATGCAGGGGACACAGGTTCTATCCCTGGTTAGGGAACTAAGATCCCACATGCCGCAGGGCAACTAACTGAGCCTGCACACTTTGGAGCCTGCGTGCCACAACTAGAGAGAAGCCTATGCACCACAATGAAAGATCCCGAGTGCCACAACTAAGACCTGACAAAGCCAAAAAATAGATTAATTAAATTAAATTAAATTAATAAATAAAAATAATAATAATATCACCTCTGCTAGATGACTAAAGACTATGCCTCATGCATCCTGGTTTCTCCACTACACCTAGTAGTAAACTTGAACTCACCATTCATTTAAAGGGTCTTTAAACATCTGTTAGAGGAACATTTTAAGGAAAGTTGAGAGGAGGCTATGTTTGCATTAGTTGTTGAGGCCTGGAACCATAAGTACAATTACTATTCAGTTTGAATGTCTAAAGATCTGATACCCAACGTTTCCATCATGCAGTTTCCAAGACATGGAACAACTATAATAAAGAGTTAGATTTGGGCTTTGTGGTCCCACAATGATAGAGTCAAGCCAGTCCCTCCCTTTATGACCCTGTGTGGTCTTGAGCAATTTATTTAACCCCATTCAGCCTGTTTCCTCAAGAGAAAAAAAAAGGGTGGGTTGATTAATTGTACTTGCCTCACAAGTAATTTGAGAAAATTAAATAAGAAATTGTATGGCAAATAGAACTACCATACGACCCAGCAATCCCACTACTGGGCATATACCCTGAGAAATCCATAGGTCAAAAAGAGTCATGTACCAAAATGTTCATTGCAGCTCTATTTACAATAGCCAGGACATGGAAGCAACCTAAATGTCCATCGACAGATGAATGGATAAAGAAGATGTGGCACATATATACAATGGAATATTACTCAGCCATAAAAAGAAATGAAATGGAGGTATTTGTAATGAGGTGGATGGAGTTAGAGTCTGTCATACAGAGTGAAGTAAGTCAGAAAGAGAAAAACAAATACAGTATGCTAACACATATATACGGAATCTAAGGAAAAAAAAAAAAAAAAAAAAGGCCATGAAGAACCTAGTGGCAAGACGGGAATAAAGACACAGACCTACCAGAGAATGGACTTGAGGATATGGGGAGGGGGTGGGGTGAGATGTGACAGGGTAAGAGAGTGTCATGGACATATATACACTACCAAATGTAAAATAGATAGCTAGTGGGAAGCAGCCGCATAGCACAGGGAGATCAGCTCGGTGCTTTGTGACCACCTAGAGGGGTGGGATGGGGAGGGTGGGAGGGAGGGAGATGCAAGAGGGAAGAGAAATGGGAACATATTGTATATGTATAACTGATTCACTTTGTTATAAAGCAGAAGCTAACACACCATTGTAAGGCAATTATACTTCAATAAAGATGTTTAAAAAAGGAAATTGTATGG
This sequence comes from Balaenoptera physalus, assembly GCF_965194825.1. Lineage (NCBI taxonomy): Eukaryota > Metazoa > Chordata > Mammalia > Artiodactyla > Balaenopteridae > Balaenoptera > Balaenoptera physalus. The sequence goes on from NC_138896.1 coordinate 78,238,332, forward strand.
AAAGTTCCTAAGACTGTGCTGGGCCCATAGTAAATGCTCAATAAATAGAAACTAAAATCATTTTCTTCATGAGATACAGTAAATTCAGTTGTCTGGGCTGTATGCTGTTTCCACTTTCCAAGTTTCTCAACTGCCAGTGTAACTTTAAAAAACTGTTCTTTTTAAAGTTTCAGAACACACATAAAAAGCTGGGTGCTAGCCAGGATACAGTTGGAATCAAAACAATCCTAAAAATAAGAAAAAGATGCATGACTTTTTAAATGTTGGATTTCTTTTTAAAAGCAAATTTATACTGTGAGTAAAGATCAGAATTCATTCTTTCTGTGACCTCGTTCAAAAATGAAGTTTATTGAAACATGATGCATGTCAGATGTTGTTTATAGAGTGGCACGTGCCTTTCTCATGACATGTGAACATATGCAGCACGTCTGGGGTTTTTTCTAGCAGGTGTTTCAGGCTGAAGAAGGAAGACGAGTCCTATATTTGACTACAACACCCATAGCACTCAGGCTTTCCCTGGGTTATGTTCTGCAAAGTACAAACAGGTACAAAAAGGATAATTTTCTAGAGCCTTAAAGCAAATAGTTTGTGAAATAGAATTCAAAAGCCTTTCCCTTAATGGTTTTGAAGTCTCAGGAATTCAGACTAATATTCACAGAAAATCCACAGTGGGAAATACAGCAACCTGATTTGGGATCCAATTTAATACATTCCAAGAAATGGGCTCCTTCTTGCCATTTCTACTGCTTAACACCCTCCTTTCCCACCACTCCGCTTACTTAACTTCTATTCCGCTTTCAGCCTCAACTCAAATGGCACTTCTTCCAGAAGGTCTCCCTGAGCCCTCTGTTAGGTGCCCGTGCTATCAAATCTCATTGCCCCCTGCACTTCTTTTTTATGGCTCTTATCATGACTATAATGGAATAACTGATGATTCATGGTGTCGGTGCTGTCCACTCAACAGTATGTTTCAGTTCTATCAGGAATAAGACCACTTCTAGTGTGTTGACCCCAATGTCAGGACCACTGTCATGATATAATAGATACCTGTTGAAAGTATGAGAAAAAAAATCTTTTATTCTATGAATTTCAACTCAGAGTGGAAACTCAAAGTGTAGATAATTTTCTAAGAAGATTTCCTTATGAAGATCAAAAGAATGCCTTTATTCCATGTAACAAAAAAAACCCACAAAACTATAGCATTTGATGTCATATCATCCATAGTCTATGAAATTAATTGGTTATCAGTTTCAGGAAAGAAAGTGATAATTATAACGATTAGCACTAATTGCATGTGTAACTGGCTAGGTCCAAAAAGGGACTAAAAGAGACTTAGATAAGAGGGGTTCAGAAGCCATAGCTTACCTCCCTGCACAGACACACTTGAAAGTGAGGGTTCTAGACAAAAGCCAAAGTGCTAGCAGGTCCCTGATGCTGCTGTCCACCTTCTCAAAGCACCTGCTACGTTAGGTTTTAGCACAACATAGAATAGAAAAGAAATCTGAGACAGCTTCTCCTTCCCAGAGCCAGCTAGCCTCTGCTTAGATCCTTTCTGTGAGAGAGGACTCACTTATACGACAGGGCTGTCCGTTCCATTATCAAATGGTTCAAAGGGTTAGGTCGTTTCTTCCTATATTAAGACCAAAGCATGTCTAACTCTAATTCTACCCATCAAAACCAGAATAAGTGGATGTGTGAATAAATTAATATTTACTAATTCTGCAACCCAAATGAGGCTTACTGCTCTATTTTTAAATACAGTAAACTTCTAGTTTTCTTCATTCTGTGTGTGAATTGTGAGCAAGCATGTGTAAGTGTATATGTGAGTGTATGCATGTGTGTGCAGGTATATGTGTTTAATATAACTGTATTTTGCCACATCAACATAAATGGTGGGTTTATAAGATTCTGGAGGCTTACTCTACTGTAGTTATTTTTATAACCATCTTTGTTAATTCTCAAAGCCATTAAAAATCAAAATGCTTAAATAAAGTAAACTTAATTATGGACTAAACCCATAGATCCGCCTCATCTTTAATATAAGACAAAGGCTGGAAAAGAATCAAATGTTTTCTCTGTTTTGCCAAAGCCCAAAACCTTTCTTCTTTGGGCAAGGAAATACACACCATAAGGAGTAATTCTTTTATTGCTTCTAATTAGAATAAATGCCCACTACATCCTGGGTCTCCAGGAACATGACTAACACTTGCCTCACCTTGCAGTGACTGCAGATGAAGCGTGGGCGAGGGTGTGAAAATGGTGGGTATCGCCTCAACACTGCTTCCTCCTCTAACCTTACAGTTGAAATCAGGCATCCACTAATATCAGTGGGCCTAGAGGCTCTTTCCAACAAATGTGTGAGAATATTAGGGAAGCTCAGCTATTGAATCATTCCTGAAACAGATTTTGGGGGAAAGTAGCTTAGTAATTAGGAAACCATGGCTTTGGAGACCAAGAGACCCCCAAATTCCACCCAGGTTCCACCTCTAGCTAAGCCAGGTAACCCTGGCCAGCTTACTTAACCACTCCGTAGAATGAGGATAACACCTCACATGGTTGTGATGAGGATTCCATGAGCTGCTCTTATGCACAGCCTGGCATAAAGTAAATACTCAGAAGTGTTAGCTACACAGATACCCAGGATGATCCCCACACGTTGATTTAATCATCGACAGTGGGGCACCTACATGTTCAAGAAGCCCCCCACCAGATAAGTCTAATGTATAGCCAGGGTTGAGAACCCTTGGTACAGTTTTGAACTAAACACTGACCAAGACTGGGAGAGGGACACCTCCTATACATGACTGAGCTCTAGTGGCAAGTCGATTACATGCTCAGAAGGAGGAAGAATGAACCTTACCTAAGGAACTTCAGGATTTGCCTGAGAATTTGGAGGCATTTGATGGGGGGTTACTGAGACAGAGAGGAAGAGGATTATACAAGTCTTGGTCAAAGACTGAGCTAGACAAGGACAGCTTGGAGTCTGTTTCAGATATTGGTGATGACGTCCACCCACTGCCTCCGGAAGTCCTGTCTGAGTTCCGTGCAGAGGGAGCCTCTAACCAGAAGTGATGGAGTCACTTCCATTGGGTACGTTTCTGAGAGACCAGGGGGCTGAGAAGCTGATTCGAGGTCCAGATGACAAAGGACAACACTAACAATAATAATGGTAACAGCAACCACCCTTAATATACACACTTGTGGGGCTTCCCTGGTGGCGCAGTGGTTAAGAATCTGCCTGCCAATGTAGGGGACACGGGTTCGAGCCCTGGTCTGGGAAGATCCCACATGCTGCGGAGCAACTAAGCCCGCGAGCCACAACTACCGAGCCTGCGCCCTAGAGCCCTCAAGCTACAACTACTGAAGCCCGTGCTCTGCAGCAAGAGAAGCTACCACAATGAGAAGCCCCCACGCGCAGCAATGAAGACCCAAGACAGTCTAAAATAAATAAATTTTTTAAAAAAAGAAAAAAATATATACATACTTGTGCCAAGCACTTTACATGCTTGTAAACAATAACAATAGCTGATATCCATTGAGTGCTTACTGCCTATCAGGCACTAGTCTAACAGGTTTATACGCTTAGTTTCACTTAACCTTCAGAGCAGCCCTCTGAAACAGCTACCATTCCACTATAAGAGAAAAGGGAAGCTCAGAGAGGTCAAGGGACTCACCCAACCTCCCACAGCTAGTAAGGTCAGGCTCTAACTGTGTCGTCTGCCTCCCAAGTCCAAGCTCCTAGCCAATTGCTAGACAACGAAGACTCCCACCATCTGACACATTCTCTACAGCTCCATGCTCATCCTAGCCTTCAAATAAACAACTGCCTCTCAGAAGGTGCTGCCCACACAGCTGCAGGACATAAATTTGTACCAACCTCCTGGGAGTGGGCTGTGGTTGGGTCCTCCAATTTTAATTGTTAACAGCGGTGCCCAGGTAGTTCTGGCCATTCAATCTACTTTGTCTGAGAAAAGGCAACTGGTGGTCTGTCAAAGCAAATGCTACAAAACACTTAAAGGCCGGGGGTGGGGAGCAGAAGTAGTCTCAGGTGGGAACAAAGGTTAAAGGACACGTCTCTTCATGAAACCAGCTTCTCAAACATAAAGTGACATTTGAACCTCAGCTTCTGGACAGTGGAAACTTTGCCCAGGTTATTAACAATAAGTGTGATATGTTTCTGAGTATCTCTGTGGTCTTTCTTGTCTCAATACATTGTTCTGAGAAAGTGCATAATGAAAAGTAGCCCTATTCACAGCACCTTCACCTCAAGGGGCTGAAGCACTTAGATGTCAGAAGTAAACCAGAGAGGACAATGAGATTTCTGGCTCATCTTTGCCTTCAAGACTTGCCTTTTGACATTAGGTAAGTAACTGTACCACAGGGAGTTCATTAGAGGAAGCAGAAAACAGGATGGCTGACCCTTTCACATTGGCCATCCACAGAGGAAGACGCAAAGATAAACAAATAAGGCTTTATTCTATCGCTGGGTTTCATTATGGTCTGAGGCTGTTCCCTGTTGCAGAACATGTCCCTTGTGGCATTTACAAGCCACTACAAGTTGACATTAATGATTGCTGGTAATACATTTTAGCTTTCCATTTATTTGACTTATCATCCTCCTTACAGCCCTTTGAGAAACAGAGCGCTGCTTTTATCCCCCTTGATGTATAAGGAAACTGAGGCACAGGGCTTGCCTAGTTTTACATGGCTAGGAGTAGAATTATGACCTCTGACCTCTCCAGTAAATTCATAACCAACCATGCTTATACAGAGATTAACTTAGAGCTCCTTCTTGCACACTCTTTGAAAGTAGGTGGAATATGAGCCTTAAGTAAATAAAGATGCATGAGAAAGCTATAGAGTCAGGGAGAGGGAAGATTAAACACAGGAGGACTCTTGGGCTGCACTTGGAGGACTCACCGCTCGTTGACCACTTACTGTGCACCAGGCGCTGGGCCAAAATCTTTACATACATACATGTCCTCGTTTAGCACTCACCACCATCCTGGGAGGTGGGATGTAGTAGTCCCCATTTGCAAGATGAGGGACCATATCCCACACAGTAATTCTCCCCACATCTGGGCATTCCTCACACCAAAGCCATTATTGCTCCCCAAAACACCATGCTGCCACCTGTAACTAATGGATTGGGGAAAGGAAAGGCACTTCTTAAAAGTAATTCAGTGGTCTAAACCTTAAAAGTACATTATTTTAAGATTCTGCATGCCAAAAAGAAAAATCAGGCAAATGTTTTTAAGGAACATTTAAATTATTTCTACATTTCCCATTGCTATATATAGCACGGTGGAGGGGTTAAGCAGTCTGGCTGACTTTGAAGCAGGAGAACCTTTCTAAGCCTTGGTTTCCTCATCAGTAAAATAGAGATAATATTAAACACCTCATAATGCTGTGAGAATTCAATGATATAATATATAAAGCATTTAGCACAGCTCTTGTTAGGTAGTGGGTACTCAATGAAAGACAGCTGCTATCACATCATAGTAATATAATGATATTGCTAATAATAAGTAGGAGAGAAGTAACTGTAATAAGCAAAATATTCTGAATTTCAGATTGTAACTTTTTATTTTCTTCTTTGCAAGTGACCATTTCTCATTGACGGGTGTTTTGTTGGTATTTTTTCCTAGAAGCTTAGATTTGTGACTTTGGTGGGGAGGGTTCAGGAGTCATTATACAGTGATATCAGGCTGCTTCTACTTGGAAAACAGAAAGCCATGATAGCACCAACAGCAACGTAGAGAGACATGACTTATTAGCTCCTTTCTTATTGCAAGACCAGCAATGCAGATGCACCAAGTGAGGACCATGCAGGAGACGCCAGGTTTTCTTCATTTAAGAAAATGATGTTGGAGCATCCACCAACTGGAATACAAAGTTGCAGTGGGGATGGCCTTTCTTGTTTAAGTGAGGAACAACGGTGGGCAGTGCCAGGAGCATTCCAAGTGTCTAAGCACCCTCACTGCGTGGGAAGAAACAGCAGCAGCTCCAGCTGGCTGGCTCCCAGTTGAGGCTCAGTGCTGTTGGAAATGTCCTGAATCCCCAGGACTTGCTGATATCCTTCAAGAAACAAGACAGAAAAGCTCTGCAAGCCTACGTCCAGGTACATCAACGTTTGTAAATGTTAACTTGTCTGTGGACATATGTCTTGTACAGGTTTGAGATCTCATTTTCATACTTATTATCTTCATGACCTCAGGGAAGTTCTTGCCCTCTCTGAGCCTTGGTCTTCTTATCTGTAAATTGGTTATAATAATAGTAAACCCTTAGTTTTAGTAAATAGTAAATTCCTTAGTTTTCCTTGTGCACTTGGAGCAAACTAAAAATAAGAAGTCAATCCTTATGTGATTATAGTTCAATTGATAGCATATTAACATTGATGGTAAGTTGGAATCCACATGGAAGAATAGGAATAAAAATACAAGCAAGTATTATGAGAGATAACCTAATAAAATAAATCATGTGTTAAATAACACATCAGAGAACTTGAGTTGCCCCGGTACAGATATTTATAAAGTTGGATTATGAGTACAGTATATGTTGGAAAACAGGCCAAAGTACCACATAGGCTCAAGTTGGAAAACAGAACAAATTATTGCATAGGCTCAAGTTACTGAAAAGAATCAGCCACTGAAAACAGCAATAGTTGAATCTGTATTTTGGCTTATAAAACAGTCACACTGAAATCTCCTTCTCAAGTGCCTATCAAGCAGGAACACTGTTTCTCACTGTGTGGAAATCAGTGAAGACCACCCAAATGAAAACAAGCAGAAGCTGTTTATTCAGAGTTTGCTACAGCAAGGGAATCAACCACCATCACCTGTGTTTGGCGAAGTCTCTAAGGCAGGCATTAGAGAAGGAAAGGCTTATGATGTTTAAAAAAAAGAAAGGCTTTAGATGCCCTAATTGGAGCTAATTCTGAATATTAAAGCTGTGATCATTAAAAAAAAAAAAGTGTGTTTAGAAATAACACAACTTTGAAAATAACACTGAGATAAGGTTCTGCCAATGAACTAATTGACACAACGTCACACAACACAGCGACTTAGACCTAAAAGTTATTTGGGACTGGATCAGCTATAAAATTCTTTTTCAATAGATGATTCTCAATTGTAGTTTGTTTTTTGGGGGGAGGGGGTTGTTTTTTGGTTTTTGTTTTCACTAATTTATGCATTGCTTCTAATTTAGAGCAGCATTTCCCCCCAAGAGTCAAAATGAATTCCGTGGAACGCTAGTCCCATGAGACGCTCCTGGAAGAGGAACTGGACACCATGAATCTCTCTCAGAGAATCCTAGTGCTCGTTAGCACATGAAGTTTTGCAGTATAGAAATCTGTCTGTGTTTAGCTCAGTGTTTCCCAGTTATTGGTCCATGGAATCCTTTTGCCTTTTAACACTCATTTAAATCCCATGAAACTCTTGTTCTAAAGAACATACTTCAGGACAATGGTTCTCAAATTTTCATGTTTGTCAGAATCACCTGGAGAGCTTGATGAGACAGATTTCTCAGCCTGCCCCTGGAATTTCTGATCCAATAGGTCTGGGGTGGGGCCCAAGAATTTGCATTTCTATGAGTTTCTAGGTGAAGCTGATGTTACTGATCCAGGGACTATACTCTGAGAACCACCGCTTTGAGATACGTAGAATTAGACTCATCTCTACTGTTCATTTTTTACTAACTTCCAGGCTATCAAAATCCAGAGCATGTTAGATCTGAGATGGAACTTGCCTTTATTTATTCAACCACTATTTATTGAGCACCAACTATTTGTGAGGCACTGGACGAGGCAGTTGGGATAAGTGAAGAAACACTGACATGATATCCATCCTCTCAGAGCTCAGAGTATAGTGGAGAAAAACTAAAACACATAAACATGATTGCAAATTGTGAAAAAAAGAACTGCAAAGGAAAAGCAGAGCATGGATGAGGAGAGATTCACATGGGTACTTAGTTTATGTTGGTCTGATAGATTAAATATGGCCACAAAGTCATTGTAGCTCTTCCCAACAGAGGGGATTTTCCTACCTTTTGAACCTGGACTGCCCTTGTAACCCACTTTGACAAACAGAATGTGGCAGAAGTGGTGTTATGGAGGTTACAGAGCGGAGGCTTCAATAGCTTTCATTCTCACCCTCTTGGAAGCCATACTCTAAAGAAGCTGGGATGGAAGACCCTGTGGAGAGAGAGACCCGCTGTCCCAGCTAAGCCCAGCCCCAAGTCAACCTGCCAGCTGACTACCACCACATGAGTAAGCTCAGGCTAGACCAGCAGAAGAACCATTCGGACACTCTACAGAATCACGAGAAATGGTAAACACGTGTTGTTTTAAGCAACTGAGTTTAGCAGCGCTTTGATATGAAGCAGTAGAAGCAACTGAGGATCATGCAAGAGCTCTGGGGGAAAGGTCATTTAGGCTGAAAACTGAGTAGAAGTTGGGAAGGCAAAGAGCAGAGCAGGGAGAGCATTCCCGGTTGAGGATGGTAGAGTCCTGGCTCAGGGTGGGCAGCTCTCAGCTTTTCCAAGAGCTGAAGGGAGAGCTCCACACGAGGGGATAGATTGGAGGAGTGGTGGATGCTGTGATAAACTGTCCAGATACTTTCGCCTCCTCAAGACTGAAGCACTCAATTCCCTGGCTTCTGTTGGCAGTGATGACTGACAGCACTCAACTGATCTCTCTCTGGGAATTTACTTTGGCTGAAGAGAGCTGCCTGGCCTAAGGTCACGACCCTCCCGGGGTGGGGGGTGTGCATCTTGCACCCAGTGACAAGTCTAAACATGTATGCGGGAGGGGGACAGATTTTGGTATAAAGGCCTGGCCCCTTACCATAGCAGTTTGGGACACCTCCAGAATTTCCTGTGGGATCAGCTGAGGCCTTCGTTGTGACTGCATCACAGTTCATTTTCTCCATCTGCCCAATACTGCTTGCCTCACTTGCCCTCTGTATTGATGCCATGCGCACCCCAATAAACTTCCTGCATGCAAACCTCCATCTCAGAGTCTGCTTCCTGGGGAAGCCAGACCACAGGTGGGAAGGACATCTGGGAGAACTATTTCAGTAACACAAGAGAAAGAAGAAGTTAATGTAAACTAAACAGAGTGGCTTTGGGGATGGAGATAAGCAGACACATTAGAGATGAGGAGGTAGACCTTGGAAAATACGTGGTTATTTGAGAGATGGGGAAACTGAAAGCAAGACAGGATTACTAACAGTGCCGTGATGAGCCATACTAAAGCCTGAGGCAAAAGGAAAAGTCAGTAATACTAATCTTGTCTTTATTTAAAATCTTGGTATTTTGTTCATCATGGATGTTTTTGCATTAATTTTGATTTTTAAAAATGTTACTTATCTTTGTTGCTGAATTTTTTGGCACCCCCTTAACTCTTGCACTGAAGACCTATACCTTAATCACCTCACCCTAGTCTCAGTCCTGGAAATGTTTGTTGTTTTAAGACCCTAAGTTTTGGAATAATTTGTTATACAGCAACAGGTAACTAGTGTGCCAGCTGTCAGGGCTTTGGACATTTACTTAACCTCTCAAAGCCTCAGTTTCTTAATCTGTGAAATAGGGATAATATCATATTTCACATGGTTATTTTGAAAGTTATATGAAATATTTCAGGCAAAACCCTTAGTATACTGAAATACATAGTGTTTCAATGTGTCCACAATTATCATCAATAGAATCATAAGAGTTAGATTCTGATTTTAAGATCCCGGAGTAATATTGATCACTTTTTTCAGAATACTGATGAGAATTTCTTCTTCTGTTTCTGAAATAAGTTTTCTAATTTTCTCTATATATTTTTTTCCAGTAATCTTTATGGGCATAAGTCTAGAAATTTAAATATGAGGGATAATGTCTCGTTGCTTCAAAGCAACTGGTAATGCTTGCTGTTCCAAATGGAAACAAGGCACCATGAGGTACTATCTGGATTACTATTAACATTTATTGAGTGCTCATGAAGTGTTAGGGCACTGGGGCAACCACATCATATACATTATGTCATTTAATCTTCTAGGCCACCTATGAAGCAAGCATTCCCCATTCCCCAAATTATTCCCCATTTTACAGATAAGGAAACTGAGGAGGGCGTAGAGAAAGTAAACCCTTTGCCCAAGGGTACAGCTAGACGGCAATTAGCTCCATGCCAGTGCTGTCAAGGGCTCCACAGCTTGTGGACAATTTACAAGTGGAAGTATTTCTCTCAATTCCAGCTGTACCTTTGATTGGGCAAATCACCTTTCCACTGTGCACAGCAAAAGTCACATCTGGGTGTGTTCACCCAAAGTATTATGGGTGTTTCATCCCTTAGGAGTTAGCCCCTTCAAGGATTTCTCCATTCATAATACGAATTGTAGGCTAATGCTGAGTAAGCACGTTGAGTCTTACTGGTATCCCTGCTTCTGCATGAATAACAGCATGTGCTGAATAAGAGGTTTGGAGTTGCTTTAATTCCCTCCCTGTGGCTTTCGCCTCAAGAATTGGCTTACTCTGTTGCTGTGGCCTGATATGTCAGCACAACACAGCAGGCTTCTTGGGTTGCAGAACTCCAATTTTGTCAGTACCTTATGGTCTCTTTTGCCCTTGAACTTCAGATATCAACTTTTCACTTTAATGCACATTACCTCGAGAAATTCAAGGCCAAAGAACAACATTCCACAAGGCCTGCCTCTGTAGCAATCAGAGTCAAGTAAGTAATGGAAGAGATTGTGTGTGGGCCATATTTGTTCCCATGAGTCCAGATTGCCTGGGCATCACTGAACAACTCCCTGCACAGCTGGACGGCTTATCCTGGGGAGACTCAACATGCCCAGAAACACTTGGGTTTTTTACTTTTAAAAAAATCTGATGTTTGACATCCAGAAGGCATAGTATTACATTTTTACTCTTTATATTTACTAAAGTAAGAAACCTTTGGGAGAAGAGATCAGTGTACTGGTATAGGTTATTAAGTATTTGCTAAGCCCATGTTAGGTTGCTAAGCTCATATTAGGTTGCTAAGCACCTATCATTAATCTTGTGTTCCAAAGTTTCAAGAAGTTTGAAATCAGATCCAATTGAAAATGAATGCCCTTCTAAAGAAGATGTAAATATCCTAATCCAAGAAAACAAACCCTTGACCTTCTGATTTATAGAAGTCCTAGAAAGTATTAGATTCTTATGTACTATACTGTCTGCATAAAAGGGGGAAAAGGAATTATTCGTTTATGCACATTTAGGATCAATTTAGCTTCATCAGTTCATTCCACATTGTCAAGAGTGTATATCAAGCACTCTTCCCGAAAGGTCTCTGCCAGCTGGAGAATTCTCTGACTTAACGTGCACAGAATCTTTTACTTGGACAGGCTTTTGGAGGTCACCTCATCAAACGCTTTCCTAGTGCAGAGCTTCCTCCTTGACATTCCTGACAGATGGTTTGCAGATGCAGGCACGACTCTAGCACCATCTCCCCTATCAAGCTTCCCCTGATCTCAGTCAGAATTTGCTGCTTCCCCCACCGAGTCTCTGTAACACTTTATACACCACAAGTGCTATCATTGTAATGATCATAAAAATAGTTGCAACTTACTGAGCACCTACTATGCATGAGGCCCTAAAGTATCTAATATTATAAGATAATCCTGCATAATAGGTATGATCACATAGGAAATGGGATAAACTTGATCTCCTGTAATTTGTCCAAGGTCACAAAGCTAGGAAATGACAGAAACATGTCAAGTATGAGGGGTCTCAAGCCTATATTCCCACTTCCCTCTCCATGCTGCCTCCCTTACACAGCAGTTAACATGTCATATTGGAATTACTCTGTACTCATCTGTTTCCTCCCTATTGATAGCAAATTTCTTGACGAATAATGTGCTGTTACTGTTCTTCCAATCTCCAGTACCTACCGCTGTTCCCTGCACATAGTGGGGTCTCAATAAGCATGACTTGCTGAGTAGGCCACTTCCCTGTACCTCTGCTTCTCCAAAGCCTTAAACTCTGATTCTAGATCACTTCCTTTGTCCCCCTTGAATCACACTGATAGGGATTATAATCAGGAAGCAAAATATATCATATTGATGCAAATTAAAATTCTTCAATCAAGTGATATTGATGAGAACTCAGACTTGAAAGAGGTTCTATCTGCAAAAAGGTGTAACTATGTGGACATGGGTATTTAGAACCATTTTGCTTTTTATGATTGTTGGTAGAAATAGAATACATTAAGTCAGTAAAAGTAAATAAATATGAGAACTCAGCCCAGCCAAGGAAGAGGCATGATGAAAAAAGTGTCTATATATTTTTTATGATCTTGAGTCTGCAGGAAAGGGGAGGCACTGATACGGAGTGTGGGAGCAATCCAAGCACAGGGTGTATGGAAAATATTTTGGGTTAGTAATAAAAGGGGGAAAAGATGTGCCCAACAAGAAGTTTGGGACACATCTCATGTATCCTTGGCATTAACATCTCTGCATGAAGATCCCTTCATGTGACTGGGAAGCAACAGAGCTTCCTTTCCTGTGTTATCAACTATTGAACCAACCTGTTGCCTTGATTGTTCTCTTCTCTCTTGCCTCCCCCAAAGGTCTTGAGTCCACTCAGTGTAGGCGGGAAGGGGATTAACATTCACCCCAAAAGGAAGCTACTACTATTTCACTATGGAAAGTTTCTTCCTCTCTTCTAATCCATGTTTCTTTCTCTTCCTGTGTCTCTGTCTCTGTCTCTGTCTCTCTCTCTCTCTCTCTCACTAGCCCTTTACTTGTTCCAGCACCCATTCCTTAAATGCCTTCCTCATTATTTTCTCTCTTTGTCCATACCTTATTTATCTTTCATAGCCCTCTTCTGCTGTGAAACCTTTACTGACTGCACCAGCTCACACTGACCTGGTTATGAATTGAATTATGTCCCCTACCCCCAAATTCATATGTTGAAGCCCTAACCTCCAATGTGACTGTATTTGGAGACTGGGCCTTTACAGAGATATTTAAGGTTAAATGAGGTCATAAGGATGGGTCCCTAATCCAATACGACTGGTGTCCTTGTAAGAAGAGGAAGAGACACCAGGAGTGCAGGGCACAGAGGAAAGGGCATGTGAAAACACAGGGAGAAGGCGGCTGTCTACAAGCCAAGGAGAGAGATCTTAGGAGAATCCTATCCTGCCAACACCATGACCTTGGACATCCAGCCTCCAGAACTGTGAGAAAATTAAATTTCTGTTGTTTAAGCTACTCAATCTTTAGTATTTTGTTATGGCTGCCTGAGCCGATGACAACACTTCCTCTAGAGTTTTTTAGCCTTCTACCTGGCCTGCCTCTGTTGTAGCTTACATTGTCCCGTTCTCCGTCATTATATCAGATTTAAGTCTATTCTATTTAATGCTCCCTTGTTCACACATTACTTCATCAATACGTGTCTTATCTCCCAAAGCACAACATTAACTAACAGGAGAAAAATCAGGTTATACAAATCTCTTTTATTCTAAAATGCCTAAAAGGAAGATGTAGACTCTGGGCACTCAATGAATCTAAATTTCTTAAATAAATGATAATTAAGCTGTTCCTGCTGGCTACCAGTGGTGTAACCTTGGGTAAATCAATCCTCAGTTTTCACATCTGTAAAAAGGGAATAAATTCTATCTCCTAAATAGAATTAACCTGAGATTGTAGTGAGGATAAAATGAGACAAAATTGTCTGGCACATAGTAAGTGCTCCATTAAAAGAGAACTATTATCATTATCATTATTTTGTACTGAAGCCACATATGAGAAAAGGAAAATGACCTCACCCAGAAGACACAGAATTGCTACAGATTTAATCTCCCCTCACCCAGAAGACACAGAATTGCTACAGATTTAATCTCCATTAGACAAAGAAATCCTTCTCTAAATGACTGCAGCAGTTTAAACTCTCAGAAACAGTGTATACTGTTTCCATACTTATTTCCTCAATCCTTTACCAACTTTGAGCACTGTAAACAGTTTTCATTTTTTACAAAGTTCTTATTTCCACATTTTCATTTACAATCTCTTATAAAACAGTAAAATGAAGGACCTGGCCATTGTTTATAAACTATATGACAAGGGAGTTTAAAGTCTGGGTTCTTTAAGTTAATTCAAGGCAATAAAATCTTTTTTTAAAAACCTTATTTTCCTAGGCCATATTCTCTCCCAATTATTTGAGAACTAGGCAGGAATTCCTGTTCTCTATTGCTAGCTGAAGCTTCTACCCTGAGTTTCTGGGCTGCCAATCTCACTAGAATTCCTGATGGCAAAGTGTCATCTCTTTTCTTTGACAAGGAGCATATTGAAATACTATCATTTGCCTACCCTTCCCTGATGCACTAGAGCTGATCATTGCTGGAATGACACAGAGGATGAAAGAATTTAACGTATTCCCATACTCCAACCAATTCTTAGCCACAGAGCTTGGCAGTGGAAGCTCCAAGAGTCTATCTAGATCCCCCAGTGTCACTCTTGTGAGCTTACCCATCTTACATATTTCAGCACCTGGACAGCTCTCTGGGTAACACCTCTAGAGGGAAATCTTGGTAAGCAGCTTATTGAGCCCTCTCGTGGTAGCTTTGGTTGTTGCACGACTTTTTTTTTTTTTAATTGGAGTACAGTTGATTAACAATGTTGTGTTAGTTTCAGGTGTTCAGCAAAGTGATTCAGTTATACATATACATGTATCTATTCTTTTTCTAATTCTTTTCCCATTTAGGTTATTACAGAGTATGAGCAGAGTTCCCTGTGCTATACAGTAGGTCCTTGTTGGTTCTCTATTTTAAATATAGCAGAGTGTATATGTCAATCCCAAACTCCCAGTCTATCCCTCCCCCCACCCCTCTTTCCCCCTGGTAACTATAAGTTTGTTCTCTAAGTCTGTGAGTCTGTTTCTGTTTTGTAAATAAGTTCATTTGCATCATTTTTTTTTAGATTCTGCACATAAGCACTATCATATGATATTTGTCTTTCTCTGTCTGACTTACTTCACTTAGTATGATAATCTCCAGGTCCATCCATGTTGCTGCAAGTGGCATTATTTCATTCTTTTTAATGGCTGGGTAATATTCCCATGGTAGATATGTACCACATCTTCTTTATCCATTCATCTGTCAATGGACATTTAGGTTGCTTCCATGTCTTGGCTATTGTAAACAACGCTGCAATGAACATTGGGGTGCATGTATCCTTTCAAACCATGTTTTTCTTTAGATATATGCCCAGGAGTGGGATTGCTGGATCATATGGTAGCTCTATTTTTAGTTTTTTAAGGAACCTCCATACTGTTCTCAATAGCGGCTGTACCAATTTACATTCCCACCAACTGTGTAGGAGGGTTCCCTTTTCTCCAAACCGTCTTCTGCATTTATTGTTTGTAGACTTTTTGATGATGGCCTTTCTGACTGGTATGAGGTGATATCTCATTGTAGTTTTGATTTGCATTTCTCTAATAATTAGCGATGTTGAGCATCATTTCACATGACTATTGGCCATCTGTATGTCTTCTTTGGATAAATGTCCAAAGGTTTTCTGCCCATATTTTGATTGAGTTGTTTGTTTTTTTGATATTGAGCTGCATGAGCTGTTTGTAAATTTTGGAGATTAATTCCTTTTAGGTCACATTGTTTGCAAATATTTTCTCCCATTCTGTGTGTTGTCTTTTCATTTTGTTTATGATTTCCTTTGATGTACAAAAGTTTATGAGTTTAATTAGGTCCCATTTGTATATTTTTGTTTTTATTTCCATTACTCTAGGAGATGGATCCAAAAAGATATTGCTGAGATTTATGTTAAAGAGTGTCCTGCCTATGGTTTCCTCTAAGAGTTTTATAGTATCTGGTCTTACATTTAGGTCTTTAATCCATTTTGAGTTTATTTTTGTGTATAGTGTTAAAGAATGTTCTAATTTCATTTTTTTACATGTAGTTGTCCAGTTTTCCCAGCACCGTTTATTGAAGAGACTCTTTTCTCCATTGTATAGTCTTGCCTACCTTGTCGTAGATTAATTGACCATAGGTGCATGGGTTTATTTCTGTGCTTTCTATCCTGTTCCATTCATCTATATTTCTGTTTTTGTGCCAGTACTATACTGTTTTGATGACTGTAGGTTTGTAGTATAGTCTGAAGTCGGGGAGCCTGATTCCTCTAGCTCCATTTTTCTTTCTGAAGATTGCTTTGACTATTCGGGGTTTTTGTGTTTCCATACAAATTTTAAGATTTATTTGTTCAAGTTCTGAGAAAAATGTCATTGGTAAGTTGATAGGGATTGCATTGAATCTATAGATTGCCTTGGGTAGTATAGTCATTTTGACAATATTGATTCTTCCAATCCAAGAACATGGTATATCTATCTTTCCATCTGTTTGTGTCATCCTCAATTTCTTTCATCAGCATCTTATAGTTTTTGAAGTACAGGTCTTTTGCCTCCTTAGGTAGGTTTATTCCTAAGATGGTAAATGGAATTGTTTCTTTAATTTCTCTTTCTGATTTTTCATTATTAGCGTATAGAAATGCAAGAGATTTCTGTGTATTTAATTTGTATCCTGCAACTTTACCAAATTCATTGATGAGCTCAAGTAGTTTCCTGGTAGTATCTTTAGGATTTTCTATGTATAGTATCATGTCATCTGCAAACAGTGACACTTTTACTTCTTCTTTTCCAATTTGGATTCTCTTTATTTCTTCTCTGATTGCTGTGGCTAGGACTTCCAAAACTATGTTGAATAAAAGTGGCAAGAGTGGACATCCTTGTCTTGACCCTGATCTTAGAGGAAATGCTTTCAGCTTTTCACCATTGAGTCTGATGTTATCTGTAGGTTTGTCATATATGGCCTTTATTATGTTGAGGTATATTCCCTCTGTGCCCACTTTCTGGAGAGTTTTTACCATAAATGGGTGTTGAATTTTGTCAAAAGCTTTTTCTGCATCTATTGAGATGAACATATGGTTTTTATTCTTTAACTTGTTGATGTGGCGTATCACATTGATTGATTTGCAGATATCAAAAAATCCTTGCATCCCTGGGATAAATCCCACTTGGTCATGGTGTATGATCCTTTTAATGTATTGTTGGATTCGGTTTGCTAGTATTTTGTTGAGGATTTTTGCGTCTATGTTCATCAGTGATATTGGCCTGTAATTTTCTTTTTTAGTGGTATCTTTGTCTGGTTTTGGTATCAGGGTGATGGTGGCCTCATAGAATGAGCTTGGGAGTATTCTTTCCTCCGAAATTTTTTGGAAGCGTTTCAGAGGTGTTAACTCTTTTCTACATGTTTGATAGAATTCTCCAGTGAAGCCATCTGGTC
Organism: Balaenoptera physalus; assembly: GCF_965194825.1. Lineage (NCBI taxonomy): Eukaryota > Metazoa > Chordata > Mammalia > Artiodactyla > Balaenopteridae > Balaenoptera > Balaenoptera physalus. The sequence goes on from NC_138896.1 coordinate 78,255,643, forward strand.
TGGATTCATGCCAATGAGTACTCCCCAGAACTACCACCACCAGTGTCCTTGTCCCTGCAGTGAGCCACAGCTGCCCCCTGCCTTCGCAGAGACCCTCCAGTACTAGCAGGTAAGTTTGGTCCAGTCTCTTATGAGGTCGTCGCTTTTTTTCGCTGGGTGTTGGTGCGCATAAGACCTTGTGTGCACCCTCCAAGAGTGGAGTTTCTGTTTCCTCCAGTGCTGTAGAATTCCTGTGATCAAACCCCGGTGACCTTCAAAGCCAGATTCTCTGGGTCCTCCTCCTTCCATTGCCAGAACCCCAGGCTGGGAAGCCTGATGTGGGACTCAGAACTTTCACTCCTGTGGGAGAACTTCTGTGGTATAATTATTTTCCAACTTGTGGGTGGCCCACCCGGCATATATGGGATTTGATTTTATTGCGACTGCACCCCTCCTATTGTCTCTTTGTGGCTTATTCTTTGTCTTTGGATGTAAGGTATCTTTTTTGGTAGGTTCCAGCATTTTTTTGTCGATGGTTGTTCAGCAGTTAGTTGTGATTTTGGTGTTTCTGTAAGAAGAGGTGAGCTCACATCCTTCTACTCTGCCGTCTCGTCTCCTTCTCCACACAACTGTTTTTTAATTACTCCGGTAATAATGAAAGACCCAAGCATCTTAAGAATATGGAGAATAAATTTGCTAGTTTCCATTACCCTCCCCACTCTCCCCTCCTCTATCAGTGCTTATCAGAGGTAAGCACTGATAATACACAACACACACATATATACTTACCTACCAACATCTTTTGTGTTTTGAACAGATTCATTCTAGACCCATTTGCTTTTATTTTCAGCTAATAGAATTTCTAGGTTTTTTTAATCTAAGCACGCATATCTTCTCATATTCCTGGAAGACAGTATGGAGGAGTGGTTGAAAGTGTGTGTGCTAGGGACAGATTGGTCACGAATCCTAACTCTGCCACTGCCTAATTGACCTTGGCCAAATCACTTAAACTTTGTGTGCCTCAGTTCACTCATCTGTGAAGTAGGGGTAATAAAAGTTCATACCACAGAGGAGTTTTAGGGGAAATAAATGATAAAATATATGTAAGGATTCAATAACTCTCAGCTGCTATTACTATTATTATTATTACTATTAATTACTCATTAACTGCTACGCAGAATTACAGAGCGTGGCTGTATCATAAATTATGTAATGGCTCCCTTATTGATGGACATTTCCATTGTTTTCTAGTTTTCCTCTATTGCAAACAATACTGTAATGAACACCCTAGTATATATGTCTCCATGCCTGTGTGTAAGTGATTCTTTAAGATCTGTTCCCGGTAGGAGAGTGAAAACTTTTCAGTTAACTTCCAAAGTTTCCTAGAATCCACATAACTGGTTGATTTGCACAGTGATGTTGAGAGGAAGAGAGAGATTAAGAGACAATCTCCCCTAGAAAGATGTAAGTCAATGTAGGCCTAAGTTCTGTGAAGAAAAACAAAGCAGTGAGAGCACATGGAAGAGAGACTGGGGGAATGACAGGTGGGGCACCCTACTTTAGATGGGTACTTAACAAGGGCTTCTCTATGGAGATGGAATTAGCAAAGGGACCTGAATGAAATAAAAGACTAATAGCAAATGACTTACAAATATGTGGGACCAGAAAACAGTCTTGACTTTCTGGTTCTTTTCTCCTCTCCTCCAATGAAAGCAAACACTGCATCCGCCCTTTTACCCCTTCTACTTAGCCATACATGGTCTTTATTTATCTTGGGATTCTCCGCCCATCTGTCTTACCGTACCTTGAACATAACCATTTTGCAGGCAGGACTTAATTCCTTATGCTTCATAGTCTCCCAGCTTCTTACCAGAATAGGATCCTGGGTTATGCATTCCATAGGTACTCAAAGGTGACTGGCTGGGATGTGACTGCTGTTCCAATTAAATAATCCCTGAAGTTGCTATGCAACACGGCCCTTGGCCACTGGTACTCATTCTATTCAGTGACATGGAAACATGAAAGGGGAGGCATGTGAATTCTATGGGTGTCAATTTTCTGAAAAAGTGAGTCCTTCACTAGGACCTTGGGCTTTAGTCAAAAGAAAGCTATTTAATGCTGGAGCGGTTTATTAGATGTGGGAGTTTATGCTTTTAGGTACAGGCCTGAAGGCATTCAGGGGTTTATAGAACCTATTTTGCTTTAATGTGTTTTGTTCTGGGTTTCAATTGTACCAATTAGAATGCTTTTGGCTGCAAGTAAGGGAAAACCAAACTTCAACTGGCTTGAAAATAAAGAAACTGTATAACCTCATTAAACAAATCTGGAGGTGGTTGACCCCAGGAGGATTTATTTGGGGGCTAGAAGGCATTATCAAAGATCCGAGATCTATTTTTCTGCTTTTCTGTCCTCAGCAACGCAAGGTGGCTCTCACAGCTTGTTTGTGGGATGGTCAGGGCTGTCCCCACATTCACCTGATTCTGAAGCCCATCCACTGAACCACCAGACGTCAATGCCTCCAAAGAAAGATACAGCTACAGGCTAAAGTCATCAAGAAACATTATAGGAAGGAATGGGACTTGAGTCTGACCTTGAAGGGCAAACAAGAGTTGAACCGGCAGAAAGTAACAGATAAGACATCTTAAGATGTGGGAAAGCATGCACAAAAGTCCAGAGGTGAAAATTACCTTAACACAAGAGGGCAGGGGAACAGGAAGGTAGGTCTACTTGACTGACGGGAAGAAGTGAGAAATGAGTGAAAGTGAGGGCAGATTGTGACTGGCCTTGAAATCAGCTGGGGGCGGGAGGAGGTGAAGGGAGAATGTGAAGATATCGTGATAGGCAAATGGGAGACTATTTGGGCATGGACGTGATATCAAAAGTCATAGTTAGGACAGTGGTTCTCAACCTGGATGACTTTGCCCTCCAGGGGACATGTGGCAATGTCTAGATACATTTTTTGTTATCACAACTGGGGAAGGTGCTACTGGCATCTAGTAGGTAGAGGACAGGGCTGCTGCTAAACATCATACAATGCAAAGGACAGCCCCCCACAACAAAGAATTCCCCACCCCAAATGTCAGTAGTGCTGTAGTTGAGAAACCCTGGTTTAACAAGGTAGTCTGGCAGTAGCTGTCCAGATGGAACAGAGGGAAGAGGATGGAAGCAAAGAGCGGGGGGAAGATGCTCGTTCAAAGAGATAGGATTAAGACCAAGGTCGGAGGTGGCAGGGGATGAACAGGAGACGGAAAACCCTCCAAGTAGTCCAAAAGAAAAAGATGCAATTTGTAATCCCTCTTAAAGGCAGTCTTCTACAAAATGTGGGAAAACTAAGCTTAAAACTTTTTTCTTTTACATCATCTAAGGGCACCTTATTTTATGATAAAAATTGTAAATGATGTACAACTTCAAGAAAATTGCCACCATGAGGGTAGGGCACAGACCTTTAACTATAGCAGTAACATTTTCATTCTTTTTTTAAAGCAACATCTGAAGCATATTTGGCAAAATGTTAACATCTGTTAAATTGGTATGGTGGGTACAGGAATATCTGTTATATTATTTTCTGTGCCTTATGTATACTTGAAATTTTTCATGATTAATGAAAAACAGGGTGGGGGAAGAAAGAAAAAGGTCTTGGAGTGGTTGTGATAACTTTCATTAAAATTTTTATTGGTATTTATTGAAAAATGTCATTTTTCAATTACAGAAGTTATATGTGACTATGTGTAAAAACTGTCCAACGATACAAGAAATATAATAAGAATTAGAAATCCCTTTCTCCTTGTTAACTACACTAAATGTTAATGTGTATACATCCAGATCTTTATCTATGCATTTGTAGAAAGGAAGAGAGGGAGGGAGGGAGGGGTTGAGTAAGAGGGATTTGTGGTATCTAGATATAGATATAGATCCATAGATCTATCCTTTCCATCTATCTTATGTGGAACTACACCACTCATGTAACATGCTTTTCTTATTAACACATCTAAGAGGGCTGCCTTTCCATGTCAATTCATAAAGATCTATCTCTCTCCTTTTTTAACCTCTCCATAATATTCCACAGTATGGATGTACCATAATTTGTTTACTAAGATTGCTGTATATTTAAGTTGATTCCAGTGTTTTGTCATTTTAAAGAACACTGGAACCTATAACTTTGTGTTCCTTTGTAAGAATTTCTGTAGGGGAGATTCCTAGGAATAGAACTTCTGGGTCAAAGTGTATGCATATTTCTAATTTTGATATACAGCAAGGTTACACCCCTAAAGCAGAGTGTGAGCTATCCATTTCCCTGAACTGTCACCGATGCACTCAACCTTTAAAAGTTTTGCTGTATTTATCAAAACTACATCTATGGATCTACTCCTCAGATGTACTCACACATAAGTGAAGTGATGAATGTACAGGGCAGTGTTCATGGAAAAATACAGAAAAAAATCTTTCCACCAGCAGGGAAACATTTAAATAGACTGTGGTATATCTGTATAATGAAATTCTACACACTATAAAAAAAATAATGAGGGAGCTCTCTAGGTATTCATAGGGGAAGCTCTTGAAGGAACAAAGTAAGGTAAAGAGCAGTTTATATGGGGCCTGATCGTTGTGCATAAGGTGGCAGTGGTAAATGTACATATTTTCCTGTAGGTACATTAACTATCTCTGAAAAACTACACGAGATACTGATAACATTGGTCGCGTTGGGGAAAAAGTGAAACTAGAGATCTAGGAGAAACAGATGGAAAGGGAACTTTCCCTGGGCATTTCTACACCCTTTTTCATTTTTATCTTTGAACTCTTTAAATGTATTACCTACTCAAATAATTTATATAATTTGAATTAAAATTTTAAAATTTACCAAATGATAGGTTAAAAGTGCTCTTGGTGCTCCTGGCGGTGCAGTTAGGCTGGTAATATCGAGCTTATTTTTACCCTTATTAACCATCCATCCTGTGAACCTCCTGCTTACATCTCTTTCACGTTTTGCTGTTGACTTTTTTTCCCCAAATTGTTTTCTAGTTTCAAGTATATCAAGGACTTTATTTTTACAGTTTTATTGAGATATATTTTACATACCACAAAATTCACCCACTGTAAGTGTATACTTCAATGATTTTTAGCAAATTTATAAAGTTGTGCTACCATCACCATATAGCCAGGATATTAATCCATTCTTCCAGAGTTCTTTGATGCCTCTTGATTACATAATGCTTTGCAAGCATAAGTAGAGGAAATGTTTTCTCCCAATCTGATGTTTGTCTTTTGGTTTAGACTCTGATATGGACATTCAAAAATTTATCTAGTTAAATTTGAAAACAGGAGGACAGAAGAGACAAAAACAAGAGGCAAACAGTATTCCCTTGCTGGATCTCAAGAAGATTTTTAAAGAGACCACACTATCCAAGCAGACCATATGAAATATTATTTAACTTGGTCATTAATTTCACTTATAAAAAGTAAATATGAACTGTGGGTGTTTGAGACTATGTAGCACTATTAAAGCAATTAATGTAGTAAAATTTAGTACATGAAAAGAGCTACTTTTGCAAAGTTATAAAATATACATACAAGGGTATATGTAAGTTATACAATTTAAGAAGAATAAAATTAAACCCATATTCCTAAACGAGTACCTTGAAGCTACCTGTGAAAAAGAAACTTTTCAATCAGGAGGACAACACCCCGCCCCGCACCCCACCTCCGATGCAGGAACCCCCTGGGAAGTGTTGATTCTTCTGCTCAGGGACAGTTCTGAGCCTCCTGTCAATTGCACCAGCCTCAGGATTTAAAAAATGACCAAAGCTAACATTACTGACCACTCTTTTTAGTATCAAGCTTCATAGCGAGCACTTTGCAAATAGTGTCTCAATTCTCACGGCAGCTGTAAAGTGGTAGCAGTGTTACTGTGAATTTACAGACAATGAACCTAAGACACAGAGTGAAGTACCCTCTCCAAGGTCACAGAGCTGGGAGGGTGCTAGGGCTTGAACCCACTTGTCTGTTAGTTCAACTTGGTAACCTCTGAATTCTATGCCTCCCAAGACTGCAAATGCTATTAAATCGTTCTGGAAATTTTTAAATCTCATATTTCTAAGTAACTTTCTTTACTCAGGTGTACATGTACACCATTTCTCAGCAATCAGCACTGTGTGTGTGTGTGTGTGTGTGTGTGTGTGTGTGTGTGTTTTCTTTCTACTGTCTCCATAATAAATGTTTTCAGGTTGTCTAAATAACTGTCCTGTTCTGTCCTGTTCTGTATTTTAGATCTTCCTATATCCAAATGCTTTTTCAAAGCTATTTTTACATTTGGGGCCTAGCTGGAATTTTTTTAGTATTTTAAAACGATGGGCAAATGATAAAAGTTTCATCTGCTGCCCAACTTTCTCTCCCTGTGGAGTCACAGGAAGATATTTAGACTGCTTTCCTACAGGCAGGTAAATACAGATAAAATCTCTTTGTAGACATACCATTTTGATAATGCTCATTTCCTACCTGAATTTTCATCTTTAAAATTCTAAAGGGAGCTAGAAAACAGTTCCATTCAATAAACAATGTTTGCATAGTTCTCCTTGTTAAGACTCCTCTGGAAATAAGTCTAAGCCTAAATTGAATTTAAAAAGCAACTTCTACTTAAAGAGATCAGTTTCTAAGAGCAGCCAAAATTTCAAGAGTCGTGTGAAAGAGTGCCGAAAACACCATCTTTCCCTGAACCCAGAGTTTGTCTATTTTCTGAGCTATTCATCTGTTCTGAATAATTTCTTCTGATCTGTGTACTTTACTGCTACAGCAGTTAAAGAGGTAATAGAGTTCATTTGAACTGGGCAGTGCGAGCATCAATAGGCAGCTTGTATCAAGTCTAGAGGGTAAAAATGAGTAGATTCAAATTCACTGGTAATTTACCTTAACTCCAGATTCACCTTTTACATAGGGTTGCCAGATAAAATGTATGCCAGCTATTTCAGGGAGTTATGTTGTTTTATTTAAATATTCACAAAGCAATCAATAGCTGAAGCACTCATTGATTTTTTTTTCCACACACACACACTGTATTTTATTTTTACAAGAGATAAATAGACTGACACCAAGCATTGTACATGGATGACCACAACAAAAGCAACAATGTTTGCAATTACCAAACATGAAACACTCATACTATGTCATAATATTGACATTCAGTCCAGTAATCCTCCACTGTAACAGCTCCTTTACTTTGCAGTGAAAATTGATTTGTATATTCTTTGCCTCTGAGTCCTTGTTGGATTTTTTTTTTTTTAATTCAGACAGAAAGTCACAAAAATTATACTCATCCTCATCAGTTCACTCAGTCCCATGTAATTAATTTTTTTTTTCATCTTGATCTTTTGTTAGCACTTTTATGGGTTCATCAGTTTTTCATCAGAGTTCTGAAAATGCTTATTCATTCAGTTCAGCAGTACAGTCAGTTACCAGAAACCTGTACTTGTCAGAGTCTTTTCCATGAATTTCTTAAAGATGAAACCCTTTTATAGGAACATATTTGCAAAAGCATCAGAGTACACACAGAACTGTCTGTAAATGACAAAAGACTTAAAAATGACGACAGTTAAAAATTTGATGAAAGTTCATAATAATGCAGTTGACAAGAAAATTAGTTATTTCTGAGATATACATTTTAAGGTAATAACTAGGATTATGACTTATAACATTATACCAGAACATATAAGATTTTTAGAAATTTCATGTAATGTCTGAAACATTTATATTAACATATTTCCATACAAATAACCCAATGAAAGTTTAGTATTAGTTGTTTTGTTTGTTTGTTTTCTTATACTGCAGGTTCTTATTAGGCATCAGTTTTACACACATCAGTGTATAGATGTCAATTCCAATCGCCCAATTCAGCACAACACCATCCCCACCCCACCGCAGTTTTCCCCCCTTGGTGTCCATATGTCCGTTCTCTACGTCTGTGTCTCAACTTCTGCCCTGCAAACCGGCTCATCTGTACCATTTTTATAGGTTCCACATACATGCATTAATATATGATATTTGTTTTTCTCTTTCTGACTTACTTCACTCTGTATGACAGTCTCTAGATCCATCCACGTCTCAACAAATGACTCAATTTCGTTCCTTTTTATGGCTGAGTAATATTCCATTGTATATATGTACCACATCTTCTTTATCCATTCGTCTGTTGATGGGCATTTAGGTTGCTTCCATGACCTGGCTATTGTAAATAGTGCTGCAATAAACATTCGGGTGCATGTGTCTTTTTGAATTATGGTTTTCTCTGGGTATATGCCCAGTAGTGGGATTGCTGGGTCATATGGTAATTCTATTTTTAGTTTTTTAAGGAACCTCCATATTGTTCTCCATAGTGGCTGTATCAATTTACATTCCCGCCAACAGTGCAAGAGGGTTCCCTTTTCTCCACACCCTCTCCAGCATTTGTTGTTTGTAGATTTTCTGATGATGCCCATTCTAACTGGTGTGAGGTGATACCTCATTGTAGTTTTGATTTGCATTTCTCTAATAATTAGTGATGTTGAGCATCTTTTCATGTGCTTCGTGGCCGTGTGTATGTCTTCTTTGGAGCAATGTCTATTTAGGTCATCTGCCCATTTTTGGATTGGGGTGTTTGTTTCTTTACTATTGAGCTGAATGAGCTGTTTATATATTTTGGAGATTAATCCTTTGTCCGTAGATTCGTTTGCAAATATTTTCTCCCATTCTGAGGGTTGTCTTTTCGTCTTGTTTATGGTTTCCTTTGCTGTGCAAAAGCTTTGAAGTTTCATTAGGTCCCATTTGTTTATTTTTGTTTTTATTTCCATTACTCTAGGAGGTGGATCAAAAAAGATCTTGCTATGATTTATGTCAAAGAGTGTTCTTCCTATGTTTTCCTCTAAGAGTTTTATAGTGTCCAGTCTTACATTTAGGTCTCTAATCCATTTTGAGTTTATTTTTGTGTATGGTGTTAGGGAGTGTTGTAATTTCATTCTTTTACATGTAGCTGTCCAGTTTTCCCAGCACCACTTATTGAAGAGACTGTCTTTTCTCCATTGTATATCTTTGCCTCCTTTGTCATAGATTAGTTGACCATAGGTGCGTGGGTTTATCTCTGGGCTTTCTATCTTGTTCCATTGATCTATGTTTCTGTTTTTGTGCCAGTACCATATTGTCTTGATTACTGTAGCTTTGTAGTATAGACTGAAGTCAGGGAGTCTGATTCCTCCAGCTCCGTTTTTTTCCCTCAAGACTGCTTTGGCTATTCGGGGTCTTTTGTGTCTCCATACAAATTTTAAGATGATTTGTTCTAGTTCCGTAAAAAATGCCATTGGTAATTTGATAGGGATTGCATTGAATCTGTAGATTGCTTTAGGTAGTATAGTCATTTTCACAATGTTGATTCTTCCAATCCAAGAACATGGTATATCTCTCCATCTGTTGGTATCATCTTTAATTTCTTTCATCAGTGTCTTATAGTTTTCTGCATACAGGTCTTTTGTCTCCCTAGGTAGGTTTATTCCTAGGTATTTTATTCTTTTTGTTGCAATGGTAAATGGGAGTGTTTCCATAATTTCTCTTTCAGATTTTTCATCATTAGTGTATAGGAATGCAAGAGATTTCTGTGCATTAATTTTGTATCCTGCAACTTTACCATATTCATTAATTAGCTCTAGCAGTTTTCTGGTGGCAGTTTTAGGATTCTCTATGTATAATATCATGTCATCTGCAAACAGTGACAGTTTTACTTCTTCTTTTCCAATTTGTATTCCTTTTATTTCTTTTTCTCCTCTTATTGCCGTGGCTAGGACTTCCAGAACTATGTTGAATAATAGTGGTGAGAGTGGACATCCTTGTCTCATTCCTGATCTTAGAGGAAATGCTTTCAGTTTTTCACCATTGAGAATGATGTTTGCTGTGGGTTTGTCATATATGGCCTTTATTATGTTGAGGTAGGTTCCCTCTATGCCCACTTTCTGGAGAGTTTTTATCATAAATGGGTGTTGAATTTTGTCAGAAGCTTTTTCTGCATCTATTGAGATGATCATATGGTTTTTCTTCTTCAATTTGTTAATATGGTGTATCACATTGATTGATTTGGATATATTGAAGAATCCTTGCATCCCTGGGATAAATCTCACTTGATCGTGGTGTATGATCCTTTTAATGTGTTGTTGGATTCTGTTTGCTAGTATTTTGTTGAGGATTTTTGCATCTATATTCATCAGTGATATTGGTCTGTAATTTTCTTTCTTTGTAGTGTCTTTGTCTGGTTTTGGTATCAGGGTGATGGTGGCCTCATAGAATGAGTTTGGGAGTGTTCCTTCCTCTGCAATTTTTTGGAAGAGTTTGAGAAGGATAGGTGTTAGCTCTTCTCTAAATGTTTGATAGAATTCACCTGTGAAGCCATCTGGTCCTGGACTTTTGTTTGTTGGAAGATTTTTAATCACAGTTTCAATTTCATTGCTTGTGATTGGTCTGTTCATATTTTCTGTTTCTTCCTGGTTCAGTCTTGGAAGGTTATACCTTTCTAAGAACTTGTCCATTTCTTCCAGGTTGTCCATTTTATTGGCATAAAGTTGCTTGTAGTAGTCTCTTAGGATGTTTTGTATTTCTGCAGTGTCTGTTGTAACTTCTCCTTTTTCATTTCTGTTTTTATTGATTTGAGTCCTCTCCCTCTTTTTCTTGATGAGTCTGGCTAATGGCTTATCAATTTTGTTTATCTTCTCAAAGAACCAGCTTTTAGTTTTATTGATCTTTGCTATTGTTTTCTTTGTTTCTATTTCATTTATTTCTGCTCTGATCTTTATGATTTCTTTCCTTCTGCTAACTTTGGGTTTTGTTTGTTCTTCTTTCTCTAGTTTCTTTAGGTGTAAGGTTAGATTGTTTACTTGAGATTTTTCTTGTTTCTTTAGGTAGGCTTGTATAGCTATAAACTTCCCTCTTAGAACTGCTTTTGCTGCATCCCATAGGTTTTGGGTCGTCGTGTTTTCATTGTCATTTGTCTCTAGGTATTTTTTGATTTCCTCTTTGATTTCTTCAGTGATCTCTTGGTTATTTAGTAACGTATTGTTTAGCCTCCATGTGTTTGTCTTTTTTACGTTTTTTTCCCTGTAATTCATTTCTAATCTCATAGCATTGTGGTCAGAAAAGATGCTTGATATGATTTCAATTTTCTTAAACTTACTGAGGCTTGATTTGTGACCCAAGATGTGATCTATCCTGGAGAATGTTCCGTGCGCACTTGAGAAGAACGTGTAATCTGCTGTTTTTGGATGGAATGTCCTATAAATATCAATTAAATCTATCTGGTCTATTGTGTCATTTAAAGCTTCTGTTTCCTTATTTATTTTCATTTTGGATGATCTGTCCATTGGTGTAAGTGAGGTGTTAAAGTCCCCCACTATTATTGTGTTGCTGTCAATTTCCTCTTTTATGGCTGTTAGCAGTTGCCTTATGTATTGAGGTGCTCCTATGTTGGGTGCATATATATTTATAATTGTTATATCTTCTTCTTGGATTGATCCCTTGATCATTATGTAGTGTCCTTCTTTGTCTCTTGTAATATTCTTTACTTTAAAGTCTATTTTATCTGATATGAGTATAGCTACTCCAGCTTTCTTTTGATTTCCATTTGCATGGAATATCTTTTTCCATCCCCTCACTTTCAGTCTGTATGTGTCCCTAGGTCTAAAGTGGGTCTCTTGTAGACAGCATATATATGGGTCTTGTTTTTGTATCCATTCAGCAAGCTTGTGTCTTTTGGTTGGAGCATTTAATCCATTCACGTTTAAGGTAGTTATTGATATGTATGTTCCTATGACCATTTTCTTAATTGTTTTGGGTTTGTTTTTGTAGGTCCTTTTCTTCTCTTGTGTTTCCCACTTAGAGAAGTTCCTTTAGCATTTGTTGTAGAGCTGGTTTGGTGGTGCTGAATTCTCTTAGCTTTTGCTTGTCTGTAAAGCTTTTGATTTCTCCATCAAATCTAAATGAGATCCTTGCCGGGTAGAGTAATCTTGGTTGTAGGTTCTTCCCTTCCATCACTTTAAGTATATCATGCCACTCCCTTCTGGCTTGTAGAGTTTCTGCTGAGAAATCAGCTGTTAACCTTACGGGAGTTCCCTTGTATGTTATTTGTCGTTTTTCCCTTGCTGCTTTCAATAATTTTTCTTTGTCTTTAATTTTTGCCATTTTGATTACTATGTGTCTCGGCGTGTTTCTCCTTGGGTTTATCCTGTATGGGACTCTCTGCGCTTCCTGGACTTGGGTGGCTATTTCCTTTCCCATGTTAGGGAAGTTTTCGACTATAATCTCTTCAAATATTTTCTCTGGCCCTTTCTCTCTCTCTTCTCCTGCTGGGACCCCTATAATGCGAATGTTGTTGCATTTACTGTTGTCCCAGAGGTCTCTTAGGCTGTCTTCATTTCTTTTTTTTTTTTTTTTTTAATTAATTTATTTATTTATGGCTGTGTTGGGTCTTCGTTTCTGTGCAAGGGCTTTCTCCAGTTGCGGTGAGCGGGGGCCACTCTTCATCGCGGTGCACGGTCCTCTCACTATCGCGGCCTCTCTTGTTGCGGAGCACAGGCTCCAGACGCGCAGGGTCAGTAATTGTGGCTCACGGGCCCAGTTGCTCCGCGGCATGTGGGATCCTCCCAGACCAGGGCTCGAACCCGTGTCCCCTGCATTGGCAGGCAGACTCTCAACCACTGCGCCACCAGGGAAGCCCTGTCTTCATTTCTTTTCATTCTTTTTTCTTTAGTCTGTTCCGCAGCAGTGAATTCTACCATTCTGTCTTCCAGGTCACTTATCCGTTCTTCTGCCTCAGTTATTCTGCTATTGATTCCTTCTAGTGTAGTTTTCATTTCAGTTATTGTATTGGTCATCTCTGTTTGTTTGTTCTTTAATTCTTCTAGGTCTTTGTTAATCATTTCTTGCATCTTCTCAATCTTTGCCTCCATTCGTATTCCGAGGTCCTGGATCATCTTCACTATCATTATTCTGAATTCTTTTTCTGGAAGGTTGCCTATCTCCACTTCATTTAGTTGTTTTTCTGGGGTTTTTTCTTGTTCCTTCATCTGATATATAGCCCTCTGCCTTTTCATCTTGTCTATCTTTCTGTAACTGTGGGTTTTGGTCCACAGGCTGCAGGATTGTAGTTTTTCTTGCTTCTGCTGTCTGTCCTCTGGTGGTTGAGGCTATCTAAGAGGCTTGATGGGAGGCTCTGGTGGTGGGTAGAGCTGACTGTTGCTGTGGTGGTCAGAGCTCCGTAACACTTTAATCCACTTGACTGTTGATGGGTGGGGCTGGGTTCCCTCCCTATTGGTTGTTTTGCCTGAGGCAACCCAACACTGGAGCCTGCCTGGGCTCTTTGATGGGGTTAATGGCAGACTCTGGGAGGGCTCATGCCAAGGAGCACTTCCCAGAGCCTCCACTGCCAGTGTCCTTGTCCCCACGGTGAAACAGAGCCACCCCCCGCCTCTGCAGAAGACCCCCCAACACCAGCAGGTAGGTCTGGTTCAGTCTCCCCCAGGGTCACTGCTCCTTCCCCTGGGTCCCGATGTGCACACTACTTTGTGTGTGCCCTCCAAGAGTGGGGTCTCTGTTTCCCCCAGTCCTGTCGAAGTCCTGCAATCAGTTCCCACTAGGCTTCAAAGTCTGATTCTCTAGGAATTCCTCCTCCCGTTGCCAGACCCCCAGGTTGGGAAGCCTGACGTAGGGCTCAGAAGCTTCACTCCAGTGGGTGGACTTCTGTGGTATAAGTGTTCGCCAGTCTGTGAGTCACCCACCCAGCAGTTATGGGATTTGATTTTACTCTGATTGCGCCCCTCCTACCGTCTCACTGTGGCTTCTTCTCTGTCCTTGGACATGGGGTATCCTCCTTGGTGAGTTCCAGTGTCTTCCTGTCGATGATTGTCCAGCAGCCAGTTGTGATTCTGGTGCTCTCGCAAGAGGGAGTGAGAACACGTCCTTCTACTCCGCCATCTTGGTTAATCTCCCATTGATCTTTTAGAGTAGAAACTTTCCCCAAAGCATGCATAAACATGTTAACACTCTAGTTTAAAGAATAATTTTCAAAGAAATCCATCAATTTACACTCTGAGGCAAAAATGGCTATTATTTGAGTTGTTCTCTGTGTCAGGGCCTTTTTGTATATACGTGTTATCAAACCCAGAGCAGGTGTTATTATCCTTAGCTTAGAGATGAGGACATAGTCCCAGGGAGAGAGGCTGTGGTGCCCAAAGTCACACAGCTGATGAATAGCCGCTGAACCATGGTTATTTGGCACCAATTCCTGGGCTGTTTTTGCACTCACCAGGTTTATTAACCTTTTTTCCAGGTTCAGCAGACTCCTCAGACTTCACAACTTTGTGTTCATTTAGGTCTTCATCTTTCTATTAAGGAACCAGACTCCCTCAATAATTTCATTTCAGGCCGTTTGCCATTAAGGTAACAAACGATGCTCCTTCAGGATGGAACTATGCTGATGTATTTACTAATCACTCCCCTGGCTTGCAGACCTTGGCTGCGTTCAGTCTCTAGTCACAGAAGAAGTACTTCTGATCTTGCATTATAGTTTATAGGACAAGGAGGATAATTATGTAGTATATGTGCTATCCCCTGCCTCTATCAGCCAAGGAAGACATTGATAATCTATTACGTGTGGTAGTTTCTCTACAGGATTCAGGGTTGGCCTCAGAATCCTCTCCATCTGCCACTCCAGGCAAACCAGTCAATTAAAATTGGCAAGTGAGATGAAATTCATTTGCCATCACCAATATAAGAAAACCTTCGTTAAGTTTATTACATGCAGAAACTTTTGTTACTTACTAAAATGTTTGAAATACCAAAAAATTATCCCAAAATAGTAACTTCCAAGTATACACATCTGGAATTCAAACTGTCTTATCTAAGTCAAAATATAACTCATAATAAAGAAGAATTTGTGATTAAGTCAGAGCACTGGCCAAATAAGCATTGATTTTGACTTTAAATATAATCATAGAAGCACCTGGTGCTACTTGTCTTCTTTTATTGGGCCTTAGGTCTCTGGTATATCAAATGCAATTCTGAATCAACCAATCAAAGGAGCTGTAAAAATAATCTGATTAGAAGTCTAGAGGGATTAAAATTTCTCTTCTCTTTCTCTAAGAATCTTTTTTGTGTTTATTCATTCATGTAACAAATATTTACCGAGTGTCAACTCTGCCCGCTGGTGCTCAGTGCTGGGGATGCCAACAAGACCATGTTAGAGGGGATCTCTGTCCTCCCAGAGTTGTGCTCCCAGGGCAGCAGCCCTACCTGTGGGCGGTTCAGTAAGGGACCAAGGGAGAAGGAGGCTTACAAATCTCTAGTCTTGCTTGTTATAGATACTGCTCCAAATAGCTCCAAAAGCTTCCTGATGCTTCTTTTTGAACCCCATGGAGCATTTAACAGCCAATTTAATATATCTCCAGAAAAAACAAAACACAACCCTAAACACAGATATGGTCTGTCAAATACTGGGAAAATCTGCTTTGTTTCATGGAGGGCACAATGTCATTCCTTGAAAGAATTATGCACCACAAATTGAGGGCAACAGACCCATATCCAAATGTTTGGAGAATCCTTCTCTAATTTCTCCATTTTATTTTAAAGAGAAAGAAATGAAATTAGGGAAAATGAGCAAGTATGTTAAATGTAGGATGAAGTTAGAGAAATAAATACTGTATGTTAATTCCCTAATGTGAAATGTGAATTCTTCTTTTGGACTCTCTGGTGAATTTTGGCATAGTTTTATGCCTTGGATATTTGAAATATTTGAATCCTCAAACTATAAGTTTTCTTCTAAATTAACATAACACTAGAATGTGGTCCCCATTAGAGTGCAAACTCCACGAGGGCAGGGATTGTCCCCATCCCCATCCCCAGCACCCAGCACAGAGTAGACACTTGATGACTAATTAAGGAATGAATAAGTGAATAAGCAGAAAACTGATCTTGAGACTAGGGAATTATAATGAATAGATTCTAGTTTCTGTATTTATCATGTCCATTTTACCTTTGTATCTGATTTAAAATTGCATTGCTCCAGTGCTATCTCTAATACATTGTGTGCATAACCATTTCTCTGGAAATTCCTGAGCCTAGGAAGTTTTCTTTCCAACATACTCTAGTGCTTCAATCTGGTGGGAAAAAAAACTTACCTGCAGCTCTGAAGGGTGCTATTACCCTGAAAATAAATTGCAACATAGAAGTTTTACATTTCAGACCTACAGTAAATAAAGGACTGAGTTTACAAAATGTAGTCTAATCTAGAAGAACATGATGGAACAGCATATTTTGATCAAACCCTGGGCTCCAGCCCTAAAGGAAGATGGATTCTGGCTACCCCTCTCCCAACACACTGATTCTTAGAGCAAAAGCTGCTGAGGAGGGAATTGTACCTAACTTCCAGGCTTGCTCATCCCTTTGCACTCATAGCCACCTGGGAAGAAAGGGACCATGTGGATATCTGGTGTCTTGCCTGGTGAGCATTCTTGCTCTGTTAGGTAACAGCACCCTGACTTTCCTTTGAATTTGCAGAACCCATTGCAAGCAGTCTTGGTAGAGTGTCAATTACAGCCCCACCTAGCCCAGACACAGTTGTGACTCAAACATGACCAATTAGATGATCTATTTAGAATCTGAATCATGAACTGAAAAACACAGGGACAGAAAAAAGTTGAAGTGTAATCATTCCAATGGCACCCCCTCACATTCACTTGTTCCTGATCCTGAGATTCCAGGACCTGTCTAGATATCTGTTTTTCAAACTGTCTACCTTTCCATTAAATCCTGGTTTGTTTTTGTTTTGTATTTTGCTTAGATTAGCCAGAATTGCTTGTTTTGTTGCTTGCAACCAGAAAATCCTGCTCAGGCTGGAACTAAGGCCCCTACTCCTTTGAGTTCAGAGTTTTTGAAACTTACCTGGTAGCCTAGGGTTAAAATAGGGCATGGTTAGACCTACTGTGGGCCCAATGGCATGATAAGAAATAGATCAGCTACATATGTAACTGATATAGAGGAATTTCCATACATGGTAAGGGTGGACATTTCAGAGCTGAAATGGCCCCACTCTGAGCCAAGTGATAAAAGATAGTAAACTCAAAGATTAGGGTTCTTCCCAATGCAGACTTCTCACTCCATGCAAAATGCTAAGATCTCCACTTTTAAGGGGGAATCTCTATGAGATGAAGGAGGCATTGGGAAGCTATGTCCACTCACTGGGTCCTACATGTGTGTTCTTTGCACTGAGTACTTGCTGGCTCAGTGGTACCACAAAGACAGGACAATTTTAAAACCAGATCTGATCATCCTTCTCTCCAGGCTCCAAGTTCAGTCCACTTTTTATGGCCTGGCCCAGCTCAGGGATGGTCCTGATCAAGGCAACAGGGATGAGAATATGGGACAACGAGGTCCTAAGGAGGAAATATAATGAAGATGGGAAGAGACATGTGTGCTGACCTCTGCACCAGGAATTAGGTGGAAGGAAGTCTTCAGTGTAGGTCCAAAATGCAAAAACCAGAACCTGCCCCATGCATTCATCTTTCCTTGTGGTGGATTAGCAGTACGAGAGGATCTAGGAAGCTATAACCCTGGGACCCAACAATCCAGCAAAGAGCACTGCTCCCTAAATGTAACTCAGAGGGAAAGCATGACCTCCCTTTAGGAGCCTTTGAGGCCTAGGTTGGGGTCTGCAGGAGCAGCAGCTGCAACAACAACAAAAGCCAACAGTGCCAGGAGCTCAGCTCAAGCCGTATCTCTTCCAACTGCAGATAGATATACCAAATTTTGGTTTGGTGGCAGAAGCATGAGTAAGAGTGTCATAAAGAGCAAGTGCCTGTGGCCATTTGGGTGTATCTTTTCAACTGCACAGCTTTCATTAGAAGATGATGCCAGGCCTCTGGCTCTGAAAGGAGCAGCAACTTCTGGAGCAAACAGCCTCCTGGGCAGTGGCTTGGGAGTCCTCAAGCCTCCAAGGGGCACACCTGAATTCCACACATGAATGTGAGAGCCCTCAGAACCAACCTTGGGGAGCTTGGAGCTACTAGGAGAAAAAATCTGAGACGGAAGAAAAGGAATAATAAGAGATGTGAAAGGAAGATGATCAGTTTGTTTGATGACCTCTGAGGAAGATCTTTTGAGATCCCTCAAGCCCTGATTTGCTGGTGGCTGTTCATTTTTTTTAACATGTAAAACCAGTCATGTCTCTGCTTGCCCTGCTTATGTCACATGCAATAAAAATCCAAGGGACTATCAGTTGCTATGTGGTCTAGACCCAGTGCATGATGAAAACTAAAATATGGTTTTCTTTATGTTATCATATAACCAACAGTTAAGCAATAAAAATTTGCCAGACTTCAAATGCAGTTGTGGTTTAGAAAGAGGCTGAGTGTATAAGTGAATCTGAGGGTGTCAGGTTTAAGATTGGTCTGAGAAGAAAGGAGTGGGGATGAAGTCACCCAGTGCCTGTTGGAAGCATTTGTGCATCATTCAACCATTCCAGACTTCATCCCAGGAACTGGCTCAGATGAGGCGAGTCCTACCCACAGATCAAACCAGTGAGGGCTGGCTGCCTTGAGAGCGCTGTGGGAAGACCAGCACACATGGTAAATAGCCTACACAATTGCCAGTACTATTCCCTGGTTTTTGAACGATCAAAATGTGAGTAAAAAAAGAAATTAAAAGCAAAGGTCAGGTTTTCCAACTAAAAAAGATAGCATAGCAGATTTTTTTTAAATGCTTAATTGAGAAATAAGAAAAAATAAGAGTTTTAAACCTGGTTTAGTTACTAACAAAATGTGAGTCACTTCCCTTCTCTGCACTCAGTTTCCACACCTGTAAAGTAGGGGGTTTGAACTCACTGGTAAGCAAAATGCCTTCTGCTTCTCTAGTGGAGTAGAGGGTTTGTGGCATGTGATTCCACTGTTGAGGTTCTTATTACACTTTATAGTCAATAACATGATTGTTTAATCGGCTGTCCTCCCACAAGACTGTCAGTTTTTCCAGAGCAGGCACCAAGCCTCTCTTGTCCACCACTGGGACCCTAGCAGCCTGTAGTGCTTGATAAATATCTGTTGGAGGAATGAATACCAAATGCCAGCTCCAAATGCCTCTAAGAGGCAGCTCTTAGAGCTTACAAAAAGGTGACTAGAGCCCTTACTCAACTTAGGAAAAGGTGAGTTGGTATAAATCTTTAAAAAGTGGGCCAAAATCACTCCTTTCATTTTGCTTCTTTAAGTTTTTATAAAAGCCCAATCATGTATTTAAGTGGCAACATCCAAAAATATTTCCCACACCTCTGATATGGATACCACTACCATCCTGTCTGATGACTTCCATAAAACCCAAAATTGGAAACTGCATCCCAAGTTAGCTATCCCACCTTCATCCAATTCTCCCCTCCCTACCCCCAAGACTTAATATTCTTAAGATGTCAATAATGCAAAGCAATCTACAATTGCAAAGTAATCCCTATCAAAATTCCAATAGCCATTTTTATAGAAATTGGAAGGACTATCCTCAAATTCATATGGAATTGCAGGGGGCTCTGAGTAGGCAAAACAAACTTGAAATAGAAGAAAAAAGTTGAAAGACATTTCCCAATTTCAAAATTTACTACAAATCTACAGTACATTGTGATAGTACCATAAAGACAGACATATAGACCAACAGGATAGAAATTATCCAGAAGTAAAGTTGATTTTTTACAAGTGCCAATTCCATTTAATGGGCAAAGAAAAGTCTCTTTCACAAAAGGTGCCAGGACAATTACCTTTTTACATGCAAAAGAATACAGCTGGACCTCTAACTCACTCCATATACAAAAATTAACCTAAAATGGATCAAGTTCCTAAATATAAGGGATAAACACAAAAAATTCTTGGAAGAAAACATAAGAGTAAGTAACCATGACCATGAATTTAGTGATGGATTCTTAGATATGACACCAAAAGCACAGGGAAAAAAAAAATGGATCATTTGATCTTCATCAAAATTTAAAGCTTCTGTGCATCAAAGAACATTACATATTTAAAAAGTGAGAAGACAACCTATAGAATAGGATAAAATATTTGAAAATCATATGTCTAATAAAGGTTTAATATCAAGAATATATAAAGAACTCTTACAAGCTCAAAAACAAATAGACAAGCAACCCAATTTTAAAATGGGCAAAGGATTTGAACAGACATTTCTCCAAAGAAGGCATACAAATGACCAATAAGCATATGAAAAGATACTCAATATCAGTAGTCATTAGAGAAATGCAAATCTAAACCATAATTTGCATTTGGTTGGCTATAATTTTTTTTAAATGGAAAGTAACAAGGTTTGGTTGTGGAGGATATGGAGAAATTGGAACATTCATGCATTGCTGGTGGAAATGTAAAATGGTGCAGCCATTGTGTAAAACAGTTTAGTGGTTCCTCAAAAAGTTAAACATAGAATGCCATTTGACCAAGCAATTTCACTCCTAGGTAAGAATTGAAAAGAGCCATTCAAGCAAGTGCATGTACACATGTTTTTTGTATGTTGTTATTTATTTTTGGCTGTGTTGGGTCTTCATTGCTGTGCACAGGCCCTCTCCAGTTGTGGCGAGCGGGGGCTACTCTTTGTTGAGGTGCACAGGTTTCTCATTGCAGTGTCTCTCTTGTTGCGGAGCATGGGCTCTAGGCGCACGGGCTTCAGTAGTTGTGTCACATGGGCTCAGTAGTTGTGGCTCACAGGCTCAGTAGTTGTGGCTCACGGGCTCCAGAGCGCAGGCTCAGTAGTTGTGGTGCACAGGCTTAGTCGCTCTGCGGCAGGTGGGATCTTCCCAGACCAGGGCTCAAACCCGTGTCCCCTGCATTGGCAGGTGGACTCCCAACCACCGTGCCACCAGGGAAGCCCTGTACACATGTTTTTAGCAGCACTATTTACAATAGCCAAATGGTGAAAACAGTCCAAATGCCTATCAACAAATGAATGGATAAACCAAATTTGGTATATACAATGGAATATTATTCAGCCATAAAAAGGAATGAAGTGCTGACACATGCTGCAACATGGATGAACCTTGAAAACATTATGCTAAGTGAAAGAAGCCAGACACAAAAAGACAAATACTGTATGATTCCTTTTATATGAAATATCCAGTATAGATAAATCCATAGAGACAGAACACAGACTGGTTGTTGTCAGGGACTGGGGAAAGATGGTGCTGGGGAGAAATTCCTTAATGGTTAAAGAGTTTTACTATGGAATGATAGAAATGGCTTGTAAGTAGATAGAGATGGTGGTTGCACAACACTGTGAGTGTAATTAATGCCACTGAATTGTTCACTTAATCTGGTTAATTTTATGTTACGTGAATTTCACCTCAATAAATTATTTTTTAAAATAGATAGTACCTAAATATATTTTTCCTGTGAATGTGCTATTTCAAAAAAATACTTTATTAAACATTTATTTGAATACAAAAATTAATTCCAAATTAAATAATTCCTTCAGGAGAAACGCCCAGAAAAAGAATATAGAGCTGTTTATAACTCATTGTTAACTTGAGATGCTGCTGAATCCTTGCCATGCTTTTGCACAATGTGGTTCCGTCAAGTGTTTGGTAATGAGCAGTTATTTGGAGCCATTTTTCCAAAACAGAGGATGCTATTCATAAAATGATTCTTGGAGTATTTATAGTTAAATGCTAATCTTTGTTTTTTAGCTTATGGGGAGAATCCTTTTGAAAGTCCCAGTTTGTGACTTGAGTAACTGAAGGAGCCTAAGGATGCTTCCCATTGATGACTGATCCTTCCTCCTCCTCAGAGCCAAGGTTTTTAGGCCAATGTAATAGTTTGCTAGGGCTGCCATAACAGAATGCCACAAGCTGCGTGACCTAAACAACAGAAATTAATTTTTTCACAGTTCTGGAGGCTGGAAGTCCAAACTCAAGGTGTCAGCGTTTGGTTTCCCCGGAGGCCTCTCTCCTTGGCTTGCAGATGGTGCCTTCTTGCTGTGCCCTCGTATGGTCTCTTCTCTGTGCACGCACATCCCTAATGTTTCTGTGTGTCCAAATTTCCTCTTCTCATAAGGACATCAGTCACACTGGATCAGGACCCACCCTAACAGCCTCATTTTAACTTATTCACCTCACTAAAGGCTCTTTCTCCAAATATAGTCATATTCAGAGGTATTAGGGGTTAGGGCTTCATCATATGAATGTGGGAGGAACACAATTCAGCCTGTAACAGGCAGTATCAAAACTATACTATACAACAGATTATAAAAGTTTCAAATAATAGTGCAACATTAAAGTAGACTCAACCTCACCACTGGCAAAGATAGGCAGTTTCATGATGTTATTCCCATTTTGCTCCTGTAGCCAAGAGGAAAAAAAATTAAATAGCATAAAGATGCTTTTGCTTTCCAAAGGTCTAATATTTTCCTTTTTCTAGTAACGCCTAGTTATCAATGGAGTAATCTTAATCAGGTTCTCAGTAATTTTAATGCCCTTTTTAAGTACATAGTGCCTTGTAGACTTAACTAGGTGAAAATTAGGTGACCTACAGACTTACTCCTATTGGGAATTACATGACTATTCAGAGCGTGATTCACCGTTTGTAAAACAGGTATGATACCTATCTGGTCTATATCACTAGACAGTATTGGGAAGACATAGAAATAATACATAACAATAGTAGTTCTAATCTATGAAATGCAACATTAATACAAGGTGAAACAATTACTAATGCCATCCAGTTCAACAAATGAAGAGTGATGCAATTACATAAGAAAATTGTGACAGAAAACTTCTCAATTAATTTTTATGTGGCCTTTACTTTTACATCTTAGTTTTATTTCAAGAATTACTGAATGAATTTAGAAAGAGTAGCAAAATGTATATGTATATGCCATTAAGCAAGCTGCTCTTTCCATTAACTAAGAAAAGAATCTGGAGCTGTGGTTTTAGGAAGGGAAGAAACTCAGTCAGATTCTAATTTTGTTTCCTTTTTATGTATGCTTTTTTTGGGGAATAAATTTGTTTGAACTCAATCAGCACTCTTTTTGTGAAGGAAATGTGTGAAATGAAGGGGATTTGAGAATTGGGCCAGTGTCTATGGCAACACAACATTCTAAGTAAAGACAGGACGCATCAATCTGTACTATCTGATGGCAAAAGAGAAGAACTAAATGTATATCTGGAGAAAGGTGCCAATCAGCTTCAATTTGTCTTCTGTGAATTAGGATTCTCTATCGTTCAATGGAAATTCAAAGCTTTTCATTTTTGTCTTTCCTGTCTACATAAATGCTCACCAAGGAAGCATTAGGCTTAGAGAAGATTCTCGCAATTCATAATTGCTTTCTCTTTTCTCTCCTGTTGATTACGTGTTGTGAGTACTGTAGTAAGGCTGAGTTGTTAACACTAATTATTTCAATCCTGATTTATTATTCCGCTTTGCAAATGTCGGTCCCCACGTGTCTCTGTTTCCACACCTAACTTTGAATATTATAGGTAAGATAAAGATACATATATTAAAGCTAAATAATTAACTAATAAATAATTAATAATTATTTAATTAAAGTTAAATAATTCCAATCTTACACAAACTCTTCCAGAGAATAAAAAAATGAAGAATGAGTCCCATGTCTTGTATAAACTTAATATAACCATGGTATCAAAGTAAAATAAGGAATATATAAGAACAGGAAGTCCCAGGCCAATTACACTCATGTACACCAAAACAAGAATCCTGAACAAAATACTGTTTATTTTTTATCAAAATAAACTAAATTATACACTATCATCATGACCAAGTTGGGTTTATCCAAGAATGTAAGATTGGTCTAACATTAGAAAAATGTGTTGGTGTATTTAATGACATTTATAGATTAAAGGAGAAAAAAAATCATATAATCAACTCAATAGGTTCAGAAAAAGTATTTGATAAAATGTAACACACACAGCAGAAATTCTCATCAACCTCAGAATGAAAGTGAGCTCCCTTAATCTGCAAAAGGATAATTACAAAATACCCTTCATAATGGCAAAATCTTAAACATTCTTGTTACAAACAACAGCAAGACAAGTCTACCCACAATCACCACTCCTATTTAGCATTATACCAGAGCGCCTAACCAGAAGAGTAAGAGATGAAAAAGAAACAAGTTATTGAGATTGAATAGGGAAAAAACAAACTGTGTTTATTTGAAAATGATATACGGGGGGAAGTGGGGGGAGAGATAGATTGGGAGTTTGGGATTGACATGTACACACTGTTATATTTAAAATAGATATCCAACAAGGACCTACTATATAGCACAGGGAACTCTGCTCAATATTCTATAATAACCTAAATGGGAAAAGAATTTGAAAAAGAATAGCTACATGAATATATTAAATATATAACTGAATCACTTTGCTGAAACTAACGTAACATTGTTAATCAACTATATTCCAATATAAAATAAAAATTAAAAAAAGAAAGAAAACGATATAATTGTTTACATAGAAAAGCCGAAGGGATCTACAAATTACTAAAATTAATAAAGTTACAAGATACAACTTATAAGATTAATAAACAGATATGAGTAAGAAACATTCACCATTGTTTTTAAAAAGATACTATTTACAGAAGCAAAAGCAACTATAAAGATAGATTATTTATTAAAATAAATCTGAGAAAAAATGTCTAAGACTTCTATTTTAAAAATTGCAAAAATTTTTGAAAGGCATTTAGAAATAACTCAAATGAAGGTATATGCCCTGTTCAAGGATAGGATGCCTCTGTATCATAAAGATTTCAGTTCTTTCTAAACTGACCTATAGACTCAGTGCAATTCTAATCAAGGAACTTGACAAGCTAATATTAAGTATATACAAAAGAGGAAAGACCTTACAAGATGAAAATCAAATTGGAAAGGCTTGTCATACTGGAAATCAAGACTTAACGCTTTAGTCATTAAGACAATGAAGTATTAGCACAGGATAAGCAAATATACTGATGGTAAAAAAAAAAAAAAAAGGCCCCCAAACATACAGAACCTTGGTATGTGAGTAAAGTGGCATTGTAGAGCAGTCGAAGGATCTCAAACTCACACCACACACACACAAAAAATCAATTACAGGTGGATTAAAGACTTGAATGTGAAAGACACAACTTGCGGGGCAAGGAGAAATGAACAGGTGGAGTAGAGAGGATTTTTAGGGCAGTGAAAATACTCTGTATGATATTATAATAATGGTTACATGTTACATTTGACTAAACCCATAGAATGTATAATACCAAGAGTGAACCCTGATGTAAACTATGGGCTTTGGGTGATTATGGTGTGTCAATGTAGGTTCATCAACTGTAACAAATGTACCATTTCAGTGGAGGTTAATAATAGTGAGGGAGGCTATGCATGTGTGGGGAGAGAGCATATCTGGGAAATCTCTATTCCTTCCTTTCAATTTTGCTGTAAACCTAAAACTGCTCTTAAAAAGTCTTTAAATTTAAAAAAATACAACTTGGGAACTTTCTTGGGTAGGGAAATTTTTCTTAAATTAAGACACAATGTATACAAATACTAAAGAACAATATTTACTTATTTTAGTACATTCAGATTGAGAATTTCTATTAAAAAACACCATAAAGAAAGTGAAAAGATAGGTCACAAACTGAGAGCAGATATGTGCAATGCATGTAAGCCACAAAGAATTAGTATTCAGAACATATATAAAAATATGTCTAAGAAAAAGACATCCCCATATAAAAACAAGCAAATAAGAGAATACACAATCTAGTATAGAAAGGAACACAATATAAGTGACTTTTCACAGAAGAGGATATATAAATAATTAATAAATATATTAAAAATGAAAATCCTCATGGGTAATCAGGAAAATGCCAATTAAAACTAATGAGATACCATTACATATCTTCCAGATTGGCAAAAGTTAACACATCTGAAATACCAAATGTTGGTAAGGATTTGGAACAACAGGAATGCCTGGGCAAATGCTAGTAGACGTATAATTGGAAACAATTTTTTTTTTTTTTTTTAAATGTCTGAAACATTTATATTAACATATTTCCATACAAATAACCCAATGAAAGTTTAGTATTAGTTGTTTTGTTTGTTTTTTTATACTGCAGGTTCTTATTAGGCATCAATTTTATACATATCAGTGTATACATGTCAATCCCAATCGCCCAATTCAGCACACCACCATCCCCACCTCACCGCAGTTTTCCCCCCTTGGTGTCCATATGTCCATTCTCTACATCTGTGTCTCAACTTCTGCCCTGCAAACTGGCTCATCTGTACCATTTTTCTAGGTTCCACATACATGCATTAATATATGATATTTGTTTTTCTCTTTCTGACTTACTTCACTCTGTATGACAGTCTCTAGATCCATCCACGTCTCAACAAATGACTCAATTTCGTTCCTTTTTATGGCTGAGTAATATTCCATTGTATATATGTACCACCTCTTCTTTATCCATTCGTCTGTTGATGGGCATTTAGGTTGCTTCCATGACCTGGCTATTGTAAATAGTGCTGCAATGAACATTCGGGTGCATGTGTCTTTTTGAATTACGGTTTTCTCTGGGTATATGCCCAGTAGTGGGATTGCTGGGTCATATGGTAATTCTATTTTTAGTTTTTTAAGGAACCTCCATATTGTTCTCCATAGTGGCTGTATCAATTTACATTCCCACCAACAGTGCAAGAGGGTTCCCTTTTCTCCACACCCTCTCCAGCATTTGTTGTTTGTAGATTTTCTGATGATGCCCATTCTAACAGGAGTGAGGTGATACCTCATTGTAGTTTTGATTTGCATTTCTCTAATAATTAGTGATGTTGAGCAGCTTTTCATGTGCTTCGTGGCCGTCTGTATGTCTTCTCTGGAGAAATGTCTATTTAGGTCTTCTGCCCATTTTTGGATTGGGGTGTTTGTTTCTTTGATATTGAGCTGAATGAGCTGTTTATATATTTTGGAGATTAATCCTTTGTCTGTTGATTCATTTGCAAATATTTTCTCCCATTCTGAGGGTTGTCTTTTCGTCTTGTTTATGGTTTCCTTTGCTGTGCAAAAGCTTTGAAGTTTCATTAGGTCCCACTTGTTTATTTTTGTTTTTATTTCCATTACTCTAGGAGGTGGATCAAAAAAGATCTTGCTGTGATTTATGTCAAAGAGTGTTCTTCCTATGTTTTCCTCTAAGAGTTTTATAGTGTCCAGTCTTATATTTAGGTCTCTAATCCATTTTGAGTTTATTTTTGTGTATGGTGTTAGGGAGTATTCTAATTTCATTCTTTTACATGTAGCTGTCCAGTTTTCCCAGCACCACTTATTGAAGAGACTGTCTTTTCTCCATTGTATATCTTTGCCTCCTTTGTCATAGATTAGTTGACCATAGGTGCGTGGGTTAATCTCTGGGCTTTCTATCTTGTTCCATTGATCTATGTTTCTGTTTTTGTGCCAGTACCATATTGTCTTGATTACTGTAGCTTTGTAGTATAGTCTGAAGTCAGGGAGTCTGATTCCTCCAGCTCCATTTTTTTGCCTCAAGACTGCTTTGCCTATTCGGGGTCTTTTGTGTCTCCATACAAATTTTAAGATGATTTGTTCTAGTTCCGTAAAAAATGCCATTGGTAATTTGATAGGGATTGCATTGAATCTGTAGATTGCTTTGGGTAGTATACTCATTTTCACAATGTTGATTCTTCCAATCCAAGAACATGGTATATCTCTCCATCTGTTGGTATCATCTTTAATTTCTTTCATCAGTGTCTTATAGTTTTCTGCATACAGGTCTTTTATCTCCCTAGGTAGGTTTATTCCTAGGTATTTTATTCTTTTTGTTGCAATGGTAAATGGGAGTGTTTCCATAATTTCTCTTTCAGATTTTTCATCATTAGTGTATAGGAATGCAAGAGATTTCTGTGCATTAATTTTGTATCCTGCAACTTTACCATATTCATTAATTAGCTCTAGCAGTTTTCTGGTGGCAGTTTTAGGATTCTCTATGTATAGTATCATGTCATCCGCAAACAGTGACAGTTTTACTTCCTCTTTTCCAATTTGTATTCCTTTTATTTCTTTTTCTTCTCTGATTGCCGTGGCTAGGACTTCCAGAACTATGTTGAATAATAGTGGTGAGAGTGGACATCCTTGTCTCGTTCCTGATCTTAGAGGAAATGCTTTCAGTTTTTCACCATTGAGAATGATGTTTGCTGTGGGTTTGTCATATATGGCCTTTATTATGTTGAGGTAGGTTCCCTCTATGCCCACTTTCTGGAGAGTTTTTATCATAAATGGGTGTTGAATTTTGTCAGAAGCTTTTTCTGCATCTATTGAGATGATCATATGGTTTTTATTCTTCAGTTTGTTAATATGGTGTATCACATTGATTGATTTGCGTATATTGAAGAATCCTTGCATCCCTGGGATAAATCCCACTTGATCGTGGTGTATGATCCTTTTAATGTGTTGTTGGATTCTGTTTGCTAGTATTTTGTTGAGGATTTTTGCATCTATATTCATCAGTGATATTGGTCTGTAATTTTCTTTTTTTGTAGTGTCTTTGTCTGGTTTTGGTATCAGGGTGATGGTGGCCTCATAGAATGAGTTTGGGAGTGTTCCTTCCTCTGCAATTTTTTGGAAGAGTTTGAGAAGGATGGGTGTTAGCTCTTCTCTAAATGTTTGATAGAATTCACCTGTGAAGCCATCTGGTCCTGGACTTTTGTTTGTTGGAAGATTTTTAATCACAGTTTCAATTTCATTATTTGTGATTGGTCTGTTCATATTTTCTGTTTCTTCCTGATTCAGTCTTGGAAGGTTATACCTTTCTAAGAATTTGTCCATTTCTTCCAGGTTGTCCATTTTATTGGCATAAAGTTGATTATAGTAGTCTCTTAGGATGTTTTGTATTTCTGCAGTGTCTGTTGTAACTTCTCCTTTTTCATTTCTGATTTTATTGATTTGAGTCCTCTCCCTCTTTTTCTTGATGAGTCTGGCTAATGGCTTATCAATTTTGTTTATCTTCTCAAAGAACCAACTTTTAGTTTTATTGATCTTTGCTATTGTTTTCTTTGTTTCTATCTCATTTATTTCTGCTCTGATCTTTATGATTTCTTTCCTTCTGCTAACTTTGGGTTTTGTTTGTTGTTCTTTCTCTAGTTTCTTTAGGTGTAAGGTTAAATTGTTTACTTGAGATTTTTCTTGTTTCTTTAGGTAGACTTGTATAGCTATAAACTTCCCTCTTAGAACCGCTTTTGCTGCATCCCATAGGTTTTGGGTCGTCGTGTTTTCATTGTCATTTGTCTCTAGGTATTTTTTGATTGCCTCTTTGATTTCTTCAGTGATCTCTTGGTTATTTAGTAACGTATTGTTTAGCCTCCATGTGTTTGTCTTTTTTACGTTGTTTTCCCTGTAATTCATTTCTAATCTCATAGCGTTGTGGTCAGAAAAGATGCTTGGTATGATTTCAATTTTCTTAAATTTACTGAGGCTTGATTTGTGACCCAAGATGTGATCTATCCTGGAGAATGTTCCATGCGCACTTGAGAAGAAAGTGTAATCTGCTGTTTTTGGATGGAATGTCCTATATATATCAATTAAATCTAACTGGTCTATTGTGTCATTTAAAGCTTCTGTTTCCTTATTTATTTTCATTTTGGATGATCTGTCCATTGGTGTAAGTGAAGTGTTAAAGTCCCCCACTATTATTGTGTTACTGTCGATTTCCTCTTTTATAGCTGTTAGCAGTTGCCTTATGTATTGAGGTGCTCCAATGTTGGGTGCATATATATTTATAATTGTTATATCTTCTTCTTGGATTGATCCCTGGATCATTATGTAGTGTCCTTCCTTGTCTCTTGTAACATTCTTTATTTTAAAGTCTATTTTATCTGATATGAGTATAGCTACTCCAGCTTTCTTTTGATTTCCATTTGCATGGAATATCTTTTTCCATCCCCTAACTTTCAGTCTGTATGTGTCCCTAGGTCTAAAGTGGGTCTCTTGTAGACAGCATATATATGGGTCCTGTTTTTGTATCCATTCAGCCAGTCTATGTCTTTTGGTTGGGGCGTTTAATCCATTCACGTTTAAGGTAATTATCGATATGTATGTTCCTATGACCATTTTCTTAATTGTTTTGGGTTTGTTTTTGTAGGTCCTTTTCTTCTCTTGTGTTTCCCACTTAGAGAAGTTCCTTTAGCATTTGTTGTAGAGCTGGTTTGGTGGTGCTGAATTCTCTTAGCTTTTGCTTGTCTGTAAAGCTTTTGATTTCTCCATCAAATCTAAATGAGATCCTTGCCGGGTAGAGTAATCTTGGTTGTAGGTTCTTCCCTTTCATCACTTTAAGTATATCATGCCACTCCCTTCTGGCTTGCAGAGTTTCTGCTGAGAAATCAGCTGTTAACCTTATGGGAGTTCCCTTGTATGTTATTTGTCGTTTTTCCCTTGCTGCTTTCAATAATTTTTCTTTGTCTTTAATTTTTGCCACTTTGATTACTATGTGTCTCGGCGTGTTTCTCCTTGGGTTTATTCTGTATGGGACTCTCTGCGCTTCCTGGACTTGGGTGGCTATTTCCTTTCCCATGTTAGGGAAGTTTTCGACTATAATCTCTTCAAATATTTTCTCTGGTCCTTTCTCTCTCTCTTCTCCTTCTGGGACCCCTATAATGCGAATGTTGTTGCGTTTAATGTTGTCCCAGAGGTCTCTTAGGCTGTCTTCATTTCTTTTCATTCTTTTTTCTTTAGTCTGTTCCGCAGCAGTGAATTCCACCATTCTGTCTTCCAGATCACTTATCCGTTCTTCTGCCTCAGTTATTCTGCTATTGATTCCTTCTAGTGTAGTTTTCATTTCAGTTATTGTATTGGTCATCTCTGTTTGTTTGTTCTTTAATTCTTCTAGGTCTTTGTTAATCATTTCTTGCATCTTCTCAATCTTTGCCTCCATTCTTATTCCGAGGTCCTGGATCATCTTCACTATCATTATTCTGAATTCTTTCTCTGGAAGGTTGCCTATCTCCACTTCATTTAGTTGTTTTTCTGGGGTTTTTTCTTGTTCCTTCATCTGGTACATAGCCCTCTGCCTTTTCATCTTGTCTGTCTTTCTGTAAATGTGGTTTTTGGTCCACAGGCTGCAGGATTGTAGTTTTTCTTGCTTCTGCTCTCTGCCCTCTGATGGTTGAGGCTATCTAAGAGGCTTGATGGTAGGCTCTGGTGGTGGGTAGAGCTGACTGTTGCTGTGGCGGTCAGAGCTCAGTAAAACCTTAATCCACTTGACTGTTGATGGGTGGGGCTGGGTTCCCTCCCTGTTGCTGTGGCGGTCAGAGCTCAGTAAAACCTTAATCCACTTGACTGTTGATGGGTGGGGCTGGGTTCCCTCCCTGTTGGTTGTTTTGCCTGAGGCAACCCAACACTGGAGCCTACCCAGGCTCTTTGGTGGGGTTAATGGCAGACTCTGGGAGGGCTCACGGCAAGGAGAACTTCCCAGAACCTCGGCTGCCAGTGTCCTTATCCCCACGGTGAAACAGAGCCACCACTCGCCTCTGCAGGAGACCCCCCAACACCAGCAGGTAGGTCTGGTTCAGTCTCCCCCAGGGTCACTGCTCCTTCCCCTGGGTCCCGATGCACACATTACTTTGTGTGTGCCCTCCAAGAGTGGGGTCTCTGTTTCCCCCAGTCCTGTCAAAGTCCTGCAATCAATTCCCACTAGCCTTCAAAGTCTGATTCTCTAGGAATTCCTCCTCCCGTAGCCGGACCCCCAGGTTGGGAAGCCTGACGTGGGGCTCAGAACCTTCACTCCAGTGGGGGGACTTCTGTGGTATAAGTGTTCGCCAGTCTGTGAGTCACCCACCCAGCAGTTATGGGATTTGATTTTACTCTGATTGCGCCCCTCCTACCGTCTCACTGTGGCTTCTCCTCTGTCCTTGGACGTGGGGTATCCTCCTTGGTGAAGTCCAGGTTCTTCCTGTCAATGATTGTCCAGCAGCCAGTTTTGATTCTGGTGCTCTCGCAAGAGGGAGTGAGAGCACTGGAAACAATTTTTAAAAGTTTTTCCCTGTTTGGTAAAGTTGAGTCCGCATGACCAGAAACAGGTATAAAATTATTTATAGCAGCATTGTTTATGAGAGAAAAAATAAAAACTAACAAACAGACAAAAAGTCATGTAAGCAACCTACTTATCCATTAATAGGTAAATGAATTTTCTTTTTAATTTTTTAAAAAATTAATTAATTTATTTATTTATGGCTGTGTTGGGTCTTCGTTTCTGTGCAAGGGCTTTCTCTAGTTGCGGCAAGTGGGGGCCACTCTTCATTGCGGTGCGCGGGCCTCTCACTATCGCGGCCTCTCTTGTTGCAGAGCACAGGCTCCAGACGCGCAGGCTCAGCAACTGTGGCTCACGGGCCTAGTTGCTCCGCGGGATGTGGGATCTTCCAGGACCAGGGCTCGAACCCGTGTCCCCTGCATTGGCAGGCAGATTCTCAACCACTGCGCCACCAGGGAAACCCAAATGGATTTTTTAATGTGGCATATTCAAATAATTTAGTTCTATACAACGATAAAAAAGTGAACTACTATTCACATATCAACATGCATGAACCTTAGAAACATGACACTGAGTGAAGAAAGCAAGTCTCAGAAGACTACTTAGAATATGAATCCATTTATACAAAGTTGAAGAACAAACTAACAAATACACTGTTAAGAATGCTATATTAGTTTGCTCAGGCTGCCATAACAAAGTACCACAGACTGGGTGGATTAAACAATAGACATTAATTGTCTCACAATTTGGGAGGCTAGAAGTCTAAGATCAATGTGTGAGTAGGATTGATGTCTTCTGAGGCCTCTCTCCTTGACTTGTAGATGACTGTCTTCTTATGTCTTCACATGGTCTTTCCTCTGTACATGGCTGTGTCCAAATTTCCTCTTCTTATAGGGATACCAGTCATATTGGACTCAGGCCCACCCTAATGACTTTGCTTTAACTTTATCTCTTTAAGGACTATCTCCAAATATAGTCATATTCTGAAGTACTAGAGGTTAGCACTTCAACATATGGATTTGGGGGGAACACAATTCACCCAATAATAGGTACATACATATGGGTAAAGCTATAATGAAAAGCAAAAAAATAAAATAAATAACTAAAATCAAAATAGTTGGTCTTCTTGGGTGCTGGGAGAGGGATGAACCCAGAAAGGAGCACATGGGAGACTCCAATGGTCTTTATGAAGCTCTATTTCTTATGTGAATACCCTGGTGTTCATTTATTGTATCCCTTACATATGTTCTTTTGTGTGCTTGAAAATTTTGCAATAATAAACTTATTTTATTTTATTTTATTTTATTTTATTTTTTTAAATTTATTTATTATTATTAAGTAGGATCTTATTTATTTTTGGCTATGTTGGGTCTTCGTTTCTGTGCGAGGGCTTTCTCTAGTTGTGGCGAGCGGGGGCCACTCTTCATTGCGGTGCGCGGGCCTCTCACTATCGCGGCCTCTCTTGTTGCGGAGCACAGGCTCCAGACGCGCAGGCTCAGTAGTTGTGGCTCACGGGCCTAGTTGCTCCGCGGCATGTGGGATCTTCCCAGACCAGGGCTCGAACCCGTGTCCCCTGCATTAGCAGGCAGATTCTCAACCACTGTGCCACCAGGGAAGCCCAATAAACTTATTTTAAAAAAGAAAAATAGGAGATACATATGTCAGGAGAGTTTGGGTTGCATGCAACAGAAATCCAACCAAGTAGCTGAAGTGCAAGGGGAATCTATTGGCTCAATATCTGAGAATATAGAAGTCAAGATGGCTTAAACATGGATGGTTCCTAGGACTCAAATGTTGTCATCAGGTTCCTCCCTTGTTCACTCTCTCTTCTCATGCATGCTTCCTTCCTTCCATCCACAGAAGGAGAAGCTAAAGAAATTCCTTTGGGTTTGAGCATAAAATGTGCTAGGTTCTGGGACTTCCCTGGTGGCACAGTGGTTAAGAATCCGCCTACCAGTGCAGGGGACGCGGGTTTGATCCTGGTCCAGGAAGATCCCACATGTCACGGAACAACTAAGCCTGTGCGCCACAACTGCTGAGCCTGTGCTCTAGAGCCCACGAGCTACAACTACTGAGCCCACGCACCACAACTACTGAAGCCCGCGCACCTAGAGCCCATGCTCCACAACAAGAGAAGCCACTGCAACGAGAAGGCCACGCACCGCAACGAAGAGTAGGCCCCGCTCACTGGAGAAAGCCCCCATGCAGCAACGAAGACCCAACGCAGCCAAAAATAAAAATTAAAAAAATAAATTAATAAAATAAAATAATTTTTTAAAAAGTGCTTGGTTCCCCTGAAGATTTTTCATTGTTAAATTATCATTCCCCTTTAAATTATTTTAATTGCTTTAAAATGAAATAGTAAATTCGTGTCCTGGATAATTTTTATACCTCACCAATGCTTTTAAGTCTATAAACAGAGAACATTTCAGGTTCAATTTATGGTTTTCCTATTTCCGTAGTTAATTCATTTCAGATGATATTTCTGAAAAAAAAATAGTGAATAATGGTAGGATCTTCGAGTTCATACTCGTCATTTTGGAATATGTAGCTAAACTTATAAAAGATGCAGAGAGTGAATTCCTGAACACGTGTTAATTGTGAAACTTCCATATTAGCTCATCTTCTAAGAATTAGTACTTTACCACAATAAGATAACAGATTCTAAAATTTACATTTGTTTCTTTTTTGAGAACTCGCTAACCTGAAAAAAAGTAATTATGTGTAAATGATGATAAAATGTTTACTCTTGAATTGGCAATCCAATCAGTATCAAAAAAAGTGCATCAAATTCTTATACTCAGGGGAAAAAAAACAAATTTATGAA
The DNA here is from genome assembly GCF_965194825.1 of Balaenoptera physalus. Taxonomy (NCBI): domain Eukaryota; kingdom Metazoa; phylum Chordata; class Mammalia; order Artiodactyla; family Balaenopteridae; genus Balaenoptera; species Balaenoptera physalus. The sequence goes on from NC_138896.1 coordinate 78,290,485, forward strand.
GAAAAGAGAAATTAAGACTTTTGTATAATGAAATGAAACTACTTTTGTTTGCTATTGCAATAATATTAAATCAAATGGGCTCATGCAAACTTGAAGAGAGATAACCACAAGGCTTTCCTTCTTTATTAGCTGGTGGTATTTATACCTCCAGAAAGGCACAGTAGATGAGGTAACAGATACAGAGAGCTCTCATTGACAATGGAAACGTTATTTGAGAAGATTTGAACAAAGCATCTAGAAGGATAGATGGGCTATATTTCTCCCCTTTGTAACTCTTGAGGATATAGTACTTTGCACACTGGTATAAGAAGGAAAGAAACATTTAAAAGTAATTTCAATATGTACATCTAGCAGACATTTATACATGGTATATACCAAGGACTCCATTTATTGAACACCTACTATGTGCCATGGACTACATGTTAAACCACAGTATTTGCAATTTCTCCCACATTTTTCTCTGGTTCAGTTGAATTTAACTAGGTCAAAAATTTCTCCATAGAGACAAAAAGTAGATCAGTGGTTGCCTGGGGGCGGGGAAGAGAGTGTGGATTGGATGTCATTTATTTTTGAAATTGGATTTTTGAGATTGATTGGCTTGCCTAATCAGCACCAAACATTTTACAGTCTAGTCATTTACATATAATTACTCTTTCTTTCAGGTTATAGTTGTTTAAAAAGAAAAACACATAAATTTTAGGGCTAAATTTTTGGAGTAATGGTAGTGTTCTAAAACTGAAAGGTGGTGATAAATGATTTTTCAAAGGTTTCCTCCAAATTCTATGAATTTAAAAATAAGGCCCAGGGACTTCCCTGGCAGTCTAGTGGTTAAGACTCCACGCTTCTAAGGCAGGGGGCATGGGTTCGATCCCTGGTCAGGGAACTAAGATCCCGCACGCCAAAAATAAATAAATAAATAAATAAATAAATAAATAAGGCCCAATGTGATATTAAAACTTTGTTCTAATATTAAAAATACTTACATGTACCAACTTTTATGTGAAATAGGTTTTTTTGCATAACAAATGTCCCTGAAGAACAATTACAGAATTTGATCTGTGTTTTCACGACTGTTTTATCTTACAGTTAACAATATAGTATTGCTAGAATTTTTAAAGCACAAGTAAAATAATCATGTCTGTGGTAAACATTTAATTCTATTTAGTAGACATGTTTTAAGGTGTCATATTTAATGAATGACTACATGCACAGATATGAAAACATCTATCTTGGCTCTTTCAGTTTATACAAATTTCACATAATAATTCTCCACAGAGAATAGTCCCTTTAAAATAAAATTCCTTTCCTTTTTTTAAAAAATAAATTTATTTATTTATTTTTGGCTGCATTGGGTCTTCGTTGCTGCGCGCAGGCTTTCTCTGGTTGCAACGAGCGGGGGCTTATCCTGTTGCGGAGCATGGGCTCTGGCCCGCAGGCTTCAATAGTTGCACGTGGGCTCAGTAGTTGTAGCTCATGGGCTCTAGAGCGCAGGCTCAGGAGTTGTGGCGCACGGGCTTAGTTGCTCCGTGGCATGTGGGATCTTCCCGGACCAGGGCTCGAACCCGTGTCCCCTGCATTGGCAGGCAGACTCTTAACCACTGCACCACCAGGGAAGTCCTAAAATAAAATTCTTAAACTTGCTTTAAATTATGTTTTTTATTGTGAGTTGTATAACATGATTCTTATTATCATACCATAGAAAGCTACAGCTTGATAAAATTTGACTTAATTTTTATTCAACCTCTAGATATGTATCACTGAAATATAAAAAATCATAATTTGCTGAATAATTTATATTCAACCTCTAGATATGTATCACTGAAATGTAAAAAATCGTAATCATTTGTGCCCTCACAAAAGTAGGCGACCTCATTAACCTACATTAAAATTTTTTTCATTAATGAAGTGTACCAAGGTCACAAATAGGAACAAGTGGAGTCATCTATAAACCTGTGCTTATGTCAAACTTGCCAAGTGCTGAGAGAAAAGTCCTATTTTCAGAATGAATGGCTACTAGGGTATAACACAGGCTCCCTGCAGTCACAGACCCTTTGCACGTGCTGTTTATGTTTACACTGTTGGCCATGCTCTTCATTCATTCTTCAGATCTCTGTTCTGGGATCTCTTTCTGAAGTTTGTTGTTATTGTTCAGGTAGGAGAATAAATCCAGGCCTGTTATTCCATACTGACCAGAAGAGGAAGTCTTGTAACTGAATCTTAATGGATCATGTTATCTCAGACTTTTGCAATCCATTTTCTCACATCACCAGAGTTTAGTTTTTTCCTAAAATATTAATCTCTTGTTATTCCCCTGCTTCAAGCTCTTTTGCAGCACCCCTATTATTTATAGAATAAAATTTGAACAGCTTAGTATGGCATATTTCATGTCTTCACGATGAGGCCCCTTCCCATCCCTCTACCTTCATCCCCTACCATTCACGCATATGTACCATTGCACATTTGGCTTTGTACAAATTGTACCATTGTACATTGTACCACTGGACCTTGCTCATTGTACGTTGTACCATTGGCTCCAACCATATCAAGTTATTTCTAGTTATCCTCTCCAACCCACTAACCAGCACTTACCAATACCTACCTCCCTGTCTTTGCACACACTGTTTCTTCTTCCTAGAATATTCTTTCTTCTCTTCCACCCAGTGAACTCTTCTTTAACCTAGAAGATCTTTTTAAGCATCTGTAAACTTTCCCCAGATCTTCCCATCCCCTCCAAGTAGAATTGCTGCCCTGCCTTTTTTGCACCACTATGAACTAAATCTTGTGTATGCCCCCTTTTATAACATTTATCACACTGCATTATGTACTGTTTATGTGTCTGTTTCCACTAATATATAGTACACTGCACGAGGGTACAGACTGTGCTTTTCTTCATCTTTGCATGCCCAGTGTTAAATTCCAACCAATAAATATTTACTGAGCTCTTCACCATGTGCCGGGCATGTTTTATGTCCTGGGGATACAGCTTTGACCAAGACAGAGTCCTGCTGCTCTTGTGGAGTTTACATGGAGGTGAAAGAGGCAGCAATAAACATATAAGAGTATAGCATATTTATAGATCAGAAGAGAGACCAGTTAGAAGGCTGTTATACAGGGAACAGAGATGATATTAGTATAGGCTGAGGGAGGAGAAGAGGAAGAGAACCAGACCACTTGAGATAAAGTCAGCAGGGTTTGTAGATCGATTTCTTGGGAGTGGGAAGGGAAAAAGAGAAATTAAGGATGTCTTTCAGATGATAGGTGCCTAATAAATTCACGTATGGATAAGTTCCTTAGCAACTGAAAACTAGTCGCTTTTTGTTTTTTGCTTTTTGGCTGCACCGTACAGGTATGCAGGATCTTAGTTCTCCGACCAGGGATCGAACCTGTACCCTCTGCAGTGGGAGCACGGAGTCTTAACCACTGGACTGCCAGGGAAGTCCCCCAAAACTAGTTTTAAAAAGATGAAGCTGTGGATTTTATTCAGAATGTAACTGGCCAATTTCACCAGGAATATTTGCCTTGTACTGACTAATTACCATAGTGATAGTGAGCAAAATGGGTGACGGTGGTCAAAAAGTACAAACTTCCAGTGATAAAATAAATACGTCCTGGAAATGTAACGTACAGCATGGTGACTATAGTTAATTATACTGTACTGTATATTTGAAAGTTGCTAAGAGAGTAGATCTTAAAAGTTCTCATCACAAGAAAAAGAATTCTATGTGTGGTGATGGATGTTAATGAGACTTTTTGTGGCGATCATTTTGCAATACATACATATAAAGAATCATTATGTTGTGCACCCGAAACTAATATAATGTTATATGTCAATAATTTAAAGAATGAATAGTAACGTTAAGTTTAGAATCCAGAATTAGACTGATTTGGCTTTATCCTTACTTACTGTCTGATCCCACTCAAGTTCTGTAACTCTCTAAGCCTCAGTTTTATCATCTGTAATATGGAGATAATACTAGTATCTACAGTTGAGTTTTTAGCTTTTTTAAGAATAAACTGAGATAATGCTATTAAGGTACTTATTACTATGCCTAATATATAGTAAATATTCAATAAATTGGAGCTTATTTCAACATATGACTGGTAAAACAATTAATTAATTGGTTGTTTTGTTCTGTGTTCAAGAAGAATGTCATGATTAAAATTTTTGTTCATATTCAGTGATTCTCTATAGAAATAAAGTTAGGTAATTCTTGCTCTGATATATTTTGTGTTCTAGAAAAATCCATGAAGGTCTCAAAAATATCAAATTTTTGAATATCAAAATACTTTAACAAAGTTAAATTATCACAGAAATCTCTCCTACAACATGAAAACAATGGTTTAACACTTTCAAGTGTCTTTCTAACATGGCCCCTTATCAAATATTTCTAGTATTGGGAGAAAAGCCCATCTGGTGAATCTTCTAGCTGAAGCAAGGAATTCTCAGTTCTCCTGAGCCTTTCCTGGGGAAAGGTGGGTGGACTTGAAGAGAAGATGGCTGTGTCCCCAGTAGGGAAGGAGTAAACAAGGTCTGTCACTACTTTCTTTGGAAATTAGAAGTAAATGAAGAAGAACTCTGGTGAGCAAAATGAGAGAGCAGTGGAGTTTCCGAATGGAAGAGAGAATGAGAAGAAGGAAAGAAAAGAATTAGGGCCTAATGATGGGCAGCATATTGGAGACACATCACTCCAAAGGCTGTGAAGGAAAGATGTCCATGATGGGGGTTTCTACACATCCTGTAGAAGGGGAGAAAGAGAGAGAATATATACAAGAGAGTAACGTAGAGAGTAGAGTCTGGCAATCCTCAAGAACAGTCATCTGTGCTAATATTGTGAACATATTATCACAATAACCCTAAATGCTAAATTCTATTATTACCTCCATTTTACAAGGAAAGAAACTAAGACTCAGAGAGGCCAATGAACTTCCACTATATCACACAGGCAATCAGCAGCAAAACAGTAATTTGAATCTGGTTCTGTTTAATTAGAGCTTGGACTCTCCTTCAGCTTGCTGTACTGCCCCTATAGTTCTTGCTAAGGGAAGGGAAGCAGCAGATTCAAAAGAATCTGGAATATGGGGGGGGGGGTGGAATGCAAAGAAATTGTACTGGCAATTATCTCATATCTGCAGTTATTAAATAAAAATTGATTTAATTTAAATCTCTTTGTGTTTGATTTTTTTAAAACTCTTGCCAAAAATGTAATCCTATACCATGCGTAACAAAACATGAAGATTCATAAATAGTTTTATGAAGGGGGTTTACTTGCCAAAGTCAAACTTGAAGTACTAGCTCAGACAATCTCTCAAATCCTGTGAGAATGAGTGTTGCTTAGTATTCTTTGGAGGCAATGATTCCTATTTCTGCTTAAGAATTAGCTTTTACTTTATTAATGAAGTATTTTTAATGAGTTTAATATAATTAGAAAATATGTCTCTAAATCCCCAGGAAGAGAGTCATAAGTTTCTATAATTTTATATTTTCTATATTAACCATTTAAAACCAAATTTTCCAGCTAAAATAAGTTTCATCTATGAACATGTCCATGTTATTATGGTATAGGAAACTGGGCCTACACTGCCATCTGCTGTGTCAAGATTAGGTGAAAACAGCAAGATCCTTTTTTACCCACCTCCTAAAGTAATGGAAATAAAAACAAAAATAAACAAATGGGACCTAATGAAACTTAAAAGCTTTTACACAGCAAAGGAGAACATAAACAAGACGAAAAGACAACCCTCAGAATGGGAGAAAATATTTGAAAACAGAGCAACTGACAAAGGATTAATCTCCAAAATATACAAGCAGCTCATGCAGCTCAATGTCAAAAAAACAAACAACCCAGTCCAAAAATGGGCAGAAGACCTGAATAGACATTTCTCCAAAGAAGATATACAGATTGCCAACAAACACATGAAAGGATGCTCAACATCACTAATCATTAGAGAAATGCAAATCAAAACCACAATGAGGTATCGCCTCACACAGGTCAGAATGGCCATCATCAAAAAATCTAGAAACAACAAGTGCTGGAGAGGGTGTGGAGAAAAGGGAACCCTCCTGCACTGTTGGTGGGAACGTAAGTTGATACGGCCACTATGGAGAACAGTATGGAGGTTCCTTAAAAAGCTAAAAATAGAACTACCATATGACCCAGCAATCCCACTACTGGGCATATACCCTGAGAAAACCATAATTCAAAAAGAGGCGTGTACTACAATGTTCATTGCAGCACTATTTACAGTAGCCAGGACATGGATGTGACACATATATACAATGGAATATTACGCAGCCAGAAAAAAACCCGAAATTGAGTTATTTGTAGTGAGGTGGATGGACCTAGAGTCTGTCATACAGAGTGAAGTAAGTCAGAAAGAGAAAAACAAATACTGCATGCTAACACATATATATGGAATCTTAAAAAAGAAATGGTACTGATGAACTGAGTGGCAGGGCAGGAATAAAGATGTAGACATATAGAATGGACTTGAGGACATGGGGTGGGGGGAGGGGTAAGCTGGGGCGAAGTGAGAGAGTGGCATGGACATATATACACTACCGAATGTAAAATAGTTAGCTAGTGGGAAGCAGCCGCATAGCACAGGGAGATCAGCTCGGTGCTTTGTGACCACCTAGCGGGGTGGGATAAGGAGGGTGGGAGGGAGATGCAAGAGGGAGGGGATATGGGGATATATGTATATGTATAGCTGATTCACTTTGTTATACAGCAGAAACTAACACAACATTGTAAAGCAATTATACTCCAATAAAGATGTAAAAAAAAAAAAAAAGGATTAGGTGAAAAATCACCCACATAAATTGGACTTGAGTTATGCAAAATATACATATGAAAAGCTTACATCACTTTGCTTTATGGAAATGAGTGTAAGGGAAAATACATGCTTGCAGTTGTATATTTCAAATTGTACTGGCAGCGTGGGGACGAACTTTACATGTGTGTGTATTTTCAATATGACATAAAAAAATGGAGAATGATAAAACAAAACCTGTGTCCCTACCACCTATACTTAAAAATGAATATTACCAATGCTATTGACGTTCCCTTTTTGTCTTCCTGGTCCCATTCTCCACCACTCCCATGCCCACTCCAAAGAAATCACTCTCCAATGTCATGTTTATCACTGGGAAATGTTTCAACAGGCAAATGTATACATTTAATACGTAAGTATGTTCACTTTTTACTTTTGTAAACCTTTCTCAAGGTTTACCAGTGAAGGAGTCTCTGTGCTAGCAGCACTTCATCCTGGGAAGTTAGTGGAGAGCACTCTATTCTGATACCCTTGTTCCCAAGAGTATTTTCCTCAAATTTAAGACTCAGTGCTGCCCAGCTATCTTCTTGGTTGTCACTAAGTCTTATACCAATCATGGAGCTTCCCTTTTTTTGGTATATCTAAGATATTACATCAGTTATGAGCTTCTGCTTTCCCATCACAAGTTCATGTGGGGAGAAAGGCAATCTAGGTAAGGGGAGTACAAAAGAAGAAACACAGGAATGAGAGAGAATAAAAAGTATATTTGGGGAAGAATAAATAGACTGTCACAGCTGGAGCATTAGGAGACTGGGGAAAGAGGACACGTCCTACCACTGGCACACCAACTACCAGGGGCTGGGAAAGCCACTGTGCCCTTAACGAAAGAAGGGAAACTCAGGGACTTCCCTGGTGGTCCAGTGGTTAAGAATGTGCCTTCCAAAGCAGGGGTCGTGAGTTCGATCCTTGGTCGGGGTACTAAGATCCCACATGCTGTGGGGCAACTAAGCCCGTGCGCTGCAACTACTGAGCACCCAAGCCACAAGTAGAGAGAACCGACGTGCTGCAACGAAGAGCCTGCATGCCTCAACTAAGACCCAGCACAGCCAAAAATAAAATAAATAAATATTTTTTTAAAAAAGGGAAACTCAGATGACAAGAGTCATGCTGGGGAAAGGATGGGACATCTGACATGGCGTCTACTGTATTTGAAGCGGTTCCACACAGCCAGAAAAGAACTGGTAGCCTGCAACTGGGGATTTTGTAGGTAAGGAGGGAAGTAGAGACTGGCGATTTCAGAGCCACCTTTATAGAGGTGAGACTGTGAATGAGGTGAGCGAGAGGTGAGCCAAGAGTCTAGGAAAAGAGCAGGGGCCACGGGGGTTAGAAAATAAAACTGAAGGAGTCAGTAATGAGATGCTGCAAAACACCACACTTCGAATGAAAAAAACACTCCTCTATGATTCTCCCCAGCCCCTGATGGCTGTCATGGGCTATAACTGAAGACTCTTTCTTTTGGTTTTATCTCTTAAGTGTCCTTCTCTTCTAATGGACCCAAATGGAGGCAATCCCAGGAGGAAAGACACAGAGCCTGAGACATCACACCATCTGCAACCCTTTCTCCACCTCCTTCAATACTTCTATGTAAGAATAAACTGGTTTAGATGAATATCAGGCCAACTAGAAGGAAAACAGAAGACACGACCAAAGAGCAGCCAGTAGAATCTGGGTTACAGGGAGGAGAAAGCCATCTCTTTGGACGCTATTGCTAAAGAGGACCTTAGACACACTTGCAGCAGGCCACATCTTTCCGAGTCATGTGGGTGTTTGTGCTTTTACGTTTGCATGCATGTGGAAGACCTGCAGAACAAGTTACTTAATGAAGGGGTGCCGTGGGGAAGAGCATTCCAGCAAGAAGAAACAGCTCTGGAGGGCAGGGATTCTGTCTGTTTGGGCTACTGCTTTATCCCTTGTGCTAAAACAATTCTTGGGACACAGTAGGTACTCAATAAAATCTGTGATATGAATGACTATGTAAAGGTGGGAGATAGGAGTGAATGTGGCTACGCTGAAGAAGTGAAAGAAGATCAGCGTAAAAGGAGGCTTAAAGTTTGAGGGGCTGAGGTGAGGGGTGAAATTTAAAAGATCAAAATGGAGCTGGTGAACACAGTAAGTCCTTTGGACTTTATATCGGGGCAACAGAGTTCTTAAATTAGTGAGAGATTTTAAGCAGCATAGTGACTTAAGCAGACTCACATTTTAGAAATCATTCTGGCTAGAGAATAGAGACTGCTTAGGAGGCTGTTGGAATACCCTTGGGGAGAGATGGGAGGGGCCCTAACTCTGGTGGAGGAGCAGGCATGGAGAGAGATTGAGGATAATTTAGAATCAACCATTTACAAACTGAAAGAAACCTTAGACAGCTTGTCTAATCTTTTATATGAAGAGGTCAGAGAGGTTTAATTGACTTACTCTTGTAGTGGTTTTCTTTTTCTTCTTCCTCTGCTCTTTTGGTATTTCTTAAGACATTTCTCAGAATTGCCCAATTGAGACCTTCACCCCATCACACCTGAAAAATTTACTTAATGTAATTTTGCTTTTGTCTAACGTATTGGTCCTATGGTTTGTATCATCTGCTCCCAGAGCCAGAGAAGACTGCTAATTAACTTGCTCTGTAGAGCAGCACTTACAAACGGAGGGCCAACACTGCTTCACAGTGGTGGTCTGTAAGGCGGAAAAATTAAACCCATAAATGGAGGATGTAGGAAGGCCTTCCCACTTATGTGCTCCTGAAAAAGTCTTTGAACAGTTGCAGGCAAAGCTTCAGAGATCAGCAAACTAAAGGATGCAACCTTCCAAGAGGAATTGCTGAATCATAGGGCAGACGTTTAAAAGTTTCTATTAAAAATTATCACACTGTTTTCCAATGAGATTGGACCATTTTACACTCCCAGTGTAAGAAGATGAAGGTTCCAGTAGTGTCACATTTTCCCCAACATTTGGTATTGTCAGCTTTCCATTTTAGCTGTTCTAGTGGATGTGAAATGGTATCTCATTATGTTTTCAACTTTCACTCTTGAAATGATTGTGTGGCTGGCATCTCTCTCCTGATTGGACCCAGACTGATACAAACTCTTAGAAGCAAAATGAAAATGAAACACCTTTTTAACTTAAAGATACTTTATCAGGTACTTGATAAAAGCAGCAGTTTCCTACGACAAAAAGTGTTTACTCATACAGAAATGAAGTACCGTATTTAGAGAAATGGAAATGATTTACACATTTGGGATTGAACTGGCTAAGAAAAATAAAGCACATATAGAGATTTTTTTCTTATGCTTTTCTACTCAATAATAATCATAACCATGTTTGTTTACTTTAGGATGAGCAAGATGTATAAATTTTATGATCTTAGGAGAGTCTCTGCAGTACCTAGATACTTAAAATTGGCTTAATCTAAAGTAAATTCAGGGGAGTCATAGACAATGAAAGGACTTACAAGCTCTCTTCTTTCTTCAGTAAAAAATTTCAAAATCTACTGTCATCTGTAGGGAAACATTTCTTAATTGTTTAAGTAGAATTCAAGGAGCATAGTTCTATAAAAGAAAGAAGCACAGAACAGTAGTTAAGATCATGGGCAAGTTACATCTCTGTGAGTCAGCTTCCTCATCTGTGAAAGGAGGCTGTCTGTAATTTTTACCTTAATTTTTTAAAAAGGAAAAAAAATCAAGTGATCTAAAACTCTGTAAATTATTGGACTCAAATAGCACTTCTCCTGTAACAATATTGATCATTGCTAATACTTACATGGCATTTATGTGCCAGCACTATTCTAAGTACTTTGCATGTGATTAAACTCATTTAATTCTCACAACAACCCTATGAGGTGGAATACTAGTATTCATCCTCATTGTATCAAAGAAGAAACTGAAGCAGGTTAAGTTAATAACGTCCCAAGATCACACAGCTAGAAAGCAAGAAAGCTGGGATCTGACCCCAGGCAGCCTTGATCCAAAGCTCTGGAAAACTACGCTATGCACTGGAACAGAAGAGAACACAAAAGGCATGCATTTCTCTTTCCTTACAGATGACTTGCAGCCTGGATACCTCAAGGGCTCCAGTGCACTCGGAGTGGGATCCAGAAGTGCTTACTTAGCATGGGCCAAGATCCCACAGGTGCAGCTTGGAGCAAGATTATTGTCAAGGTGACACTCTTTGCACCCACAGGGTAGTAAGATCTGAGGAAACTACACTGCATATAAATGAAGGGTATGCTTGTAGTACCTCCAACCTTCACATACCTTTAAACGATCAATTCAAAGCCTTTAACTAAACTCTCTTTTCCAGGGGAATGGACCTCAGGCAGACTATAAAGAAGCATGGAGTGGTAAGGGATGCTACAACTGGAAACTTGACCTTCGATTCCTATCTCACAATACGCTTGGGAAGTGGAATAGTTTTGCACCAATTTCTTGCACCTGGTAAACAAGTAGGCAGAGAAGAGTGGTATGTGGAGGATTTAAAACCATGCAAAAGATGACTTATTGAAAAATACAGAAAACACAAAATAAAAATCATTCCTCATTATTAGGTGAAAGGTTATTGGGGAACAGAATATCTGCACAGTGCTAAACCACCAGCCCTCAGATTACTTATTAACTGCAAAGGGGAAAATAGATGCTTACAGTAGAGAGATAGGACTGCCACCACCAAAAGTCTTCAAACTTGACCACAGTAACTGTAGAACAACCTGATGTGATGCACGGTCGACCACATAATAACATCTTAAAAGTATTCACTTTGTATTGAAATATAGTTGGTATACAACATTTTGTAACTTTCAGGTGTACTACATAGTGATTTTATATTTGCATACATTATGAAATGAACATGATAAGTCCAGTAACCATCTGTTCCCATAAAAAGTTATTACAATATTATGGACCATATTCCTTATGCTGTATACTATATCCCCATGGCTTATTTATTTTGTAACTGGAGGTTTGTACATCTTAATCCCCTTCACCTATATAGAATATATTCCTAGAACAAGTGGGGAAAATTAAATAGGAATGGAACACTTGATATTATCATAAAATTGCTAATTTTATGTGCTATGGTTATATAATAGAATGTCTTATTCTTAGGAGATACATGCTTTAATGTTTAAGGGCAAAGTGTTGTAATGTCTGTAACTGACTTGCAAATAGTGATGCAAAAAAAAGTGGGTGTGTGCATGGGCGTGGGTATGAGTGTATGGATGTGGATGTATGGGTGTGCCTGCCCACCTATGTGTAGAGAGAGAGAAAGCAAATGTAGCAAAACATTAACCATTGTCAAATCTAGGTAGAGGGTATATAGGCGTTCATTGGACTATTCTTATTTTTGTTTATTTAAACATTTTCATAATAATAAAAGCTAGAAACAAAATTAAATTTTAAGTCACACTACTCCCAGAAATACTGCTGCTAACATGTTGGTTTAAATCCTTTTAGCCTTTTTTTTAATATGCACAGATGACTTCCTTAAAACGAAAACAAAAAACAACACAGGATCAAATATACATTGGTACCTGTTCATTTATTCAGTCACGTAAATTAACAAATGTTTATTTAAATATATCTTCCACAGGCCAGGTACATAAATAAATACTAAAAGATATCTTTGAGTTTTCACTGAATGTACCGTAAGAATTCAGTGTGCCTCATTTATTACAGCTATAGTTTGCAAAATCATTTAAGAGTAAATAGATGAAAATTCGTAAACTTTTAGTAACTGCGTTATATCTACGGGCATCCTCATCATGAAATATCATTGCCAAATTTAATAAGGTTTTTGTTGGCATTAAAAACTTTTGCTGTTTATTCGTTTAACAAATATTTACTGTCTGTACTGTTCAGTTCCAGGTGCTGTGGGTATATAGGTGTCAAAAACCAACTCTGCCCCTCTGAAGCTCACTCTGACACAGGATCTGAAATGTATTAGTACCCTGATTGAAAGGGCAGGAACTGGGAAGTCCAGAAAATGGGTTCCTAATTTACCCACTAGTGGATTCCAGAGGAGCTTCATGGAGGAAGTGACGTTTAAATTGAGATTTGAAGGATGAATAGGAGTTAGACTCATGTAACGCTAGATTGGAACATGGGCTCTGGGGTTACATAGCTTGATAGAGACCTCAGGCAAGTTGCTTAACCAGCCACCTCCACTTGAGCTGAGGCACTTCTCTGAGAGCTCCCTGTGAACTCTAAGGGCTACGATTCCGAGGAACGAAAAACCCCCAACATTCTAGAGTCAGGACCAGGTGGGGAGAGCCAAGAGGGTCTCCCCGGCAGCCCCGCCCCGCTGAGCGCAAGCGCCAGTACGCTCAATCCTGATTGGCCCGCTCTCCCAGCTCGCCGGCATCACTGTATCCAATCGGCGTAGCGCTTGTTGAGCGGCGGCGGCAACCGACGTATACAAGGGGCTTGAGCGGCCTGTGGAGAGCGTGGCCGGTCGCGCCATGAACTTGGGGTAAGCTGCGGAGAGAAAGGTGGTCGTCCGTGGAGAGGGAGTGAGGCTGGGTTGGCTCTTGGAGTCCTTCGCGGAGAGCCTTCCAGGCCTGCGGCGCCCCAAGCAGCAGTACCCGACTCCCTGAGGTTGAGAGGGGCGAGGGGCTGGGTCGGCCTTTACAGCCTCCGCAGCCTTCCGTTTTCCAGTTAATAACTCGCGTGAAAACTGTCCGTGCCTCCTTTCCGCTTCCTCATTTACCTCAGGAGGGAGAGGGAGGAGAGGCGTGAAAGGAGGTAAAAGGTGAGGGCAGGTGGAGAGATAAAGCATAGCGGCTTCCTGGGGAGAAATCTTGGCTCGGGCCCTGGTGCTTTGCGACCCTGTTTCGGGGTTCTTTGCAGAGTGTGGGAGCGCCCAGAGGAGCTTAGCGGCCTACGTGCCGGGAGCCGAGGCTTCTCGAGGAGTCGTGTATCACCGGTGCCTGGCACCTGACAGGCCCTCATTAAGTAGTGGTTGAATAAATAAAAAGGACTTTTGCGTGGTTTATCATCACTGGAAAGTTTGATATTTTAAGAAGATGAAAAGTCACCAAACTTACACTCGTGCACCTCGTTTAGCAAATGGTTTCTGTGTTCTAGAATCTAGGGGTAAGAAACAAGACAGTCTGCCCCTGAAGGCGTTTGCAACGCGGTAGTGCTGAATAGACGTACTTCACGGTTTCATTCAAGGTCTTTCTTTTGCTTAAGTTTCACCGACGTAAACATGAACTGTTTGTAACCGTGCTACCGGGAAACCCTTAAAACCCATTCTTTGTGGTGTTTTTATCTTAGTAAGTTGAAATCGTTTGATTTCCCCAACCTTAGCATCACCGGAAATTTCGTGTTCCCTTTTTTTGGCCCGCGGGATTTAATTTTGTCTCTTGGACGTCATTTTTGTCCCTGTTGATATGTGTTGACGTACGTCTTTTCTCTCTCTCTCACTAAAACAGTAAAATACCTGTGTGTACTGCTGTTTTAGTTTTCAGTGGAATTTTTATTAGGACCTTAACAGACGTACAAGTTTCGTTGGTAGTATCTACTGTTAACTTTGTGCTCTTGCGTTTGACAGGCACAGATAAAGTGTAGCGGGCAAAGTTTATTATAGATGTATTGCTGTGATAGTTACAAAAGTGTCACTAAGTGTGAATATGTATTAGTTGAAATATTCAGAATAGAGTAGAACTCCATGCTCAAGCAGTTAATAACCCTGGTGGCAATCTTATAGCTTCATTTTCAGGTACTGGTCTAACAGGCCATAGAATGTGTTAGTCATGAGACCATTATGAAGCTAATAAATGGTAGCTAGATGTGTTTTGCTCCATTAACATAGGTGAGGAGTTTTGTAACAGCATCATTTTTTCCAGTCTAGAGTTAGAAGAACTAAATGTTGTTACGATAACCAGATTAATTTATTCCTTGTCAGTAACAAAATGAAGTTTCAGATGAAACATGATAAATTGTTGGTATTGTTGGAAAGTTTCAGTAATTTTCTCCATGACGTTTTTAATTTTATTTTGAATTGAAAAGTGTTTTAAATTAAAGGAATGGTTTCAACTATACATCAATTTTTAAAAGAAAAATGAACATCTATAGAAATTTTTTTTAAAAAGAACGGTTTAATATTTACAAGATTCCTTTATAAATTCAGGAGAACAAATTTACTTTCAAGGTTCAACTGAGCATTTCTGTCTATTTAAAATGTTGCTGTTTCTTAAAAATGACAGAAAACTTTCTTTTATTTTGCAGAGATGGTTTAAAGCTTGAAACTGAATTATTGGATGGAAAAACCAAGCTAATACTGTCTCCATATGGTATGCTATATTACTAGAAATCTAAAATATTAACTTCTAAATTCCTACGAAAAATGTGTAGTTGTTTAACAGAGTTTTTGCTTGTAGTGGAATATTTAAATGACACCTTGAAAAAAAGCTGGTTTCCCTAACTTCCTCAAATTTATTTTTAGCCAAGTAAAGTCAGATTACATCATTGTTTACCACTGTCAGTATTTATTCATATAATTTAATGTTCCAGTATATTTCATTTGTAACATTTCTTTATTATATTTGTATATAGCAAATATGCTTATTGCCTAATGAATAATCTAGGTAAAACTTAGGCAGTTATGTTCTGTGCATGTAGAGAATGTGTTGTTTGAGAAAATTCAATTTATAATAAGACCATAGTTTTAAAGTCATTTTTAGTTTTAGTTTTAAAGCTCAGAGTATGCTTTGGTACTCTTTTCATTCACATTATTTTCTTTTTCTCTGATCTGTTTATACTTTTACCTTGGAAAATAAACAAAAATGAAATATAAATACTTGAACCACACTGTAAAAGTTAGAACACTCAGACAGGACCTAAAGTTAATGCTTTGAGGGTTAATATTTTTACTTAATATCTTCTTAAAATAATGTTAATTAAAATTTTCTTTTGTGACTTCCTTAGTATGTTTTCGGTTGATAGTTTAGTAATTTTTTTTTTCTTTTGTAGAACATAAATCAAAAATTTCTGTAAAGGTAAGCCAAATGACTTTGACCTGACTTGTTTTCAAATGTAAAATGCAGTTTACTTTACAGTGGTTTAAAAATAATTCCTGTCAAACTGTTACAAAGGGTTTGGAATGATGGTGAAAAGTTATTATACCCTTGCTTTCAGGCTGGTCCTTTTACAGAAATGGAATCATAATTTCTCAGTTTAAAAAGCCTCCTAGAACTCACTTCTCTAGATCAGTTCTGTCCAGTAACACTTTCTGCAGTGATGGAAATGTTCTAAAATTAGTGCTGTCCAATATGACAGTCAGCCACTAGCCATGTGTAGTTATTAAGAATTTGAATGTGGCCAGTGTGACTAAGGAAGTGAATTTTTAATTTACTTGTTTGATTTTTAATTTAAATTTAATAGCTACTGTACTGGACAGTGCACCTCGTGACATCTTTAAAAATAGTCAAACTTTAAAGCAAAAATTTTTTTTTCATACTCAAATTGCATTTTCCCACACCAAAAAGATGTATTTGATTGACAAAGTCTTACATGCATTTAGCTTCCTCCTCTAAGAGGTTACACTTGAGCTAAATAATAGTTTTCCTTTTAAATTATTTTTCTTTATCAGGAACCCACAGTGCCTTTTTCTACAAAATACATTACTGCTTCAAAATTTTGATACCACTACTTTTCTTGTTTCCCATTTCTTTTTCCATTAAGCAGCAGAAATTTCTACTCTCCCCGTCTATAACTTACTGTAGCCCATTTTATTTTGCACCATCTTAAAGTCTGTCTTTCCATATCTTGAATAGAGACTGGTTTGGGTGATGTGGCCCTTTTCTCAACTCTGAACCCTTGATGGCTTTGCTGTTTCTTCCTGATTTAATCAAGGTGGAGAAGTTGCTTGAGAACCCAACATATCAATTACTTGATAAATGGGTAATGCTGATCAGAGTAATTCCACAAGCTACCTATAAAAATTATTACATACACACACATACATACACAGTATATACATACCTTGTGTGTTCCCTTAATCACAGAATACAGATTGTATAGTTTTTTTCCTAGCCCTGCCCTATTAAAATATTGCAACTAACTGTTCTTATTTGAGTCACATTAACAAATACAGTGCTCCTTTTCATGCTCCTAGATAGAAATCAAGTATTACACATAGTTTTTTTTTATCTTCACCTGACCTCAATTCTCTTGCACACGTTCCCTCTTCGATTGTGTCCTTAATGGATGTGCTATGGTCACTACATCTGTGAAGACATTTCATTATCTTTTTAACCACCTTAGAACATCTGGAGATCCCCTTTTATGCCTGTAATAAACAAAGTTACTAGTCTTGGACTTTTGGTAGAATCATTACAAAATTCTTTTAGCAGTTTAGGGATTTTTTTATTCTAGGATTCTTCTTTCCAGGGTAACTAATAAGTCTGTGCTGATGTTGATCTTAAATTATTTATTATCTTAAAGCAGATTGTTTGGGTTTATTCCTCTTGCTTTTGGGACTCCAAAATACTGATGCATGGTAACTGTGTGAAGTGATGGGTATGTTAATTAGCTTGATTGTGGTGATTATTTCACAATGTATACATATGCCAAATCATCAGATTTTACACCTTAAATATATATAATTTTTAATGGTCAAATCTCAGTAAAGCTGGAAAAAAATACTGATGCAACCTAAATCTCCTTTCTATATTGACTTTATTTCAAGGAGCGTCTCTTCTCTTATTTATAGAGGTTCCTGAGATGCTTATTTCTTTCTTTGCTCTTCACAGAAGACAAAAACCAAAAACAGTAGTGCTGTCTTCCTTTTTTTGTTTTAATCAGTTTTTTAGTTTCCAAAATCTCACAGTTCTGTAGCTATATGTTGAATTCTCTTTTCTGTAAGTTATTCATGAATTCACTCATCACAGTGCTTTTCTTCTACTGGGGTAAGCTCCTAAGTGACTATACTACCTACATTTCTGTTTTTCCTCTTCCTCATAGGTTGAATTACTGTCGTGTACATAGTGTGCTCTTTAAACACTGTGAACTCTATCTCATCATCATCAAGTTTAACAAACTGTGGTCAGAGTACTTTAATTCTTTCAAAATCTCTCCTGTACTTTTCTTTAATCTGTGGTAGTAAATATGAAGTAAAGATGGTTACCAGTCTAATTTCTTAAGCTTTTATAGGAAGATAAATATTAATGATACAGTGTCATGGGTAATTTATAAATTCTAAACTCAAAATTATCTCACAATTAGTTGAAATATAAAACATCTTAAAATTTTCGCAGGTATTTCTGTGTGTGAGAGAATAGTAACACACTAAAAGATGTATACAATATTAGTGCTAGGTAGCACATTTTATATTTTAAAATGTTAATCTTCTCTGATTCTTTCTGGCATTGGGATCCTGGCCCCATATAAATTGTAAAGTCGGCCAGCGTTAAATGCATTGGACGCTGTCTTTATATTTTTTTAATATTAGGAAAAGTACTGGTACAATCAAAACTAGGTAAGAACCTAGAGGGGTGGGATAGGGAGGGTGGGAGGGAGGGAGCTGCAAGAGGGAAGAGATATGGGAACGTGTGTATATGGATAACTGATTCACTTTGTTATAAAGCAGAAACTAATACACCATTGTAAAGCAATTATACTCCAATAAAGTAGAAGTAGAACATAAAACTTAGGGAGGGTGGTTACAATCATGAGGAGTTTAAATGTATACACAGAGGGTTTGAACTTATTTGATTTGCATGTAGGGAGCATTAAAGAATTTTTGAAAAGTAGACTAGATATGATTTGTGTTGTAGGAAAGAGCTTCAGGCAATTCTGTGAAGGACAGATTATCGTAACAGGGACACTACTTAAGGGCCAATTATATTAGTCCAGGGAGAGTCTTATGAGACCCTGAAGCATGGTGGCTAGCAGAATGGAAAGAAGGGGACAAAAGTGAGAGACTTTTAAGATACGTTAAGGGAATACACTACACTTCTTAGCAGTTTGAGTGAGAAACTGATTAGAGAACCAAAATACTCAGCTGTTAATGATCCCGAAAATGTCAGTATGAGTCAAAGAAGGGTAGGATTAGTAATACCTGTAGTCGTTGGAGACTGGGGTGGTAGAGCTTAGCTCTGTAACCTATGTGCAGTCTGCTGATAATTTACCTAATCCACACAATGGTTTTCAAAAACTAGAATGAATTGTGAGTGTCTAAAAAATGGAACTTTTAAGGTAAAATATGGCATTTTGGGTTCTCTTGAAATACTGGATGATCTAGCAAGTAGACTCAGATTCCTCTTTGGCAATGTAGGCTGCTTCTGAGGGGTGGCTGCCTCATTTAGACAGAAAAGTGCTCTTCAATTATCCTAGTTCCCACCCAGGCTAATTTACAGTAGGTATTTAAATTTGCCACCTCTCATTTAGAGTTAGTTATATAAAAATAGCCACAGAGATAGGAGGGTAAAAGGGCATTTTAGATTGTGGTATTAGTATTATCAAAAGTGTAAAGCCTGGAGTAAAAGGGTATAGGTGAGGGGAAGAGGGTAATAAAGAGATTTTACTACTGATAATACAGGTACATTTTGAAAAGAAAGGTAAAATGGGGTTGATTCATTGGTCAAAGTGTGGTTGTGTATTATGTCATTTTTGAAAGACAAGGACGTTTGGGATATGATAAGCCAGATGAAAGCCATGTGGCATCTGCCCCACTCCTTGATAACAAGAATCTTGTCTTACTCATTTTATACCTCCAACATTTTTCCCATAGTGTTGATCACCTAAAAAGCAACACTTAGTATTTATTGAATGACTGTTGAATTATTTTATGTTAGATGGGTTTGCAGAAATATACAGTGGGATAGATTTGAGATAAGCTGTAATCAGTAGTGTGGTAATGAAAACCTGAATTTAGGTGTATTGTCATGTAAAACGGGAGAAAAAGATATTTGGAAGGAAAAAATGACCAGTACTTTCTGGTAAGCTAAAGAAGACTGTGAAGGAGGATAAAGAGTCAGAGATGACTCCATGGTTGCTGGTCTGAAAGATTAGAACAACAGTGCTACAGAAATGAGATATTTTGGAAAGGGGAGCTAATTTGGGGGAGAGAGAGAAAGAATTCAGTCTTTAAAATGGTATGGTTGAAGATAGTAAATCAACAAAAATTTACTGAAACCTACCCTGTTCCACTCACTGTTCAGATACTGGGGACACAGCAGTAGACAAAGCAAACAAAAATCTCTGCCCTGTAGAGTTTACGTTAGAAAAAGGTGGGAACTTCCCTGGTGGCGCAGTGATTAAGAATCTGCCTGCCAGTGCAGGGGACACGGGATCCATCCCTGGTCCGGGAAGATCCCACATGCCGCGGAGCAACTAAGCCCATGCGTCACAACTACTGAGCCTGCACTCTGGAGCCCACGAGCCACAACTACTGAAGCCCACACGCCTAGAGCCCACACTCCACAATGAGAGAAGCCACTGCAATGAGAAGCCCACACACCTCAATGAAGAGTAGCCCCGCTCGCCACAACTAGAGAAAGCTTGTGCACAGCAACGAAGACCCAATGCATCCAAAAATAAATTAATAAATTTTAAAAAAAAAGGTGGAATGGGCAGAAAATAATCAAAATAAATATAGAATATTACAGGACAAAAGTGCTATAGAGAAACATGAGAGAAAGGGAAGGGGCACGGTAGGCTTGAGAAACTGAGGAGTGCTAGGGAGGTGGGAGTGAAGTTAGAGCAGGAAGCCTGCAATTTTTAATAGGGTGTTCAGAGAAGACCTCACTGAGCCAGTGATGTTGAGCCAAGATTTGAACGTGGTGAGTGAATGAGCCATGTAAAATCTGAAGGAATAATGTCCCAAGTAGAGGCACTGACTAGTGCTAAGGCCTATGACTGGAGGTTCTTATTGAAATTGAGATTATGGAGGGATTACAGTTATGGGTAGTTACAAGGTCAGTATAAGATGATATCACTGTGGCAATGAGTAACTGAGGTAGCATGGAAGACAAGAGTATAGGAACAGAGGTCAAGGAAATGAGGCCAGGGTATTGAAAGAATATGAAAGCACCAATAATTAAGACAGGAGTTAGGTTAGAGAGAGGGATGGTGACCCACAAGCTAAGTTATTCAAGGAATAAGGGCTAGTAACCTACGGGTGTATAAATGCCTGTAAAGAAAGGTAGTGTGGGTGTTAGAATCATGACATGAGATTCAAAGCTGAAGCAGAATGAACTGTAAACACCTAGAATAAAAGTTGTTTTGTAATCTTCATTATCCTGAAATAAAATAATAATTTCCAGTTGTTAATGAAGCTTTCAAGTGAAGATTTGCAAAGGTTAAGTGTTAGTTTCTTATGGGTATATTATCTAACTAGCAAAATGAGGGAAAAAAAAGTTTCGAAGCCTGACTTATCACTGATTATATAAAGATAATTGTTGATTTTTCGTGGGCTATTGTAAAGAATAAATTTCTGGTGTTTTAGCAGATGGGAAATAAGACCAAGATTGCAAAATGTCCTTTAAGAAATAAACAAACTGGATACATTCTGAAATCACAAAATACTTGTGTCAGGAGTGAAAAACTTTCTCAAAAGAAGAGAATTTGTTCAGAAACTTCATTGGCAAAAAGTGAAAAAAATAGTATGACTTTTTCACCCACTAAGGATTTATGCAAGCAGTATGCAGATAAAGACCATCTTCATATCCAGAAAGAAATTTCACATGCAACCCCTAATATACAGAAGACTAGAAACAGCATAAATGCATTTGTACTAGCTAAACAGAAGCCTTGCAAAAAGCACATCACAGCTGAAAATGTGAAGAGCAGTTTGGTGTGTCTAACACAAGACCAACTACAACAGATTTTGATGACTGTAAACCAAGGAAATAAATCAGTTTCCCTGACTGAGAATGGAAAGAGGGAGGAAACAAGTAAGATTTTTCTGAAGTTTTAATATTTTATCAATATGTTAAGTTTTAGAATTTGAGTTTCATTGGATTTTACATAACTGTGCCTCTTAAATTCTAGTTTAACATGTAACAATGTTTTCAAATAAATATTCGTTTAGAAAACATTCTCATAGGCAGAATTACTTTTGTAGTTAAAATATGCCATGTTTTAAGGTTAATGTTCAGAATATTATTCTCATGTACCATGGCCTTAAGAAACCCAGTTTCTGTGGATTCTAGATTTTAGTACAGAAAGCTATTGTACTAATTTTGGAAGGTAGGAGGCTTTACTTACATGAAAACTAATTATGTAAAATGTTCTAAAAAATTGTTATTGTATTTCTAATGAAAAATGAGGGAATTTTGCTATGAAGATTTGACATGAGTTGCTGAAAAGGATTATTTTCCTGGCCTCGGCTTTTGCTCTTCCTGACTCTCAATCCTTGCTTAGAATTAGCAGCACTATCTTTTTAACCAACGTAAAACACTGACTTGGAAGTAGTGGCGTATTATATGCCTTCTGTTTTACTAGTCAGGGTATTGTATTATGTTTTTAAAAGCCTTCTAGTTTCAGCTTTGAGCTAAGGAATTGTGACTATGAATAGAAATATTATTAAAATTTTGTTAAGCAACCGTGAAATAAATAAAAATAAAATTAACAGTCACCAGAAAGAGGCCCCACAACTGGTCTGGGGACCAGGTAGCTCCTTAGCACTCCCAAGGGGCTCAAAATGGAGTCATTTGCCTTCTCTTGGTATAGATTATTCTTTGTAAAGTCAGGGAGCTAACTTTTATCTTTAAGGCTAGAATTCCAGCTCAGAGAACAAAAACTAAAAACTTACTAGGCGTAATGAGAGATGGTATCAACAAAGTTAAAAGCAGAATTTGCCTAATCATATAATGACCTGCATATTCGATATGCTTTCTCTCCATTGGGAGAACTATCACATTGAGGGATTTTTGAGCCAAGCATCTGAGCCCTGTGTAAAACATTTGGAATAGATATAGGTGGGATATAGAGAAAGTGGTCCATGGAAAAGTTCATCACTGATTGCTTTCTCAGCTAAATGAGAAAAATAAGGGCAAGGTAATGAGTTTTTTATAAAGCTGTTTGCATTTATTCTCCTTTAAGTTGTGATTTGTATTATCATTTATATTATTTGTAAAAGTGTTGTTGGCAAGAGTAAATAGAGGTTTTTTTGGTTGTTGTTGCTTGTTTTCTTATTTGAAACAAAAGTTTGTATGGCTATGGCCATACCTCTGGGCCATTTAACCTCTGAGGCTCAGTTTCCTTTTTTGACAAAAAGGGAATCATAATACGCACTGCAAGGGCTGCTGTGAGAGGTGATTAATTAGATGATGTGTAAAGCCATGTTTTTTAAAACTGTGTAACTGTATCAAGATAAGGTATTACAATAGATGTAATTTTAGTATTAATTTTAAAATATGCATTTTACCTTCTAGGTCAGTATAGTCTAAATTTAAACAATATTCCTGATCAGCCAAAGGATGAGAACATCGTGGGACTTACGCAGAAAACTGAGGCCATTTCATCTGTTCAGGATGAAAAAAAGTCTGTTTTAAATGAAAATCAGGTGACATCTAATCAGTATGAGCAGAAAATTGCCACGTATGTAACTCACGTCTGTTGTTGTGGGGTCATCTTGGGAATATGGTTTTACTTTTCCTTGACTTGTATGTGAAATATTTACTCTGAAGACTAGAGCTATTTAAAAGTTTATTACTTAATATTTATGGAGTAAGTTGTATAGAAACATATGATAAGGTTTCTGTTATTTTTTGTGTTTTGTCTTAGAGAGAATATATGGAAACCAGCTGACATATTCAGTACTCTGGGAGAAAGAGAACGTGATAGAGGTTTGTTGGAAGCAAAAAAAGCCCAGTGGAGGAAAGAGCTTGGTAGGTAATTATTGCACCTTTTATTATAGTTTTGTTGGCTTAAGGAATATATATTGAGGATGAAGTACATCTTGCAGTATGATATTATCAAAATGGCAAATGGCGTAAGAAACTTTGTGATTTCACATTCCCTTATGTCATATCTTTTTGTTTGCTGATCTGTGATTTGCACCAAAAGCCACAGATGAACATTAATATCATCAGGATCCTTCTGGAGCTCAAAGATTCCTAAACATTTCTCATTTCCTGAGAATCCATTTTCATATTTTTCCATTACAGAAATTCTATGGGTTAAAGATGGTTTTATTTAAAAATAATTCATTTTAAAAATTAAAACATTCTAATCAAGAATCATCAATATGATATCAATCAGTATATACCATACAAAAATAAGCTTATTTCTTTTTTTCAGTCTGTAGACATCATAACAGAAAAAGTTATAATTTCTGTTACGTAGGGTCTTAAAGTAAGTAAGATAATAACTAAGAAACTCCTGTTACTTCTTGGACTAGACTTAGGGTCCAGGTATCAGAGTTTGGAAAATACACGAGGTAGTAGTTGTACTTAGGAATAGTTGTACTAAAAGCATGAAGATGGGATTCACTGTCCACTGAACTGGAAAGTCCTGCCAGTTAGTCACAACCCTTCCAGGACAGGTGATCTAGAAAAAGAGGTAAGTGAAGAAATAGGGAATGAATTGATGTTGGAAGTCAAAGTAATAGAATAATAAAGAAATTAAATGTATGGTAGCAGTGTCAGAAGGTTTGGAGATCTGATGTGTTTTATATCATAATTGCAGCTTTAAATGTTTTTTCAGTACAAATTTGGACACATGATTTTATGTACTTTCAGCAGTTATAAATAATAATGGCTGACATTTATTAAATATTTACTTTGTGTGAGGCCCTATACTGAAAATAGGCGCTATTATTACTCTGATTTCATAGAATAAAAAATGGGGTTTAGAGGGATGAACATCATTTTGCCCACAGTCACACAGCCGGGAAGTGGTTGAACCTGAATTTGACCCCAGGGTTCTCTGACTCCAGAGTTCTAGCTTTTAAGCCTTTTAGTAATAATTAAATGAACATTATTGTACAGTAGAACCTCACAATAATTAGCATAATATAAAATATGTTCTGAAAAAATTGCTCCTTATTTATAATTGTAGTAAAACAAACATTTTTATATCCATTTATGCCATACTTAAATTTGGTTCTGATTAAACATTTTCTTTTATTCCATATCCTTAAAATTCTTCTCTGTCTTGTGAGTTAATCTCCTTCCTAAAAAAATTTTGATCTGTGTTGGAATCTGCACTCTTTAAGAAGGTCATGATTTGTTTACGTCATTTTTTTTTACAGTTTTTGTATATTTTTTTAAAAAGGACATTATTTACAGATGAACAGGTTGCTTTAAAGAAGAAAGAAAAAGAAGCTTCTGAAAAATGGAATAATCCATGGAAAAAATCTGAAAGTGATAAAATAGTATGGGAAAAACTTCAAATTCTTGATCAGGCTAAGGTAAAAGTATCAAAATCAGACACTTATGGAATATAAGATACCTTAACTGCAATTTTTTAATGCTAAGCCTTGTTCATATCATAAAGCTTACTTTTTTAAAAAATAGATTTATTTATTTATTTATTTATTTATTTATGGCTGCGTTGGGTCTTTGTTGTTGCACATGGGCTTTTCTCTAGTTGTGAGCGGGGGCTACTCTTCGTTGCGGTGCAAGGGCATCTCATTGCAGTGGCTTCTCTTGTTGCGGAGCATGGGTTCTAGGCGCACGGGCTTCAGTAATTGTGGCTCACAGGCTCTAGCGCGCAGGCTCCGTAGTTGTGGTGCACGGGCTTAGTTGCTGCACGGCATGTGGGATCTTTCCCGACCAGGGCTCGAACCCGTGTCTCCTGCATTGGCAGGCAGATTCTTAACCACTGTGCCACCAGGGAAGTCCCTCATAAAGCTTATTTTTGAAACTTATTCATTTTTTTAAAACTCACTTTTCATATGGTATTTTAAAACAACATTATTTTGAATTAAATTATGACCTCAACTACTCTGTTTGCATTCTGTAAATAGTCTTACTATGTTAGTAGGTGAGTGTAAAGGCCCCTGGCACCTCCTTTAGGCTCCTATAAAAGAGCTCCACGATGTTATAGATGACCACAAAACTCTAGCACTGACCATGTGGTATCCACTACAAGGTTATCAAATCAAACATAAGTGATTGCTTATCAAACATAAGTGTATACCATGTGTCCCTCGGGTAGTGCTTTGGGGACCTTTAAATTTTGCATGTATTTAATACTAGACAAAAAAGTGCCCTTGTTTTTCTTTTTGTTTTTAGACTTCTGCTAGCTATTCTAGCATTCTGTCACAGTCTCCCAGTCAGGTAATGGTGATCCAGGCTGACGGGCACTCACCACCTAGAGCTAGTCAGATTTTAGAGGTAAGTTCTAAATGTCATTACTTTGAATATATAAGCCCTTTAGTACTTGATGACTATATAATGTACTTTCCTTGAAGAAGTGAATCTAAATACTCTTTTTTAAATTACCAGTTAATTTTTATTGAGTGCAGTATGCTCCTTAAATTTTTTTTTAATTTATTTATTTTATTTTTGGCTGCGTTGGGTCTTCGTTGCTGCGCACGGGCTTTCTCTAGTTGCAGTGAGTGGGGGCTACTCTTCGTTACAGTGCTTGGGCTTCTCATTGTGGTGGCTTCTCATGTTGCAGAGCACCGGCTCTAGGCACGCGGGCTTCAGTTGTTGTGGCGCACGGGCTCAGTAGTTGTGGCTTGCAGGCTCTGGAGCGCAGGCTCAGTAGTTGTGGTGCACGGGCTTAGTTGCTCTGTGGCATGTGGGATCTTCCTGGACCAGGGTTCAAACCTGTGTCCCCTGCATTGGCAGGTGGATTCTTTTTTTTTTAACATCTTTATTGGAGTATAATTGCTTTACAATGTTGTGTTAGTTTCTGCTGTATAACAAAGTGAATCAGCTATATGTATACATATATCCCCATATCCCCTCCCTCTTGCGTCTCCCTCCTACCCTCCCTATCCCACCCCTCTAGGTGGTCATAAAGCACCGAGCTGATCTCCCTGTGCTATGCAGCTGCTTCCCACTAGCTAGCTGTTTTACATTTGGTAGTGTATACATGTCAGTGCTACTCTCTCACTTCATCCCAGCTTACCCTTCCCCCTCCCTGTGTCAAGTCCATTCTTTATGTCTGCATCTTTATTCCTGTCCTGCCCCTAGGTTCATTAGAACCTTTTTTTTTTTTTTTTAGATTCCATATATATGTGTTAGCATGCAGTATTTGTTTTTCGCTTTCTGACCTATTCACTCTGTATGACAGACTCTAGGTCCATCCACCTCACTACAAATAACTCAATTTCATTTCTTTTTATGGCTGAGTAATATTCCATTGTATGTATGTGTCACATCTTCTTTATCCATTCATCTGTCAGTGGACACTTAGGTTGCTTCCATGTCCTGGCTGTTGTAAATACTGGGCAGGCAGATTCTTAACCACTGCGCCACCGGGGAAGCCCCGCTCCTTAAATTTTAAAAAAGTTATTAACTATTTCTTTTTTTCCTTCCTAATGAACATTTACATTTTAACAAATGTATTCTGAAAATAAGGCAGTAACCTAAAGGTATGATTCTGGTGGTAGACATTTTCAGTACTGGTAGAGTTCTTATAGAACCCTGCCAGTTAGATTGTTTGCATGGCCGCTTGTTCTGCTCCATATAGGACTGACTAGCCTACATCAGTTTATAGTCTGTTGATACCTTTACGTTAACAAAAGGAATGAAATATGAATTACGTTTTTCTATGTTCCCAAAAGCACTTTGACCAAATGTTAAAAGGCAATAAATTAGTCTTGCTAGAAGTTATTTTGGAAAACTCTATAGTTCTGGATGATAATTCTAAGTTTTTAGAGTTTAGAAATTGATGCATGCACATAGTACTAAAAACTGCAAATAAAACTACTCATGATGTTGTTGAGAATCAGTTGTAAGCTTATTTACTTTTCAACATTAGGATTAAAAAAACTTTAATGCTAAAAGTATTAGGTATTTCTGTTACCGAAATGTCAGTTGAAGTGTTAGCATATCATTTATTATTGCTTATTTTGCATGGCTTTTTAGGTCATTTATTATCTGGGAGTAATCCATACTATGATTGTTAATGTAAATAAAGAATTAACCATTTAAGGTGACTTTTAGTTTTTTTTTAATGATAGCATGTGTCATTTTTTTTTTTTAATAATCTAGAAAACCAGTAAAGTTATTTATATTTTGGAGTCAGAGATAGGGGTTGGGGATGGGAGAAAGACTAGAAAGGAAATCATATACTACATCCAGGGTTGGACAACCAAGGTTAGAGTATGATTATCTATGCATATTTTTACTGTTTAAATGTAGTTTTTATGTATTTATGTGTGAATGCTGTAAGATAATGGAGAGGTGCTACTGGGGGGACATGAACTGTAACAAAAAAAAATCCCCCTTTAAATACCTGAAAGCAGTTGGTTTCATAAATCCCAGCACTAGCCACAACCATTTATATTATTTGAATATTAAGTTAACCTCTTCATGTAATTGAGAGGAGGAGAAATTTAGTTGCAAGCAGAATCATCAAGGCCAATTTTGTTAAAACATGAGGTAATGCACATAAAGTGCATAAGACAGTGGCTGACATATAACAAGTGTTTAATGAAAAGTTTGCTCTAGTTATAATTTACAAAGCACAGGTCCATTCTGAACCCTGAGGCTGCTAAGAGTCAGTCCTCTCACCATCTTCCTTTCCTCTCTCCTCTTCTTGATTCTCAGTCTTACTCCCCCTCCCCCAGTTGAATGGCCCTGTATTCTCTTTCCTGTATTGTTCAGCCCAAACATTTTTTTACACTGTGCAGCTTAAAATTTCTTTTTGTGTTTCTAAGAAATTTACTTACAGCCTCAGCCTTTGTGAGAATACCTCACCTCCATGAAACCTTGGCTTTCCCTAATGACTGCCCCTCCCTGGGAAGCCTCTTTTAAGTGAAGGGAATATATTCTAGCATACTGTCTAACATGGGATAGAAAGTGAGGTTATCATTCTGCTAGCTTCTTATTGCTACCACCAGACCATAGTTCTGCAGTTAGCCAACAAAAAATTCCTCTTAATTTTTGGTGGTAAAAATTTGGTGGTAAAATATACATAACATAAAATTTACCATTTTAATAATTTTTAAGTGTACAGTTACGTGGCATTAAGTGCATTCACACTGTCTTGCAGCCATCACCACTATCCATCTCCAGAATTTTTTAATCATTCCAAACTGAAACTATACCCATTAAATAGTAACTCCCCATTTCTCCCTCCCCTTAGCCCCTGGCAACCACCATTCTACTTTCTGTCTCTATGAATTTGATTATTCTCAGTATGTTTAAGTGGACTAACACAATATTTGTCCTTTTGTGTCTGACAGATTTCACTTAATGTTTTCAGGGTTCATCCATGTTGTAAACATGTATCAGAATTCCATTCCTTTTTAAGGCTGAAAATACTCCATTTTATTTATGATACTACATTTTGTTTATCCATTCATCCAAATGTTGATGGACATTTGAGTTGTTACCACCTTTTGGCTATTGGGAATAATGCTGTTATGAACCTTGATGTACAGATAATCTCTCCAAGTCTGTATTTGCAAGTCTTCTGGGTATACACCTGTAAGTGAAATTGCTGGATCATATGGTAATTTTATGTTTTATCTTTTTATGTTAAATTTTTACCAGTTTTAATTTGATAATTTTATTTTTAATTATTTTACTGTTTCCACAGCTCCTGCACCATTGTGCATTCCCATCAGCAGTGCACAAGGGTTCTGATTTCTCTACATCTTCACCAACACTTGTTCTTTTCTTTTTTACTTTTTTTTTTGGTTGATAGCCATCCTAATGGATGTGGAGTGGTGTCTCATTGTAGTTTGATTTACATTTCCCTAATGATTCGTGATGTTGAGCATTTTTTCATGTGCTTATTGGCCATCTGTATATCTTCTTTGGAGAGATGTCTATAAGTCCTTTGTCCATTTTTTTTTTAACATCTTTATTGGAGTATAATTGCTTTACAATGGTGTGTTAGTTTCTGCTTTATAACAGAGTGAATCAACTCTACATATACATACATCCTCATATCTCCTCCCTCTTGTGTCTCCCTCCCACCCTCCCTATTCCACCCCTCTAGGTGGTCACAAAACACTGAGCTGATCTCCCTGTGCTATGCAGCTGCTTCCCACTAGCTATCTATTTTACATTTGGTAGTATATATAAGTCCATGCCACTCTCACACTTCGTCCCAGCTTACCCTTCCCCCTCCCTGTGTCCTCAAGTCCATTCTCTACGTCTGCGTCTTTATTCCTGTTCTGCCCCTAGGTCCTTCAGAACCTTTTTTTTTAAGATTCCACATAAATATGTTAGTTGTACGGTATTTATTTTTCTCTTTCTGACTTATTCTCTTTGTATGACAGACTCTAGGTCCATCCACCTCACTACAGGTAACTCAGTTTCATTTCTTTTTATGGCTGAGTAATATTCCATTGTATGTATGTGCCACATCTTCTTTATCCATTCATCTGTCAGTGGACACTTAGGTTGCTTCCATGTCCTGGCTATTGTAAATAGAGCTGCAGTGAACATTGTGGTACATGACTCTTTTTGAATTATGGTTTTCTCAGGGTATATGCTCAGTAGTGGGATTGCTGGGTTATATGGTAGTTCTATTTTTAGTTTTTTAAGGAGCCTCCATACTGTTCTCCATACTGGCTGTATCAATTTACATTCCCACCAACAGTGCAAGAGGGTTCCCTTTTCTCCACACCCTCTCCAGCATTTATTGTTTGTAGGTTTTTTGATGATGGCCATTCTGACTGGTGTGAGGTGATACCTCATTGTAGTTTTGATTTGCATTTCTCTAATGATTAGTGATGCTGAGCATCCTTTCATGTGTTTGTTGGCAATCTGTATATCTTCTTTGGAGAAATGTCTATTTAGGTCTTCTGTCCATTTTTGGATTGGGTTGTTTGTGTTTTTGATATTGAGCTGCATGAGCTGCTTGTAAATTTTGGGGATTAATCCTTTGTCAGTTGCTTCATTTGCACATATTTTCTCCCATTCTGAGCGTTGTCTTTTCGTCTTGTTTATGTTTTCCTTTGCTGTGCAAAAGCTTTTTAAGTTTCATTAGGTCCCATTTGTCTATTGTTCTTTTTATTTCCATTTCTCTAGGTGGTGGGTCAAAAAGGATCTTGCTGTGATTTATGTCATAGAGTGTTCTGCATATGTTTTCCTCTAAGAGTTTTATAGTGTCTGGCCTTACATTTAGGTCTTTAATCCATTTTGAGTTTATTTTTGTGTATGGTGTTAGGGAGTGTTCTAATTTCATTCTTTTACATGTTGCTGTCCTGTTTTCTCAGCACCACTCATTAAGGAGGCTGTCTTTTCTCCATTGTATATTCTTGCTTCTGTTATCAAAAATAAGGTGACCATATATGTGCGTGGGTTTATCTCTGGGCTTTCTATCCTGTTGTTCCATTTATCTATATTTCTGTTTTTGTGCCAGTACCATACTGTCTTGATTACTGTAGCTTTGTAGTATAGTCTGAAGTCAGGGAGCCTGATTCCCCCAGCTCCATTTTTCTTTCTCAAGATTGCTTTGGCTATTTGGGGTCTTTTGTGTTTCCATACAAATTGTGAAATTTTTTGTTCTAGTTCTGTGAAAAATGCCATTGGTAGTTTGATAGGGATTGCATTGAATCTGTAGATTGCTTTGGGTAGTAGAGTCATTTTCACAATGTTGATTCTTCCAATCCAAGAATATGGTATCTCTCTTCATCTGTTTGTATCATCTTTAATTTCTTTCATCAGTGTCTTATAGTTTTCTGCATACAGATCTTCTGTCTCCTTAGGTGGGTTCATTCCTAGGTATTTTATTCTTTTTGTTGCAGTGGTAAATAGGAGTGTTTCCTTAATTTCTCTTTCAGATTTTCATCATTAGTGTATAGGAATGCAAGAGATTTCTGTGCATTAATTTTGTATCCTGAAACTGTACCAAATTCATTGATTAGCTCTAGTAGTTTTCTGGTAGCATCTTTAGGATTCTCTATGTATAGTATTATGTCATCTGCAAACAGTGACAACTTTACTTCTTCTTTTCCAATTTGGATTCCTTTAATTTCTTTTTCTTCTCTGATTGCTGTGACTAAAACTTCCAAAACTATGTTGAATAACAGTGGTGAGAGTGGACAACCTTGTCTTATTCCTGATCTTAGAGGAAATGGTTTCAGTTTTTCACCATTGAGGACAATGTTGGCTGTGGGTTTGTCATATATGGCCTTTATTATGTTAAGGTAAGTTCCCTGTATGCCTACTTTCTGAAGGGTTTTTATCATAAATGGGTGTTGAATTTTGTCGAAAGCTTTTTCTGCATCTATTGAGGTGATCATATGGTTTTTCTCCTTCAGTTTGTTAATATGGTTTATCACATTGACTGATTTACGTATGTTGAAGAATCCTTGCATTCCTGGGATAAAAATATGGAATGCTTCACGAATTTGCGTGTCATCCTTATGCAGGGGCCAAGCTAATCTTCTCTGTATCGTTCCAGTTTTAGTATATGTGCTGCCGAAGCGAGCACCTTTGTCCATTTTTGAATTGGATTTTCTTTCTTGTTGAGTAGTAGGAGTTCTTTACATATTCTGGTTATTAACTCCTTATCAGATATATAATTTGCAGGTATTTTCTTCCATGAGTTGCCTTTTCACTCACTTCATAGTGTCCTTTCTTGTACAAAAGTTTTTAATTTTGATGAAGTCCATTTTACCTATTTTTTGTTTTTGTTGCCTGTGCTATTGGTGTCATAGCTAAGAAATCATTGCCAAATCTAACGTTGTGGAGCTTCCCCCTATGTTTTCTTCTAAAGGAGTTTTATAGTTTAGGTCTTTGATCCATTTTGAGTTAATTTTTATATGTGGTATAAGGTAATGGTCCAGCTTCATTCTTTTGCATGTGGATATCCAGTTTTCCCAGCACCAGACTGTTCTTTCCCCATCAAATCATCTTGGCACTCTTGTCAAAAATCATTTGACTGTATATGAAAGGGTTTATTTCTGGGCTCTCCATTCAGTTCATTTGTTCTGTATGTCTTTATGCCACTGTTTCACTGTTTTGATTACCATACCTTTGTAGTAAGGTTTGAAATCAGAAAGTGTTAAGTCCTCCAGTTTTCTTTTTCAATATTGTTTTACCTATTTAGTGTTCCTTGAGATTCCATATGAATTTTAGGATGCATTTTTCCATTTCTGCAAAAAACATCAAGATTTTCATAGGGGTTGCTTTGAATCTGTAGCTTGCTTTAGGTAATCCTGACAATACGAAGTCTTCCTATCCCTGAAGGTAGGATCTTTCCATTTATTGATATTTGTGTCTTTAATTTCCATCAGCAATGTTTTGTAGTTTTCAGTGTACATGTCTTTGGCCTACTTATTCCTAAGTATTTTATTCTTAATATTTGGTGCTATTGTACATGGAATAGTTTTCTTAATTTTCTTTTCCCAGATTGTTCATTGTTAGTGTATAGAGATGCAACTGATTTTTTTCTCCTGGTTTTGTATCCTGCAACTTTGCTGAATTTGTTTTATTCTAACCATTGTGTGTGTGTGTGTGTGTGTATAGACTCTTGAAGGTGGTGGTTATTGTGCAGAATATGAATTTGATGTGGATCCTTTTGGTATTATATTTTCTTAATGAGTAGATACACAAACACCAGTCTGCATTAATGCCCAAGATATTCATATATGATAATCATCACTGAATTACGTATATTTATCTTTTCCTTTTTTTGGCATTTCAACTTTCTGACTTTTAAAAATATTATGTATTATTTCTGACACACAAAAGGATATATTGACCTTAAAAAACAAAAGAGCAGGTTATTTTACCAGCAGCATGAGTTTATTTGGGAATAGTAGACAGTTGTAATTCAGGACAAGCAAACTGTGACAAACCTTAGGCAAGTTTGGAGAACAGAGGAGAGGAACTTGATTTTGTAGAGGAAAGGAGGAAACTGGGGAGGGCTGTGGTAGCTGCAGGTGGTGGGAAGCTTGTTGCTAGTCAGAAGGAAATCTTGGCGGGGTCTGTAAGCTGTGGTGAGTCATATATGGGTGAGAGCTCCCCCTTCAGGGCTTTCTGACTCCATTTTAAATGAGGTTTCCTTTATTCTTTTTCACAGGTATAAAGGATAATCCATAAAACATTTCTATCCATGTCGTGTACCAAAAAGAGCGCATTATAGCATGGTTCAGAGTCCAGCAAGAATTTCTCTAGATTTATAGCACTTACGGGACAGGATTTTTTTTTTTTAACTAGCCGGTCACAACCCAGTAGAATAAAAATGGAATGCCTAGAACCTTTATATTCCATTTGTTGTCAGGTTACTTTAGAATTCTGAGAAGAGTGTTTGTGAGTTATGAAGCCCTTTCCACAACAGAAATGGGTTGTGACTAAGTTATAAACTAGTACCAGTCCACTGATGCCCTAACTTCAGAAGAAAGAAATACAGTAGCTTGACCAAAATGAATCAGTCCTAGCGAAAGCTTCCCTTTGCCTCTCTATACTGGACAGTCTTGGAATCAGAGGAACCCTATCTCAGTCCTCCAAAATTAAACTTTATGGAAGGAAATCCTCTTCCTATTCAAAACTGAGTGGGGGAGAATTCCCTGGCAGTCCAGTGGTTAAGACTCTGTGCTTCCGCTGCACAGGTTTGATCCTTGGTCAGGGAACTAAGATCCCGCATGCCGCATGGCAGGGCCAAAAAAAGAAAAGAAAAAAAAAGCAAACAACTGAGTGGGTCTCTTTGCCTTATCAGAAAGATTTAATAATTAAATAAAATAAGGAAATTGATTTGTTTGAGGGCCTGTTAGGATCCAAGAAGTGTACTAAGTACTTCATATACCTGTGAATCCCCTTTTAGAATAAGAGGCAGAACTGACTAACAACTAAACAGGTGGAGGAGAACACTGAGAGTAAGTTATGTACACCAATTACCCATAACACTAAACCTAGATAAATCTCTCTTAAGTTAGGAAAAGAACAAAATAAACCTAAATTAGAAGAAATAGATCATGAAAATAAGGAATTTTCCCACCAGCTGTTGGTGGGAATGTAAATTAGTGTAGCCATTATGGAAAACAGGATGGAGTTTCCTCTAAAAATTAAAAACAGAACTACCATACAATCCAGCAGTTCTACTTCTGGGTATTCTTCCAAAGGAAAAAAACCACTAAATTGAAAAGATATATGCATCCCATGTTCATTGCAGTTTACAATAGGGGAGATACAGAAGCAACCTAAGGTCTGTCGATAGATGAATGGATAAAGATACGGTATATGCATATAATGGCATGTTGCTCAGCCATAAAAACAAATGAAACCTTGCTGTTTATAAAAACATGGACGGACCTAGAAGTCTGTCCACTTACTTCACTTATGCTAAGTGAAGTAAGTCAGAGAAAGACAAAGAATACTATATGATTTCACTTATATGTAGAATCTAGGAAACAAAACAAATGAACAGAACATAATGAAGCAAACAGACTCATAGATACAGAGAATAAACAAGTGGTTTTGCTAGAGGGGAGGGGGGTACGGGGATAAGTGAAATAGGTGAGAGAAATTAAGACGTATGAGCTTGTAGTTAAAAAATATATGAGTCATGGAGATAAATGTACAGCATGGGGAATATAGTCAATAATACTGTAATAACTTTGTATGGTGACAGATAGTAACTAGACTTATTGTGATCATTTTGTAATGTATAGAAATATTGAATCACTCTGTTGTGCACCTGGAACTAGCATAGTGTTGCCGTTCAGTTTTACTTAAATTTAAAAATTAAAAAAAAAAGGAAAGAAAATAAGGGCACCAGTCGATGAAATATATAATGAGTGAAAATGGCATTGCAGGTAGAGAGTGAATCATTAGTAAGTTAATATATTATGCCAATAATTATGAAAACTTAGATGAAGTGGGTAAATTACTGGAGAAGTTATAACTTACAGGAACTGACTTAAAAAGAAGTAAAAAGCTTGAATAATTATGTAACTGTTAAAGTAATTGTAGATCTGGGTTAAAAAAAAACTTTCCCACGAGGAAAATAAAATGCCCACATGGTTTTACTGACAATTTCTACCAAACTTTAAAGAAATAAATCCCAAATTTATTCAGATTTCCAGGCAGTAGAAATATGAAATGGCCCCCAATTCATTCTGCAAGCCCAGTATAAACTTGGTATTAAAGCCAGAAAAATAACAAAAAAGGAAAATTAGGTTTATTTCAATCATGAATATGCACACAAAAATTCTAAAAAATATATTAACAAGTAAAATTTGATAATGTGTAAAAAGGTAATATATCATGACTAAGGTTCATAATGGGTTAAGGGAATTTTTAAAAATCCGCAGTATAGTGTACCATTTTAACACAATAAAACAAAAAACATTTCAATAGATGCAGGAAAAGCATTTGATAAAACTCAAAGCCAGTTTGTTAAGGACAGTATTTCAGGCAATTAGACTAGAAGGAATTTCCAATTGAGTATTTAAAAAAAAAATAAAACCCTATAGCAAACATCATACTAAATGAGAAATTTTAGTAGTACTCCCTTTAAAATTAAAAATTAAATAAGATGCCCATATTATTATTACTATTTGTTATTGGTAGTCCTAGCCAGTATAGCAAGACAAAAGTCTTAAGAACTAGAAAGGAAAAAATAAAATTGTAGCAATTTGTCATTTATATAGAAAACCCAAAGAATCTATGGGCAAAATATTTTAGAAATTAAAAGTGAGAATTAATAATTTGCTAGGCCATAAAGTCTCAACAAATTTCATAGGTTCAGATTACACAGAATATGCTATCTGATCACAGTGGAATTAAGCTAGATATCAGTAACAAATAACAAAATTTCCAAATGTTTGATATTTAAGCAGTAGTCTTCTAAGTGAAAGAAAACTCAGAATTAGAAAGTGTTTTGAACCGAATGATGATGAAAATATTATATATGAGAACATATGAGCTTCCTGTGCTTAGAGGGAAGTTTATAGGCTTAAATGCATTTCTTGGAAGAGAAGGACTGAAAGCAAAACATAAATGATCTAAGTATTCATTTCAAGAAGTTAGAGAAAGAATTGCAACAATTAAGCCCAAAGGAAGTAGAAGGAAGGAAATAAGATCAGAATAGTTGGATACAAGCGGCCCTCTGTATCCGTGGGTGCCAGATCCATGGACTCAGCCAATCTCGGACTGAAAATGTTTGGAAAAAACTTCCAGATGCCATGAGTTTTAATAAGATACTTAACACCTCTGTGCCTTAGTTCTCATTTCTATAAAAATGATGCCTACCCCATAATTTTATCGTGGAAATTAATGTACATAAAATGCCCAGCAGTGCTGTAACAGAGAGAGTGTTGTCAGCCAATTCGTATTATTATTGTTATTATTGTGAGGGCTAAAAAAGATAACATACGTAAAGTTATTTATAAAAGTATATAATAAAGTAATTATTTAGTCAGTTTAAAAAAAAAAAAAGGAAGAAAATATCAGGGAAAAAATATTCCAGAAAGTTTCAAAAAGCCAAACTTCAATTTGCTACACACTGGCAACTAGTTACATAGCATACACATTCTGTTAGGTGTTATAAGTAACCTAGAGTTGATTTTAAATACACGTGAGGATGTGCATAGGTTACATGCAAATACTACACCATTTTATATAAGGGACTTGAGTATCTGCCAGTTTTGGTATCTTCAGGAGGTCCTGGAATCCAATACCCCACAGATAGCAAGGGACGATTGTGTTAGTAAAATTGGAAAATAAGGAAAAGACTGAACAGATATGGCTCCAAAGATATGGCCAATAAGCACATGAAAACCAGGACTTTAGCCACGTGCACAACTGTGTAGTCCTGGCTCCAGAGATTTTAGTTACTTTCAAGTTCAAAGTACTCCAACCCACCCTCCAAAATGATTGTAGCTCTTAGTTGTGCTGCTCTTCCTCTTGGAAGATCTGGTTTTTTTCTAGCCCAGTGTCCTGAAACCACCCACCACCCAGAAGAATGCCTTTTATGCCTGCTGAGTGGACAAGATGAGTAGGTGGACAGACTGTCTAAAGTGAGGAGGCTCTTGGTGTCTGGACTTGGGAATCATGCACTGGCAAGCAGGACTATTCTGGACCATGGCAAAGTCACCACTGAGTGTTCTCCTTTCACAGACATGCATTTTTAGACTGCTTTAAGGGGAGAATTAAATGAAACAGAACTAAAGCATGTCTAGGTGACCATTTGAAAAGCCTCTACTTTCAGTTCTGATACAGCAGCTGCCATTCATACAGCATTTATATTAGGAGTAAGACTAACATTTTCTAACATAGAAGAACTTGAAGGTAGCTAAAAATTTACATTAGGAACCTGTAACATTGGGAACTGTTTGTGGGGAAGTGTGTATTGAGTACCTGTGAAAATGAGTTTTCACTTAAGGCTGTCACTTGAGAATAGGCTCAAAATAGGTGTTTAGAAAAGGAGCTTTTATGTAGGGGAAGGGACGTCTGAGGTCAATAATGTGAAAGAAAGTGAAAAAGTGAGTGAACCTAGAGAAAGAGGGCTCTTTCCTTAGCCATGTTGAAGCATTAACAGAAGGGAGGTGCTAGATCATCATCAGAACACATTTGTTACACAGTGAGTCTTGCATTTTACACACATTTGCCTTACGCAGGTTTCAATTAAAATGAGCTCAGTAATCAAAAGGGAGTTTACATTTACCTACCACCTCTCCCATCCCCCAGATCCTTATACTTTCATTCCTCTAACCGAATGCACGGCGGGGAAGACTTGTGAAAAAGAAAGTAATAATTTAAAG
This sequence comes from Balaenoptera physalus, assembly GCF_965194825.1. Taxonomy (NCBI): domain Eukaryota; kingdom Metazoa; phylum Chordata; class Mammalia; order Artiodactyla; family Balaenopteridae; genus Balaenoptera; species Balaenoptera physalus. The sequence continues at coordinate 78,329,089 of NC_138896.1, forward strand.
AGTTTTCTAGTCGGTTGGAGAAGTGAAATGACTTATTCAGGTGGCAAGCAAGTAAGACAAGGATGTAAGACATCCTTGAGTAAGAAGTTGAAGACTGAATTGGAAGAATTGATTATTAAATTTTCCACAGGGTTGTAATTATAAGACATGTATATAAAACATTTGATGAGGATTTTAGGAATTTTCAAGGGTATTTTGACTTGTGTCTTATCCTTGAATAATTTGAAACCCCACCAAAATTTGAAACCAGATCTGGTTACATCAGACTTAAGAAACAGATTACAGAATTCTATGTTGATTCAATGCCATATTGTGAATTTGGTTTTTTTTCTTTATTTCTTTTTTTTTTTTTTTTTTTGGCCATGCTGTGTGGCTTCTGGGATCTTAGTTCCCCAACCAGGGATTGAACCTGCTCCATTGGCAGTGAAAGCACCGAGTCCTAACCACTGTACTGCCAGGGAGTTCCCTGTGAATTTCTTATAAGTAGTTCAAAGGGTCTTTTTTTTTTTTTTCCCCCCAGTTTGAACTCTAAAATAACATTTCTAAAAATAGAAGAACTGTTAAATCACTTACCTGAAGATAATGCTCCTTTTGAAGTGGTTCTTTTAGGCTTAAATAAATAGGGTTGGTTTTTATCTGTTTAAAAATGTGTGGGAGCACCTGAGATACTAAGATTTTTCCTTTTTGTGTAAGTATTTCCTTTGATCAAAGCAATTGGTTGAAAACTAATGAGCTTTGCCATTATATTATTCTGTCAAACTATTTTTAAAATTATGTCCTGTAGTTACATCATGTAACAAAATGTTTTGTTGCTTAGCTCTTGCATTTTAGGACAGTTTGAGTAGAATATATGCTTTCCTTTTTTTTTTTTTTAATTAATTAATTAATTAATTAATTTATGGCTGTGTTGGGTCTTCGTTTCTGTGCGAGGGCTTTCTCTAGTTGCGGCAAGCGGGGGCCACTCTTCATCGCGGTGCGCGGGCCTCTCACTGTCGCGGCCTCTCCCGTTGCAGAGCACAGACTCCAGATGCGCAGGCTCAGCAATTGTGGCTCACGGGCCCAGTCGCTCCGCGGCACGTGGGATCATCCCAGACCAGGGCTCGAACCCGTGTCCCCTGCATTGGCAGGCAGACTCTCAACCACTGCGCCACCAGGGAAGCCCTATGCTTTCCTTTTTGTTAAAGCATACTAAACTCTCATAAGTTAAAGGAACAGTGAATTATTATGCTACTGTTTTTATTTTTCTTAGAATTCAAGGACTTAATCTGGATACAATATATTTTTCTTATTGAAATATCACAGATCATGCTAAGGCTGTAGCAGCAGAAATGGGAAAAAAAGGTATCTAAAAGAGACATTATGATTCAGTAGAGAAAGCCTCTGGCTCTATTACATCCTCCTGGCTCTTGGTCCAAAAGCAGTGTTTTGTATTCTGAAGCCAGGTGTTAAACAGTATTCATCTATTTCAGGTTATCAATGATTCCTTTCAAAGTAAATGCGACTATATTAGGATAGAAATTTGAAAATCTTATAGTTGGTTTGGAGAAAATTTTCTATTTTTCATTAGAAAATTTCCTTTCTTTACACTTACTTAGTTATCTTATATCCTTCTGCTAGTATATGTTACAAATATGATTCTGAAAATTAGAATATATCTACTTAATTCTTGTATACTCGAATTTTTTTTTAAAGTATTATTATTTATTTATACATTTATTTATTTATTTATTTTTGACTGCGTTTGGTCTTTGTTGCGTGTGGGCTTTCTCTAGTTGTGGTGAGGGGGGGGGCTACTCTTCGTTGCGGTGCATGGGCTTCTCATTGTGGTGGCTTTTCTTTGTTGCAGAGCATGGGCTCTAGGCACGCAGGCTTCAATAGTTGTGGCACGCGGGGGCTCAATAGTTGTGGCTCGCGAGCTCTAGAGTGCAGGCTCAGTAGTTGTGGCACACGGGCTTAGTTGCTCTGCAGCATGGGGGATCTTCCTGGACCAGGGCTTGAACTTGGGTCCCCTGCATTGGCAGGCGGATTCTTAACCACTGTGCCACAAAGGAAGTCTCTCGAATTTTTTTGTTTAAAATTATTGCTTCTCTTAGAGATAAATACCTTACCATGTTAAATCTATATAAATTCTTTGGAAAGATTTGTAAATATAAAGTGGTTAGAAAAAGAGGTAAACTTTTGATGGTATTGATGACTGTTGTTTAGGAAGCAGTACTGATGGAGTGCCCTTTCAGTGTTGTGAAACAAGAACAGCAGAGAAAATGGATTGAAGAGTTGAACAAGCAAATAGAGGATGACCGCCAAAAAAAAGTAGAGGAAAAAATTATATCTTCAAAGGTAATTTATGAAGTTTTATCGGTATAAAGGGGAAAAAAAATAATTTCAGAGTCACTAATCATAAACTTAAAAGTATCCTGAAACTATTTGACAAGACTATTCAAATTATTCCATATTTGCTTTTGTGAACCTTTTGTTGAATGAATTCAGTAAGTGTGATTTTGCATAGCTTCTTGTAACTAACTTTTTAGAAATGTCCTAATTCTTTGAATTTTTCATATTCTCCAAGCTTAGTTGTCTAAATGTATATGGAATCAATACAGGATACAGTTTTGTTAGTCTTTATGATGCTTGTTCTGCTGTGTGGTGACTTTTAGAAATCATGTTTATTTGTCATTTGGGATTTTAAACGTAAGAAGAGTTGGAAGAGTTCTTAGCAGTTCTTATTTGTCGTGATTAGGGTGAGGAACATGACAGATGGGCAATACATTTTGATTCATTCAAGAGCTGTCCTGGTTCTCAGTCTCAGCTGTCCTCTCGGTCAACGCAAACACAACCAGAGTACTTCTGTGTCTCTCCGGACGCTCAGGACCTGGCTGATATCAGCAGTCTCTATACACCTGCAGCGGGAAGCCAGGTTGAACCTTCAGAGGAGGAGCGCGTAGCAAGACCTGTTAGAGACGTGGCTGTGGAAAGCAGTAAGAAAAGGAAGTAAGTGCCTCCTTCAGCACCTGTTGGTGTTTAAGGAGGTTTGTGTGCCACTTTAGGATTGTTGTTGTATTTGTATCTTAATTGGTTTCAGGTTTGGTGTTTTTCTTTACAGTAGAAATGACTAGTAGATACATTTCAAACAAAAATGACTTAGCACCTTGTTAAACCCACCTTTTGGGGGTTTTAAATAGCTAATGGATCTGTCTTGCCAGCTTTCTCCGTTCTATGACTGCTCTTTTGGACCCAGCTCAAATCGAGGAACGAGACAGGAGACGACAAAAACAGTTAGAACATCAGGTATTGCATTGTCGAATGTTGTTCTTTGCCTTAATCATTAGTAGTCATGGCCTAGATACCTAAGTAAATGGAAATTAAAATTCCAGTATAAACTTAAAGCACAGGCCCTGCACAGTCCTGTGATGAATCTAATCCCTACTCCAGCTGGCATTATATTAGAATTATACTTATGTTGAGAACCAGACAGTATCATGTAGTACAGCCACCTGCCTTCCAAGGAAGAAGGTCTTTAATGTTTAGGTTGTGTATCTGAAATGACACTAAATCTTAAGTTGGTATTGGATATTTTTTTCTCCAATTCTCCTGAATTCTGTTCAGGATGAGAATTAGTTCTTTGAAAGGGAAATAGATACAAGGGATTGAAGTAGAATTATGATTAAGAAATCTAATGGATAATATAAGAAAGGAAGCTAAGATTAAAATTTTGTCCTAATTTTAGTCTAATACTAAAGGGACTTAAATGTCTAATAACTCGTCAAAACCTCTACTATATGAAGAATTTGGCTTAGTTAATATGGTTACTTGCAGTCGGTTAAGTGAACAGACATTTATAGCGCATCTGCTATTTTTACCAGGCACTATGCTAAGCACTGAGATTGTTTCTTCAGTTGTTTTTCTCTTAGTTCTTCTACGAGCCCTCCTGGGGTTAAAGAAAAAGCATGTAGAACTTGATGGGAGATGGGAAAAATACATTGGAAACCTGACATTTTAATTTAACTCATATGTATTACTCTCTATGTATTGATAAACATTTTTGAAACACCAGATGCTTTATGGATTTTTAAAAAATTTATGACTAATTTATGTTACTGTTTATGACTAGAAAGCCATCACTGCTCAGGTAGAAGAGAAGCGGAAGAAGAAACAGCTCGAAGAAGAGCAAAGAAAGAAGGAGGAACAAGAGGAGGAGCGTCGCTTAGCACGGGAACAAGAAGAGATGCAGAAACAGTATGAAGAAGATATACTTAAGCAAAAACAAAAGGAAGTAGGTATTTATATCCTAACTGTAACATTTTAGAGTAAAAATGGGTGTGTTGTTTTTTGGGTTTTTTTTTAATTTGTTTTTGGCTGCGTTGGGTCTTTGTTGCTGTGCGTGGGCGTTCTCTAGTTGTGGCGAGCGGGGGGGCTACTCTTTGTTGCGGTGTGTGGGCTTCTCATTGCTGTGACTTCTCTTGTTGCGGAGCACGGGCTCTAGGCGCGCGGGCTTCAATAGTTGCAGCACGCAGGCTCAGTAGTTGTGGCTCACGGGCTCTAGAGCGCAGGCTCAGTAGTTGTGGCGCACAGGCTTAGTTGCTCCACGGCATGTGGGATCTTCCCGGACCAGGGATAGCACCTGTGTCCCCTGCATTGGCAGGTGGATTCTTAACCACTGTGCCACCAGGGAAGTCCCTGGGTGTGTTTTTAAAGAAAAAGATAACGAGAACATTTGCATGTGTTTTGAAATTGTGAAACTGTATGCAGAAACATTAAAGCTTTGCATAAAGAATGTTTTGAAAGTAGGAGGGAAGCTGGAGGTTTTATTGTTTCAAATGATTGATTCACAAATGCTGTACTCCTTGCGTTTCTTCTCTCTGCTAAGAAGGAGGTCAGGATGAGTTATTACAGCATAAAACAAAAGTTATCCATTTGCTTGATTTTTAAATGTTTTCTAAGCAATGATTATTATATTAATAAATTTCTAAATACATTAAGAGAAATGATTGGCCTTCCTGTCTGTATCCACTTGTGAACAGGAGCATTTACTTGCAGAGTCATTGGCTGGGATTGATGATAGAGTTTGTTGCTGTGTTAGAGGATTCCTCTGTGCTAAGTAAGGGTCTATTAAAAAGAGTAGATGTCTGGTTGGCTAGGAGAACCCCTATATTAAGTGGTACAGACTGCATAGGTACGGTGATGTCAAGTGCCATATTTGAGTGGACCTGACAAAGAGCAAGTTATACAATGACATTGGATTGCCAAAGGTTCATGAGGTCTACAGAGCAGACCATACAGCACTCCCCCTGGAGCTGGGAGGTGGCGCTGAGAGACTGCCTTTTCTTGCCGTTTCCCACTTGCAACCTTTGCTTCAGAATTAACTGATGAAGGTACAAATGGTTTAGGTTCTGATTTCATTATGTTGAATAGGCTGAGCCAACTACACCTATGAAATAACTACATACATGAAAAAAAATCAGTGTCATTTGCTTGAATTGCAAAAAATGGCCATAAATCTTGAGTATTACCTCTTATTATCTATTTTTTTATCTTAATAAAATTCAGGTGGAATTGACCATTGGTTTTAGAAGTTTTGAAAACTTCATAGAATGAGTAAAACAGTGTTTGTATTTGTGGTCTAATACAGCTGTAGAAAAAGATACTAAAATGTAATCTGCAAAAGGGAAGGAACTTTGTTCTCTTGGCTTCTCTACTCCCAGTATCTTGAATAGTGCCTGGTACATAGTAGGAGCTTAGAAAATATCTACTGAAAGAAAATATTCAGGTCTGTATATGTTTGATAATTGTATTTAATTAACTTTGTGCACTTCAATATTGATAGGAAATCATGACTCTTAAGACAATTGAGCTGTTCCAGACGATGCAGAGAGCACAGGAGCTGGCACAGAGACTGAAACAAGAACAGAGAATCCGAGAATTGGCTCAAAAGGGACATGACACTTCTAGATTGATTAAAAATCTTGGCAGTAAGCACTGGACTAGAATTTTATTTATAATATTTCTTGAAAATTTTAAATAATTGCCTATTTTTAATTCCTTTAAACACCTGTTAACTAAATATTTTTTGAGGAATTTCAGACTTTGAACTAATGTAAATTTATAACGCTTACTTGGGAAATTGCCTTAAGGGTAGAACGAAATAATGTATAATTTTCAGTATATTTTCACATATATTTTCTTATATTTTCCTCACAATAGGTAAAATGTATACTTTTGTACCCATTTTTACAGAGATATCCATTAAGTGATCTCCCTAAATTCAGTACGGGATAAGAATGCTGATAGCTTTTTTTTTTTTTTTTTTATAAATTTATTTATTTATTTTTGGCTGTGTTGGGTCTTTGTTGCTGTACGAGGGCTTTCCCCAGTTGTGGCACGCGGGGGCCACTCTTCATCGCGGTGCGCGGGGCTCCCACCATCGCGGCCTCTCTTGTTGCGGAGCACAGGCTCCAGACGCGCAGGCTCAGTAATTGTGGCTCACGGGCCCAGTTGCTCCGCGGCATGTGGGATCCTCCCGGACCAGGGCCCGAACCCGTGTCCCCTGCATCGGCAGGCGGACTCTCAACCACTGCACCACCAGGGAAGCCCGAATGCTGATAGCTTTTTGTAAGAAACTTTAGGCTAGCCCTTCTAAATTTTTATTGCAGTGTTTACACTGCTTGATTAAACTAAGAGTCTTGTGTGTATTTAGTTGCTGCTATGTCATTTTATCACATAACTTATTTCTCTTGCCAGTTGATACAATACAAGTGGAATATAATGCATCTACTGACAACATTGCAAATTCAAGACATGGCTTGGATAAAATCAGTGGTAAAATGAATACATATATCAGCTCTACAGCCTCTCCCAGGAAGGACACTGGTGTGCAAACGGGTATGGTATAAATTGTGATTTGGCTTAAAATTTAAGTCACAATTAGAATTAGGTTAAATTAATTTAAAGTTTAAAGGAATTTGAGGTTTTCAGTAAGAGTTAGGAAATAAAGGTATTTCTTGGTTTTTAATTCCTCTATAGCAGCTTTATTAAGATATAATTTACATAGCATAAAATTTACCCTTTTAAAGGGTACAATTCAGTGTTTTTTTAAAGAGCACAATTCAGTTTTTATATTCATAGTTGTGCAACCATCACCGTAATTAATTTTAGAACATTTTTATGTCTCCAAAAAGAAACCCTGTACCCATCGACAATCATTCTCCATTTCCTCTCTCCCCTCTATCCTTGGGCAACCACCAGTCTACTTTCTGTCTCTCTAGATTTGTCTGTTCTGGACATTTCATATAATTGGAATCATATCATATGTGGTCTTCTTTGTCTGGATTCTTTCACTTAGTATGTTTTAAGTTTCATCCATATTGTAGCATGTAACAGTAAGTACTTCATTCCTTTTTATCACTGAATAATATTCCATTTTATGGATATACCACCACATTTTGTTTAGTCCTTCATCAGTTGAGGACATTTGGGTTAATTCTACTTTTTGGCTGTTGGAAATATGCTGCTGTGAACATTCATGTGCAAATTTTTGTGTAGACATAAATTTTTAGTCTCTTGGGGGAGAAGAATAGCATTACTGAGTCGTATAGTAACTGTATGTTTAGAATATTGAGGAACTACTAAATTGTGTTCCACAGCAGCTGTACCATTTTACATTCTCACCAGAAATGTATGAAGATTCTAATTTCTTTACATCCTTGCCCATACTTACTATTCTCATGGTTGTAAAGTGCTCTCTCATTATGATTGCTGATGTTGAGCATCTTTTCATGTGCTTGTTTTAAATTTTTACATAACTAATTAGGTAATATCCATGTTGGGTATCATTATCATAGGTCTCCATGCTTACTGTGAATCCTTTCAGCCCTCCACCCATGTGTCTAGGAAATATTTTTTCTTTTTTTAAATAACTTCCAATAAATCTTTTCATTTTTTTTGTAAAATTGAGATATAATTGACAGATAACATTAGTTTCAGGTGTATAACATAATGTTTGATATCTGTATATATTGTAAAATAATCACAATAATGAGTCTAGTTAACATTCATTACCATACAGAGTTAGAGTTTTTTTTCTTGTGATGAGAACTTTGAAGATTTACTCTCTTAGCAACTTTCAAACATACAGTACAATATTATTAACTATAGCCAACATTCTGTACATTACATCCCCAGACCTACTTATTTTATAACTGGAAGGTTGTACATTTTGCTCACGTCCCAACCACCCTCTCTGGCAGCACCAATCTGTTCTCTGTATCTATGAGTTTTTTCCACCCAGATTCCACATATACCTGAGGATCATATGATATTTGTCTGTCTTTTTGACTTATTTTACTTAGCATAATGTCCTTCAGGTCGATTCATTTTGTTGGAAATGGCAAAATTTCATTCTTTTTTATGGCTAATATTCCATTTTGTGTATATACGTGCGCGTGTGTGTGTGTGTGTGTACGTGTACACACAGTACATTTTCTTCATCTATCAGTAAACACTTAGGTTGCTTCCATTTGTTGGCTATTGTAAATAATGCTGCAGTGAACAAAGGAATGCATATATTTCTTTGAGTTAGTGTTTTTATTTCCTTCAGATAAGTACCCAGAAGTGGGATTGCTGGATCATGTGGTTCTATTTTTAATTTTTAAGGAACCTCCAATACTGTTTTGCATAGTGACTGCACCAGTTTACATTCGCACCAACAGTGCACAAGGGTTCCCTCTTCTCCACTTCTTCACCAGCTCTTATTTCTTGTCTTTTTGATAATAGCCATTCTGACAGGTGTGAGGTGGTATTTCATTGTGATTTCGATTTGCATTTTCCTGATGGTCAGGGATATTGAGCATCTTTTCACATATCCCTGTTGGCCATCTAGATGTTGTCTTTGGAAAAATGTCTATTCAGATATTCTGCCCATTTTTTTTTTTTTTTTTTAATAATATAGGAAAGACATTTTTTTTCCTTAAGTTTGGTTTTTTTTTTGGTTGTTTTTTTTTTTTAAGATTTATTTATTTATTGATTGGTTGATTGCTATGTTGGGTCTTCGTCTCCGCGGGGGGGCCACTCTTCATCGCGGTGCGCGGGCCTCTCACCATCGCGGCCTCTCTTGTTGCGGAGCACAGGCTCCAGACGCGCAGGCTCAGCAATCGTGGCCCACGGGCCCAGTCGCTCCGCGGCATGCGGGATCCTCCCAGACCAGGGCCCGAACCCATGTCCCCTGCACTAGCAGGCAGACTCGCAACCACTGCGCCACCAGGGAAGCCCCCTCTGCCCATTTTTTAATTGGATTTTTTTTTGCTGTTGCATTGTATGACTTCTTAATACATGATACATGATTTGCAAATATATTCTCCCATTCAGCCTTTTCATCTTGTTGATGGTTTCCTTTGCTGTACAGGACCTTTTTAGTTTGATGGAGTCTCAGTTGTTTATTTTTGCTAACGCTACCTTTGCTTTTCGTGTCAAATCCAAAAAGTCACTGCCAAGACCGGTGTCAGAGAACTTACTGCCTATGTTTTCCTCTAGAAGTTTTATGATTTCAGGTCTTACATTTAAGTCTTTAATCTGTTTTTAATTCATTTTTGTGTAAGATGTAAGATAGTGGTCAAGTTTCATTCCTGTGCATGTGGCTGTCCATTTTTTCCAATGCCATTTATTGAAGAAACTGTTGTTTCTCTTTGGCTCTTTTGTTGTAAAATCATTGACAATATATGCATGGGTTTATGTCTGGGCTCTCTATTCTTTTTCACTGATCTATGTGTCTGTCTTCATGCCAGTACCATACTGTTTTGATTACTACAGCTTTGTATTACAGTCTGAAATCAGGGAGCATGATGCCTCCAGCTTTGTTCTTCTTTCTCAGAGTTGCTTTAGCTATTCAGGGTCTTTTGTGGTTCCATACAAATTTTAGGATTGTTTGTTTTGTTTCTGTGAAAAATATCATTGGAATTTTGATAAGGATTATATGGAATCTGTAGATTGCTTTGGGTAGCATGGTCATTTTAACAATATTAATTCTTCCAGCCCATGAGCTTGGAATATGTTTCTATTTATTTGAGTCGTCTTCAGTTTCTTTCATTAATGTCTTATAGTTTTCAGTGTACACCTCCATGGTTAAATTTATTCCTAGGTATTTTATTCTTTTTTATGCACTTATAATTGGGATTGTTGCAGTTGTAAATGGGATTGTGTTCTTAATTTCTCATTCTGACAGTTCATTATTAGTGTATAGAAATGCAACAGATTTTTGTATGTTGATTTTGTATCCTGCAAGTTTACTGAATTCATTTGTTATTTCTAATAGGGTTTTTTTTTGGTGGAGGCTTTAGAGTTTTCTGTATATGATATGTCACCTGCAAATAGTGACAGTTTTACTTTTCCCTTACAAATTTGGATGCCTTTTCTTTCATTTTCCTCCCTAATTGCTCTCACTAGGACTTCCAATACTATGTTGAATAAAACCGGTGAGAGTGGGCATCCTTGTCTTGTTCCTGGTCTTTGAAAAAGTTTTCAGCTTTTCATCATCGAGCATGATGTTAGCTGTGGGTTTGACATGTATGGCCTTTATTATGTTGAAATACTTTCCCTCTGTACCCACTTTGTTGAGAGTTTTTATCATAAACCATTGTTGAATTTTGGCAAATGCTTTTTCTGCATCTGTTGAGATGATTATATGATCTTTATCCTTCACTTTGTTAATGTGGTATATTGATTCTGTTGCTTTTGGATAGAACGTTCTGTATATACCTGTGAAGTCCTTCTGATTTAATGTATCATAAAAGGCTATTTGCTTATTGATTTTCTTTCCAGATGATCTATCCATTGATGTGAGTGGGGTATTAAAGTCTCCTACTATTACTGTATTGCCATCTATTTCTCCCTTTAGGTCTATTAATATTTGCTTTATGTATTTCGGTGCTCCCATGTTAGGTCCATAAATACTTACAAATGTTATATTTTCTGGTGGATTGACCTCTTTAAATGCCCTCCTTTGTCTCTTGTTACAGACTTTGTTTTAAAGTCTATTTTGTCTGATATAAATATAGCTATTCCCACTTTATTTTGGTTTTCAGTTGTATGGAATATCTTTTCCCTTCTCTTCATTTTCAGTCTGTGGTGTGTCCTTGTATCTGATGTGAGTTTCTTGTCGGCAGCATATAAGTATGCATTTAGCCATTCTTTCTCTTTTGATTGGAGAATTGAGTCCATTCACATTTAAAGTAATTAAGGATAGGAATGTATATATTGTACTTTTGTTAATTGTTTTCTGGTTGTTTTGTAGTTCCTCTTTGTCCCTTCTTCTCTTCCTTGGTGTTTTGATGACTTTCTTTAGTAGTATGCTTAGATACCTTTCTCTTTATCTTTTGTGTATCTACTATAGGTTTATGCTTTGTGGTTATCATGAGGCTTACGTATACCAACTTTATAACAACTTAAGTTTGAATGCAATCTAAAGCTCTACATTTTTACTCTTCCCCTTCATGTTTTATGTTTTTGATGTCACATTTTATATCTTTTTTACTTTGTGTGTCCCTTAACTATTTATTGTATTTATTTTTACTGCTTTTGTCTTTGAACCTTCATACTAGCTTTATGAGTGATTTATGAGATTTATGAGTGAATAATCCACTGCCTTTAATATTAACCTTTACAGTGAGATTTATACTTGTATGTTTTTCTGTTGCTAATTATAGCACCCTTTCTTTTCAGCTTAAAGAAGTTCCTTTATAAAACCAGTTTAGTGGTGATGAACTCCTTTAGCTTTTGCTTATCTGGGAAAACACTCTTTCTCTCTCCTTCAATTCTGAATGATAACTTTGCTGGATAGAGTATTCTTGATGGAAGTTTTTTTCTTTAAACACTTTGAATATTTTATGCCACTGCCTCTGGCTTGCAGAGTTTCTGCTGAAAAATCTCGTAGTCTTATGAGGGTTCCTTTGTAGATAACAAGTTGTTTTTCTCTTGCAGCTCTTAAGTTTGTCTCCTTGTCTTTAACTTTTTTGACATTTTCATTATACTGTGCCTTGGTATGTGGGTCCATTGGGTTCATCTTGTTTAGTGTTCTCTGGGTTTCTACAGAGCTTTCTTCCCCAAGGTGAGGGAAGTCTTAAGCCATTATTTCTTCAGATAAGTTTTCTGTCCCTTTTCTGTCTCCTTCTGGGCCCCCTGTAATGCAAATGTTAGTTCACTTGATGTTGTCTCATAAATCCCTTAAGCTGTCTTCACTTTTGTAATTCTTTTTTCTCTTTGCCACTCTGATTAGATGAATTCCGCTGCCCTGTCATCAGGTTCATGAACTTTTCTTCTGCTTCTATTAGTCTGATGTTGGACCCCTCTATTTTTCAGTTTAGTTATTGTATTCTTAGCTCTGTGGCTTCTGTTTGGTACTTTATTATATTTTATCTCTTTTGAAGTTCTCACTGTGTTTATCCATTGCTTTCTTGAATTTGGTGAGCATCTTTAGGATCATTACTTACTTTGAACTCTTTATCAGGTAGATTACTTATTACTTATATTACTTTTATTCTTTCATTTGGAACATGTTCTTCCTTTGTTTCTTCATTTTTCTTGACTCTCTTTGTTGGTTTCTTTGCATTAAATGAACAGCCACCTCTTCCAGTCTTGAAGGAGTGGCCTTGTGTAGGAAATGAACCTTATCATTCAATCTTACCCTAGCTTTTGGTTGTATCTCAAGCCTTTGTGATTGTCCGTGCAGCATATTCTATTTTTAATAGCTCCCAGTGGTTGAGGAGGTGCAAGGACTTGTCAGTGTCCCAAATCTAAGCACCTAGATTCAGGCTGACTGGAAGCCAGACTTGCAGGCAGTCTTTTAAAGTATACAAGTATATACAGTCCTGTGGGACTGCAAGCATGAGCTCCACTGGCCATCAGAGCTGGGCGTTCTGGAGGTGTCTCCTGGATGGCAGTAGCGAAAACTGGGGCTCCAGACAAGTGTATAAGCTCTTTTCTGGGAGACGTCAGCAAGATGTAGTGAGGCAGAGGATAAGTGCAAAGATGGCGTCCAGCAGCCTACGTCCCTGAGAGCACCTCAGTAGGCCTCTAGATGCATGCCAAACCTGAAGCCTGCCCCTCAGGCCAAAGCTCCAGGATAAGCAGGTAGACCTTTTTCATGGAAAGATAGGGTGTATGTGTTTCAGTTTCCTGTTTGTGTAGTGCCCTGGGGGTGGTAACATGCCAATAATTTTCAATTGTTATAGTCCCATGAGACCCTGGAACACAAGCCCCTCTGGTCACCAGAGCCAGGCAATCAAGAGACGTCCCCCAGGCAGCAGCTGCAGAAACCAGGGCACAAGACGTAAAACCTGGGGCACCAGAGACAGGTAAGAGCTCCCCTCCAAGAGATAATGGAGGACTAGAGCATAGCTGAGAGTATGAAGATGGTGCTTGACCTCTAAGGTGTCTGGAAAGGGTTACAGTCAGCCCTTAGATATGTGTTTAATTAGGAGCCTTCCCCTCAGGCTGTAGCTATGATAAGCTAATAGGCTTCTTTCACAGAGAGACTAAACTCCTGCATCTGTTTTCTTTTGCTGTGCCCTGGCAGTAGTAGCTGTTTAAGAACTCTTTCTCCATTGGTTACAGTCCTGTAAGCATAAGCGCTGGGCCACTATAACCAGGTGATGTAGAAGTGTCCCCTGGTGGCAGCTGCAATAATTGGGGCACCTTGCAAGGGTATAAGCTTTTTGGGAAATACTGGAAGGCTGGAGTAAGGCAGAGAAATAATGCAAAGATTGCATCTAACGGTTTCCATTCCCTGAGAGCTTGTCCGTAGGCCCCTAGATGTGTACCAAACTAGAAGCCTACCCTTAAGGCCAAACCTTTTGGAGAAGCAAATAGGAATCTTTCTCAGAAAGACTGGGGTTTGTTTCAGCCTGCTATCCATGCAGTGCCCTGGGGGTGATAATCTGCCAAGAACTGTTTCTCTGATTGTTAACAGTTTCATGGGACCCAGGAATGTGACCCGCCCTTCCCCCCCCCAACCCCTGCCTCCAGAGCCAGGCCATCAGGGGGCATCCACTGGGCAACAGCTGCAAAAACCAGGGCACCAGATGCATGTAAAAGTTCCCCTTCAGGAGATACTCGCACTCTGAAATGGGATAAAGGGAGCGGGTGAAGATGGCGTGCACCAGCTATAGCAAGGCAGAGGGTGAGTGTGAAGATGGTACCTCCCCCCACCCTCCCCCCCACCCGTTTGAAGCTGGGGGTGGGGAGTGTAACAGCGGGGCAGGGGCAGCAAGTTGGTAATAAAAGGCTTAGTGTTTTTTAATTTTTTAAATTTTATTTATTTATATTTTTTTGAGTATAAACAACATTTATTAAAGTACTTCTTAAAATTACAGAGTGCTTAGAGAAAATTCTTACAGAAACATCTGTAAGGAAAATAGTTTTGGCTAGTATTCAAAATGGCAGTAGTTCTTAGTATGCATCTACCTGTACTTCTCCCACCTCATTTTTATTCATTCTTATATAATAAACACTTACAGTACAATGTAAGGTATTCCTTATTTCAAACTTATCTAAGGTATTTTTCACCTGCTGACTTTAAAACTTTGGAGGAACTTGACTTAAATTTTTAAACTGTCACTGCAAGGTGAGTTCATCCCACTGCTTCATTTCGGTGAGGAGAGCCTGTCTTGAGTTCAAGCTTTTGTAATCCTTGGAATAGTCCAAAACTGCATAAAAGCCAATTTATGAGCTATCACTTTATATATTTATTTTATTGGAGTATAATTGCTTTACAATATACAACGAAGTGAATATTGTACACTTTGTTGTACAACAAAGTGAATCAGCTATGTGTATACATATATCCCCTCCTCTTGGACCTCCCTCCCCTGCCCCCACATCCGGCCCATTTAGGTCATCACAAAGCACCAAGCTGAGCTCCCTGTGCTATACCGCAGGTTCCAACTAGCTATCTGTTTTACACATGGTAGTGTATTTATGTCAAACCTAATCTCCCAATTCATCCCACCCTCCCCTTCCCCACCCTGTGTCCACACATCCATTCTCTACATCTATGTCTCTATTCCTCCTCTGGGAATAGGTTCATCGGTACTATTTTTCTAGATTCCACATATATGCATTAATATACGATATTTGTTTTTCTCTTTCTGACTTAACTTCACACTCTGTATGACAGACTCTAGGTCCATCCACATCTCTACAAATGACCCAATTTTGTTCCTTTTTATGGCTGAGTAATATTCCATTGTATATATGTACCACATCTTCTTTATCGATTCATCTGTCAGTGGACATTTAGGCTGTTTCCATGACCTGGCTATTGTAAATAGTGCTGCAGTGAACATTGGGGTACATGTGTCTTTTTGTTTTGTTTTTAAACATGTATTTTTTTATTTATTTTTGGCTGCGTTGGGTCTTCGTTGCTGTGCGTGGGCTTTCTCTGGTTGCGGCGATGGGAGCTACTCTTCATTGTGGTGCACGGGCTTCTCATTGCAGTGGCTTTTCTTGTTGCAGAACATGGGCTCTAGGCACGCGGGCTTCAGTAGTGTGGCTCGCGGGCTTTAGAGCACAGACTCAATAGTTGTGGCACACGGGCTTAGTTGCTCCACAGCATGTGGGATCTTCCCGGACCAGGGCTTGAACCTGTGTCCCCTGCATTGGCAGGAGGGTTCTTAACCACTGTGCCACCAGGGAAGTCCCATGTGTCTTTTTGAATTACAGTTTTCTCAGGGTATATGCCCAGTAGTGGGATTGCTGGGTCATATGGTAGTTCTAGTTTTAGTTTTTTAAGGAACCTCCATACTGTTCTCCACAGTGGCTGTATCAGTTTACATTCCCACCAACAGTGTAAAAGGGTTGGTTCCCTTTTCTCCACACCCTCTCCAGCATTTATTGTTTGTAGATTTTTTGATGATGGCCATTCTGACTGGTGTGAGGTGACACCTCATTGTAGTTTTGATTTGCATTTCTCTAAGGATTAGTGATGTTGAGCATCTTCTCATATGCCTCTTGGCCATCTGTATGTTTTCTTTGGAGAAAAATGTCTATTTAGGTCTTCCGCCCATTTTTGGATTGGGTTGTTTTTTTTTTGATATTGAGCTGCATGAGCTGTTTGTATATTTTGGACATTAATCCTGTGTCAGTTGCTTCGTTTGCAAATATTTTCTCCCATTCTGAGGGTTGTCTTTTCCTCTTTATAGTTTCCTTTGCTGTGCAAAAACTTTGAAGTTTAATTAGGTCCCATTTGTTTATTTTTGTTTTTATTTTCATTACTCTAGGAGGTGGGTCAAAAAAGATCTTGCTGTGATTTATGTCAAAGAGTGTTCTGCCTATGTTTTCCACTAAGAATTTTATAGTGTCTGGTCTTTAATCCATTTTGAGTTTATTTTTGTGTATGGTGTTAGAGAATGTTCTAATTTCATTCTTTTACATGTAGCTGTCCAGTTTTCGCAGCACTACTTATTAAGGAGACTGTCTTTTCTCCATTGTATATCCTTGCCTCCTTTGTCATAGATTAGGTGACCATAGGTGCATGGGTTTATCTCTGGGCTTTCTATCCTGTACCATTGATCTATATTTCTGTTTTTGTGCCAGTACCATACTGTCTTGATTACTGTAGCTTTGTAGTATAGTCTGAAGTCGGGCAGCCTGATTCTTCTAGCTCCATTTTTCTTTTTGCAGATTGCTTTGGCTGTGTGGGGTCTTTTGTGTTTCCATACAAATTGTGAAATTTTTTGTTCTAATTCTGTGAAAAATGCCATTGGTAATTTGATAGGGATTGCACTGAATCTGTAGATTGCTTTGGGTAGTATAATCATTTTCACAATATTGTTTCTTCCAATCCAAGAACATGGTATCTCTCTCCATTTGTTGGTGTCATCTTTAATTTCTTTCATCAGTGTCTTATAGTTTTCTGCATACAGGTCTTTTGTCTCCCTAGGTAGGTTTATTCCTAGGTATTTTATTCTTTTTGTTGCAATGGTAAATGGGATTGTTTCCTTAATTTCTCTTTCTGCTCTTTCGTTGTTAGTGTATAGGAATGCAAGAGATTTCTGTGTATTAATTTTGTATCCTTCAGCTTTACCAGATTCATTGATTAGCTCTAGTAGTTTACCGGTGGCATCTTTAGTATTTTCTGTGTATAGTGTCATGTCATCTGCGAACAGTGACAGTTTTACTTCTTCTTTTCCAATTTGTATTCCTTTTATTTCTTTTTCTTCTCTGATTGCCATGGCTCGGACTTCCAAAACTATGTTGAATAAAGTGGCGAGAGTTGACATCTTTGTCTTGTTCCTGATCTTAGAGGAAATGCTTTCAGTTTTTCACCATTGAGAATGATGTTTGCTGAGGGTTTGTTGTACATGTTGAAGTTGGGCGGGGGGCAGTGTAACAGCTGGGGTGGGGACGGCAAGGTGGGAATAAAAGGCCTAGTGGTTTTTTTTTAAAAAAAAAAAACAGGTGGTGCCCACCATCCTCATCCCCACTCCCATCCCAAGAGTATTCCAGCAAGCCCCTAGATGTGTTAAGTTACATTCCTGCCCCTAGATGTGTTAAGTTACATTCCTGCCCCTAGATGTGTTAAGTTACATTCCTGCCCCTTGGGCCAACGCTTCAACATATTTTTAAATGAGCCTCTTTCACATTTGGGTGTAATCAGCTGCCTCTGCACTGGGCCCTGGGGTAAGTGAGCCCTTTCAAAGCTGTTTCTCCCTTCTGCTATAGCTTTGTGGGTCTTGTGGACATGAGCCACATTGGTTTTCAGTGCTATATGTTTTGGGGGATTATCTGTTCTGTGCAGATCTTAAAAGTGGGAGTACCCAATGTGGGGTTCAAACCCTTAACTCCTTGGGGAAAAGCTCTGGGTTTTGAGTTCCCTCCCAATTGTGGGTTGCAGTACAGGGGTGGGGTTTATGACTTGACTGTGTCTCAGCCTCTCCCACCTGCTTTGATGGTGTGCGTCTACACACTTGCGCAATGTGTAGGAGTCGCCCAGCCAGTTCTTTAGGTTTTTTTCAGAGGAAATTGTTCCCTATGTCACTATAGGTTCAAGTGTGTCCGTAGGAGGCGAGTTCAGGATCTTCCTAGGTCACCACCTTGAACCAGACCTTCAGTTTTTAAACTAATTACCAATGGACCCTCCTGTCAGTTATTTGTGGTCTTGGGGATCCCTTGGTAACTTAAAAAGAGACAAAAACCAATTTGGCTGGCCGTAAGTTAGGAGATAATATTAATGTTCCTTTAGAAATATCAAAAAGCTACTCTGGAGTTGGCTAGTACTGAGCCCCAAGCCCAGAATGTCTTAATGGAAATCCATCCTCTAACATACCTCTATTTCTGCCAGTTAATTTTAGATCTTCAATACAACACCAAATTACATAATACGACAGGAAGGTAGAAGGGAATTTGAAAAGGGAAGTGGGGTAAAGCAACCTGTTTAGTTTATTAAAAAAACAAAACTTTTTTTATAGTTTGCTCGTAAGCTTGAAGAATGTGGTTTGGTCCCTTTTCTATGTCCAGATAAATAACAAAATTATATAAATCCTACACATCACTTAAGAGGAAGTCAAACTAAACAAAAAAAAAAAGAGAGGAAGTCAAACTAGGTCTTTAAGACTGTGAAATTATGTATATTATCACTGGGTGACTCTAAGGGAATTTAATCAGTCAGGGTCCCAAAGTAGAATAATTAAAGATGGCTTATTTAAAAAGAGTATTTTCAAAGGAGTGGCTGTGAGGGAATACAGCAATAGTGCTTTGACTCTGGTGCTAGTAGCAACTGACCTGTTACCAGAACCTAGAAGACAAGCATTGTATAGAGATAACTTTGAGGGGAACCTTTGGTAAAGGGACAGAGTCAGCCTGAGGTCAGCTCACAGGGAATGAGCCAGTGGGATAAGTATCCTGAATTCACTCTTTTCCTTTCCTATAATCTGCATATGAACACTCTTGACAGAAACAGAAGCCAGAGGACCCAGGAACCCATTGATAAGGTTCTTACCAGTCAGCCTGCTAGGGCAGAGAGCAGGGGAGAGAAAGGTGTAAAGTGGGTGTAGAGTGGCAAAAAAGGATATCCAGTATGAAAATGATGTAGGCTGGGCAGCCTTAGTAGGATTAGTCCTGGAGCAGCTCTAGTCTGGAATAACAAACTTACAGCAATAATTGGACTTTTTTTTTTTAATGGGCAACCCAGACCTTTCATTAGCTAATTGTGAATTTAAAATTTTAATCATATGTGAAAAAAAGCCTTTTGAGCAACAAAGTAATTTTGTTGCTCAATTGTTGTGATAGCTGAACACATACATATATAATCATGAACATTATATAAATTTTAAGATTTTAGATGTCTTGTTCGAATGGTGAACTTTTCCTGTTTTCAAAATGGAAAAAAGTAAAAGGTTGTATGTGATTCAGGGATGGCCTGGAGGCATAGCATGATGGTATATGAGATACAGACATTAAAAAAGTACATGAGGACTTCCCTGGTGGCACAGTGGTTAAGAATCCACCCTGCCAGTGCGGGGGACACAGGTTCGAGCCTTGCTCCGGGAAGATCCCACATGCCGCAGAGCAGCTGGGCCCATGTGCTGCAACTACTGAGCCTGCGCTCTGGAGCCCACGAGCCACAACTGCTGAGCCCATGTGCCACAACTACTGAAGCCGGCACACCTAGACCCCGTGCTCCGCAACAAGAGAAGCCACCACCGTGAGAAGCCGACTACCGCAACGAAGAGTAGCTCCAACTCGTCACTAGAGAAAGCCCATGCGCCGCAACGAAGACCCAACGCAGCCAAAAATAAAATAAAAAAAGAGTGAATCATCTGAAGTTCTGATGTGTGCTGTAGCTTGAAGTGATCCTTGAAGGCATTACGCTGAGTGGAATAAGCTGGACGTGAGGGGAGGGGGCAGTTGTGCAGGGAGACACAAATATTGTATAGTTCCACTGGTGTAAGGAATTTAGGGTTGGGTGGACAAATCAGAAGTGGAAAGTAGAGTGGAAGTTGCTGAGGGTTGGGAAGGAGGGTGGAATGGGGAGTTACTGCTTAGTGGGTGCAGGGTTTCTGCTTGAGGTGATGATGGGGTCTGGAATTGTGTGGCATCATGAGTGTGCTTGGTGCCACTGAATTGTACACTTAAAACTGGTTTAATGGAAGATTTAGGGAAATTGGAACCCTTGTGCATTGTTGGTGGGAATGTAAAATGGTGCAGCTGCTAAAGAAAACAGAATGGCATTTCCTCAGAAAATTTATAATTACCATATGGTCTGGCGATTCCACTTCTGGGTGTAGTCAGAAGAACTGAAAAAAGTAAGGTCTTGAAGAATAGCCCAAAGGTGGAGGCAACCCAAGTGTCCCTTGACAGATGAATGGATAAACAAAAATGTGGTATATACATACAGTGGAATGTTTTATGGTATGTGTGTGCGTATTCAGCCTTAAAAAGGAGGATATTCTTACACATGCTACAACTTGGATGAACTTTGAGGACATTTTGCTAACAGAAATAAGTCACAAAAAGAGACAACCATAGAGACAAAGTAGTATGGTGGTTGCTACAAGCTGGCAGGAAGCGGGGGATGGGGAGTTGTTTTAGTGGGTATAGAATTTTTTTTTTTCAATTTTCAAACCAAAGTTTTAGAGGGCAGTTTTAATGCCTTTGGAAAAAATGGTTAAAATGGTAAATTTTGCATTATGTATGTTTTACCACAATTTTTTAAAAATTATTCATCTGAAACTTTTTTTTAGATGACTTAAATGCAGGAATATTTACCAACATAGAATCACGCTGTGGATCGGTAATAGAGAGGGAAACTGTTATAAACTGTTCATCTCCTGAGATTCCTGCAGAATTTAATGAACAGTTTAACACTAAGAAGAACAAGCAAGAACTAGTAAATCATGATAACGGAGCCAACTTAGAAAAAGAAAACAGTTGGTATAATGACCAGTGTAATCAGTTCACAAGAACAGAGAAACAAACAAAACATATGAAGAAGTGTCCTAAAAGGCCTGATTGGAATATAAATAAACCACTGAGACGGTATATTCCAGCATCAGAAAAGTACCCTAAACAGCTTCAAAAGCTGAGAGAAGAAAAAAGAGTAAGAAGGCAGATGGAACTGCTTCATTTGGTAGAAAGAAATAATCCTGGACACCTTTCTCAAAATAGAGTCACTTCACCAGATGTTCTTCATTCATCTCATGAAGAAACTGAACCAGGTTTCAGGTGGCAGCTAGTCAAAAAGGTAAAGCTCTTCTGTCTTAAAAAATATTTTAAAGCATGTATTGAAGTTTTTAGAATGAGAATATAGTTCCACACATGCATGTTTTGACAAGGCTATTCTGGGTCTGAATAAGAGTTCTAGAAATTTGCTGTAGTTTATTTACACCAGGGGTCAACAAACTATGGCCAATGGGCAAATCCATCTTGCTGCCTGCTTTTGCAAATAAAGTTTTTTAGGAATACAGCCATGCTCATTTTTTTACCTATTGTCTGTGGCTGGCTTCATGCTGCAAGAAGAGTTTAGAGTAGTTGCAACAGAGACCACATGGCTCACAAAGCCAAGTGTTTACTATCTGTCCTTTACAGAAAAAGTTTACACTTAAACCCTGTATAGATTAATGCTATTCTTTATTCAGATACCCATTCAAAACTCTTGTTTATAGTCCATATAGACAGGATAATTTACAAGGTCAGGAATTACTGGATTGGTTTCTCTGACTCTGGAGAAATACCAAGCCTCTCCTATCCTATTATCCAGTATATGTTACTCAAATATTATCCTCAGATTATTTCAACAAGTAACCACTAAAAACATTTGTGGGGACGTATGGAAACACTGTTAACTCCTGTCTATCACTTAGGAAGAAGAACCTCGGAGAATTAATTCTTTCAGCAAGGAAAGGTATGTTATGGATTCCATAGCTACTTAGTGCTTTCTGTGTGATATAAAGTACTTGCTCAAGATATAGGTGAGATGAAGCATGTATGCATGTCTGTGAAGACAGTAACAGGAAGGTTTGTGACTTCAGGTGAGTAGAGGTTTAAGGGAAAGGGTGTCGGCATTTTACCTAGAATTTGAAGGTCCAAATTGGACTGGACCTAGGCATCCTGAGCAGGAATGTGGGTGACATTTTGTTATCTTCAGACTTTAACAGTTTTGATTTTCCAGATATGTCAGCAGTGGAATAGACGTTCTGCTTGGATTGAGGGGGGAGGGAATAAATGACTGGTAGGGATAATGAGAAATTAACCAATGGGAGATTTAAAATTGTTAGAATTTTTATTCTCTGCTTTTGTGCACGAACCAGCTGGTTTAAACTGTCTCTGAATGTGGCTCTAATAGCAAGTTTAGTTTAGGCAGTAAGTATATTATTTTATGGTGAATTATCTAAGGAGAAACATTAGGTTTAAATTAGGTAGCATTGATCCTCACAAGCTAGTAAATTTTTCTCCCTGTTCTAGCATATATATATCCTCAGCAAGTACTAGTAAACCCCAAATTAATCCCATTTTGTTGCCCTGTTTTAGGAAATGGTATCATAGAACTCAAGCCTCTTACATATAGTGTTCCTAAAGGTGTTATAGGTACATTTAGAATAAATTGAAATGTGATTAAAGAATAGAATATGCTTAATCTAAAATAAAATACACAATTTTTCATTCATGCTTTTTAAGAAGTCCCTTATTGTGCTTTTTGGAAAAATACAGGTCTCAATCACCACCAGTTCCGGCAGTGAAGAACAGAACGCAGCAAACTCAGACACTAAAAAACAGTACTTATGAAAGAGAGAATCTGATCTCAGGAGATAGTCAAACAGAATTATCACCTGGGTTTTCTGAACCATTTCATTTTATTCCCTATGTCCGAACCAATGAGATCTATTACCTTGATCCAGATGCACCATTGTCTAGGCCTTTAACCCAGGATCCTCAGTACCAAAATCCACATGGTAAGTAAATATAAGTGTACCCCCCCCAATTAAAAATCCAAATTGCCCCAGGAGAGGTAGTAAGAATTTCTCTCTTTCAGAGGCAATTATTAAAATTTTTATTGAATATTTATTACTTAAATTTTACTTGGTGCTTTCCTAGGATATAAATTTATTAATGAATCCATAGAATGTTATAGCATAGGGCTATTTCATATTATTATAAATGTATTTGAATTTTGTCATTTTTATCTGGCTTCAGACTGTGACCAAGAACAGCTTTTTGACCATCTCAGGGATCCACTTCTTAATCCTAACTTGGTGAAAAACAGGGATCGACAGCAAGCAATCCTTAAGGGACTGTCAGAACTGAGACAGGTATGAGCTCTTCCAAAGTGTGGATGTGACCATTTTCTGGTGGAGGGCTGTGTTTACCAGTTTTACTAAGCATCGTTGGTTACATGACTTAACGTGACTTCGCCACATGTCAGTTTAATGTACAGGTGCTGATTCTTTTTTAAAAAACACAACTTTCCTTCTATTTCTTTCACATTGCCATCTCTAAGACTGTTTCTTTCCAGCATGGAATCATGAGACATTTTGAATATTAAGACAACTTTATTGAATGAAAAATGCATACATTTGAAATGGCAAAGTATGGTCAATAAGGCCCTAAAACCAAAGGCAGAAAATAAATACAGTTATGCTTTAATTCTTAGTAATGCAGTTCACATTTTTTTAAATGAACGTGTTGGCCGTGTCTGGAGTAGAACTTGACACAAGTCCCAAAGAGTAATATAACTCAGTGTGAAATTACATGTATAATCTTACCAGACTACTTTTTCTCCCAGACCAGTTGTGACTCATTATCCTGCTCAGATAAAAATAAAATCAGGTAACACATCCAATATTTAAGGCTATAACTGTTCTCTACCAGCTGGCCTTAAAAAAAAAAAAAAAGACTTGCAAAACTGGTTTTGCGATTAGCTTTGATTCACAGTATACTTTGTGTATTTGGGGAAAATAAACTGTAGTTTTTATGAGTACCCTTTTCCATGTCCAGTCATTTATGAATGCCTCCTGCTTTTCAAATTGTTGATTCAAGTGTTGCTTAAACAATTCTTTCTGTAGAACTAGAAAATCACCCCCACTAACCCAGGATTATAAAGTGTCCTTTAGTTTTTTAAATGCTGTAGCTTTGGTTAGATGCGGATTGAATTTTGTAACTCAAGCTTGGTAATTCACACAGTGAAGATTTTACATAAATCCCTTTTTAAAGTGACAAGGCATATTCTAGCTTAGTAGAGACAAAAGTTGTGAGCCTAAGAGAAAGGAATGTGATGTACATACACCTTCACCTATATAGTGACCGTATCTTACTTCAGCAGGGCCTTGTACTAGCCACTAAGGTTAATGCAGTCAGGATAAACACTGGATGTTAAAGGGAGACTCATGACCATTTTAAGAGCATCTGGGGAAAAGGAAAGAGGTGGTGTTCAGTCCCACAGTTAGGAGACACGGTTTTAAGAAAGGTCATTTCTATTGGTTGTATGGCTAAAAATATAATCTTACAAATGTGTGATAGCTGCACAGTATCCAAGTGAGAAAGTCTGGTGTAAAAATTGAAAATTTTTGAGTTAAACATGACAAAGATAAAGTTTAAGCTATGGCCAAGTAACTGAGCATAATACGTGTTTTCAAAGTAAATATAGTTCTGGATTAACAACAAGACAGAAAGGTAAAATAGGAATAATTTGCCCCTCTGCTGCACACCGTACTAACATATCAATGTGATTTCAGGGCCTTCTCCAGAAGCAAAGAGAGTTGGAAACTAATCTCATGCCTTTAGCTGCAAATCAAGAAGAGAATTTTAGTTCATTTTAAATGTAGAAAATCAAATCCTTTACATTTGCTTTGTCTTCCAAATTATAAAAATGTGGTTGGTTGTTGCTTAACTGTATTTATCAAATAGCCTAGATTTCTTTTTAAAATGCTTATTTAAAACTTGTACATTATGTAGTAAAATGCTGTGTGTATATATATATTTTTAAAAACAATAAAACAAGACACTTTTGTAAAAAAGCTTAGTAGTTAAAAAAAAAAAATTTTTTTTCTACTCATCACAATGTGGGTATTTATCTACTTACCTTAACAGAGTCTGGAGTTTACAGTGTTCTTCCACACTTTTTACATGTAGCTTATTAATTAAAATACCACTTACATATTTTGCTCTATAAAAAGATTTTAAAGAGTAGAACTCAAAGTTCTTTTGAGGCGCCAAAGGAAGGTCTGACATACTTACTTTTACTAAAGTAGCCCAGATTCAGTTTAGGCTTACGTGGAAATTTTTTTAAGTGTTTGTTTTTTTTTAATGACTTCTTTTATTGTAGAAACCACAGTTTTCAAAAACATTTACAAAAGCTTGTATTAGTAATGGAGAGGCAGTTAATTAGCAATACATATGGATTTAAAATTTATCTTCACCATGTACTTTTATCTGGGAATTTAAAAAGTTAGCTTTAGTATATAGCACTTAAGTGCTTACCACCTGAAAAATATACTTACATTTTTCTAACAATTTAAAAATCTATAGCAAAGTTTGTTTCAAATTGTTTAATGCCTTTAATAACCAAATTCAGTTTCATATTTCAAAAGATAGATAGGTTTTTGTTTAAGTCAAGGACCACACAAGCACTGAAAATTGTAATTATCAAATATTCTCAAATAAAAGTTTGACCAAAATTTTAGCAACAGGTGATTTTACATGGTTAAGTCTAAAAATAAAAAATAATGCTGCCTGGTGTTAAGTCCTAAGTCCTATATGTACATAGTTTTATCATCTAAATGAAATGGCTTTGTTCAATAAATCTTGAGGTATTGAGAGCCAAAATCCTGTAAATATTAACATCACTGGCTTATACCTGTGTAAAAACACTATACAAAAAGCTTAAAATAAATGCATTAGTTGATAATGTCATTTCAGCAAAAGTAGCTGGGATCATCTGACATTAGAGGAGGGAAAAAAAGTAAAGCCATTATTGTTCACTATCCTTTTGCAACTATCTAGTTTTATATATAAAACAGGCTTCAATTTGAAGCCAAAGTACAGATGACATATAAGTAAGTGTAAAACTTAAAAGTGCCAATATGAGATCATTCAAGTACAATATATGTTAAAAATATATATATTTATTTCAATTTTCAGATGCTTCAACTGTTACAGGCCATCATGATTTAAATAAGAGGGAAAAAAACATTTGCGAAAGGAAAAGAAACCTTTTGTTTAGAGAATGAAATATAAATTGTTAAGTCACTTTTAAGAAACAGAAAAAGTCCATAACAACAACCTACTTAAAAAAAAAAAGTTACTGTAATTAATTATTTCTCTTTTGAAAACGGCCTGGAACAATCACTTTTCCACCAACTTAATGGAGATGGAGTTTTCTGTCTATCCAAGTTTTGAGTATAAGCAGATAAAAAGTAATTTTCACTTTCTTGAGACTGACTTGATGAAAGGGCATATGGTGTCCCCAAAAATGTCTGATGAGTGAGAACATTAAAATGACTAAACTGATGGGACATATTTAATTGACTGTGATAAACCTGAAAGTTGCTATATGAATCCTGTTCAGCTGAATTACTGTTCTCTCCTTCAGAGCATACTATATCAATAGAAGCTCTCTCTTCAGAATCAATTTGATAAGTCTTCTCTTCTAATAAACTTTTTTGCAAGTCAAGAGACGTTTGCAACTCAATTTGAATATTCTTTTTTTGATCTGTTCCACGTGATCCTTTGGTCTCTTTCTCCAATATTTCTGAATGAAAATTGCTGCATACTTCTATGTGTGAGATTTCATCCCCTGAATCCAGAGACATATCCTCTTCGTCCTTTTCATCGTTTTCTAAAAGAGCTACATTTAAAAAACAAAAAGTCCTCCTCTATTGAAATACACAATTTGTTTAAGTTTTAAAATTATACACTACTCACACAATATAATGCGTCAGGGTCTGCAAGTCCACAATCCCTTAAAGCTTGGTCTTCTGCCACAAGTTCACTTAGTCACAACACTCACACTAGGTGTGAATGTCCAGATAATCCGATGCTAAAAGCTTCTGCGAAATGTGTTCACGTTTAATGTTGGGAAATCCCAACTCCCAGCTCCAAAGGGGTTAATGTCAAAACAGCATCTAAAGTTATACGGTAATTCAGTATTCGACAAGACAAATATAAAATAAAAATTCTGACATCTAGCTTCATTGGATTACTACTAAACTGGTTAGCTGTACCAAATGTTCGAACATCTCTGCTTTTCCTCAGAAACAAAAGTACATCTTTCATTTTACATAAAACCTGGAACCAAAGCAGAGGCCATCTCACAAAAGACTAAAGCTATGGATATCTCTACTACCTTGTAATTAAACTGCTTTAATTCACAACAGAAGCCAATAAAGCTTACATACCCTCAAAAAGAAAATGCCTACTCTATAGTATGCAGTCTACATTAACTCGAACAGTTTATATTGACTACAGTATAATAAATGAGCAGATTTTGTGTATGCTAAGTAAAAGAATGATAAATGCCTTGAGACATTTCCCCTGAAGCTGAGTTTACACTGAGGTGAGCAGTTTCAAAATTAGCATTTCATTATATGATATCAAAGCAAAACCATTCTTTTTCTGTCTGCCTTAAAGAAAATGAGAACTACTGAAAAGTTACCTGACTGTGACTCAAGATTCTCATTAGCACCAAGCAAAGGAAGGTTTTCTTCTGTGATTGAGTTGTGATAGCCCACAAGATTTTTAAAGTTTTGCATAAAGTCTTCAGCAGTCGCAACCACTATTCCATTATCAGTATAACTGGAAAGCATCTTGATACTCTTTTCTAAATTGAAAAAAAAAAAGAAAAAGTTGAGTATAAAACACTTATATAAAATGATAATGCCTGCCTCCAGCCCTCACAAAATCCTTTCCTCCACATTTTCAGAAACACCCAACACAGTCCCACAAAATCCTTTCATACACATTCCTGTATTCACAGTAGAAAGCTTAAGAGCACTCACTCTCTTTA
Source organism: Balaenoptera physalus (assembly GCF_965194825.1). NCBI lineage: Eukaryota > Metazoa > Chordata > Mammalia > Artiodactyla > Balaenopteridae > Balaenoptera > Balaenoptera physalus. The sequence continues at coordinate 78,357,068 of NC_138896.1, forward strand.
CCTGTTAAAAAGACTATGTGTCGTTGTTGTATGTTTTGAGCCTGAAGTCTGATAAGGCAATCCAATTCCGGAGCATTCCGAGTTTGTGAATCACAGTTGTGGTATGACAAAATTTCAACCAGATGTTTTTTCTGATAGATATTCAGAAGGGTCAACAGACTCAGAGCTTTAGCATTCAATCTGTGAAATTAAGTAGTTCAGTATCTGTATCTGCATTTCTAAAATTTAGTATGGACGTTTTCACTTGAAATTAAAGCCATAATTTCTCAATTGAGACAACTAACGACAACTGCACCGCTTAGCTCCCGGCCTGATGTACAGGTGCTTCTTAGTAGAGGGAGAGCAGGAATTGTGCAACCCACGGGTAACTCCAGGGGCTTTCTCTGGGTACAAAGCCTGAGGGCCAGCTATTCAGTTCAGACAAAAATCTCAACTTCTTACTTACTAAATAAATTACACTTCTCTTCAGCTTCACTAATTTAGAACTGTAATGAAAGGTGTAAAAGGACAAAAAAATATAAGTCTTTCCTTCAAAAAATAACATGGCTCTGAGCTATTTCTATACTTCCAGATGCAAGGCAACATGTGGTAGAAATTACTGGCTATTGTCAGAAAGATGACAGTACTAATTTGTACAAGTTATACCTCCGGGCCTCAGTATTGCTATCTGTTATATAAAGATAAGACTTCCCCAGTGCCTCCTTCACATGATTTGAAGATAAAACAAGTTTTTAAAAAATGAAATACAATAAAAAGTTAAATAATTTAAAATTACTGAAGCCTGAATTTCCCTAAGTGTGTCCCATGGAATATCATAGGTATTAGAAGAAAAAAATGTTTTGTGGTCTAGGTTTCGGAAATGCTGACTGACAAAATGTAAAACAGGATCCTTAACTACAAAGTTTCTCAGATCTTCAAATGTGTAAATAAGTACATTATATGGACTCTAGTAGTAGGATATAGTATCCCAAACTCATCTGATTACAATAGTTATTTGCAGAGCCTCTCAAGGGACTAGTGCTCCAAGAATCACGTTTTGCGAAGTGACTTCTGGGCATGTTAGAAATCACTTATTACATAAATGAATGTCCTAATCATAGATCCCTTTATCATGTCAAGATTAATCCTTCTCTCATATGTGTAATATTATTAGATTAACAATTAGGAGAGGGCCTGATCTACTTGGCATATACAGCTCCATAAAAAAATAAAGAATGCTGATTATCCCGTTTTGATTATTATTCTAAACCCAAGTGGTAAAGTTTAAACCAATTTTATCTCTATACATAACTAGAACTTCAGCAAACCTCTACATAAACAAGAATACCATTTTCAAACAGGCTAGAATAATTCAGTATCTACATTCCCTTACAGCTGGCAAAAGACATCTGTGAAAACTGAGCAGCATCTATAATTTACAAACATATAAAAAAATAGCAAAATTCTGTGAACACAATGTTAAAATCAACAACCAATATATAGTTATTTTTCAAACCTTACCTGCCCAGTTCCTTTAGTTTTTTCTGAAATTTACAGTGGACTTTCCATTGCCATTTTCCTTCTGGAGTACTAAGTTCTTCGAGGAATGTCAAAAAATTTTTAAGGTTCTCTGTTAGAGATAATGAAGTTCATTTTAAATTCAATAAACAAGTCACCCACTCCACAACTGAATTAAGGAAGAAGTGTTTGTTGATATTATGTAGGAACACCTACTTTCCTATGTAGTATTTTCTTTCTCTTTTTTCCCCTCTAAGGGAGACAGATCTATATATCCTCTTTGAGATCTAAGAACATAACATCTACACACACAAAAACAAAAACATGTTGATAACAATAACAAACCAAAAGTAATCCAAGTGAAGTAGGTGCAGACAGCCCTGCTTTATACCAGGCTTAAGAGGAAATTATTCGTAAAGAGTAAAAGAATGGGAAAGAAATCTGAGGTAATAAAAGCTCAAAGAAATGATGGAAATGTACTAGTTATCTGTCACTGGCAGAATGGACAATACATTAAAAAAGTATGAGTGAGTACTAATGAGAAAAACCTTGAAAAGACATAAGTTACATGCTACAAAGAATAAATAAATCTTACCAATTGTGATTACTTCTGGATTTAGAATGGATTCATCAGAAACGATAAAACCTCCAGATACAAATAACTCATTGTATGTGTGATTTTTAACATCATCCAAACTATCAACACCAGCAAAACTAACACAAGGAAGCTTCTTTAAAGTCACCAAGCCAGGTACCTATTTAAATACCAAAATAAAAATAGAAATAAGGACAGACAGACTCAAGTGTGAAGTAACCTACAAGAGATGTACTATGGCTCACCTATATTAGTGTGTTGCCTCTGCAAAGTCAAGCACAAAAACAATATTTCCAACATTATTTCCAAATATACAAACCAACATTTATGTACTGGGCATCTACCTTGAACAGAACACTCTAAGGAAGAGGCACTTAACAAGAGACCTGGAAACAGAGAATGACAAATGCTAACCTGCCTGGCCCTTTGAGTACAGTCCGAATTCAAATGAGGCAACAGCCTACGGACTGAAACAGGAAAGACTTCAAAGAGCAGTAGGACTTGAGATAGGCTCCTAAGACTAGACGGGGTACCTCCAAATCCAAGGGAAAGGGGGACTGCTTCAGCAAAGGGGGGGTACAAACAGGTTTTACCTAGGACATACAAATGAAGGTGATAACAATATAAAGAGAGTCAGCAGACCCAATGGCATTCAAGGAGTCAGTATTCTTAGTCTTGACTATTTAAGCAATAGGTAAGATCTGTGATATGCCACAATTTAAAATTTTGCAGAGGTATAAATATGAATCTCATGAGCTGATTCACGGAGGGTAGTTTAGGTCTCAAGTCCTAAACCTCCCAACCTCGAAGTTTTATCTCCTTTAAAGCTTATGAGGATATTTTAAAAACAAACAGCTTTAGTCTCAAAGATAGTAAGGATTTTTTACAACCAAAGTAAGTAAAGAATTCAACTTAACAGTCTACCTTGTGAATGAAACCTGCAATGTCTTCATTTTGAATAATAATCAATAGTTTATCTAATTTTGATCTTCTTTCCAAAAACTGTTCTGGATGACACTCTGTATTGCCTAATTTGATAAGATATTCCTGTTAAAGAAAAAAAACTAAATCAACATTTAAAAGCTTTTTTGCAAACATCCATTTAACACGAGAAATGCAAGATAAAGTGGTTAAGTTTAACTACTACTAGACCACTATTAATGATGCCCTTACACTAGGGACCTCAGAGATCATCAAGTCCACTCTTAGAGAAGACTCTGAAGCTCAGACCTTAAATGGTCACAGTCGCGATGTTATGATGCTATGCAGTCAAAGCCAAGTAAATGCTATAGCTTGGGGTAACAACCAGAAAAGCAATGGATTGGCCCAGGTTCTTAACTCTTATTACTTATTCTGGGCAATCCAGAGCTCAGTCATTAACCACTCCCTCACTCCCATTTTCCTTTCCTTTTGAAGCAGGCCCTTGATTATATGCAGCAGTGTTACCAGTATACTCCTTCAGAGTTAAAAAGCACTTTTACGACTACTGTAGCTCCTTTAACTCACAACAGCCCCAGGATCATTCATACAGAGCTTCAATATGTACAGCGTTACTTACATATTAATTAGCCATGCCTGTCAAGTTTACACCTTCAAACAAAACACTCTCCCATCTAACACATCCTTCCATGCTGGTGACACCGTACTACCTTTCAAAGGACACAAGATAGCCAGTCCCAGCAGAATTCTCTTTGCTTGCTGGGGGAATCCTGAACTCTGAAGCAAACTGCAGGATTCTGAAGGTCACATTCCTCATTTCACAGATACAGGAGCAGATTAATTTTCTCAAGGCTGGCACGCTGGTTAGATAACCATACATCTAAACCAAGGTTGCCTCACAACCAGTCTTTCAAGAGCTGTCTACAAGTGTCACACCCAAAGAGGGTGTTTCTGTGCAGCCCTAAAGAAGCATCTTCTACAGTGTTTGATTTTGCTCTAACTTCTAAAGCCTCTGGGCAAATCTCAGAGCAGTTTACAATCAAGTTATGAAAAAGTAAATTACTGTCTGATAGGCCTGCTTGCAATTTTTGGTCTTTTTACATTAAGAAATTTTAAATGCAAGTTTGTGTTAAATAAGACAGTTTAACTCATAAAGTAACAAATCAATTTGACTCCAGAAATATTTAGGAAGTTTAAAATTTTATTCATAAAGTCCTGTACTATACTGTAACATTTCTGCTAGAAAATTTCCAATGGATATTGATTAAAAGAATTAAAGTTCTGATCTGATTTCCTATCATATTTATAAAACACACAGCATCCTTTTCCTCTTCTACATAAAATAAATAGCAGAAATAGGATCTATTCTAAGCCAGAATGGATTGAAAGCACCATTCGTAAGTAAACACATTTCCCACAAGTGTGTTACAATCAATTTTTAAAACGCAGTGGGAGGAGATGGAGTAACGGTGAGCACACTGGGAACTGTGCCCAACCCACTCTCGCGTCTAGCCCTACACCACCACGCAGCTATGCCCCAAAGAGCTGGAAGCATGTTGCTGGGGGTGGAAGAATGTTGAGAAGCTCAATGTTCAATCATACCGGGCAAAAATGCAACCAAGAAATTCCTGGTAAGTCTGGTTTCATCCTCCTAAGAAACTACAGGGAATTGGTAAAGGCAGCACACTGAGCACTCTGCTGCCCCCATTTCCATGCTCTTCACGTCCTCATGAGCACATCACATGAAACATGCTGACGTCAAAGAGATCCTCAAACTGACAAAGGCTCAGGACATGTCAAAGCATGGAGTTTCTGGGCCACTCTGGCTATACGCCACTTATTTATAGCCCCCTCTGCTTCCTCTAACTAAAAAAGCAGAAACTTATCATGGTAATAAGTAAATTCCATAAATAGGAGCAGGCATTTATTTTAAAAACTAAGGCATTCCCTTAAGGAATTAAAATGCTACACAGTTTAGTGAATGCTAATTGGCAACATTAAACCACTAATATAATTGTCCCATGTGTCATAAATTACGTATCTATTGTTACAGATTTTACATACCTGTCTCTATGTGTGTATTTTTTTAAACCAAATGCCTGAAACGCCTGTCTACTCCATAGCTTCAGTACAAAAAACATACCTTGCAAGGAGGAATCTTTCATGATTGGGCAAGTGTTTCAGGATCACCATGTTTTTTGATAATAAGGGCTATTGGGAAACCTGGCATGACCAGGGCATCAAGAAATGCCAAAAGGTATCATCATTAGGTCATCCTGGACAGTTTTTTTTTTCTACCTGATTGATAAAACCCCCTGAGGTAAACACTGACAACTTCCTTTATTTCTCTGCATCTTTCCCTCCCCTTTGTTAAAAACCCAGTAAGAAACATTGAAAATCTTTAAATCAACAATTTAAAGGTATCTGCAATATGTATACAACTGGTCTTTAAAATGACACTATCCAAAACAAGATTAAAAATTCTAAGATATTTAGATCACCAGTTCTAAATTCAATTAAACTTACTAGTCTTTTATTCCACTCTGCATTAAATTATGAAAATAATATGGTCAACACCTAAAAACAAACAAAAATCCATTTTATAGAGGTCAGAGCCAACAAGAGAAGTTTAGACAGCATTACAATTACCTTCTCAGTTAGTTACCTTTATTTCTTTACAGAGCACACTCTCCTCTTCTTCATGAATATAAAATTTCACAGTATTTTTCTGGACATCTTTCATGATTTTAACCAAACTGTTAAATACTTCAGGTTCTAACTGGCTTATAAAATTTGAAAGAGCTGGTTGGGCAGAAATGTTTACATCACTGGGCGATTTTGTTTCTTTTTCTACTGGTTCCCGGGCAGTATGACCAGGTACAGTATGATCAGAAGTCACCACTGGCTCTGTGGCATGGTGTGGCTGGTTCACTTCTGCTTCAGTTAAACCCAAAGTCGAAGAGGAATGCTGCTCATTAGAGTTGGTGTCTTTCACAGGATCACTACCAAGTGGCTCAAGGAGGTGTTTATTGTTGAAGTCGCTTGAGGAAACTGGTATGACATGCCTTCCCAAAGGACTCAATGCTGTCTTAGTACCAGAATCATTAGGACTGACTGCTGGCAAATTCCCACCCTTGGCTGATGCTTTGATAACAGTATTTAGTTTCTCATGCAAGCCATCTACAAACTCCTGTACACCAGCTTTGGAAGTCTTAGAATATATGAACTCAGAAAACCGTTTCATCTTCTCTTGTGTTGAAAAGATAGGTGTGGAAATTCTGCTGACATATGAAACATTCTTCTGCTTCAGAATCTCTTCTATCTTCCTAGAAAAGAGACTGTACTCTCCTAACACTGTCCTTTCTGTGGTTTCACTCATTGCAGGCGGTTCTGCTGCTGGCACACACTGCTCCTCCACTGTCACCACCTGACCTGTCAACACGTCATCCTCAGTGGTGCCCTTTAGTGTGTCTGTAAATGGAGAGGATGGAAACTGGTAATCAGAACTTCTCTGTCTACTTATTACCCGAGGGTCGTTAGGAAAGGCCTCCTGTGGTGGCAGACACACCAGTTGTTCTTCTGGTGATTTCATACCTATATGGGAAGAGTTTATTATTACAAAAGCAATCCAAAATAATAACATCCGAAAATACAAACTCATAAATAAGGAAAAAAAATGCCAGGTCAAGTATATATTTAGAACAAACTATGCATCAGAAGGTAGAATAAAAACCTCAAATAATGGTGTGAACCTATTTCCTATGTGCCCTACTTACTTATGGCTGGTCTTTGTATTTCAATAGCTAGAGTGACAAGTTTGAATGTTACTTTCTTTGATTCCTTTTGAAGTATTCAAACAAGGGCCAATTTAACATCAATACAAATTAAGTCACTTGTTTATTTCTGCTTCCCTACCTTTCTGTAGATCTGACTTTAACAGACATGCTTTAAGCAGAATGGTCAGTTGCAATGGCTTGCTCAACCCCTGTATTCTTTGCCAATAATGTCCACTATGGTAATACCCTCTTAATAGGAAAATTTTGAGTGTAAGGCAACTGAAAGAATGCCAAGCTGAAATGCTGTGGGAGTAAGTCGTCAAGTTAAGAGTTGCATTCAGGATCTAGGATAATTAATTTTATCTGTTTTCAGATTTGCTCTTACATATGGGGTTGCTTAGTGGATTTGCTACAATGTTAGGGACTTCAATTTATCAGGAAAAGAAAGTCTCAGTCATATAGAAAGAGAACACATTTCATAGCTGCATTAACTTAACAGTAATACTTTTGATAGCACTTTTGTTAAGTATTTTTATTTTGTTTGGAAATCATTCCAAGAGAAATCATAATAGCTATTACCCCATATGAGATGAAGAGATCATCAAGCTAGCTGATGCTAATGAAACTACGATAACCCGTGATTCTTGACAACTAGCTCAATCCATAAGATCGTACTTTTTTCCACTCACAAATCCTAAATTCAAACACAGTATGTTCTTGAAACTACACTTCAAAACAGGAACCCTAAATCCCTTTTTAAAAAACATGGGGAAAATACATTTAACAGCAATTTAGAGTAATACTTTATTTCACGAAAAAACAAAATTTCATTATTTTTCCCTACAAGTTCATATTACACAATTTTATCCTTTAAAAAAGTACTAATTTTTCTTAAATCTTAGCCAACATTCCCTAACAAATTGCTGTTGTAGTATATAAAATGTTACCTCTAGATCAGAAAGTCCACACATAGGTATAGTTTTCAAAAATATAGTACTTTTAAGATATAGTGAACTCCCTATTCAAGTCTACACCCAGGTATAGCAGTGTAACCCCTCTACAAAAAATTCAGTTTTGATTTTCCCTACACTCACACTTTTCTAAAGGTTTAAACAGCCTAACCAGCATTTAGTTTATAACATTTTGCTACCAACCCCAGTGGTTACCATGAACCACTGCAACCATTAAGTACTGCAAAGGCACCTGTCAGCATGGTAAGACCATACAGCAGGTCTGTAGATCAAAGAAGAGAAGGGGAGCAAAATATCCAATGTACCAAGGTAAGAATTACAACTGTATGAAATTGATAAACCAGAAAATTCAACTTCCATAAAATAATTCAGGAATACTGAATGCCCTTCGTAAATCTGCAACATGGGGTTTAGTGCACATATAAAATGTCAGAATGAGTACATAAGAAATCTGTAACAGGGAACTCCCTGGCGGTCCAGTGGTTAGGACTTGGCGCTCTTACTGCTGGAGCTCAAGTTCAATCCCTGGTCGGGGAACTAAGATCCTGCAAGTTGTGCAGCGTGGCCAAAAAAAAAAAAAACCACGAAAAAATAAAATCTGTAACAGAGGTTGATCAATGGGGTGAAACTAAGTGTCTGGCCTAGGGGTGGAAGACTTATATTTTGAAGTAGTTTTGTACTTCTTGAATTAGGTACCATGTCAAATATCTGATTTATTCAAATAAAATGTCTTACTTGCATCTTGTAAAACAAATGAGTTGGGGAGGACCACATGTAATTTTAAAACTTCTGAATGGTTTATTATTAAAAATACTTGAATACATTCTCCCAAATATTTCAGCTATAGTTGAGACCAATAAACTTATTCCTAAATTTTTTTTTCTAAAAAAAATTTTTTTTTAAATAACTGCACCACGAGGCATGCGGGATCTTAGTTCCCCAGCCAGGGATTGAACCTGTGCCCCCTGCAGTGGAAGTGTGGAGTCTTAACCACTGGACCACCAGGGAAGTCCCCCAGTAAGCTTATTCCTGAAGTGCTATGGATGAAGGAAATGTTTTTAAGCTGAAATATAACTTAAATCCACATGGGAAATTTTCCATATTAAAAAACTCTAAACCAAATCCCTTTGAAAATGCAAATGATCACCATCTAATCTTACTTTGTACAGATTTCCCCCATATAATTTTTATTATTAAGATGGACAACTTTATTATTTTAAAAATGTCTTCAATAAATGATTTAAAAGAAACACATGTCAATATCTATAATAATACATGTTTTCTACTAACTATCATTCAAGCATTGTGGTACTTTTGACTTTTAAATGCAAGGGGAGTGGCGAGTTCTCAAAAAGTAGCATCACTTGGATTTTTATACTTTTAACCACAAAATATGAAGATGGTATGCCAAATAAAGACTGCAGATGTTGATGGAGCATTATGAAGCATAAACAAGATACCTGATTCTCCCAATGAGAAAGAATCACTGATAGAAGCAAAACTTACATGAATCTTCAACATATTGTTGTGTGAAAGAGCCAAAACCAAAAGAGGACATATGTAGCAGGTTCCATCTATCTTAAATTCAAGAGTAGGTAAAAACTAATGTATAGCAAGAGAAGTCAGATTAGTGGTTACGGTTTGGGGCAGGGAGAATACTGACTGGGAGGATGCAGAAGAAGACCTTCTGGGGTACTGAGAATGTTCTACATCTTGATTTGGGTGGCGGTCACCTAAGTGTTTACATATGTTAAGAATTCATCAAGCTGTCTACTAAAGATTTATGCACTTTCCTGTATGTCATATCAATACATCTGTTCTTCCCACTTTGTTTTCTTTCAATTGTCTTTTCCTAGGAGGAGACAAAGATCATCTTGAAGAAAACTATTAACTCAAAGTCTTTTTTTTAATTCCCAAAAGAGAGGAATAACCATAAAGATCTACTAAAATTAGTCATTTAGCTTTTCTTCTGAATAAAAAAACAACAACACAGGATTTCTGAAAGAGTAAGACAAAATGAAATGGAAACAAAAAAGACCCAGACCAAACTCCAAGCAAGAAGAATCTGCCTATGGCCACCTGCAGGGATGCTGAATTGACTTGAGTTTAGACAAAAGAGACTGTCTTCTAGGCACCTACTACAACTAGCTAATCAGTAATAATCTATAAATGTTTCTGGAATCCAAAAGTTTCCTAATCTCTTAAACTATCTGCAGAAATTAGCTTTACAATTAGCAAAAGAAGAATTGAGTCAAAAAAATTCAAGATTAGGAATAATGTACCTAAAAGATACATGGCCTCACCTCCTCGTATTTTTTAAATTTAAGAGAAACTTGAAGACTGCTCCTCATAAGATGTCCTGTAGAAATGGATTAAGAAAAATATTCTGGTCTTCCCAAGTCATCATATCAGATAGAATCTACTGTAGGTGAAAAAAACTTAATCTCTATGAATATTCAGTGACTCCCTTGAATACATTCTTTGTATAAGAATATTTGATATAAATCAATTAATGATTTAAATACAAATATGATATTGTCCAAATTTTCTGTAATTAACAGACTTAAACTGATGCCCTCCAGATAGAGGACCAGAACTGCAAGTAGCAATTCTGAAGAAGGGCACATTGGGAGGAAAAGCAAAGAGAGCCTTCTCACCTGGTGTTTGTTTCTCACCATGTTTCCCCAGCTGGTCTTCTGGGCTTCTTGCATTCCCTCCTGAGGGAAAGCATCCATTAGATTTGTAGACTCTCTTCAGGTACTGGTGACAACCTTTTAAAGCACCTTTCAGATAACCCCAAATGCTAACAAATTCAAGTATTCCCTCTTCTGCCTAAAATAATCCTGAAGGGTCATTAAGAAATGGGAAGTTGCTTCCCTTTCCATTCTGGTGATGATGGAATATCAACACCTAGATGTTGTGCCTTCAAATGGCTCTGAAACCAGCTATGAAGGTGTCTAAATGAGGAAAGTTAGGATAATCACCTTGTACAGACTACTTCCTTATTCTGTTTTTCCAACTCAAGCCAACTTCTCCAGGTCAGGAGTACCAGCTGCCGCTCTACGATCACTTCTAGGCCTCTTGCCCTCTCTGATAAGGTACTAAGTAGAGAATGGTGCTGAAGCCCATGGAAACTCATCAAGTTTTAGAAATTCTTTGCAGAGTCCTTGGAGGTCTCAGTAGCTTCTAGGTCACAAGCTAGAAAGTATATTTCAGTTGACTTTCTAGCAAAAACTGTTTGTTTTTTCTTTTTAAAGGTTAAATAAAGATCTAAGAATGGAAAAGATGTGCCCTGGAAATATTTCCCCAAATGCTTAGCTAACGAAGATGAATAAGAACTTGGAATATTAACAGTATCTGCATATGTGTGTGTATGTGTTTGTACAGAGAAATTAGAATACTGCAAAATGATCTTTCAACATCTGCTAAACTATTCTTGCCTCATCGTTCAATAAGTTTTCTAGGGATATTTACATGTAATCATTTCAGGCCATTCTCTACAATGATCGAATTTCTCTCGAATTATCCAATATTAAGAACTCAAATTTCTTTCAAATAGATGAACCTTAACATGACCACTTCTTAGACGACAGCTTGTGAAGTTTAATAATTTGAGAAGATAGCATTTAATTGGCTGCCCAAAGACCCTCATTTCATCTCTGCAGCTACCTCACCTTATTAGAAACACAATTTCTGACAACAATTTTCATTTGCAAGTTGCATGTTCAACTCCATAGGGAGAGTAAGGATATTTTAAATCCCTCTGTTTTTAATAGGTTCTTTTGCAGATACTGACCAAGAACAGCAACACTCAATGATGAATATCACATTGCTCAAAAATAAGACACTGAAGATGTCAGAGCCAAGCAAGACCCAAGAGTAGAATCTAGAAAAGACAAAACGCTTCGGGAAACTGGTCCCTAAGTAAAACCAAGCAAACCTAAGTCCCAGTATACTTGTTCTTACCTGTAATTGGAATCAGTTTCCAATGTATTTCAGTCTCTTCAACATTATTTGACTTAGATTGTCTACGGAATCCATGTTCAATGGGAACAGTGGGACACAAACTGCAATCTTCAAAATTACTCATGTTAATTAAATCTGGATCCTAAAAATTAGAGTACAGATTCAATACCTTTCTTTTTAATTAATTTTAATGTCAAGAAAAAACAACTATTTTTTCACAGCAAATTCACAAACTTCAACCTAAACATTACAAACAAGTAAAATCAACATGGTGAAGTTATAATACTCTAATCTCAAACTAGAATATAATTTTTTCTCTCAAAACGTAATTGGTTGATTTACAGCAGAGGTTGGTAAACTTTTTCAGTAAAGCACCCAATATTTTTGGCTTTGCAGGCCAGATACTCAGCTCTGCCACTGAAATGCAAAAGCAGCCATAAGCAATACCTAAATGAATGGGCGTGACTGTGTTCCAATCAAATTTTATAGTTACAAAAATAGGCAGTGGGCTGGGTTTGGTCCATGCCCCCATCAACACAATTTAGAGTTTTAAATATGTCAGGAAATGGTAACAATATAGGTTAGTTTCTTAGTGCCTACCTTACACATGCCCCCAACTGAGATCCCTGTCATCATCCTCCCCATAAAATAAATATCCCAAAACTACATGTAGAAAGCCTGGGGACATGCATATGACTTTTTAAAAAATTTTTTTTCTTTTGGCTGAGCCACGCAGCATACAGGATCTTAGGTTCCCTGATCAGGGATTGAACCCGTGCCCCCTGCAGTAGAAGCACAGAGTCTTAACCACTGGACAGCCAGGGAAGTCCCATGATGCATATGACTTTTACTCAAAGACAGGGAAGAGAAAATGGAAGAAACTAAATTAGGAACAAGTCTTTAGGAACATGGTGCCATCCTGGTACAGTTCCCCAAGTGATGCAACCACTTCTTGGGAAGGGGGGAGCTGGGGAGATTAGGCTACTTCTCAGCTAGATATCAGTACTCTAAGCATGTATCATAAACTGGATGCCCTGTCAAGCACGGGTGAGGGTCACCTCAGAGGTAATCCTAAAGGCCACTCATTTTCCATTGCATGAGAAATAGAAAGTATTTAACCTTGTTTCTAACTGGTACACTGACTTTGGTCACCTTATCTGCCTCACCTGTGGGTTCTGGTACTGCCAGCAGAAAGCCAGTGTTTTGAGGACTCAATTTTATTATGAAATGATAGAGAACTAACTCCCAGTAAGCCGTTCCTGACAAATAGATTGTCCAGCCTTCACTTTATCACAATGGTAAATTTCAGACTACACATAAAGCTTATGAGCAGGAAGGAAAACACTTCTGCATTTATCTCTAACAAGGAATAACTTAGAAATACTATCCTGAACAGACACTATTACTGAAATGTGTATCATTTCTTTGTGAAAAGGAAAAACAAGCACACCCACATGCTCCCTTTTTTAATTCTTAAAAAAATTTTTTGGCTGTGCCATGCAGCATGCGGGATCTTAGTTCCCTGACCAGGGATCGAACCCATGCCCCCTGCAGTGGAAGCGCAGAGTCCTAACCACTGGACCACCAGGGAATTCCCCCCACATCCTCCCTTTCATACACACATTCACAAAAGCAAACAAAGATAACCAAAAGATACAGGCTTACTTCTTTCAAATGTAGTTTATGGTCAGTGCCTACTTCACTGGTAGAAACAGCAACAGGATACTTTAAAGATGATGTATCAACTTCTAGCAGTGGGCTCTGAGTATCCTTAAAGTGTGCATTTTCAATTTTTGCACAAGTAGGCTGCTCATATTCTTTCTTATCCAGGGTAGAGTTCAACTCATACTCATGCTTTTGCCTCATCTCTTCACGGGCATCATCAGAGCTCAATCCTAAGGCCTTGTTGACTGTGTCTGTCAGGGATGCATCAGAATGACGTGCATTTGCTAGTGTTTCTGATAGCCAATTAAACAACCTATGGATGTCAGCAATGCTAGAGTTAGAGGTATCCTGCTGCTGCCGTCTCAAGTCAGCATCATGCCCAAGTGAGCCAACAAGCTGTGGAGACTCTGAAGGGAAAAGAGAAAGAGCCATCTCTTAAAGTCTGGAAGGCAAGCATAAAAATAATATATATATATATACCTAAAAATTAATTATCATATAACATTTATAGGCAGGAACTCAATCAAACCACCTGCTTAGAGTTTACAAGTATATCCATCCCTTACTTTCCAAACATGACTGGTTCTAAAATTTTGCACATAGGTCAAAATTCCCATTAAATGAAGGTTTATTTTCATCATAATTTGAAAATTCTATTAAAAATGAGCTCAAATATTATGTTGGTAATATGGATAATATATATAAATAACTGTACTGTAGTTACCTTAAACTCTACCACCAAAATCCTAAAATCAGTGAGGTACTTGACAACAGAAAAAATACCTACACAACGATTTTGCAAAATGTTAGAGAAGGGTATGCAGATTACTCTTAAATCTTCTAAAAATATAAAAACAACAAAAACCCATGACTTTATCTGATTTTGATCTCTCCCATAACATTCTGTACTTAAAATACTGGCTAACCTTTTCATAATCTAAGCTTTATCTTAAATGACTAGATTACTTAATTCATAACAAAGCTGAGATATTAGAGATACAAAATCACCCCAAAGAAATCTACACCAATCTTACACTAAGAACAAAAAGGACTATGAGAGAAAACATGTTAGACATGGCTCCAAGCAGGTATAAATCTGGGTTATCTGCACCACCAGTATATTTAAAAACTTGCAAAGGGAGGAGACATTCAGAAAGGCATGTGCTTTAATACTGAAGCACATGAGGGTAGAGCCAGGGTAGATGTCAGGATTCCGATTTAGGTAGTGTATATGTACCACAGGCAAAAAAAAAAGTTAGAAACAACAGGGTACATACTGTATGATTCTAATTATATGAAATTATAGAGAAGGCAAAATAATCTATAGAGACAGCAGATCAGCAGTGGAGTGGAATGAGATAAACTACAAAGAAGAACAAGGCAACATTTGGGGGTAATGAAAAAAGTCCTATATATTGGAGTAGTGGTAACACAGCTATAAAAAACTCATCAGACTGTGCACTTAAAATGAGTACATTGTATATAAATCATACCTTAAAAAGTTGATGTTAAAGGCAGTAGGGGAGACAGAAGGCTACCTCTTAATGAGTGGGCTCACCACCAAATTAAGATCAGAATGTTTTAAAAGTTAGAATCTAACCTTTAAATCTCTACTTTCAGGATCAGAAATAAAGTGTGCAAAATGACAAGAAACAAACACAAGTGAGAAACACCTAGATATGCAACTCGGACTATCACTAGTTCTACTTTAACCTATCTACCTCTTCTCCCCTGCCCCATTTCTCCTTTGATCTATTATAACCAGCATAGCTTTCCCACCATTTTAATTACTGAAAAAGCCTGATTTCCACCCACAAATATTTTTTCACACATACAAATTTGCCAATTATCAGCTAAAATGGTGCCAAAATTTAAGTACCTTGCCTATTATGTGTTCAGTGCTAGGAAATATAGCTGACTTTAGGAACAATGCTTGGAGTTAGTCAGAAGTGAGTTCAAACATGGTTCAGTGAACTCATAACTTTAGGTAAAATTATTTAACTTCTCTGAGATGGTTTCCTCATCTGTAGAATAAGGATAATAATGTCTACCAATCAAGAACTAAATGAGTCCACACATGTAAAGCAGCTAGCACATAGTAAGCACTTAACTCTCAAGACACAGGTCAACAGTATTAGACAGTATGGATCAGTAAGCACCATCAGGTTCAGCACAGAGCAGAAATCCAGCATAAGCTAAAGGAGATGAAAACCATCAAGGAGGAGAACAGCCAGAAAGCTAAGGAGGGATATGAACTGTAAAGATATGAGGCTTGAGAGAAATGAAAGATGCTTCAGGAAAAAAGAAAGAAGTAAAGGGCTGACCATGACATATTCTGAGAAAAGTGCCTTAACCAAGGAGAGTGGGAAACATGGCTACCCAGGCTGGACATGGCCAGTCTGTAACAAAGCCTTGAAAAATGAATACAGAAGCTGAGATTGGCAGCAAAAGTTCCTTTACAAAAACAGGGGACTGCCTAGATTGGCTCTCAGGTTATAATTTGCAAACCCTTGTATGAGGAGAAAGGACAGAACTACTTTACTATGTTTTTGGTTGTTACTTTTATACTATATAAAAACAATTCTGATATTTTACCTTCATACAGATGGCAATTTTCAGATAAATTACTGGTTTTGGCGAGCTTTCTCATATTTTCAGGTAGATCGTCAAGCTTCCTCTTTAAGACAGTTTTGCTTCTCATATCTTCTGTGTCTGAGTCCCCACTCACATTTTTTTTCCTACACTGAATTAAATTAATCAATTCTTTGACTCTATCCTTATCATAATCCAAAGAGTGAGATGACTTCTGCTTTCCAGGTGTAATAGTTTCACCCCTTGAGTTATTTCGTTTTCCGTATTTCATTTTTGTACCATTCATTTCTTCTTCTTGGCCTTCATAATCTGAAAGTGGACTAAACTGTTGAAGTTTTCTGTTTTCTTCAAATAGCTCTTTTAACTTATAAATAGGTAACTGATACATTTCAGGCCGAAAAATATAGGTATGCAAACAATTATCAATATGGGATTTATTTTTTGGAGCTGAATATAAGAATTTTTTATCATCCAATCGTGAATCATATGGAAACATGATAAACTCTCGTTTACCTGAACCAAAACCTCGCTTAAAAAATTCACTTACATACTTTTCAACAACAGAATGAAAATTTATAGTATTTATATTTTTGAATTCCTTTCGACACTGAATCAAAGCAAACTGTAAAAACTGAGTTATTTTTAATACATCTGGCATGCTCTCATGTCTCTCCTGTGGTGCTGCACTGGTTGAACCTTTCTGTGCTGTAAACAAACAAAAAAGCAAATCATGTTAGCAATCAAGAAATTAGTCAAGTACAGATCTACATATTGTCAAAGCAATGTAACAACATCCATACATTAATGGTGGACCAAACCAGTATGTACCCTAATACATATATGTTATATAGGGATATATGAATAGCATGCTTCTAAGCCCAGGAACCTAAAATGGGCCAATAAGAAATTAAAACATGAAAACTGCAGAACATATTTTTAAAGGGAAAAACACCTGCCCATTGAAGATCTTCTTCATGTCCCTAGGCATCAACTGGTGGCAAGCAAAATGTAAGGAGAAATAAAGACCTGAGGCTCCTAGCAAGACTGTCCAGCAAACGACAGTAATGTCACTCCTTCCTGTTGTAACAACTTTGTCTCTATCTCTCTATCCCCATAAGCAGATATGTAGGCACTGAATGGTTACCATTGAGAATCTCATTTTTTTTTTGCCGTGCCACGCCGCTTGAGGGATCTTAGTTCCCCCGACCAGGGACTGAACCCAAGCCCTTGAAACTGAAAGCATGGAATCCTAACCACCGGACCACCAGGTTAAAAATGAAATTCTTGGGAATTCCCTAACAGTGAGAACTTTACCTTAAGACAGCATTAAAGTTCATTCTTAGAAATGGTGAACAGAAATGGTGTTCTCTAAAACAGTATGAAAATTCTTATTAATGTGAATGGCCTAATATTTAACCTAGCACATGATGCACTTACAGTCGCTAAAATGTGAATGCAAAAATGAACTAAGCTAAAAAAAAAAAAAAATCATATAACAATAGAAACCCTGAAAAACTAAGCTATAGTATTGTAACAATTACAATCAACATTTACTTAGTGAAAACACTGATAAAAACCAAGATAATTTTTCATAGTTAAAAAAACAAGTCATATAATTTGTGTTTTATATTGCTAACACCTCTTAATACCCCCATTATCTCCCAAAACATGACGTAAGAAAGACAAAATGCTTAGTGAGTTATCTGGAAATTTTCAATAAAATGTAGGTATCTATATGTAACTGGATTTAGATATTCAAAGAACTTACAAGTAACTATGCCTCTAGGTTCTTGAAATAGAAACAAAGCATGTAAGACTCGAGACTTAGCAGTATGATGTTCTAAAAAAACAAAAGTGAAATTCATTAGCAATATATTTTAACTTTTAAAAAGTTAAAGGAGAATTATAAAAATTATAGAGAAGATCACCTACCATATGGAGAAACCATTTGACAAGGAGAGAGAAGAAAAAGGTATCCTCGGTCTCCCAAAGGTTTAACAAGAACCTACATTTTTGGAAGAGGGAAGAAGTTGAATTTGCGTTATTATTCACCATAAGGCAGAAACATAGCAGTTTCTACTAATTATAAGGAAAGCAAAAAGTTTTTGATCATCTTTTTAGGAAAAGTACTGCTACTGAATTAGCTAAAAAACTCTTTCCACCAACTCTCTGCTGATTAACAGGATTCCAATCAATTAAGAATGCCTTTATTATGAAATGCCTTTTCATAATTTTAATGAGAAAATATTACTGAAAGAATTCTAACTATTAAATCAACTTGTTGATTTTTCCTTGAAGCTAAAATACAAGAACCAAACAAAAACTTCAAATATTTTCCTCAGCAATTCAAAAGACATGTTTTTAATTGCCAAGGTGGTGTGCTGGATGTTGGAGATACAAAATATGACACAAATGCTACCTTTCAAGAGTTCAGGCTAATCTCAAATGAAATGTGTTGCTGTAATCTAATTCTTCACATATTTAACGAACATCTTTCACACGTAAGGCAATTTGCCTTACCAGAGATAACTTGAAAGACAAGCAGCACAAGATCCTTTGATCAAAAGAAGGTTATAATTGGGTGGAGAAAGTAACACAAGAAATATCAATAATTAGATAAGACAGGAAAGGTCTTAAAAAGATTTACGAAGCAACAGAAAGGAAAAAATACAGTTAGTCTATGGTTGGAAAACATATTGAGAGTATATGGGAGGTGGATTTTGAAGGACGGGTACGTTGCCAAGAGCCTAAAGTTGTGGGAAAGACATTTCAATAGAGGCAACGTCATGAACAAAGGGCAGAGTTATAACATAATGGACAGTTTGCAGGCATCAGAGTACTTACGACTGGCCAAGGGTGAGGAGAGACTAGGAGAAACATGTAAGACAAGTCTAGAAAGAAAGATCATGGGCTAGATTGTAAAAAGACAAGAATGCCAGGTTAGCCAGAAATGCCCTCGAGAGTATACCCTTTTGAGCGTAAGTGTTTCCCTAAAAAAAAAACCCAAAGAAACTTGATAGCACTGGAGGAGGAAAGAAAACAATGTAATGCAGAGAACTCAGTTCACAGACTACTGCAATAGTTCACAATATTTTTTGGATTAAAGAAAGGGTAAGTAAAGGAAGAACTGAGTATAGCAGCTAAACACAAAAGGATATCTGGATTCTGAAAGAAAACTTGTGCTACCTAAATTCCTATTCAGCAATTCCAGTAAACAAAGTCTGTGTAAGAACCAATAATTTAAAGGACTAAAGTGACTACACTATCAATTTACACTTAATAAAAACATTGTTTGCACACCCAAAAGTAAGGTGGACAATGCATCTGCAAAATTTTTGTTTCAGACTCAAACCCTTTTATCCAAAATGTTTTATATATCATACCTCTTTTAATATTTTGCCCAACTCTTGATTTGTCAGAACAGAAAGTTGGGAGACATGAGTAAGAGCTTCATGTTTTGTGGTTGCTCAGAAAAAACAATTAGATTATTTTAACTTCTCACCCACTCCAAATAACAGATTTTTTAACCTGACTGGCTTAGTGGCCTAAAGACCCTAGTGCCCTAAGGGGACTCAGTGTCCCCAGAGACTCATGGAACACAGGGAATCTACACCCAGAAACAACACTCAGGCAGACAGAAGCCCTAGCAGTAATATCTGTGGCTTTAAGCCAAAGAAACACTTTCAATCCTGTACAATAGGAAACACCTGTGAACTCTGTACTGATGCCTCTATTTATTACACCTTACTGTTTCCTTCTCCCTCAGAAAACAGTACTAACCCAGTCTGTGGATTTATATTACTTGATTCTGCTATTTTGGCTTTGCAGATAACATTACAGGTAATATGGTATGAAAACAAAAAGTATTTTTAAAAATGTAAAATATTAAGCTCACAATCTTAAATTACCAAGCTTCAGAGAAAATAAGCTAACCTAAGAGAGATTCAGCAAAAACAACAGATTCAAATACCCAAGAGCTGCAGATTGGAATCAAAAGATGCAATATATAAAACAGGTATGAAATGTTTAAAGAAATAATGTGACAGAACTGAAAACATGTTCACACAGAAACCGTCATACAAATATTCACAGTAGCAATATTCTTAATAGACAAAGAGTGGAAAAAACTGATAATGGCAAACAAAATGTGGCATTATCCATACAGTGAAATAAAAGAAATGAAGTACTGATACATGCTACAACAAGGATGAACCTTAAAAGTATTATGCTAAGTGAAAGAAGGCACTAAACGCCACATACTGCATGATTCCACTTATATAAAATGTCCACTATAGACCAATCCATAAGACAGAAGTAGACTAGTGGTTGCCAGGGACTGGGAGGAGGAAGGAATGTGAAGTGAATGCTTAGTGGGTATGTGGTTTCTTTCTGGGGTGATGAAAATATTCTGGAATAAGATAAGTGGTAATGGTTGCACAACATTGTAAATCTAGTAAAAATCACAGAATTGTACACTTTAAAACGGCTAAAATGTGATGTAATTACAAAAAATTGCAAGGAACATCAGAATATAATCTCTACCTCCTAGAACAGTCCCTAGTTGTGTGTTGGCACACAACAGGTACTCAATAAATCTTTCTGAAAGAATTAACAAGAATCTGTTTAAAAAAAAAAAGTCAGGCAGATCTCAAAAAGAACCAAATATAGCTTTCAGAAATTAAAAATATTTTCTGTGAAATCGAAAATCAACAGCAAATTAGACACAGCTAAAGGCAGAATTTGTAATCTAGAAGATAGCTATGATGAAATCACTCAGAATGCAGTACAAAGGAATAAGACAGAAAACACAAGAGAGGTCAACAGACACTGAGAACAGCATGATGCTTCAGAGTCCTAGAAAGGCAGTCAAAAAAGAGTGAAGAAGTATAATCACAGAGATAATGACTAACAATACTCCAGAAAAAAAGCTATAAATCCACAAATATGAAAAGACAATATATACCAAGCTAGATAAATAAGAAATCTACACCTAGCTATATTTAATGTAACTGCAAAACACCAAAGACAAAGAAAAAACTGAAAAAGCAACCAGAAAAAAAAAAAAGATGATCTACAAAGAAAACATCATTAGACTAAGAGTGGACCTCTCAACAAAAATAGAAGCCAGAAGATATCATAGTAAATACAGTCAAAGTTCTAAGAGAAAATAGCTGTCAACCCAGAATTATGTCCCTAGGATTTAACAATTAAAAAAAAAAAACACATTTTTCTCAAATATAGAGGGGGCATGTACAAAAACTGACCACAGAGTTTTTTTTTTTAATCCCAATAAATTTCAAATAATTACCTGTTCTGATTTCAATGGAATTAAATTAGAAGAAGAAAAAAGTATTCTCATATATTTGGAAATTTCAAAATATACCTGTACATCATATGACAAAGTGGAAATCATAATGGAAACTAAAAAATACTTAGAACTGGATGATAATGAAAATACTACATATTAAAACATGTAGAATGTAGCTAAAGTAGTACTTAGAACTCAAGTTCATTGCCCATTTTTCTAACATAAGAAGTCAGAAATAGCTAAATAACACCCCCCCCAAGTAGACTAAAACTGACAGATGAAATTAATAAAACAGGAAAACAAAGGTACAACAGAGGGTCAAAACCAAAATTTGGTTCTTAAGATGAATAAAATCAACAAACCTCTGGTGAAAAGTACTAGTAAGAGACAGCCTAATGAAAATACTACTTGCAAAAATACAGCAGCTATTAAAAAACTATAAAAGTAATTCTAGCTCAATAAATTTAAAAACATAGAAGAAATGGACAATTTCCTAAAAAAACAAAAAAACCCATAATATATCCAAACTGACCTGAGAAGAAATAGAAAACCTGAGTTTTCTATTAAAAAATTTGAATCATAAACCCATAAACATTTTAAAGACAGTTTTGCAGCTAAGTGCTACCCGACATACAAAGAATAGATTCCTTTCATCATATATACATCCATCTTTTGTAAAATGAGGAAACACCACTTAACAATTCTGGGAAGCTAGTATAACCTTGCTATAAAAACTAGATAAGGACAAAGATAATGAGAAAGAAAAATTGTAGGTCGATCTCACTCATCATCACAGATACAAAATTCCTAAAACAAAACATTCACACAACAAACCAAGTATTTTTTTTAAATGGGGGAGGGTATTCTAAAACCAGAAGCACAGGAATAGTTTAATACTGAAAAAAGATAAATATAATTCATCTTATTAAGTTCATAGGATAAATACTATGCATGATGGTAAATTTTATGTGTCAACTTGACTGGGCCACAGGGTATCCAGATATTTGATCAAACTTCATTCTGGATGTTTCTGCAGGTATTTTTGGATGAGGTAAATATATATACATGTGGATAGACAGAGTAGAGCAGGTTGCCTTCTCCAATGTGGGTGAGTCTTACCAGCTGAAGGTCTGATTAGAACAAAAGGCTGACCCTCCCTGGAGTAAAGGGAAATTCTTCCTGCCTGCCTGCCTTTGAGCTGGGACACTGGTTTTTCTCCTGCATTTGAACTCTAAGTGAAACATCAGCTCTTCCTGGCCTCAAGCCTGCCAGACTTCATCAGGAGACATCAGGTCTCCTGGTCCTGAGACACTTGGATTCAGTCTGGAACTATGCCATCAGGTCTCCTGGGTCCCCAGCTTGCCAACTGCAAATCTTGGGACTTTTCAGCCTCCATAACTGTGCAAGCCAATTCTTTATAATAGATTTCTTTCTATATGTATACAGCTGACCCCTGAACAATGTGGGTGTTAGGAACCCCCACGCAGTTGAAAATCTGCATATAACTTTACAGTCAGCCCACCATATCAGTGGTTCTGCATCTGCAGATCCAACCAACCACGGATCATATAGTACCGCAGTACATATTTACTGAAAAAAATTTGCATACAAATGGACTTGCACAGTTCAAACCAATGTTGTTAAAGTATCAACTGCATATCCAACTGGTTCTGTTCCTCTGATGAAACCTGACTAATACACCATGTAACCATCTCGATAAATACAAAAAAAAAAAAAAAAGAATTCAATAAAATTCAAAACCCATTCACGGTTAAAAACTAAAGAAGGAAAAAATTTAAGCTGATAAAGATTAATTATGAAAAACCTAAAGCAAACTTCTAACCTAGTACAAACTTCCTACTAATGGCTAATGTTAGAAGTGTTCTTTTGAAGATCAAGAAGACAAGAATGGGACTTCCCTGGTGGCACAGTGGTTAAGAATCCACCTGCCAATGCAGGGCACATGGGTTCGAGCCCTGGTGCAGGAAGATCCCACATGCCACGGAGCAACTAAGCCCGTGTGCCACAACTACTAAGCCTGCGCTCTAGAGCCCACGTTCCTAGAGCCCGTGCTCCACAACAAGAGAAGCCACTGCAATGAGAAGCCCGCACACCGCAACAGAGAGTAGCCCCCGCTCGCCGCAACTAGAGAAAGCCCGTGCGGAGCAACGAAGACCCAACACAGCCAAAAATATATAAATAAATAAATTTATTAAAAAAAAAAGACAAGAACGCCTACAATCACCACTTTTATTCAACATCATACTAGAGATCCTAGATTAGAGAGGAAAAAACAAAACAATGTTGCTCCCAGATAATGAAATCTATATAGTAATCCCAAATAATGTACAAAACTGAACAAATTATTCATATTTCATATACTGATCTGACATAATCAATATATAAATATCAATTACATTTCTATATACACAACAAACAGAAAATGCACTGAAATGGAAAATACTGTTTACAACAGCATCAAAAAAATAAATAAATAAATAAGAAGTCTGGGGATAAAACTAACAAAAAATGAGCAAGACTTGTATCCAGAAAATTATAAAACTCTGTTAAAAGAATACCCTAAAGAAGTGAAGAGATAATCTTGTTCATGGATAAGACAGTATCGAATTTGATCTACAGATTTAATACAATTCCAATTTTAAAATTCCAATAGGGTTTTTTTAGGGGGGAGGGGAGTAAGGAGCTAACAAGCTGATCCTAAAATTTTTTTGAAAAAATCAAGCTGATTCTTAAATTTGGGGTGGTGGGGGGAAGCTAAATCTCAAATAGCGGAACACTCCAAAAAGGATGAAAAAAGTGGGGCAATTTGCCCTACCCGGTATCAAGATTTCTTAGTGGAGAAAGGATGGACTGTTCAGTAAATGGTTCAGGAACAACTTGTTATTCATATTGGGGAAAAAATGAAGTTGGATTCCTATATTATATCAAACAAAAATAAAAAACAAAACAATACACACACATATATTTTTTAAAAACTTAAGTGCCAAAGGCAAAACCATAACATATTCAAAAGAAAATATAGGGCAGTATCTATAAGACCTAGGGGCAAGGAACGAATTTCTTAAGTTTAAGTCACAAACAGTACTTAACATTCAGGCAGACAAATTCAATTACATTAGAGTTATGAACATGTATTCTTCAAAAAACACTGTGAATAAAGTAGAAAGGCAAGTGTAAATTATGGAAAAACAATTGTAGCACACAGCTGAGTATTAGTTCCCAAAATATATATTAAGATCCTCAAATTAGTAAGAAAACACAAGCCACTCTATAATGGAATATAATTTGCAAAAATACTGAATCACTATGCTGTACACCTGAGACTAACACAATATTGTAAATCAACCATACTTCAAAGCAAAAAAAAAACCACAAGCCACTCAAAAGGAAAAATAGGTAGGCAGCTGAACATTAAAAGATATAAGTTTACGAAAGGATGATCAACTCATCATATTTCAGGAAAGACAAGCTAAAATCACAATAAGATACTATTTTATACCCACCAGATTGGCAAGATTTTGCCAAAGTCTGACTATACCAAGTAATTATGAGTACGTGAATTAATGGGAACTTGCTGGTACTGAGGGTATAAATTGGTACAACCACTTGAAATAAAATGCATTATTTTGTAAAGCCAGTCATACATTATGATTCAGTAATTCTACTTACAGATAATAAATCTAATATACTAGATCTACACCTGAGAGAAAATTATCTTGTATATGTACATCAGGAGAGACTCAAAATGTTCACAGCAGAGACAATATTCAAATTTAGGGACATTTCTCTTATACTTTTTCTTATACTAAAGTTAGCTTTAAGAATTCATTTGACTTCACTTTGTTATATACCTGAAACTAACACAACACTGTAAATCAACTATACTCAAATAAAAATTAAAAAAAAAAAAAGTTAATTTGACTAACAACCAACCGAAAGAGAGTTCAGTATTTTACTTATTTTATAAATACCCCTGTGGGAAAATACCACTTCCCTGAATTCTGTGTTCCTGCAAAAAGCCCTAGCCTTCTGACATGCAGAAATGTATATGATATAAAGATAGGAAATGTTTGTTTACATTTCCCCCAGAAATATTTCACTCTTCACATACCTTAAGAATTATATCTATAGCCAATTACCTAGTTAATTGCTCTGATCTAAAAGAATAAATTTCTCTTACCTCCCTGAAAGTGCCAAGTGAGTACACAAAAGGTTACAGTACAGATTAGGTTCCTAGGTTAACTCCCACAATTCCAGAAGACTGGAGAGCTATCTCTGTAGGTATTACATTTCAAGGAAGAATAAATGGGTCCCAGGAACTTGGAGATGTCTTTAGGTCCAAGAGGGCTAACTGGCTCCTGAAGAGATTTCATTTATTCATCAAAGGGTTGGAGTTAATATTCATTACATTTTCAAGGATATCTTTTTCCAGGAGGGGAGGGAGATAGATGTCTCCTTCCCTTCATGAGCAAAGAAAAATCATTTTCCTCATCCCTTGCCTACTGAGTGTCCAACTACTTGCATAGGATAATTGACCTGAGTCTCGATGCATTGCCCTAAGGGTAGGAAATAGGGCAAAGGAGAACCAACACATTTATTACTGTGAGGTACTGACTAAGTCTCTCTCTGATCCAGAACATCTCCTGTGCGTATTCAGGATAAAATTATTAAGAACCCAACAGTCCCCAATGCACCTCCCATTATGATGACAACTATGAAGAAAGTAGCTATAGTTAGAAATAATTCCCAGTGGGGTTTGCAGGAAAGGGGACAGCCGCACAAAATACGTCAGTTCGTTAGATTCGTGTAGTGTATCCTTATGGAATGCCTGTGCCCTCTAAGATCTAGGATCTTACTTTACTTCTTGATTCTGGGAAGACCCAGTCCTCCACAAACCTAACATAACACTTGCTCAGGTGAAAAACAAAATGCCAGTATCCTTCCTATCCTGATTCTCACTATTAGGCACTCAACAGATACTGTACTTTTCTGATAAACTCCTCACTGCCCAGACCCACAATACTCATTCTCTGAAATTCAAGAACTGAACAGATTTGGATAACTCAATATCCCACCATATCCAAACCTACTACCTAAACTTTCACTTTATGAACTCAAGAACTGAATAGATTTTGGTCATGAGGAATACTTGTATCATAGACAAATTTTGGGAGGAAAACAAGAAACGCAAATATAAATAAAAAAGTATGTTCACATGTAGGTGAATGTGCATGTGTGTGTGTTCTAAGATGCCTACCTAAAGATTTCTAGCTGGTCTCAAAAAGTTACTGCTAGGTGTCCATCAATTCACAAGTGTACAAACTCTGCCTATGAGTTTTGTATATAATTTGACCCTCCCATCTAAATATAAACGATGGATTGGTTAAGCAAATATATATGCATACAACAAAATTCTACGTAGCCATCTATGAAGTTGCAGGTTCTGAAAATCACGGATACAGCTCTCCATGTGACTACCTGGAAACCGAGGCTCAACAAAATGAGGAGTAAAAAGAAGTCAACAGCTGAAAACTTGTATTAAATGGCATACTTGTGCAAAAAAACTTCTCTCTCTACTGGAATGTCCCATCAACACTTAAACATGAGCTCACCTACCTCATGTTAACAGAAACCTTGGAATAGCCACTCTCCTCTGCAATCACCTCCTCTCCTTCAGCTAAATTATACATATTAGCATCATGTATTCATTTTCCATTCATTCCTGAATCCATCACAATCTGCTGCCTGACCTAGTAATCCCTCTACCCAAACTCGATATACTCAATACCTACTAAATTAGATACTACTTAGTAAATATCTCTTAAATCAGTCTCCTTTTTCTTTTCTCATCCAACCTATCATTACCCTCTAAATGTAATAGTTTCCTACCTCATCTCCCCCCTTCAATTCACTCTCTACAGAGTAACCAAGATAAATTTTCAAAACACAGATCTGATCACATTGCATACACGATTAAAACCTCATCCCACTCTTTAAAACCCATTGCTATAGGATCAAGTCCAAATGTCCAAACATTCGAGCACTGCCTGAATGACACTGCAGAACACAGCCCCCTACATACACACTTCTCTAGCCTCATGTTCTACCACTTTCCCCCAACTACTCTAGTGTTTTTATCCTTTCAACCTCACCAGGCGCCTTGTTCTTTTTGAATCTTCAAATATGTCACTGTCTCTACTGGAACAAAGCACATCTGAGTAACTCCATTTATCACATAATCCAGGAAAACAGAGTCTCTTGCCTCATTCTTTACCAAACTATATACCCTGCATAAAAAAGTGATAATGAATAAATATTTGTTGAATATCACTGTCACAAAATATAATAAAGATACTTCATGGGGAAGACTGGTCTATAGAGGATCTAGTGTCGTGGCTAAAAAGAAAAGTACCAAAGGCCACAGTAAAACACTGTTAATCAAATGGCAGCAACAAAGACAGAGACCTTACGTTATGTTCAGAGGCAAAAATGAAATAAACTGAAATATTATCATAATCTCTTATTAATATGCATATGTCTAAGGGAGAATGAGGAACATTTTAAAACCTTTCACTCACAAGTTTTTCTTTCTCTAGTTTTTGCAGTAAACTTTCCATGTTACTTCCAATTCTTGTCTTTTCTACAACTTCATAGAGGCTGCAATACATTCCATTCTTCAAAACTGACATAGGAAAAAATACATAGTAAATATTTAAATCAAGTCTGCTTCTTATATATTTTAGTAAAATTAAACTGCTTTACCTTCATATGGACCTAAGTAAGCTTCCTTATAAAACAGCGCTGGAGGGATTTTCTGTTTCAGATGATCAATACTCATAACTGTTTCAACATCTAACTTCTCAGGACTGAAAGAAAATTGAAAAGGCGTATTTGCCTTACCTGTATTTTTAACTCTAGCAATTTTCTCACTCTCTCTCTCTCACACACACACACACACACACACACACACACACACACACACACCCACCCACACACACACAAGTATCTTGATGGAATACAGAAGAGCATATTTATGAATATCATACTTGATATTTGATTTGGGCAGTTCAGATATATGTATAGGTAGCTAGACTGTCCAGCAATATTACCAACCTTCCATCTTTAAGCCAGAAGCTAACCGTTATTTATACCAATTTTACTAACCACAAAGGATAAAAAGTTGTCATCTTATTAAATGCAATTCAAGTATGAACAGTTAAATTAATCTTCAACCATTTATGGGGACCCATAATGCTTACTGTGGTGGTAGCAAAAGATCATTTTAAACCTTTCTATTCCAACATATGTTGCACAGGACTGAAAACAGCATATAAATTTTAACTTAACTCACCACATCAAGCTGTTTCCAACAAAGAACTGATATCTTTTAAGTCTATCATGTTCAAATTGCTAAATGAAAAATATATCTAATTAGGACAAAACTTTGAAAAATACTTTTAATATTTAAAATCACTAAGAAAAAATCTTATGCCATAAATGTGTATAACTATTTAGCCCATCTGCAAATCAAGACAGAAAAGCAGAGGGCTCATTCTGCCAACTAAGTTTCCAAAGTTATCAGATCAATCTTTTTTAAAACAAACCATTGTTTATATGTAAGTTCTTATGGATCAAAGTAAAATTTAAATGTAAGTTAGAAAAAGGAATTTTAATTGTAAGTAAGAACTGAATAATTAGCAACTACTAACTGCTATTTTCTTGTAATATAACATACTTACAGCTTGATAGGCAAAAAAGCACGAGTGGCTGACCTCAGAGAAATATAACACAAAAGCTTTCCTTTATTTAAAAGCTGTCCTTTCCACAACGTGTAGTTAAATTTATCTAAATAAAAAGAATAATGACACAACTCAGCCTCTTGGCAGCCCAGAAGCAAATATTTACTAGAACTAAAGGGAAAAACATCCAGAAACACAGTTTAAGTAGAACCACCAAAAGAAACCTTGACATTTCTATTTACAGGGAATTCAAATACTAGGATTTTTGATTCAGGTATCTTTTCCCCTACAAAATTATTCCAGATGAAAATAACAAATTTATTTGCCTAAATGTCCTCATATCAGAAAGCTGAGGAGCAAAGACAATACAGTACTGCCCTCCTATTTCCCCCAAAGGAGACCATACTAAATCCAGTTAACTACATGAATCCCTCACAACGTCTTACAGCTTCCACTTGCGCTCTTCTCATTGCAGAGAAACTTGAAGATAGAAAGTGTCAATATTGCTTTTAATCTTCTCTCTCTTCTAAATTCTACACCTCTGATGAAGTTAATACTTTTAAAAGGCTGAGTTGTGAAACTTGTTCTATTTTTTACCTTTATCAATCAAAGTGCTAAAATTCTTTGATGTATTCACAGTACCAGCAGATTCTCAAAGGAGACCTTAAGTTTGGATGACCAAATGTTGATGCTACATCATAACATGGCCTCGAGCTTTTTCATACTTTGCAGATTCTCATTCATTATAAAAATAAAACAAAGTACTTAACTTATTAATTTTTTTACTCTACATACTTATTCTTTCGATTTATAAAACTAAAAGAAAGAAATATAAGAATCTTACCTGTGTTTCTATCTGCATTAAAGCTGTTAGATCTACAAATAAATTTTTAAAAAGAAAAAAGAAATATTACTGATTGCTAACAACATGAAAGTTAACATTCAGGGCATTGACAGAAATGCTATTTTTTAATGGGATACTGTACAAGAGAATTAAATCCTTCCCTTCCAGTATGAAGAACAAATTACTTATTACAACATTTAATAAATCCAAGTCTACTCAGAGAAATCAGAATCACTTACTTGGCTCAAATTACCATATTTTCCCAAATTTAAGGGAGCTGTTTTTCCCAAAAATATCCATCAGGAGAGAATATAGTCCTTTAAAGTCTCTGTCAATTACTTTATTTTGGTGATGAGATTTGAGGAAATAGCCTCAATCATACTTAAATATTTACTAAGCTTCTATTATTTACTAGGCACAGTTCTGGGTAACAATTACAGGGATGAACAAAACCCCTGCCTTCATAGAGCTTACAGTCTCATAAGGAAGACAGACAACAATCAAAAAGTAAGTATAAAAAAAAAAAAAAAAGTAAGTATATAGTTTACCAGATGATGATCGTTTTAAGTGCTATGGAAGAAAAGGAAGAAAGAAACTAGGGGTACATAGGTTTCAAAAAAAAAATCACAGAAGGTCTCACTGACACTGTAAACTATGCAGCTAATTGAGGAATCAGGGGGAATAGCAAATGCAGAGGCAGAAGCATTCATGGCAGCATTCAAGGTACACAAGGATGTTCATTTTAAATGATATGGAGGGTCAACAGATAAAATCAAAGAGGC
Organism: Balaenoptera physalus; assembly: GCF_965194825.1. Taxonomy (NCBI): domain Eukaryota; kingdom Metazoa; phylum Chordata; class Mammalia; order Artiodactyla; family Balaenopteridae; genus Balaenoptera; species Balaenoptera physalus. Next base: position 78,387,763 of record NC_138896.1, read on the forward strand.
AAAGAAAATTAACAGACAATCATTATTCCTGGGGGTACGACCTTATAATTAAGTGCTGGGTGTCTTTTAAAAATCACTGTTGAAAGGCACTATAGTAAATGTATCATGAAGATCACAAATATAGAGCCACCGGAAAAAAAAAAAGAATGAAAGAAAAACACAACTGTCAGGATATTATGCAAATCAGTACTTGTGGCTGTGGATGGTTTCCAGGGCTATTCACTGACCAAAAAAAAGTGCTGCACCTCAAACAACTTAAATGAAGACAAGACAATCTGATCTGAAAACTGATTAAAAGGTTGACCTCAAAAATGTCTGTTTCATGAAATGTGGCTTTTTAAAACTGCAGTATTTCTAAATTACTAGATATCATGCATGACTTTAAATCTGGGAACTCAAAGTAAAAATAAGTAGATATTTAACTGTTTCACCTACATCTCTGTAAATCTACTTATTCAATTTTGCCAAAACATTTTCTGGAATCACCCCATGGTGAGGGGCGGGGAAAGAAACTGATTTGTACTTGGTCACCTCATATTAGAGCTTGTAAGAAATCATCAATGGCAATTTACTCTGACTGACCATCAGAATCACCTGGAAGCGTGTAAAAACTACCAAAGCCTAGGCTCCTTCATAAATACTTGATTTAACTGGTTTGAGATGGGGCTGAGGATTTGTAGAAGCTCCCCATTTCCAGGAGAGCTAATACACAAAATTTCACTTTTAAAAACTGCATTTTGGGGAATTCCCTGGCAGTCCTGAGGTTAGGACTCTGTGCTTTCACTGCCCAGGGCCCAGGTTCGATCCCTGGTCTGGGAGCTATGATCCCACGCGCTTCACAGCACAGTCAAAAACAAAAAAACAAAATCAAACAAACAAACAAAACTGCATTTGGACATTCCCTGGTGGTCCAGTGGTTAGGACTCCGAGCTTCCACTGCAGGGGTCACGGGTTTGATCCCTGATCAGGGAACTAAGATCCTGCATGCCACATGACATGGCCAAAAAAAACCCCCAAAAAACCAACTGCATTTATGCAGCTACACAAACCTTCAATATCAGGAAAAAAAGGTTAACCAGTGAGGTTTAAGTAAATTTTAGTTTTTATTTCCACACAGTTAAGTATCTGTCCTTCTAACTGACTTCTTAAAAGTCATCATCAACATTCATGAATCTAATTAATTTCAAGAGAAGGAAAGAAAATGGGAAGAAATACAAAGTGTTCCTCCTAACTCAGAAGTGCAGGATACGTGTTATATACCATTCTGGGTGACGTCTAAAATTCATGAGTCTTACCTTGATGAAGGTACGAACTTCGGAGTCTGTATATCATCTTTATAAGTAAAAGACACAACTGCGTATGGACACACGTGTCTCGGTCTTCGCCTTAGCTCATCAAAGCCATACTCATAAAAATAATACTAAAAATAAGAAAATGCAAAATTAACTTCCTTAAGAAGGCAAGAAGTAGACAGTGGAATCTTACAATTACCTGCCTGATTTCTGAGAAACACAATACCACTTAAGTACCTTTAATGAAAGATATCTTTAAGCACTGCTTGTCAATTTAATTAAAATAATTTGTACTTTATATTTATTTTATGATATAAAATATTCTGCTTCTATATATATATCAGATGCCAGGATACTAATAGGTATTCCAAAAGTTTACTTCTGAAGAACTGACCAGTGGGAATGCGCAACAAATTTCCTCATGAAAATGAAACAAATGGAGCCTAAGCTCCCAGGTCAGCCCAGAAAAACCAATTTGATACAAAAGTAAAATACTAAGAACACAATCTCAAGCAAACCTAGCATTCTGCTCATTATTTCAAAAGAAAAACACATTTTTGACTCCAACTGCAGACAAAGCAACAAAGGGGAGGTGGCAGAGATTACAAACATAGGTGACAAAGGCAGCTGAACCTCTTCCTATTACCCTATCTATCTGCCTCTCCCCTTCACAACATTCATTAGATTAGGGTTTTCTGACCTGCAGTCTAGGGATTTTCATTAAAAAGAATGCCCTAGTTTACAAACAAAGCACTGTCCTTCAAAGTCCATTCTCTTGGGAAACTACTGATTTCAATAATGTTGCTGTTGCTCTAAAAATGCCTGGAATTTTTCTGGAAACATCAAGCCAATTTACAAGTTCTGCTAGAAAAACCAGTAATTACTTTATAGTTATATTTCATATCTACTAATACTACTGTCCAGAAGGTAATCAAATGAGTCAGCCCAGATGACTTTGGTGAATATAATTTTTGCTAAAAGCCCCCAACAATAGGTCTTGCCCACTGAGATTCTTCAAAAAGAAAAGAGCAAGAATAAACTTTATTTTATGTAAATAAAGTAAAAATCAAAGAAAAGAAAAAGAAAGAACATTTCCAGGGAGGTTAGCACCACCACTTTTCACATACAATCCGTTTAGATATACACATTTTTTATACATTTGTTAAAAAGAGTAACATTATAGTCAAACAACATATAAAAACACAATGACTGATATTCATTAAATACACTTTTAAATATGTGTAGTTTACTATAAATCAATTACATCTGAATAAAATTTAAAGAATGAATTCTAAGTTTGCATTTTAGAAAAATACTAATAAAAATAGAAAATATCTACCAAATCAATAATACAAAGTGATATGAATTAAGGTAATTCAAAGGGCTTTAACTTTACCTTAAAGAATGAGCAATATTTTATTAGACAGGATCTTTCTAGGCCAGGAGAAACCAAGGCTTCAAGAGGAAATGAGATCGTTGAGGGCAGGAATTATACAAAAAACAGGCTGGAGGTCACAGTCTACAGGCAGGGAGAGCTAGCTAGGCTAAGGAATCTGAATATCACTGTAAGTCTAAGGGGGGCCACTGTTATGTTTCTGAGCTATCTTGGAAACACTGAACAAATAGCAGTGAGAGACACTGGAGTCTAGCAGTGGTAAGTGGAAACCAGAGTCTAGTGTGGTGGCAGAGAGAACTGAAAGGGAGACATTTTAAAGGATTTAGTGACAAACTGATACGAGGTCATAACACTAAAATTGATCCAGGTACTTACCTGAGTAAGCTCATAAGCTCTATAAGCCAAAAGTGATGTAATTCTATTGGCATTCTTCGACACATGACATTCATGCTTTGGTGTTGGGTCCAAAGCACTTTTATTTAATATAGATTCCAAACTTTTTACACCCATGGGGTCATATATACTCTTTATTTTACCCTAAAATACAGAAAACCTTTTAAGTCCACCAAAACCTAATTACTGACTGTATGACATTAACATTATAGAATAACTCTTTGAATATAGATTACCTATAACAACAGTTTTTTTCCTTTAAAGCTGGTAATAAAGTAATACCCAACACTTTTTACTAATATCAAAGCAGTAAGAAAAAGTTAACCAAAAAAAAAAAAAGCTTGTTTGAATTTAATACACGGAAATAAAAATTTTCTTCACAACACTTCACTAGCTTAAATAACATTACCAACATATTTCCCTCTCTTCAGTATTTTCTTTGGAAAAGAAAGCAAACTCTAAAGCTCAGAAAGCTCAGATTAAAGATGGCAAACCACTCTCAAAGTATCTTTATACACCAAACACAAGCAAGCACTGGTTTTTAATTCAATCAAACCCCTAAAGACAGGGTCGACTAAAATCCAAGTCAAATGCTGTCTTTGATATATGAAATGTAAAAGTTGAAATTACCTTCATTATTTTAAAAATAACAACATCGCCCACTGCCCCAGCTTCCAAAGGATTAGCTTGTAATAAATCAGCATACCTACAAAGATAGACACCTAGCAAAGAGGGAAAAATTAAAGTTTTATTTTAATATGGACACAAATATAAAAAGTCCAAATATTTAACATAATAAGAGATAAAAGGTATGACACCTTTTAAAAAAAAATGTAATGATAGCTGATATTTAACCAAAGCAAAAAATAAAACTAGAAAAAACATGAAAAACCAAATTTTTCAAAATCACTAGGACTAGACTAAGACATTAAAAAAAAAAGATAACCCTTGTTTAATTGGAACTATGCAAAATCAGAAACAAAGGATAAAACTGGTTTTCATTGCAGAACCTGAAACTAGTCTCTCTTTCTGGGAACATGGCACAGCATACATGAATTTAATTATAAGGACAACAGCGAAATTAGATAATATATTTTTAAAGGGCAACTTAGTAGTAGGTAAATGAAAAAAGAAAAAAGATTACCCATGGAAGGACTGCCAAGAATTGTTATTTTGGACTGGCCCACCTGTAATCCTTTTTCACATATGCTCTGAACCTACATAAACAAAACATTTCATCTTACAGTCAATACATTAAAAATGTGAAAAGACAGTTTGTAAACTTGTTTTAAGTAAAATCCAAGCTTCTAAACTATATTTTTTTTACATTACAGAAATTATACATATACATGCTAGTTTATGACTAAATATTAATGTGAAACTGACTTATACTTCCAATGTAACCATAGTTGGCATCTATTTTTGTTTATGCCAGGTCTGACATACACTCAGAATTCATGCCATTCATATATATAAATATCCCCTTTTAGAAAGAATTAGTACTGGCAAAGTATTTAAAGAGAAATTAACTCCACCTCAAAACATCTTCCATCAAAGGAGAAAAAATAGTTCCCAGCACATATAATCAGTAATATAGAAGAATCAGTAATATAGAAGATAACCTACTTTAATAAAGGAAAAATTATTTACTATCAAGCACATTCCAGGGGGGAAAATTAGGTTTGATCAAAGAAAAAATGAACATATTTGAAAAGTAAATTATAAAACAATGAAATACCTTGCACTAAGTCATTTTTTCCATTTACACATCAAAAAATTGTTAGTTTATAAAAATCAAGTGTATAGTATAACTGATTCACTTTGTTATAAAGCAGAAACTAACACACCATTGTAAAGCGATTATACTCCAATAAAGATGTTAAAAAAAAAAATCAAGTGTATTGATTAATTGCAAATTTAGGTAACTTACAATGGAAGCACTTTCAAATTGTTTTTTATAAAATGGGTTCACTTACCTGATACCGATCAACCATCAGAAATGCATAGGATTCTGAAAGTTCTTTATCTAAACGACCATCAAACTTCAGTTCTCTTCGCTTTTCTGTAAACTAAATGAAATTAAATCTATAACTCCTCCTTAGTATGTGATTATGTTTTTCAAGCTAAGAGTTTCAGGAATTTTATTTCAAAGAAATTCCAAATCAGCAATTCCCTGGCAGTCCAGTGGTTAGGACTCTGCGCTTCCACGGCTGGGGGCCTGGATTTGATCCCTGCCCAGGGAACTAAGATCCCACAAGCCACGAGGCATGGCAAAAAAAGAAAAAAAAAAATCCATATCTACCAAAGTGGAAATTATCTTTTCTCTCCCTGTAATTTCTGCACTTCATTTTTTCCCATTATAATTGGCTCTTTATCCTTACAATATAGTCAAATAAGCATCTAGTGCTAAACAATTTTAACTAAATTTCTATTAAAATCTTACCACACTCCAACTCTCCCATAGATTTTTAAGTTCATTTTTTGATTATCTTTGGATCTCTCATTTTACCTAACACGGAACACTGCATATAGGTGGTTTAATAAATCTCTGTTTAATGACCAACTTCTAAACTATAAACTCAATTAGGACAAGGAAAAATGTTTCATTTCTTTACAATTATATTTTCAGTGCCAAGTACATAAGCCATGCTCCATACCCATTTCCAGGATAAAAGAGTGACTTGATCTAAGTACATCTGAACTGTAAGTCACCCTAAACTGCTGGCTTTCACTTTTAGATACAAGCAAATAGATATGGAGCCCATACCTAACAGATTTACATGCCATGTTCAGGCTATTACTGATCTTCAATAATATAATTAATGAATCTTTAAATTTTCATATAAAATTGACAAATAATCCCTATCATATCATGAAACCACATCAAACTACCAAGGTTTTAATATCCTCTGGGAGCCGGTAACATTCATCCACTTTAGGGATCCTTTCAAAGTTAAATTCTCATAGCACTAGATTAACCAACCTATAAAAGTACAAAATTAATAGTATTTCATGTACATTAGAAAGCAATATACACATCAAATATTTCTAAACATCTCATTTGTATTACCTCAGGATTATTATGGCTTTTCCTAAATCAAAACTCAAAAAAGATTCTAATTTGTATATGAAACTTAAATTCACTACCTAACAGGCTCAACTATTCCCCTTTGTTCTCACTTTTTCACTAAGAATTTCTACTAATGATATTAAGATAATTCAATTACCAGGCAATAACTGGGGAAAAAATTAAGCATATCCTAAAAAAAAAAAAATACGTATTTTATTTCATTAACCGTCCAATTTAGACATAATATGCTCTTAGAGATTCCATTTAACTAACATACGCTTGAAAGAGCAAAAAGCCTTGTAATGAATTTACAATTAAGCCATTATACAATAAGCTAGCCCTATGCTTAAGATTCATTGTTAGTAAAAGAAGTTATCTTACACAATCACACGTTAATTTAACAGAACAGATAAATGTAGTGCAATATCAACAGTGTTTAGGGAAAACAACATGTCATTTAAAACTTGTTTTTCCCCTCCATAATTTGGCTTTCCTAAGAACTTTAGCATTTTTAAAGAAAAGGAAGAAAGTAAAACAAATTCCAGGCTATTAACTGGTTCTGAAGAATCTTACAAAAAGCACAATTTAAAACATACCTCCTGGACTTCCCTGGTGGCGCAGTGGTTAAGAATCCACCCGCCAATGCAGGGGACACGGGTTCAAGCCCTGGTCCGGGAAGATCCCACATGCCACGGAGCAACTAAGTCCGTGCGCCACAACTAGCGAGCCTGTGCTCTAGAGCCCGTGAGCCACAACTACTGAGCCTGCATGCTGCAACTACTGAAGCCCGCACACCTAGAGCCCATGCTCTGCAACGAGAAGCTACTGCAGTGAGAAGCCTGCATACAGCAACGAAGAGTAGCCCCCGCTCGCCGAAACTAGAGAAAGCCCGCGTGCAGCAATGAAGACCCAACACAGCCAAAAATAAATAAAAATAAATAAATTTAAAACAAAAACAAAACATACCTCCTTTTCCAAAAGCTCATTATGTATCAAGCAAGCACGTCTGTAGTTAAAATTTGTTACTGAAGTTGGCTCAAGGTAAGATGAGTGGAGAATATTTAAAACATCTTCAAATTCCCGAGAGCCTGGAGTTAATGGCTGAAAAAGTGCTAAAATAAAAAACAGTATTAATTTTAAGATTCCATCTTAAAGGTAGTTTTTTATATTTTTGTGGCTTTGTTAATGTAACTTTTAAATAAAGTTAAAAAAAAAAGCATCAAGGCTATCTTATTTGGTGATATGCGAAAGAGATACTTATTAATTCATTGAAGAAAAAACTCTTCAGCAGTGAGCATCTGGCATTACACATACAGAAAAGGAAGTTACAATTTTGCAAAACTTAGGGGATGCTACACTAGGCAACCTAAACTGCTTAAAGACGCTCATAAGAACCTGTGCATGAACTCAACTTGCCTCAACTCCTATTTTACGTTACATTTAGGTAGTATGTCTAGGACCATTTATTTCAGCAAATGAAATGCTTATGCCATAAGTAAAAGCATAAAAACATTTAAGACACTTAGCTGTCTATACAATAAAATGATTCTATCTGGTTTTTAATACTAAAGTTAGAATAAGATATGCTGCATCCATTAGCTTCTTGTATTACCAATATAAAGTAGGAGGATATTTACTATGAAAACTTGGTGAAATGGAAAGATGTGGAACTTTGGAGACAAACCAGGACACAAATATCAGGTCTAGCATTTACTGGCTTTGTGGGAGACCTTGGGTAAATCAATTACTTAACAAAACAAGCTCAGTACTTTCTTCAGTAAAAAGGAGAACTCCAGCTATCCTAATAACCACTATATGCCATATGGCACATAAGACAACACGTGGAAAAGGCTCTAAGCACAGCACCTGGTGCAAAGTAAAAAAGTTTTTATTCCCCACTCCACCAACTACTGCACACTCCCTTTAATTTTTAAAATACTTAAGTCAAATATACAATTTGTTCTTCAAACAGTAGCCTAATAACCTCAAATTTCCACTTTACGCATGAAATAATTTAACTTATAAATTTCAAACATCAAGTCTATATATGTACCTTCCCCAAACCAAAAGGAACCACTTATTTTTCACTGTAGATAGAAGTATTCATAGAACTTATGTTATATGCTATTACCTTAATTTCTTTCAAGATACTATATATAGTCAATAAATGTCATTCAAAATACTTTTAGGCCACTACTGAAAGCAGTGTTCTACTTGTACATACTCTCAAAGGTACTAGAGAGCAGCTGTTTTTACTGTATTCCCTACAATGTCAAATGACATATCCATTCATCCACCAAACCATGTATATATTACAAAAGTGCCTGTAAAAATGTAGCTTTCAATGAGAGAATGTATATAGAACAAATGATTCCCACTACTTTGGAATTGCACACTAAAAAAGGTGGCAGTGGGGATAAAATCAACATACTTATAATAATGCAATAAAGACAGTAGGAGTAAGCAGGAAAAAAAACACTCAAAAAGAACTAAAGAACTACTAAACACAGAGTGTCCTATAATAAAATTTATAGCAGATGGATATACTCAATAATCTATTGATTGTAAGCTCCATGAGAGGAGGAACTATATCTGCCTTGTTCATTACTCTATCTTTTCTTGCGGCACTGGCCACAAGTTGAATGATTGAGTGAGTGAAGATGAGAATAAACTCTGTCAGGATTTTTTTATATTGAATACAAATATATTCTAAACTACCAAAATATGACTGTTGTCATTTTAAATTAGGTGTCAAAAATTCAACCATTCAGTGATATATAAAACAAAATGAAAGCTCAAAAAACAGAGAAATCCATTCTCTCAATTCAAATCTGTTTTATAGAATACAGTAGGAGAAAACGTTTTATCTTTGTGTCTGTCCCCAACTAAACTGGAAAATTTTGTGAGGGAAAACAGCATGTGGAATAGTTTTCATAGGCTTTCACATCCAAAATGAGCCAAGCATGATTCTTAAAGTTGGGTTTTATGTATGATTGATTTTTATGTTTCTAAACTAACAAGTGACTTCAGGTATCTAAAGATGTGCCAAAAAGAAGTATCAAAAGAAGTAGCTTTAAATTTCTATGAAATTTTACAATCTACAAAATGAAATCATTTTCCTTAGCTAAGCTATTCCAACACTATTTCCACTGTCAATCTAACCAAAAGTGAAAGATTCAAGTTAAATCATATAAACTTATATAGAAATTAACTTTCAAATTATTCTCAAAAAAGTACTTAACATTTCTGTTTCATTCCAATGTCCTAGAGTCACCTCAAGTAGTACTCAAGTAGACTGCCAGTGTGAAAAAAATTCTTGTGAATAAAAATACAGAAAAAGGTGCAAGATTTTAGGTCTAACAATACCTGTGTCCTATTAGGTATTTTATATTTCAAATACCTCAGTTGGCTTTACTAGTTAGGCCAAAGTTATAATTTCTAGTTTCTCTTCCCAATTATCAATTTCTATAAGAATAAAATTATGCTGTAACTATTTTTAAAGATTTCAAGTCAATGTGCTGGTAACAGTAGTTTAGAAATATAACCAGTGGGGCTTCCCTGGTGGCGCAGTGATTGAGAATCTGCCTGCCAATGCAGGGGACACGGGTTCGAGTCCTGGTCTGGGAAGATCCCACATGCCGCAGAGCAGCTAGGCCCGTGAGCCACAACTACTGAGCCTGCGCGTCTGGAGCCTGTGCTCCGCAACAAGAGAGGCCGCGATAGTGAGAGGCCCGTGCACCGCGATGAAGAGTGGCCCCCCACTTGCCACAACTAGAGAAAGCCCTCACACAGAAACGAAGACCCAACACAGCCATAAATTAAAAAAAAAAAAAAATATATATATATATATATATATATAACCAGTTCATGTTCTGAATGTACATTCCCTGGTGGTCTATTTTGTCCTTAATCATCCTCTAAAGGACATACCTGATCAACACATCCTGTCACTTCTTTTAAAGAAAACATATACACATCACAGTATTATGGGTCATCATTTGAGGCAATAATAATAAATAAACCTGTAACTACCCGTAGGGGAACAGAACATTTTATATATTTATCATCCATTTCACATAAGGAAGTCAGAATCCTGTTCTCTGGATTCTGACAATTTTTGAGTCTAACAATTAGTGGCTCATTATTCCTTTTCAGGTACTGTACTAAAAGCTTTATATGCATTATCTCATTTAATCATCAAAACCACCCTATGAAGTTCATTATGCCCATTTCACAAATGAAACTAAGCTAACAGTTAACTTGGCCCAAGGTTAATACGTGAATAGGGCAGGTGTGAATTCAAAATCAGGCTCCCTAGCTGCAAATCTTGTTTCCTGAACTATAAGTAAAAGATGTATGTGGGTGTATAAGTGCTGAAACAAATCATTACAAGAGCTGGAAAAACAGAATTGTTTCCTTATCGTAGACCAAGAAATTATATTAGCTATATGGAAATTAGCAATAAAAGAATTTGATGTCTAGAATGCTCTTTCTACCCTCTTATGTCTTCTTTTGAATCTCATTTCTTAGTATTTCTTTCTCATTTAGTGCATTTAACAGGGCCAAAAGCCATAACTCACACCCTTTTTTTGGTTTATAAAGGTTAACAGCAGTCGTAATAATTCTTCCAGACATTAATATATACTTTTGCTTATTTACAGTGCTTCCATCAAATTCATGTCAGAAAGATAGTTACTGAGTTGATTTCTGATAATTCACAAGGCTTTTCTATTGACAAAACTGATGATAGATGTGTTTTCATCATTTTTTTTTTCTCTTTTGTCCACACTGCATGGCATGCAGGATCTTAGTTCCCCAACCAGGGATCAAACCTGTGCCCCCTGCAGTGGAAGCACGAAGTCTTAACCATTAGACCATCATGGGAGGGCCCTTTTATAGATGTGTTTTTATGAGGTTCAAGAAAAGATTTAGAAAGGCACTTGGAGATTTATAATTCAAATGAGGAAACTGACTGTATCACAGAACCACAACTAGAACTGAGTATTTTATATTACTGGTAGCATACAAAACATACTAAGAATTAAATGTTAAATTTAAGCAGCTGGAATAGACATAAAATTAAGGTCACCAAATAGTAGCTTTGTTTCTTAGTCAAAGGAACATTTTTCCTCAACTACTTTTACCAACTCATTTAGTGTCAATGCCACTCTTTGTGTTTGTATTGTTTATGTGTATATGTTAAAAAAAAAAATCATAAGTGTAACAACAAGCTAAACTTTTAAAAAAAGATGCACCAGTGTTATCAAAATATACCAAGGGAAATTCCAAAATATACATTCCAATTTAAAGTAATTCACGGAAGAAAAGGAAATAGCAAAGAGTAGACTGCGGATCTCATTGGTCTGCAATTCTCTCTGAATCCATCTCTCTGATATCTATGGATATTAATGACTAAAATACAATGAATATCCATTTGTTCCTCATGATAATTTAGACATTTTAAAAATCATTTTTCTTCAGTCTAATAAAATTACTACAGACATAATACTGTAGGAATGGGTGATTCATCTCTACTCATGATTGAACATAGTGCAGAATCAGGAATAAACATTCTAGCAGAGATCTAGAGAGATAACAAATATGAAACTTGACTTTTTTTGGACTGGGGAATATGTCAAAGAAAGTTTTACCTCCATTACTTAGAATTTATATGAGCCTATCAAACGTTTTATGTGGATGACTGGATTCTGCCTGTACATTCCTGCTCAGATTTACTTCTATGTAGGGAAAAATGTGGTACTTAGAACCAAGCCATTCATATACCACTACCAGAACATCATGCAAATTTCCTTAAGAAAGAGACTCAACCCCAAAGTCTTCAAAAAGACAACTCCAAATTTTGTGGGAAAAGATGGGGATTTGGGAGGAGAATTGGCCTTTAATTTTCCTGAACTAGACCAGTATGGATGCAGGTGCGTAAGAGCATTTAGTTTGCGATGCACCTGCATGAGATGCAGATGCATGAGAGCAATTAATCTTGTGCCCTACATAAAGTATTAACCAATAAACATTTTCCAGAAAGTGAATCATTACTACTTCATTTCCCAAGACCTCTGGAGGGAAAAATTATATCAAATACAATTACTGATTTTAATTTACTTTTGATGACTTACACTATCAGATTTTAGAGTAAAAGAAGGCAATAGTGAAACATCTACTGACAAAGTGCAATTCCACAATTTGGTTAAATGTAACAGTGACTCCTTACAGTACAGAAAGTAGCCCAGCCAATAAGTAAACAGAATAGCACATAGATCACAAAGAGTAAAATCTTACTCTTCCAGTCAACAGATCACTTAATCTGTGAGTACTGATTAAATGTGTTAATTTTCTAATGAATATAATTTCTGAATCTCAAAATTCCCCAGGGATGAAGACATACTAAACATCACTAAATTTAATAGCTGTTAAAAAAAAATTTTTTTAAGTGAACTAAAACTTTCCTACAATAAAAAATAAGAAGTACTCTACACCTAGGTGCAAATTCCAACTCCACGATTTACTAGCTGTGTAACCTTGGGCAAGTTATTTACCTCAGTAGTTCAGTTTCCCCATCTGTAAAATGGGAATAGTACCTACCACATAGGATTACTGAGATTTAGTTAGTACATATAAACTGCTTAGAACAATGCCTATAACTTATTAAGCACTATAAAGTGTTTGCCAATATTAATTAGAATGGCAGTATTTTGGATGTTATGCTACTGTGAAGACCAATAAAAGAACTGAGTCAAGTTACACTCACAAAGGTTTACCTTTAAGCTACCAAAAACATGAGTCCTAATCTTAAATTTCACTGGAAAAGCAGTCACAAGCAAAGGTCTGCCATATTAAAATACGAATGCAACAGAACCTTTGATACTGAAAAGTTCAAGCAGAGTTATCTACTGAAAATGATCTAATATTCATGATAAAAGACTCAGATGACCACACCACTAATACCTAGCCAAATCCTATACATAAAGTGATACCTTTCAAGTCTTCCAAGAGGAGATTATCTTGGGATCAAGTGTGAAACTAGCAGTACCTGCCGCACTGTTTCTGATAAAGCATTTTTTTAATGAAAAGTTATATTTTTCTATTAAATTCTATCACCAAGTATTAACTCTTTTCAGGTTGGACAGGATGAAGTCCATGATGGTAAAAAGCTGCTTATTTAAGTTTTAAAATTGCTATTTAGATCGCTATTGCACTATTTGAACAGCTGCTGCTCAGTGTACAAATATGTAGACAAGTTAAAAATTACTCTTTCACTAAACATGAAAAAAGTCCACTGTGTTATATTTTCCTTACCAAAACGTCCCTAAGAGGAGAAAGGTAACAAATTTCCCCCAAAGAAGCATCAGGCTCAGGGGAGAAAACAAAAACAACTAGGTTTTATATTTCCTAATTCCTCAATTATTATCTACTTTTAATGTGTTCAATGAAGTCTATTTTACAGCAACCTCTGGATTTATCTAATTAAAAAAAAAACAACACACATGCAAACAGTGCCTTTCAACATTTCCTAGTGCCCTCCCACATTTCAACCCAAATGGGTTTTATGCCAATTTCCTGGTCCTATCAAAAATTAAAAGGAGGTACCTCATGCTTTGTTTTGCTTAAAACCCTAAAAAAACGGACTTCAAAACTGTAGCAAGCTAAAAAATTTTTAAAAAAGAAAAAAATTCAATCTCCTACTTTGATCCTATAACCAGAGCCCATCTGAATCTACTTCCAACCTATTCTCTACCAATTGATAACTTAGGATGAAATCTAATTTTCCTCATATAGACTATACATCTTAACTAAACCAAAAGGATTGATAAACTTGACCTTTACAAGAATTCTCTTGAACCCTAAAATGTATTACATTAACTCACTTAAAAGATACTTCTAGAAACATTCTGCATGCCAGTGGACAAAAGGTAACTTCATCTTTCTCAACATGGTTTCTCACACCAAGGACTTCCCTGGCTTTATCATCCAAATAGAAATTAACAATTTGACTTTATTTGTATCTTACTGACAGAAGGCTAACAATTTCAGGTGTGCAAATGTAGCTGGTTATGCACATGGCAAGAGGAAGCACATGCTTCATTCAAGAGTCTCTTTACCAAGATTCAAGATACAAATAAAAAACGTTTTCCGCAAATAAGAAAATTCCTATTACTTTCCAAAGTAAATCTGAAAAACGGAACCACGCACTAAAACAAAAAGAGGCTTTAAATTGACTAAATCCAGAGTATCCCACATCACTGGACAGTCAAAAATTGTTTTCTAAGAATTGAAAACGATAATTTCCTCCATTAGAAAGGTGTCACAATATGGCATTAAGTTTTAAAAAGGTAACGTACTTCATTTAACTGTTCCCATATTGGTTCCAAAAACCAGACTGGACTTTTAAATTTTTTTCTGAAGTTCTCTCATCTGCAAGATCAAGTTGGTGACTCTTGGGCATAAGCTGACCTCTATTTTTTTCCATAGGGAAATTACTGCACCAAGAACCTACCTTCCCAAGCTTCTCAAATACAAGAAAAAAACATACTAAAATTGGATTTAGAGAGAGCCCTATCTAGCGCTTCAAAAACGAGAAAAAAAATCTACATGGAAATGAAGTGTAATGGAAAACAGCAGTGTGCATGAATCACATCTAACGGAGATGTCTAGACAAGGGAAGACGCTGACATCGAGCAAATTTCAAGTAGACGCATAGAGCTGAAGAATTTCCACAGGGAGAAGCACTTGTGGTCCTCTCAACGCAGTGGCCTTGGAGAAAGCCCCAGAATCCATGGCCACGGGTTATTTCCACAGTGAGACTTCTCAGAAGCATCCTTAGGAGGACACATCAGCTTCTCTGCCTTCAGGGGCTGGGAGGGAGGGGCGCCGAGCACCATCTTTCCTCTCTGGGAGCTGCAGCCTTACGGACAAGCTTCAAACCTGAGCTACTTCCAACTTCCACGGGGAGAGGGGGAGCAGGGAGCGTGGTTCCACCGCTTTCCTCTCGCACCAAGCGCAGCAGCTGGGCGGCCGTGGCAGTGCGGGGAGAGGCGGCTGGCGCTGCATGCGTGTTTACGTGTCTCGGATGGGTGTGGGAAGGAGACAGAGAGGTTCTAATGAAAAGATGGAGGGGAGAGAGAAAGAGGGGTTGGGAAAAAGGGGAAGCACCACCTTTCTTTTCTCTGCTCTTCCTGGGGATCTGAAAACTCCTCCTAACGGGTCTTTCGGGCTCTTCGGGGCCTTTGGGCAGAGCGGCCGCGCCCGCCTCACAGGAGTCCTGAGGCTGCTCGTGGCAGAGACTCGGGGCGGCCTCGGCAGCCGCGGTCTCCTCAGGCCCGGTGCCGCCGCCGGGCTCCGCAACGCTGACGCCGCCGCCATTTTGTGGGGAGGACTCAAGCTCCGGAAGCGCCTGCTTCATCTCGTCGTCTCCGCCGCCGCCGCCACTTTCCCAGCTCGCGTCCGTCGGCGGAGAGGCCTCCGCCTCCGCAGCAGTCGCCATCGCGCCGGCGTGAGGAGCGCCGGGAAGCTTCTGCCTACAAGGTCGACGGGGGTGGGGGGAAGGAGTGGCGGGCCAGCTTCGCCGCCGAGCTGCTCTCAGCCCACCCACCCGCTTCCCCCCCGTGGCCGCTGGCCGCTATCCCGACCCAGCAGCCTCTCGGGGGCCCCAAAGTGGGCGCCCCAACCGTGCGGCCCGGCCCCAAGAACCGCTCCTCGCTCGAGCAGTTCTTCTGCCGGCCCCCACCACTCAACGTGCTGGCGTCGGGGCCGGGAGGGGGCGGGGCCATCTCGGAGAGCTCCACCAATGGGGGCGCGGCGCCCGCCTCCGCGGGTGCGGACAGACAGCGCCGGGGGGCGGAGCTTTGGGGCGCCGGAGCCCGCCAAAAGGGGCGACCGCAACGCCCGGAGAGTACCTCGACGCCGCGGCCGGCTGTGGGGTGGATGGGCCTCAGGACGAGCTGCGAGTTCCCGGAGCACGCTCGGCCAGTGTTGCAGGCGAGGGAGGCGCGCTGCGCCAGGTCCCGGGAACGCAGGCGTCGCCTGTTTCCGGGCAAGATTACCCGGCTTCTCCGCGCACGATTCACATCGGCCAGGACAGGACAGAGGCAGTGGTTGTGGGACGATCTCGGCTTTGTGAAATATTTACGTGCATATAAAAGCCTGGAGTGGCGATAAGAGAGTGGGCTGCAGCGATAAGAGCGTGAAAGCGTCGGGGGCCCGCTTCAGCGACCTGCAGTTCCCACCGGATCTTGCATCTTTACAATAGATTACTCCCACCCTCCCCCTTCTTTTATCTAGAAGGGTTAGAACCAGTGGCACGCCTCCAGCAAACAGTCGATACCTTGGTCCTTTGATTTGATTTCATAGCCTAATGTTAACAGGATTTGGTTCTGGGGAGCTTGAGGATAGAGGGGCTGCTGGCTTTTAGATTTTCCTTTGGTGTTTCAGTTTTCCTCAAGTGCGTGTGTATTAAAGAAAAATAGAAACGTCTGCAGCCACGTTAAAAAATATACAGCAAGCGATCGCTTTCTCTTAAAACAACTTGACAGTCAAGTAGAAGGCCTTTAAAATAGCTTACACTGATTAGGTTGAAACTATTTATTTGGGTTATGGTGAATACAGAAAATGTAATATTTCTTGGGTCCTTTCTATACGCTAGGCACTGGACAAAGCGATTTACGTATACTATGTACATTTAATCCTCACAACAGATGTTAGGAAGATACTATTATGCACAATTTAAAATAAGTGTTGCAATTAGGAGTATGGGATTAATAGAAACACCACTGTAAAACAACAAGGATTTACTGTATAGCACATGGAATTGTGTTCAATATCTTGTAATAACCTATTATAGAAAAGAATCTGTAAACCAACTATAGTTAAATAAAAAATAAAATAAGTATTGCAAGATATAGAACAAATTAACAAAATGAGAATTTGAAGCCAGGTCTGTTTAACTCCAAATAAAGTACTTGCCCTTGACTGCTTCTCTTAAGACCTAATCTTCACAGCAGCTCTGTACCTTTATGCATTTTATGTATGGAGAAATGAGGATTGACATTTTGCTCCATCTCTAAGCAGTAGAATAAGGATTGGGACCCAGACCTCAATTTTCAAACTCCAGGAGTTGACTGACCAAACCTATAATTATAATAAAACCCTAGGCGTTGCCACGTGGCTGCTACTTAGCATTCCCAGCGGCAATGGCAAAATTGGATTCCAGTGTCCTGTGATAAATATCATACCTGTTTAACAGCTAATAGGAAAAGCTAATCATGACTTGCCCAACCTATTTGAATCAGCTCAGTAAGTCATAGGAAAGTATAAAACATTATTCCTTTTAGTAAATAGTTAATATAAAAACATTTTAAAATACTGATGAAAACACTAGGGCCATGTTGAGGCAAAATGCTACATTATTTTAAGTTAAAAGTTACCCTCGAAATTTGGAGGAAGAGGCTTTACTTGATAGTAGAAGCTATCAGAAACACAGGTGTTGGGGTCTCCAAAGGGTAACTCTGTTGTTGGTTCATTAAAGGCATTTCTAAAAACTCATTTTTATCAGATTAAAGATAAGTAGGAACAACTGCATACTGGTGCCACTACTCAGCTAAGGCTTTCCTCATTTGGTCAGCAAAAGCCAGCTTAACTCAGAAGGTAGAAGTCCTAGGATATGTATAAGGCAAACACACCAGTTGGTGATAAAGAGTACCTAAAACTAAGGCCAGAGAGAACCATTAGTCTTCCACAGAAATAGAATCTTAAATTCGGTGAGGATAAAATTTTTCTTCATTCCAAGTCATTTATTTTTTTTAAATTTTAAATGAATTCAGTATTATTCCTTATAAGGTATAAGAGGATTGGGAAGCTCTAATATATAATTTTAACTATATATTCAATTATTGTAGATTAAAAAGTTTAGGTTCACCTGGATAACATTACTACTATTCAGTATTAGAAATATTTTTCAGTTGTTTATTGGGGGCTAAGCACTGCTGTGTGCTGAAGATATAATTCTGAAGCAAAGGGACATGGGTACCTCTTTCACGTTTACAGTTCATCAGAAAATATGTCTAAAACTAGAATCTATGGTGATGGCTAAGCAGAGACCTAAAAGTTAAGAATCAGCTACAGGAAAGGGATAGAGGGGGCATAAACTTGCTATCTCAGGAACACTAACACACACAGTGAGATACAGAGGGTATCCAGATATGTGTTTATATACATGTATGCATATAGATATCCAGTATATGGGGATGGGGGTTCAAGGGGAGGAGCTACCACTGATACACAAGGTTCTGAAGCAAGAGCTACCAAAGGTTAAAGATATAAAAGCTACCTTGGGGACTTCCCTGGTGGTCCAGGGGTATAAAGAATCTGCCCTGCAATGCAGGGGACTCGGGTTCAATCCCTGGTCAGGGAACTAAGATCCCACATGCCGGGGGGCAACTCAGCCTGCACGCCATAACTACTGAGCTTGTGCGCCTCAAGTAGAACCCACGTGCCGCAAACTACAGAGCCCACGCGCCCTGGAGCCTGCTCGCCATAACTAGAGAAGAGAAAGCCCACAGACCACAAGTAGAGAGAAGCCCATGTGCCACAACAAAGAGCCATGCACTGCAATGAAAGATCCTGCGTGCCGCAACTAAGACCCAACACAGCCAAAAATACATTAAATAATAATTTTAAAAATTAAAAAATAAAATAAAACCTACATTGTCCCCTACCCTAAGTAATGGACAAAACAACAACACAAGGAAAACTAGAGAACAATGAGATAGTATATAATTAAATATGCAGGGACCACAATTGCCTTTTTAAATTGGAAACACAAAAATAATCCAGTTCAACTCTTCATTTTAAAAATAGGAAAAGACAGTGGACCAAGATCACATAGCAGGCTAGTAAGAAGAGTTAACATTCATTGAGCACTTTCTGTGTGCCAGGCACTGGTATTAGGAGTGTTACATGTATTGAATCATTAATCCCCACAAAAAGTATTAATGCTATCCATATTTTACAGATAAGGAAACTGAGACAGAGGGGTTATTTAACTTTCTTATGGTCATTTCAGTTTTAAGTGGCAGAACCAAGATTCTAACCCGGGCAGTCTGTCTTCAAAGCCCATGCTCTTAATAACCACCCTAGGCTAACCTCTCTTGTTAGTAGCAAAACAAAGTCCAGAACTCAGTGCATTTTCCACTATGCCATTTCACCTCCCTTCCTCAAACATTACTATAAAAGACAGGATATAAATATTATAACTCAGCAATAACTGCCAGTATTACTGAAGCATAAACCTTTGACCTAGCAATTTTACTTCTAGAAATTTGTAGTAAAGATATGCTCATTCACATTTGAAA
The DNA here is from genome assembly GCF_965194825.1 of Balaenoptera physalus. Classification (NCBI taxonomy): domain Eukaryota; kingdom Metazoa; phylum Chordata; class Mammalia; order Artiodactyla; family Balaenopteridae; genus Balaenoptera; species Balaenoptera physalus. The sequence goes on from NC_138896.1 coordinate 78,407,278, forward strand.
GGTTTATTCAAGGATATCCATTGTTGTTTGTAATAGTAAAGAATTGGAAACTAAATATCTATCAATAGGGTATACCCATAAAAGAAATACTGATACATGCCAAAACATGGATGCATCTTGAAAACATGCTAAGTGAAAGAAGCCACACACAAAAATCCACAGACTGTGTGATTCCATTCACATGAAAGTTTAGAATAGTCAAATCCATAGAAACAGAGAGAAGATTGATGGTTACCAGGACCTGGAGAGAGGGGGGCAATGAGGCTAGACTGACTGCTAATGAGTATAGGATCTCTTTTGGGGTGATGAGAATGTTCTGGAATTAGGTATGAAGATAGTTGCACAACTTCGTGAATGTACTAAAAACCACTGAGTTATACACTTTAAAGTATATAAGGATGGATTTCATGATATATGAATTATGTCTGAATTTTTTTTTAAATAGAGGACCTAGGTATTACCAGAGGATGGAGATTCCAAGCAGCAGGGAGTCTCTCCCATTGCTGGCTTTGAAGAAGCAGCCTGCCATAAATTCTACAGGTGCCAACAACTTGAGAGATCTTGGAAGCAAATTCTTTCCTAGTGAGTCTCCAGGTAAGAATGCAGTCCAGCTGACACCATGATTTCAGCTGTGTGAGGCCCAGGCACAGAAACCAGCTAAGCCATGTCCATACTCTGACCTACAGAAACTGTGAGATGATACACGGATATTGTTTGAAGCTACTAAGTTTGTGGTAATTCGTTATGCAGCAATAGAAAACTAATACAGAGGCTACAAAATGCCTGGCTTTTCTAAGTGCTTTGCATATGTTAAATTTATTTAATTTGCACAATAAACTCTGTGAGGGGACTTCCCTGGTGGCACAGTGGTTAAGAATCTGCCTGCCAATGCACGGGACATGGGTTCAATCCCTGGTCTGGGAAGATCCCACATGCCACGGAGCAACTAAGCCCGTGCACCACAGCTACTGAGCCCGCATGCCACAACTACTGAAGCCTGGGCGCCTAGAGCCCGTGCTCCGCAACAAGAGAAGCCACCACAATGAGAAGCCCGCGCATCACAAGAAGAGTAGCCCCCGCTCGCCACAACAAGAGAAAAGCCCATGCGCAGCAACAAAGACCCAACACAGCCAAAAAATAATAATAAAATAAATAAATTTATTAAAAAAATAACTCTGTGAGGTAGGTACTCATATTTTCCCCATTTTTCTGATGAAGAAGCTCATTAAGTGCTAAAACAAAACAACCAAGGTACAGAACAGGATGGATAGAGTGTTAGCATTTGTACCCCAAAAAGGGCAAATACAGTTATGTATATATACACCTATTTGCATAAAACTTTTGTGGAAGGCTACATAAATGACTAGCTACAGTGGTTGCCTGTGGAAAGGGAACCAGGGCTGGAGGGCAGAGGTGGGAGAGACTTCTCAGTCCATATCTTTTTATACTTTAAAGCATATGAATGCATCACTTACTAAAAAAAAAAAAATTTTAAAAAGAAAGGTGGGGAGGGATAAATTAGGAGTTTGGGATTAAAATAGTCACACTACTATATATAAAATCGACAACCAACAAGGACCTACTGTATAGCATAGGGAACTATACTCAATATTTTGTAATAACCTATCATGGAAAAGAATCTAAAAAAAGAATATATATATACATATATATCTGAATCACTTTGCTATACACCTGAAAGTAACACAACATTGTAAATCAACTATATTTCAATAAAACATTTTAAATTAAAAAAATAAAGAGAAAGGAAAAAAGATATAGAAAAGCATGCTGAGAAGCTGTCGTTGTGATTACTCAGTAGTTCATGCAAGAATGAAACAGTAGTATCTTAATAATCATCCAGAAATCCAATACAGAGATTTTAGAAGGATCCCGATGTTTCAATAGATAGGAATTATAGGCTCCTACATGCTGATCAAATCAATTAGGTAAGTATATAGTTAGAGTTACAGGATTCGCACATAGAAACAAAAGCATAATAGTACCTTTGAAGTGAACAAAGTCACTAAAAAGATTCAACAGTAACAACAGCCTTTAACATTTGCAAAGCAATTTCGCGTGTTGTTTTTTTCAGGTAAACGACGTTATTTGATGCTCACAGGTACCTGCTTCAACCATATAGCTAGGAGGCTTTTTTTTTTAACCTTTCCATTGATCAGCAGCAGGGAAAGATAATAAAGGCCAATCAACAAAACTACCACTAATCTAATGCATAGAACCTTAAGGAGATTAATCAGTTCAACCCGGTTAATTTTGTGAATAAGGACAGTACTATAAGACTACAACTCCACGGCCTATTCAGATGCATTAAAAATATATGAAACTGCCATTCCTTCCATTATGCTTGAGCTAATACAATAATTCTACTTCCATGAGTCATCTTCTTTCCCCCAAAGAACTTGTTCTATTACTCACTGAGCAGATATTTCTTGGGCATGTCCCAAGGAAGTATAAGACCCTGACAACAAACTGGGTTGAAGTTCATCATGGTTGATGTCTGGAAGGAAGAACTTCCATGCAAGGAAGAGAAGAGAAGGCACACAAGTAATCTTCAGCTGAAAATAATAATAAGGTTAGGGATGAACCAGCATGTGAGTAGCCCTTCAACTACACAGCTGACTCGGGTAACCACAAATCTCAACTAAACCCAGGAGTCAAGAGCTGTTACTAAGGTTTAAGTTTTGGTTTCATTTCTTTCTTTAATTTTTTTTTAATTGAAGTGTAATAGACTTACAACACTATGTTAGTTCCAGGTGCACAACAGCGTGATTTGCTATTTCTATATGTTTCAAAATGATCACCACTTTTGTCATTTCTGAGTCAAACTCTTCTAAGATTTCTGTTACATGTAATACCATGAATGAGTCTCACAGGGATGATGTTAAGTGAAATAAGTCAGGCACAAGGGTACATACTGTATGATTCCATTTATATGAAGTTCAAGGGCAGACAAAAATGGTAATAAAAGTCAGAATAGTGGTTCCCTTATGTGTCTGTCAGGGGGAGGAAGGGGGTATGAAAGGGTCCCCTTTGAGTCAAAGGGGACATGAAACAACTTTCTGAAATGATGAAAATGTTCTATATCTTGATCTAGGTGATAGTTATATGTATATACAAAGACAGTATATACATACATACATATATACATACATACATAAATATTTATTGAACTCTACACTTGAAAGTTGTGCGTTTTACTGTATGATGTTACTCTTCAATTAAACAACAACAAAAACTCTTCTGCATGTTCTCATTATTCACGGGCTAAAGATAAGAATTCTTCACATGGTTTATAGAGCCCTGCTGATCCTGACCCTTTTCTACTTTCCATCTCCACCTCTCTTCCCTAAGCTCCTCCTTGGCATTTCCTATGTCTGGCACACTTGCCGAGCTCCCCTGGCCACATGATCAACCTTGGCACATATTGTTTCCCCAGCATGGTTGTCCTCTTCTTCCCTGGACAACCCCTTCCCCATTAGCTCCTGCACTTCCTTTGGCTTAAGCTTCACTTCCTTGTGTAAGCTTCCTCGATCATCCCCCTCCCATTCCAGGTTGGCTTTCCCTGTGTGGTGCTTTCATAGAACCTTCTTCTTTTCACTCAGACTATTTACCTCTCACTTCTCTCAATTTGTCATTAGTCCCTCATTTGTGGGATTATTTAATGATATCTATCTCTCCCACTAGAACCTATGCTCCACTCCATGGGCTGAGGGGCAATGTCTGGGTTTGCTTACCACAATAACCCTGGGCCTGGCACAGTGCCTGGAACACAGTAGGTGTTTACTAAATATGTTTTGACTGCTGAGGACGGAGTGGCTACCTGATAGTTTCTGGCAAGAAAATCGCTGTCTCACATAACATGATTTGCGTTTACCCCATTAAGTGTTTACTGGTTTATCTCTCTTTAAGCAAACTTTATTATATGGAAATCACACCCCAAAATATAAATTAGGGTGTGTCTGCCAAATGCCTTTTAAATGAGTTATGCAAATTCAAAATGCCTTTCACTGCGTTTGAGAAGACAGATGAACATAATTTGCCAAATCCAACGCTTGTTGAAATAAAAAGGATTTAACAATGGGGAGAGATTCTTGTGTTATGTCAGCTGGCTAACCAGTACAGACCCGGTTATAAGATCATTTATACCACCGCCATTTCCACCTGAAGAAAAACTCAGGTTTATACTAACTTCACATGGTGGTTGGTGAAGTTTTCTAAGTAAGAAGAGTGGTGCCAAGGACATGAGTTACACAAAGAAAAAAGAATGCTCAAGAGGAAGATGTACTGCAAAAGTGCAAACAGAGGTGAAATGTGTGAAAAAAATTTTCAAATTAAGTGTTTTTGGGACTTCCCTGGTGGTCCAGTGGTTAAATCTCTGTGCTTCCACTGCAACGGGTGTGGGTTCGATCCCTGTTCAGGGAACTAAGATCCACATGCCGTACAGTGCAGCCAAAAACAAAACAGAACAAAACAAAAAAAACCCGTTTTTGATTTTATGCTTTTATAATAAAGGAGGGCAAAAGAAAGTTGTAGGAATTCATGTAGGAATTCAGAAGGTAATACATCTCACTACTCAATTTGGAAGACTGTGAATAAGTTGAAGGAAAAGGAATAATAATACAGAAAATTTACCATTCATTCTCTCCACAAATATTTCTTGGGACCCTATCTGCTACCAGGCCCCAGTCTGGGCTTCTGGGGATACAGTTGAAAACAAACAGATCCATCCTGACCCTGCTGTGATCTTCACAGCAGTTGCCAGAGAAACATTGCCACTTTTGGCAGAGGAAGAAATGGTGGCTTAACTGTCTTGCTCAAAGAAATACCACCAATAAGTGATTCATCAGGACTCAGATTTGCATCTTCTAACTCCAATTTCAGGCAACTATACGAAATTCTACTTGCTTGTAGGCCTCTGGGATCTCTAGTTTGTAAATCAAGGCTCTCAAGAGAAATAAAGAAAAATTACAAAGTTACAGCACTATACATTTCAAACACTCCCCTGTGTGTCATTTCTTCTCCCTTGTTTTGTCCCTCTATTCTTCTGAGTGAATAGGAAACTTCCCACCAACTCCCTTACAAACACAAGTTTTTTCATTTTTACTGTTTCCTTTGGCACCTACCAATTTGTAGATGATTTCTGGACAGACAGAAGTAAATCGGTCATCCAGTCTCCTTGGCTGAATAACAGCTGAAGGGAGAGCCTGCCTCCCTTTGACTTCACATGATTCAGGTTATGGCTTTATTATCTGGTGCTTCAGAATACAAGAAAGGTACTCAGACTTACTTTAATTTTGGACATTTTCTCCCCAATTCATAAAAGCCCAGCAATAAAAACTAAAATTTCCTAAAAAAAAAAAAAAATCCCAGCAATAAAGGATATAGTTGATGTGACCTTTTGCTACTGTGATTCTGTGACTTATAAGAAATATATACATTTGGCATTCAGATAACCAAAATATATTTCTCAGATATATTTGGCTTCATCCACAGTTCCTGGTTCACAGCTCCCTAAAACCTTGGAAGTTTTTGGTTGATAAGAGCAATGGGAGCATCTTTTCTTATAATACAGTGTTTGGTCTCTTGTCCTCAGTTCCTGAAAATGCTGCAGACAGAATGGGTATCTTGATATTCGTAACAATTCCTTTCCATCACAATTGGGTTTACGTTAATAGACGTGGCTTTTGGATCCTACCCCAGGGTATGGACTGGTTGCCAGCCCATGTGAATGGTTGGTTTTCCTGATTCCAGTCCTACACCCTGATTTCAAGGCAGGAAGGGGAGCTTGAGGTTGAATCAATCTCTGTTGGCCAATGATTTAGTCAATCATGGCTATGTAATGAAGCCTCCATAAAAGCCTCCAAAGACAGCTTTTCGACCCTTTGTTGGAGAGCTTCTACATGGGGGACCCAGATTGCTTCTGCATGCTATCTTGCCAGCTCCCAATTTCCAGGAGGACAGAAACTTCTTTGTTCAAGATGTCGCCCTACATATCTCTTCACCTGGCTGTAGATTTTTATCTTTTAATAGACTTTTATAATAAATTAGTAATCTCGTGAGTAAACAGGTTTTCCCAAGTTCTGTGAGCTGTTCTGGCAATTAAACCCAAAGAGAGAGTCATGGGAACTTATGATTTGTAGTCAGTTGGTCAGAAGCACAGGTAACAACCGGGCTTGCTACTGGCATCAGAGGTGGAGGGTGATCTTGTGGGACTGAGCCTTTTAGCTGTGGAATCTGATTCTATCTCTGAATAGATAGTGTCAGAATTGAGTTGAATTCTTGAACACCCAGCTGGTGTCCGAATTGCTTGTTGGTATGAGGAAGCCTGCATGCAGACATGCACATGTTGGGATTGGGTGCAGGAATCCTTAACAACTACATAGTAAGTACTGGTTTTAAAAGAACATTAAGGGCTTCCCTGGTGGCTCAGTGGTTAAGAATCTGCCTGCCAATGCAGGAGACACGGGTTCGAGCCCTGGTCCTGGAAGATCCCACATGCTACGGAGCAACTAAGCCTGCACACCACAACTACTAAGCCTGCGCTCTAGAGCCCACGAGCCACAACTCGTGCAGCCTGCGTGCTGCAACTACTAAAGCCCACCTGCCTAGAGCCCATGCTCCACAACAAGAGAAGCCACTGCCATGAGAAGCCCGCGCACCGCAACGATGATGAGTAGCCCCCGCTTGTGGCAACTAGAGAAAGCCCTCGCACAGCAATGAAGACCCAACGCAGTCAAAAATAAATAAATTAATTAATTTAAAAAAAGAAAATATTCATTAAAAAAAAAAAGAACATTAATTAGCAAGTGTGCATTGACCGATGAATGGATGAAAAAAATGTATTGTCCATACAATGGAATATTATTCAGCCACAAAAAGGAATAAAGTGCTGATACCTGCTATAAAATGGATGAACCTTGAAAACTATGCTAAGTGAAAGAAGCCAGTCACAAAAGGCCACCTACAGCATAATTTTATTTATATGAAATGTCTGGAATAAGAAAATCTATTGAGACAAAGTATATTAGTGGTTGCCTAGAACTGGAGGAATGGGTAGATTTACAGGTGAAAGCTAAAGAGTTTTTTTAGAGTGATGAAAATGTTCTAAAATGAATTGTGGTGATGGTTCATAACTCTATGATAATACTAAAGATCACTGAATTGTACACTTCAATAATTATGTGGTATGTGAATTATATCAATAAAACTATTTTTTAGAAAGGAAATTGACCTAGTGTTCCACTAGTAACTTGGGTATGTGATGCACAAAGTTATTTGACCTACAACCACTGCTTAAATTTATGTTGAACATGTAGAGAGAACTGAATAAACATTTTTTTTATGTTTTTTTCTTCAAATAAAAAGAAAAAACACTGGATTCTACCTACACTGCAGCAGCATAATTTAAATATTATAGCTGAGATGTATCCTAGTCAATTAAGGCAGCAGCAACTGACACCAACACCCTATATATGTCTATATCCAGCCTTTACAGTATATAAATGTATAAGTAACAAGAGTGCTTGCTGTGTCTTTTCTTGATTTTTATATTTTAAAGATTTTTAAATTTAGTTAATATTAACCCCTTTTTAAAAAAGAATATTAAACAGAAGGCCTAGTGAATTATGAACTATCAGTATAAAATATTCCAAATTCTTTAAAAAAAATCCACTTCAACTATTTAAAATACAACACTATTGTTTGCCTCTAAACACCTTACTTCAAATGTCCTTCCCCATATTTCCAAACACACCAAAAAACATGTTTTTCCCAATTATTTCTCTATTAAAAAAAAAATCCCTGGTTAGAAGAAATTTGCAAAAATAGATCTTTACAAAAAATGCGACCTAGAGTTTTAGTACCCTCCAGTGGTTCTGAAAGGATGGGCAATAATTATTATAAGTTTTCTTCTAAGAACTCTTTGGGGAATAAGCCAAGTTTAAATGGGGTAATTGGTAGGTCTATGGTTGCAATTTACATAAATTATAGAAACATAACACCAGATATTTATCTAATTGAAGAAAATGTGGTGTTCAGTTACCCAAACAGAGGAATTCTACTTGTGGTTTGTGCCATTTGGTGATTAGTCCATTCTCTTGAGAATCTAAATGTGCCTCTCTGGGGACAGAGTACAGTAATGTTAAAAAATTCAGCTTTAACCCAATCAAAAAATGGGCAGAAGATCTAAACATTCTCCAAAGAAGACATACAGATGGTCAAAAAGCACAGGAAAAGATGCTCAACATCACTAATTATCAGAGAAATGCAAATCAAAACTACAATGAGGTATCACCTCACACCGCTCAGAATGGCCATCATCAAAAAGTCTACAAACAATAAATGCTGGAGAGGGTGTGGAGAAAAGGGAACCCTCCTACACTGTTGGTGGGAATGTCAATTAGTACAACCACTATGGAGAACAGTGTGGGAATTCCTTAAAAAACTAAAAATAGAGCTACTGTATGATCATATGGTACCGTAGGATACCATAGCGATCCCACTCCTGGGCATATATCCAGTGAAAACCATAATTTGAAAAGATACATGCACCCCAATGTTCATTGCAGCACTATTTACAATAGCCAAGACATGAAAGCAACCTAAAATGTCCATTGACAGAGGAATGGATAAAGAAGATGTAGTACATATATTCAGTGGAATATTATTCAGCCATAAAAAAGAATGAAGTAATGCCATTTGCAGCAACATGGATGGACCTAGAGATTATCATACTAAGTTAAGTAAGTCAGACAGAGAAAGACAAATATAATATGATATCATTCATATGTGGAATCTAATTTTTAAAAATGATACAAATGAACTTACTTTATGAAACAGAAACAGACTTACAGATATCAAAAACAAACTTATGGTTACCAAAGGTGAAACTGGGCGGGGTTGGGGGGAGGGATAAATTAGGAGCTTGGAATGAACATACACATACTACTATATATAAGATAGGTAACCAACAAGGACCTATTATATAGCACAGGGAACTCTACTCAATATTCTGTGATAACCTATATGAGAAAAGAGTCTAAAAAAGAATGAATATTATGTGGATGTATAACTGAATCACTTTGCTGTATACCTGAAACTAAGACAACATTTTAAATTGATTATACTCTAATAAAATTTTAAAAATGAAATAAAAATAAAAACAGCAAAAAAAATCAGTTTCACTTTGCTTTGAAAAAACTCAAAAATATATAAAAACTATTCTTATATATTTCTTTAATAAAATAGTATTAAAATAATTCATTTAGTAAATGTTTATCCACATTCATAACAGAGATGTTGATTAGTTACACTCACCATTATGTGCTGCTTCTTTCTTTAAATGCTAATAAACTCTTCACTTCTAATCAATCTGCTATCATAGGTCCTATGGTCCTTGGCTGAGTTTCTGTTTCCTATAAATATAACAAGCAATGTAAGACATTTAATACTGCCAAAGTTTTCCAAATATTTCTTTCAAATATTTCATACAGATAAATATGAAGATACTATTTCTATGAAAAGCATATTAGATAGAATTTAGATTCTTACAGAAATGCATACAAGAGAATGTATCCCAAATATTTAAACTTCAGGTATTGTTCAAGCAAACTTCCATGTCCCTATTTCCTACCTGAAGGGGAGTCAAATTTCAAGTTTTATGGTTAAAAAAAATACATAATAACATACAAGTCTGTCTCAATGCCTCAATCAACTTCCAACCACACACAGCATGTCTACAATAAGCTAGGAAATTTGCAAGACAGGAAAATGTCTCATACCCTTACCCTGGGACACTGATAACTTGAAGCTTACCACACTGTTACCAGTATTCATTTACTAAACTCATTCAATTACCTAGCAATTAATTATTGAACAACTTGTGTTTCTGAGGAACTGTATCTGATGCAGGGGATTAAACGTAAGACATAGTTCCCACTGGCGAAGACAAGCAAAGGAGACAACCTTGACACTGTCTAGCAGAGATTCACTGAGTCAGCAAAAGCCAGAGAGGGGAGGAAGTTGAGTGGCAGGGGGCATGATAGGAATCTGGGAAGAGAGGACAGTGAGGGAAAAAAGGAACAAAGACACCAAAGTGAGAAGTAAAGAGGTTTATGTAGCAGGGAAGCAAAGTTGGTTCTTGTTGTGGTGAGGCAGGAAGCCGAGAGGCAGGCTGAGCTGAATCACAGGATCCCTCCTGTGCTATGTTAAGGAACTTGGACCTAATCCTGAGGCAAGAGATAAGAATTTAAAGACTAGGTAGAGGGCTTCCCTGGTGGTGCAGTGGCTAAGAATCTGCCTGCCAATGCAGGGGACATGGGTTCAAGCCCTGGTCTGGGAAGATCCCACATGCAGCGGAGCAACTAAGTCTGTGCGCCACAACTACTGAGCCTGCACTCTAGAGCCTGTGTGCCACAACTACTGAAGGCTGTGTGCCTAGAGCCCGTGCTCCGCAACAAGAGAAGCACCGCAACGAGAAGCCTGCGCACTGCAGCAAAGAGTAGCCCCCACTCACCGCAACTAGAGAAATCCACGTGCAGCAACGAAGACCCAACACAGCCAAAAATATAAATAAATAAATAAATTTATTAAAAAAAAAAAAAGACTAGGTAGAGGCTGACCTAGTCAGATGCACATTTTATTTTATTTTCATATTAATATATCTTTATTTTTTTAACATCTTTATTGGAGTATAATTGCTTTACAATGGTGTGTTAGTTTCTGCTTTATAACAAAGTGAATCAGCTATACATATACATATATCCCCATATCTCCTCCCTCTTGCGTCTCCCTCCCACCCTCCCTATCCCACCCCTCTAGGTGGTCACAAAGCACGGAGCTGATCTCCCTGTGCTATGTGGCTGCTTCCCACCAGCTATCTATTTTACATTTGGTAGTGTATATATATCCATGCCACTCTCTCACTTCGTCCCAGCTTACCCTTCCCCTTCCCCAAGTCCTCAAGTCCATTCTCTATGACTGCGTCTTTATTCCTGTCCTAGATGCACGTTTTAGACAAATCATTCTGGTTCTCATTATAGAAGGTGAGTTTTAAAGACATAACATGGAGGCAAGAAGATCAGTTAGGAGTCTGTTACAAAAATCTAGGTAAGAGATGGCTTAGGACTTCAGCATGCTTGGTCATTGTCAGCCTAGATACAAACCAAGGTTCTGTTACTTTGTGAGAGTATTTTAAAGGGAAGAAGTAAAGAGATGGAAGAAATTAATAATAGTTAATAAAGAAAGCTATTGCTGTTCTCCCCACCACCACAATTGTTTTTTAAAAATGTGTAATTCCGAATTCTCTGAAAAGACCAAACGGTAAACCATGAAAGGATGTTGTCAGATATTTTAAAATAAGCCATGTAAAGGACGAAAACACTTCCAATTCATAATTCAGATGCAGAAGACCTTACAATAGTTCACAATTTTCAAGCTAACAGAAACACCCCCTATAAAACATTATAACTATTATTCCTAGTGGAATGGTTTAACAGACCACAGGGTTTGAAATGGAGTGATGGAGCACAAAAGTATAAGAGCAGATAATAAGTAGACAGACTAGTTTAAGAAGACATTCTCTTTCCATCCCCAAACTAGATTCAGGCTATATCTGGTGTGTCAAAATTAGCCATGTAATATTTATTTTATTTTTATTTTTTTGGCCACACCGCACGGCTTGTGGGATCTCAGTTCCCTGACCAGGGATTGAAGCCGGGCCATAGCAGTGAAAGCCCAAAACCCTAACCACTAGGCCAACAGGGAACTAACCATGTAAGATTTTAAAACACAGTATTGTTTTTATTGTAAAAATAGCTTAAATGTGTTTAGAAAATTTTGAATCAGACAGTTGCAGAATATTTGAGACACCTCCTTGAAACTCTAGGTTCAGAGAACAGAATCTAGGCACTTGGCTACTGAATACCAAAGTTGACTTTGTATGATTCTTTTTTTGCCAGAAACCAGACCCTCAGGAGCATATACACAAACTTTCCAGCAGAGGGGAGCAAAACTTCACAAAACAGGTTTTTAAAACCCAGCAGCTTTTCTATACCACTTTCTAAAAGTATTTTTAAAATATTCAGCAAAAGAGTTATGTAAACATGTTATTTGTGTGTATATGTATTACTTTATCTTTTAGGAATAATGGAATTGCAGGACTTACGTTTAGGCGGAAGAGAATTCTTTGCAAAGTTCTGAGACTGCTGAAGGCTCTTAGATGGACAGGACCTTAGGAAATAGCCAGAGGGAACAAAAGTGGGCCACAATGTCTAGATGTCTTAGTGGGATCACCTGCTGGTGATTTGCCAGCTCTTTTACAAAGAATCATAGTTTAAGGTACAGTGGGATTCTTTTAAAAATATGTTCTAACTATGCACCTAGGTTTCCTCACCTGTAAAATGGAGATAATAATTATACCTACACCTCAAGGGGTTGCTGTACAGAAGAAATATAAAGTGAGTGGGACACTGTTTCCTTTTGAAAATTATGGCGAAGTATATATAACAGAAAACTTATCATCTTAACCATTCTTTTGTTTTTTGGCTGCATTGGGTCTTCATTGCAGTGCGCGGTCTTCTCATTGTGGTGGCTTCTCTTGTTGTGGAGCACAGGCTCTAGGCATGCGGGCTTCAGTAGTTGTGGTATATGGGCTCAGTAGTTGTGGCTCACGGGCTCTAGAGCGCAAGCTCAGTAGTTGTGGCACATGGGCTTAGCTGCTCTGTGGCATGTGGGATCTTCCTGGACCAGGGATCGAATGCGTGTCCCCTGCATTGGCAAGCGGATTCTTAACCACTGCTCCACCAGGGAAGTCCTATCATCTTAACCATTTTTAAGTGTACAGTTTAGTAAAGTACATTCACATTATGTGCATACAATCCTCAGAACCCTTTTCATCTTGCAAGACTGAAACTCTATACCCATTAAGCAGCAACTCCCCATTTCCCCTCCTCCAGCCCATGGCAATTACCAATCTACTTTCTTTTTTTTTTTAATTAATGAATTAATTTATTTTTGGCTGCATTGTGTCTTCATCGCTGTGCGCGGGCTTTCTCTAGTTGTGGCGAGCGGGGGCTACTCTTCGTTGTGGTGCGTGGATTTCTCATTGCAGTGGCTTCTCTTGTTGCGGAACATGGGCTCTAGGTGCGCGGGCTCAGTAGTTGTGGCTCGTGGGCTCCAGAGCACAGGCTCAGTAGCTGTGGCACACGGGCTTAGTTGCTCTGCAGCATGTGGGATCCTCCCAGACCAGGGCTTGAACCTGTGTCTCCTGCATTATCAGGCAGATTCTTAACAACTGCACTACCAGGGAAGTCCCTCTACTTTCTTTTTTTTTTTTTTTTGGCCACGCTGCGAGGCATGTGGGATCTTAGTTCCCTGACCAGGGATCAAACCTGCACCCCTGCATTGGGACTGTGGAGTCTTAACCACTGGACCACCCGGAAAGTCCCATACCATTCTACTTTCTACCTCTATGATTTTGACTATTCTGGGTACATCATATAAGTGGAATCATACAGTGTTTGTCTTTTTGTGATTGGCTTATTCACTTAGCATAATGCCCTCAAATTTCATCCATATTGCAGCATGTGACAGAATTTCCTTCCATTTTAAGGCTGAATAACATTCCATTGTATGTATATACCATATTTTGTTTATCTGTTCATTCATCGATGGACACTTGGGTTGCTTCCACATTTTGGCTATTGTGAATAACACTGCTATGAACATGGATGTGCAACTATCTCTTTGAGATCCTATTTTCAATTCTTTTGGATATATACCCATAAACAAGATTGCTGGATCATATGATAATCCTATTTTGATTTTTTTGAGGAACCACCATACTGCTTTCCACATCAGCTGCATCATTTTACTTTCCCACCAACAGGGCACAAGGGTTTCAATTTCTCCACATTGTCACCAACACTTATTTTCTGATTTTCTTTTTAATATTAGCCATCTTAATGAATGTGAGGTGGTATCATTGTGGTTTGTAATGCATTTCTCTAAGGATTAATGATTTTGAGCATCTTTTCATGGCCGTTGGCCACAGTTAATCTTTTTAATTTTATAAATTTTTTATTTATTTTTGGCTGTGTTGGGTCTTCGTTGCTGCACGCGGGCTTTCTCTAGTTGCGGTGATCGGGTCCTGCTCTTTGTTGCGGTGCGCAGGCTTCTCATTGCGGTGGCTTCTCTTGTGGTAGAGCATGGGCTCTAGGAGTGTGGGCTTCAGTAGTTGTGGCATGCGGTATCAGTAGTTGTGGCTCAAGGGCTCTAGAGCGCAGGCTCAGTAGTTGTGGCACATGGGCTTAGTTGCTCTGCGGCATGTGGGATCTTCCCAGACCAGGGCTCGAAACTGTGTCCCCTGCATTGGCAGACGGATTCTTAACCACTGTGCCACCAGATAAGTCCAATCTTTTAAATTTTAGACATATAATAGGTAAATGGTGGTATCTCATTGTAGTATTAGCTTGCATTTATTTCACAACTAGTGATGTTGAGTGTCTTTTAATATACTTATTTACTATCCACATATCATCTTTGGTCAAGTACCTGTCCAAATATTTTGTCTATTTTTAAATTGGGTTGCTTGTTTTCCTATTATTGAATTTTCAGATTTCTTTATATATACTGGATACAACTTCTCTATCAGAGATGTGATTTGCAAAAAATTTTCTCCCAGTATGTGACTTGTCTTTTCAGTCTTTTAACAATGTCTTTTGAAGAGCAGAAGTTCTTCATTTTATTGAAGCCCAATTTATCCTTTTCTTTTATGAATTATGATTTTGTGTCATATCTAAGAATTATTTGCAGAATTCTTTGCCTAACCCAAGGCAACAAAAATTTTCTCCTGATTTTCTCTAGAGGCCTTACAACTTTAGGTTTTACATTTTTTTCTCCAATCCATTTGTGTTAATTTTTGTATAAGATGTGATATAGGGTCTTACTTTATTGGTTTGTTTTGCTGAATATAAATAGCCAGTTGTTCTAGCATCACTTGTTGAAAAGATCTTTTGTCACTGAAGTGCCTTTGTATCTTTGTCGAAAAATCAACTGACCATATGTCTGGTTGTATTTCTGGGCTCTATTTGGGTCTGTTGACTGTCTATCATACTATAATATACTGTTTTGGTTATTGCAGTTTCATAGTAAGTTTTACATAAGTCCTTCAACTTTGTTAATCTTTTTCAGAGTTGTTTTGGCTAATCTAGGTCTCTTAGATTTCCATATGAATTTTAGAATCAGCTTGTCAATTTCTAGAAAACAGTCCACCTTGATTTAGATTTGGATTGTGTTAAATCTGTGGATTAATTTTGGGCAGAGTTGACATCTTAACAGTATTGAGTCTTCCAATCTATGACCGTGGTATATTTTCCCATCTATTTTGGTGTTTCTTAAATTTTTCCAAAAAAAAAGGGAATTCCCTCGTGGTCCAGTGGTTAGGACTCTGCGCTCTCACTGCTGAGGGCCTGGTTCAGTCCCTGGTAGGGGAACTAAGATCCCACAAGCTGTGTGCTGTGGCCAAAAAAATAATAATAATAATTTTTCAACAGTGTTTTACAATTTTCAGCGTACATGTTTTGCACATCTTTTCTCAGATTTATCTGTTTTTAGTATTTTTATGATAATATAAACAGTATTGTTTTAAATTTCAATGTCCTGTTCATTGCTATCATATAGAAACAATAAATTTTTGCATGTTTACCTTGTGTCTTGCAACCTTGTTGAACTTACTTAATAAGTTTTGTATATTTCATATTTTCTACATAGATGATCATGTTATCTGTAAATAAAGACAGTTTTACTTCTTCCTTTCCCATCAAGATGTCTTCTGTTTCTTTTTCTTGCCTTATTGTGCTGGTTAGGACCTTCAGTACAATGTTGAATAGAAGTTGTGAGAATGAATATCCTTCCCTTGTTTCTCATCTTAGGGGAGAAAGCATTCAATCTTTCAGCATTATGATGTTAGTCATAGTTTGTGATAGATACCCTTTATCAGGTTGAGAACATTTCCTTGTATTTCTAGTTTGCTGAAAGTTTTTATCAGGGATGTATATTGTCAAATGCTTTTCCTCCATCTATTGAGATGATCATGTGCCTCCCCACTTTTTAATTTGATGAATTACCTGGGCTGTTTTTTGGGGGTTTTGGCCACACCATGCAGCATGTGGGATCCTAGTTCCCCAACCAGGGATCAAACCCATGCCCCCTGCAGTGGAAGTGTGGAGTCTTAACCACTGGACCACTGGGGAATTCCCCATTGGCTGATTTTTTTTTTTTTTT
The DNA here is from genome assembly GCF_965194825.1 of Balaenoptera physalus. Lineage (NCBI taxonomy): Eukaryota > Metazoa > Chordata > Mammalia > Artiodactyla > Balaenopteridae > Balaenoptera > Balaenoptera physalus. The sequence goes on from NC_138896.1 coordinate 78,423,577, forward strand.
AATGTTAAGTCAACTATTGATATCATTTCCCTTCTGCCTCAAGGATGTCTTTTAACATGTCTTGTAGTTCTGGTTTCCTGGTAATGAATTGTTTCAACTTTTCTATGTTCGAAAATAATTTATTTTGCTTTGCTTTTGAAAGATATTTTCACTGGGTATAGAATTCTGGGCTCAGTTATTTTTCTTTCAGTACTTTAAAGATATCGCTGTCTTCCTGCTTGCCTTGTTTCCACAGAGAAATCTTCTGTCATCCTTACCTGTGTTTCTTTGTATGTAACATGTCTTTTTCCTCCAGCTGGACTTTTAAGACTTTATTACCAGTTTTGAACAATTTGATTGATATGCCTTCATGGAGTTTTATTGTTTCTTGTGTTTGGAGTTCACTGAATTTCTTGGATCTCTGGGTTTATAATTTCATCACATTTGGATAATTTTTTGCAATTATTTCTTCAAATATATTTTCTGTCTCCTCTCTCCATTCCTATTTTTTTTTGAATTTTTGAATTTTATTTTATTTTTATATACAGCAGGTCCTTATTAGTCATCAATTTTATACACATCAGTGTATACATGTCAATCCCAATCGTCCAATCCCACCACCACCACCACCCCCTGCCACTTCCCCCCCGTTGGTGTCCATACGTTTGTTCTCTACATCTGTGTCTCAATTTCTGCCCTGCATACCAGTTCATCTGTACCATTTTTCTAGGTTCCACATGTACGCATTAATATATGATATTTGTTTTTCTCTTTTTGACTTACTTCACTCTGTATGACAGCCTCTAGATTCATCCACATCACTACAAGTGACCCAATTTCGTTCCTTTTTATGGCTGAGTATTATTCCATTGTATATATGTACCACATCTTCTTTATCCATTCCTCTTTTGATGGGCATTTAGGTTGCTTCCATGACCTGGCTATTGCAAATAGTGCTGTAATGAACATTGGGGTGTATGTGTCTTTTTGAATTATGGTTTTCTCTGGGTATATGCCCAGTAGTGGGATTGCTGGGTCATATGGTAGTTCTAGTTTTAGTTTTTTAAGGAACCTCCATACTGTTCTCCATAGTGGCCGTATCAATTTACATTTGCACCAACAGTGCAAGGGGGTTCCCTTTCTCCACACCCTCTCCAGCATTTTATTTTTTAAATTTTATTTATTTATTTATTTATTTATTTATTTATGGCTGTGTTGGGTCTTCGTTTCTGTGCGAGGGCTTTCTCTAGTTGCGGCAAGTGGGGGCCACTCTTCATCGCGGTGCATGGGCCTCTCACTATCGCGGCCTCTCTTGTTGCGGAGCACAGGCTCCAGATGCGCAGGCTCAGCAATTGTGGCTCACGGGCCTAGTCGCTCCGCAGCATGTGGGATCTTCCCAGACCAGGGCTCAAACCTGTGTCCCCTGCATTGGCAGGCAGATTCTCAACCACTGCGCCACCAGGGAAGCCCACCTCTCCAGCATTTGTTGTTTGTAGATTTTCTGATGATGCTCATTCTAACTGGTGTGAGGTGATACCTCACTGTAGTTTTGATTTGCATTTCTCTAATAATTAGTGATGTTGAGCAGTTTTGCATGTGCTTCTTGGCCATCTGTATGTCTTCTTTGAAGAAATGTCTATTGAGGTCTTCCGTCCATTTTTTGATTGGGTTGTTTGTTTTTTTAATATTGAGCTCCATGAGCTGTTTATGTATTTTGGAGCTAAATCCTTTGTCTGTTGATTCGTTTGCAAATATTTTCTCCCATTATGAGGGTTGTCTTTTCGTCTTGTTTGTAGTTTCCTTTGCTGTGCGAAAGCTTTTAAGTTTCATTAGGTCCCATTTGTTTATTTTTATTTTTATTTCCATTACTCTAGTAGGTGGATCAACAAAGATCTTGCTGTGATTTATGTCAAAGAGTGTTCTTCCTATGTTTTCCTCTAAGAGTTTTATAGTGTCCAGTCTTACATTTAGGTCTCTAATCCATTTTGAGTTTATTATTAGGTATGGTGTTAGGGAGTGTTCTAATTTCATTCTTTTACATGTAGCTGTCTAGTTTTCCCAGCACCACTTATTGAAGAGACTGTCTTTTCTCCATTGTATATCCTTGCTCCCTTTGTCAAAGATTAGTTGACCATAGGTGCATGGGTTTATCTCTGGGCTTTCTATCCTGTTCCGTTGATCTATATTTCTGTTTTTGTGCCAGTACCATACTGTCTTGATTACTGTAGCTTTGTAGTATAGTCTGAAGTCTGGGAGCCTGATTCCTCCAGCTCTGTTTTTCTTTCTCAAGATTGCTTTGGCTATTCGGGGTCTTTTGTGTTTCCATACAAATTGTGAAATTTTTTGTTCTAGTTCTGTGAAAAATGCCAGTGGTAGTTTGATAGGGATTGCATTGAATCTGTAGATTGCTTTGGGTAGTATAATCATTTTCACAATGTTGATTCTTCCAATCCAAGAACATGGTATATCTCTCCATCTATTTGTATCATCTTTAATTTCTTTCATCAGTATCTTATAATTTTCTGCATACAGGCCTTTTGTCTCCTTGGGTAGGTTTATTCCTAGATATTTTATTCTTTTTTGCTGCAATGGTAAATGGGAGTGTTTTCTTAATTTCACTTTCAGATTTTTCATCATTGGTGTATAGGAACACAAGAGATTTCTGTGCATTAATTTGGTATCCTGCTACTTTACCAAATTCACTGATTAGCTCTAGTAGTTTTCTGGTAGCATCTTTAGGATTCTCTATGTATAGTATCATGTCATCTGCAGTGACAGCTTACTTCTTCTTTTCTGATTTGGATTCCTTTTATTTCTTTTTCTTCTCTGATTGCTGTGGCTAACACTTCCAAAACTATGTTGAATAATACTGGTGAGAGTGGGCAACCTTGTCTTGTTCCTGATCTTAGTGGAAATGGTTTCAGTTTTTCACCGTTGAGGATGATGTTGGCTGTGGGTTTGTCATATATGGCCTTTATTATGTTGAGGTAAGTTCCCTCAATGCCTACTTTCTGGAGGGTTTTTATCATAAATGGGTGTTGAATTTTGTCAAAAGCTTTCTCTGCATCTGTTGAGATGATCATATGCTTTTTCTCCTTCAATTTGTTAATATGATGTATCGCATTGATTGATTTGCGTATATTGAAGAATCCTTGCATTCCTGGGATAAACCCCACTTGATCATGGTGTATGATCCTTTTAATGTGTTGTTGGATTCTTTTGGCCAGTATTTTGTTGAGGATTTTTGCATCTATTTTCATCAGTGATATTGGCCTGTAGTTTTCTTTCTTTGTGACATATTTGTCTGGTTTTGCTATCAGGGTGATGGTGGCCTCATAGAATGAGTTTGGGAGTGTTCCTTCCTCTGCAATTTTTTGGAAGAGTTTGAGAAGGATGGGTGTTAGCTCTTCTCTAAATGTTTGATAGAATTCACCTGTGAAGACATCTGGTCCTGGACTTTTGTTTGTTGGAAGATTTTTAATCACAGTTTCAATTTCATTACTTGTGATTGGTCTGTTCATATTTTCTATTTCTTCCTGGTTCAGTCTTGGAAGATTATACCTTTCTAAGAATTTGTCCATTTCTTCCAGGTTGTCCATTTTATTGGCATAGAGTTGCTTGTAGTAGTCTCTTAGGATGCTTTCTATTTCTGCGGTGTCTGTTGTAACTTCTCCTTTTTCATTTCTAATTTTATTGATTTGAGTCCTCTCCCTCTTTTTCTTGATGAGTCTGGCTAATGGTTTATCAATTTTGTTTATTTTCTCAAAGAACCAGCTTTTAGTTTTATTGATCTTTGCTATTGTTTTCTTTGTTTCCATTTCATTTACTTCTGCTCTGATCTTTATGATTTCTTTCCTTCTGCTAACTTTGGGTTTTGTTTGTTCTTCTTTCTCTAGTTCCTTTAGGTGTAAGGTTAGATTGTTTATTTGAGATTCTTCTTGTTTCTTGAGGTAGGCTTGTAGAGCTATAAACTTCCCTCTTAGAACTACTTTTGCTGCATCCCATAGGTTTTGGATCATCGTGTTTTGTCATTTGTCTCTAGGTATTTTTTGATTTCCTCTTTGATTTCTTCAGTGATCGCTTGGTTATTTAGCAACGTATTGTATGGCCTCCATATGTTTGTGTTTTTTACGTTTTTTTCCCTGTAATTCATTTCTAATCTCATAGCATTGTGGTCAGAAAAGATGCTTGATATGATTTCAACTTTCTTAAATTTACTGAGGCTTGATTTGTGACCCAAGATGTGATCTATCCTGGAGAATATTCCATGTGCACTTGAGAAGAAAGTGTAATCTGCTGTTTTTGGATGGAATGTCCTATAAATATCAATTAAATCTATCTGGTCTATTGTGTCATTTAAAGCTTGTGTTTCCATATTAAATTTCTGTTTGGATGATCTGTCCATTGGTGTATGTGAGGTGTTGAAGTCCCCCACTATTATTGTGTTACTGTCGATTTCCTCTTTTAGAGCTGTTAGCAGTTGCCTTATATATTGAGGTGCTCTTATGTTGGGTGCATATATATTTATAATTGTTATATCTTCTTCTTGGATTGATCCCTTGATCATTATGTAGTGTCCTTCCTTGTCTCTTGTAACATTCTTTTTTTTAAAGTCTATTTTATCTGAGATGAGTATTGCTACTCCAGCTTTCTTTTGATTTCCATTTGCATGTCATATCTTTTTCCATCTCCTCAGTTTCAGTCTGTATGTGTCCCTAGGTCTGAAGTGGGTCTCTCATAGACAGCATATATATGGGTCTTGTTTTTGTATCCATTCAGCAAGCCTGTGTCTTCTGGTTGGAGCATTTAATCCATTCACATTTAAGGTAATTATCTATATGTATGTTCCTATGACCATTTTCTTAATTGTTTTGGGTTTGTTTTTGTAGGTTATTTTCTTCTCTTGTGTTTCCCACTTAGAGAAGTTCCTTTAGCATTTGTTGTAGAGCTGGTTTGGTGGTGCTGAATTCTCTTAGCTTTTGCTTGTCTGTAAAGCTTTTGATTTCTCCATGAAATCTGAATGAGATCCTTGCCAGGTAGAGTAATCTTGGTTGTAGGTTCTTCCCTTTCATCACTTTAAGTATATCATGCCACTCTCTTCTGGCTTGTAGAGTTTCTGCTGAGAAATCAGCTGCTAACCTTATGGGAGTTCCCTTGTATGTTATTTGTCATTTTTCCCTTGCTGTTTTCAATAATTTTTGTCTTTTATTTTTGCCAATTTGATTACTATGTGTCTCAGTGTGTTTCTCCTTGGGTTTATACTGTATGGGACTCTCTGCACTTCCTGGACTTGGGTGGCTATTTCCTTTCCCATGTTAGGGAAGTTTTCGACTATAATCTCTTCAAATATTTTCTTGGGTTCCTTCCTCTCTCTCTTCTCCTTCTGGGACCCCTATAATGTGAATGTTGTTGAGTTTAATGTTGTCCCAGAGGTCTCTTAGGCTGTCTTCATTTCTTTTCATTCTTTTTTCTTTATTCTGTTCCGCAGCAGTGAATTCCACCATTCTGTCTTCCAGGTCACTTATGCATTCTTCTGCCTCAGTTATGCTGCTATTGATTCCTTCTAGTGTAGTTTTCATTTCAGTTATTGTACTGCTCATCTCTGTTTGTTTGTTCTTTAATTCTTCTAGATCTTTGTTAATCATTTCTTGCATCTTCTTGATCTTTGCCTCCATTCTTTTTCTGAGGTCCTGGATCATCTTCACTGTCATTATTCTGAATTCTTTTCCTGGAAGGTTGCCTATCTCCACTTCATTTAGTTGTTTTTCTGGGGTTTTATCTTGTTCCTTCATGTGGTACATAGCCCTCTGCCTTTTCATCTTGTCTATCTTTCTGTGAATGTGGTTTTTGTTCCACAGGCTGCAGGATTGTAGTTCTTCTTGCTTCTGCTGTCTGCCTTCTGGTGGATGAGGCTATCTAAGAGGCTTGTGCAAGTTTCCTGATGGGAGGGCCTGGTGGTGGGTAGTGCTGGCTGTTGCTTTGGTGGGCGTAGCTCAGTAAAACTTTAATCCACTTGTCTGCTGATGGGTGGGGCTGGGTTCCCTCCCTGTTGGTTGTTTGGCCTGAGGCATCCCAACACTGGAGCCTACCTGGTCTCTTTGGTGGGGCTAATGGCGGACTCTGGGAGGGCTCACGACACGGAGTACTTCCCAGAACTTCTGCTGTCAGTGTCCTTGTCCTCACAGTGAGACACAGCCACCCCCCGCCTGTTCAGGAGACCCTCCAATACTAGCAGGTAGGTCTGGTTCAGTATCCCATGGGGTCACTGCTCCTTCCCCTGGGTCCTGATGCGCACACTACTTTGTGTGTGCCCTCCAAGAGTGGAGTCTGTGTTTCCCCCAGTCCTGTCGAAGTCCTGCAATCAAATCCCACTAGCCTTCAAAGTCTGATTCTCTAGGAATTCATCCTCCCATTGCCAGACCCCTAGGTTGGGAAGCCTGACCTGGGGCTCAGTGAAGAACTTTCACTCCAGTGGGTGGACTTCTGTGGTATAAGTGTTCTCCAGTTTGTGAGTCACCCACCCAGCAGTTATGGGATTTGATTTTGTTGTGATTGTGCCCCTCCTACAGCCTCATTGTGGCTTCTACTTTGTCTTTCGATGTGGGGTATCTTTTTTGGTGAGTTCCAGTGTCTTCCTGTCGATGATTGTTCAGCAGTTAGTTGTGATTCTAGTGTTCTCACAAGAGGGAGTGAGAGCATGTCCTTCTACTCCGCCATCTTGAACCAATCTCCTCTCCATTCCTTTAGAGACTCCAATTACTTGCATATCATGGCACTTAATGTTGTCCAATGGGTCACCTATGCTCTTCTCACTTTTCAAAATTCTCTTTTCTCTGTGTTTTATTTTGAATAGTTTATATTGCTAGGTCTTGTTCACTAATCTTTTCTTCTGAACTGTCTAATCTGATGTTAATCCCACACAGAGTATCTTTCATCTCACTCATGGTAGTTTTCATTTTTAGATTTGGGCCCTTTTTTCTGTATCTTTCATTTCTCCACTTAACATTATAATATACAGTTATAATAACTTTTCTTTTCTTTTCTTTTGGCTGCACCAGGCGCCTTGAGGGATCACAGTTCCCCAACCAGGGATTGAACCTGTGCTCTTGGCAGTGAAAGCAGAGAGTCTTAACCACTAGACTGACAGGGAATTCCCAACAGTTATAATATCTTTTAATGCCCTTGTCTGCTAATTCTAACATTTGTGTCTGTTCTGGGTTGGTTTCAATTGTTCTTGTATTTTTCTCCTCTTCATGAATTTTATTGTCCTGCTTCTTTGCATGCATTGTAGTCTTTGACTGGATGTTAGGCACTGTGAATTTTACCCTGTTAGGTGCTGGATATTTTTGTATTCCTATAAATATGCTTGTGCTTTGTTCTGGGATGCAGTTAAGTTACTTGGAAATAGTTTGATCCTTTTTGGTCTTTAAGACTTGTTAGGTGGGGGCTTCCCTGGTGGCACAGTGGTTAAGAATCCGTCTGCCAATGCAGGGGACACGGGTTTGAGCCCTGGTCCAGGAAGATGCCACATGCCGTGGAGCAACTAAGCCCGTGAGCCACAACTACTGAGCCTGCGTGCCACAACTACTGAAGCCCATGAGCCTAGAGCCCATGCTCCGCAACAAGAGAAGCCACTGCAATGAGAAGCCCGCGCACCGCAATGAAGAGGAGCCCCCACTCGCCGCAACTAGAGAAAGCCCACGCACAGCAACGAAGACCCAATGCAGCCAAAAATAAATAAACAAAATAAATGAAAAAAAAAAAAGATTTGTTAGGTGGAACCAAAGTAGTGTTTATGCTCAGGCTAATTATTCCCCACAACTTTTTAGGCCCTTCTGAGTACTTTATCCAAATGTGATATTCTACTAGTGTGGTTTGTGGGAACAGGAACTATTCCAGCACTGTGTGAGCTCCTTCTAATCCTTTTGGATAGTTCTCCCCACCCTCGGGTAGTTTCTCACGTGTGCACTGATCAGTATTCAGCTGAGTACCTTGGACAGGTGGCGGGGGGGCGGGATCCTCTCTGCAGGTCTGCAAGGTTTGCTCTCCATGCAGTGCTCTCCTCTGTCCTCTAAACTGTAGCTGCCTTGTTCTTCCTCAACTCTCAGCCACATCTCTTCCACTCAGGGACTTCACTGGACTAGGCTGCATTTCCCCTCCCTGCCCTGCTGCCTGACAACCCTCTCAAGGCTGTAAGCAGGAGCAAACACAGGGCTCAGTCATTTATTCTCTTCTCTCAGGGTCACTGTCCTTCATTGCCTGATGTCCAGTGTGTTCAAAACCATAGTTTCACATATGTTGTCTTTCCTTTTATTTTTTGGTTGTTTCAGGTGGAAGGGTAAATCCAGTCCTTCTTACTCCATCATGACTAGTTTTTTTTTGTTGTTTGTTTGTTTCTTTTTTGATTTTTAGGGCAATGATTTTCTGTCGTAAATTTATTTATTTTATTTATTTAATTTTTGGCTGCATTGGGTATTTGTTGCTGTGCACGGGCTTTCTTTAGTTGTGGAGGGCAGGGTCTACTCTTTGTTGTGGTGTGTGGGCTTCTCATTGTGGTGGCTTCTCTTGTTGCAGAGCATGGACTCTAGGAGCCCAGGTTTCAGTAGTTGCAGCACGCAGACTCAGTAGTTGCGGCACGTGGGCCCTAGAGTGCGAAGGCTTCAGTAGTTGCGGTGTGTGCACTCAGTAGTTGTGGTGTGTGGGCTCAGTAGTTGTGGCACGTGGGCTCTAGGGTGCATGGGCTTCAGTAGTTGTGGCGCATGGGCTCAGAAGTTGTGGCTCGTGGGCTCTAGAGTGCAGGCTCAGTAGTTGTGGTGTGCGGGCTTAGCTGCTCCACGGCGTGCGGGATCTTCCCAGACCAGGGATCGAACCTGTGTCCCCTGCATTGGCAGGCAGATTCTTAACCACTGCGCCACCAGGGAAGTCCCCATGTTGCATTAGGTGCCCTCCTGTTGTGTGGATCCACACATCCATCTGGTGTTGCATTCTTTCTATCAAAAGAAGTCCTTTAACAGTTTTTGCAGTATAGATCTGTTGGTAATGAACTTGTTGATTTCTGTTTCAGGCTCTTTTATGCCTGGAAAAGTCTTTATTTTGCCTTTCTTTTGAAAGATATTTTCATGTCTCTTCTCAGAAAATTATCTCTCACAACAAGAAACAGAAACAGGAAATCCATCTTTCATAATTCCAAAAGATCTTTGTGTCCTTGAACCACAACATAGGAAAATAGAAAGCAGGTGGTAGAATGATCCCTGTGACAATGATGCTGAGAGCACATGTGTATAATGTTTATCACGTCAGGTACCGGTATCTATCAGAGGCCCAGCAGGCTCAGCAGCATATTCAAATCAGGTTAATTCAAAGAAGCTTTAAAAAGGGACTTTATACAAAGTTGTGGGCAGGGTGTAGAGGCAAGGCAATATCCTGGGGCTAGTGACAGTGGGGCTGTTACCATCCTAGGATGGAAGGGTTACTGGAACTCAGAGAGAACTCCTTGAGAGGAACTGTGACTTCATGTCAAGAGAGGTAGCCAGCCCAAGGCAATTCTTCGAGGAGAGAGCCAGGAGAATAAATACTCCAACCTCACTCTTTTCCCTCTCTCTGATATCATGCAAGGACTCCCCGTTGGTCAAATAAAACCAGAAGCTACAAGCAAGAGTTCATTGATGAAGTACATACATACCACAGGCACATAAAACGATGGATCAGGACAGAGAGGCAATTTGGAGAGGTAAGCGAAAATATACAATCCCATAAGTTACTATTATCCCCAGATAAATGAACAATGCAAGAAGAAAAATGCAACAAAACTATGATACCCTGAGTTTAGCAAAGATAATGCCTTCACTAAATAAGAACAGGAAATGGATAACTAATGAGAACCTGCTGTATAAAAAAATAAATAAAATAAAATTCAAAAAAAAAAAAAAAGAACAGGGATGCTCTAAGAAAAGGAAAACTGATAGAAAAAGTTTAGCAATAAAAACCTTTTCCCCCAATTAATAGAAGGGTTAGAAGATAAAGGTGAAGAAATTTCCATGAAAGAGAACAAACTATTAGGAAATAAAAAGTAGGAATAAATAGATAAGAATAAATGAAAACCAATCCAGGAGGGAAGAGACAAAATCCAGGAGGTTCAACATCACTCTCTCTGAAGTTCCTGAAAGAGAAAACAGAAAATTGTGGAAGGGAATATACCAATGAAAAAATACAAGAAAATATTCCAGATTCTCTGGATTGAGAAGCCCTCTCCACCCTACCCCCCAAATATGCAGAAAATGAGTGAAAAAGATCCCAGCCAAGGCCATACTTTCAAGAAATTTCATAACACCATGTGCAAATTTAAAAGTGATTATTAAATAGCAAAAATGAAAACTGCTAGCTCTTAATAGTTTTCAAAGTGATTTCACATACAACATCATACCTTTTAAATGGCCTGAGGGTTTACAGTATCCCCATTTCATAGACATGGGATGAACAGAACATCAAGGATGACATGTTTCAAAATTCTACAGATGAGATAACACAGTTCATTAATATTTAGGTGTGTTTGTGTGTGAACATGTATGTGTAAGTGGACAAGTTATTTAGAACGCATGTCCAGTTTCCTGAACTAGATGATCAGCTCTCAAAGATACAGAGTGCCATTTCTAATTCCTTGCTAATCCTCCAGGTCAACTGATGAACTGCTTCCTCTGGGTAGATCTATGTAGCTGACTGAAGTGCAAACCAACCTGGAGGAAGGAAGTAAGATGCAGTGAGCAGTGACTGTTTTGCCAACTTGTTTGCATAAATATCCTCTAGGTACATTGAATACAGTCGACTTTTCTCACTGTGTGTTCACGTGGGCAAGGCTTTAAATCTTAATGATCTTCAGACTCTGGTGAGTTTGGGGTTGAGTTATCCTATTCAAATTCCCAATACTGTAATTCCAGAATTCTGTCAATAAATGAGATAGCATGAAATAAATGAATCAACCACAGCAATGAGAGATGATGATCAGTGGCTTTTTCCACATGCCGATGGGAGCCAGGTGAGAGAAAATGTCCAAGTGAAATTGTGTGGTCAGATGCTCTCTTTGTTAAATCTCCAAGGAATCCTCAGGCTTCTAGAGAATTAGTTAAAGGTGGACATGGACAGAATGTAAATGGAAAGTTGAACAGCTTGTTCACCAACACGGTGGGTTGCAGTTTCCTGGAACCACAGGGACTTCGTTAAAACAGGACTGTAGCATTCACAGCTGCTGTAGACCGTGCTAGGAATGGAAAGGAAAGCAGTTGATGGTGGTGACCACTACCCAGAAGCCGAAACCACACTCTAATTTTGCACAAAATTGCTAGGTCTGGCTCTTTTGCTTATGACTTTCATTTAGACTGCGAGGATTACCTTTAGTTATGTGTCAAATAACATCTTGAAAATAGACTCAAGAAAACCATTTAGCCCTCAGTCATTTGTACTAACCCACAAAATGTCAGTACAAATATCTTCTAATAGACTAGTAGAGACACTCTCTAGTAACAAAGTCAATACAATCAAGGGAATAAAAAGTGGACAGAATATCCAAATTAGAACTGGAGAAGGACAAGGAGGATAAAAAGGAGGGAGGAGTAAGAAAATGAGGAGTGAGTTTTCATTTGGGAAAAATTTTGGACTTACTTTTATTTATGTGAATATCTTGACTAATCTGAAAATTAACAGCATGTTAAACAAAATGGTGACAACTTATTATAAAGATAAGATTAACTACCAGCCTTACTGGGCCAACATGTTACTGAGAATTGTCTACCAACTACTTAAAACTGTAGAGCCTTTTCATCTAAAACTATTCTTTGGGGGAATAAAACTAGCCATTTTAATTAAAAAAAAAAAAGTGGACTGAAATTCCAGGAAGAATTTCAAAGTGAAATTTGCCTTCTATTATTTGGCTCCAAGGTCATCAACAGTCACCTATACTAACAGTGAGATTCAACATTTCTTTTCTATAACAATTATGACATCCCTTGACACACAGTACAGATTCAAGATATAGTTATTAAAAATGAATAAATGAATAAGTGAGTAGAGTCAAAGCAATCTTGAGAAAGAAAAACGGAGCTGGAGGAATCAGCCTCCCTGACTTCAGACTATACTACAAAGCTACAGTCATCAAAACAGTATGGTACTGGCACAAAATCAGAAATATAGATCAATGGAACAGGATAGAAAGCCCAGAAATAAACTCACACACCTATGGTCAATAGATCTTCGACAAAGGAGGCAAGACTAGACAATGGAGAAAAGACAGTCTCTTCAATAAGTGGTGCTGGGAAAACTGGACAGCTACATGTAAGAAAAATTAAATTAGAACACTCTTTAACACCATACACAAAAATAAACTCAAAATGGATTAAAGACCTAAATGTAAGACTGGACACTATAAAACTCTTAGAGGAAAACATAGGCAGAACACTCTTTGATATAAATCGCAGCAATATCTTTTTCAATCTGTCTCCTAGAGTAATGGAAATAAAAACAAAAATAAACAAATGGGACCTAATTAAACTCAAAAGCTTTTGCACAGTAAAGGAAAACATAAACACAACAAAAAGACAACCTACAGAATGGGAGAAAATATTTGCAAATGATGCGACTGACAAGAGATTAATCTCCAAAATTTACAAACAGCTTATGCAGCTCAATATCAAAAAAACAAACAAGTCAATCAAAATACGGGCAGAAGACCTAAATAGACATTTCTCCAAAGAAGACATACAGATGGCCAACAGGCACATGAAAAGATGCTCCACATCACTAATTATTAGAGAAATCCAAATCAAAACTACAATGAGATATCACCTTACACCACTCAGAATGGCTATCATCAAAAAATCTATAAACAGTAAGTGCTGGAGAGGGTGTGGAGAAAAGTGAACCCTCCTACACTGTTGGTGGGAATGTAAATTGGTACAGCCTCTATGGAGAACAGTATTAGTTCCTAAAGAAACTAAAAATAGAACTACCATATGATCCAGCAATCCCACTCCTGGGCATATATCTGGAGAAAAACATGGCTCGCAAGGATACATGCATCCCAACGTTCATTACAGTGCTGTTTACAATAGCCAAGACATGGAAGCAACCTAAATGTCCATTGACAGACAAATGGATAAAGAAGATGTGGTACATATATATACAATGGAATATTACTCAGCCATTAAAAAGAATGAAATAATGCCATTTGCAGCAACATGGATGGACCTAGAGATTATCATACTAAGTGAAGTAAGTCAGACAAAGACAAATATCATATGATATGCAGAATCTTAAAAAAAATGATACAAACGAATTTGTTTACAAAACAGAAGCAAACTCACAGACTTAGAGAACAAACTTATGGTTACCAGGGGGGAAGAGGTGGGGGGAGGGACAGATTGGGAGTTTGGGATTGACATATACACACTGCTATATTTAAAATAGATAACCAACAAGCACCTACTGTATAGCACAGGGAACTCCATTCAATATTCTGTAATAACCTAAGTGGGAAAAGACTTTGAAAAAGAATAGGTACATGTATATGTATAACCAAGTCACTTTGCTGTACACTGGAAACTAATACAACATTGTTAATCAACTATAGTCCAAAATAAAATTAGAAATTAAAAAAAAAAAGAAAAAAGAAAAAAAAGTGAAGAGAGAATCCTTGAAAAAACAGATCTTAGAAATATGAGTTCTGCAAGAGCTTTGATAGATCAAATCGTAGCATTTATATCAACCCATACCCTATCTTAATGTGTGTATTTGGGTACAAGCAAAAATTTCGGAAAGAACCTCCCAGTAAGATCACTGAAATTTGTTGTTTGTAGGGCAAATACTATATACAAAGAAGACGACATTTTAACGTAATTTATTTGAAATGCTTCCAGAGAAGTTTAAGGCCATTATACAAAAACATTCATTTCATGAAAACATTCATTGACTTTCTTCCCATAGGCCAGCCCTTGACAGACCTCTTTTCTCAACACGCTGGCCAAAGTGGCCGATGGCTCCTGCAAAGAATGATTCATTCTTTTCCCCACCATCAAACAACTTTTCTCGGCTTTTCTCTGCTTCTGTCTGCAGCAGATTCATTCAGTCGCTAAATCAATAACAACTTGAGTTGTTTTAAATAAACTTGTAATAGAAAAAAAGATTCACTGTGTTTAAAATCTATAAATACAGAAATATGTTTTACAGGGTAAAATGGACAACATTTTTTTTGGAAAAATAAGTACTATAGCTTGTTTTTATATTGATAAATCTTGTCACACAGCTTCTTTGAATGCACATGATAGGCGTACATAATAAAATGACAACATAGTATTTACTGCTTTCCTTTGTGTAAACTTGAAAGACACAGATTTAAAAAAAAAAAGAAAAGAAAACTTTTTTTGGCAATAATTTAGAATCATTACTACTAGTGCTGGTGTGGGTACAATTTTGCACAAGTCATCTTTAATATTTACACTCGCAGGGAGATTTTCTGTGTATTAACTTTTTTTAAAGGTCTGCGACTCACCCTGCATTGTAAATCAAGGCTGGCAAAGAGGTTTATTAGTTTGGATAACTGATCCTAATTAATGATAGAGTTAATTAAGTCGGCCTCTGGAGAATGTAATTATGATTCTGATCCAGCACAGAACCAGAGATGGCAAATGATGACCCAAAAGTGGGGCAGGGAAACCCAAGGCTCTGGTCTTTCCCAGAGGACACTGGACCTTACTTTTCTCTTTTAATGCTTCCCACATAAGGTCACAATGGAGCACTTCTTCCAAATTCTTCTTCTCACATGTTTCTGTAAACAGAGTCACTGACTGAGCCGCAGTCCCTTTTCCTCCTCTCTTCATTCATGCTCTAAAACACGAGTAGGCCTAAGATGATGAAACAAAGCGAAGATGGGTCTTCTTGCTATCCTGCCAGGTTTTCCCAGGCCCTTTGAGTTCTATTCTGCTATTTTAGGCTGGAAATGGCTCTTTAAGGCCAGCCAGCATCTATGGCAGAGACCTCCTGATGCAATGCACATTTCAGTTCAAGATTCAGAGCTGACAGCGGTTTTTGCGCTGATCCTTTTAAGGTCAGACTCTTATTTCATGTCCTAATAGATTATTGCATCAAATTTGTACTGGATGAAATTGCAAGGTCAAGACAGTGCTTCTTCCTTTGCAAAATTAAACCCTCAGAATCCCCAGGGATGTTTTCATGCTTTTTGGTTGGATGACATTGAACCAATTTAACTCGAAACATTGATCTTTCCCGTTTCTCCTTCAAATGTCATCACGATACACAAGTAACTTCCTCATGCCCTGTTTTCAAGGCCCTTTAAATTTCATGCCTTCAGCTACCCTGTCAAAGAGCTAGAAAAGCACTAGAGAAACATGGAAGGACCCTTTAATCTACATGAAACAGTAGTTTAGAGATTGTTTTCTTTCTGTTTTTTAAAATCCAGCAGGACAAGTGAGAGTAACTTGTTCAAGTACTTCTCCATCCATCCAGACACTTGTGAAATACAATACAGGGTAGCAGTTGCCACAGATTCCAGCTGACACAGATTGGCAGTTACAGTACTAGGGACAAAAAAGTACAGACAGGACTGGGTCAACACAGTCACAAAAGTACTAAAAAGTGCTTCTCCAAACCGTTCCATGTGTGGAATGCAAATACTGTACAGGTAAGACACAGGGCTACTTCCAAGAAGTACACGCTTCTGTCAGACGTTGCTTTCAACATGCCTGCTATTCCCACAGGAAGAGTCTGTCTGTTCCATGCGCTCACAGTCAAGGCTGACCTCACTTGTGTCCATGCTACAATCCGATTCACTGTCTGATTGGTCCATCTGCTCAAGTTTTGTTTCTCCCTGTGGCTCCCTGCTCCCGGTGGTGGGCTCTAGGAACGGTCCCTCGGAGTCAAGGACCCCAGCCTGCCCTGCAGCACACGGAACTGTTTCTTTGGCTTGACGAATACAGTTGAGCCACTGCTGTTTGTTGAAGGTGTCATTGGCTTGTAATGAGTGGGTCTGACTTTGGGATCCATTTTTGAAACTTACTCTGAAGAAGTTTTTAACTAGAAATGAAAAACACATGAAAAAAAGGTCAATGGACAGGTATTTCCTCAGGCCAAAGATAACACATGTGATGACACTAACCACCAGTTCCCATGGCAGAGATCACTAACTGATTACTAAACGTGCCCTGCTGATCCGGGACATGGCTCAGCTCCACCCTGAAGCCTCCGTCAATCAACAGGTTTTGACACAGGTCTGGCACTCAGTTGCTCTCAGAAGCTAGCAAATCAGTACGGAACAACTATGTCTTGTGTTTCAGGGGATCCCAGAGTACTGGGTACCAAACCTGGCTGCATATCAAAATCTCCCAAGAGCATGTTAAAAATACAGATCTCGGGGTCCTACCCTTAGAGATTCAGATTCAGTGGGTCTGAGGTGGGCCTGGGAATCTGTAATTTCAACAACTGCCCCAAGCTAGAGCTTTTTCAAGTTTAAGAAGCTCTTTGTAACATCAAACAGGCCCAAGACCCTCCACATGACAGTACTTGTATATTTAGTATCTGATGATTGAGAAGATATGTAAAGACTCTTATAAGTTTGGTTTCATTTTAAAATGAAATGACATTTTAATAATAATTGCAACGGGAGCTCTGTGCATTTATTTTTTTAAAATTTTTATTTATTTATATTCCTTTGGCTGTGCCACGTGGCTTATGGGATCTTAATTCTCCGACCAGATATTGAACCCAGGCCCTCGGCAGTGAAAGTGTGGAGTCCTAACCACTGGACCGCCGGGGAATTCCTGGAGCTATGTGCATTTAAAAAATGGTAGTGCACAATATGGAAGACATTTGATTTAGTTTAATAACAACATTAACTGTCATTTAATGGGCCCCGTGTGCCACATGCATGTGGTTCACAGAAGTGTCTGCGCTCAGTCAGTCCCCGTGCACGATCCCTGTAGCCAACATATTGGCTTCAGATAAATTCAGGCTCCAGTCTTTGCTATGGCGCAAATGCCTTAACTCCCCTACATCTTAGTTTCTTTATTTGTAAAATGGGGAAAACAAAGAGAATCTACCTTAGATGGTTATTATGAGGAATAAATATAATAATACATGTAAGTGCTTATAGAATGCCTGGCACATAGTCAATACTTGAGAAATATAAGTACTACTACTGCTACTAGTACTACCACTAGGGCAGAGGGACTGGTGAGTAGGTAAGAGGCAGTATATATGAATTACTTTGACAATATGATGCCAATGTTAACCTAAGAGGCTCAAATGTTACTTGCTCAAAGAAGACCTCCCTGACCATTTCATCTTAAACATACCTCCTATTGCTATCCCTTTCTAGTCCCTCACTGGGTTTTAGTTTTCTTAAGGTACCTGGATTATTTATTTGTTTCTCAAATAACCTCTACCTCCTCCATCACAATGTAAGTTCCACAGGGCTTCCAAGGAATTGAATTGTTTGGTTCCCCAGTGTGTATCAGTGCCTGGCACAGTGCTTGACACATAGAAGGCACTAGATAGACGCTGCTATCTAAGCTTCTTTCGGTTAATTCCCTTGTTTATTAAGTCTCAAGCTAGAGAAGCCCATTAGAGTAATTACAGATAAACCCTCAGCCCAGTTGATCATAGTTATGTCTCTTTAGAGACAAGTCTGCCAGCTTAACTACAAAAACCCACCGTTATACAACTGTAATCACATAGGGACCGTCTGGTCTTAAGAATGCTTTTATCCAGTGGATGGAGTCAGAGTAAGGGAGCTTAAGCGGCACCAGTTATATGCAGACAAGTCAACTTGTAGTGTCTTACTTAATCCTTGTAACAATCCTATGAAGTAGGTATGCATGCATCCCCACTTTGCAGATGGGAAACTAAGGCTCACAGAGGTTGAGTAAGGTTACACAACCAGTAAGTGATGAAAGAAAACTGGAATGCAGTTTGACTTCAAGGCCATAGCTCTTCTCTTTTCACCAGGCAGCCATTCCCTCCAAACCACTACGACCAAAGACGTTCAACAGGTCAAAACGGACAGCCACCCATACTTCTCTCATTGTTGCTGAATGCCCCACGCAGGGAGCCGCCCAGCCTCACTTCTCCGTCCTGCAGGTCTTCCAGCAGGAGGTCCTTCACGGGGATGGGCTGCCGGTACAACTGGTAGCAGAGCTGCTCGTTGTGGGTGACAGCCCGAGTGATCACAAGTACTTCTTGGAACAGGAAAACGTGTAGTTTCTGGAAGAAAAGAATCCACAGGATTCCCCCTAAGCAATAATCTAATGAGTAGTTGATAAGTGGACCTCTGTGGATAAGAGGTCCCTAGGTACCAGGTTCACACTGGCCTATGAACTTCTAGGCTCAAATCTACCTCTGGGAGAACAGCAGTTGGGGGTTGCACACATTTCCAGATGCATCCATTGCCTTTCCTATGGGAGCGCCTCCCTAGGGCCCCACTGAAGAAGGCCTTTCTGCCTACAGACACCTGCAGCCAGGTCTGCCAGCTGCAGTGGCGTTCTTCACACTGCAATCCACAACCTGTGCAGACACACACAGCCTTATAGGAACATTTTAAAAAAAAGAGAGAGAGAGAAACCCCATAGAATGAAGAGGGTAAAGAAGGAAAAAAAGTTAGTGCTCTCAGGGCTTTGGTTTATTGTATCCAATACAATTCTAAGAGATCACAATGAATAACAGTCCATAAAGGATGAGACTGGTGTATCAGAGACTAATATTAACGTTTGCTTCTCAAACCCATAAAACACTTGTTCCTTCAACCACTGAGCTGATTATCAGCTTCATCCAGGCATCCCAGCTCGGAACACTGCCCATTCCCGAGGAAACCAGAGCATGCTGCTGTAGCCACAAAGACAGACAATCAAACAAGTTGTCCTTCTCAGTTATGTTCATAAGAACCTCAGTTCTCTGAAGAGGTTGTACTTAAAAGGCTGATGATTGATGTGTGTGTTGTTGGCAAAAAAAGAATCTCAAAAATAAAGGCTTGTCTCAAACCACATTATAAAAGCAATTTTGCTGAGTGGAGCTGGGGTAAATTGGCTCCATTCAACTCTAAGTGCCAGACTCTTCCTGCAGCTTGGAAATGCTTAGGAGGTGAAGTGAGACGATTCATGACTTTGCAGCTAGATTCTGGTTTTCCAGTGGCAATATTTGGGAACGTCAGCCTTAGAGTCTCAAAGAGGAGACCAGAAGAGTAGGGCTGAAAACTCACATTAGAATCTTGATTTGGGGTCGGGGAAGCATATTCAGCATTATCAGATAGTTTTAGATTTGGAAGAAAAGATACTTGTGGATCATCTACCCACACCCTGCCACAGACAGATGGATGGATGGACAGACAGACACACACATACACACACACCAAAAACTGCAGAAACTGAAGCTCAACTAAATGTTGGCTTGGGGACACACAAATGATGACGGTTCTGTATTGGTGTATGTTTGTGGTGGGGGCAGGTTTGAAGACCGAAAAACAGAGTAAAGCACAAAATAACCAAGTTAAGGGCTTTTTTTTGATGTGGGTGGTGGGGATGGCAGAAGAGAATATTAAGACTTTTCTTTTGGGGTGAGGGGAGGCGAGGGGTTAGTCACTGTTTTATATACTAAAAATAATCAGAGATTTTTACACTGTTTCTACTTCTACCACTCTTTTTGTTTTTCTTTGGGAAGTCAGGATTTATTAAGAACATCAAGCTCCAGGGCATTTTTTTTTTTTTTTTTTACCATATACCTTTAAAAATGTTTTTTATCCCCACAAAGATCCTTATCATTTAAAACCAGATATTCAAATTATATGGCTAACATTTTTAGCTAATCAACTCTTCAGTGCTGATCCTAGAAAACAACCTTCAATGGATCTTTTTATAACGGAGATTCAGCCCCTGATACGAGTAGTGTAGGTAGTCACACCTTTAACGTTTAAGCCACAAGTTGTGACGTTTGAAAGGAGTGAGGTCTACTGTCCTGCATTATCCGAATTTGTCATATTTTCAGTGCTACTGGGTTGCACGTTATCTGCGAGGTTGTGGGCATGCTCAAGAAATAAATCAGTACACTTAATTCCTTAGTCAGCAATTTAATTTTTGCTTCCAACAGTTCATTCTCTTCCTTGAGTTGATTCACTCTCTGCCGCGTATCCTGCACTTTCTGCTTGCTTTTCAACCGGCTCTTTTTCACTGCCATGTTGTTCCTCTTTCTGCGCTGACGATAGTCGTCACTGTTGCGATACATGGGCAAACTCTTTTTGCTCTGCTTGCTTGGAGGCACAGCTTTGCCTCCGCCCCCAGGGCCGGTGGGCACCAGCTGAGGAACCTGCTGTAAGCCGCTGGCATGAGCCTGAGTATGGATGGCACTTATTCCATTCACGCCCGGGGTACTATTCTGCTGTGATACCTTGCTCATTTGGGCACGCTCCCTTGTCAACACAGAACAAGTAGAAATGAGGACAAGGTGATCAATGGTTTGATCTGCCAAGAAATCTTCACATGTACCTGCGCCTCCAGCCCGCCCCTCCCCAAGTGGCCTCCGCTCCCAGCGGCCCTGCACGGCGCGGCCTGACCCGACCCAGGCCTCGCGGTCCGCCAGTCCTACTTCTACCACTCTCCTAGCCAAGGTAGGCACTTTGAACTCAGATTGTCTGGGCAACTTTAAAAAATATCCCTTATTTGTGAATGTTCACTGAGAATTCCTCTTCTTAGTCGCAGCTCCTTCCTGCCCTCAAACTGTTGAGACTTTTTTCCTGACTCAGGACTTTATTCATAATGACTTTTACAATTCTACTGGGAACAAACAAACAAACAAACAAACAAAAACAAATCCCCTCACCCCAACTAAAATCTTTGTTCTCAAAAATCTATCTGCCTGAAACATGAACTAGATAGAGTTCATCCTTAATGCCCTGGGCACGTCCAGCAAGAGGGTCTCAGTCCCTGAGCGACGGACAGAAAGAGAACAGGCCCTCGTTCTGTGGGGTGATGCATCTTCCTATTTCCCACAGGGCTTCTGAGAAAGAATGTTCAAGGAGCCAGAGCATCAGCCATTAGAAGTCCACCAGTGCTTTCCAGATATCAGCAGAAAGCAGAACGCAGCTGTCTGGCAATCAGTAACTCCCTAGTCAAACAGAAACACTTCTTCAAGCAGCGGCCTGTGACAGGTCTCATAACCTTTGTTGCAACATCAGCTGGTTAGATCTACAGCAGCACTGATAATGGGTGCTGTGACATGTCCTCAGTGACTTCAAATAACATTTCCAAGCCTGCTCATAAATGCCACTTTACAGTCCGGGTCAGAGGGCGTCCCCTGAATCATCAAAGCTTTATTAAGAGTTTTCAATCTAGTTTTGGCTTTCATTCTACGGGTTGGCTAGATACTGAAGATGAAACACAAAAGAAGTGGAGACTGTCTTTCTCAATGCTGAAATTTAAATATATATTATATATAATAAAATTTATATATTACATAAGATACATGTTATATATAATATATAAAAATTATATATATATTAGCATTAATTTCTACTGCTATATATAAAAATAGCCTGGTGAGTTAAATTTTTTAAAA
This sequence comes from Balaenoptera physalus, assembly GCF_965194825.1. Taxonomy (NCBI): domain Eukaryota; kingdom Metazoa; phylum Chordata; class Mammalia; order Artiodactyla; family Balaenopteridae; genus Balaenoptera; species Balaenoptera physalus. The sequence continues at coordinate 78,445,156 of NC_138896.1, forward strand.
ATAAATTTATTTATTATTTTTTATTTTAGGCTGCATTTGGTCTTCGTAGCTGTGCGCAGACTTTCTCTAGTTGCGGCGAGTGGGGGCTACTCTTTGTTGCAGTGCACGGGCTTCTCATTGCGGTGGCTTCTCTTGTTGCAGAGCACGGGCTCTAGGCACGTGGGCTTTAGTAGTTGTGGCATGTGGGCTCAGTAGTTGTGGCTTGTGGGCTCTAGAGCGCAGGCTCAGTAGTTGTGGTGCATGGGCTTAGTTGCTCCATGGCATGTGGGATCTTCCTGGACCAGGGCTCCAACCCATGTCCCCTGCATTGGCAGGCGGATTCTTAACCACTGCACCACCAGGGAAGACCCTGAGTTGAATGAATTTTGAACTCTCATGTAATTCAAATCCATTTTTCCTTCATGTAAGCATTTATTCACTCACTCATTCACTCATGCATTCACCTAACATTATTGAGTGCCTTAGTATGTGCCAGGTCCCAAGATAGGTGCTAGGGATTGACAAGGCACAGTCTCCACCCTAAAAGAGTGTGGTAAAATGGAAGATACTGACAGATAGATGGAGAATTACAACCCACTGTAGTAAGCCCTCCAGGGAAGATGTGTACAAGTTGCTATGATAGGAGAAGAGAAACAATTTCAGTACCTGCTGAGGAATGAAAGCCAGGAAATGGAATATCTACAGGTCAGAGCTAGATATACAGCTGATGGGAGGGTAGATTATTATTAAAAAAACCCAAAAAACTGGTCTCAAAATGTCAGTCTGTGGATAGGTACAAATTCATGAGAAGGAAGAATTTCTCATAAAGCTAAATGAATTCAATTAAAGAGCTATCTGTTTTTCTGAGATCATATATATATATATTTTTTAAATTATTATTTATTTATTTTTGGCTGTGTTGGGTCTTCGTTTCTGTGTGAGGGCTTTCTCCAGTTGCAGCAAGCGGGGGCCACTCTTCATCGCAGTGCACGGGCCTCTCACTATCGTGGCCTCTCTTGTTGCGGAGCACAGGCTCCAGACGCGCAGGCTCAGTAGTTGTGGCTCACGGGCCTAGTTGCTCCACGGCATGTGGGATCTTCCCAGACTAGGGCTCGAACCCGTGTCCCCTGCATTGGCAGGCAGATTCTCAACCACTGCGCCACCAGGGAAGCCCGAGATCATATATTTTTAACATCTTGTTAAAATCACCCATTACTTTCTGATATCAAAGTGGGAGGAGATGGTAACTGTTTTGTATTTTTGTTTTTCTTAAATTTATTTATTTTATTTATTTATTTTTGGCTGTGTTGGGTCTTCATTGCTGTGTGTGGGCTTTTCTCTAGTTGCGGTGAGCAGGGGCTGCTCTTTGTTGTGGTGTGCAGGCTTCTCATTGCGGTGGCTTCTCTTGTGGAGCACAGGCTCCAGGCGCACGGGCTTCAGTAGTTGTGGCACGCGGGCTCTAGAGCGCAGGCTCAGTAGTTGTGGCGCACGGGCTTAGTTGCTCCACAGCATGTGGGATCTTCCTGGACCAGGGCTCGAACCCGTGTCCCCCTGCATTGGCAGGTGAATTCTTAACCACTGCACCACCAGGGAAGCTGTGTATTTGTTTCCAAAGGTCATGACCAAACAAAAGAAAAAGCTGGCAACTCTATGTTGGTTTCCAAAAGTTTTCTGAATATGTACTGGTCATGAAATTTAAGATATATATATATATATATATATATATATATATATATATATATATATATATATATATATATATATAAAATAAATAAAATATAAAAATATATTTAAAAACTATATGATCCCATGATATAAAAGACACTGGGAAAGCAACTTTTGTCTAAAAAATGCGACCCTGGTTAGGGAAGGCATAGTAACAGGAGGCTCAGTATCAAGTGGATTAAGCATTTGGGGAGGCCCAGGATGAGATTACTGAAGGAGAGTAACTACTCACCACGCCCCGGTTGTTCTTCAGTTCGCCATGACAACACAGCACCCTTGAGCTGTCAATCAGGGAGTCTTTCTGGCCTTCTTCCAAGTAAAGAAGTCGCTCTTTATAATAACGGCATTCAGATTCTCCAGTCTTGGTGTTGATTTCTGCCACGATTCCCTGAATGATGTTTATCTGTGAAAACAAAAAAAAGGATGGGGAAAGTCAGCAAACCATTCACACCAACAAGGCCCAGGTACTCAGGCCTAGAAAGTCACTAAGATACACTTGGATCTAATTCTGAGATCATGTTATCTAAGTTGCTGCTTTGGGAAAAGGGAAAAATAAATAAATGTTTTTAATATACTGTATCTATCCATCTGTACACCATCTATACATGTACACATATAACTACATACAACATATTCATTTGTACACACACACATATTTGTATTATATATAAAACTAATGTTGATGCATAATTTTATATGAGTGAAAGAGATATGAGGTATTGATTTCAATGTGCAGGACTTATAATCACTAAGCTCTATATTGCACATTTCTTAAAACATGCTCACAATGTTGAAAATGTAGGCATTCAAAAAATGTGGCCAAGGAGAGGAAAAGTAGAATGTAATAGTCTAGAAAAGGGATTGGATTGTCCTTGGGGATTTGAAACCCAGTTTCAAGGTCTCTCTACATGCACTTAATCTAACCTACAAACAATATTTACAAATTGGGTGTGAATAGATGGTTTGGATATCTTTTTAGTGACAAAACATAAATGATTTATGAAAGACAGGGAACTAGGAATGGAAACAAAGGACACTAGGAGTAAGAACGGGGACAATTTGTCTATATACACTCAGGCCCATACCTACAGCACACGTGAGTAAATCAGGGGTAGAGGGATTTCAAAGTAATGGTGGATGCATTATTGTTTTTGTTTTTTTGCTTCTTTTGGCCAGGCCGCTCGGCTTGTGGGATCTTAGTTCCCTGACCAGGGACTGAACCCAGGTCCTCTGAAAGTGCGGAGTCCTAACCACTGGACCACTAGGGAATTCCCTGCATTATTGTTAAATTCAAAATGAAGCAAAACACAACAAGAGCACAACACTGAGACATGTTCAGTAAGCATTTATTCCAATGTAGTGTTGTTCTATAACATGAACAATACATCTAAAGTTAGAAAATTCTAGAAAACAAAAGAGCAAGAAATTAGTTGAGTAAAAACTCAGTGACACCAATCCAAGGCAAAGTAATGACTTCTTCACCAGAGTCCTCTGTCCCCTAATAGTGAAAAGACCAACAGTCCCATCTTTCTTGTGCTGGTATTAACGGAAAAGAACGTAACAGATGAGAAGTGTCAGTAAGGCCGCTTCTTGGTCACATTTACTTAATGGAAAAACAAACCAGTCTCTGAAAAGCAAGGTTTTAAAAGAGGCTTTTACTCAGTGAAAAGCTACCAGACCTTGTGTTCAAGTGGTAGTGATTTCTAAGATTGTTAAATGATTATTTTTCACTTGCCTTCTGCCCAAAGCAACTGGATAAAAACTTCTACCCAGTTATAACCTTGGCATTTCCATGCAAGTTTGACAGAAGATCTTACAGCTTTGAGCTGAAGCCTGGTGACTGCATGCTATGGACAGAGGCATAATCTCTGCACCTTTGTAGCTACTAAGAGTTTCAAAGATCATTTATTTACTCTTTTCTCTATTTCCTGAATTTGGATGGTAGCACTACTTTGATAATTTTAAAAAAACATTATTTTTAAAAATACAGGCTCTTTATGTCATAAAAGAATTTTTTTGGTCTTTGATGTCAACCTAATGTTTAATGTAAGTCCTGTGAAATTAATCTGAGTTTCCCTAACACAAAACAAGTAATAAATGGAACACTTTGGTGTACAAACTTTCTCCCGGTTTCTTTTTTCCCCCTTTTGGTTTTCAAAGATGACTAATTATTTATTGTTACTTTCAAAAACAAACAAACAAGAAATTTCACAAAATATTCTAAAGCTATGACTCATCCTTCAAATTAATTCAATTAATGCTTGTTGAGCATCTGTTCAGTGTCAGACTAGGTGGTGTCATTCAAAGAAATGAGACAGGGTCGCTGCCCTCAAGAAGCTTAAAATATATGGGAGGTATTTGAGCAATTGTTTTATATCTACCTTATCTTTCTACTTTATTACATTTTTAATATGTAGTGAAATCCATACTTTTTCCTTGTTTTTAATAATTAAAAAAATTTTTTTCTTTTTTTTTTTTTTGGCTGCATTGGGTTTCGTTGCTGCGTGTGGACTTTCTCTAGTTGCCTCGAGCAGGGGCTACTCTTTGTTGCGGTGCACGGGCTTCTCATTGCAGTGGCTTCTCTTGTTGCAGACCACAGGCTCTAGAGCACGCGGGCTTCAGTAGATGTGGTGCGTGGGCTCAGTAGTTGCGGCACACAGGCTCTAGAGCGCAGGCTCAGCAGTTGTGGTGCACAGGCTTACTTGCTCCAAGGCATGTGGGATCTTCCTGGACCAGGGATCAAATGTGTGTCCCCTGCATTGGCAGGTAGATTCTTAACCACTGAGCCACCAGGGAAGTCTCTCCTTGCTTTTAAAGACCTTTGTGGGGCTTCCCATGTACCCAGAGCCCATGCTCCGCAACAAGACAAGCCACCACAAGAAGCCCGCACACCGCAACGAACAGTAGCCCCTGCTCGTCGCAACTAGAGAAAGCACACGTACAGCAACGAAGACCCAACGCAGCCAAAAAAAACAAAAAAAACCCAAAAAACACCTTTGCATTAATTGCTGTGGTTCATCTTATCTGCTATTACTAGGTGTACCTGGGCAGCTGGAATTAATCAGTACTTGAGTTAATTTTCTGAATTTCCTGCAAGTATCCAGGAAACCAGAAGGAAGATGTACTATAGGCATAAAGATATGTTCATTTCTTAATTTAACTCAGGAACTGAACAGCGGGCATTTCACGTGAAGATTAATAAACTCAAAAGCCACAGTGGTTCCTTAGGCAGCTATGACTACTCTCAAATGCTGCTTTTCTCTCAGGTGTTTGAAAAAACAAAAAGAGACAAAAGAATGGAAACAATTGGTGTTATTCCATATTCTATGTCTATATTTATCATAGAAACTCTGGGTTTGCTTTCATTTATTGAAAATATTATTTTGTATTTATATTGACCTGTAGACCATGAACTAATCCACCTGCATACCATGTCTAATCTCTCTGCACTGGTTCTTGAGAGGAATTTATTTTGCAGAATTGCAGCGAGGAATAAAGTTACATATAGCAGACTGCCAATAGCAAACAGTCATGGTAGTTGTGCATTTAAATTAAATTTATTGTTGCATCTCTCATTTGGGTTCAAACTGAAGGGCAGGGGCTGGTAAAGGAAGATGATAAAAGATACCTATAACAGAACAGGGATTAAACCCACACATGCTGGAATCGTCATCCTCAAAGTAGAATCTGAAGGTCCTGTCTGTCTAGTCCCTTGTGCGGTAATATCATCTACTCGTCGGCTCCCGACATGGACCAAGAATAGCAGCCTTCACTGCTGTTGCATCAAAAGCAGGACTGTTCTTCCCATTGATTCCAGTGATACTTTTTAAGGAATTGGAACAGTGGCAAGCAGAGGGAAGAGATGGTCTGCAGGATCATTTTCTGGCTGAAACAATCCTTAGAATTTAAAACATTAAACAACCAGATCTGGAATATATGAATATCCAAAGTTCTATTTTAAGATGTTCTCTTTGGGGGGAAATTTCTATCAACCCTCCGAAATACTACTAAGAAATTTAATACAGATGTAGTTTACCCACTGCATTAAAAGCAAGACCTTTCTTTAGATCTAATCATAAGACTGAATGCTTGGTGTAGAAGCAATTTACTTAGAGTTCCCTGATTTTTCCCTTTTCATAGGTGGAAAATTTATTCAGGGCACATATAAGTCAAGCTACATTGGTACTGTGGACTTTATGGTTATCAAACATTCACAATGCACTCAGGAGTACAGGGCTAAATATTTCTGTTCATCTACGGTAATGCCACAGGGATTTTGAAAAGAAGGGGGAAAAACTGCTGTGCCTATATAGTGTAAATGGGCATTTAGAAGACTTGCTTTGCAGACACTTTCAAATGCAGGTATACCATGCTTCACACATAAATCTGCCTGAATAACTAGATGCAGATTCAACTTTCTAAAATGGCATCACATTTTATGCACGAGGGAAACTGGTGCATCCTTTCATATTGCAAACAATCATATTCTTATCTGTTTTTAAATTCAAACTTTAGCTCACTGGGTGTTTTTTTAAAATAAAGCATTATTCTTTCATGCTGCATATTAAAAAGAAGAAATCTTTACTGTAAAATTCAGAGCAGGCTTGTTTGCTTCAAAAAAGTAATTATTTAGACTAGTTTGAGCTCCCTGTTGTTCTCATTCCTACAGACCACACACTTGCTGGGATGAAATATGGAGAGGAGGCAACGCTATTGCTCTTCCCAGTAATGAAAACAGACACGATGAAGTGAGATGGGCTTCATCCCTGGTGTCTGCATCCCTCATCATGCTGGATTGGTAGGCTAGTCTGTATGTTGGGCCTGCCAGACACATCAAACACCTCTTGAATCAGGAGAGAGTCTTTCCTTGTTCTTCTCTATCCCCACACGGACAACTGGCCCAGCTCTGTACCAGTGAGGCCCCTCCACAAAGCCTGGTGGCCAGACAGCTCTCTGCAATTCCAAAGGCAACAGGGGCTTAAAGAAGTAGCCAGGCTTTCAGCTCCATAGGATCATAAAGAAGTGGAAAAGTCATAATATTTGCAGTCTACACTGACAAGGTTCAGATATCTACTCCATTACTTGCTGGCCCTGGACTTGGGTGAGTTATTTAACGCCCCCAAGCCTGATCTGGAAAAGGAAAACGGCCCTAACATGAACGGGTACCTCACAGGTTATTATGAGGATTAAATGAGATACATAACCCATAAGGCAATTACATAAAGTTGATTTACTAGATGTTCACTACATGTCAGCAGGTGTTACTATTATTATTGCTGTTGTTGTTACTACTTACTATTAAGTAAGTTAAGTCCTTCTCTGGGAAGAGATAGGCAGTTTGCGCCATAGGCTCAAGGCTTCTGATTTTCCAATCACCTTTGCATATCACCTTCTGTTACTGTCCCAGACCCAGTCAGGCAATGAGCTCTTTGAACAGAGGCTGTCTTAGCCTCCACACCCACTGCTGACTCCCTAAGCAGGTTTCCAAGACTGCACATCTGGACCACCGCAGCATCCTCCCAGCTTGCTTCCCTGTCCCTAGTCTCCTCTGTCCCCTGTCCTACAGATGAAGAGTGACACGTCCGAGATTACACAGCTTGTCAGTGATGGAGCTGGGATTTGAACGTTAAATCTAAGCTACTTAAAAAACAGAAGCACAACAAAGGAAAAATGTCTCAAATTGATATTTAAAACTCCCTATAACCAATGTGAACCACCAACCTCTGCCCCTTCTCCTGCTGCTTTCTGAGTATCGCTAACCCCAGGCAGACTGATCCATGGCATTCCCTGGCATGGCCTGTCCTGTCATTTCTTCACACCTGTGCCCAGGCCATTTGCTCCTCTGCCCTGCCCCACAGAGCCCCACAATCAGAACTGAGCTCTCTGGGCAGAACGCTCATAGTTCACCAGAGTCTTACAATATGGACCCCATTTCTCCTGGTCTTCTATTGCTGCTACGGAAGAATCCGTATTCCCCAAACCATCCAGCCCCGTACTCAATACAGTTGCTGGGGAGTAGGTTTGACTAGGCTCCATGTTTCAATCTGGGGCCAAGGAGAGCTGGGTCTTAAATGGGTGTTGACTTCACAAATGGGCTTTGGTAAAAGGTAAAAGGCAACTCTCATTTGCTAACTAAACAAAGCTATTCAATTTAAAATCTCCACAGAGATCTTAACCCTCACAGTCAGCAACTGTAACAAACAGATTATAGAGTCACCTATACAGAATCAAGAAATTTTAGAATTAAAGGGACTTCAGAGTGCATTTCATGTAAATACTGCATTTTATAGATTATGAATAGTGCTGATTTGCAGAATCAAAACATGGTTAATGTCAGAGCCAAGCCTGGAACCCAAGATTCCTGAGTCCTGGTACCCAGGGACCCTTCACCTTCTAGCCATTGGGGAAAACAACAAGGCAAGACAGAAAGAAACAAACTCACAGCTTCTTCCAGGTGCTGCTGATCTGGATTATCATTTGGTGTGTGCCTCAAGATTTCTCGAAGAAGCAGAGGGTATTTCACCAGACGGCTCCTTGGAATATCAAGGAAATTCCAGAGATCTAGTTTGCGGCTAAAGGGGGATTCTAAACATCGCTGCAGGAAATCTTGGACTCGGTGATCTTGTTTTTTGTGGTCCAGCAGAGCTTTGGCAGCTACTTGATTGCTGCAGTAGCTGTCGTAGGAGCTGAGACAAGGCAGCTAAGAAAGGAACATTAAAGGAGGGTTGGAGCATTAAAATAATTGTGCTCTGAAGCTACATGCTAACATCACTCATTGGGACTGGAGAAAACCTAACTGGTCTCCAGGCCTGGCCAACATTCCTTTACCTAGATGGCTGGAGGAGACAGAAATGGAATCTTCAAAATGGCTCGCAACGGATAGTTCTTTAAGCTCCTGCTTGCTTGCACAAAGTTATTTTCTTAGTGGCATGTTTACTTTCTTGATTGTTAAGACCTCAATAATTTGTTTGCATTTCTGCCAATCTAAGCTAGACACAAAAGAACTGGAATTACTGTATACGCACACAATTCAGAATTTTCCTAAACTGGAATATTGCATATGCATACAGAATTGTCCTAAACTTTCAAAAGTATCTGGTGAGAGGAAAGTCTCCTATATTTTTTTAAATAAAGGTTCTTTTAAAATTATTAATAAGAAACTAATCTAGAAGACTTAGTGGCACAAAAAGAAAGGAGTCAGACTCCACAGCCCAGCCCTTTGCATGGCCCAGTGCAAGCACCTCTACATTAGTTTTAAGGTACCTGATTCCAAGGCGGACCAAATATAAAGCACTCCAAGAAGTTAAAGCAAAAGTATAATTACTAACAAATTAGATGCAGAAAGCATTTAGAAACATCTTTTAAATTAGTTCTGACAGGCCAGAATGATTCTTGGCTATACCTAATGGTTAACATCACAATTCCATGCAAAGAACAATTTAAGCTTAAAAGACTTTGGAACACTTCAAGTCCACTATTTTCCTTCCAGTGAAATACTAATTTCCCTGACATGTCCCATCAGTCACATGGTGCAAACAAGGAGTCAGAGACTCAGTGAAAGCGCTGCTCATCTCCCTTTTCCACTCCTCCCTATGACAGCATCCTAATGCACGGGCTGTCAGCTTCCAGAAAGTCACTGGAGGCAATAAAATGCAGCCATTGGCCCTGCTATGTTTGCTTCTCTCCCTGGACTGGGAAGCCGCTTTTACCATAACTCCTGCTCTGTGGAGGGATTCATTGCAAGACAGTGGCAAGAGGGTCTTTCATTTCTGCATCCTTAGTACTGTGCAATGGGCCTACTGTACAATAAACATTCAAAGTCTGTATTCCGAATGAATAAAAGAATGAATGTTTAATGGATTACCAGATTAGGTAATATTTGATGGTTTGTGAACACAGCTTAAAAATAAGTTGTGGCAACATCTGAACAATGGGTCAAAGTTTAACTATTCTGCTACTTCTTTTATACCTTTCTTTGAAATTATTTTCTCAGTGACTGAAACCAAACAAGATACCATGAAAGTAATGTTTAAAAACTTCACTGTTGAGTTTAACATTCCTTGGAAATGCCTACCTTCTTTACATGTTATTAAAAACCTCTATTGGTGTTAAAAAGAATTATAGAAATTCTTTTCTCAATGTTATATTTGAAAGTAATGATAATTGGTGCTTACACACACAGACACACACACACACACATGCACAAACACCCTGGATGTGTAATGTTTAAAAGTTCACTGTCGAATTTAACATTCCTTGGAAATGTCTACATTCCTTACATGTTACTTAAAAAACCCCCTCTATTTGTGTTAAAAAGAGCTACAGAAATTCTTTCCTCAATGTTGTATTTGAAAGTAATGATGATTGGTACTTACACACACACACACACACACACACAGAAAAACACACACACACACACACACAGATGTGGCACTGTGGCTTGTAATTTAGATCTTCAGAATTAATTAAAAAGAGACTCAGGTCCTCTTATTTGCATTTCCACTTCCTGGCTTTTTAAAAAGACCTGGAAATGCCCAATGTTTTCATTATGGAGAAACAAATCAGTAGTAACCATCAGATGTAAACTAGTAAGGAACCCCAACCACAAGGCCACTTGCTGTCCAATGGGCCATTACCTTCTCTGATCCTGCCGCCTCTGCTGCCATGGCAACCAAATCTGGCTCTGGTCCTGTGTTCACAGCTCACAAGGTGCTCATTTCCTGAGCATAACCTGAAAAGCTATCTGGTTCAGCCCACTGGCTAGAAAAAGCCACAAGTGACCTTTAACTAGATAGGGAATGAAGAATATACACATCTTGGTTCCAAAATACGCTGTGATAACTCAGTAGTTAAGAGGACAGACTCTGGAACCAGGGAGTATCATGTTCAAAGCCTAACTCAGACAGTTAATAGTCAGGTGACCCTTCAGAAGCCTCAGTTTCCCCACTTACAAAAGGCACATACTAATGTCCTCTTTTAGTGAGATACTGAGATATGGCAGATAAAAAGTGTAACAAGAGCTTGGCTCCTGGTTAAGAATTGGTAAGTAATAGCTATTATTAATATTATTATTATTTAACCCTAGAATATTTTCATTGAAGAAACTGTGGTTGAGAGAAGCAAAACTACTTGCTCAGCTGCAGACAAAACCAGTCTGAAATGTGTTTGGCCTCCCCACCACCCTCGAAAGCTCTGAACTATTCACCATCTCTTTAAGTAGACTATCAAGAATTTCTCAGGGAAACTCTCAGCCTTTTGTTTTTTTTTTTTAAATTCTTTCTATCTTCCTAACATGAAAAGTGATAGAGCAAATGTATTTTTTTGCTTCCGTGTACCCTGCCTCTCTCTTTGGAATGCAAATTTAATGAGAACCCAAATTAACATGAGAACTTGCTGCCTTGGAGACTTGATAAATTACTTCATTACTGAAAAAACGTTAGCATGAAGATGTCACTTGGGAAGTTGTTTCTTTATGAGAAGGGGAGGCTTATGAGAACAGGCCAACCTATGGTTACTGATCTTCAGTAACGAGGGTGGTTCCCTGAAAAAAAACCCACCACTCTGTTTAAGGTCTTCAAAGTAATTGATTCATTCTAAGGTCAAAAGGACTGGCCAGGGCTATCTCACTTGGGAAACTCACTTGTTTAAAAGGGTTTTTTATTTTTTTCACTTTTTTCCTTTGGGGGGAAAAAAATCAATTTTTCATGGGTTGAATGGGCTCTGACTTTTCTCATTCAAAGTCCACTAAGATGTTTATTTTGTTCTGTTAAAAAGACCAGAACTCAAACAGATGTACCCCTTGGTTTACAATTCCCACTCACATGGACACATCTGCAGTTAAAAGAGGGAAAACATTTAACTGCTCATCGGTCCTGATGAATAAGGACTGTTTCTCATGAGGTCTGGTAACAGTGGGCCAGTTGTTTAATTTTAGGCTGCTCTTCAAGCTGCAGGTTCCCATTTGATGTGGGAAGTGTCCAGATAGCAATGGACCGGCATGGTCAAACTTCTTTGGGGTATGTACAGAAAATGACTGCAAAATCTACCCCCATATCAAACCAATTTCCTAATGAAGTGCATTTATTTCAGAAAAAAAATTAGTAACAAGGCAAATGTGTTCATTTTTGCTTCTGGCATGAACTGACAATTTGTATATGACGTCTGAGGAAAACTTGTAGTTCTACATTGCCATCTTGTCAAAAACAGAGGGGTCATCATGCTATTCTGGAGTTGTGCCCTCACTTCCACCGAAGCAATCCACAGACTGAGGAAGTTTAAGAAAGATTGAGGCAGACTCTCTCTTCTCATTACACCTCCTCTGTCTCCAGCTGGCTAACTCTCTTTAGAGAAATTTCTCTGTGGGCTAATGAAGTTAAGCCATCTAACATGGCTCATAATAAAATCAAAGTCTAAAATGTAAGATGAATGATCTCTCCTGAAATATTAAGGCAGGTTTTCTAAATTATTCATCTTAGAACATTACTTGCCTTTCAGATACCCTTGGGATATTTCAGCCTCAGTGCTAAAATTGACTCCTGAACTAACCTGGGGCAGGGGTGGAACACTCGAGGACTCACAGAAGGAAACAGAAATGCATAATAGGGAGTGGTGGGGACTGTGGCAAAATAGAGAGTGCGTGCCTTGTCTAAAATAAATTACAACTGAACAACCACGTTATGCACTCAATACAACACCAGTTCAGCCCCAGAACCATAAATTAGAACCCGTAACCTAAAGTCACAGGTGATTTCTTCAATTAGGAAAGGGTATGGGTTATATTGGGATAAAGATCAGCATAATAACCAGCTCTCTTAAGAAGTTACTTAGGATCAGATATATGCTAAACACTAACAACATTTATGAAATGACATTTGACCGTAAGAGTTTTTTTTTGTAGCATGAATAAAAGCTTTCTTAGTGATGGACAGGAAGCTGTACATAAATTTTTACTAGAATAAAAAATGTAATAATTATATTCGTAATTGGCCTGATGTGAATATTAACTAGTTTTACTTTCTTTAATGTGAAACTAGTAACAATTTCACATGTGCCTTTACTTCTTTTATTGCACAAAGGCCATGTTATCTTTAAATGCAGTACATTTATAATAATAAAAAAATTGTTTCCATGCTTTGAGGAGATAAAGGCTAAATGTAATGATAAATTTTACTAGAAATTTGCTATTTTAATTTTTTCTGATGTGAAACCAGTGTTTGCCAATAAAACGAGTCTCGCTAAAATGAAACTCCATCTACATTATTGAAATTTATCTTCAATCAAGACCAGAGAACTTTTCTTACCCAGCCCACGAGGATGGGGCCGACGTGCTCAGTTGAGCCATCGGGCTTCCGTACATCTCGAAGCTGACTAAGGAGGTCTGGTAAAAAAACAAACAGAATGCTTACTTTGTTAGGCATTCAAATATGAACAGGGCTGGGAGATTTTGGGTTACTCACATTATTACATAACCATGACTTGTTATAAGACAACTCAATTAACGCTACAAGTCAAGACTCATTCTGGGAACAAAATTATACCTTCGTGTAGAGGAATCAGGGAGTCCAGTGTTCCAAAAATTTGATTCAACTCTTGTTCTGTCATTATGGAGAGTTTCAGCATGGGGTCATGATAGGCCTGCACAAGAAGGGCAAGAGATGGAGGCAAACATTTAAAATCAGAGGAAGTAAGTTGTTAATGTAAATGCCTTCTGAGAGGCCCTACGCAATAACAAAATATTTGGCTCTCCCCACGACTTCTCCCATAATGCTGCACAAACAGCAGATGGGTGTGGTTGGAGCAGATGAGAATCCAGCATTGCTTTGAGCCTCTTGTGGTTGTTGATAAAGCAAAGCAGATTTTTTTAAAGCTTCTTTTTTTTTTAATTCTAGTATATCTTACATCTCGGAAAGGGCACAAATCCTAAGTATAGCGCAGATTTGATTTGTATAATGTTTTAAAAATTAACTTTATTGAAGGTCCAGCAGCTTGAAAAACTCCCACTTTATACAAAATTAGTTACTAGCAGGTTATTTTTCAATTAGTCCATATTTAAACTAAGTAAAGGAAGGGGGAAAAAAAGGTGCTTGGTATCCTTTACTGTGGATTTGAAGCAAAGAGGGCAAAATCTCTGCCAATCTTATTACCTCTTATTAATGACAATTAAACCACATGAACACATAAATATACCCAGGGCACTGCAACAGAATACAAACACTCAGACCGCACAGTCCCTGCCTTGAAGGAGTTTTATAAAGCTAATTGGGAAGATTAAAAAAAAAAAAAAGCATGGAAAATTAAATATATGTTTAAAAAATAGTTCAAGATTAAAAATAGGACAGTTGTCACACTGCAGCAAAAATTCATCAAATCATAACTGCTCTAGAGGATCGGAGAATTAGAGGTAGAATGGCTAAGGGAGAATTTAAAGATGAGCTGCTTGGCATAGAGAAGGAGGCAGTAAATACTGTTGAAGAATGAACTGAGACTTGAGTTTGATTCTGGAGGATAGGTGGATATGGATGGTTGAAAGGAAAGGGAAGGGTTTCCAGGAAGGTAGGACCAGCAAAGCAAAGGATAGAAGTGAAAAAGGGAAATCTTGATGCAGGAAGGAGGAGTTGGACTTATGACCAGCAAGATGTCTCCCAGAGTTAAATGCATTCTTTTTTTTTTTTTAATTAATTTTATTTATTTATTTTTGGCTTCGTTGGGTCTTCATTGCTGCGCACGGGCTTTCTTTAGTTGCGGTGAGCACAGGCTATTCTTCGTTGAGGTGCACAGGCTTCTCATTGCGGTGGCTTCTCTTGTTGCAGAGCACGGGCTCTAGGCACGCAGGCTCAGTAGTTGTGGCGCATGGGCTTAGTTGCTCCGTGGCACATGGGATCTTCCCCGACCAGGGCTCAAACCCGTGTCCCCCTGCATTGGCAGGCGGATTCTTAACCACTGCGCCGCCAGGGAAGTCCCTAAATGCCTTCTTTGTCCTCCCCATCTTCCTCCTCCTCAGCCCTGCCCAAAACTCAGTTTCTTGGCTGCCTCCAAGAAAAGCTTGGATAGCCATTCCTCAGGAATGCTACAGATGGGATAAAGTTGGACTAAGGACATTAGCATAAAGTTGGACTAAGGACACTTAAAAGAAGGGAAGTATCTTTCCAACCCTCTGATTTTTCAAGGAGGCTGTGAGTGTCAGATGAAGGATTCTGGATTTTAGCCTCCATGGGGGTCAGTGGAATGGAAAGGTTTTCGAGGAAGGCTGTTGTCAAGACTATACAGACTACAAGGCATGAATTTCCTCTCCCTTCCCACACACAAAGTGATTAAAAACAAGTTTCCATATAAAAGACCCTAACTTACATGGTAGTGTGCAGTTGCCTCAGTGAACCACTTTACCCACTTATGGGCTTCAAATGACTTTCTAAGACATGGTTCCAGTTTCAGATGTCTACACACTCTCTCCCAGGGATGAAGGGGACCTGCGTGTGAGACTTCTAGGACAATGAAATGCATGTGAAGCCAGGCCCGATGAATACCTTCTGATTAAACTGAAGTATTCTTTGCGGTGCATTAGAGACTTGCAGAGGAGAACCCCTAATGGTGCCAGGTCTAGAGCCTTCCTGCTTTGAGACATTTTCCCCACTACTTGGTTTGTAGGTTCTTCTCAATTTTTGATGACCTGTCTTAGTCATAGAATGAGTACTCATAAAACACAATCTTAGAACTGTGAAATTACTCAGAGGAAAAAAGCAGGAGGTGACTCAAAGGACCACTGGATTCGAATGTACCTTTTTTGCCAATTTCAAGTCCTCTATTAAATCTTCTTCTCCTTGAGAAAGCTCAAAGATCGCCTGCAGGGAAAGATAAAACACATTTACTGAACTTTCCTTTCATTTTCGAGACCAAATTCAACTGATGCTCAAAGCCCCAAATCTACTTATTTCTTAAGGATTTTTAAAGGATTCTTAAGAAGTTAAATTGACCCGAACCAATTGCATCTAGTGGCTAAAACCTACAAAGAAAAGATTTTGCAAAACTTCTGTGTAATGTGCCTATTTGTTTGTGGGAGAAAGAGTTTCCACATATGTTTCTAATCCAACAAGTCATATTTCATTTACAGAATTGTGATGCAGCTGAACAAGATGGAACTATTTTAGGTAAAATAATTAGAGTTTGAGCCATGGATTCCATGTCTCTTTTGTCAGTGGCAATCATAATAAATGATTCGGGGTCTGTTCTCAGTGATGGACATGGAATTATTATTAATTGGGCCATCACAATTTGTCTTCCTTCTATTCAACAGAAGGTAAATCTCAACAGAAAGCTTTATTCCCATCAGCCACTTGTCTTTAGGCTGCATTGCAAGAAGAATCCAATATTTTATCACTCTAGGTGTCTGGTGAAGTTAATTCATTCTAACTTACTTCTTGGCCCCGCACTGCATAATAAATAAAGTTACAGGAGCTGGCTGTGTGCAAGAGTGTGTAAGTGGACACACTGATTTGCTTCTATTAAGCCATCATAATTTAAGAGCTATGATGTGCAGAACAGTCTTTCACTCTCATCTGAGAGTCTCAACTGTTGGCAAACTTTACATTATTAAAGAACTACATGCCTGTGGTGACTACTACGTTTCTTTCAGACCAGAGGGAAGAGGTGAGCAGGCTTGGAGAACACCTCCATCCCTGGGGTTGGTGGAGAGCAGGACAATGAATGTGCTCCCTGGCCCAGCAGGCAGAGGCAGAACACTGCGCTGGAGGCCAGTGCATGGTGACCCCTCTCAAGGCCCAGTAAAGCGTCCATGTCATGCCCTCCGGGTACTCTACTTTGTTTAACCTTTTATTTTGAAATAATTAGACTCACATGAGAAGTTACAAAAATAATACAGAGATGTCCTGTATAGCCGTTACTCAGCTTCCTCCAATGGTGGCATCTTACATAACTACAGAGCATTATCAAAACCAGGACATGGGTGGTTGCAATACAATTAAATATTTTTACTTGGACCTTCCTCAGATTTCCTTGTATGCCTGTTTTACCAGAGCTCAATGTGGCCCCCAAGAGAGGAAAACCATAGAACCCCATACTGGGATACACCACAGTCAGGTGTCTGTGGAGGGCGGTGGGCAGCACAGTGTCACTGTGAAGACCATGGGATTTGGTTCCCAGCTCAAGCTCTGTAACTTTCTAGGTGGGTGACCTCGTGTTCACTGTACCTTAGTAATCTCCTCATCTGCAGAATCAATCCTCCCCTCCTTCCTTCCTTCCCACCGTACAAGTTATATATGCACACTATTACACAGAAAAGTATAAAGAGGAAAATTTTAAATTATTCACAATACCATTTGTTAACCACTGTTAAGACTCTGCCATATTTCTGCAAATGATTTTTTCAGTGTACATATTATTTTTGAATTATTTATTCATTTTTTAATAGACAAACATTGACATGGTTCAAAATTTATAGTGTAGGAATGGGCACACGGTGAAAACTTCCCTCTCACCTCCTCCTTCCCACCACCCAGTTACCCTCTCAGGAAGCAACAATGTTACCAGCTCCTTATATGTCCTTTCAGAAATATTTTATGCGTCTATAAGCAAATATGTGAGCACGCACACACACACACTCATTTTTACTTTTTTTACATAAATGGTAGCATACTATACCACCCTACTTTGTGCCTTGCTTTATTCACTTAGCCATACGTACATATCATCACTTCTCGTGTTTCTATATTTACAGAATATATGGACATTCACTATGGAACCAGGACCTGGTAATAGATGTTCAGGTTCTTTCTGGGACTATTGTAAACATTACTGTGATGAATAACCTTACACGTGCATCTTTTCATCTGTGTACAAGTGTGCCTGGCAGATAAAGTCCTAGAAGAGAATTGTGGAGTCAAAAACCTAGAAAGTTTTCAAGTACTCCTTTTGCCAGTGTCAGGTTCTCCACTAAAATAGATATTCCAAGGACTTCATTAGATGATGCACCTTTGAAGTGTTTAGCACAGCCTGGCACATGACAAGTTCTCTATAAAGTAGTATTATCATAGCCATCTAGGCTACTGATACAGAAAATTTACAGGGAATGAAATTAACTGCATTCCATATTAAAGTTTTCCACAAAACTGGATCAAAGTTTCATAAACTGAATATTTTAAAATATTCTAGAAGCTGCTATTAAAATATAACTAAAATGATTATTTCTGTGAACTCTATGGTCCTAAACAGACACTTCCTGATTCATCTTCTTTGTAAATTCAGATTTTCACATCAGTTTCTTTTTTTTTTTTTCCCCACATCAGTTTCTTTCAAAAGTCAGGGCCACACCCACCCAGCTGGATGCTGGTTTCTCAGCTCCTTACAAGGTCTGACATCCCCATTTGTCGTCCTTCTATCAATGCAGTGAAGAACTGACTTGGAGACCGCGGTGTAGTCCCCAGCTTGGCTCTCGCCTGCAGTGTGCCTTGTTCTAGACACACGGGCAACTCCGGGGGTCCCAGCCTACCTCCTGACGTTTGATTTCCTTGGACGTGAGCATCTGATTGACGCACACGTCGAAGGTCTCACTCCACAGCTTGCTGTCTCTCCGCTTCGTGCTCGAGGGGGCGGCATTTCTGGACCAGGGTCTGGGGGCGAGGAGGTCAGGGCGGCTCTCGCTGCGGAAGCTGATGGAGCGCTGAACAATGAGAAAAACAAACCGTCACGGGGGCAGCAGCAGGGCTGGGTGGATCGTTTGAGTGGCTTCCTGTTACTGACAGAACATAAATCAGACATTTGCAAGAAAGAGAGGACAATGCCACAAGGCCTGTGGGAAGTAGGGCATTGTCTTGCGCCTACGTGCTAAGGAAAATCGGGCAAGGGGCCGCTTTCAGAGACATGAAGGGAGTATCCGTTCTACAAGACCGGGATAACCAAGTGTACCACAGCACAAGAACATTTCAGGTCAAATTCATGCGCAAAGGCAGCTCTCAGACAAGCGATGAGCTCTACTTTTTTCCCGTGGACACCTCTGCTCTTGAGAACAACAAAGGTTAACAGTAGTGGATGTCCTTAAAAAGAAAAAAAGCAAAAAGAACATCTGGCCAGTACTCCTACTCTCCTCCTCCTTCTGGGAACACTGCCCACTCTCCTTGGGTATCCCCTCTCACGTAGTTTGGGCGGGCTCCCCCAGACCTGACCAATCAGAGTACTCCACCACCCTGGTTCAGAGAGGGACACGCGATTCCCTGAAATTTGCTGTGTGCTTCATGGGAGAAAGAGCAGAAGCTTTTTCCTTTGGGACTGTAAGCTCACGAAATAACATAAGCAGGAGTTTCTTGAAGCAACTCTCTCTGTTCACACAGAAGAGTGTGTCTGCTATAGGAGAGAATAAAGGGACATACAGAATGAGGGATGGAGAAAGAGTCCGAGGGAGGGAAGGAGGGAAGCAGCAAGCTCTACCCACACTCAGCCCCTGGATCTCAGTGTGCTTGAAGCCAGGAAGAGCCACTAAGACTAAGGGCTAATATTGATACATTCCTCTTTCTGCTTACATTCGCCTCAGTTGTGGTTCTCTCTGTCAGTTACCATCTTGGCATCAAATGATGCCTGTCCCAAGTTATGTTCTTATTTTACAAAGAGGTCCTGGTAGACTTTGGGGTGGTCTAATCATCCAAAGTCCTCCCCTGTGGCTGAAACATGCTACCACAGTGCTTTCTCTTGACAAATACAAATGATCAAGAAGAAAGCTGAATGCATCATTTTCAGCCTTCGTCCTAGATGATTTCAACACACTTATTGGAAACTGCCAAAGCAATGAGGTGTTGCTGTGTTGAAAAGCCACATTCTTATTTAGCAAGTGTTCCCTGCCATGGCTGTGGCCACATGTCAATGGCCTTCAATGTGAAGTTCCAACTCCTTATTTTGGCACAGAAGTCCTCTTGTAATCTGTCCACAGTCTATCTATCTAGAATCACCTCCTGCCACTCACCCATGAGCCCCCTATTCTCCAGCCCTACTAGGCTATCTGCCATTCTCTAAATGTACCATGCTTTGCCATTTGCTGTGCTTCCTTCAAGCAGTCTTCTTTTCCTGGAATGCTTTTCTTTCGTTGCCTTGCTGGCTAACTCCTAACTGTCCTTGGGATATAACTCAAATACCTCCTCTAGGAAGCCTTTACCAGTGTTCTCCCATCCTTTCCCAGAACAATTTGGACATCTCTCTGATATAATGATGATCAGATTTTATTATACTTATTGGTCACCTGCTCTGAATTATAAACTTCCTGAGGGCAGGAACTGACTTTGCATGTGACATATGAGCCATCATCTCTGAGACATTATAAGGTAGCTTCCAAATATTTTGAGATTCAACCATAAAACTTAAGAAAGTAAAGAAAATTTTAAAAGAACTATTCAACATAAGGGCGTTGTTAAACAAGTTATAATTCATCTGCTTGATAGAATGTTATCTAGCCATTAAGACAATTCTGAGATACTTTTAACAGGTAAAAATCCCTCCTTTGTAAGTTAAAATAAAATTAGGATTAAAATCTGTATATGAACACTTTATAATTATGAAAAAATGCACATGAGCAAAGATACACAGGGAATGCCACAAAATCTATTGTTTTTGCCTGATGACATTATAGGTAATTTTCACCCTAGTTTACAAATTTGTATAATTCAAGAAAAATGAATAAATGAAAAACGTAAAAAGAAACTGCCCCTCGGTCTAAGGGGCTTCAGGGTATCACCACAACCTTCTGGAAGCAGGAAGCAAGCTCTGTTTGCAAGCAGTAACACAGTTCCTCAGGCTGGCCTAGGCACCTGTGAGCTCCTGGGCTCATTAATGAGCTCATGATCACTGGACCAGCCCTGTGAGGGTCAAGAAAGTACTTGCTCCAAATGCAGTTTACTGATGGTATCTCACAAATCCCTGTGATCTCTTGAAAACAGGCCTTTATAAACAGTGACCAGACTAATGCTTGCAGATTCCGCCCCCCCCCCCCCCCCCCCCCCGGCACTCAAAATCAATTAGCCACAGGCACGGAAAGGTCAAAACAAGCAAAGTGAGTCACCAAGTAACTCACTCATCTCAGTTTGCGGTTCTGATGCCAGCTGGGGCAGGAATTAAACAGCAGAAAGAGAGGAAAAAACAAAAAAGAAGATTCAAAATCAAAGACATTTTCCACTTTCACTTGAGAGAATCAACCGCCTTCTTTGTTCCAGTGTCAGCCCCTGACCAACTTCAAGTGTCCCCTCTTCTCCACCACCAGTTTGAAAGTAATTTAGGCTAACTTTAAATTTTCATACAAAAAAATATAAAATTAAGTACAAATCCCCTCATTTTTCCCAAGTACACTTCTAGAAGTAACTGCTATAAGTTTGTTCAAGGTCTTTCCACACCTTTTCTATGCATTTGCTAACATTCACAGAAAACAGAATGTCTTCTCTTTTCACTCAACAACATGTCTCTCCATGTTAGAATATAAGACCCACTCTTAAAAAAAATAATAATTTATGGAGGTGAAATTCACACAACGTGAAATTAACCACTTTGAAAATGAACAATTCAGCAGCCTTTAGTACATTCACAGTGTTGTGCAACCACTACCTCTAGCTTGAAAACATTTCCATTGTCCTAAGTCACTCATTCTTTTTTTTTTAACTGAGGTACAGTTGGTTTACGACATTATATTAGTTTCAGGTGTACAACATAGTGATTCAAACATTTTATAGATTATACTCCATTTATAGTTATTATAAAATATTGGCTATAATCCCTGTGCTATACAATATATCCTTGTAGCTTATTTATTTTATATATAGTAGTTTATACCTCTTAAGTCACCCATTCTTTTTTTTTTATATCTTTATTGGAGGATAATTGCTTTACAATGTTGTGTTAGTTTCTGCTGTACAACAAAGTGAATCAGCTATATGTATACGTATATCCCCATATCCCCTCCCTCTTGAGCCTCCACCCATTCTTTTTAATGGCTACAGAGTTAGTGTCCCATAGTCTGGATGGACCACATGGATTTAATCAACCTCCAACTGATGGACATTAAAATCGTTTCCAGTGTCTGGCTATTATAAAAAGTGCCTTAGTGAACATCCTTTATGTATTTATGCTGGTATTTCTGTAAGGCAGATTCCTTGAGTAGAATTCCTTGGTCTAAGAAGTATCAACTTCTTAACATTTGATAAGTACTGGCAAATTGACCTTCAAATAGTCTGTTCAACTTCATAGTCTCCAGAAAGGTATATGACAGTACCTTTTTCTACACACTCATCAATAGGATATTATTATCAATCTGATAGGAAGAACAAATACATCTTAATTTCAGTTTCATGTTTCGAACATAAGATTGAACATATTTTTATGTTTTTATTGAAAAATTTCCCAGAGTTGGAGACTTTTTTTCTGTTGCAGTTTGGGGGAAAAAAAGAGAGAGGTGAGCTATACTAGGGGAGCTCTATCTCTAAGAATTCCTGGTTTTGTCTTTCCTTAGTGATTGCTGGGCTCGGATACTAAGGGGGAAGGGACAGGGATGAAGTTCACCACGTATATCACAGAGGGGCCGTACATACTTGCCCATGCTTAGTACTTCTGATGAGTTCTCGCCGATCCTCACAACCACCCTGAAAGGTGAGAGTTTATTCCCATCTGGCTGATGATTAAACTGAGGCTAGGGAGGCTAAGGTGTCTCCCCAGCTAGGATTCAAAACCAGATCTGTTTGACTCCAAAACCTGAGCTCTTTCTACTATGGGGACTGTACCTGCTGTTTACATGCAAATCATGCATCGCAGGGAGGTTTCAGTCAGATGGGACTCAGCCTTCTTGGAGTTTAAGTCCAGTTAAGAAGAGGGAATGTTGGGCTTTCCTGGTGGCGCAGTGGTTGAGAATCTGCCTGCCAATGCAGGGGACACGGGTTCGAGCCCTGGTCTGGGAAGATCCCACATGCCGCGGAGCAACTAGGCCCGTGAGCCACAACTACTGAGCCTGCGCACCTGGAGCCTGTGCTCCGCAACAAGAGAGGCCGCGACAGCGAGAGGCCCGCGCACCGCGATGAAGAGTGGCCCCCGCTTGCTGCAACTAGAGAAAGCCCTCGCACAGAAACGAAGACCCAACACAGCCAAAAATAAATAAATAAATGAATAAAGCCAGAAAACATCTTTAAAAAAAAAAAAAGAAGGAATGCATTTGCTCAGTTTTAGGAATAATGACTGAGTGGCTCTTGGACCAATCAAACTTTAGATTTACACCTTTAATTTGGATGGATTAAAACAAACATTTTGTCTTTTTAAAACTCCACTTAGAAAGGGGAAGGATGCTGAAAGGAAGAATCCCAAAGAAATAACGAATGCTGGACAGAGGTGTGGTTAGCAGCTGGCTGGCCCTGGAGACAGCTCACAGCCAACCAGGCCCAAGCCATGGGGGGTGTTCATGACAGTGCTGGCCACACACCACACCTGCACCCCTCCCAGTCATCAGCACAGCTGGCCACAGGTAGATGAGGGGATGGGAGCTAGCGGAGAAAAAGCGACTACTGCTAGGAGGAAAAACCCAAAGAAGAGGAATGCCTTGAGAGAGAGGAGAACAGCCGCATCCCTTCCAGTGCCCCTGCCACTGCCCATCCCCCTGCTCTGGCTCTCTTTCACCATGTGCTGTGTGATATCATTGACCGGTTTGTTTCTGACATGTCTGTTTCCTCCCAATAGAAGGTAAGCTCCTTGAAGACAAGGGTGTCTATTTGTTCTGTTCACTGATGGATTCACCAACACTGGCACATGGTAGGACCTCAACAATTTTGCTTAATGAATGAATGTCGTTGCTTGTATGTGCTGGGCTCTGTGAGTGGGGCTTTAGAGCCCTGCTATGCCCAAGAGGTGAGGATTCCTACTCTTTTTTTATAGATGAGGAAACTTGAGGCTCAGAGAGGGTGATTCTTTGCTGAAGGTCATGCAGCTAATGAATGGTGCCCCAGAATTTAAACCCAGGTCAATGGCGAACTCAGGATGACAATCCACGTCTGGTCTATTTGAGTCCAACTCTCCCCACCCCTTGCAATTTTTTTTTTATATGCTTTTTTTTTTTTAATTTATTTATTTTATTTTTGGATGTGTTGGGTCTTCGTTGCTGCGCGCGGGCTTTCTCTAGTTGCGGCGAGCGGGGGCTACTCTTCATTGCGGTGCGCGGGCTTCTCATTGCAGTGGCTTCTCTTGTTGCTGAGCACGGGCTCTAGGCGCACGGGCTTCAGTAGTTGTGGCACGAGGGCTCAGTAGTTGTGGCTCGTGGGCTCTAGAGCGCAGGCTCAGTAGTTGTGGCGCACGGGCTTAGTTGCTCCGAGGCATGTGGGATCTTCCCTGACCAGGGCTCGAACCCATGTCCCCTGCATTGGCAGGCGGATTCTTAACCACTATGCCACCAGGGAAGCCTCCCCTTGCAATTTTTAACCAATATCCTACCCTGCTTCCTCTAGGGTAAAATTTAAAGTGTGTTGGAATGCATGTGCCCAAATAGATGAGTCTCAGGTTACTTCTCAGTCTATGATAGGGAATCTCAGCCTTGCCACCACTAACGTTTTGGACCAGCATATTCTTTGTTGTGAAGGGCTGTCCTGTGCATTGAAGGATGTTTAATATTATCCTCACCTCTAACCACTAGATGACAGTAGTGCCCCCCCACCCCAAGCTGTGACAACCAACACATCCGCAGATGCTGCTGAATGTCCCCTGGGGTGAGAAACACTGGTTCACGGTGACCAGGAGAGGCTCACTTCAAAGTAAGGGACCCAGCTTGGAAGGGACTGGATTCAAAACAGAATCATGTACATAGGTCCCCCTAGTTATGGGGATTCTGGGCTTGGACTGAAAAATGTTCCAGGACAAGCAAGAGTTTCCATGAGGGAATCTGGGCCAGAAAATGAGTCAAAAGCCCAAAGCTCATAATTACTGGCAGCTAAAATAACAATGGCCATAGCGGGCACAGATACTGCAGATTTAGGAAATGGGTGCTCATGTTTATGCCTGAACTGGATACATGGAAAAGATGCTGTAGGTGGGAAAAGGGGGCCCCTTTACACGTGTCAGAGGAAATGTAAACCCAGCACGTTAGGCATGATGGAAGATTTGCTTTGTTAATGCTGCCTGTTCCGTGGGGTACTCCCTTGTCCTTTTCCCAAAACAGAAGGTCTCTATGGCCAAAGATAACATGCTCCAATAAAGAGTTCAAGCCAGGGAAATTCTCTACATTTACGCTTGCTATTTTGTAGCAGATAGCTTACTATTGAATGGATTGACTTACTTCACTCTGTATGACAGACTCTAGGTCCGTCCACCTCACTACAAGTAACTCAATTTCATTTCTTTTTATGGCTGAGTAATATTCCATTGTATATATGTGCCACATCTTCTTTATCCATTCATCTGTCGATGGACATTTAGGTTGCTTCCATGTCCTGGCTATTGTGCAGCAAAGCACACAATAGGTTTTTTCCCTATAAAATGGTGATGAATTCTACCCTGCAGAGTTGTGAATGAGGCCACGAACATAAAGGACCTTGCACAGAGCTTGGCTTGCTGTAAATACTGAACTAATGAAAGATGTTAGTACTAAATTTAAAATGACAAGCTTTAAATTGCAATAGTCAACTATTACAACAGTCTAATTATTATTGCAGGAATAGTAAAGATGCTGTAAATACTGAACTAATGAAAGATGTTAGTACTAAATTTAAAATGACAAGCTTTAAATTGCAATAGTCAACTATTACAACAGTTTAATTATTATTGCAGGACTAGTAAAGAACAGCAGAAAATCAGGAGTTCCTTTTAACACGGAATACAGGTTACTCCTCAACTACATCCTTACCTTCCAGACAGGCAATAAGTACAGTTTCTGGTTGCTTCCCCCAACACACACACACACACACACACACACACACACACACACACACACACACACACACCCCTCTACTCCTTGAGCTCATTCTCCACATCTGCCAAATAACTTAGGACCAAAGATTTTATCAGCTGTAGAAAGTATATGACCTTGGATCAAGGGGTGATATTTGAGGTCCTTGGAGAAGAAAATCATGGTTGCCAGCCCATGGAGATTAAGCACATATGCTGGTACTCTTCCTACTTACTTCTCAGATCTAGATGGCATCAGTCTTTCCACACTCCTTCCTCAAACCTGAAATGTCCTCTCTCCCCTTCATCCTCATCATCTCTGAGCCATTCCAGGCCCAACACAAACCCTTGCACCCTTGCCCAAAGAGAGGGAGAAATGTGACTATGAGTCTAGAATTAGGATGTAAGAACACAAAGAAGCAATTCTGTCCAAGACAGATACATATCAAAAGTAGAGGCCTGATGCTCAACATCACTAATTATCAGAGAAACGCAAACCGAAACTACAATGAAGTATCACCTCATACCAGTCAGAACGGCCATCATGAAAAAGTCTACAAACAATAAACGCTGGAAAGGGGTGGAGTAAAGGGAACCCTCCTACACTGCTGGTGGGAACTAAAAATAGAACAACTGTATGAGCCAGCAATCCCACTCCTGGGCATACACCCAGAGAAAACCATAATTTGAAAAGATACATTCACCACAACGTTCACTGCAGCACAATTTACAATAGCCAAGACATGGAAGCAACCTAAAGGTCCATCGACAGAGGAATGGATAAAGAAGTTGTGGTACATATATACAATGGAATATTACTCAGCTGTAAAAAGAACGAAATAATGCCATTTGCAGCAACATGGATGGATCTAGAGATTATCATACTAAGTGAAGTCAGACAGAAAAAGACAAATATCATATGATATCACTTATAGGTAGAATCTAAAAAAATGATACAAATGAACTTATTTACAAAACAGAAGCAGACTCACAGACTTCAAAAACAAACTTATGGTTACCAAAGGGGAAACGTGTGGGGGTGCGGGATAAATTAGGAGTTTGGGATAAACATATATGTACACATTACTATATATAAGATAGATAATCAACAAGTACCTACTGTACAGCACAGGGAACTCTACTCAATATTTTGTAATAACCTATTTGGGAAAAGAATCTAAAAAAGAATGGATATATGTATACGTATAGCTGAATCACTTTGCTGTACACCTCAAACTAACACAACATTGTAAATCAACTATACTCCAATTAAAAAAAAAAAAAAAGTAGAGGCCTAACACTAGTGCTATCAGATGGCTTGGTGTTTACACTCTTTGACCAGAATTCCACTTCTGGCAATATAATGTAAGGAAAGAAGAAATAAAGACATATACAAGATTTGTGATCAGGATGTTTAAAGCAGTACTATCTATAATGGTGGAAAAATGCAAACAATTTAAGTATTCAACAATAGAAGGGTGATTAAATAAACATACATCCTTTTGACAAAATACTATATGAACCCATTAAGAATTGAGATCATGAAAAATATTTAATGACATGAAAATGTCTTTATACTGTAAGGTTCTTTTATACTGTTAAGACAAAAGCAAGTTAAAAAATAGTATGATTACAATTTTGTTTTTAAAAAATACTCACACAAGTATATAGTAAAAGAAAAGATTGCCTGAGTAGATACCAAAATGTTAATAGAAGTTTTTTGGTGATGGGAAGATGGGATTACAAGAACTTTTATTCCCTTTCCTGTGCTTCTCTATATTTTTCATTTTTAAAAATGATGTTATATAATCAGAAAAGAAAGCCCAATAGGAGGTACTTTAAAAAAATAGGACAGGTTGGGCGGGAGGGACAAGCGCTGAGGAGGCGAGCCGGGCAATGGCAGGGATGGCGCTCAAGAGGCTGATGGCCGAGTACAATTAACACTGAATCCTCCGGAAGGAATTGTGGCAGGGGCCCAGAAGACACCTGTTTTGAGTTTGGGGTTTCTCCTGCCATCCTGAGTTTCCCGCTTGATTACCCGTTAAGTCCTCCAAAGATGAGATTTACCTGCGAGATGTTTCATCCCAACAGTTAAGTGCTTTTGAAGTAGTTTCAACAGTTCCAGGAGAGGCCTAGAGATTGTGTGCATATGAGCATTCATGGTATACTGCTATTCTGCTGTGTGTTTGGAATTTTCCATAATACAAAGTTTAAAAATTCATTATGGTCAGAAGAGTTGATTGAGGAAGTCAACAAGTTCAAGGTGATTAACTGTAAAATGCAACTATGAAGAGGATTGTGGGTAATTAAAAAATAACTAATAAGGGCTTCCCTGGTGGTGCAGCGGTTAAGAATCCACCTTCCAATGCAGTGGACACAAGTTCGAGCCCTGGTCTGGAGGATCCCACATGCTGTGGAGCAACTAAGCCCGTGCGCCACAACTACTGAGCCTGCGCTCTAGAGCCTGCGTGCCACAACTACTGAGCCTGCGTGCCACAACTACTGAAGCCCTCGCGCCTAGAGCCTGTGTTCTGCAACAAGAGAAGCCACTGCAATGAGAAGCCCGCGCACTGCAACGAAGAGTAGCCCCCGCTCGCCACAACTAGAGAAAGCCCATGTGCAGCAATGAAGACCCAACGCAGCCAAATTAAATAAATAAAATAAATTAAAAAAAAAATAGATTATATTGAAGATAAATACATTCTTTAGAACGATACCTGTGATGTAGTTTAAAGACAAATACAGCCAATAAACTGACTGAATTATGTGAGTGTGTACTAAGAATAGCCTGGCCTTTTGATGTTCAGATAATCAATACAAATAGTTTTAAAATCTGGCCTTACTGTAAAAAAAAAAAACAATAGGACAAATGTCATAAAAAAAATTCAACACAGAGTTACTTAATACTATTAAAATATTTACAACCATTAATAGGAGACTGGTTATATAAAATAAATCACATCATGTTGGAATAATATATACTCAGTCCATTAAGATATTTTCCAAGAATAACTGTGATATAACACTTCCCTTAAGCCATAATAAAACTTTCATCCAGCTAAATGACAAAGGGAGGATGAAAATAAAAGAGATAAACAAGATACACCAGGTAAAATGCAAAAAAAAGAAAAGACAAAATAAAATCCAAGACAGAAAGCATTAAAAGAAATAAATAGAAATATTTAATTTTAATAAAAGGTACAATTCCCCCAAGAGAGTGTAACAATGATGAAGAGGAACCTTTATACACCTAACTGCGTAACTTGGAAATATGTGAGGCCAAGACCAATAGAGATGCAAGAAAAACTGATCATCCACAGTCCGTGGGGGCCATGGGGGGGAGGTTTAAATCCAAAGGTAAACAGAAAACACAAAGATAAGGCTGGAAAGACTGTAACACCAAATTAGGCCCAGAGTGTGTAAGTTTCATAGATAGACCTAGAATAACACTGAAAGGAAGTTATAAAATATTAACAGGGGTTGTTTGGGAGTGGAATCTTTCTCTTTCCTCTTCTCTGTATTTTTCCGTAATGAACATACACTTTATAATGGAAAAGAAATACAGTTCATGTTCAAAGAGAACGCAGGGCTCAGTTACAGTGCAAGGAACCCGGCATCCCGTAGCACGCCCTGGACTCGGCCTAAACGAGTCCCCCAGCCGCACGGCCGTGACGGGCAGGTGGACTCAGCGAGCGACCGGCCGAGGCAGCTCGCCCTCGTCACTCCACATGAGGAGTGAGCACACGCCAGCCCCTTCCAGAGCTGGGCAGGCCAGTGAGGGGATTTATAGGCCCAGAGGGATCTAGACATCTGTGCTCCCGTCTACCAGCAGCGCTAACCTCCCTGGTAAGAAGGAGATGGAGCGCCGTGCAGTCGGCTCTCCCTCTCTGACCTCCACAAATGCTGCCTTTGTGCTGAGGCCCGAGCCCCCAGTCCACAGGGGGCATGGGGGGCAGGGAGGCCACAGAGAACAAGTCCCGCAGTGTCTTGCTGAACTGCCGCTGCAAGGACCACTCACATTTGTGACTGGGCTCTTAAGCTTTTTGGAAGAGGCTGCCAGTCCCGTGCTCTCTCGATATCCTCCTGGGCTAACCTGTGGCCTCCAAGGAAGCCAGAGGAAGGACTGCTAAGTGTTCTATTATTGATGAAAGCATCATGTTTGGGCCTAACTCATCTCTCCTCCTATGATAAAAGGAACCCAACCTGAGAGACCTAACTGGATATCGCAGGGATGTGTATGCCTCTAAGGTGTCAGGAGCCAGGGACAAGGGATACTGCCACAGAGAAGCAAGCTGCTCACTTACAGCAATGAGTTGTTTTGGGAAGTAGAAAAAAAATAATACACACATACGGGTAAGGAATGAATGACTACCGAGAGGCTTGGGGCAGCCCTGTACTCCTTGTTTTCTGTTTCTCCCCTCTTAGAATGGGCATCAAGACCACCACAGGCAAAATGGGAAAGGATGTGAAGTTGGCCTACTGAGTACTCCTTTGGGGCCTCTCCCTCCCTCCCCCCGCCAATCCTCCCTGCTCCTCAGGCTATATTAACACCTATCCCGCTCCACCTGGGGAAGGAAGCAATAAAGTCAGGAGGCAATTATTGGGATGCTAGGACTGGAAATAATTCTGCAGAACTTGCACCGCATGTGCCAAGGTGACTTACAGGGAGATACATGGGGGCAAGACGGCATTCTCCGTGCTTCGCAGATCATCCTGCAAACATGGCTGTCTAACTCTGCATACAACCTCAGGGACATATTTCCATTTGCTGACCACTCCCCCCGCC
Organism: Balaenoptera physalus; assembly: GCF_965194825.1. Lineage (NCBI taxonomy): Eukaryota > Metazoa > Chordata > Mammalia > Artiodactyla > Balaenopteridae > Balaenoptera > Balaenoptera physalus. Next base: position 78,475,541 of record NC_138896.1, read on the forward strand.
AAGGACACACTCACAGCATAAAGACATTGTTCAAGTTCTCTCTATGTTCATGTGCATAAACATTATGAATAATTATTCTGTTTCTACCGGGTTGTTTCTGTCCAATAAATGGAACCTGGAGTTAGCTATTTATCGTATTTTAAACGAGTAAATAAAAAACTATTTTGCCAAAAATTTTTTTTGAGGTTTTAGAAACCAATTTCCACCTGTCAGATTTCCCCCCCTCACGTCTGGCTTTCTCATCTTTGCCTGGCCTCAGTCTGCTGGATTTCAGACATGGCTTGATTTCCTTCTGTCCCAGTTCTCTAGGTCAATGCAAATTTGCAAGGTGATCAAATATTTCCTGCAGTGTTCCCTGTGTGGGATCTGTGTAGGGCAGAAACAGGAGAAAAGAAATAAAGGTTGCCTGAGAAGCCAAAGGAAAGATTTTGAAGGTATGACAATGGAAGACCTTAAAGCATTGTGCTTTGAGTCGGGGCTGGGCTGTGGTGAGGAGGCATAGACAGTGCTCTCCCTGGACCCATGAGCATAAGCACGGAGTCTACAGGCCAGGCAAGCTGATGGCAGTGAGCGAAGAGGCCAGGTGTTGGGAGGACAACTGGGAGAAGTGGGGACATTTGTAGATGACAGTTGGCTGGCTACTTAGGTACAGCTCATAAGTGCCATGTGGGAACACAGGCCCAGCACTGCTAGGCCTTCCAATTCCTCAAAAGAAGCCAGAAGTCCAGATTCTTACATGGACTGTTTTGATTTCTAAACGTTAGCTCAAAACAATGTGCAGCCAAACAAAACACAATCGAGGGCCAGATGTGGCCACAAAGTTGCCAGAAGGCAGCTCTATCCAGGATGTAAGCAACGTGAGGGCAGGAGTTAGAGCCTGGTGCATGATGAGGGCCCACTTAACTCTTGTGGAATGAGTGAGGGCCTTCTTGGGGCAGACGGCGGACTCTCCTCAGAGAGACAATGGGAAGAGATGGCTGGCAACACGGAGGTTGAAATAACTACGGTGAACTTGAGCCACAGCCACGGGGACGGGAAGGAAAGCATGAAATGGTAAGAGACAGGCTAAAGAATTTTCAAAAAGCAGAACTCAGCAAAAGACCAGATGTGCAGGGCTAGGGCAGTGATGATCTTCCAGTGGAAGCCTGTGATGAACTTGGCCAGAGGGCTTAGGGACTGGTCACTGGGGAGAGAAGGTAAACACACTTTTCTTCACTAGCTTCAAAGACCTTCATCTGGCTCCCCAAGACGACCTTATTGTTTTTCTCCTCCATTCTCCCACAAAGGGGATCAGGGGATAACCAGGGGCCCAGAGATTCCAGCACAGAGCCAAACCCATAGCTAATGAGACGATGAGGTGTTCATTCGGGAGAAATATTAGCAGAGTTAACAGAGGAATGGGCAGGGAGGGATCTGCACTGGTGAGGGACGGCACCTATAGGAGAGTGGGGAGAAGAGCTGGGGCTGTGCACAGTCACAGCACGTTGGCTGAATGGTGTGGCAACAAGGACCGGAGTGGGTGGGGGAGACTTCAAACAGTTCTCAAATCATAGATTTCACAGCATGGGACATAAACCTTGGGTGCTGGTCCACAATTTTTTTTTTTAGAAACTCTTTTTTTTGGCCACACCACACGGCTTGTGGGATCTTAGTTCCCCAACCAGGGACTGAACCCATGCCCTTGGTAATGAAAGTGCAGAGTCCTAACCACTGCACTGCCAGGGAATTCCCTGGTCCACAATTTTCTTAATGACTCAGAAAGTCAAGATAAAAATACCGCTAAGCAAAAGTATTCAGGACATGTAAGAAACTGGCAGACTCAAGACTACTCCTCAGCTGAACAAGGTGAGCCTTTTCATGGCATGACTTTCGTGGGTCTCAGTCTACAAGAGGATTTTTATGATTATCATATTGGGCCCAAGGCCTTAAGACAAATCTCAATTTTCACTTTAAAAGATAAACTTTATCAGGAGTTTACGAACAAGAACTACAAACCACCTGTTAACCAAAGAATTATTAGAGTAGTTAATATTTACACCTTAGCTGGTTAGGAAGTTAGTGATTACTAACTACAGGCCAAGGCACTATGCTAAGTCCTTTAAATGCACTCTCCTGTAAATCTTTACCATGATTCTATAAAGGAGCTGGTAGCATCATCCCCCAATGTATCCATGAGGAATAAAAGCAAGACCTAGAGAGATATGAAGTTATCTGCCCAAGGTGACAAAGTTTTGAGTGACAGAGCCAAGGACAGAAGTGAGATTCTTCTACTCCGGGGCCCTTGTTCTCAGTCAGGGGTCAACAAACATTTTCTGTAAAGGGCCAAATAGTAAATACTTTTGGTGTTGTGGGCGATAGGATCCCTTTCACAACTACTCAACTCTGCCTTTGTAGTGCAATGGCAGCTACAGAAAACACATCAACATTTAGGCATGCCCGTGTTCCAGCAAAACTTTAGTTATAGACACCGAAATTTCAATTTCATATAATTTTCATGGGTCATGAAATATCATTCCTCTTTTATTTTTTTCCCAGGCATTTTTAAAAGTAAAAACCATTCTTAGCTCCAGGGCCATAAGAAATCAGGGGGTGGGCTGAGTTTTCTCCCACATGCTATAGTTTGCAGACACTGGTCTAAATCACTAGGCTCTCCTGCCCTCCAGCTTACATCATGTGCTGGTTCCCTTGGGAGGCCCATAGATATTTTAGGACAAAACCTATGATAGCGCATCTGGATGGAGTATAGGACTGTGAAATATAATTGTGAGGAGCCCAACAGAGATGACTCCTCCAGTTACACCTTGAGGGACTCTGCCTGACACCAGTTTACAGCTTGAAAACATCTCTTTCTTCCTTTCAGTCCCCTCACTTGCTCTCTTCCGTTGAAATAAGCATTGATTCATGTCAATCTGAAACCGGGGGAGGTTCTAGGTAGGACAGGGATGTCTCCTCCCACACAACGTGGTTTTCTGCAAACATGAGCCCACCGTGTCCTTCTTACCTGCAGGGTTTGGCTGAAGCGCTTTAACGGTGTGGCTTTCACGGGTGGGATGAGGTTTGCTAGGGATGTGACTCTGGAAAGAGGTTTGACTCGTTTATTACTAGGCTCCTGTAGGGTTAAAAAAAAAGGAAAGGAAAATGTCAAGGTCAATTACGAAGACAACATAACTCCACTATACAGTCATGTCCCACTCCACAAGCTGCTGGCTGCACACCGATCTGTGGAATGTAAACAGTGCTCTGTCTCACTCCAGCTGTGTGGAGGTGACCTGGCTGAGGAGCCAGGGAAGGAGAAATGGCAGAGGGATGTCAACAGAAGCAGCCTCTGAGTGGACAGCAAATGGGCAGGGATCTCTCCTTTCCCTTCACCCCAAATATATCTGCCAGCTTTTAAATCAGAGGCTTCCACTAAGCAGCATCATTCTCTTCAACCCCTCCTGCAGAGAAAAGCTGCCGCAGATTTCCCATCCAATGACCTTGTCAGGCAGTTGTCTTTTGATGCTTCTGGTTTCATCTTTTTAAAAAACCTTTTCTCCAACTTACCTGAAGCCGCTCTCCAAATTTCTAATATGCAATGGCTTTTCTAAAGCACAAAAAATCCTTTTTTTTTTTAAGTACACCAAATTAAAACAATATTGTTTAAAGAAGTTATTCTATTGCTAGGCTCTTAACAAAGCATCTTTGTATCTACAGTATATTTGAAATGCACATATTAATAGTTATAAATAACAACCAGACAGCAAAAGAAAATGTATAGAGAGAAAACCCTACCATGAGCATCAGTTTTTATACTATACATAGCCACAAGTTTTGAAAATCACTTCCACATAAAACGTGCAAATCTGCAAGTTACCCCAAACCAAGCTGATGGATGCGGGGAGCCTACCCATACCAATGACTCTGCAGATGAGAATTACATAAATAAAAACAACAGGCTGTGGAAAAGAGAGAGATGACAGACAAAACACTTTCCAAAGACAAAGAGAACAGTTACCCTTGTCTTCCTAAGCTCCATCTGACCTGCAGGAGACGCTTGACAGCACATGAAGACACCAAATTTTAATGGAAAAAACCAAACTTGCCAATGGTTGTGGCAAAACTCAATCATTTCCAAAGGGAGCCTCAAGATGCTCATCTTTCTTTTTCAGCCATTGCCTTCAAAGTTTTGAGAGTTAAGCCAGAACTTCAGATTCTCCAGAATACCCCTGCAGGGTGTTTTGAACATAGTAGGTGCTTGGAAAAATCTTGCCTGAATTTGGAGTTCTGCCGAGAAACTCTCATGTCAGTTTATGCCCTTGCCAGCCTCAGAAATCAGAAGCATTCTCTGAAACAGACCCAACCTTTCTGGCATTCAAGTAGAAAAATTAAAAGGCCTTTTAAAAAGCACAAAACAATTCCACAACATGGCCAGGAGTGACTTCATGATTTCTCAAAGCAAATACTTCCAAGACGGAGAATCAATCTGGGCTGCCGGGTACCTCTCCAGCCTCTTGGTATGCTGAGCTGAACAGACAGCAGGAAACTCTCCGAACACTGGGAAGGCTTAGTTCCAAAATGCAAAGGATGAATCTCTCAACATGAGAGACATCGCATTACAATTATTTAAATGCTGAAGAGAAAGATCCAATAGCCCTTCTGCTTCCAGGTGACAGCGCCCTTCAAGGATGCTCCCTGTCCAGTGCCTGGCTCCTGAGTATCTGTGCCCAGAGGAGGATTTTTAAAATATTTTTTTACGTCAGAGCTCCACTATCAGCGGGCATACTGAATACACACACACACACACACACACACACATACACAGCCTCTTGAGCATCTCTTGAATGGCTCCTGCTTTGGCTGGAAATGCCAGAGTTGTGATATACCACCTTCGGTGGCACAAACTGCATTGCACCAAGTGAGAAGATGGGGGATTTCCTAGGGGATCAGGACTTGGTCTCAGATAATCCTGCACGTACCTCAGAGCCCATTGACTCCTAGGTCTCTGTTTTATTAACGGCTAAATCTGCTAGGTCACAGATTCTATATCAAACTAGGGAAGTTGAAGGGCAAACGCCAATTGGCTTCTCTTGCTTTAAAAAGGGGCAGGGAGCCCTGCATGCTTGGCAGGATGAGGGAAGATTCGGCTCTGTTCCACTTGCTGTGTCATCTTTTCTAAGGTTCTGCTGACTTTGCTGCCCATTTTACATGAGCCAGTCAGATGGGTGTTTTTCTGCACTGCTATAAGATGTATGCACAGTGCAAATGTTGGCCCCTCTGCAAGTTGTGTGCAGTGTTGCTACATGAGATTGTAATTAAAACTCCTTTCCTAAGGCTTTGCCCATTTGGAAGTAAACACTGGGCTGCTCTCTGGCAATCTGACATTTCCAAGTAATGAACAATCAAAACAGAAACCACTGCTGCATGATTTAGTGCTTGATCCAGCAAAGCGGGCAGGTGCAATTTCACAACCAGAACATTTACAGGTTATTGAATCTATAGAGGAGGCTTTATGCCTGACCCACATGAGTCAAATATAAATTATGGTGTTCTCCTTGAGGGCTTCAGTGAGAAGAGGAGATTAAAAAAATTCTTGGCCTAATTTGATTTTTCTTTTCCATTTTACTCAGTATGTCTCGAGCTACATTTTACTGCTGTCTAAAAGGAGCCTCAGGGAAAATGTTTCCAGATTCTAGTTAAATAGCTCTACTGAGAACTAGCAAATGCAATAAGAGGGATGCTTTCAGGCTTTACAGAGAGATGACAGAACACAACCTGCAGAAGCTTCCTAATCCAACAACTCAGCTGCCAGACCAAGCTGGGCAAGGTCACTGCTAACCCCAGGAATGAAGTGTCCTGTTTCAAGTGCAGACACCACCCTCACTATGCAATTTTAAGACAGGGCAGGAGGACATCTCACTAAAGAGGTTAGAAAAATAAAACAAAAAAGAAAAAGGCATTGAGTATTCTGTGTGGGCAGTATTTTCTGAATAACAATCTTTTTGCATGTTTTCCAGACCTTACAGCTTTTTTGTTTTTCTTGTCTTATTGCACTGGCTAGGACTACCCATATATTGTTGATTACAAGCTGAAATAGCAGGTACCATAGTCTAATTCCGAATTATAAAGTAATTATTATGAAGGTTTCATCATTAAGTACTGTATTTGCTGAAAGCATGGAAGAGACACCCTTTATCGAGTAGAAAAAGTTCCTTCTGTGCTAACTTTGCTGTGAATTTTTATCATGAATGAGTACTGACTTTTATCAAATATTTTCTCTTCATCTTTCCAGAGGACAAGGAATGGGAAAAAAGAAGGAAGAGGTGGGAAGAAGGGAAGGAGAGGATGAAGAAAGGTATAGAGGTCATATTTTTCATAAAGGAATTGATTCACCAATTTTAAATATCTCTTGTGCTTGAATTACAAACAAAGGAGAATAAAGCACTCCATGTAATTTTATTTTTAATGTGAGATTTAATTAAATAGATTTTAATATTCCTTCCCTAGGGGATACAGTTCTTATCCTCTCCTTATTCTTCCCTCCAAAAGATAAAAACCAAAGCACATTATATGCAATGTAAGAAAATGCCTATCATATCAATATAATTTGGCACTATTTCTTATTCCTTAAAAAATAGTTCCATTCTAATAGATGTGGCATACAGGAAACCCTCACTCATTCTCCCTGCACTTCATTTTTGCAGCCAGAGTGGGGTTGGAGAGCAGTAGGAGAGTCTTTCACATCACGTCTGTAGCTTCCCTGAGACTCTGCTTTTACTGAGTCACAAACGCGGCCCAGGAGGGGCCAGAAATGCAGCCATTAGTGCAGGACTGACTGCTCTATTGCAGGGCAGCACTGCTCTTGGATGCTCTACACCTGGCCAGGAGCAAGAGAGAGGTGAGAAACAACTGTGCTAGCAGATGCTTTTGCCCATGAGTTGATGGAATCATAAAAAAAAGTCTTTCAAATGTTTAGAAACACCAGGAAGCCTTATGCAGGGCTACATTTGTGTGACGGGAGATGTGCTGGGAACTGCACACCCAGGGGTCATGTGTCATCCAACAGTAACCCTCTAGGAGGCTTTCATCATCCTCATGTTAAACAGGAAGTTACGATCTCAGAGTGATGGAGAAGCTCTAGAATTATTACATAATAATAATGAGCTCATATTCATTGCAGGGACTCTTCTCTATGCTTTACAGATATTTACTAATTTATTCTCCTAACAGCCCTACAAGGTAGCCACTATTGTGATCCTCATCTTAAAGATGGGGAAAGCTAAAAAAGGTGGCTAGGATTTAAACCTAGGCTAGGGAGGCTGGATCCAGAGCCCATGCCCTACTCCAGGGCTTGGCTAACTTTTTTGTAAGGGGCCAGATGGTTAAATATTTTAGGCTTTGAGGGCTGTCCAGCCTTTGTCACAACTACTCATCTCTACCATCAGCCATAAACAGTATGTAAATAAGTGAATGTGACTATGTTCCATTAAACCTTCATCTATAGACATTAAAATTCGAATTTCATATAATTTTCACACGTCACAAAATATTATTCTTCTTTTGCTTTTTTTCGACCTTTAGCAAATACAGAAACCATTCTTGAGGGCTTGAGGCCTTTTTTTTTTCCCCTGCTCATTAGAAAAAGGAACATGAGTTTTGCTGGAGATTCCCCAATTTTCAATTAAGTATTTTGCTCAGTAGAGGACACTGTAGAAGATTCTAGAAAATTAATTTCCAAAATACTGTTTTCTGACAGCACCTTTACTATACTAGGCAACATTCAAAATGCTTAGATCCTGAGTTCCACTTCCAAGTACTACTGAGTCAAAAATAAGGGGTAGAAATCTGATTTTAAGATGGTATGGGGTCAAAATGCTCCATAATACAAAGATTTATTTCAATGGACAGAAAACAGTTTTGCGAATGTACTAGTGAATGCTGAACTGCAGCACACAGGTGCCATCTGAGATTTTTACTTCAGTTGTTAGTGAGGACCTAGTGAGAAAGGATACTGAAGAGGCAGACATGACCTAGAATCAACAGTAATTAGAAGAAACCTGGTCCCACTACTGAATTTCAATAATTCTCAACTGATATAGGCCAGAATAGGGAAAGGTCCATGTGGCTGGGAAATTGAGAGCTGAGAGGGCTACCTTGAACCATTTATTAAAGACCCAGCAATCCCACTACTGGGCATATACCCTGAGAAAACCATAATTCAAAAAGAGTCATGTACCACAATGTTCATTGTAGCTCTATTTACAATAGCCAGGACATGGAAGGAACCTAAGTGTCCATCAACAGATGAATGGATAAAGAAGATGTGGCACATATATACAATGGAATATTACTCAGCCATAAAAAGAAATGAAACTGAGTTATTTGTAGTGAGGTGGATGGACCTAGAGTCTGTCATACAGAGTAAAGTAAGTCAGAAAGAGAAAAACAAACACCGTATGCTAACACATATATATGGAATCTAAAAACAAACAAAAAAATGGTTATGAAGAACCTAGGGGCAAGACGGGAATAAAGACGCAGACCTACTAGAGAATGGACTTGAGGATACAGGGAGGGGGAAGGGTAAGCTGGGACAAAGTGAGAGAGTGGCATGGACATATATATACTACCAAACGTAAAATAGATAGGTAGTGGGAAGCAGCCGCATAGCACAGGGAGATCAGCTCGGTGCTTTGTGACCACCTAGAGGGGTGGGATAGGGAGGGTGGGAGGGAGGGAGATGCAAGAGGGAAGAGATATGGGGATATATGTATATGTATAACCGATTCACTTTGTTATAAAGCAGAAACTGACACACCATTGTAAAGCAATTATACTCTAATAAAGATGTTGAAAAAAAAAAGAAAAACAAACTTCTAGGTCACCACAAATATTCTCATGTTCTCACTTCCCTTGACACCTCCTACTGCCAAGGCCTTCCCACCCTTTCATTGTATTTTGTTGTCATATCACTACAGTTTCCTCCAATCGGTGACAGTTCCTCAGGCTTCTGTGACAATGATACTTTTGAAGAGCGCTGGTCAGTTATTTTGTAGTATATCTCTCAATTTAGACATGTCTGATGCTTTCTCATGATTGGATTCAGATTATGCATTTTTGGCAAGAATACAACAGAAGTGATGTGCCCTTCTTGGTACATCATATCTGGGGGACATGATGTCACTATATCTTATAACTGGTGACACTAACCTGGACGAGTTGGTCAAGGTGGTACAATGGGTTGAATTGTGTCCCCCACAAAAAGATATGTTGAAGTTCTACCCCCGAACCTGTGAAAGTGACCTTATTTGGAGATAGGATTTTGGCAGATGTAATCAGGTTAGGATGAGGTCATATTAGATTGCAGTGGGCCCTAAATGCAATCGTTGGTGTCCTTATAAAAAGGGAAATTTAGACAGAGACATACAGGGAGACAGCATGTGATGATGGGGGCAGTGATTAGAGTGATGCGTCTACAAGCCAGAGAACACCAAAGATGGATGGCAAACACCAGAAGCTAGGAAGAGGCAACGAAGAATTCTCCTGCAGGTTTCAGAGGGAGCATGGCCCTACTGACACCTTGATTTTCGACTCTAGTTTGCAGAAGAGTAAGAAATAAATTTCTGTTGTTCTAAGCCTCCCCTCTTGCGGTACTTTGTTACAACAGCCCTACAGGAGGTATCTGCTGGATTTCTCCATTGTAAAGTTACTACTACTCCCTTTGTAATTAATACACATAAGTGGAAGAGATCCTTTGTGACTACGGGCATTCTCTGGAATTCAGCTCTGCAAGTGTTCACCCAGCATCTGCAAAGTGGGCTTCATTGAAGGGTACACGTGTCACCCTTGGGGGAATGTCTCCTGGCTTCACAGAGAGAACCAGAAGGTTGATCCAGGCAGAGCACCCAAGAGAGTAAGCCTTGGCTGGAGTGCGGCAGGTGAGGCGGTCAGCAGGCAGAGCACAGTGGAACACAGGGGCATGCAGGACACAGAGGCAGCAACGAGGAGTCCTTAGCAGAGCTGTCTGAGCAAGAGGGGAGCAAAGAAGGGGAGCTTCTTTGGAGCCTGCAAGTGACTCTTCATCTTATTTTTTTGGAAATAGAAAAAGACAATAATGAAATAATTGTTCCTAACTCCAAAATTTCCATTAAAAATTTTTTTGTTTGTTTTCTTTTCCCTGGCACAGAGCTAACTGACCTGGTGTCATTTGTTACTAGAAGTTAAAAGGCAAATAATGAGGCCCAAATTCCAACGGAAACCTGGCTTCATTGATTAGGCCAAACGCATTTCAGAATTATTGGTTTCTAACCTACAAGGTGAGCAAAAGGTCTTCAAAAGTAGAACTATAATATCCCCCTAAAAATGCTTACAGGTGATTTCAGCAAAGGTCCCACAGGCTTTGTGGACTCTGCCAAACCACCAGGAACAGCTCTGGGAAGAATTCCTGATACCTTCCTCCTGGCTAATCTCAAAGGTGGAGGCCACACCCTTGTGTTTATTTTCTCCAGCTGCAGGTTTGGTTGCCTTGCACTGTGCATCCAAGGGAGATTAGATTTCCTTTTTGATGAAATGGCCCAACTCTCTCTGCATCAGATGCTAGAAGGAAAACATCCTAATTTCCTTCTTTAAAAGAAAAAAATGCTTTTGGGGGCTTTGTTTTGTTTTGTTTGTATTTTTGCTACTGGGGACTAAGGAGAGCCTGGATAAATAAAATCCACAGGACACTCTGACTTAGTTCAGTCTCATGGCCAAGCTGTAGACAGGGTGTTGGATTGTTGTGTTGAGGAGCTGACCATTTCTCCAGCCTCCCCTCATGGCAATGCTAAAAAGCATTGATGGAGACATCACAAAATGGTCTGGACAGATCCACAGATTAAACCATCAACTCTTGGGGCCGTAAAACTGAACACATTAAGGTTGGGGAGATGATCTTTATTCCATGTATATCAAGTCTGTTTTGGCTTGAGCCAGTCTGCACCTACGGCCTCTGGCCAAGGTCAGCCTGTGAGGTGGTTGCTTTTAGGGGGGTGTTGCTTAGGGCAGGAGCATCAGAGGGGGATGCTGGACTAAGCTCAGACGCTGCTGGCATAAGCCTCTGAAAGTATGCTGAGTTCCAGCCCCAAACAGAGCTCCCATCAAATGCAAGTAAAAAAATGAGAAGAGAAAGAAATCACACTTTATGACAATTCATGTGGTCATCCTGGCTTCATTTCCTCCAGGCCTCCCCTGCTTCCTTCAAGTTCAAAGCACATGCTGGCAAAATACTATCGCTCTCTAATATTTGTATAAACTGAATGGCAAAATGAAGGAAACGTGAGTGTGGGGCGAGTTAGACGGATTTCATCCAGTTTACCCTGCTGGAGCAATTAATTTTACTACAAACTCTGAGAGGGCAAATGTTACTGGCATACCATTTTGTTTCTGAGGGAGCACCTCAAGCAAGTTATTATCTTTATTCCTCTCATTATCATTGACTGTTTGCTCCCATATTGGAAAAGTAGCCTGTTCTTCTCTGCCATGGGGATATTCATTTTTGCTGAATGGTGGTTTATGGGCCAAAAAACAAAAAACAAAACAAAACCTTGGAAAATAATTCAGTAAAATATGGGACTTTCCGAGAGCCGAGGTGGGCAGCAGCCTAGGTTACGAACAAAATCTCTTAGCAGTGCCAGTAAAATAAAACAGAACCACTGTTTCAGACACTGTATTTTTGGCTAAGGTTTCACTCCTCAATTACTTTCAAAGTTATTCGTTTCAGTCAACATCATAAGGGTAAGTCAACATTTGTCCTGGCAGCAAGCCCAAATTTATTTTATTAGTCTGCTACTGGTTAAATTGGCCCATGATTAAAAATATCTAATAAATAGCCCTAAAATATTGGAGTTTAGTAGAAAACCACATTCACGTTCTCTTACACAGGATGTTACTATTACTTAACCTTGGGCAGAAGGAGAAATGCACACCCTCACCCCGATAAGTTCCTTTTAGCAAACGCTAGCCCATCGCCTGAAACTCATTCTGGTCATGCCCAGACATGGCACTACAGACCTTCAGAGAAAGAGGAAGCTAAATATTTAGCTCTCTCTGCGGTCTCTGGCTCCACATATGCCTTCTGATCATCAAGCAAAGCTCTTACTCTGTCAAGGAGAAAGGGCCAGATGCTCAGAGCTGAAGCGCTTTAACAGTTCGACCTCCTGGAAAAGTGTGAGAGCTGCCAGCAGACTCAAGCCTCTGTGGCCCTTACAGGGAAGCCAACCTTAGGCCCAGAAGATGTTTTCTCATGAGTAGAGTCAGGTTATGTCTTTTTGCCAAGAATGCCACAGAAGAAATGTGCCCACAGCACGCCACACCCATCTCCAGGTCTGGAAAATGGGGTCAGAGCGGCACATTCCTGGGTGGGGGACGCCAAGAAGTCAGCCGGAGGTGGCAGTGGTGGCCTAATCACAGCCACAGGCCAAGAGGAAGGGCTCTGTAGTTCTGGGGTTTCGGTCAGTCATTTCCTATTGACTTCTTGGAAACCCTTGGGTGGGATATAAATTCTGTATTTGTTTATCTCTGTAAAAGGGATTCCCTGGCTTCCCCTTGGGCTGGGTTGGAGGGGTAGGGGGAGAAGAATGCACTGGGGATTCCACCTCTGCTTCAGGGTTTGGGAACCGGTGTGTACAGACCTCAAGGGCACTTTAAGGACATTTGCTGAGGCTTCCCTGGTGTTTAAGGATGAGCAGAAAGCCTCTGCTGAAAGTGACAAAGTTCTTATCACTCTGGCTCCCCAAATGTGTTGATTCTTTGCAAAGGATCTAAGGATAAAATATGAGCCAACCTTTCCGGCCAGAGGACAGTGCCCTATGAACTGAATACCCTATGACCTTGGGCCAACGATGTAACCTCCACGGGCTTGGTCTTATGCCCTGGGAAGTGAGGGTGGCTCTCTGACCCTCTCACAGGGTTGTTGGGAAGGTGACATGAGATCATGTGTGTAATGTGCTCGGTACAAGCCTGTCCCATAAGTTGTTGCCTGTAAATATCAAATTATTGCCTTGAAACTGTGATGTCCAAGGAGAGGTGTGATCTCCCCCCACCCTCGCCCCCACCCCCAGCCTGTTCTCCTGCTCTCATTCATTCCCTGCAGCACTGGATTTTGCTCTGAGCCTCCCAGGGACAAAGCTGGTGCTCCGTGTTACCTGCCACTATCTCACCAATGACATGCTCTGGCCACCGAGGACTTGGGCTGCTATGAGACCACATTTTGATTCTACATTCCTGCCTTCCCTTTCTTCCGGCAGTTTTATCATCTGTTTAGTCAAGCTCCAGCTGGATAGAGCAAAACTGGGAGTGGTTTGGCAAGATGCAAGGCTACGTCCAAGTTGAGAAAAACATCAACCGTGAAATCCTAAGATAAGAACCTGAGTGGTGGAAGTACACCCAAGTGGGTAGGTCTTGAGGTCTACATCGAAGTCCTCCCACCCACCCCTCCCCACCCCACCTTGCTGAATTATGGGCTAAAAGAGCTGGTCTCCAATCTTGCCTGATCCCACTACTATCTGGGATTAGGCAATGATAGGAATTCTGGGTGTTCAAGCCATGTCAGAGGTGGAAGGTAGAATTTCTCCCAAAAATAACGTTACTTTTGGCTTCCAGAAAGGACCATACACAGATCCACTGACATGTCCTCTCTCTTATCTACCTATCATCCTTTGAAGCTCAGCATTATCTTAGCTTCCCAGAAGAGGAAAAAGAAGTACAGAGATGGAAAAGGATGCACAGATCTCAATCTCAAAGGAAGGACAGCGTGTTCCAGCTGAATCTGAGATGATCAAACACGTTGCAGGCAAGCAAGGCTAACAGCTGGGTCTGCCATCTGACTGAAGACGAGGCTGAGACGAGGAATCCCACATTCAGCTGCTGGGTAGAACCTACAGGGACATCCGACCAAGGGCACCAGGTCTTCAGGAAAAGAACACGGACCCCCTCCTCTTTCTGTTCTCGATGAGAACAATGATTTTCAGCAGTCAAGCCTTGCAGAGATGTGACTTCCAGAGAGAAACAGAAAATACATTTGCTGAGCTCCCTGGTAACCCCAGCTGTCCCTCCTAGCACGATTTATCCTTTCAAATCATTTGGTCCACGTGCATCCTCAGCAGCACATGCCTCCACTGAGAATCAGGGAACACTGCACTCGGGTGTTTTAGAACAGTCTGCTCTCGACTGGGAACAGACTACACTGAAACCTGATTATTCAAAATGGAAAAAGCTACCAGTCACACAGCCACAAGGGATTGACTGAATTGGGAATAAAATAAAATATTTTAAAACCTTCCTGCTTTGGCTTTCAGCTGACATCTTACCACCCACTAAGCGATGGTTTGCAGAAAAATAAGGTACAAAGCATGCTGTTCAGGAAACTGTGAGGTAGGTAATCTACAATGGATTCATATGGCCTTGCTGTTGCTCCACACACCCCAGCTGAGCAGATGAAGAGCTTCAAAATGTTACTCCTTGGGAAATGTGTGTGTGTGTTTGTGTGTGTGTTCGTGCACACACGCAGAACACAAGACTGAACTTTAAGACAGTTTTTATTCTGTAGCACATTTTTAATGACAGGAATTTAAAAATGCCCACTAACAATGGATTTTTCCAAAGGCTCATAACAAACCCTGGCTCTCACTGCTGTACACTTGCAACCTTGAAACATAGTGATTATGTGTTATTTCTAACTCTCAGCAATTAATATGCAACCAAATGTATCATTATCTACAGTCTATTAAAATTCAGAAGGCTGTGCATTTGAAAAAGAATGTATTGCGCTGACAAAGGAGGCAGAAGCCTCAGAGACCCAGCTCTCTCCCACATCACACGCAGTTCATTTCAATTACAAAGACACAAGAGGGAAAATGAATAAACAATGGCAGTTGACTTAAAAGAAGTAAATACAAACCTGTGATTTGGTTGTTTGGTTTTGCCACTGGAGACTCAGTGGTAAGGGCTGCCAATAAAAGTTTCCAGGAAAGACAAAGGCAGTTTTGTGGTAAAAGAAAAATGTTCTTTATTCCTGAAGTAAAGTGTTCCTGTGGCAGAAGGGGGCAAAGTTCCCATGAGTTTTCCAGCACGGGCCAGCTATAGAGGGAAGGGCTCCTTTGGGAGACTACTGAGGGTCTAACCTGGCAAACATTTCCCCAAATCCCTAAGCACCCCCAGGCATGGGGGGAGGCTCATTTACCAGCCAGGCGCTCCCTCCTTCTGCCCCACCATTTAGGAGTCGGGCTCTGGGTCGCTCCTGAATTTACAAAGCAGGGCTGTGCAGAGGGGTGGCAAGGGGCCGCCTGGCCCTACAAAGCCTCCAGAATTGCTACTAACTAAACTACATGCTGCCAGGGCCCCAACCTACACACAGATTCTAGCAATTTTCTAGAAACAGAGAAGTCGGTCATCCCACACCTGACCCAGGTGTAATTCTTCTCTTCCGATTTTGTCAAGAAGAGAAGGAGGGGAACGGGGTGGGGGGATTGCAAATGGGTAAAGGGGGTGAGCTGTATGGTGATGGATGGAAATGAAACTTTTGTTGGTGAGTATACAGAAGTCAAATAGTGTATACAGAAGTCAAAATATAATGTTGTACACATGAAACTTATATAATGTTGTAAACCAATGTTACCTCAATTAAAAAAAAAGATATCTGAGGATTAAACTAATGAAAACAACAATAAAAATTTTTTTTAAAAATAGAAGAGGGGCTTCCCTGGTGGTGCAGTGGTTGAGAATCTGCCTGTCAATGCAGGGGACACGGGTTCGAGCCCTGGTCTGGGAAGATCCCACATGCGGCGGAGCGACTAGGCCCGTGAGCCACAATTGCTGAGCCTGCGCGTCTGGAGCCTGTGCTCCGCAACAGGAGAGGCCGTGACAGTGAGAGGCCCGCGCACCGCGATGAAGAGTGGCCTCCGCTTGCTGCACCTAGAGAAAGCCCTCACACAGAAACGAAGACCCAACACAGCCATAAATAAATAAATAAATAAATAATTTTAAAAAAAAATAGAAGAGAAGGAAGCACTATGTAGACAATGAGGGACCCCTGGCTGGGGAGGAGGAGGTACCAAGAGCCATGGGGTCACCTGGTGCCAGATGCTGGCACACACATACACTCGCTCATCTATTCCACATAGCAATCCCATCACCCCATTTTATAGAAGAGGAAGCAGGCATTTAGAGAAGTGAGGTGACTTGTCCCAAGTCATACCCAGTAGTTAATTGGCAGAGCTGAAATTCAAATTCAACTCTATCTGACTCGAAAGCTTTTCCGGCAACCCCCATACCGCCTTCCCTGGATACACAACTTCCTTTTACAGTAACAACATAACAGTAATAATATTGAGGGCAATTTTGAGCCAGGCTGTGCCAAAGTGTGTTCTATGCATGATTTCCTTGCTTTCTATTAAGTCAGTACTATTAATATACCCATTTCACAAAGCAGACAACTGAAGCTCAGAGGGGTTAAGAGCTTTGCCTGAGGTCACAGAGCTGGCAGTGAGTGGTGGAGCCAGGACTGAGCACAAGGCTGCTAGACTACAAGGCCTGGGTTCTTAACCACAGCACTGCTCATTTCCTAAGCCAGGTGAGGGGAGCCCTGAAGAAATCAAAGACTGTAGAGGCAGAAGAGACTGATGGAGGGAGTGAAAAAGTAGGAGCTGTTGGTTTGACGTTCAAGCCCTGTCATTCTGGAATCAGCAGCCCCTCTGGGGTGCTCCCCCAGCATCTTAGGGTGCCCAGCCAGGCACACAGGTGCCATGCTAGTGTTAAGGGCAGGCCTGGGGACTGGTGTGTTAGCATCCAGCACCAGGGGGTTCATTGGATGACCCCCTCCCAGTCTGCCAAACTCCCCCAATGAGGTTGCCAATTCACCACCCAGCTTTCTGCTGATTGACAATCACTGCCTGTACTTTAATGACCTCACCAAACTCAAGGAAAAGTTCCTTGAGGGTCAAAACCATGCCTTTCTCTTCTTTAAATCCAGAAAAAAAAAAAAGAAAAAGCTAGGTAGAGTCTGGTCTTCACAAATATTTACTGACAAGCAAAGAGCACTGGGAGTCATTTTTAGCTGTCCAACTCTTCAGCAACTTGTATCCCTCATGCTATGGAGTTTCCCCACATTCCTAACAAAGGACCTATTTATAATTAAAGTGTGCTGCTAATGAGTAGGGCGTGAAGAGCTCCCAAAGCAACCTAATCCTCCTCACCTTCCCTGGGTCTGCGTCTGCGGTTGGAACGCGGGTACGGTTCCCGATGATCTGTGTCAGGTGCGAGCTGGCCTTGAGGATGATGACACACACTCATCTCCCGTGAGCAGGGAGCCCCTCTACCCAGAGCTCACGCCCCACCCGCTACGGGACAGTCATTATGCGAACACTAGAAAACCACACTAAATTTTTTCATCCTACCTGGCAGGAATAAACGTGAAGCTTGCCAGTGTGCTTGGAACATCTTGTTTTACAAAAAATCATGCCCAGTGCCAACTCGGATCCCTGGAAACTGGGTGGGTGTTTCCTAAAAGGAAGGGGTGACCTTGCAGCAGACCACTGGACAGGGATGTCCGTCCACAGCTTCCACTCAACTGATGGACACGCACAACAGATGCTGCTGAGGCTAACGGTTTGTGGAGCATTTGCTCCGTGGAAGCCTTCTGCGTGCCCATTTCACCTTCACAATTCCCTTGGAAGTTCTCATTTTACACATGAGGAAACTGAGGCTCAGAGGATGAGTCACTGGTCCAAGGTCTCTTGGCTCACAAGGGGCCAACTTTGGGATTCAAACTCAGCTCAGTCTGACCCTTAAATCCAAGTTTCTAATCACTATACTCACTCTATGGCTGCCCCAAATTAAAATGCAGTCTTGTTCAATCCTTCCCTCAGGGTGAAGGGGAAAAGGAGGAAGGGTTAAATGATTTCAGCTGGAATTTTGGAACTTGAAAGTTTTGAAAAGAAAAAAAGATTTTTGGTCTTAGAACAGAAATCCAGTTTTATTTTTTTTAATTGGCTAACAACTTGTCCATAATAGTGTTCTACGTCACATTAAAGCCAGTTTTTATCTATTTAAAAATCTTAATACCTGAAATCTGGGTCCTATGCTCAAAACTCAAATTTCTGGTCTGTAAGTGGCTGTGGCCAAACCTGGAAATTTTTGTTGCAGAGTGCTAACCCTGGAAAGGCCTCAGAACATGCCTAACGCACTGCTTCCAAACTCTCGGTACCATCACGCCAATCTTTTGCCCTGTGTACATATCCTCTGAGCTATTACATAATGTTTCCTTAAATTACTCATTTTTTACTTAAGAAAACTTATTGCAAAAATAAACTCTATCACTGCCTTAAACAGAAAATCACTATCACCTGCCATAAATAGAAACTACCTTTAAAAAAATGAACCCTATTGTTAAATTTTTGTTAGAGACTCTTGCCTGCCTGAGGCCTGTGCTTTGTTAAAAAGGGAAATTAGCAAGTGATAGAGAGGCATTAAAGACACACTAGCTCCAAACTGAGACTTTCTCCTTGACATAATGAGAAGGATCAGAAGAGAATTGGAAAGGGAAAGTGATTCGAAATTATTTTGTGTCTTGTTTCCGTGTCACCTTGTCCTGTATCATTTGAGCTACCACAAGTGGTAAGAAACCCATCTTCTGGGAAATAAAGATCTAACCCAGTCCACTCATTCAGAAACAAAGATGCTGAGGTTCCAAGAAGCTGAGCCTATTTGCGCCCTGTCCCCAGCTAGTAGTGAAACTCTTGTAAGAACCAGCTTAGAAACAGTTGCTGCTAAAGAAATTCAGATGAGCATTTAAGAGTCCTCCAAAGCAAAGATTTCTTGATGTTGAGCCAGAACAAAGGCTCGCTCTTCTAAACTGTTAAAGCCTGGGAATAAAACATTCAGAGACTAACGAGAGAAAACCAGGTGTCTTTTCTGATGCTGTCTCCTTCAAAGTTCTCCGAAAAGTCTCCATCAAACAGCTGAGGCGGAAGGCAAGGACTCTTCACTGTGCGTCTGTGGTTGACACTTAAGCTACCACCAATTTTTTCCTCTTCAGTCTATTTCCTTCTTCACAGTAGTGTCAGACCCCTTCTGCAAGACCACACCAATCACCAATCACCAACCAGCAAGGAGGATGGCTGACGAGGTGTGAGAAAATGAACCAAAACTGCCAAAACCTAACAGGATACAGATGGGCCACCCACACCCCCGCCCACACCTCCGTGAAGTCAAAAATAAGAACACTCGTCTTCACCAGTGATCTTTAATTATCTTCTCTGTATTTGCCTGGGGTCGTTCTTGACATGCTTGTGTCACTTGGGGGTTATGGAATGTTAGCATTTCAATATAAGATAACACACTTGAGGAGGGAGCTCGCACTGGCCTTGTGTCAGGACCAGAAAGCACAGAGGGAAACCTTATCACTCGGTCCCCTTGGCCATCAGGCCCAACTCCATCTCTCTCTACCCACTGGCTGGTTCCCTTTTCCCTTCTACAGCTTCTTCCTCCAGCAAGACTCCAAACTTCCAAATCTGACAATGTATGACACCTGATAAACATTTAACTTTATTTTTTTCAAAGTCCTGACATAGGCTCTCCGTTTTATTTAATTCAGTCAGGTTGCCAACTCTAGTGGTATCTATGGAAACAGTACCCTGGGGGAAATGCTCTATTTGTTTTTACCGTTTAATTATCACCTCTGGTGCAAATTACATCTGCAGAGCTCAGAAAGACATCATTTTAAGGGATGTCATCTACATGTACAGAAGTTTGTGTCTATCCATTCTTCGTGGGCTTTCTGTTTATTCTAACAGGGATCTCACATCAAATATAAAGTAAGACTATAAAGTAAGACCTTGCACTTGGATCTGCAGGAGTGCAGGCCAAGGGAGGGGTCCACTAGTCCATTAGCCCCCAGGTGAGGTCACTGCATGCAGTGTTCAGGCTAAGTTTAATGGGGTTCACTTTGAACACTCCCAAAATAGTGCTGCTTACAACCAACCTCACTCAGGAACACGGCTGGCTTGAGCCAATATTCTGGTGTGCCAAGAGGTCAAGGCTAGTCAAGGAGGGACCAACATTTCGGCCCTGCCTCCTAATCTCTCTGAATCTCTGTTTCCTCAGTTGACAGACAAAGAGGACAGTCCTTGCCTTGCACAGGTCCCTAAGCTGTGCAAGATTCAAAGGAGAGAATGCATGTGAAAATAATTGACTGTTATTTGAACACTGAGTGGCATTGCTATAGTGATCACAATGACAAAGGAAGGGGGATGCTCTGATAGAAGCATCCCTTCCTCCACTTCTCTAGATCCCATGTGCATACATATACATTTAAATTGGTTACATCACGTATATAATTATGCTCAACTTTCCGCCTCTTTATTTTTCCCAGGAACATTAGGGTATTTCTGTTTGCGAGTGTGTAACGGCTCAAATGATGTCATTGACCCCTGGGCCAGAGGCCACGGTACATGGAGCCATTCCCTCATTATAGGTCAGAGAGGTTGTTGGCTCTTCTGGCTGTTATAAGAAAGTAGGAAAGGACGCTAGATTGGAGTCAGACAATCAGACTTCAAGCTTTTAGCTCTGCCATTCCCGGCTGTGTGATCCTGGGAAAATCACTGAACCTCTCTGACTCCTGGTATCCTTATCTTTAAAATGAGGATAATTATACTCAGGTGAGGCAAAGAATATAAAAGTACTTTGAAACCTATAAAATGTATAAACATAAAACATAAACATTATTGCAAATAATGTCATTATAAACAACTTTGGACACATAGCTTTATTCCCTCAAGACCTGGAATACTGGGTGCGAAGATTTGAACCATTTTTGTCTTTTAATATACACTGACAAGTCCCCTCATTTCATGCAGAAGTAATTATTTCTCTTCAACATCCCCAGCTTTGGGATTTATCATGTCTTTAAAATACTTGTGACATCAATTAGGTATGAAATATCATCTTACAATTATTTGCCTTTTCCATTTCTATAATTTCTATTAGAGTAAACATTTAAAACAATGTTACTTTCATTGTTCCTTGTGTGTGAACTGCCTATTATTGTCTTTTTGCCCATTTGTCAATGGACATCTTGGAGTGTTCTTTTATATCTGTATAAATTATTCATATGACAAAGATTAATCTTTAGTCTGTCACCTCTATTTCAAAAATTTTTTCAATGTATTAGTCTACTTCTCTTGTCTAAGGAAGCACGTTAAACTTAAAAGAAATCTCGTTTGTTGATACAGCATCATACAGTGTCTTTATGCTGATCAACACTCAAGAGGACACTGAGGATGTCTGATGGAAATAAGCAAGAAAGAGAAAGAGACTGGACATTATGTCCCATTTGGAAAAGTTAGAGGAACCAGGACGTCTAGCCAGGAGAAGACAAGCACCTGGTGGAAGAGTGTGGTGTGAGTGCATGCGTGTGCGCGTGCAAGCACACACGTATGGAGTAGGAGTAGACGGTAGGGAGAGAGTTTTCAAATACTCAAGGAGATAACACATGAGGAAGTGTCATTGTATAATATTCAGCTCGAGAAAGCAACGTTACAATTAAGAAAGGATTTTCTCATGATCTACACTGAACAAGGATGGAATGTACAGCCTTAGAAGGTTCCTGGAAGTGTTTAAGCCGAGATCAAATGGATCCAGCAGCGGACAAGAACTGGGCTTCATGTTCTCAATATGCCTTTCCCACTCAGGTTCTCTAATGCAATGACCCTGGGTCATTTCCTGGAGGCTAGTTTTGTTTGTTTGTTTCATAAATCCCCGGAAAAAAGTCTGTTTTGCTACTCCTTTCCTCCTCATCTTAAGAGCCAGAAAAAGAAAAAAAAAAAAAAAAAGTCTAGTGAACTTACTGTTAAGGTTTCTGGTTCAGCTCCAATTAATTTACTAATAATCAGCTGCCTTCTTGCAAAAGGGCACAATGGCCCAAACACAGAAGGTCCAGGCACAAGTGTTTCTAGACTTAAAAAGACCCACTCCTTTTCCAGCCAAAGGTTTGGAAGCCTTTCTTGATTAATTTGTGCCATAGCCTCTTCTAAGCTAACAACCGGTGTCAAGTCAGAAAAAATGGAAGGCATTAGAAACCACTGGCCTTTACTCCTGATAGTCCAAGAGCCAACACAACGAGGATAAATGGCCATGCAATCACAGCAATTTCCTCATTCTGTGTGAGACCTGTACCCATTACCAGAGCTGACAAATTATGGAAGGCAACTGCATGCACACATCACAAATGAAGGAGCCCTCCCAGATACGCACACACCATTAGTAACAATTACATGTACACAGGACTTTGCAAAATTAGGATATGATCAGTAATTTATTTTAATTCAGTTGTTATGAAAACAGTGGCACCGGTCCAGGATTTTATAGGCAATCACAGAGTGTCTTGAGAAAATGACACAATTTGCAAATATCCAGATGGCAGCAGGGGCTTCCAGTTACTGGTTTATGTGGAAGGCTAGTGGTTAATGTAGATAAGCAAGATGACTAATCACAGAACTAACAGTGTCACCTCCATAGCGCTGAGCATGCGGAATTCTGCCAAAGACCAGCTCCTTGGTCTTGAGAAACACAAAACGGAAGTTACCAAAGCCCTCCCAAACAAAGGCTTGCAAACCTCACTGCTGTGGGTCACAGCCATTCTATGAAGTGGCTGCCAGAGCACTGACTAATGGTGGGTCTCCTATCCAGACACTCAGGAAAAAATGGGCCTTTGACCATGAGGCAATTTGCTCCAGCAGGCGGGTTCACCCTTCATGTGTTATGTGGTGAGGAGACCAGTGATTTAGTCATTTAGGGGCAACGTGATGTGGTTGGGAAAGTACAGACTTCAAGGTTAGACTGGGTTGTGAATACTGGCTCCTCCATCTACCGGCTCAGCCATCCTGGAAAGGCCACTAGCCAGCTCTGAGCCTCAGTTTCTTCTACAATAAAGGGCAGTTATACCAACCTCAAAGGATTACTATAAGGATGATTAGGGGACTTTATAGTAAGGCCCTGTTGCACTGATGTGCATAAACAGCATTCAGGGAATTAGGATGGTGATCATACTTCTTAAAATTGTTTTAGGAATCTTTTTGAGATACAGAGGTCTAGATGATGATGATATTTATTGAGCACTTACTATGTGCTAATCACTGTACATGAATCATCTCATTATGGGAGAGCCACCATCATGCCCATTTTACCACTGAGGAAACTGGGGCTTAGAGAAAAGCACAGTAGATTGTCCAAGGCTATATCACTAGCAGGTAGTGGAGATGACATTGGGACCTGGGCAGTCTTATTCCAGAGTTGATGCCCTGAACAGCCTCAAATGTACACATGTCAACATATTTTTCTCTAATAAACCTATTCCTAGTTCATGTGCATCCTGGAGGACCAAGAGCCCCAAGATACCGATCCAACGGAACAAGCCTCAGAACCATGGCCGATGACCATAGTCAGATCCTATCAGCAAGTGACAGCCCTCTACCATCAATGTGGCTCCCCATCCAGCAACATCTGAAGCCACATGATTCATGGAGTCTATTTAATCACCTGATGAAACCCCAAGATTCTAAGTTCAGTAACTCCTCAGAACTATTTCCATGTAGTTGATTGTATATATGGTCAGTTCAACACTATATGATACAAATTCCAAGAAACGTATAAATTACTAGAAACCAGCTGACCCCTTTAGCTCTCCAGCTGGCATGTAATGAACACAGCTCCAGGTGCATATATTTCAAATACACGTGTGGACTGACTGGGGCATAAACTATGGCGGGGCATAGAGTTCACCTTGCCCTTTAGAACTGAAGCTTGAAAGGTACCTCCTCAGTTAATAAAGTGCTCACAATTATATATTTAAAAGAAAATATCTTAAAAGCATTTTACCTGTCTGTTGTTTTGCATACCCACCCCCCTCCCCACCTTTTTCTTCACAGAGGTAAACATCCTTAGATGCCACAAGGTACACTGGTATTAAACACTAGACTAAATCCAACAGGAAACCTGGCATTGGGTCTTGGCTCAGCTGCTGATTTTCTTAATGGCCTTCTGCAAGTCCCTTCCCCTCAGTATCCTTATTCATAAAGTGGGGAGAATAATACATGCTTTATGTTGACCTTACAACATTGTTGGGTTCTCAAGTGAGACACTAGATGTGGTACTTAGAAAAAGAATTCCATCATTTTCTAGGTCTTTCCAAGTTTCCGCATAAGGCTACTGGCTGAGTCAAAGTTAGAACATATACAAAGACAAGTCAGAGACATATACAAGAGAGACAAAGGCAATGACTACAAATACCACTAACTAAATCTGGCCTAATCTTGACCAACATCTGAGATAGTGAATATTAAAACCAAAAGTAAGCTGTCCATCAAATTGTCCAAAAATTCTTAGAAATTCTTAGAAATAACAGAATCACCACTTTGTGTTTTCATTAAATGGACCCCAAACTCTTAAAACCTTCTCATGAGGCTCCAGCATCCTTAGCCAACATATACACTCATTTGAGCCTTCTTCTTTTTTTTTTTTTTTTTTAATAGATTTATTTATTTATTTTTGGCTGCATCGGGTGTTCGTTGCTATGCGCAGGCTTTCTCTAGTCGTGGCGAGCAGGGGCTACTCTTTGTTGTGGTGCCGGCTTCTCATTGCAGTGGCTTCTCTTGTTGCGGAGCACGGGCTCTAGGTGCATGGGTTTCAGTAGTTGTGGCACGCAGGCTCAGTAGTTGTGGCTCGCGGGCTCTAGAGCACAGGCTCAGTAGTTGTGGCACACGGGTTTAGTTGCTCCGCGGCATGTGGGATCTTCCCGGACCAGGGCTCGAACCTGTGTCCCCTGCATTGGCAGGTGGATTCTTAACTACTGTGCCACCAGGGAAGCCTCTGAGCCTTCTTTTTATAAAAGCAAACCTCACCATGGGAAAATAGTGACTTTTAACTTGGAATCAGTGTAATTCATTAGCACTAACAGCTTTTCTTTGAGTGACTTGATCAGGTGTTCAGAGCACATAATACGCCTAGAATAAGCAGTTCCTCCTGGCATGAGAAATAAGCACCCAATAAATATAAAAACAGATCAGTTGAGCAAAGCTGCATCAATGAATCAGAAGAAACAAGCTTAATGATGTCCACATGATACTATGTTTCTCTGTGAAAGTCTAGTGCTATGGACTAAGATGAACTAATCTCCTTAGATTTTGTAGTTAATGATTAGAGCTGGAAGGATCTAGCTGGTTATGGTATTAAAATTAAACATCTGCAACCCAACTCATATACCTGTGTCATAAGAAATACTAGATTAAGGAGCCGTATTGTATTAATGTCATAATCCATGTAGAATAATTTTAATGTTTAAAATAGATAATTTAAAGAAAATAAAAAATTAAAATATATCATTTTTTTCTATCACTGAAAACTATCATTGAGATTTAAAAATTTACAAATCATTTAAATCCCAAGTAGAAATTTTGTTATGATGTGCTTTCAAGAGAATGTTTATTGTTGCACATTTTTGCTCAAGTGTATGGCATCAAATGCACATCAGTGACACCCGCCCCTTCCCCATGAGTCTTGCCCTGCACGCTTGCTGCAGGGACAGGAACAAATGCTAGAAGGCACTTGCCCATGCAGTGCTGTGCCCACTGTCCTCATAGCAAATTCTAAAGGAACAGCCATTGTGAGTTAAAGGGCACAGGTGCTTTGCTTCAACTACCTTTGAAGGTCAAAAAGGACTTTGGATAGGCCAATCCTTCTTTATAGCATAACCACATTCTTCATACAAGGAAAATGATCTTAAAAAATTACTCTCATAGGAATTCACAGTCGATGCCTAGCTTATAAACAAGTATATAATCATGTTTTTCAAAAGGCCAACTAGTGTATGCTGTTTTTTAAACACTTACAAATGCTGACGACACCTGCTGGTAGAAAATATGATTTTAGTTAACTGCTGATGGAGAAGTGAGGCCTACAAGGGCTGGCTGTCTTTTGAGCTGGTGATGAAACAGAAAACGAGCCCCCAAATCACTTAAGTTTCTTTTTCCAACTTTGCCTATCGCCATTATCAGGAAGCGATATGCCAGATTAATGAAGCTAGGAGATGTACTGGACTGGACCCCTCTGACTCGAGGAGTATACAGCAAAAAAGATATTCCTACTCTGATTTAAACACTAGGGGAAAAAAATCCTTAATAGTGATACCTGAAAAATATTTACCAACTATTGTGGAAACTGTTCCTCTCCCACCCTTACTCTCACACCAGAACCTCCCCATGAAAGAAAAATAAGTCACATTTTATAATCTGGATTCAGCTACCATGAAGAAAATTGATATCTGACATCTGGTGATACATTTTTCTTACCACATTTGTGATATACAGATATATTTATATTCTAAGAACAAGAATAAGAAAAGATTAAGCAGATGGGTTTTATACCTAAGCCTTTAGCCAAACTACACAAAAATACAGGACTAAGTGACAGCAGGAAGGGACTAGTTAGAGTCCAGAGCTATTCTCACTATTCTTTTCTTTGACCCAATTCAATTTATTCATTAAACTAGGTTATGCTTCGTTTCCTTCCAAAAGGAGTCTGAGGGGACACTAGCTTCACTGCTCCCACATTCATTACATTATGAACTTCCCACTGAAAAATCATATATCCATTCCAAGCCTGAACAACCTGAGTTCTATGCAGGTACTGTCCTGTCAAAACTTAAATAAGAGTCCAAACACCACTAAGGCCATCACACTTCCACAGCTACTGGGAACAAAAACCCTTTGTGAAAATACACAACTGAATTGAGGTGTGGGATGGGGATGGGGGTGAGAAGTTAGTTTGCACTCAACTTACAGAAAGCTGATTACAACCTGAGACTGCCTGGAGTCTTGTCAGCTTGGAGCAGCTCCTGTTAGAGGCAATGAATCTTTGATGCCGTCCTCCCGAACATACATAATTCAGTGAACCAAGAGCACATAGCTGGGCAGACCCAAGGATGGCAGGTGGGTGGACCCCCAAGAGCACTGTGACAAGGCCGGATGCACACTTGCCTCCAGACTTTCTTGGTCGTGGTGGGGGAGAGTGGAGATCTCCCAGATACACACCAGCGGAAATGATGATCTGGGTCCTGTGGGTTCCACTACAGCTTAGCCACAGCAAAGGTGCAGTCTCATGAAAGCAACCGTATTCCCCAAGATCCTCAACGAAAGAGAGGGACGCTTTCTCCTCTACCTGAACCCAACCTTTAAGGCCAGTGAGCTCTTTGCCAGAGATATAACACACAGGAGGAAAAAGCAGACTAAACACAAGCCAGGAGGACTCCCTCACATTACCCTCAAGGCACAGGAAAGTTACCAGAAAGAGAAATGTTTTCAATGTTCCAAGAGGGCTTCCCACTGCCCGGAGGAGTTTAATTCATTTTAAGAATCCATGTGGGAGACACTCAGATTACTCATTTAGCTCCCAGACACCCAACTGAATGACACCCACTGGCCACAGGTGACAAGCAGAGGTGCTGTGACCCGTCTTTGCTGCCAAACAGCTGCAAGTCCAAGCCTGACAGATGAGATGTCCTGAGGGGTCCACAAGAATGTCCCCCTGCCTGGTCAACCCCTGCAAGAGGAAACCTGTGCTTAAAGGGTACCTTTTCCCTGGACTTCCGTGGTGGCGCAGTGGTTAAGAATCCGCCTGCCAATGCAGGGGATAGGGATTCGAGCCCTGGTCCGGGAAGATCCCACATGCTTCGGAGCGGCTAAGCCTGTGCACCACAGCTACTGAGCCTGCGCTCTGGAGTCCGCAATCCACAGCTACCGAACCCGCGTGCCACAACTACTGAGGCCTGTGCGCCTAGAGCCTGAGCTCCCCAACAAGAGAAGCCACTGCAATGAGAAGCCCGTGCACCGCAAGGAAGAGTAGTCCCTGCTCGCCGCAACTAGAGAAAGCCTGCTCACAGCAACGAAGACCCAACGCAGCCAAAAATAAAATAAATAAATTTATTTTTAAAAAAAAGGGTAGCTTCTCCCTGACGACCAAGCCCATTGACGCAGTAAGTCCCTCTTCGGAGTGGATCGACAGACTGAGAGCCCTGCAGGACGCAAAAGAGAGGCAGGGGCAAAGAGGCTGCTGCCCTCAGGCTGGGAGGAAGAGAGATGGGGACAGAGGAGGTGGCGCTCTCTTGATCCATAGAGGGGATGGAAGGGAGGCAGAGAGACAGAGACAGAGTTAGAGATGGAGACAGGGAGACAGAGAGACAGAAAGAGTGTATGAGAGATGGAGAGAGAGGAAGAGGAATGCACAAAGTGAGAGATGGAAACAGAGAGACAGTGACACAGGGAGGGAGCAGAGAGAGTAAGAGATGGAGAGAAAGACGGACCCGGATAGGTCCAGGTGGAGGCCCTACCTCGGAGTCCTTGGCTGGACTGCTGGCCGGGGGTACTTCCAAGCTGCAGTTCGCTCTCTTGACCGTGAGGTAGAAGGGGTAATCCTTGGCTACCATGGCAGCTGCCGGGCCTGCCCGTTGGGATGTCACCGCTGACCCGATGCGACCACAAAACTCCCAGGCGAAAGGGGGTCCCAGCTCCACGGTGCCGGGCGGCTGCAGCGGCTACACGGAGACTGACAGCCGGCTTCTAGCCTAGCTCAACCTGACTCTGACGCTCCGGCTACAAGGGGCGGAGCCTAGACCTAGCCCGCCCTTCTAGGCTGGGGGGGGGGAGTGGGCGGGACCCCGCCGGGCCCCGCCCCCGACGCGTCCAGTGAGCTCCCAGGTGCCGCCTCGCTGAAGCCCCGTTCCGAGCCGTGGCGGTATACGGCGGCTGGACCTTTCCTCCCGCGGGCCCTCTGCTCGGGGCCACCCAGCCCAGTGGCAGCTCAAGTTGGGCTCCGCGGCACACTATGGGTGGAAGAGGCGGCGGGTAGAACGGAGGTTGGGGCGAAGCCGGGCGGAGGCAAGCGGCCTTGGGGGAAAGTAAGCGTTTTAAAAACCCACATGAAGAAGCAGTATTCTGTCTTTCCTTATTCCTAGCCAGTCTCTCCCTATACATTTTATTTTTTTTTTTAACTTTTTTTTTTTTAAACTAACTTTGGGTTTATTTATTTATTTATGGCTGTGTTGGGTCTTCGTTTCTGTGCGAGGGCTTTTTCTAGTTGCGGCAAGCAGGGGCCACTCTTCATCGCGGTGCGCGGGCCTCTCACTATCGTGGCCCCTCCTGTTGCGGAGCACAGGCTCCAGACGCGCAGGCTCAGTAATTGTGGCTCACGGGCCTAGTTGCTCCGTGGCATGTGGGATCTTCCCAGACCAGGGCTCGAACCCGTGTCCCCTGCATTGGCAGGCAGATTCTCAACCACTGCGCCACCAGGGAAGCCCCCATTTTATTTTTTTAATGAACATAACTGGAGTATAATCTACAAACACTATAAGGCGCCCATTTTAATTGTACAGTTAACTGAGTGTTAACAAATCTAAACACTCGTGTAACCTCCACAATCGGGACACCAAACATTTCCACCACTTCCAAAAAGTTTCCTAGAGCCCTGTCTTCAGCGCCCATTTTTAAGTATGAAGAGGCTGGTGAGAGGCTGCCTGCCACTCAGAAGAGGAATCTGACAGGGTGTGTCAAGATAAAACTGTGCAGTGATGAGCCGGCACTACCACGCCTTACTGGAGAAACACACTGCAGGTGCCCAATAGGCAATTATAAGATCATTCCCTGCAACCCTGTCTGGGACAGTAAAAAACAAACCCAAATTGGAAACAACTGTAACATCCACCAATGGGGAGTGCTTAGGTAAACTCTTATCACTATGGAACACCACTCAGCTGCAGTCAAAAAGAAGATGGGTCTGTGGGTGTGCCATGGAAAGATCTCAAATGTATTAGGTTCAGTTAAAAAATAATTGCAGAGTAAGCACAGTATAATATCATTTGTGTTTAAAAAAAAAAAAAACCACACATCTACAAATGGATACCACAGGGCTTCCCTGGTGGCGCAGTGGTTAAGAATCCGCCTGCCAATGCAGGAGACACGGGTTCGAGTCCCGGCCCAGGAAGATCCCACATGCCGTGGAGCAACTAAGCCCGTGCGCCACAACTACTGAGCCTGCACTCTAGAGCCCGTGAGCCACAACTACTGAGCCTGTGTGCCACAACTACGAAAGCCTGTGCACCTGGGGCCCATGATCCGCAACAAGAGAAGCCACCACAATGAGAAGCCTGCGCACCGCAACGAAGAGTAGCCCCCGCTCGCCGCAACTAGAGAAAAGTCCGTGTGCAGCAACGAAAACCCAATGCAGCCATAAATAAATAAATAAATAAATAAAGTTATTTAAAAAAAAAAAGAATACCATATATTTTCCCATTTGTGTTAAAAAACCCCACATCTACAAATTTCTCTATATTTTCTATAGAGAAATGTAGGTAAATACCATTGAAAACTATCTGGAAGGATCCACAGCAAGTTTTCATAGGGCTGAAAGGAGGCAATCAGTTCCAAGGGAATTAAAAGTAGTGGACAAAGGAGCCTTCACATTATAGCTAATACGTTCTTAAATTTTTTACATGAAAAACATATCCATGTGTTGGGAAATTAGAAATTAATTTTTAAAATATTAAAATGAACATTATCTCAAAAGTTATTTTGTAGACTGCAGTGTTGAATTTTTTCCCCCTCCTGTCAAAGTCATGGCCACAGCAGGTGGGGGTCTAGGGAGATGACGTCTTTCCTTTTGACTTCTTAGGTGTGCAGGAGGTAGTGGGAATGGAAATATCTAGTCTCTGTTTCAGTGTTCTCTGCTCCAGCTGAGGCCAGAATCCAGCAGTTCCTACTTTCCAGGCAGGAAACCTCATGCTATACAGCCCTTTCATCCCCGCCTCGGGGGTGAAAACCCAAACGCTGGCACTAAATTTGCCGGCTTTCCTGCCCAGCTAGTGTGGACAAACTGCCTTCAGAAGCAGAGAGAATCTGGTCCAGTTCTGCCAGCCTCACTCTTGCCACCCATGTAAAGGAAGCTCCTGAATGAGTGAGTTCCAACTGACAGTGAAGAGAGCACCTGAATTTTTTCCCTCAAATATACACCCTAAAGCAGTGGGAAGGAAGTAGTTGAAAAAGAGGTTTGGGGTAGGAAAGAGTGGCTCAGGACCACTGATTTTTTTCCTACCTGTATTCCTGAATACAACTTTGTCCTTTTAGCCTGAACTGTGCTGATGGAGAGCTTACACAGATGCTCACTGCAAGTCTGGCCAAGCTTGCGGGGGGGAGTGAGGGGAATCCCACCTCCAAGGGCAACCAACCAAAGCAGCCCCTGATTAGCTTTGCCACCAAAGGCCTCCCACCACCTCAACTAGGTGGCTCTGGCCAGTAACAGTCCCTTCATGGACAGGCTTTGATCCCTGCTGGAGCATACTCGGCCTTGACCTCCAGTTGGGAAGTGTACATCCAGCACTTGGTGAAGAAGAGAGTGACCCTGGTAAACTATGCCAGCCCTGGGACTAGGCTACTCACTGCAGGATTCTCCGGACCAAGCACAAAGTCTGGCATATGTAAGTCCAGTGTAGTAATAAATAAACCCTATGCAAGAGAGGGAACTTTAACCTCAAGTACAAATATCATAGAGCAAAGAAGAGTCATATCGGTTGATGAAAAGGCTGCCATATCCACTTGCTCTTAAAACATTTTTTTTGCCCCCCTTCAAAAGATGGAACCATAAAAATCAGTCAATACACATGGCATAATATATGTGCAGCAAACTTATGTCTTTCCCAGTATGTATGCTAGGCAGAGAGAGAGGAAGAGGAAAAGGAAGAGGAAGAGAGAGAGAGAGAGAGATTGCTAATGGCCAGTAACAATTTAAATTGTGCTGGGGAAAAAAAAAAAAAAGCACAAGCCCCAGATGAGTGCAAAAGGGAAGATGGGAATCTGGAGTTCCTTTGGGTGGTCTGATGCTTCCAAGCCTCTCATAGCTTGAATGTCTCACCACGGTGAATAAGATTCTGACACTTAAAGACATGTATTTTTCATACAATAAGATCTGCAAACTGAAACCTGCAATTTTGGGTATACACAAGCCATATATGTGGTCCTTGAGACATTTAAAGGATTTTCAAGGGTATTTTTGACTCCATGCAATTTCCACTTTCAGAACCTCCCTTGTGTGTGATGCACTACTCCAACATTAGCAGATTTGGGCAATCTGCATAGGATTCCAACCAGGGGTGTCCACGCTCAAAGACTTGGTCAGAAAGCAGGCTGCTCTACCAAGGGCTCCCAAGCACAGCCCTGAAGCTGGTGTCACAGTGGAGAGAAGTCAGTCCAACTCTGCAATGCTGCCGAGCTGAGCAGCCCCAGGAGCCCAGCATTCCCCATCCTGCCTGTGTGTGTGTTTATGGGCTTAAGAACAACACTGCCCTAACAGTCAGCTTCACTCAAAGCAATGGCACAAAGTGCCTTTCAGAACTCGCCTTCGGCACAACTCGTTATGATCCTATAAAACGCTTCACAGCCCGGCAGTGTTTCTCGCTAGCCAGAAGCCTGGAGACTGGAATAAAGAAGCCTGTTCTGCGTTTCCAGGAACGGTGCCAAGAGCAGAGCCTGTGTTCTCGCCTGGGCTGAGCAGGGCTCATTTGTGCTGCTGATGGAGGGGTGGGCTTCCACCCACAAGCCTAGCTCGGGTTGTTAGCTCCTTTTAGACAGACAGCCAGGCATGACTGGGAGACCATCAATCAACTCCTCAAATCCCACTGCCATGACTGTGAGCACAACAGGCCCAGCATGAGGCTAAAACTTCAGAAATCAAAGTGGTTGTGACAGTCTTCTCAGCCAATGGGACAATGCTTTCTTCTGACAGCAATATACTTAATATCTCCACCCATTCCTGAATCTCTATGCCAGAAAGGTGTGTGAGGCGCACCTGCTCGAGAAATACAGTTGAGTTTAAAACATGGCCTTTCACCTGTAACCTCTGCTGTGAGGTATGTATTTGCAGAAGGAGTGCAAGTGACAGTAGTTGATACCCTAAAGCCTAGCCTTCAAACGCAATGTACCTCCATCTGCTTCCCTGGCAGCTGGAGCTATCTTGTCTACCCCTGCTAATCTGACACGGTCGTGTAGGTACATGTTGGACATGTGTGTACTAGCCCCCCTCCCCTCTCCTTCTATTTAGGTGACATTCCCAGCTAATGACCAAGCTCCCTTTCCTCTCTGCAACTTCAGTCTTGATGGGAGAGGGGAGTTAAAAGCCTGAAGAAGTTCTGGCAGTGAATTCTGAGAGATCAGGACTGTGGTTTACTGCCAGACAGGTAAAAATGGCACAAATAAAGCACTGACAATACCTAAAATCAACTAAAACTCTCCCTCTGCCTGGGGAGATGTCCACTGGCTCCAGGTTAGATTTATGAAAATATACACCTGGATATTCTAAAGCTGGAAGACTTCATTCTTGCCTTCTCTTATAGATCTCATTTTCTGAAACAAGTCTGAAAAACCAGTTAGGTGATAGCATCTCTTTCTCCCAGTATTGAGCTAATCCTGTGACTTATTAGCTATAATCCAAAACCAATCAAGATTTTATGTTTAAAAACAAAGAATGATATGTGTCATGCCCTGATATACCACAGACAGGTACAATCATTATAGCAGTGATTCCCAACTGGGGGCGATTTTGTCCCCTAGGTGACATTTGGCAATGTCTATACATTTTTGATTGTCACCGGGGGACGGTGCTAGTGGCATCTAACGGGTAGAGGGCCAGGATCCTGGTAAACATCCTATAATGCACAGGACAGCCCCCCACACCAAAGAATTAACAGGTCCAAAATGCTTATAATGCACAGTTGAGAAACCATGCATTAAAGGGTAGAGCTGAAATATGGCATCAGAGCCATGACAATCTGTTGGTTTTGACCTCAAGAATATTTTCGCTTTAGACCTTGATCACTGATTGATGTCAAATGTCAGTTTAGGCATAGTGGAGCAATGAAAAAAATGCTTGAGTGCCAAGAAGCCTCAGAATATTGACATGCCTAGAATCTTTCCTTCATGCCCATACCTGACCCTTAACTGAATAACAGATTTCATAAAGCATGAAAGGACAAGAGAATAAAGAACATGGGAGTAAGTGGGGAGGGGGACAGAAAATCATCTTAAATTGTTTCAGATATGAAAATGTACTTCAAAAGGCCAGTGAAAATGAAAGTTGCAATGACAGATAATACTTTAATAAGAACTTGGGGAGGGGGAAGAAATGTTTCAAAGCTTGGTTTTTCCCAGGACAAACTTTACCACCATAGTTAATTGTTTTGGGGGGCAGAAATGCAAACTCAGTGATGAAATAAAAACCCCGAAGTGTACAGTTTACTGTGTTTTTGATACATAGCATAGCCTGTGCAATCAGAAACCTGTCTTCACTGAAGATTTTGCAATAAGAATCCTGACTTTCTCCAATTTGAGCTGATTACTATCAGCAGGCTTGCTTTGCTTACAGAATTTAAGCCAACCTTTAGAACCTTGTGTACACTTTGAACTTTGTGGGGAGTCTGCATTTGTTTGAGAGTATTTCATATTTTTTGA
This sequence comes from Balaenoptera physalus, assembly GCF_965194825.1. Classification (NCBI taxonomy): domain Eukaryota; kingdom Metazoa; phylum Chordata; class Mammalia; order Artiodactyla; family Balaenopteridae; genus Balaenoptera; species Balaenoptera physalus. The sequence continues at coordinate 78,510,091 of NC_138896.1, forward strand.
CCAAAAATTTAATAAATTTGTTATACTCCAAAACTATTTATTCCCTTCAGACTATAGCTAATGTATGCATCACGTAGGGTTTTTATACTAACCACTGCATGGAGAAAGTGGAATCTAAAATGTGTAAATTCTAGCTTTGGATAGTGTAAGTGTTTTCTCTTCCATCATCTACAAACTCAGCAATCAAAGTGCCATATTTCATCAAACTTAAGATGCCAAAGACTGTAATATGTGCTATTATTTTTATGTACAACCAAGAAAGAAAAAAATGTTGCCAATTAAGTTGTAACACGTGATCAATTGTAAGCTACATCCCAATTCCAGAGAAGTTAAAATGTGGGGGAAATGTGCATAACAATGAAATATAGCACTATTCATATCTTCTGGCCAGGATTTGAAAACCTACACATTTATAGAAACATGAGTTGTGTCAATTTAGGGACAATAATTCCAGAGACCACCTGCAGTGAAATCAACTGAGAAGCTTATCAAATCCATATCACTGGGCCCCACTTTGGGTCTGCTGACTTGGAATATTTAGCAGTGGACTCCAGAAATTTGTATTTTTGATAAACACCCTCAAAGCACATTGTTTGAGTAGTAAAGTGTGAGAATTATCAGCAAGCCCAATAATGAACCTGGGCCCCCGCCCTTCCAGAGACACTGGAATCACAGATCCTCAGGCCAGAGGTGTCCAGTGGTAATTAGCCCATTGGTTGCAGCATCACAATCCAGAATAGGCACAGAGAGCTGCTTATTTGCTCAGGCAGTACTAAGGAACTATTACGTGCTGGACAGCCTGCTAAAAACATATGGGTGCATCAGGGATACAATGAAAAATAATGCAAGTCCACATTCCCAGTAAACTACCAACTAAGCCACCCACAAGGAGATGTGTTCTGGCTCTTGGGACTTTGATTTACAATCTGGTATCCAAAGTTCCAATTAAAAACATGCTTATCTTCATAGCCAGGGGGCATGACTGCATTTAAGTTTTTAAAAAATTAGCTCCAGCAGTAGAGAATGGGAGGAGGGCGGTTGGCTTGAGATGTTTACTTGAAAAATACCTGGGGCTTTGGTGGGGGTGGGGAGGGGAGGGTGTCGTGAGCAGAAGACCTTAATTACAGAACGAGTTCAACCAGCACAAACAGACTCTGGGACTCCTGGCAAGCCTGTGTCTCACTCATCTGGTGGGAGCGGAAGTCGGCTGGTGTGTGGTAGAGAGCAGCCAATTAGCTGAAAGTGTTCCTTGTGCTGTGGGCATCCCATAATACTACAGGGGGGTGGAGGGTGTTGGTTAAGTGAGCTGAGTTACAGGAGCTTCTGCTGTGTCTGAATTTTTCCATCTCACATCCAAAAGCAAGCTCAGCAAACAAAGGTCTCAGATGCCTGCAATTCTGACTGAACCAAAAGCCTTGGCAACGGAAGGCTGAAGAAAAGCACCAGCCTCTAGTTCACCAACTTTTATTACTGTATGATCATTTAGTTCTTTGGCATGACAAGAACCATCAACCAGATGGCTTCCTGGCTAATTCCTCTCCCCCAAGACTGTCCTCAATCCGCAGGCAAGGGGAACCCTTACTTTGTACCCTCACAGTGCTGAGTACCTGTTTCTCCCTAATTATACTCATCCCGCTCATAATGACTGACTCAGTGTGTCTCCACCTACAAGGATCTCAATCACCACAGTGGCTCCAGCTCCTTCTATGATGCTGGCACATGGTAGAAGGATCCATATTTGTTGAAATAAAAATTAAATTGAAATGGCACTAATCAAAGAACATGTCATAGAGGAGGTAAATTCAGAGAATTTTTGCAATGAGGAACATCACCTATTTAAAGTTTCTGAGATGGGACCAAGAAAGTAAATGCAGAATACCACAATGGGCTGTTAAAAGAAATCTTGAAAAGGAGACATGAGTCCTTTAATAAGCTTCCTGAAGAGTCCCAAACTCACTGAAACCACTTTTAGAGATGGCTCCTGCAGTGTAAGGCTATGGGGCCCTGTTGGATATTACTGAGAGTTTTCGGTTTCCTCCAGCTTTTTACACACACTCAGCAAATTACACTCATTTCTGAACAAGGTAGACTTGCTAGGGAGATTGAAACTCTTGGTGGCAAAGAGATGTCAAATAGTTTGTTTTCAAAGACTCCCTGTAACAAGCTCATCTTCCTTTTTCCTTCCCTCTAGAGGCACTGTCTTCCTTTTCCTTCTCTAGGTTTTTGATTCCAGGTTAAACTCTGTAATTTTTTTTTTTTCTTTTCAATTTGCCATGCTCATACCTAGTGCTAATAATATAGAAACTTCGTTCTCTTGAGCTGGGCTGGCTGACTTTTAAGGAGTGGCTGACTTTTAAGGAGAAGGGGAGATTTTGCCTGGTGTTTCTGCAAGATCAAACATGGTGCTGGTCTACTGTTGCCAGGTTGATGTGAAATTATGGACTCAAAAACTTTTTATCCAAGGAAGCCAGTGGGAGAGGAAGGAAACTTCTCTGCTGGCTGCTCCACCAAGGGAAGGTCATGCTCTCCCCATCTGGGCCTCCTCACCTGGAGTCTTAAAAGACATGCTTTGAGAGCCCATTCTGGTTTCGACATAGTACGTGGTGAACAAAACTCACCTGTCAGGGAGTGGGAGGAAGGGAGGGAAGAAGGTAAGAGAGAATTAAAATTGTAAAGCCAACATCATGTGGCTTCCTCCTTGAACTTTAATAACCCAGTGCTGCCTGCAGGCTCAGAAAAACCACATGCAATGGGTAGGTACAAGGATTGCTCTGGTGCCAGGAAAATGCAGTAAGACATAACTTTTATAAGGTAAGCAATGAATAAATGCCCTGCAGGAACAGAACAGCTTTTAAAGTCTCTGAAGTTGGCAGCCAGATGCCTGAAACCTTGGTTCAGTGTATCCAAAATGCACAACAGATAAGACCACCTTTAAGATGAAGTCATCTTCCAGGGGAAACAATAGGTGGGGAGGCTGAGTTTTTATGATTCAGAGCAGCAGGGGAATTTGATCTGTATTTTCTTTGCCACAGCAAGACCCATTTTAATGCATGTTAGAGGTTTTCCACAAGTTGGGCAAATTTCTAGAATGTTTTTAAAGGGAAAACATTCTACAGCCTGCCTTGGTTTCTGAAAGAGCTATCTTTCTCCCTGGGTTAGGGGTGACCTTTTTTTGTCTCATGGCATTATCGAGAAGATCTGAAACTACGACTCTTCATCTGGATTCTGCTGTTGTTAGAAAAGGCAGTTTGGGGTGTCTCATTACACTTCACCCTCAGAAATGTTAAAGGAAGTGCCTGTCACCAACAGTCAAAAATAAAAATGAAAATGATGCTGGCAGAGCTCAAAAACCAAAGGGATCAGCATTTTGCTTCAGTTTCCTGTTCATAAAACTTTATAAAAACAACCCACCCATTAAAGAAAAAAGCCCACAACAATAGCTCATTATTCTTTTCCTAAACGCTTGCCTCATGCCACTCTGAAATTAGGTGCCATCATGTTTCCTGAGTTATGGGCTCCAAACACCACATCCCTTTCCTCCCTTCCTTGCCCCCACCCCACCTGGCATCATTCCTGAATTTAGACACTTCTCCAGTTTACGAGCTCAGCAGAGAGAGGCCAGTGTTCCCCTCCTACCTGCCCAGAGGAGGCCAAGCATCTGCCCCAGCTGCAAGCAGGAATAACAGAGGCTTCCTTCCCCCAAATTAATTTTCATTTCCTAGAGAAACTTTTAACATGGAAAGTGCAAAATTTCAAAGTGAAGGAAAAAAATTCCTACCGACTGCTCCAGTAAACTGATCATTACAAATGCATTGCCTTGTGACATTAATTTTTGAAGAATAAGATATTTCCCTTCCACTCTCGTTCTACAGTAAAACTTTATGGAATATTCAACACCCCATCCTTCAGTTCCCGGGAGAACACAGGAGAATACAAGCTCTAGAGTAAGAGGCCTGAATGCAAATACCAAGGTTTCCACTTGCTGACGTTATGACTTTGGACACTTTATGTAACCATGCCAAACCTCAGTTTAATTGGCTGTAAAATGGAGATATGAGAGTTTCAAGGCTTTAGTGAGATAAAACATATGAACAGTTTAATGAGATGATGCATGTATCAGCAATCTAGGCACAAGGTAAGCACATAATCCATAGTTATTAACCTTTCTGGTATACAAATCATCTTACTCCCTCTTTTCTCAATGAAACAGAGAGGAAAAGATGGAATTTGGGGATCTTTTCCACCTTTCTTGCCTCCAAAGGGGTTAATTCTTTAATTTAAACCAGGATTTCAAATACTGATTTAACTATTGGACATGTATGAAAGAAGTGGCACAGTGAAGAGTGAACTGACCTAAATTTGAAGACATGGGATCCAATCCTGGTTCTACCACTAAATTTGCTGTGTGACCTCGGGCAAGTCTATTAAACTCTTTGAGGTGCAGTTTCTTGAACTGTAAAATAAGGCAATTTAAAAATAAATGCTCGGGGCTTCCCCAGTGGCGCAGTGGTTAAGAATCCGTCTGCCAATACAGGGAACATGGGTTCGAGCCCTGGTCCAGGAGGACCCCACATGCCGCGGAGCAACTAAGCCTGTGCGCCACAACTACTGAGACTGCGTTCTAGAGCCCGCGAGCCACAACTGCTGAGCCCGTGTGCCACAACTACTGAAGCCCACGTGCCTAGAGCCCGTGCTCTGCAACAAGAGAAGCCACCGCAATGAGAAGCCCGTGCACCGCAACGAAGAGTAGCCCCCGCTAACTGCAACTAGAGAAAGCCCGCGCGCAGCGACGAAGACCTAACGCAGCCATAAATAAATAAATAAGAATAAAATAGAAATAAATGCTCATCTTCCGTGATCTTATAAGACAACAAAGACTGAACTGTATATGAAGTATTGTCTCAAATTTATGCCATTTTATTTCAGGGAAGAATATAAAAATGATAATACAACTTACTGATGAAAGCATCCTTGTCTAAATGTATTTATTTATTTATTTTTTGGCTGTGTTGGGTCTTCATTGCTGTGCTCGCGGGCTTTCCCTTGTTGCAGCGAGCGGGGGCTACTCTTTGTTGTGGTGCGCGGGCTCTAGGCATGTGGGCTTTAGTAGTTGTGGCACGCGGGTTCAGTAGTTGTGGCGCATGGGCTTAGTTGCTCTGTGGCATGTGCGATCTTCCCGGACCAGGGCTCGAACCCATGTCCCCTGCACTGGCAGGTGGATTCTTAACCGCTGCACCACCAGTGAAGTCCCAGCATCCTTTTCTAAAATCAGCATGTTTGGTGCAGGCAGCCCACATTTTGGGTTAGTTCAGTATGGTAATTATTTTTTGGGCCATACCGCGCGGCATGTGGGATCTTAGCTCCCCTACCAGGGATCGAACCCATGCCCCCTGCATTGGAAGCATGGAGTCTTAACCACTGGACCACCAGGGAAGTCCCCAGTATGGTAATATTTTAGAAGGGCTCATTAGAAAGTTAACTCAATGTCCTCATTTGTCAAGAAATGCAATGAGGAATATAGGTTTTTTAAAAAATTATTAAATGGCCAAGGAAACAAGGTTGAAACAGAGGTTAGATCAACTATGAGCAAAGAAACTGAAAGGAAGATGGAGCTAGTCTACAAATGGGATGGAACTGGCCTAAAATATACCACTGTCACTTAAAAATAGGTACTTGGCTGCATGGTGCCTATGTTATCTGTATGACAACATTTGGTTCCTACTGTGTCCTCTTCCTACAGGCCTGTTATGACTATGAGAGCTGTCCCTTCAGTGACCAAGTCTTGCTGCCTTGTGGATTTTCCCCAGTCATAACTTCCTCTCTGCCCTTCGGGTAGGCTGTTTACGTCTAAGTAGCAGGACCTCGGCCAGCTCTGTTCTGGATGCAACACACAGACGGCTGCTGGCATGATGCTGAGGACCAGAGGCTTCTCAAGGCTGAGAGCTCTGTGCATCCCTGGCCAAACTTCTGATGCAAAATATTCTCATTGATGTCACACATTTATAAAAAATCCGAACTAAAGACAAAGATACATTGCAGCAACTTTTAAACAGTGCCCTATAAATAACAAATGGAACTAGAATTACTCAACACATCATAAGCTTCATTATTCTTGAACATCTGTGTCTCTCACTTGACTGTGAGCTCCATACAGGCAAGAAATGACTCTCTTGTTCAGCATTGTATCTCCAGTGCCAAAAGATGCCTAGCAAGTGACAGGCACTCGACAAATGACCACCATAGCTGATGCTGTCTAGTGGTTGGCTCTCTGCCAGGCACCGTCCTTTGACCTTTCCATGATGTATCTCAGGTAATCCTCACAATAATCCAATCCAACTGAGGCACAGGGAGTTCAACTATTGATAACTTGCCCAAAGTCACAGAGCTGGTAAGTGCCAGAGCTGGGTTCAAATGCAAGTACTTTGCTTCCAGAACCTGCAGTTCCACATATGAAGTGGAACATTAATTATCTGCAGACCATTTGCAACTTAGCAGGTGTCTTGATACAGACAGTGATGCTACTAAGGGTCAAGGATATGAGCCTATATGATATGACTAAAAGAATATCAAATAAGAGTCAGGAGACCTGGGTTCAGATCTTAGCCTTGGACTCCTACACTGAGTTTAATCAACTGTGGTGACTTCTTTGTTCACTAGTTTCCCCTGCTGGTCAATAATGGGTTAAATGGTCAATCAGGTCCCTGATGCTTATAAATCCTAAGTGCTAGAGTCATCTTAGATGTAATCTTTTTACATCCAGACAACTGTAGGTCACACAAGTGTGTTCCTGCATCTTCCAACAAGGGAGAACCACCAAAATATCTAAAACAATCAAGCAAGTTAATCTCTCACAGCCTCAGTGCCCTGATCTGCAATTAGAACATAATAGTACCCACTGCAAAGGGTGGAGGTGAAGATTAGAGAGAAGGCAGGTAAGGGGTTCATATATAGTAGTAATTTCATAAACAGTAGCTAGGTTTATTACAGTCCCAAAGAGAGCTGGGAGGTAAGTCTGGAGGAAGAAAGAATCTCCTCAAAGCCCAGGAACCAACCAACCAATCAAAAAGACCATGATGAAACAAAGATGTTTAAATCATTTCTAAGAGCAGAGTACACATTTGCCACATCCCCAGAACAAAAATTCTGTATTGGATGCTCTTTCCAAAAATGGAGTAAGGTGGACAGGTTTGAGTTAACTTGGGATTGAACAAAAAGGATCCATTGTGATTGGGGGTATTGACATGTGAATGCTGAAATGCTAGAAAATAATGTTAGGTTGCCATTAGCTCTATTGCCAGGCCTGTGACAAGCACGTGCCATGCATTACCTTACTGAATCCTCACAACTTGCTGAAGAGGGTGCTTCCCCTGTTTTATAGATGAGGGCATAGAGGCTCAGAAAGGTTAAGTAACTTGCTCAAGGTCACACAGCTACTAAATAGCCACACCATAATTTAGTCTGCCCAGAACACTGATGGTCTTAACCACACAGCTGCACCCCCTCCTCAGTGTGCCCAGATTCACAGGTCAGCAGTCTTTGTCCACAACATGGACAGGTGGCTTTATAGGCAGGACATGTGTGTGGGCTCAAGTGGCCTTGGGTTTCAGTCACTGTTTACCCACCGACTCCCGGCAGCTATGGACAAATCGTTTAACTTTCCTGGATCCTGTTTTGATCAAACAGAATATACTGGATTTGAGCTTTTCAATCCAAATTGTGTTGACCATTAACCACTTACATTTTATACCCAGGAGGTTAGGGATAAAAGAGCCAAGACGTGAGCTGACCCTCTGTGCTGGTATCCTGGTTGGGGGAAGGAGTGGGATACATTTGTTAGCAAACACAGAACTGGGTGACTTTTCAATTTTCTTTCATGTTGAAAATTCAGAAATTCTACAGAATATTAAGTGATAAGGAAAGAGAAAGAGAACCATGGGGGCGGTAGCGGGGGTGGGGGGGTTCACCTTGAAGCTGTGTTTGCACAGCAACCAGTGTACATACCTAGCCTGTAAGCTTATTTGGGGTGCTTTGGGGTGGAGGGAGCTGTGGACATCATGGGGATGGAAGTTAAATCCCTCCTCTTGAAACGACCACTATTGCACACAGCAAGCACTCCACAGATGCTGGTAGACTGAGTTTAAACGAAAACAGACCTGGATCAAATTGATAGAAGTTAAGCTGCTGCAGAAGATGTATGACCATGTCAAAAATGCTAACAATGTCTTTCTTTGGTTCTCAGGCACCCACTCCCCATAAAGCCATTTTCAATCTCAAGATCAATGCTTTTTCATGCGAATGAGCCCACATTTTCCAGCAGGATAACCACAGGTAAACCTTCCCGGCCTCCATCCCACACGCTTGGAATCTGAACAAAGGTGAGCTGAGCTGTCTGGGAGCTAAAGAATTCTTGTTTTCATTTGTATCCTTGCCCAGGGTAGTGACAAATATTGTTTCATGAGTTTCCAGCTTAACTTCAGAGCTCAAAGGATAAAGTGCTTCCACAAGAAAGAAAGAGAACAACAAAAAATTTATTTATATATATATATATATATATATATATATTTTTTTTTTTTTCATTCAAATAGAAGAGTCTTTTCTTCCCAGGAAAGATGACAGTGTGCTACAACCTTGGCCAGACCTGCCAAAGTCTCCATCTGGTGATATTAGGGGTAACGAAAACCTCAAGGAGTTCTTTCAGTATTTTTATTCTAAAAACAGGATTTCAGAGTAATTCAGGTCTTCTGACTCCCAGCTCATGTGTCTTTCATGAAATTAGGTTGCCTCATGAGCCATGTTCCCATGCCACAAAAAAGGCTGGCACATAATTAATGCTCCGTAAATATTTGTTGAATAAATTAAGGAACAAAAGAAAGAAAAAGGTTCAGAAGATAGATACCAAAGGCCATTAACATGAGTGGATCGATTGGCTGACATTTAAAAAGTTTTGTGTATCTTTGAACTCATGTCCAGAATAGCGCCTCCCTCCTCCTTGGCAGCCTTTTCAAATATCACCTATTATACAACTCCTCGATCAAGTTTTTCTTTTGAGAAATCTTCCCAGATCAACCCAGCCCACAGAAGATGGCTTCTTCTCTTGAGTTCAACAACTCTTATTACTACCATGCATTAACCATGTTCTGCCAGGTGCCAATTTTTGAAATTACTTACCAGTCTACAGCCATGTAAGTTTTCCGATTATCTTCCTACCTAGAACTCCTGGAGGGCAGGGCCTGTCCACACCTACCTCTGGAACTGCTCTTAGGGCACTGGAGCAAAGACAGAATGACTTCCAGAGCAACGACTAGCTACATCTGGAGTATTTTTAAGCTAATATAATCACTTATTTTATATTCAACTTCTTCCAACTACTATAATGGTCAGTAGAATCTTTGGGCTGCTTGTTCCCCTACTGCCAGGAGAGGCCAGTAACCATTGGTATCTGGTCAATTGCACAAGACTCTACACAGGGAAGGACTGTAATGATGTGTTGTCCCCTCAAAACACCCCATTAAAATTAAGTGAGATACTTATCAAACCTCCAGATCTATGCACCAGTTTACAGGAAACAGGAGGATAGAGGAAAAAGTTAAGACACACCATGAGAAAGCAATCCCAGAATCCAGGATAGAAGACAGTCCACAAGACAAATGACCTGGATTCTTCAACAAATCAATAGCATGGGGGAAAAGAGAGGGAGGGGGAAGTTTTTACAGAATATCAACCATAAGAAATGGGTGGAACATGTTGGGATCCTGATTCAAACAGGCCAACTGAACAAGGACCTGTTTGAGACAAATTAACAAGAATTCCTTAGTATCACCTAAGATGAAGCCCCAAAGACAAATTTAAATTTGGAGAAATTTGAGTTTGGATTTAATATTTTATATTAAGGAATTCTTGTTAGTCTTGTTAAGTGTGATAAGGTGTGGTGGTTATGTAAAAAAATAAAATGTCCTCATCAGGTAGAGCTGTATACCGAAATCCTGATGAGTGAAGTGATACGATGACTGAGGTTTGCTTAAAGTATTTCTAAAAACACAGGGAAGAGGTTAACCATTGTGGATGCTGGATGCCGGGTGAGTGGAGGTACTAACTATATTGTTCTCTCTATTTTTACAAAGTGGGCAGATCACAAGGTATCATGTTTAACGTACTAAATTGCCCAACTTATAAAATTATAGTTTCCAGTGCAGGTAAGAGTAGAGTGAAAATGGCACACTTAGAATTGTGTTTTTGTTTGTTTTTTGTTTTTTTGGCTGCACCATGCAGCATGTGGGATCTTAGTTCTCTGATGTGGGATTTTAGTTCCCTGACCAGCATTCGAACCCGTGCCCCCTGCATTGGGAGTGTGGAGTCTTAACCCCTAGACCACCAGGGAACTCCCTAGATCTTTTTTTTTTTAAATTAATTAATTAATTTATTTATTTATTTATTTTTGGCTGTGTTGGGTCTTCGCTGCTGCTAGCGGGCTTTCTCTAGTTGCGGCAAGCGGGGGCTACTCTTCGTTGCTGTGCGAGGCCTTCTCATTGGGGTGGCTTCTCTTGTTGCAGAGCACGGCTCTAGGCATGTGGGCTTCAGTAGTTGTGGCACGTGGGCTCAGCAGTTGTGGCTTACGGGCTTTAGAGCACAGGCTCAGTAGTTGTGGCGCACAGGCTTAGTTGCTCCACGGCATGTGGGATCTTCCTGGACCAGGGATCAAATCCATGTTCCCTGCAGTGGCAGGCGGATTCTTAACCACTGCGCCACCAGGGAAGTCCTCCCCTTTTTTTTGGCCATGCCACGTGGCATAGAATTGTTGATGACAGTAAAAAACAACAGGGATATCAAGAAATGTCAATAGATACCAAGAACAGTATAAATATGCAAATACCTTGGCCTAATAGTCCACGTGTGTGAATTTACCAAAAGAAAATAATCCAAAAGAAAACATTGTTAGTGCATTGTCATTTAATAGTGATGAATTAGAAATAATAATAGACTAGCTACTAAATATGGAGAATACTCTATGTGCCAGGAGCTATGTTTAAGTGCTTCAGATACATTATTTTCCTTTAAACAATCCTTTGAGGAAAGTATCATTGTTCTCCCAGCAAGATGGTTAAGCTGGGAAGTGGCAGAGCAAGAAATCCGGGTCAGGCTAGCTCTGGGGCCCACGTTTTCCAACTCTGCACTAATTTGCCCTGGAATCCAAGTGTCAGACAACAGGGGATATTTAAGTAAATTATAGAACATCCACTGGATGACACTGTGTAAACATTAACAAGTATACTTGTGAAGTCAACATGAAAAATGCTAAGTTAAAAAAAAGCAGGATGAGGAATTCCCTGGTGGTCCAGTGGTTAGGACTCCATGCTCTCACTGCCAAGGGCCAGGGTTCGACCCCTGGTAGGGAAACTAAAATTCCACAAGCTGCACGGCACGGACCACAAAAAAAAAAAAAGCAGGATGAAAACTATTTATTAGGGCACCTACGCAATATGTACAAACGTGGAAAAGCTTGGCAGGGAAAATACATAAAATGAAAATGGTTGTACCAGAAGGGGGGTTTCCTAATTATGGGTCATTTGGTTATGTTATTTTTATAATGAAAAAATGAAAGGGGAGGTCATTGAATTGAGGTGTCCAACACTGCAGATGGAACTGAGGCATTTTGGTAGTGGTGTTTCCATAAACATTGTAAACCATCAGCTTCTTGATATAAGTTTTTCTTCTTCTTCTTTGGAAGTCTTCCAAAACTAAAGGAAGAAATATTCCTCTTCTCCTCCCCCAAACATCTTTCCAAAGACCTCTGCTAGGAATTCACCTACTTTGATCAGGAAGCAAGAATTATTCCACGGTTTCCTCTTGCAGTAGATGCCGAGTGAAATGTTACCCTATAAGATGGATGTCTAAACAGACCACAAGAGAAAACAAGACAACGGCTTAAACGAATCTACAAAGGATGTTTTATGATTGAGGTGCCCTCTGAGTCTTGTGAAATTCTCTCACAGGTCGTTTGTTATTAGCAAGACTGAGAAAAGCACCAGAAAGCAGGAGATCCAGTTCTCCATCTTAGCACAGTCCAGCCCAGGCACATCCTCAAAGTCCCACCCCACAGCTCAGCATCCCAGATCTACTCTCCTTCTCCTCCCCCTCACCTTCCCTGAACAGACACATTTGCTCGGTTCCCAGAGACAAGTGCATTGAGAAATTATGAACACGGAAGTGCTTTGGAATCTATAAAATGCTCTACAGATGGGAGGTTATCCTGATTAAAAACCTGATCCATGTTCTTGTGTGTTTCTTTTGCCATCAGTGAATTCCAGAGATGTTCCTTGGGGAGGGGAAAAAACAACTAACTAGATCCTGTGTTCTTTTAACTGCCAGAACCAGGTTGCCATAAATAATCAACTTTTTATGACAAAGCTTCTTCAACTGCCATGGGGATCATTATCACCTGAAAAAGGCACGAATCTGTGAGCCGAGTCACGTGACCATCTGTGAGTCTAAGTGGTGTTCGTCAGTACCTGTCACCAAGATAACAGCTTAATCTTAAATGGAAGAGGCAAGAATATTTCAGAGAAAGCCCTGCAAGAGATTCCCCATAAAAGAGCTAACCAAAGAGAAAAGATCTTGGGGAAAAGAATGAAAACAACGAGTCAGACAGCCAGCTGGAAGAGAAAACTGCACTAAAGGCACCGGCCCTTCAGGGAGTTAGTGCAACTTTTGTTGGAGATTATGGAAAAGTTACTGTTTCAAAGCCTCTGGACATCAGAGGAAAAAACACAAAAGAGAGTTTGCCGAACAGAGAGCTTTAAACAATTCAAGTTCACACAAACAGAATTCCAGGAATTAGGAAGAGAGGAAATTGCAAGGTGCTTTGCAAACAACTGTAGTAAAGAGAAGCATGTTTAACTATTAAACGTCCATGATAAAAATGGAGATATTGGTGCAGTGGAGTTTATTTTGGAGGGGGAAGGATTGAGGACAAGAAATAATAACACAGTCATTGTAATAATAAATTACTGTGTTACTGGCAGCTGGCCTGTTTTGATCGCTTACTCGGGGCAGCTCTGTGCTGAGCACTTTGTAAGCATCATCTCCTTTAACCCCTATATCAGCCCTGTGAGCTCAGGCCAACAAACGACCCCCTTTATAGACGAGGAACCTGAGGCTCAGACAGGCTCCACAACTTCTTTGAGGTCACAATGGCAGGACTATGATTCAAACTCAGATTTGCTTAAAAGCCCAGCCTTTGAACCATTCACACACAGGTATATAATTACCAGATCTCAAAGACCATATATGCCATTTTTGGAGATATTGATAATTATAAAATTCAGAGCTGATGGCCAAGTTGGTCAGCATCATGGCTCCTTGCTTTCCTTCCCAAAGATAAAATGAAAAGAATGAAATGTTATCCATTTTAGCAATTGTGGATGTTTTCTGGGAAAGATGGGAGGAAACCGATTAGAAAAATATGGGGAATTTTTCTTTCTTTGTGGTCTATCATTATTAAGAGCTAATTATAGGGACTTCCCTGGCGGCACAGGGGTTAAGAATCCACCTGCCAATGCAGGGAACATGGGTTCGAGCCCTGGTCAGGGAAGATCCCATATGCCACGGAGCAACTAAGCCCGTGCGCCACAACTACTGAGCCTGTGCTCTAGAGCCCACGAGCCACAACTACTGAGCCCGCGTGCCACAACTACTGAAGCCCATGCGCCTAGAGCCCATGCTCCACAACAAGAGAAGCTACCACAATGAGAAGCCCGTGCATCACAACAAAGAGCAGCCCCCGCTCGCCGTAACTAGAGAAAGCCCGCATGCAGCAACGAAGACCCAATGCAGCCAAAAAATTAATTAATCAAAAAAAAAAAGCTAATTATACACCAGGATTCTCAGAGTAAAACACTTTAGTGGCATCACTGCTTAAAGATTCTTCTAACAACCCAAATGTTCACCTGTGAAAAGGAATGGGGGAACCCTGTTCGGTAACAAGGTCAGGGTTACATGGCGAGCTAATAACTGAGCACAGAGAGGACCCATACACTGGAGTCCAGCTACCTGAGGCTGACTTCTGACTCTACCACTCCTTTGCTCTAGGACCCTGGGTGAGTGAATCTTTCTGAGCCTCAGTTTCCTCACCTATAAAATGGGGATAAAAACAGTACATAAGGCCATTATGAGAACTGAACGGATGATGCATGGATGGTATGAGACGCAGTGCCAGACACAATGTTAGCTGCTGTGCTTGGTACAACCAACAAAGTAGCCAGGCCATTTCATTTACAAAGACCCCTACATTTCCTGCCATATTCCTCACAAGCTATGGACTATTCAGGTGTGGAATGAGTAAATGACATTTGCAAAAGCACCTGGTTGAGAATCTCGCCCTATTCAAGACCTTGTTCTCTTCCCAAACCATAGTCCATGGCTGAGAGAAGGAAACAATCTCTCTGCATGTTCTTTTCTGCTGGGTTTTTGTATTTGACAAACACTGATGAGAGGGTTGTAGCTTTTCCAACAAATTCCATTAGAATCCCAGAAACCCACCCTCAGTAACAGACAGGCAGCAACGTTATCTGTTTGTTTTTTATTTTGCAATGCTGGTGAGAACGGGACAAAAGCTATTGCTCTTATCACAAAACAGCAACTCAGGGAGCCTTCATTTTTATAGGCTTAACCGAGTCCAACTGCTCCATTCAAGACTTTCTTTGCTTGTGTTGTTGGCACCCAGAGTTGATCCTTTAAGAGCTTTGAGAACACAAAGCTCATGCTGTAGGGCACTCTGGGGTTTTGACTCATTCAGCGTCAGTTCTTCCCTCTTTTAATAACAATTCTTTTGGGAAAATGCTCTTCTCTCAGTGCTTGTGCAGAGCCCATCATCAGTCCCCTTGGGAGTACATGTAACTCAGGACTGGCCAGCCAGCAACTGACCCCTCCTCCTGGCCATAGAGATTGATTCAGAAAGGGGAATCAGAAAGGGGAAATGAGAACCAGGCTTGGGACTTTTGCAGGAAGAACTAGGAAGAACTAGGTGAGAAAGGACCTCTAAGTTAGAAGTGGGTAAGCTTGGAGCTGCTGGTGGCCATCTTTCCACCAGGAGGGGAGACCATATCCAAGAATGGAGGCAACAGAGAGAAATAAAAACTGAGAGGTAAAGAGAAAGAAATTCCTGAGAAAAATAAGCACCTGGATCCAGCCATTCCTGAGGCCAATAAGCCATGGACTTTTCTATTACATAAGCAGAAATCCCCTTTTTGCTTAAAGGAATCTGAGTTGTGTTTCTGTCACTTGCAGCTGGAAGAGTTTTGACTCAAAGGCATACAAAAGGGCCTCTACCAAATAAATGAGCACTTGCCTTCTTACTCCCTCGCATTAGTCAGAATTTATATTACATATCTAAGTCTTGCTTCCCTCAGTGAGATTGTAAATTTCTTGAAACTAGGAGACAAGTATGGTAACCTACTGATAAAGTGACACTTTTTGCCAAAACCAAACTTAGGCTGGCTGAGGGATTGCTCTTTAATAATGCCAAAGAGAAGAAAGTAGGAAAATGTTAAGGCTGTTCCACAGGTGAGCTTTTGGAAGCTGAGGGCATGAGGAGTCAGGGGTCTCACGAGTGTCCAAGGCTACCTCCAACAGCTTCATTTGTGTGGCTGACCCCTTCTGAGTCTCCTATTACCTTGCACTTTGACCATCTCAGCAGACGGGAAAACCGCTATCAAAGCTTCAGGCTAATTAGAGGTCTAATTAGAACCACAAACAACTCCCTACTGATCACCTGTGACACTAATAAGCCTGCTTTTATTCTGAAGGAGGATTCACTACCACAAATACTCTTCATATACAAACTCTGACCACATTTGGACAGGGAAATTTATTTTGAAGTGTTTTTTAAAGTTATTTTTCTTAACGCATATTTCACATTGCATACCAGAATAAACTTCAAATGGGTCAAAGATTTAAATGTAAATGTGAAAAACATAAAAGTGCTAGAAGAAGACGGGCAAATTCCTTGGTGTAGAGAAGACTTTTCTAACTATGACTCAAAGTTCAGAAGAAAACAAAACATTCAGAGATCTTTTTATCATACAATATAAAAAGTAAAATTTAAAGTTTAAATTTAAAAAACCCTTCTACATGGCAAACAAAACATCAGAAACACCATAAACGAAGTCAAAAAACAAAGGACAAACTGGGAAAATAGGTTTGTAACTTATATCAGTAAACTAATCTCCATAATATGTGAAGACCTCCTAGAAATCAAGTGGCAAAGGACCAACAACCATCTCTGTATGTTTGGTATGAAAACATTCACAAGGAGCAAAGCTACTTATGATGCATGCGTGTCTTAAGGGCTAGTGGAGTGACTTAAGGGCTTGAATTTGGTGGTCCAGGTTCAAATCCCAGCTCTGCCACTTTCTAGTCTGTGACTTGGGCAAGCTATTCCACCTGTGGAAGCCTCAGTTCTCTCATCTGTAAAGTGGGGATTATAATAGTATCCACCTTGCAGTGCCGTGGCGAGGATTAAACATACGTGAAGGCACTCGGTGACTACCTGTCACATAGTAAGGGCTCAATAAATGTGAGCTGTTAATATTCAAGTAAGATTTTAAAATTAAGAACATAACCTAACCTCAGGATCTTGCAGATACTCAGAATGTAAGGTCCATGTGAAGTATAACTAACAAAGCAAACATCAACATCGTTAGAACTCAGTTAAGAGCCTACTCTTTTCTACCTTACATATGTGGTTGTATTTAGAACAATCTCCCTAACTTAAAACTAAGAAACAAGTTGTCCAACTAAGCAGTTGCAGGAAAAGATATCCAGAGCCCCCAAAGTTCTAAAAATCGCAGGCCTCAGGTATTACGAAAGGACTCTGGTCCAGGAGTAAAAGTTGCCATCAGTGGGAGCTTGTTTCTGAGTGGGAGGGAGAAGGCCCATATTGGGTTTTAGTGGATCTTTACCACGTGTTGCTTCTTATTGCTCAGAAGACAGAAAGGTTAAAGAGGTCCCTTCTGTGGTTGTGCGTGGAGGGGAGCCACACCGCTGTTTCTTTGGGACAGACTTCCACCTGCCTGGGGCCTGGGAAGGACACGTCTGCAGCCAGCAGGGAATGTGAGCTCTCAGGCAGTCTGTGCGGGGTCCGGGTGAGTGTATACATGGGGGTCCTTCTCACCTCCCAGAGACTGGCCCCCTGGTTCCAGCAGCCAGACCAGGGCATGATGGGAACAACAATGCCCCTGCCTTTGACCCAGGCTGTGAGAAGCCCATAGCTGCATAGTCAGGGCGCCCTAGCTACCCGAGGCCCCATAGCCGAGACGGGGTCTGCCTAAGACGGAGAAATGAGAGGATCCCTCTGAGAGGAGACGCCTCCCAAAGGACAGCCCGGCCGACGCCACACAGACACAGCTGGTCAGAACGGGCACAGTGCCCCGCACTCTCTTCTGTGGAAAGCCCAGTGCATACTTCTGCTGCCTTTACATCTTTGGAATGCTGATTTAAAAGCCTGCAGCTCAAATACTCTAACAAACAGTGTGGCTGTCTTATCTCCCCGAAATCGCTGATTTTCGGAGGTCAGGGAGACAGCCCTCCCATCAGCTGCATCAATCAATGGGTTACACGAAGAGGGATTTGTGTTTGGCCTCTAAGGAGGATTTCCACAGAATGCTAGGATTTTAGCAATATTCACCAAATCTCTATCAAGTACAGGGCCATCTACCGGCCCTCAGATAACAGCAATGGTGTTTACGGTTTACGATCTGGCAGGGCAGGAATATTATGGTACTTAACAATGTCCTGTAAGGAAAGGACCCTGATCCCCCCATTCTACAGAGAAGGTAACTGAAACGCAGAGAGGATCTGTAATTTACCCACGGTCACAGAGCTTATAAACGGCAGAGCTGGGGCTTAAACCCAAGTAGTGTGGCTTGAGTCTATACTCTTAACCACAATGCTACACTGTCTCTCAAGATGATCATGATGACTGTGGTGGAGACGGTAACGACGATGACAGTGAAGATACTATGTCCCTGGCCCTGTGCTGAGCATTTCCCATACATTATCACATTAAATCTAATCTTCCAGCAAGTCCCATCAGTTTCACCAGTATCCATCTACTTCTCTCTACCTCCCTTGCCACTATCCCAGCCCACGCTGCCATGATCTCTCACCTGGACTAGTGCGATAGCCTGCTAAATGTTCTCCCGGTTGTAAACCTTGTCTCTACAACCTCACTGCACTGCAGCCACCAGAAGGACCATTTAGAGGGTCATCTCGGATCACAGCACTCACCCTCTCGCCTAAATCCTCCAGTCGTTTCACCACACTTAGACTGAAATCCCACTTCCTTGCCACAACTGACGAGGCCCTATGGGATCTGGCCCCATCCACCTGTCAGACCTCATCTTCCTGCTTCTCTCCTCCTCGTCCACGGGGCCCCGACACAGCCTCCTTTCCGTCCTGACCGTGGCAGTCTTGTTGCCATGACAGGACATGTGAACTGGCTGTTTCCTCTGCCCCCAAATCTCTGCAGGACTGGCTCCTTTTTGTCATTGAGACATCAGCTCACAAGACGGGTCCTTAGAGGGCCTTTCCCTGATCTCCCAGATAGAGTAGATCCCCAACCCCCATCTCTCTCCTTGTTCCCCCGCCTGGCCACCTCAAGACCCAACTGTACCTCCGTTGATTTACTGTTATTTACCATCTCCCATCTAGTCTACAACTCTGTGAAGACAGAGATTTTTGTCCCTCATGTTTGCTGTTTTATCACCAGCACCTCAAACAGTGCCCGGCACTGAATGGAGCCCAATAAATATTTACTGAGTTATCTCATTTACTCTTCTCAAGAACGCTGCTTTAGAAGTGAGGTACAGCTTTGTAACCTTCAATGACATACCCCAGGCTGTGTGTCTAGTAAGCGGCATTTAACGTCAGAGTCCACACTCTTGATCCCCGTGCGTAACTGGCTCTCTTCTCTGCATCTCAGTGTCATCCTCACTTTAGAATACGAAGATCAGAAGATCTTCCCTGTGTCTTAACTACTATCCCAGAGCAGGTGGGGTCAAGAGCTCATGTTCTGAACCACTACACCAGGGCCTGGCACACTTTCCTGTAAAGAACAGATAATTATTTTAGGCTTTGTGGGACATGTAGTCTCTGTTGCAGCTACTCAGTTCTGCTGATGCACTACAAAAACAGACATAGACAATAAGTGAATGAGAGTATGGTAGTGTTCCAGGAAAACTTTATAAAAACAGACAGTAGCCCAGTAGATTTGGCCCTAGCTTGATGATACCTGCACTAGACCACTAGGGAAGAAGTCTGTAGTTTCCATCTGTCATTCAGTTATTATGAGGCCTGGTAATCAGACATGAAGATATTTTCCCCAGAACACTGTTCTGTATATTCAGAAGAAATAATCAGTGTTTTAAGAAAGGTCCAGGTCTTCCATGCAGCTCCATATTAACCAGTCATCATATTCATAGAAACAGAAATGGATACTCTTCTGCTTTTTTCTGGACCTAACCTGAGCAATCTTTAGGTGAGCCTGGTGGCAGGGGGTTCTCTAACAGGAGGGAGGATTTGTGTCTAGGCTCAAGGAGGAGTTAAGAGGGCAAATGTCTGCTGATGAGTCACTGGGGAAATCAAGGACCTTGATATTCCTACTAAATCAGGAGTATAATGATGACTTTGGTCAAGAGGGGCCAGGGGAGGCTGTATGGAAAGAGTGCACAAACTAGAGGGCCCAGGATCCCAGGGGATCTTAGGAGGCAGGGAGAGGTCTGAGCTGGACAAGAAGGCAGCTCTTCTCATCATGAGTCCACTGTCCTGGGCTTTTTGCATCTGGTTTGATTTTTTTTTTAAAGAAATGTAAAAAATCATAGCAAATGCTATGAGTAATATGTAATGAATGCTGACATTCTCACCATCCAAAATTAAGAACTCAATTTTTTGTTAAATGTGCTTCCACTGCTTTATTTTAATAGATAAAAGAAATAAAACATTACTAGGATACCTAACATCTTTTCCCACCACTGCAGTCCCACATCCCACCTCTAGCCACCCCCAGTGGCAACTATTGTCGTGGATTGGGTGTATATCCTACCAATCCACTCATCATTACAAAAAATGTTTTTATTGAATTAAAATTCATCATTTTAATCACTTTAAAATATACGATTCAGTGAGGATCAGTATATTTACAATGTTGTGCAACCACCACCACTGTCTAATTCCAGAACATTTCCATCACCCAGAAGAAACCCTGGACCTCCCAAATCTCCTTTCCCTGCAGTCCCTGGCAACCACTAATCTTTCTGTCTTTACGGACAGACTTTTTGCCTATGCTGGTCATTTCATATAAATGGAATCATACTCTATGCGACCTTTTGTATCTGGTTTCTTTCACTTAGCGTAATGTGTCTTAAGTTTCATCCATGTTGTAGGCTGTATCAATATTCATTCCTTGTTCTGGGTGTATAATATTCCATTGTTTGGATATACCACATTTTGATTACCCATACATCAGTTGATGGACGTTTAAGTTGTTTACCCTTTTTGGCTATTATGAACAGTGCTGCTATGAACATTTGTATGCAAGTCTTTGAGAACCTATTTTCAATTCTTTTGGGTATATATTTACCTAGGAGTGGAATTGCTGGGTCATACGGTAACTCTATATTTAACTTTCTGGGGAACTGTCAACTCTTTTTCACAGTGGTTGCACCATTTTACATTCCCACCAGCAGCATATGAGGGTTTCAATTTCTCCACATCTTCACCAACACTTGTTATTTTCCAATCTTTTTTTTTTTTTAATTACCACCATCCTAGTGGACGTGAAATAGAATATTATTGCGGTTTTTATTTGCATCTCCCTAATGACAATTGATATTGAGCATCTTTTCATGCTCTTATTGGCCATTTGTATACCTTCTTTGGAGACCATTTATCACTTTTTTTTTATTCCACAAATAATGCACAGTATTGTTTTGTGAGTGTAAATCTAAATATTTTCTCCACTTAGCATCGTTTTTGAGCTCCCTCCATGTTACTTTATATAGCTCTAGTTCAAAGCTTAACTGCATTTGGCCTTCCCTACACCACATTTTATTTATCTATTTATCTGTTCTCTTAATTATGAAGATTTTTCTTTTCTTTTCTTTCTTTTTTTTTTTTTTAACTGTTATGTTACAAAAAGCATTGCCTTTCACTTCCCTGTACATGCCTCCTTTTGTATCCCTGGGATTGGTTCTTTAAGGCTCAAATGGGGATTGCAGGATATGCACAATTACAATCTTACCAGATGTTCAGTTTCTTTTTAAACATATATTTGGAAAACCAAATGCACCTTTGGATTACACTTCAGGAGACTCCTCAGTCTCCAGGGTATATCACACCCGCATGTTCGTCAAGCTGGATAATCGTTCGACTTTTCTTAGTTTTCCATATTCTTAAGTGCCATTGCAAGCATTCTGATCAGAGGGTAGTGTAACGAAACAAGCCTTCCGCGTCGTATCTGTCAGAGCAGTGGCTCCCACAGTGTGGTCCCCGTAGCATCAGCCTCACCTGGGAACTTGTTAGGAAAACAGGTTCTTGGGACTCATCCCAGACCTGAGTCAGAAACTCTGCAAGTCCTCCAGGTGATGCTGATTGCAGTTAAAATGTGAGAACCACTGTATTAGCACCTTCCCATCTTACAAGTTTGAAGCAGAGGAAAAGGACCAATCATGATGCTAAAGTAAACAGGCTAAGAAAGGAGTGAGCACTTTTGTACACCAGAGTCTGAAAGGCCATGGGGAGACAGCATGGGACAATGGGACGGAATGAGGCTTTGAGACCAGAGAGATCAGCACTCAGGTTCTGGTCCTGCAGGGTGGGAATCCCTGGCAAGACCCTCAAGCTCCCTGGGTCTCACCTCACAGGATTTGTGAGGGTTAAACGAGATGTTACACAAACGGTGACACGTTATATGATTCCATTTATAGGAAATATCCAGGACAGGTAAACCCATAGAGACAGAAAATATTGATAGATTAGTGGCTGGGTTGCCAGGGGCTGGGAAGAGGGGGATGGGGGCAGATGGAGTAATTGCTTACTGGGTATGGGGTTTCTCTTTAGGGTGATGAATATTTCGAAAACTAGATAGAAGCAATGGTTTCACAACATTGTGATTGTATTAAATGCCACAGAATTGTGCACTTTAAAGTAGTTAATTTTATGTTATGTGAATTTCACCTGAATTAAATAGAAAGAGAGATGTTATATAGTAAATGCATCACACAGCACTGGGTATGAAGTAGAAAGCAGCTATCATTATTAAAAAAGTTGAAGTTTCCAGTAAGAAGAAATGGAAGCAGGCTATACATCCAACTACAGTGGATTAATTCAGTAAAGTTATGTCCCAATTGAACAATTCCATACTATGTAGATATTAAGAATAATAAGGGGCTTCCCTGGTGGCGCAGTGGTTGAGAATCTGCCTGCTAATGCAGGGGACACGGGTTCGAGCTCTGGTCTGGGAAGATCCCACATGCCGCAGAGCAACTAGGCCCGTGAGCCACAACTATTGAGCCTGCGCGTCTGGAGCCTGTGCTCCTCAACAAGAGAGGCCACGATAGTGAGAGGCCCGCGCACCGCGATGAAGAGTGGCCCCCCCCTTGCCGCAACTAGAGAAAGCCCTCGCACAGAAACGAAGACCCAACACAGCCAAAAATAAATAAATAAATAAATTAATTAATTAAAAAAAAAAAAAAAAGGTCGAGGTGTGTGTACGAACAAGTGTAATGTTCTCGTGTACCAGAGAGTAGGATAAGTCACAAATCAGTATCTGTGCATCGTGTCACCCTATTTGCGAGTGCACATAATTATACATTTGGGAGAGCTATATGTCAAAATATGAAGAGTAGCTCTCTCCTAGTAGTAAAATTATGATATAATAATCTTTAAGTTTTCCTTTATTCTATAATTTTCTACAACATACATGTAATGCTAGTACAAAAAAACCCAAAAATTTGAAAAATGTGAAAAACACACTGGGGTGCTTTTCACTTAAAGACTATCTGCAGCGAATCCTTACCTAAAAGTATTCTATTAATTCCCTAAATTATGGGTTTTTGGGTTCACAATTTTAACATTAGGCTTTCTTGAAACAGATGTTCACCCATACTTCATGCACTAAAACGAAACAATTACAAGACATGGAAATGTTAAATAAAAGCATTAGTTCAGAGTAAGATTTAATTAATTGTTTAATTAATTGCTACTTCTCCTTCCAAAGGTCTAAGCCACATGGAAGCACCATATTGCTCCCTTGAAAGAACTATTTAGCTTTCGCAGAAAGGCTTAAATGCACAAACCCTCTCCCCATTTTCATACACACAGAAAATGACCTGCAAGGTCCAGCACCCCCCAGGCCAGATGACTAAAACGGGGCCTGATAAAGTGGCCTGTGGCTGAGTCCCCACAGTTCCCTCCTGACCTCTGGGAAAAAGAGGGCAGACAAACTGAATCACACATCTCCACAAGGACTTCCTATGCAAAGAAGATTTCTCAGGGTCAAGAAATGACTTAAGTCTGTGTTTCCTCAGTTTCCCCAAAGGAAGGAAAATCGCATCTCTTAGGAAAACTGCTGGTGTTAAGCAGGAGTGCTTCTGCAGAGAAAATTACCTCTGTGACACAGTTTAGCAAGCAAAGGTATCACATTTGCATCTGATTAATGTAAGCTGATTTATCACTTTTCCTTACCCCCTCCCCCCATATTCTGTGCTTAAGAGATAACTCCTGATGATTGCACAAGGCCAAGTTAGCAATTTTCGGAAGAAATAGGTTAAAAATAGGTTTGTTTTTGATCAATAGTTGATGAAAAGCTTCTAAAGGGATAAAGGCCACCTATTCTCTTTGGGGAAGGAAGCCTTCTTTAGAATGCTTTTTTTTTTTTTTTTTTTTTTAGGATCCCTTCATACTTTCTTTGTGCACAGAAATGTTACACAAACTTCAACCTACTACTATTTTTTGGGAAATCAGAGATAGTTGACATTTTAAATTAAAATTTGTGAAGCATTATAAATCCCATTATAAGATTATTCTAATTATCTGTGTCATACATTCATTTATTGATTCAATTCATCCAGGGATTAATTTATTTGGTATTTCCTTCACTCACTGACCCAGAGTCCCTTCGTGGACCCAACACAAGCCTGTGCTCAGGGATACAAACGTGATTTCAACTCATTCTTGTTCTGACCCATTCTGAATGATCCAAACCAGCTCTGAAGGCACTTATATAAAAAGACAATTGCATAAGAACCAACAATGATGTGAAAGAATTAGTCTGTATTACGTGGTTTTTACTTTACTCATTCCCAGAAGGCCCATCCTCCAAATATTCAACATGAATTCAGGCTTTCAGAGCCTGCAGAAAGTGTGCTTTATTTGATAAACAAATAGTTTCCTAAAGAAAATGAAGAGTCAGGATCAGAATCAGAAAGTTCAGAAAATTTATTTTTAGCTTTTGAAAAGACTAGTCCTAAATGGTTGATTGAAAAGAATGGTGATGCCTATATCCCAGAGAAGAGTCTAATGAAAAGAGACCTCATTTAAAAGGAAGGAGAGGGAGCAAGCAAAGAACCCAGACGTTTTCCTTCTCTGCCATCATACTCTGAAAAGAGCACGGCCAGTTGAGTTTGTGGGGAATCATACCCTTGCCGTCTTGGTCCAGCATTAATGTCACGATCCCACCAGCCAAGCTAATTGGAATTGACTGCTCATTGGAATTGGTCTTCCATTTTTACTTGGCTAGAAAACTTGCCAAGAAGTTTTGCCTGACAGTCCACCAGGCAGAAAATATGAGGCTAAAAGATGGCCCAGTAATTACCAGTGGGAGTTGAAGAGGATGACTATTCACTAAAGAGGCTATTTTGTGAAGCTGCCTGAAGTTGCAGGGAAAGGAAATGCTGTGGGGGGCAGAGCCCGGGGAAGCCTGCCCCTTGTACATCCTGGACTCCAAAGCCATCACCTCCAGTGGATAAGGTCACAGCAAACTGCAACAGGTCTTGACAGTCTCCTCCTAGGAGTCATGCACTCCTGAACAGTGGGGTGCACGTGTCTTTTTGAATTATGGTTTTCTCAGGGTATATGCCCAGTAGTTCGTGGAGATGTGGAAGGACCTAGAGTCTGTCATTCAGAGTGAAGTATGTCAGGAAGAGAAAAAAAATATCATATATTAACGGATGAATGTGGAATCTAGAAAAATAGTACCGATGAACTTATTTGCAGGAACAGAGACGCAGACATAGGGAACAGACGTGTGGACACGGGGGCGGGGGTGGGATGACTTGGGGGATTGGGATTGACGTATGTGCACTGCCATGTGTAAAACAGATAGCTAGTGGGAACCTGCTGTATAGCACAGAGAGCTCAGCTTGGTGCTTTGTGATGACCTAGATGGATGCAATGGGGGGGGCGGTGGGAAGGAGGTCCAAGAGGGAGGGAGTATATGTATATATATAGCTGATTCACTTCACTGTACAACAGAAACTAACACAACATTATAAAGCAACTATACCCCAGTTTAAAAAAACAGTCACCTGAAAAGGCTTATTAGTTCCTACCGTCTGAATTCACCCCACAGTGAATACTTGACCTGTGATTTGGTCGAAGCAGAGCTGATTCCTTTGCTATTGTGTGTGCACAGCCTGGCAAACAACTCTACTCTAGAACTTCAGGATTATAAGATCCCTTCAGCAGCCAGAAAATCACATATTTCTAACACTCCGTGAGAATGGTCATCAAAAGCCATGTAAGTATATATTTTGACTCAATAATTTCACTCCTGGGAAGACAGCCTCTTGGATGTGTGCAAAAGTGCAGCTAAGATTGTTCATCGTAGGACTATTTATATTAAAATATATATAAAAACAACCTAAGTAATATTCCATATGTGCTAAATATAGCTATATATGGAATATTATGCCACCTTTCAAAATAATGATATAGAAAAAAACTTATGTATTTCTCAACCTTTCAACAATAAACAAATATTTCTGTAAAGCATATGAAAAACACTGTGGGGGGAAAATTTTTAAATTTTACATAGGTCAATGTTTACAAAGTTAAATGATAATTTAAATATATTGGAAGAACATACTACTAGGTTGAATTTTTTGGTAAAAATCTCTACATAAGACAGGTAGTCACCTCCATATTTTTAGCTATTAAAATCTAGATTCTATTTCTTGAATTATCACTGAACTTTTGCATTGTTATTTGTCAAAATCTGGTGAAAAACGGGGAAATAAGATAATTAAAAGGCTTCTGAAAAAATGTCATAAAATCCATATACTAATATACCCATGTATCTCATTTACAGGCATTTTTACTTCCACAGTTCTAAGAAGCCCTAGTTCACAGTTATAAAACCTTAACAGGTTAGCAACCGAAGCGTAGATGTGAGAAGGAGGTCTGCCACAGACAAAAATGCTGACGGCAGAGAAAAGTAATAGCTGGCAGCTTGGTAATGTGAGGGGAGCTAGAAAAACTGTGATGAGTTGACCTGAGGACTCAAAAAGAACAAATTCCTGGGGCCAAACAGCCCTAAACATCAACAGGCCAATGCAATACAGTAAAGCATAATGGCTGATGGTCATCTGAAAATGGCAAATAATAATGTGTATAACCTGTTAAAATGCAACAGAACATAATATCTATTTACGTAACTAGATAAATTTGTGTATTTGCATATACACATTTTAAAAGTGGGATCTTATATATATTATGTATTGGTGTATGTATGTCTGTGTATGTGTGTGTGTGTTTTAGGTTTTTTTTTTTAATTTTGGTTTTTAAAGAGGAATGTGTAGTGAAATCCAAATAGAGTGTAGTTTTCTTAGTAGTACTATACCAATGTTACTTTCTTGATTTTGACCAACTTGCCATAGTTATGTGAGATATTATTAACATTAAGGGAAGCTGAGTGAGGGATATACAGGAACTCTCTTATATATTTGCAACTTTTCGGTAAATCTAAAATTATTCCAAAATGGAAGTTTATTAAACATATGAAAGAAAACAAAGAAGAATGAGGGCTTGGTTATTTAAACATATTTTTCACACCTTGTACCCTCACCCCACATCTCAAGGGGTCTGTTAGCTGAAGTTTTACTGATTGGGTTTGCCGAGCATCAGCTTTAACCCTAGAAGGCTACCTTTCTTTAGAATCTGACAGCTCATGGTAAAGAATCATGTTTACCCTTCTACCCTCCTGAGAAAGAGTAGTAAGAAAGTGGGCCTGGTCCCTAGGTCTGCAAACTCTTGGTACAACCCCGCAGGGTCCGGTGCTCTCAGGCCCGGAAGTGTTTCATCTGACAGGAAGCCCCTTGGGGATGACTTTAACCGTCAGATCCCAGGCATTATCTCATCTTGGCAATGTGTCATCCTCTGCATTTTCCCTCAAGATGCTAAGAGGAAATGGGGGATGAGACACAGCTCCAGCAGCCCACCTCGTTTTTGGATGGATATTTTTAGCATGTTGAGGAGGCAAATGGGTTAGTTTTAAAGACCATCCCAGACGTTCTCACGCAAAGGTGAGGTGGAGAAGCCTGCTACACTCTAATGAAAAACCTATGCTGTGCTCAGGAGAGCAAGCCAACAATGCCACAAACAGGAAAAAACACCCCGCTTCAGGGGGCCGTAAATATTTACTGTGTCTGACGGTATATTTACTATTCAATGATCAAGCAAAACAAACATTCTAGGACAAGACGCAGTCTGTGTTTCTATAAGTTCCTAGAATTTCAAAGCTGGAAGGGGGCAGAGATGTCATCCAGTTCCCACATTTTACAGATAAGAAGGTTGAGACTCTAAGTACGCTTCCATTAAACGTCTCCTTTTTAAAGTATCTCTATTACAACACACATTCCCAGAGGCACAGTTCATTGCTTACACACTTGTCTCTTTTTTTTTTTTTTTTTTTTTTGCTACTCTGAGGCTGATTTTTTTTTAAAATTAATTAATTAATTAATTTTTGGCTGTGTTGGGTCTTTGTTTCTGTGCAAGGGCTTTCTCTAGCTGCGGCGAGCGGGGGGCCACTCTTCATCGCGGCGCGCGGGCCTCTCACTGCCGCGGCCTCTCCTGTCGCGGAGCACAGGCTCCAGACGCGCAGGCTCAGCAGTTGTGGCTCACGGGTCCAGCCGCTCCACGGCACGTGGGATCCTCCCAGACCAGGGCTCGAACCCGTGTGCCCTGCACTGGCAGGCAGACTCTCAACCACTGCGCCACCAGGGAAGCCCCACACACTTGTCTCTTAATAAGATTAGAAGTGTGTGTTTGCTAAGGGACTTGGCACAGTGAGCATCATAAGTGGTCAATAAAAAGTTTGAGACACCAGAGTGGAAGCCCAGCTCTGCCCGACTCATGTTCTCTGGGACCTCTTCACTGAACCTAATTTTAAAAGTGAGAAGACAAATCCCACTCCTGAAAGGCTGAAATGGAACCCAGGAGTACATTGGAAATTCACTTGCTGACATCTTATAAAATTAATACTATGTATTCAAAAATTTTTTAAACTATTTTTTCACTTATTTCATCAAATATTAAAATGTTGTCCTTTTTTTTTTTTTTTTAAAGGTAAGAACTTATAGGATGTTGCTTTATTAAATTTCATGGGTAGGAAGATTTACTGAGATAGAAAAGGTTTTCAAAAATGGTAAGATGTAAATAGAAAGGTCCCTTTTATCAGCATACACACAGTTAAGCCAAAGAAAGCCTTTGGCCCCAGAATACATCTACCTGATCTTAAGAACATTTAAAGTAGCACGCCAGGGTACAAAACTACTGAAACGCCTTCTCTTCATCCCCAAGACATGAGTACCTCAGCTCCTTATCTGTACTAATCAAGTTCAGAGTAAAACAGGATGGCAAATTAAGATCCCTAGATGTGATCATTTGGCATCTCAATGTAAGAGTAAGAAGGTTCGACCGTGGCTTGGGGCTTTGCCTACAGCAGCAAAGGCAACAGTGGAAAAAACCTCAGTCAATCCCTCCAGCTAATCAGGCAGAAGCTCTAAAGAAGTGACAAGGAGAAGGTGGGGGCTTCCTAATAGGTGGGCTTGCTGAACTGGATCGCCTTTTTAGCTATGGCACACTCCCGTTGTGTGCCGTGAGATCTCCAAAGGCTTCCACTTAGGCACAACTTACCCAATTAGTTGCCATCAACTCCGCAGGGCTCACACTGTCCCACTTTCTCCATCAAGGCTGCCACTTAAACGCCAAGTAGCTGAGTTAACTTCACTTTTCTAAGTACAAAGTTAACAAGCAAGCACAAGAGCCAGAGCAGATGTATTTGATACAAAATTTAAACATAAGCACCCACAATCTGATGAGATGTTTCTAAGGCTTTAGTTACATAGTTTCATGCTAGAGACTTCACCCCCACAAAGACTATTTAATGAGAAAAATTCTTGGGTCTGATTCTATGCATTTCAGAGTAGCTATGTAATCACTTTGATTCTGTGTTTTGCCTCTTTTAGCCATCAGACTGATTTGAAATAGGTAATTTTGTGAATTACAGCCAAATGAGGACCAAAATAAAAAGAGGATCCAAAGGGAACAGTTTAGGGGGAAACCCCCTACATACACATACAAATTTCCAAAACAAGAAGTTGAGCACTGAACCATCACCAAAGGATGACAGCATCTTTTACAGATGTTACATTCAATCATGATCTGAGCATCTGTCTTATTATTTGTAAAGACCTTTTTCTTTTGCTAACAATTTGTAAAAACTATACATTATGCTTTATAGACATTAGCTCAGATAATCCCAACAATTGCCCCATGAGGTAGGAACTACTAGTAAGCCCACTTCAAAGTGAGGAAATTGACGCTAAGATGGTTATGTCCCCACGTTACTAAGTTAGTTGTAGAGAAGACATTTTAACCCAGTTCCTCCCCAAAGCCCAAGCTCATCGCACTTCCAGCAATGTTTCCCCAAGCATGGCCCATGCACCACTAGTAGAGATTTTAAGATGCACATGGATAAATAAGTTTTTATTTTAACAGTTATGTTTAATAGTTTAATATGTGTTTATTTTAATGTGGATTAGAAAAAAATTATTCAGCTAGCTGATCTAACTTGAATCCTATTGCTGAAGACCTGGCTAATTCAGCATCAGTTACATACTTTGCAAAAACTAGAAAAATAGTCAAGAATTCTCATGACATTTCTCCTAGGATTTAAGTGATCTGGCTCACCAAAGGATGGAGTCTATACCAGTCTCATTAGACTGGTACCCAACTGAGTTAAACAGCTTGGACACTATGTATAGCTGATTCACTTTGTTACAAAGCAGAAACTAACACACCATTGTAAAGCAATTATACTCCAATAAAGATGTTTAAAAAAATCACATTATAACATTAATGTAAAAGATTAAAAAAAAATAAAAAAAGATTCCTAGTAGATGCCTAGAATCCAATGCTTTTACCTTCAAAGAGGAGTTTCTTTTCTTACACCTTTCTTCTGTATCAACTAACTCCCTTGCCTCTCTCTCCCTCTCCCCCAGTCCCTCCCACACTCATCTGGCCCTGGAAGATTATCCAACATAAGGTGAAGTGATGAAGAACAGAGATGTCTGGAAGGAAACAGACCTGCTCACTCATCCCTCTGTCCCCAATACGGCTCATCACGGAACTCTCACTAGGGTGGCCATAGCTGACTCCTGAGCAAGTGCCCTATTCAGACAATGGCCAGACATCAAAGCCCTAGCTGATTTAGAAATCTCTGGGGAGAAAAGTCATCTTGGTGACATGGTATTTTTAGTTCATCCTTTTTCTTTATTGTTGAAATGACATAAATAACTGCAACTTTTGGCTGTGGCTATTCATGAGGTGGGCTGACTTTGTGTTACATATTTTACTTTTTAAAAAATAACTTCTAATTACACAAGTAACACATGAATATTTTCTCCTTGTAAAAACTTAAAATTTTAAAGATTAAAGTTCCTCCAGACTGCCACTGGGGCCAATACCAGACCCCATCCTCAGACGGAATCATTTTAATGAATTTATGGCATTAGTTTTTTCAGAGTGCTTTCAATGCATTTGTGTATTTTTGAAAAATAAATAGAATTCCTTTTTATGTAGTTTAGTGTAGCATACAAATGGCATCATACTCAAATTTCTGTAACTTGCTTTTTAAAATCTAACCATATATCTTAGCAATCTTTTCATCTTAGGCCTTCCTCATTTTTTCACCTTTCTTTCTTTCTTTCTTTCTTTCTTCCTTCCTTCCTCCCTCCCTCCCTCCCTCCCTCTCTCTCTCTCTCTCTTTCTTTCTTCTTTATGACCGTATTGTATTCCATGGTGTGGATAAGTATTTTATATTTTAGACAGTGAAAATATCACGCAATTCAACCTTTTTTTTTTTAACATTTATTTATTTATTTGGTTGCACCGGGCCTTAGTTGCAGCAGGCAGGCTCCTTACTTGCGGCACATGGGCTCCTTAGTAGCAGTTCAAGGGCTCCTTACTTGCAGCACATGGGCTCCTTAGTTGTGGCATGTGAACTCTCAGTTGCAGCATGCATGTGGGATCTAGTACCCTGACCAGGAATAGAACCCGGGCCCCCTGCATTGGGAGCGCGGAGTCTTAACCACTGCACCACCAGGGAAGTCCCCAACCTTTGGTTTTCTATAACACTTTTTCGTTGTGAGCAATGACACACAAGTTGAAACTCCCTTTTAAGTTCTGCCCTTTCTGGCTTCTGGAAAGCTGCCACTGATTTCAGTAAAAAAATAACACATGAATGGCAATCTGAGTTAGGGATCAACCTTAGTTCCATAATTCCTGGCACAATGACCCCAGGCAGAATCTCAACTCATAGATGTGTGGCCTTGGACTTGTTAAGCAACATCTCTGAATCTCAGACTCATCATTTGCAAAATGAAGATAATATTTACCTTTTGAGGTCACTGTCAAGACTGTGTAAGACAAGGAAATGAAGACAACAAGCAGAGTACATGACACGCACTTAGTGCATGACAATTATTTAAAGCTCATGGCACAGTTATGCTCAACGGTGCAGAATGCAAATCAATTTCTATTGTGTAAGATTTCCAGTTTATGTTAAAAAAATTATTGGTTTCCCTTGGAACATCCTGTTAGTATGGATATGGCATCCTGTGGATTTATAGGTAGAGAAATTGAGACACAGAGATATGCTCAAGGTAGACCTATTATGGTGCCAGGATTAGATTTTCTAAGAGCCATTAAGCTCCTTTTCTTATGATTTATCAATCAATAAATAAGCAAAATGCTTGAAGTTGCTACTGAAACCTTCTAAGCATGTTGTGTGTAATCCTGCCTACTTCAAATGACTATTATTCAAATCAGTTGAGCTAAACAAGTTTAAAATCAACTAAAAGGAGCAAAATCTTTCGGGCAAAGAAGATAATATTTAATGGAATGAAACACAACAAAAAAGGAAGAGGAAAATAAAACCAACACCAACTGCTGCTGCCACCAGGATTCCAGAACACAGATAATGGAACAGATTTTGCCTTATCCTTGTAGTGGGGCTAAAATAATCAGCCTGCAGGATTCAGTGGGGATTCTGGATCAATTTCTCAAGATTACATGGAGTAAGAGGAAAACAGGGTGGTTTTGTGATGGCAACAATGTTTTCTGGGAGCGCTACAGGCTCTGGTCTTTTTCACCCTCTTATCCATTCCATCACCTCCCCCAAGTCACTGAACATCACATACGGCAGGCAGCCTACTAGGGTGGCCCCCATGACCTCTGCCTCCTTGTGTTCATGCCCTTTAGTGATCCCCTGACCTTGAGTATCTGCTGGCCTAGTAATTTACTTCTAGCTTTATAGACTATGGCAAAGTGACAGGATGTGCATGATTATGTATGTATACTTGATTACATAAGATTATAATACCCATATTTTAAGGCAACTCTCTCCTTTGCAGTAAAGAAATAAGAGGTCATGTTGGGAGGCCCATGTGTCAAGGAGTTAAGGGCAGCTTCTAGGAGCTGAGGGTTGCCTCCGCCAATAGCCAAAAAGAAGCCTTCAGTCCTACAACCACAAGGAACTGAATGTTACCAACAACCATGTGAGTCTGGAAGCAGATTCTTCCTCCAATCAAACCTCAGATGAGACCACAGCCCTGGCCAACACCTGGATTATAGCCTTGTGAGACCCACAAGTAGAAGACCAGCTTAGGCAACTCTGACTCCTGAGCCACAAAAACTGTGTGATAATAAACGTGTGCTGTTTTAAGCTGCTAAATTTGTGGTAAAATTGTTATAGATAACTAATGTATCACATTTGCTTCCATTTCTCCATCTGAATCAAGGGGAGAAATCATATAAAGCTCATCCTCACCAGTAATGAGAGAGCAAAAATCTATAGCAGCACTGGGCCACCAGGTCTATATGATGATGCCTAAATTGAAATGGGCCTTATTCCAAAAATTGGTGCTACATTTTGTGTTTCTTTCTTCATTGATTTTTCCTTTTTGTTCGCAGTGAGAGAGAACAACATACATTTGACATATAATAGAACTCCATGAGCAGATGATCTTCCTGGGACATTTCCCTGACTTCCTAATTGATTTACCAGGTGCCAGGCTCTGACTTCATTAAGCCACTCTCTCAGTTCTTGACTTTCCGAAAAGACCATTCCAATCACATCACATTCCTTTTCCAAAACCTCCACCTCCTGGAGAATCAAAGCCAAAATCTTTAGCAAGGCCCCAAGGCCAGGTTTGTTGAGTGAATAAAGAAATGAATAAAGGCATGAGGTAGAACACTTATCACATTGCACTGTAGTTGTGATTGCTCAGCGTCAAAAACTGTGTCTCATTTATCTTCACTTCCCCAGTTCCCAGCACAGGGCTTGCCATGTAGCAGCTGCCCCTAAACTTCTACTGTGATGCTGAAACAAAAATGAAGCATCACTCTCCACTGCTCTTAGGATCTCTGTGTAACCTTAGTGGCCTTGGTTCTCATAACTTGCACTAGTGAAAATGAACCCAGCCTTCCCAAGGTCAACAATCTGTCCATTATATAGTAATGTTTAACAGCTAACAATATAACACATAATCTGTTTAATGGTTCTAAAATTTCCACTTGGGTTCATAACAATTCCTTCCTCACTCCAATCCAAGGGACTTTTGTTTATGCCTTTTATTGATATAGTTCACTCTACTTCATCCTCACAGGAGCACAAAAACACAAACACAGTTGTACAGAACTGTAGACATTAGAAAATGAGGCTGGAGGAAATAGGGGTTGAATTTAAAGACCAGGTGATGGTCTTATAGCTTATGGAGTTGTGTTGGCACTGCAGGTGGGCTGCTAGTTCAGCAACAATTAACAAGAGTTAATTGTTAGAGAGGTAAAAATGACTACAGAACTTCCAGGCCCAAGTGTTGCTTGTTCCAAAGGGACATATTTGTAGAAATTGCTGTGAATGGGCTCAAAGTATGTGTAAGCTGTTTGAATTGCTGTTTTCGTTGCTCTGAATGCTCTTCAGTACACCACAAATTATATGGTGCTGTTTTATAACAGGGCTTGCTCATGGACTACTTTCACAAATTTTTGCCCATCAATTGCCCCTCCTCAGATCCATTCTTTGATGAAATGTATCTTTAGCGAGCCCACGGCCTTGAATCCTGTCTCCTTCCCCTCCTGTCAAAGCTCTAAAAAGCTAAGAATTATTCATAAGGACAGATTCCTATTCAAAGTGCTCCCTTCCAAAGGTACTTGCATTTTAACAAGGAAAACATCAATAATTATTACAGAATTTATTTACAACACCATCTTATCTAATGCCCAGTGCCCAGCACATAGTAGGCACTCAGCTGTATTTACTAAATGGATGGATGAAGAAACAGAGGTCAGAGAGGTTAAGTTACCTGCCTAAAGTCACACATGAAGTAGAGGCAGAACAGGGGAGGGGAACACAGGTTTTCTGATTCCACATCCCAAGCTTCCTCTACTCCCACAAGTCATAAACTACAGACAGAAAGATTCACAAGAATAATCTTAATTTTGGGGGAAAGTGTTCTTCCCGACTCCCCAGAATTTATTTCACGAAAGCAATTTCTTCTGCTCTGGGGCCAATTCAATCCTACCTATATTGAGGCCTAAGTCTAAGAATCAAACTTGCAAAATTGTACCAGAATTCAGCCTCATTTTGTACCTCCAATCCAGTTCCCCAAGCAGTTATCGGCCAACTGTGCTGTACTTGTAAGATGCCTTCAAGGTGGAAGCAGTGAGTTTGGGGTTCTAAAGGAGCATTTTCTCACCTCTTCCTTCAAAGATTGTCTTGTTTTCCTAAGACTGCTTGAAAATAGTGAACCTCTAATTTTTAAAGGGTTGAGAAGTCTTTAAGAGCATTTACCCTTCATTTTATAAGCAGTAGTTGGATCCCACCGATTCAGTGCAGAGTGTGGGAGTGAGTGCGGGGGAGAAGGATGGCACAGCTGCTGTCCCCAGGGAGTTTATGAGGCACAGGAAACAACTGCATAGAGATGGTGATATCTTAAGGGTGATAAGCACCACGAACTAGAGAAAAGTTCATTGTGGAGCAAAGCAAGCCTTGAGCTGAGTAGAAAGTTGCTTTAAAGCAAAAAATGCTAATGTGACATTTTAACTACACTTTAAAAAATTTATGGACTAAATGATATAATGCCTGGGGTTTGCTTTAAGATACAAATAATAATAATAAAGACTGTGTGGATGGGGGAATAGGTAAAAGAAAAATGGTAAATGATGGATAACTGTTAGAGCTGGGTAAACTGGCATATGGGGGCTTCATTATACCCATCTCTCAAATTGCCTGAGAATTTCTACGATAAACAAAAATAAAATATTTGGGGAGTTAATTCAAAGCTGTGCCATTTGCTATCTCTGTGACTTTGGGCAATCCACTTAATTCTTCAGAGACTCAATTTCCCCAAGTGTATAATGGCTATGATACCCCTTTCCTCAGAGTGCTTTTTTGAGACTTAAGTGATGATAAAATATATGTAAAGGGTATGGTACTGTTTCTGAAAAAAGGTAGGAGTTCAACAAAAGGTAGTTTATTACTGTGTTCATGATAAGAGTTACTGGGGGCAGGGTGTGGAAAAGAACACCCTCCCACATACACGTACAATCCCCATTCAACTCTCCCTTAATACACTTGATGTGCCAGTAGCTTTTTTTAAAAGGCTTAACTGAACACTAATTATTATCAGCAGGTATCTAGTTTTTTATTTAGTAAAACTACTAAAAGAGCTTTATTTTTATCTTTATTGCAGTGAATCAAGCCTCATTCACCTCCTGCCAACGTTGAGTGCCAGCCTTTTGCAAAAACCACTTCATTGTGTACTCCTGGAGATTACAAAATAGCACCCAGGTGTTCTGTCCCTACAGAATCAGAAGGCCTTCCACCAGGAACTTACATAATTCTTCTTTACAAGTTGGCATGAGAAGCTCAAACTCTGGGTTATTTAAAATAAAAATGACACAGGCTGAGGAGGTTTTTCCATACGTACATACAATATGGTTTAGTGAGAGTCGCTGGATTCATTCTAGCAATATAGAGTCATAGCCTTGATGAGGTTTCTTCACCCTTTCAGCCTCATTTTTTTCATCTGTAAAATGGGGACGGGGATAGTAGTAACTTCTCAGGGTTGTTAAAAGGATTAAAGTGAGAAAACCCATGTTAAGTTACATGGTAAAAGATCAATAAATGTTAGCTGCCTTTATTATTTGAGTGCCGTGATCTCATCCAGAAAGCTCTTACACTGATATCATACTTCCCTCCCACAAATCCTGTGACCTGTGGCCTTAAAGATGATGCTTTATCAACTCCAATAGCCCAAAATAGATGGTTCCCCCCTTTTCCCGACCTCTGGGTGAAACAGCAAGAAATTTAATTACCAAAGAAAACATACTTTGTTTTCTATTTCTAGATACCAATCTTAAAGTAGCACAAAGAGTGGAAAAGTGTGTCTGAAAACACATTTTCATCTTGATTGGCTGTTCTAGAGTTCAGAGAACAATGAAGTCTAAAAATACTGTGCCTGTATCTTCCCCTGTCTCCCCCCTCAGAGTTCTGCCTTAACACTCCAGCCAGGACATGACAGCTGAAAGGGCCTTTTGGAAAACATACCTCAGAAAATGTAGTCCCAGTGCCTTAGATCTTATCAATTTTGGCTCAAGATCCAAAACTAAGTTGCTTTATGCATTTTCTAAGTTTTAAGCAGTGCTTCTTAAACCCAGCCCCCTCCCCCCCCCACCCACAGTAACACACTGCCAGACACCTAACAATGTTTTTAAGCCCTATTTCTTTAATTGATGCTTTCCCGCATCATCCATTATATGTAGGTACAAGGCGCTGCAGTTCCTGGAATTTCTGTAAATACAGGCAGTCCCTATCTGATGAAACATTGTACCAAAATTTCTTTGTAAATCTGGTTATTTGGAACTTGAAATGAATTTTTTTTTCTATGCATGGAAAACAAAGCCATCTGAGGTCTATTTAACTCATGATATAGCCAAACAATTATTTAAAAACTTAATTGCCATGTGTATTTATTTGACAACTATATGCATAGTGCTTACAATATACCTGCCTAGCACTATATTGCTAGGTACTCGCAATATGCTATATACCATATTGTACAAAATATACTATATTTTGAGGTACATGGATAGAGACCAGTTAAACACACATTCCAGGTCCTCAAGGGGCTCAAACTGTAGTTTCTGCTTTTATCCGTCAATCATTACATAGAGCTTACTAATGCTAGGCACTGTGCTAACCACTTTACTCATATATTAACTCATCTAATCCATATAACAACCTTATGAGGTAGATATTATTATTATCCCCACATACAGATGGGGCAACTGAAGCACAAGAGAGGTCAAGTAACTTGTTTAAGGTCATGCAGTTAGTAAGTGATAGAGTGTAGACTGAAAGCCAGGCGGCTCCCAGGTTCGCCTATTTGCTTGTTCACCTTGTTGCCTTTCAGTGGGAAAATGATGTCAGATTCTACCTGAGGGCACCAGCTGTGTGCTGGTGGGTGCCTGTGTTCCCCATGTCTCCACCTCCTCTGTGTCTGAGGGTACTCCGTCTCCACTTTCCTCTTGCGTCCACCTGCACTCCAGTTACTGACACAAGGCGATTGAGTCCTCACTCTCCCTTCCCCACGTCCCCTCCCTCCCCTGCCTGGCTCCTAGCACTGTGGATCCCACTTTATCACCTACTTCTCTCCTGCCCTCCTTCTGCACCCCTGTCTCCTCACCTGGACTATTTCAATAACCTCCTAATGGGTTTTCCTTTCCTCAGTTTTCCCTCCGATACTCTCTTTTCTTAAAGAACAAACAAAAACAAAACAAAAACCTGTTATTCTGTATTTGTTTTTAGTGTATAAGTAATACATGATCTTTGCAGAAAAAGTAGAAGATACAGACAAGTGAAAACAACAAAACTGAGATTACCCAAAGCCTATCCCCAGAGAGAAACTTTTCATCGTTATTTCAGATCTTGTCTGTCTCTATATAATATACATACTAACGTCAGTCTATCCATCATGTATCTATAAAATCTGTTTTTTAAGAATGGTTCAGTAGGCTAATTGGGTCACATCACACATGGGACAGAAAACTTCAGTGGTTCTAGGTAGTCCAGCCTTGTCAATTTGGCCCGTGTGCTTCCTGTCACTGGACCCTCACCCTAGGAGTCAGCCCTGGAGACCTGTGAGTCTCTCCTCACCATCTAACTCATTCTGCTCCCACCCCCCAGGCATTCCTTAGGGCTCCTCCTTGTGCAGGGAAAGCCCACTAGAGCAGAGATGTGTGTCACTGCAACAAAAATGCTGAAGTGTTGAAACAAGAAACTTCCTCTTGAGTACACTCCAGGATGAGGTCTCGAGGGCGCTATGGCCAGCTCCCTGCAGGCCCTAATGTTATTTCATTATTCATTGCTCTCTTTTTATCTAAAGGGCTTTTATCTCACAGGAGGAAAAATCTGAGTAAGTGTTCTTCTGGTTCTTACCCTTGTAGTTTCTTTTTTTTTCCAGAAAAAAAAAGGACCTTTGGACCTACCACACTGACCACCAGTGACCTGACCCCAGGAGGCACAGCCTGGCAAATCACCTGAGCCCGTACATGCTGATCTCACCTTTGGAGGTCACACACACACACATACAACACAAATTGCTGTGTGACACCAATTTTCTCAAATGCATCAGCAGAAAGCTATAGGCCTGGGTCCCTTTCTCCTTACTTCTGCAGATCAAAATCATGGCTAGTTCTCTTTTGTTTCATGAGATTAAAGGAAAAAACCCAACAGAACTGTCACAAGCTGATTCACATGCTGCAAAAAACCCATTTGTATAATATGCCATTCTTAATGGTCAACCTGGAGAAGGAAATGTGAAGTATGCAACTGGTAATCTTTCCAGCTTCTGGCTTGGCTGGCTGATTCATCAAACCCTGATCTGACATGTCTACTTTATCCTCTCAACCATTCCCTTGACTCACCAGAATTATTACTTCCCAAAGAGGAAGCCAGACTGCCCAATGATGTAGAGATCATGCACTGCCTTGAAAAAACAGTAAAAGCAAGGGCTAAGAATAGCCAGAGAGGGCTTTAGTTGAGAGCCTCCATTTGAAGTTTAAGGGATTTTGTGTTTAAGAAAATAAGACCTCCCAGAAACAGCAGATTTTTAAATATTGAATTTGATCCAAAGATGGAAATCTGTACTTATGAAGAACCTCACTTCTTATGTCTTTCAATGCAGCATTTTTGTCTAGCACCTGAGCAAGGGGTGCAGATAGAACAGAATGGACGACATAGCATTATCAGAGGAAATTTCGGGGAATGCGAGAATCAGAAGTCTACTAACAAAAAGATCTGGTGATTGTGTAGAAGAAAGCTCACATCTTCCACCCTCAAAAATATAACTTAGTTACCTCATTATTCAAGGTTTTCTTGCTAAATTTTTATTATGATTTTGTAATGAACTGAAATTGAGGGAGTGCTTTAGAATTTACAGAGCCTCTTTCACATGCCATGAATCCTCAGTTTTGCTTTTCGTTGTTGAGTATTTGTGAAGCACATACTATGTGCCGAGAGTTCTGCTAGGCATTGCAGGAAATTACACAAGTAAAAACACCGGCTCCTATGGAAGCCTCCAGAAGGAGCACCTCACACTGCTTGAGGGTCAGGGAGGACTTCTGTGGAAGTTACAGTAAAAGCTGAGACCTGAAGGACAATCAGGCAAGGGTAGGAAGAAGGAAAGAAGAGTACAGGCAGAAGGACCAGCAAGTGGAAAAGACTACGGTCTAGGAAATTCAGAGGGAGAAGGGGAATAGGGAAAGACGCAGAGGCAGGCAGGAGAGGGGTCTTGAAAGCCATATGAAGAAGTAGGCTTTATTGTCTGGCTTTCTCTAGAGGGAACAGGAAGAGGCAGCAAAAGGTGTAAAGTAGCAGAGTGACAACCCAACTTGTGTTTTAGGAAGATCCTTCTGGCTTCGTGTAGGGAATGGATCTGAGGGGGAGAAAGGAGGCAGGTTGATCTAGTCGGCAGCAGAAATGCAGATCAAAGACTGAGAGGTCTCAGCAAAGGAAGAGGCACTGGGGCTAGAGACAACTGGAAGATTCCAGAGATATTTTGGAAGCAGACAGGTTGAGACTTGGTGACAGATTCAGTGTGGGAAATGAGGGAAAGAAAAGAGGTCATGCTACCACCCAGGTTCCTGGCTGTGGCAACCGAGAGGTACTATTTAGGGACACAAATACCTTGAGGGGCCATGGATTTGGGGGAGGTGGGGGAGGGGAGGCACTGCATCTTAGACACATTAAGTATGAAGTCTGGGGGAGACATTCAAATACAGCTGTCCAGGAAGCCTCACTCAGAGCCCTGATGGATGTCCCCCTTTTTAAGGGTTGGCCACAGGAAGAGGAATCTGCAAAGGGATCCAAGCAGAGTGGCCAGAAAGGTGAGGGTGAAATAGGAGAGTGTGTGGTCACAGAGGGCACACAGAGGGTGAGCTGGATCAGGAATAGTCAACAGAGGTAAGGATGGAAAAAGAGCCATTAGATGTGGCCATGGCAAGACCTGGTGGCCAAGGCAGTTGGGTCATCTATTTGACACTTGTGTATGGCTACAAGGCCAGAGGAGGGGTAAGGGAGGAATCCAGACTGGAGTGGATCCAGGAGTGAATGGAGCTGATGAGAGTGGGGAGGAGAGAGACGGAGGTGAGGGACAGGACGGAGGGGTGCCTGCAGTCACCAAAGGGTTTTCACTGCAGTGAGAAAGACTTAAGGTTGTCAAGAAATATTACTGTTCCCATTTTTATGCAGGGGATAAAATGACTTTCCCACAGAAAAGGAGGAATAGGAATCCAAACATGTGTCAGATTCCTGACTCTTTACAAAATATCTCATCTTGGTAGCAATAAATGGACCTTTACTAATATCAAAACAAGTGCTCTCGGCTGCCTGTCCCTTAAATGACTGCAGCATAAAACTACGGACAACGAAGAGGGGAAAAGCCATAATTAATGCGGAACCACAGCTCTCCCGTATTTGTGACATATACGGTGCAGATGATGGATGAAAGTTGCCATCGGTAAAGGTATTCTAAATATTTACCCTTAGCCCTAAAATAAAAGGAAACTTAACTTCTAAAGCTACACCCCAAGAGACAAGTGTCATTTTTCAATTCCACTACTTGGCTTTCAAAGGGCTCTTTTCCTGTCCCAATTGTGTCATTTCACTAAGTTTTGTTCCCACAGGAGCAGAGGGCCTGCAGACCATTGAGGGGCTTGGAGCTGAGGAGGGAGATGGAGGGCTGGGGGCCTGATCTGGTGTACATCAGGGAGGTCTACAGAGGGGCTGGACATGTGAATCTATAACCAGCCAATCCTAGGAGGTAGCACCACTGAAGAGCACCAAATCACATGAAATACACGTTACTCAGGGAGAAAAAGGAAGGGCAGGGAAAACAAGGGAAGGAGGAAGATAAAGAGAAAGAAAATAACTTCAGTCTGGAAGAGCAATGACTCAACATCTGTAGAAATCTCAACCTCTTTTCTACAGTCTTTTACCCCAGAGCCTGCAGATACCAACATGGGACTAAAGGATTCTTAAGCCATCAAATCTAACTCTACAGTTTCACTTGTCTAGTTATTGCGGATAAACTTAGTTTTTTTTATTAATGTTTTATTACACTAGTAATTCATGAATACACATCCTCCTTACAAATACAACTTGAGTCCCCTCAGGCTCCCCTACCTCTACGTGATGTCCTAACCCTTCCATTCCCTTCACCCTTGGGGAACTCCCTTCTCTGCTGCAGGCTGGCTCACTTTCCAGACCTTTCTCTGCACATTTGCATATTTTTATAATATATAAACATATCCCCTCATTTACTTGCATCTTTTGTTTTATAATTTTCCTAAAGTGAACCAAATTCTATTCCGCCTTGAGATTTTTCTTTTTTATTTTCATAGGATCCATCACAATAGCAGCTGACACTTCTGCTGTAATAAAACTGGAATTAAAAAAAAACCAGAGGCTTTCCAGAGCTCAGTTAGAGGCTTTGCTCTGCCTCCCAAGATCAACTGACTTGCTTCTTCATAATCTAAGTAAGGTCTAAGAGACGTTATTTCTTTGAAAATTTATATTAGAGCTTTTCCAAATCACTGGCACACATGTTCCCTTTAAAACTATGGAGACCAAAGCCTGTTACATAAGCATCCAAGTCTATAGCCATGGGCCATATATCTTCAGTTGCCAGATCACATGACTGATAACAAGGCCAAGATAAAGGAAATAATTTAAAAAAATTTTTTTCTCAAAGAAAAAAGGCCAATGCATTTGAAAAAAATAAAAAGATTAGAACTGTCTCCATCAGAACCCATTCTAAGTGGTTATTCCTCAACACTAAAACAAAAAAAAAAAATTGGATTTTTAAAAGAGCTATACTATAGCGGACACCTTGGGGTCCACAATAGGAAGGATATTGCCTTCCTAATATCTATTCCCTTTTTCTCCTTCCTTTCAGAACCCCTGTTCTATGCAAATATTCACCGCATGCCCGCTGCGTAATCTGAATCAATCTCCATGGCATTCCTCTGGGGGTTGTTATTGGCAAAGGGATAAGCATGTGACTTAACAAGCCGAATCATACTAAAGGGAAGACTTATTTTTAAAAATGAAAATAAGCACATTGCCCCAGTAGCTACTGGCAACCATCTTGCAACCATAAGGGGCATCAACCTGA
The DNA here is from genome assembly GCF_965194825.1 of Balaenoptera physalus. Lineage (NCBI taxonomy): Eukaryota > Metazoa > Chordata > Mammalia > Artiodactyla > Balaenopteridae > Balaenoptera > Balaenoptera physalus. The sequence goes on from NC_138896.1 coordinate 78,553,377, forward strand.
AGAGTGTGGAGAGTCCAGGGAGATGGAAAGAATCTGAGTGTTTGGTGAGATTTGAGTAACTGAGTAAATCAATCAGGAATCAACCTATGTCTATACTTCTTATTCTGTGAGACATCCTCACTGTCTAAGGTTCTGTTGAGTCAGGATTTCTGCTGCTTTCTCCAAACCAATGTAACACCAAAGAAGGCGGCAGGGGAAATCTAGTGCCATTTTCTGACCAATAAATGATATTTGAAAGGTTTCTTCTTTCCTTCCCTGTTGGTTACATAACACATTCAGTGTATCCACATGCATTTTTATAGTTGAATACATTTTCCTAGGTTTTGAAGGAATTATTTTAATTGTTTTAAGTCTAGTGATTAAGCATATATTAAAAAAAAAAAAAAGGAATTCCCTGGTCGTCCAGTAGTTAGGACTCGGCGCTTTCACTGCCATGGGCCTGGGTTCGATCCCTGGTCGGGGAACTAAGATACCGCAAGCTGCATGGCACAGCCAAAAACAACAACAACAACAGACATATATGATCAACTGGCTGCTACCGTGGAAAGTTCAAGAGAAGCAAACTCAGCCCTGAGGATACTGAGCTCCTGCCAGCGCCCGTCAAGGTGCTAGGGGCTGGGGCTACAGCAGGGGTTAGGACAGCGGGAGTTTGGTCTGTGCTTATGGATTTACTTTCCGGGGCAGGGAGGCGACAGTAAATAAAAACAATGGATGGCTCCAGAGCAATACTTACCAAGAGGAAACACTGTGGGAGGGCGGGCCTACCTTAGCCAGGGATATGAGGGGTGGACCCTACAAGGAGGTTGCATTGAAAGCTGAGATCAGAACAAGATGGGAGCCAGGTCTGGGGGAAGAAGAAAGACAGGAATGAACCTGGCATTCTTGAGGAGCATCGGGAAGTTCTAATTTGCTAGAAGGTACCAAGAGAGGAATGAAGTTGGCAGGTAGGCAGGAGCCTAGGTATATAGGGCTCTGTAGGCCAAGGAAGGTAGATCTGTATTTTATTCTCGGTCAGGGATTCTTAATTGTTTTTGTGCCATGGATCTCTTGGGCAGCCTCCTGAAGCCTGTGGACCTCTTTTTACAAAATATTTTTAAATGCCAAAAAACAAAAAAGAAAGAAACAAACAACAAATGAGAAATATGAAAGGGTGTGGGTATGGGGGCAGGGGGACGATGGGAGTGGCTTATCCTGGCAGGAAGGAGTATAGTACCACTGACATTGTTTCGAGCTGCCAGCATATAGTGATAATAAAAAGCAGACAGACTTGAAATTGGCTTTTCATTGCTTTTAAATTCTTTAGCCAATGCATCACCTGAAATTGGGTGACTGCTCCCATTACTCTCCTGCAACCCTACCTTGGTACATTTCTGATTAAGGAAACCCATTATATAAAAATATAGTTATCAACATATTAGAAAACTAATGTATGTAACTATGGTAACATACAGTTTCTTTGTTTGTGCTTTAAATAACAAGATCTGGTGGTGGGTCTAGTAACTACTGTCATTTTGAAAAATCATGGGCATACATGATATTTAGAGATGTATGCAACCAGTGTAATGTGAAAAGAAAATATTAGGGTGTTCTTTCAGTGACAAGGTCACAGGTACTTCTGTGGTTTGTTGCCCTCATTTATAACAAAAGAAAATGTAAATTTCAGTTGGAGGGTAGCAAAAATTAAGATGTTTTTCAATCCAAAGTTACAGACCCCATGGAAGTCACTGCAGGGTTTGACTAACATGATCTGATTTATGTTTTTGAAAAGATAAGCCAATGGATGGTGGGGGGGGGGCAGTGAGGGAAAAAAAAAAAAAAAGCACCAAGGTCACTTCCTGTTCAGAAGCTGGCACTGGTCGGCTGTGGGGAAGGGCTTGCACCATGGCTTCTCTTGCCGGGAGGCTGCTGAAGAACAGTAGATCTGTCTTCATGAGTGTTCCCTGGGCTCGGGAAGAAAAAGGCTAACACTGCAGAAATAAAGTGCCTCCGGCCCTCTGCCACAGGGAAAGGACAGGAGGTTCATGGCCAGGAACGACCCCTGTGCGAGTCAGTGATGCTCGGGGGAAAGATACCACATCTGCCTGGGTTTCCTGTAAGACGGGTCTGATGACCACGATGACCTCGCAGCCTGGTTCTGTGATGGGAGGAGCCGCCGACCACAGTGCCTGGCACCCGTGAGCCCTCGGTAAGTGGTGGGACCTTCCCCTTCTGGTGCCTTCTGTCTGGGACCTTGGTCATCATCTTCAGAGGGAGGGTGGACCACAGAGGAGTCTCAGGGGCCATCTCACCTTGCACAAGTCAAGGGATGGCCACAGATGATCTAGAAAGCCATGGCTGGAGGGGACTGGAGCCCAATTCCATTATCTAGGGTTGGAACAAAACCAGCTTGAGATCCTCAAATACTGAGAATTAAAAACCTAGACTGTCCAGGTGAAAACATGCAAAAGGAAACCATCTTCCTAACAGGGAAAGCAAAGAATCCTGAGACCAGAAGAAGGCAGTGGCGAAAGCAGGGGCTCCCCACAGTTTTTCAGACCTGTGTTTTCCTCTCCTGATGCATTTGCACAAGGGGGCCATGGAGCACCCACTTTGTAAAGGGAGCCTTTGTTTGTAGTGCAGTGGGGCTAGGGGGCGGTTTGGAGAGGCCTAGACCTGCTGGGCCCTTGGGAGTGGGGCTGCTGGAACCTTGCAGGGAGCAAGGCATGGGGGTCCACCACTGTCCAGTCCTGTGCTCGGCACAGAAGCTCCTGCCAGACAGCGCTCCCTCTCCCTAAAGCTGTAGGATGTGCCTCACTCAGACGCCTCCTCCTCCCTCTTTTCTAAGGGTCACTGAAACCTTCTAACCTGGTTTTTGTGGATTTTGTTGGTTTCTTTTTTACTCTTTCTCTTCCAAATGTCTCCAGGCTAAGAAGCAGCAGCTTTACTTCCACTGGTCTATACCTATAATAATTCTCAAGTGGCCCCCAAAACCCATACACAGTGACAGGTGCACTAAAAAGGGGGCTTCCTCTGGCCAAGCTGATGCAAATTAAGAAACAGATTCTCATTCACAGCTTGAAATGGGGGAATGTAAGTCCCTGACCTCCTCACCCATCCACCATTTGGGAATTTATAAGGAATAGTACAAAGACAAAGGTATGGGGAGGGGATTGGGAGCAGGAAGCAGCTGTCCTTCTTTAAGTGTGAGAGATGCAACAAAAACCCTGAAAATGACTAAGAACCACCTAAAAACCTCTATATTCCACAAATCCCCCCCACCCCAATGCTCACTTTGAACTCATATCTGCCAAACAGCTATTGCTGGGCCAACTTCCAAACACTTCTAAAGAGGGTGGGGAAATACTCCTTCCCCAAATCCCTGCTCTTGTTCCAATGGCTAAACAAAAAGCTTTTATTTAGGATTATTTTACTGAGTGACACGCCATAAGGAAAGCAGTCCACTTGCAGTCTGAAGGTCGACAGTGCTGCTCTTGTTTTAATTTGTGGCCCCTCTATGAGGCCAAGGCTGAGCTGTACTCCCCTCCACGCTCCCCAGGGATCTCCGTGGCAATGTGCATTCATTTAAAGACTTACACAGGACAAGGCTGCTACAGGCAGCTGACCAAGGCTGACCAGCAAATTACACCTCCTGCCTTTCCTTTGGCCCTGTCATTAGATTTTTTTTTTTAGGTCAGTGAAAAATGTTATCACCACTCCTCCACTGGAAAATGTTTGTGGTTGCAGCTGAGGACTTGTTACAACTGCTGACAAAGGATTCCAAAATCACAGAACACAAGAGTCAAATGAAGCCCCTTAGCAAAAACTCCTCTAGCTTTTTCCACTTTATTTAGGCTGTGTACACTGGGCTGCTTCATTAGAATCCCTGCTTTCACTCCTACTCATATGAAGGGTTTTGTTTTTCTATGAATCACATCTGGTGTGTTTTAAAAAGCCACCTGCTATGGACTGAATATTTACGTCCCCCCAAATTCATATGTTGAAGCCCTAAACCCCAATATGGTGGTATTTGGAGGTGGGGCCTATGGGTAGTTATAGGTTTAGATGAGGTCGTGAGGGTGGGGCTCCCACAATAATGGGATTAGTGTCCTTATAAGAAAAGGAAGAGAGACCAGAGCTCTCTCTTTCCACCCTGTGAGGACATCGGGAGAAGGAAAGAAGGTAGTCCTCTGCAAGCCAGAAAGAGGGCCCTCACCAAGAACCAGATCTGCTGGCAACCTGACCTTGGATTTCTCAGCCTCCAGAACTGTAAGAAATAAATGTCTGACCCAAAATCATGGGGTAGGGGGTGGGGAGAAAGAAAGAAATGTTTTTTGTTTAAGCTACCCAGACTATGGCATTTTGTTACAGCAGCCTGAGTTAAGATTAATTAAAGAATAGTCTAGTGTTTGCTATAATAAGAAATGGGAAAGTATGCATTAGTGTCTCTAACTGCTTATGTCTTCTTCCATCATCCAAGGCGTTGGGGAGAAGAACTTGAAGCCAGATGGTTATGTGAGCAAACTTAGATATTGGTCTCCCATTATTAACCAACATCTAATGTATTTACTTTATAATCATCTACCCGAAAAACCCACGGTACCCAAAACATCATGGACCCTAGGAATTCTGGCACTGGAAATGATGTACACTCACTGCTTTACTTTATAGATGTGGAAACTGAGGCCCAGAGAGGTGAAGCAACAAGTACAAGGTCTGATAGCTACACAATGACAGAAGTCAAGATAAAACCTAAGTTTTCTAATCCATGCTGAGAAGTGCCCATCCAAGACAAGGTAGTAAAGATGCAAAGCTTCTACACATGTCCCTCAAACCCACCTACTCCACAACCAGCTAGGTTGTAGACATCATCAACAAGAAAGTGAGGCAGCCTCCTACTGGTCATGTGCATCTAACCTTGGCCTCCTCTGAACCATTCTCCACTCAGCAGCCTGAAGAATGCTCTCAAAATGCAATCCATACCCTTGCTTAACCTCCCTGCAACCCGCTAATGATTCTCTACTGTTCTTAGGATAACAACCTAAATCTTGAGCATGTTCTTTGAGACTCTACATGGTCTGGTTCCTGTTGACTGCTCTAGTCTTTTTATATACCACCCCACCAGCCACACTTGCCTTTAAAGCAGAATGCTCCACACTACCACGGGACCTTAGCATATGCTGTTCCCATGCTGCAACTCTTTCATTCTCCCTTTTAACCTAGTTAACACCCTCCCTTCTTTCAGATCTCACTTCCCCAAAGAAGCCTTTCTTGACCTTTCATGACTAGATCAAGGTCCTTGGTTAAATGCCCTCACAGCAACATACTTCCCATGCTTTTATTTCCACTTGTTATTATATTCTTGTTAGTGTGATTTTTAATTAATGTCTACCTCATCATTGGACTGTAAGTCACCAGAACCTTGCCCGGCTTGCTCACCATTTTATCCTCTCACCACCAACACAGTGTGAGTGTAAGAGATGCTCAATCAACATGAATATGAATAAAAGAATAAACAAGGAAAAGATTTTTAAAATACACGTAAGACCCTCAAAGACCTTAGAGTCTAGAAATGGCTTCCAAGTCACCTGTACATCAGGAAGCTATTTAATGATCAATGCCACTTAACACAGACCTTTCTAGGAGAGAGGGAAATGACTCAATATCCTTCTCTCAGAAGCATGCTTGCTTCTTTAAGACCAATCACATAAAATATAATAACATTTCAAAGTCTGCTCAGTAAAATGTCACTCTTCTGCCAACAACCTAAGACCTTCAGGCAAACATAAGCTCCCAAACTAAACAAAACCTCCAGGGTCCCAGTGGCAATTTTGCCCCTCACTGTGGTTTCCCAAGACCCCATAAATCAAGCCTTTCATTATATAACACACGGAGATAACCCTCCCTTCATACCATCCCTGTTTTCAGACACATTCTTCATGCCTGTCGCCAGCAGCCGGCTCATTTCTCATTTCAGACACTCCTCCACTTCCCCGCAGGGACAGCAAGCACATGGCAGGCCTATTTCCGCAATCTGACAATAATTTAAATTAAATTTCAGCATCAATTTCTGGTTGTATTACAGAGAGAGACCATCATTGAGGGACATAGCAAAACTTAAAGCAGCAGCGAGGCAGAGAACACAATGTGGCAGAGCTTGGGCTGGCCAGAAAGAAAGTATTCTAGTATGGCAAAGAGAGCAAGGCAAAACATGGCAAGTTGTCAAAAGCTATGAAAAAGGCACTTCAGAAACATAATCACAAGCAAACCCCCTTTGAAGGCAAAACAACATGAAACATCGACAGTAAAGGAAGACAATGTACAATACTTTAAAGCCAAAGTTTTTTCAGCTAAACATAATATTCAAATGTGTGAAAACCAAACCATGTTAAGAAGATGTTTTCTCTCTTCTGTCTCCTCTATGGAATTTAGTCAATTCACATGGCTTTAACGACATTTAGACAGGTGACTGGTAAGGTGCCATCTGTGAACGTGGACAGCTTGTTTAAAGTGCAGTCGCCTCTGTTAGCCGTAGGTCTAATCATCTGCCTTTTGGGTTATTTGCAAGTTAAAAAAAAAAAAGCCATCTTTCTTTTAAGTTATTAGCATGAATGAGCTGAGTAGATCATCAGGTCCATTTTTGGGTCCATTCAGCACCTCTTATTTAGTTTTCCACTGTCTTCGAAGCTTATGGTCAATAAAAGGCATTTTAAACCACAACCTTATTTACCTTCTCCAAGTAAAATAAGCTAAACACACAAGGCTAGAGGTGGTAGGTCAGCACGGCAGGTGCCCTGCATCACTTTCCCAGGTGAGGCTCCTCCACTAACCCTGGAGGGAGAGTGGGGAAGAATTCCACCCAGGTCCAGCTGGGATAACCCAACACATTTCCAGTTCCTACAAAGCGGGGTCTCTCCAAAGCGGCTCCCTTATTTTCTTCACAGTATTGAGAATGTTCAAGAAGGCAAGACACACTCACACTTCAATGTCACTGCCAGAACAGAGTCTAGGGTAAGATGCAATTGTGTACTGGCAGTCCACTGTTTTTTTTTAACATCTTTATTGGAGTAGAATTGCTTTACAAGGGTGTGTTAGTTTCTGCTGTATAACAAAGTGAATCAGCTACACATACACATATATCCCCATATCTCCAGTCCACTGTTTTAACTGACCTGGAACACACTCCCTTCCATTAACTCGGATCATCCAGAGATGAGATGTTTGACAACTCCTTGCACGCTTCTTTCCTCCTGTCACCACATGGTGGGCACCAGGAGCAGCGCTCTGCACTCAATAAATACCAGTTAAATGGAAAGGAATTAAGACTTCAAAAGGGGAATGTTTTTCATTTTAACAGAAAATTTCCGTTTCTACCATTATCCTGAGAGATTCCCGCAGCACCAAGTGAGTGAAATGAGAAAGCATTGGCATCAACAATTCCACATCTGTAGAAATCATGTGTACATTCCACACTTCTTATATCCTCTTATCTTCAGGCTGATTTATTTTATTAGCTCATAAAAGCCTGGCATTATGTTCACTTAACTCGCCTCGTACAGTACACTGTCTCTTCAGGTAGGCCTTGGTTTTGCCTCTTGCTTTATGGATTTTCTTCCAAAATGAGGGGATGCAAATATGTTTATAGAGGAAGACAGACATTCTTACAATGTTGCTGAGATAAAGCCAGTTCATGTTTACAGTAACCTTCCAAAGACAGCACAAGACCTGAACAATGAAGTGGCCACTCATTCATTTATCCAACAAATATTAACTGGATGCACTCTGTACCAGACACCATTCCCTATGTTGGGAATATGTCAGATAACAAAATGCAAGTCGTATTCTCGTGTGGACAGATACTAATAAATAAAAAAATACATAATGTGGCAGGTGATGATGAATACTATAAAGGAAAAAATAAAGTCAGGTAAGAAGGGCAGGGAGTGCCAGGGTGGGCTGTGGGTGGGGAATGAAATGCTATTCCACACGGGGGTGGGGAGGCAGCAAAAGCTGGTCTGAGAACATTTAACAGATACCTGAAGGAAAATGGGAAGTAAGTCACATGGGTGTCTGAAAGAGCTTTCCAAATGGAGAGAATCAGCACTTGCCCAGGCTCTGGGGTATGAGTGTAGAAGAATAAGAACAAGGCCAGTGTGGTGGGAGCACAGGGAAGTGAGAGAGTGGGAGGTGACGAGGTCCAGGAGTAGCTACATGACCTCATCGTGCTGGGCATGCTGCGAAGTGAGGAGGGAGACATGAGAAAAACAGCATGTGATTTAGGCTTAAAAGAACCCCTCTCGCTGTTGTGTTGAGAGTAGACAACAGAGTCAAGGGTAGAAGCAGGGAGGCCCCTGGAATCACACAGACATTGGAGATGATGGGACCCTGATAAAGGTGGTCCAGCTGGAGAAGGTAACAATGGTGTGGTTCTGGCTCTATTTTTTTTTTTTTTTAAAGATTGCTTTTTATTAATTTATTAATTTATTTATTTTATGGCTGTGTTGGGTCTTCGTTTCTGTGCGAGGGCTTTCTCTAGTTGTGGCAAGCAGGGGCCACTCTTCATCGCGGTGCGCAGGCCTCTCGCTGTCATGGCCTCTCTTGTTGCGGAGCACCGGCTCCAGATGCGCAGGCTCAGTAATTGTGGCTCACGGGCCCAGCCGCTCCGCGGCATGTGGGATCCTCCCAGACCAGGGCTCGAACCCGTGTCCCCCACATCGGCAGGCAGAGTCCCAACCACTGCGCCACCAGGGAAGCCCCGTTCTGGCTCTATTTAAAGGCAGAGCTGACAGCGGTGTTATCACTAGTCACCTGTTGATCATGACTGCTGGGCTCTGAACAAAGCTTTGAGGAATGAAATCAACAGCTGAGGCATTTGGTTAAATAGTCCTATTAATTATTCTTTACTCATTTAAACACATATTAAAACATTTAAAAAATACACTGGGCTTCCCTGGTGGTGTAGTGGTTAAGAATCCGCCTGCCAATGCAGGGGACACAGGTTCGAGCCCTGGTCTGGGAAGATCCCACATGCCGCGGAGCAACTAAGCCCGTGCACCACAACTACTGAGCCTGCGCTCTAGAGCCCGTGAGCCACAACTACTGAAGCCCGCGTGCCTAGAGCCCGTGCTCCGCAACAAGAGAAGCCACAGCAATGAGAAGCCCGTACACCGTATCAAAGAGTAGCCCCCGCTCACCGCAACTAAAGAAAAGCCTACACGCAGCAACGAAGACCCAAAGCAGCCAAAAATAAATAAACAAATAAATTTAAAAAACTACATTAAAAACAATAAAAATTTAAATACATTTAAAAACAAACTTGTTCCCCCTAAAAAAGGCATAGAACTCCCCAACCCTCTTGTTCTAAGCAACACATAAACATCATCTTTATTTTCTCCTTCTTGGTATCATTTATCCTCTATGAGAATTACCAGCTGTACATCTGAAAAAAATCCACTCAACAAATCTTGATTGAGGGCTGGGTACATACCGGCACTCTCTTGGGTACCAGGGAGACAGTAGTGCCTAAAACAGACAATATCCCCACCTATGTCCTGTCCCATGCTCCTGGAATATTTTACAATATCAACGGTAATTAAGTGCTCGCTTGTGTCGGGCATTGTGCCGCAGCCCTACTTGCATTATCTTATTGAATCCTTATAGCAACCCTATTATCATCTGCATTTTCCAGCCAAGGAAATCATAACACAGAGAGGCTGAATACATTGTGCAAGATCACACAGCTTGGAAGTGGTGAACCAGAGCTGTTAGTTTCTAACTTCTCCTGGATTTAAGGTACAACCCAGAACATGAGTCCCCAAAATTATATACTCACTCTTCCTTGGTCACTTTGGGCTGGATGAACACTTAATATTTCTCAGCTTCAATTGCCACATCTACAAAATGAAATGTATTCAACTGGATAATCTCTAAAGTCCCTTCCAGGTCTAAAAATTCTAGAGCTCTTGCTTTGAAACCCAGTGCTCCCTCACTATAAGGAGAGCACAGATGCAAAGACCATCTGCCATAGAGTATAATTTCTCAGGGTCAGTTTTTACCTAAAATAAAGTGAAGCACATCCTCAGTTGAACCTTTGGGCTGACCAGCTACAAGAAAATAGGTCAATTTCAGGGATACTCTAAGGGAGAAAAATGTTAGCAGCAGAATCTATAGCAAATTTCTTTCTTTCTAAACCAATCGACAATTGGAATTATTCCCTTACAGAAAGGAGAAAACCAGTTCTGGGGACAGCTAAAATGTGCTTTTTCTGTGCTTGGTTAACTTGTAACAAAACAGAGAGCAATTCCCACTTGTCTGCAGATGAATGAATCTGAAGTTTCACTTCGTTCAGTGTCCTTGTGCCTGACATACAGTACAGCCCAATAAATACCAGTCAATTGAATTAGTACATGAATGACTCAATGAATGTACTAAACAATGAACAAATAAACTCATTAATTCTACAGTAATAAATATTTCCTTGGATAGAATTTATATAGACCTGGCTAGGAAAAGCATCACTTTGGCAAATAAAGGTAAAGAAAACACTTTAGATTGATTTTTGTGTTCAGTACAGGATTCCAATCTTAGAAGTTGATGTTTTGAGGTGTGTGGAGAGTAAAAGAAATCTCATTTAAAAAACTAAAAGAAAAAAAAGTCAGCCTGCTAAAGAAAACCAAAATAAACACCTTCAGTTCCCTGCAGGATTTCTAAGGAGTTAACCCAAAGCTTGGCATTCTGACCACTAAAGATAATAAGCCTGTGATTCAGTTTCAAACACTTCACCTTCAATACGAGCTGTGAATATAGCTTATAAACCACCTGCTCATATTGAACCCACTCTCCATAAAACGAGCCACACACAGCAGTGTAAGTTAGAGAGCAGGGTGGAGGAAGACACGCAAACCCTGAGTATTCTCCTGGATCTTTCATTCTTTTGACATTTTTCAGAAGTTACCCCAAAATTTAAGTAACAATCCAGTAATGTAAAAAGTTTACGCACAGTAAATGTCAAGGGAAAAAAGTCAACCCACCACCTTTTCTTCACAGAGAACGGGCAGCAGACACAACCAAGAAAAGTAAGAAGAAGGAAAAACAGCTTCTGCTACTGAAACCAGGAATACATAACCAGATCAAAGATGAGGCTTGATGCAATTACATAAGTCATTTGTGGGAAAAACTCAATTAGCTGGGAATGGAAGCCAGGATGGTACTTTCTAACCAAGATTATTTACATAATTTTCACGTGGACAGACCCAGGCTATGTTTTAGAAAAAAAAAAAATCATAAGAAAAGTATTTGTAAACAATTATTTTCTAGTGACTTTTTACTGCAAATAATCTCAGTCAAAATAGAATTAATGATAAACTACAAAATTTTAAAAGCAGTTGAGATGCAAACTTTGTCAATATAACAAGACTTATCCTGTGAATTTACAACTATAGTTCTATTTTTTTAACCATGGATGATATAGAAGGAATATACTTCTGGATATATAAGTTTAAAAGTTGCACAGCCTTTATTTAAGTGAAGCCTAAAGACAGAAGCCAGAGGCAACAGGAGAGAGTGTGTGCAGCCACAGTCAGTGCTCCAGGGGGCTCACCCGCCGAGGAGTGCTTAAAAACAATATGGGGGAGACCTTCAAGATGGTGTAGGAGTAAGACGTGGAGATCACCTTCCTCCCCACAGATACATCAGAAATACACCTCCATGTGGAACAACTCCTACAGAACACTTACTGAAAGCTGGCAGAAGACCTCACACTTCCCAAAAGCCATGTGGCTGACAGGGTCTTGGTGCTCTGGTCGGGCGTCAGGCCTGTGCCTCTGAGGTGGGAGAGCCGAGTTCAGGATATTGGTCCACCAGAGACCTCCTGGCTCCACGTAATATCAAACAGAGAAAGCTCTCCCAGAGATCTCCATCTCAATGCTAAGACCGAGCTCCACTCAACAACCAGCAAGCTACAGTGCTGGACACCCTATGCCAAACAACTAGAAAGACAGGAACACAACCCCACCCATTAGCAGAGAGGCTGCCTAAAATCATAATAAGGTCACAGACACCCCAAAACATACCACCAGATGCAGTCCTGCCCACCAGAAAGACAAGATCCAGCCTCATCCACCAGAACACAGTCCCCTCCAACAGGAAGCCTACACAACCCACTGAACCAACCTTAGCCACTGGGGGCAGACACCAAAAACAACAGGAAGTACTAACCTGCAGCCTGCGAAAAGGAGACCCCAAACATAGTAAGTTAAGCAAAATGAGACGAGAGAGAAACACATAGCAGATGAAGGAGCAAGGTAGAAACTCACCAGACCAAACAAATGAAGAGGAAATAGGCAGTCTACCTGAAAAAGAATTCAGACTAATGATAGTAAAGATGATACCAAATCTTGCAAATAGAATGGAGAAAATACAAGAAATGTTTACCAAGGACCCAGAAGAACTAAAGAGCAAACAAACAGTGATGAACACCACAATAAATGAAATGAAAAATTCTCTAGAAGGAATCAATAGCAGAATAACTGAGGCAGAAGAACAGATAAGTGACCTGGAAGATAAAATAGTGGAAATAACTACTACAGAACAGAATAAAGAAAAAAGAATGAAAAGAATTGAGGACAGTCTCAGAGACCTCTGGAACAACATTAAACACACCAACATTCGAATTATAGGGGTCCCAGAAGAAGAAGAGAAAAAGAAAGGGACTGAGAAAATATCTGAAGGGATTATAGTTGAAACCTTCCCTAATACGGGAAAGGAAATAGTCAATCAAGTCCAGGAAGCACAGAGAGTCCCATACAGGATAAATCCAAGGAGAAACACACCAAGATACATATTAATCAAACTACCAAAAATTAAATACAAAGAAAAAATATTAAAAGCAGCAAGGGAAAAACAACAAATAACATACAAGGGAACTCCCATAAGGTTAACAGCTGCTCTTTCAGCAGAAACTCTGCAAGCCAGAAGGGAGTGGCAGGACATATTTAAAGTGATGAAAGGGAAAAACTACAACCAAGATTACTCTACCCAGCAAGGATCTCATTCAGATTCAACGGAGAAATTAAAACCTTTACAGACAAGCAAAAGCTAAGAGAATTCAGCACCACCAAACCAGCTTTACAACAAATGCTAAAGGAACTTCTCTAGGCAGAAAACACAAGAGAAGGAAAAGACCTACAATAACAAACCAAAACAATTAAGAAAATGTTAATAGGAATACACATATCGATAACTACCTTAAATGTAAATGGATTAAATGCTCCTACCAAAAGACATAGACTGGCTGAATGGATACAAAAACAAGACCCATATATATGCTGTCTACAAGAGACCCACTTCAGATCTAGGGACACATACAAACTGAAAGTGAGGGGATGGAAAAAGATATTCCATGCAAATGGAAATCAAAAGAAAGCTGGAGTAGCAATACTCATCTCAGATAAAATAGACTTTAAAAAAAAGAATGTTACAAGAGACAAGGAAGGACACTACATAATGATCAAGGGATCAATCCAAGAAGAAGATATAACAATTATAAATATATATGCACCCAACATAAGAGCACCTCAATATATAAGGCAACTGCTAACAGCTCTAAAAGGGGAAATTGACAGTAACACAATCATAGTAGGGGAATTTAACATCCCACTTTCACCAGTGGACAGATCATCCAAAACGAAAATAAATAAGAAACACAAGCTTTAAATAATATATTAAACAAGATGGACTTAACTGATATTTATAGGACATTCCATCGAAAAACAACAGAATACACTTCTCAAGTGCTCATGGAACATTCTCCAGGATAGATCATATCTTGGGTCACAATTCAAGCTTTGGTAAATTTAAGAAAATGGAAATTATATCAAGTATCTTTTCTGACCACAACGCTATGAGACTAGATATCAATTACAAGAAAAAAAATCTGTAAAAAATATAAACACATGGAGGCTAAAGAACACACTACTAAATAACCAAGAGATCACTGAAGAAATCAAAGAGGAAATAAAAAAATACCTAGAAACAAATGACAATGAAAACATGACAACCCAAAACCTATGGGATGCAGCAAAAGCAGTTCTAAGAGGGAAGTTTAGAGCTATACAATCCTACCTCAAGAAACAAGAAACATCTCACATAAACAACCTAAACTTACACCTAAAGCAATTAGACAAAGAAGAACAAAAAACCCCCAAAGTTAGCAGAAGGAAGAAATCATAAAGATCAGAGCAGAAATAAATGAAAAAGAAATGAAGGAAACAATAGCAAAGATCAATAAAACTAAAAGCTGGTTCTTTGAAAAGATAAACAAAATTGATAGACCACTAGCCAGACTCAACAAGAAAAAAAGGGAGAAGACTCAAATCAATAGAATTAGAAATGAAAAAGAAGTAACAAATGACACTGCAGAAATATAAAGGATCATGAGAGATTACTACAAGCAACTATATGCCAATAGAATGGACAACCTGGAAGAAATGGACAAATTCTTAGAAATGCACAACCTTCCAAGACTGAACCAGGAATAAATAGAAAATATACACAGACCAATCACAAGCACTGAAATTGAAACTGTGATTAAAAATCTTCCAACAAACAAAAGCCCAGGACCAGATGGATTCACAGGAGAATTCTATCAAACATTTAGAGAAGAGCGAACACTTAATCTTCTCAAACTCTTCCAAAATATAGCAGAGGGAGGAACACTCCCAAACTCATTCTACGAGGCCACCATCACCCTAATACCAAAACCAGACAAAGATGTCACAAAGAAAGAAAACTACAGGCCAATATCACTGATGAACACAGATGCAAAAATCCTCAACAAAATACTCGCGAACAGAATACAACAGCACAATAAAAGGATTATACACCATGATCAAGTGGGGTTTATCCCAGGAATGCAAGGATTCTTCAATACACGCAAATCAATCAATGTGATAAACCATATTAACAAATTGAAGGAGAAAAACCATATGATCATCTCAATAGATGCAGAAAAAGCTTCTGACAAAATTCAACACCCATTTATGATAAAAACCCTCCAGAAAGTAGGCGCAGAGGGAACTTACCTCAACATAATATAGGCCATATATGACAAACCCACAGCCAACATCGTTCTCCATGGTGAAAAACTGAAACCATTTCCTCTAAGATCAAGAACAAGACAAGGTTGTCCACTCTCCCCACTATTATTCAACACAGTTTTGGAAGTTTTAGCCACAGCAATCAGAGAAGAAAAAGAAATAAAAGGAATACAAATCGGAAAAGAAGAAGTAAAACTGTCACTGTTTACAAATGACATGATACTATACACAGAGAATCCTAAAGATGCTACCAGAAAACTACTAGAGCTAATCAATGAATTTGGTACAGTAGCAGGATACAAAATTAATGCACAGAAATCTCTTGCATTCCTATACACTAATAATGAAAAATCTGAAATAGAAATTAAGGAAGCACTCCCATTTACCATTGCAACAAAAAGAATAAAATACCTAGGAATAAACCTACCTAGGGAGACAAAAGACCTGTATGTAGAAAACTATAAGACACTGATGAAAGAAATTAAAGATGATACCAACAGATGGAGAGATATACCATGTTCTTGGATTGGAAGAATCAACATTGTGAAAATGACTATACTGCCCAAAGCAATCTACAGATTCAATGCAATTCCTATCAAACTACCAATGGCATTTTTCACAAAACTAGAACAAAAAATTTCACAATTTGTATGGAAGCACAAAAGACCCCAAATAGTCAAAGCAATCTTGAGAAAGAAAAACGGAGCTGGAGGAATCAGGCTCCCTGACTTCAGACTATACTACAAAGCTACAGTAATCAAGACAGTATGGTGCTGGCACAAAAACAGAAATACAGATCAATGGAACAGGATAGAAAGCCCAGAGATAAACCCAGGCACATATGGTCACCTTATCTTTGTTAAAGGAGGCAAGAATATACAATGGAGAAAAGACATCTCTTCAATAAGCGGTGCTGGGAAAACTGGACAGCTACATGTAAAAGAATGAAATTAGAACACTCCCTAACACCATACACAAAAATAAACTCAAAATGGATTAAAGACCTAAATGTAAGGCCAGACACTATCAAACTCTTAGGGGAAAACATAGGCAGAACACTCTATGACATAAATCACAGCAAGATCCTTTTCGACCCACCTCCTAGAGTGATGCAAATAAAAACAAAAATAAACAAATGGGACCTAATGAAACTTAAAAGCTTTTGCACAGCAAAGGAAACCATAAACATGACGAAAAGACAACCCTCAGAATGGGAGAAATGAAGTAACTGACAAAGGATTAATCTCCAAAATATACAAGCAGCTCAATATCAAAAAACCAAACAACCCATTCCAAAAATGGGCAGAAGACCTAAACAGACATTTCTCCCAAGAAGATATAAAGATTGCCAACAAACACATGAAAGGATGCTCAACATCACTAATCATTAGAGCAATGCAAATCAAAACTACAATGAGGTATCACCTCACACCAATCAGAATGGCCATCATCAAAAAAATCTACAAACAATAAATGTTGAAGAGGGTGTGGAGAAAAGGGAACCCTCTTGCACTGTTGGTGGGAATGTAAATTGATACAGCCACTATGGAGAACAGTATGGAGGTTCCTTAAAAAACTAAAAATAGAACTACCATATGACCCAGAAATCCCACTACATAATTCAAAAAGAGTCATGTACCACAATGTTCATTGCAGCTCTATTTACAATAGCCAGGACATGTAAACAACCTAAGTGTCCATCGACAGATGAATGGATAAAGAAGATGTGGCACATATATACAATGGAATATTACTCAGCCATAAAAAGAAATGAAATTGAATTATTTGTAGTGAGGTGGATGGACCTAGAGTCTGTCATACAGAGTGAAGTAAGTCAGAAAGGGAAAAATACGGTATGCTAACACATATACATGGAATCTAAAAAAAAATGGTTGTGACAAACGTACAGGCAAGATAGGAATAAAGACGCAGATGTAGAGAATGGACTTGAGGACGTGGGGAGGGGGAAGGGTAAGCTGGGACTAAGTGAGAGAGTGGCATGGACATATATACACTACAAAATGTAAAATAGATAGCTAGTGGGAAGCAGTCACATAGCACAGGGAGATCAGCTCGGTGCTCTGTGACCACCTAGAGGGCTGGGATAGGGAGGGTGGGAGGGAGACGCAAGAGGGAGGAGATATAGGGATATATGTATAGGTATAGCTGATTCACTTTGTTATAAAGCAGAAACTAACACACCATTGTAAAGCAATTATACTCCAATAAAGATGTTAAAAAAATAAATAAATAAGAAGGCAAAAATAAATAAATAAATAAACACACAAATAAATAAATAAATGAATCTATATGATGGAGACAAAATAACTTTCCCTCTCCACTAATTTTCACAGCCTGTTCAGATCTGCATTCGGTAACAGTTTGGTTTTTAATTGTTTGCACAAGAACCTGAACTGTAAAATGGCAATTTAATATTATTCACACTAACATTAAAATAGCAAGTGTCCACAGGTACTTTTTTGCATCTACCTTACTACTTGCTCTGGAATATGAGGATGGTCATTGTTTGTAACTGGGAAATATTGGAAACAACAAAAATGTCCCTCAATGGAGAATCACGTTAAAATAAACTATGACCCATTTGTCTTATGCAAAAATAAGCAGCAGCTAATACAATGAGACATATCCTTCACCAGGCGAATGGATAAATAAATATGGTATATCCATACAATGGAATATTACTTCCGTGATTAAAAAAAATAGAAATGAGTTCTCAAGCCACAAAAAGACATGGAGGAACCTTAATGGATATTACTGCATGAAAAAAGCCAGTATGAAAAGGCTACATACTGTATAACATTCTGGAAAAGGAAAAAAGATCAGTGGTGGCCAGGGGCTGGGAAGAGGAGGAGATGAATATGCAGAGCACAGGGCATCTTCAGGGCAGTAAAACTATTCTGTAAGATACCATAATGGTGGATATATCATCACACATTTGTCAAACCCACAGAATGCACAACACTGAGTGAACCCTAATGTAAACTATAGACTGTGGGTAATAATGATGTGTCTATGTAAGTTCATCAGTTGTCACAATGTACCACTTTGGTAGGGGATGTCAATATTAGGGGGAGGCTGTGCACGTGTTGGGGCAGAGGCTATGTGGAAATTCTCTGTACTTTCTGCTTAATTTTGCTGTGAACCTAAAACTGCTCTAAAAAATAGACAATTTAAAAGAAAAAAAAAAAGCAAATTGCAGAGTAAAACAAAAAATGACAACACATGTCTTTACAAAGCCACCACAAGGTAATTTTTATAGCTGTATCTATCTATATATCTAAATATATTTAAATATCTGGGAGGAGACTAATTTGATAACCAGGATTACACCTAAGAAGGTAAGTGGGACCATGGATGGTTAAGGGGCAGTCAGCTCTATCTCTGTTGTCTGATTTTTTTTAAATTATGCAAATATACATGCAGTGTTGCTTGTGTAATTAAAAATAATTTTTTTTCTTTTAAAAATACTCACTTTATAACTTACGATAAAGTATTAAAAAGTAAATTACAGGGCTTCCCCGGTGGCACAGTGGTTAAGAATCCGCCTGCCAATGCAGGGGACACGGGTTCGATCCCTGGTCCAGGAATATCCCACATGCCGCAGAACAACTAGGCCCATGCGCCACAACTACTGAGCCTATGTGCCACAACTACTGAAGCCCGCGTGCCTAGAGACCGTGCTCTGCAACAAGAGAAGCCACTGCAGTGAGAAGCCCGTGCACCACAACCAAGGGTAGCCCCTGCTCGCCGCAACTAGAAAAAGTCTGAGCACAGTGATGAAGAAACAATGCAGAAAAAAATAATAATAATAATTGTTAATTAAATAAATAAATATTTTTAAAAAGTAAATTACAGATATCATGACATTCTAAATACTTCAGTATTCATCTTTTAAAAATAAGAACATTTTTCTACCCTAAAATTATTTTCCAATAGCAGAAAAAGCACAAAAGATCTTCTACTAAACTATCGGGGTGATTTAAGTCATGTATTTCAAAAAACTAAGCTGGTCTCAAAGAAAAATATAAACACCAAGTATAGAGAATTGATTTAACGGTTATTGCAAGGTCTTCCTAAAAACATTATCATCATTATCACCATCCCTTGCTTTTATATAATGTTTTACATTCCCCCTTTTAACACACTAACAACCTCATATATTAACAGGTCAAATCGATTATATTTGTTGTATTTTTAAAAAATTTTAGTCATTTGAATTACTAAAGTAATACAATACAAAGCTTATCATAACAGATTGAGTATCTTAAACAGGGATTCTTAATCTAAAATCCTCCGGAGTCCATGGATTCACTTCAGTGAGCTTGGATGGAAAAAAACGCATCTTCAGTTTTACTAACAAGCAAAATTTAGCATTTCCTTCCAAGTATGAGTGAAGACCACAAATCACAGAAGCATTAGCAGACCTCTGACTTTGTCACCATGTAAATCACTATGTTTTCAAATCACAGTGTGGTTGGCGTGGGTATTTCAAAATATCATTTACTCTTATCATCTCATGGAAGGTATATTAGTTATTAGATTTGTTGCCAGATCGATCTTGTTACTTAATGCATTAATTAAGAAGCACACACGTAACTCTTACCACAAATTTTTTTAAATTATTTATTTATTTATTTGTTTGTTTGTTTGTTTATTTATGGCTGTTTGGTCTTCGTTTCTGTGCGAGGGCTTTCTCTAGTTGTGGCAAGCGGGGGCCACTCTTCATCGCGGTGCGCGGGCCTCTCAGTATCGCGGCCTCTCTTGTTGCGGGGCACAGGCTCTAGAGCACAGGCTCAGTAGTTGTGGCTCACGGGCTTAGTTGCTCCGCGGCATGTGGGATCTTCCCAGACCAGGGCTCGAACCCGTGTCCCCTGCATTAGCAGGCAGATTCTCAACCCCTGCGCCACCAGGGAAGCCCCACAAATTTGTTTTTAAATATTTTGATAACTGTATTTCAGTACAACTGGGTTTTCTTCTAATCTTATGTATTTTAATTTAAGCACATATAAATAGTCTTGTGGGGGGAAGGTTCATAGGTTTCACAACATGCGAAAGGTTAAGAACCCCTGGAACTCAACCACCCCTTTCTATAATCCCATTCTCCCAACGTAACCACTATCCATAATGTACTGTATGTTCTTCCATGCTTATTCCTTCATGTGGACAAATATATATAAACATCTAGAGGCATAACTTATACAGTAATGCGCTCTGTAATTGTGTTTTACACTTATATTTTGTAATATATTTACAAGTCTCTATATAATTTGGTCATTCATGCTGTTTCCAGCTTTTGGCTATTATTTTTAAATGCTGTAATAAAACTCCTCATATACATCTCTTTATATCCTGGTATTTTTTTTTAAATTTCATAATCAGTTCTATGTATGGAACACTTGTACCAACAATAAACACCCTCAGATTTAACCATAAAATAAATTTTGTATTATGAAATCAACAGCAACAATAGCTAGTATGTTTTGTGCTTACCCAGGGGCCAGGTACTAAGTGCTTTACATGAATTAACTCGTTTTAATCCTTACAACTCCAAGGCAAGGCACTGCTACGATTTCAGTTTATAGGTGAGGAAATTGAGGTACAGACTGATGTTTAGTCTCTAAGCTCCAAAGTTTGTAATTCTGATAACAAATTCAAACAAACAGGTATTCTCAGAACACAGGAGCCCTCAATAATCATGGGCCCCATCGGGGTCACGGAAGGGGAGCAATAAATGATGATGGACACTTTGTTACATCATTAACTTCTGAGAGTGTGTCCTGAAGCTCCTTGGAATTTTTTTGTCACTGTGCTTTTCAAGAGGTGGATCACACAGAAAAGACCACAGTGAGTACACAGCGAAATGATTACAGTCCACAACCTAATCAATTAGGCCAAAGGCATGATAAAATGTGCCTGTGTCAACAATAAGCACATCTGCCATCAGAGACTTGGGTTAGGACTCAACACAGGGTCTCCACTACCTTAGGCCCAAATAATTTCGTAGGCAGCAAGAGCAGATCATAAATCCCAAATAGAAAGAATGCCATCAGGTTAAATACAGGTATGCGCTACTGACAACCTAGTCTCAGGGCAGGCCTGGTCTCCTCGGCGATAAGAGCATTATTAAAATCTCTCACATGATTCATCAAGGCCTCACGCTGGCCACGGCAAGGCTAATCTCCCCAGTTAGCAAGTTCCAGGACAGACCAAGAGAAACAAAACCACAGAAATGGTATCTTTTTTAATTATCTGGACTCTGCTGAGCAGAGATAATATAATCCTGCTGCTGTTCCATGTCTAGTTTAACATATCCTAGCAATGAAATGTCATTTAGCTTCATCCAGACAGGAAAGCTTCCCCCTCTATCAATATATCAACTCTTGCGCTTTGAGCATCCATATAACAGGGTAAGCAATTGCAAAGCACAGGCAAGGCCTGGGCCCTGCCGGGGGCAACAGAAGGGGCTCCTCCTAAAGAGGGGGTGTAAGCAAATGTCCCATATAAAGTTACACTTAGCAAGGGACCAGCAATATAGTTGAAAGAGTGATGTGGGAGAGAAAACTGAAAACAATCCCTCATTCTGAGTTTCCGTACAAGACACTCAGCTGCTCTGAACTGCATTTCCACCTTTCACTGCCAGAAGGGGTATAAACCTGTTCACAGGTTTAAAAAAGATTCATTCCCTTTTAGCCAGGAATTTTATATTTTATCCTACTGATAAAAGATCACACAAAGATATTCTTGGATGCCCAACAGTGTTATTTATAATAGTGAAAAATTGTAACTTATCTAAATATCCAAGGAAGGACTGGTTAAATAAATCTGAGGCATCCATTTGACAAAGTATGGTTACTTAAAATAATGTTCTTGAAGAATATTTCAGGATGTGGTAACACGATCTCAATATAGTAAATGGAAAATACAGGAATAAATTAATATGTGTTATGATATCAATTTCTTAAAACTGTGTGCTTATATAAACTTTAAAAGTTGGTTGAAAATATATGTGCCATTTAGGGATACATGTAAGTAGCAAGTTTATAGACAGGGAAGGCAACAATAAACATTAAACTCAGCAGAGAAAGGGGTTTACAGGGGCCTGTGGCGTTGCTGTTAAGGGCGTACTTCTTCAGTTGCATTGGTAGCTACATGGAATTTTACATTATCCTTTATACCATTTTGTATGTCTGCAGTATTTCATAATGAAAAAGTTTTAAGTGAGTGTGTGTATAATGTCAGGAAGGTGATATATCAAAATGTAGCCACTACTTTTGAGGTGAGAGTATCAGTGAATTCTATTGTTCACATTTTCCAAATTTTCTGCAGAGAACACATATTCCTTTTTGATCTTTTACATTGTTTCTTCACGGGAAACTATTTTTACGCCCACACCAAAACTCATATATTTTTTGATAAAGGATGCTTGGTGCTAAGCGGTGCCCTGCGTCAGGGGCACACCTGGCTCCTCTGCCAAGGGCCTTTCTTGAGGGACCACGAAACCCAGCTCTTCCCTCAGGCATCTCTCACCCACTAGAATTTAAACTGGAAAAGTGCTGTGGGCGAAGTGATGTCCCTGAAACCATACCACTCATATCCTCTGATGTGAGAGGAGATTTGTAGGCGGCTACTGGGCGCATTCTCCACTCTGCAAGTTGTTTTCAAAAGTACTCAAAAATATAGTTTGCTTTTTTTTTTTTTTTTTTTTTTTCCTGGAATAGTTTGCGTTCTATCCTGCCAGGAAGCTGGGGGCTCAGCCAGCGGATTGGATAAAGTGGTGGGAAAAAATAGACACCAATTATATTGTCAACTAGTGTGGACTCTCCAGTCACAATTCATTTTTCGCCAAGTGCTGGAGGTGGAGGGTGGGATAATAATTCTGTGGAGATACGTCACCATGCCTTAAGACCCTTCCAATTTCCTTTTTAAGAGGAACTCCTGACGTGGGGTCTTGGCTGGGCTCCCTGGGGCCCATGAAGTCACACATCAATCCTGTAAAATTTTCTGGAGCCCAGTGCTATCACCAGATTCTCAAAAAAGTCCATAACACCCCCCACCCCAAACAATTGAGGATCCCCGTTCTGTAATGATAAGCTCTTTTCTTAGCTTACCCACTCCTGTTTGGTTTCTAAGCCCAAGTTCAATAGGAGGTTGCAGAGGAGTTTAGAAGGACAACTCCCTTCCAGGTACCTATCAGAATTGTCATCTGACGCTTTAAAATAAAGCAAGATGTCAATGGGAATGTTTGGTGTTATCATCACTAAGACACCTATATATGCTTTATAATCAAAGGGGGAAAGTTTCTGTGTTAACATTTCCCAACTTCACGTCACAGATATAGTTCTTTAAGGGGGGTATGTGTGTTGAATTCCACATACACATTAGGAAGGCTCACTGGCTTTTTTGTTTTTTGTTTTGTTGTTGTTAAAATTCATCAACCAATAAGTATTTACCAAGAGCTCACTGTGCAGCATGGGGCTGGGACTCAATGGAAACCTGACCATGATCCCCCAAAGACCCCTGTCCCCCATCTAGCAACTTCTTGTTCAAAGCACACATATGGTGAACATCTTTCCACTTATTAAGTGGAATCAAAATTGAGAGTTACTAATATTACTTTCCCAAACCCTCACATCCTCCAGTATGAGTCATCCACTGGAACCCCCCTTTTTTTCAGATACTTTCCACTACACATAGAAACAGGCTCACAACAACTCTTCATTAATGCTGCTGGTTAGTTAAGGGATTGTGACTACTGAATATCACCATTTAAAGGCACCTTTAGGGAGACTACAAAGCCATTTATCTATTAGAGAAGTTAATTTATTGGACTCAGGTATTTATTTAGACATTGTAGCCTTTATGGCTACAATCTTCTCATGAGTGGTTCCACCCACTACTTCATTCAATTCAAGTCATCTCTACTGAGTGCCTGTTAGGTGCAAGGCACTGAAAATTAGTGACACTTCCTCCATGGCCACATTTGGATATGTCACACATCCTGTCATCTCCACACAGCTTGGATTGTCAGTAAAACTGCAAAACACCATTTTTCATGTCCTCCAACAACTTCTAGGATTCTTCTAAGTTTTATAATGATTATAATACTATGTGACAATATTTGGAGGAAACTCTGCCCCGGTTCTGGAATCTATTTGCCAAGATTCAGGAAAAATGTCAGGCAAATCAGAAAGGAGTTTGGCCATAGCTGACTCCTTGAGCACAAAAGCAGACTTCTTTTCCATAAAAGTCTCTTAATTGTGACAAAACATGATATGAGATGGTTAGAGAGAGAGAGAGAGAGAAGGACAGAGAGAGGGAGAGAAAAAGAGAGAGAGAAATACCTTCTGCAGCTACATAAGGAGAAAAGACATCAAATTATTCATTACACGAGCTTAGATGACTTTGACGAGAAGGCAAGGTCATGGATGCCAATCAGCACAAAAACCATATCACAACAAGTGGTTGCAAATAATCCTTTCATATAAGAGAGTTTAGTGGTTCTTTGAATAAAGCTTCTAGAGACATGTTTTCCTAAAAAATAAACATAGTTGAGGAAAAATCTATAATAGGCATGATCTTAGAAATGACCTAGATTAAGATCTTATTAAACCACTACACCTCTCTGGGCTTCTACTTCTTCATTTTCAAAGTGAGGGGATTGGACAACATGATGGCTAAGGGCTCTATATATTCTGAACATCAATGACTCTAATAATTGCCACAAAATTGAAAACATTCAAACACCAAAAAGTTGTTGCCAATAAGGGAAGTTCCAAAGACTTCACTTGTCAACAATAAAACATTCAGTGAGTAAAGTAAAACCCAGAAGACCATCATCTTTTTTGTCCTGTTACCATGGCAACCTAATAACTGGTCCAACTCCATCAACCTGACGGTCTAAAGACTGGAACAAACACCATATGGTAAAATAAAGATGTGCAAGTACATTAATGCTAGCTCAGGCTCACTCCATGATGGCTGTTTGCATCACAGAAAACTCTGCCACAATTAAAAATAACTAAGACAGCACTGTTATATTGGTAAATAAATGTCATCAGATGAGAACCCAATAATCTGTGTTCCATGAAGTTTCAAATTTTCACAATGGTTTTAGAAGACTTGATCTCAAATCTATCTTTTTAACAGATGAGGCCCAGAGAGAGGAAGTGACTTCCAAGGTTACATCATTAGTTATAGGCAAAGCCAGGACAACGACCCAGTTCTTAATTCTTAGCATAGAAGCCTCATCTCACAACAATGACTTTCGTGGCCTCTGTAGAGGAGAAAGACCAGGGCCTAATGTTAGATGGATCCACTGTGCACAACGATTAAACTTCAAGGGAGTGTGAAAGATGAATAGACATGGGGAGCCTAGGGAGGGTTCCCCCAGCCCCTGGATGATGGGGGCATCAGAAGCCCAGGTAGGCTTCTCAATCGTATCAGTAGGGAGACAAGGAGGCCATGCAAAGAAAGCTACTAAAATTAAGCATCCAAGGATGTGGGCCTGAAAAATCCAAGAAAGCTTTTAACCTCAATCATCACTAGCACACAACTACCAGGTCACTTAAACATCTCTTGCAAACTTCTGCTTTTAAAGGAAAACACAATGAGGTTAACATTTGGTGAGTGCCTAGTATGTACCAGGCAATGTGCTTGGTAGTCTCACTTTTATTGTTTTGTTTGATCCTCACAACAATCCTGTTAGGTTAAGTCTTCTCCAGATGAGGAAATAGAGGTGAGGATAGGGGTCACACAGTTGTTAAGTATAGAATCTTGATTCAAACTCAGAGCTGTTGAACCCAAAGCCAGTCCCTCAGCCATGTTGCTAGAGACTTCTTCTGGCCTTTGAGCCACCAGCTACCTGAATTGGGCCAACCTGCCAACTTCCCCCAAAGGGGACAAACATCTGGTCCATCTTCTGGACTAAGCCTCTAACATGGCACAGCAGCATTTATCTAGATTCTACACAGATGTACTGACTTCACAATTCATTTTATGAGAGAAAAGACACAGGCAATAAACAGCTTGGCTTTGAAGTTTAAGTTGGCAACACAGCTTTCTCCAGTAAAATGAAATGTTTTTTTAAAGAGAGTTTCCTCCCAGGTTGCAACTTCCACAGTTGGATCCTGGAAGCCCACTTAAAGCACACAGCATATTAACAAATACATTCAGAGGTGAAAAGTATTCTCATGGCAGAGACACAGGAAGGACTGTACTTACACTTATATCAAGACTACAAAGGCTAACGGCATCTTCATCCTGGGCGCTCTGCTTCCGTTTTCGCTGTGAAACAAACGATAAAACAAAGTTCAAATGTAAACAAGGATTATGGCTTTGATTAAGGAAAGAAAAAATGCCATCAAATAGCACATGTAATCCTTATCATTTCTACCATGTTATGCAAAACCTTTAACCAAGTTATGTAAATGAATAGTTCTAAGAAAGCCTAAGGAATTACGGGAAACTATTAAGCTCTAGGATAATTGGTTTGCATTATTGTTCTTATTCATGCTACTACAGTTTGTTTCTCTTTAAATTTCCTTTTTTTTCCTAAATGTCTCTGTACATCAAGGCTTAGAAATTTAGACACAAAGTTCAGATTTTTTTAACTTGGAAGAAGAGATTAGACTGGAAAGAAAATCTAATTCACTTAAAGATATTCCATTTTTAGAGCTGCTTTGTACTTGGGTAATTTACATTTGTTCTAATCGCCCAGGGTGCTGATGTAATCACAGAACCAGAACGCTGGAAAGAACCTTAGACATCTTCTCCAACCTTCCTATGTTCTAGCCATAAACACCAAGATTCAGAAAAGTCATTATCTGAACTGAAGAAAATTATATTTGAAATGAACTTATGACCAAGGAAGTCAATGAGGTTGGGTATGGAAAATACATTGTCCTCTTTATAAAAAGAAAAGAAACTCCATCCACAGACACAATAAAGCTCTTCAAAGATACATTTACCTCTCTTCTATATCCCCAGCTTAATCAATCAGGCAAGTATTTCTCGAGTCCCTAAGTTGTGACTTGCTAAGTCTCCTGATTCTACTTGGCAGAAAGCTACCAAAGGACCAGAATCACTGGTAGCAGGTTACAGTGGAGTCCAGAGATATCTGGAGTCTTCAACCCCCAAACAAGTCCACCATCTCCTCCTCTTCCTCCTCTATTAGATGATGAGTGTGAACACAGGCAGAGACCGGAAAGCAACCAGAGTTGTCCTTGTCTGTCTCACTATAATTGTTCTATTGTTTCTTCACATCAACAAAAATTAGTTGAGCATCTGTTATGTGCTAAATCCTGTGTTTGCTCCCAGGAATGCCAAGATCAGCAACTTCCACAGTTAAGGAACTCATATTCAAGTAGGAGACACAGACTCTGATGTGATTATAATGCAGTAAGATCCAGTTATCCTAGGGAAAGTCACTTCACTTGTCTGAGTCACCCTTTCTCAACTCTAAGGTGGAAGTGATAACATTAGCTTTTATTCTCTAAGGGGGAGGAGTAAATACAGTAATGCATTTTAGAACTTAGCAGAGTGCCTGGTACATAGTAGGTGCTCAGAATGTGGGTTGGAGGAAGCACAGTGAGGGAGTAATTAGTTTGGCCTTAGTGGAATCTGGGGATATCTTCTCAGAGGAGAAGGCATTTGAATAGGTCTGAAGGATGAATAAGAGTTTGTCAGACACAGATGTGGAGGAGATTGGGGGCCTCTTTTTCTGTCATCAGCTACATAGATATTTAAAATCCCAAAGGTGAACATGGTTCTATCCAGAGTATGGAATGCTAGATCCTATATATTATTCCACTTGAGCAGTGTAAGAGTTTAGAGATCCAATGCCAGGAGCCAGGGTCCTCAATTAGCCATTCTGAGACAGTGTCCAAGAATCTTCATTAACAAGTCCACCACGTGATTTTTAGGGAGTCAAATACTCTGCTCAGGGGCTCTGGGGGGAGTCTTGAGAAGATGCTGATAGCCGCTTGCCATTTTTGAGGATGCTTCATGTTTGTGTAGGGACATGACCCATACTGACTTATCATCCAGTTACAATTAAAAGCGGCACTGTGTGTCTTTGAAGCCAAGTCACTGGCTTGTATTTATATGGTGACTTTTGGAGGCATGTATGGCAAGGGATAGTTCCCATTCTATGGATAAATAAACTGAAGTCAGAAGAGATAAGCAATCTGTTCCAAGTTACATGGCTACAGTGTAACACTCTGAATCCAGGATTCTAATTCCTAGGGCAAAACCCTTTACACACACACACACACACACACACACACATACACACACACACACACACCATTTAAAGCATGCTTGGCAAATAGGGTACAACTCATTTGCCATCCGGAATGTCTGGTAGCATGTGCCTGGAGTGCTCTACTGAGAAGGATTCCACAGCATAGCAAATGAGAGAAGGCTGCCATCAATTAGTAACATGTGCTGGGGTAGAAAAGTGGGGAACAGCTGCGTTGGTGACCTGCCACCCGGGATAACCTGTGCCCTTTCCTGAGTCTGGCTTCCCTTGCCTTGAGAGACTCCAGAATTATACCTGGAATCTTGGAAAATTCCATGAGAGGGCAGAGGCTCTGGGATGTTACCTGTAAAGTGGAAATAATGCCAACCAGGTCCAGCTGTCCTGAGGATCATAGATGATGTGTATATAGCACCTGGAATGAGGGCTGGCACATAGTAGGGGCACAATAAATGGTGGTTCCCATTACGTATTACCCAAACTGTAAGCTACAAAGATGAAAACCGCTACCTGGTATTGTCAGATTATGGAATTTTATGATGCTACAATTCCATTTTGAGCGCTCAATGATTTTGTCAACATGACATGTTAATAGTAGCCTGTTACCCCAAGAGGCCCACGCTGGTGAAGGAAAGGGGATATTAAGAGAGGCTCTTTCCCTCACGGGCACTCAGCCCTCTTGAGACCAACTCAATACATCACCCAGGGCTTGAATGCAGCCTCCTAAGCACTAACCCCAGATGTTTCTAGGCACCCCAAGTGTCAAATCCAGAAGACAAAAGTCCTCTAGTGGCCTTTTAAATTAAACCACAGCCAGTTAATCTGGGATAGAATGATCTCCTTAAGAAACCCACATATTTTATAAAATATAATCTGCATGGATTATCAAAGTGGATTTTCTTTTCAATTCCCATTACATCGGGTGGTGACTGATCGTGGCCAGCAACACAGAAGGAGCCTGAAGTTTAAACTTTGGGCTCAGGCAAACATTTCACAGTGTCACTTAGTTTTTGCTCATTCGCTCTATGTTCACCGAGCACTTCTGATGTGCAGGGCCCTGCTCTGGGTCCCGGGATCCAGCAGTGAACGAGCCAGGCATGCTCCCTGCCCTCTAATTGGGAATAAAAAGAAAACAAAATAATTATAGATTGTGATCTCTGCTGTGAATGAGTCAGATAATATGCTGAGACAGAGACTAGCAGGGGAGACCCTGGTCTCCCTGGTAGAACACAGCCACTGTTGTTTCCAGTAGACCCTGGGCAGGCGCAGATCCAGAAGACTGCCGACTTTGCGCACTCAGAATTGTTTTCGAGTGTCAAAAGAACACTAACTTGGCCATTTTATGGCCAGATTTCCTTTAGTTCCCAATTAAGCACTTGCAAGCATACATAAACCCAGCTAGTGTTCCCATAGGTGACTGTTCGCACAGGAACCGTTTGGCCTTTGAGGCACAATTTCCCAGTATTAACTTCCCTCCCTGCCCTCTAATTGGGAATAAAAAGAAAACAAAATAATTACAGATTGTGATCTCTGCTGTGAATGAGTCAGATAATATGCTGAGACAGAGACTAGCAGGGGAGACCCGCTTTACAGAGATACTTTAATTTTTTGTTTTCTGGTTTTTGGTTGACCTTCTCATGAGATGTAAGCACATGAAGGCAGGATATAGTCTGTCATGGTCACGTTCCCAGGACCCAGTACAGTACCTGGTACCTAGCCAACTCCCCCAGAAGAGCATTTCTTGATATTTGTTGTTGTTGCTGTTGTTGATGCCCTTGGCCCTGCTCCCTTTGAGAAGCTTGTCTTCCTTACCAATTACCCAACTTCAGGGAGGGGGGGCACAGGTAGAAGGAATGGAGGGAACCAAAGAGGCACCCATTCTGCCAGCCCAGCACAGCCCTTCCTCTGTACATCAGAAGCCGTGGACAGATGACCTGGGGGAGTCCCTAGACAGGAAGGACACTGTGTGCGAAACACCTGCATTTACACACTTGGTTTCACGGGTTCTCAGCCTATTTGAAGACCTACAGACCCACCATGTTATTCTTGTCAAATTTACTGAAGCGAATGCACAGTCTACTCCCCTTTCAACCATGAAAAACAAAGCGCCTTGGGTGAGCTCAGTGACTGTGCTGTAGTCTGGGCTCTCTGATTTGGGCACATAACTTTCAATCCCAGTGCCCAGTGCTGAGCAGTAGGTCAATGAATAATTTCTGAATGAGTGACTAAAAAAAGAATAAATAAAGGAGGCCAGTGTTGTTGAGGTGACACCCTCCCCTTCCGCTAACCACCTGGCTGCCAAAATTAAATCAAAACCTCAAAAGCAAAGATCACTGAAGGCTGAAATTCTTCAACCTCAAATTTCCTTGGAGACTCAAAACATACAAGTTCAAGCTACGATTTTTGCTTTTCAAATAAGAGAGTTTTTCCTCACCAGCAGGGGAATTGATTTTCCTTAAAATATATAGACACGTTAAAAAAAAAAATACAGCTGTTCAGACATTGGTCCAAGTGGGCTACTGGTGATTTCCACTCCTCCTACGAGAAGGAACGTCTGCTCAAGGGTGAGGCACGCCCATGACCAGGCAGCATCCATGCACCGCCCTGAACAGCAAACAGCACGAGCACTCGGCCTCCGTGCTTCAGGAGCAAGGAATCCAGGACTGATAATACCTCAACCGAAACGAAACACCCTGCTGAACCAAACGATAAATGAGCTTAACGGGCACCTGAACCCTTTGTCTGAACACCTATCTGAGGCAGGGAGGAAAGGTAGTTACAGAGGGGAATGTATGGGAACAAAGGGTGTGAGTGTACCATCTGATTCCTTAGCCCCGTGGGTTTCCTATTTGATGCAGACACTTTCTAGAAGTGCTTAGGTGCTGGAAAAACCTTCTCACGCTTCTTGGATCAAAAGACAACCAGGAGGCTCTTTGTTAATTTGCAACAGGGCCAAGTCTTCTGTATATGTGGATATGAGTTCTGACGGAGACACAGGTATCTCTGGACGGATGAGGTGGACTCTGCCTGAGACTCATTCCTGGTGACACCATCCACTTTCACGGTGCATCACTGTTCTCCAGGCCACTCTATGACCATCTCCTTTTAGGCTTGCCTACCTTCTGACAGCGCAAGGCAGACATCTAAATCTCATCAGTGGGACTTCCCTGGTGGCGCAGTGGTTAAGAATCCGCCTGCCAATGCAGGGGACATGGGTCCGATCCCTGGTTCGGGAAGATCCCACATGCCGCGAAGCAACTAAGCCCACATGCCGCAACTACTGAGCCTGTGCTCTAGAGCCCATGAGCCACAACTACTGAAGCCCGTGCTCTGCAACAAGAGAAGCCACGGCAATGAGAAGCCCGCGCACCGCAACAAAGAGTAGCCCTGGCTCGCTGCAACTAGAGAAAGCCCGTGAGCAGCAACGAAGAGCCTATGCAGCCAAAAATAAAAAATTAAATTTAAAAATAAATAAATAAATAAATAAATCTCATTAGTAGATGGTCCGGGAACAATTACTTTTTCTGTGCTTCTGGGTAAGGTTCTCTGCAAGGAGAAATGACCCTACCCGTCCTCAGCTGATGGATTTGCAGAAGAGCTGGCCCTGGGTCCAAACCTATCCTTATTCCTACTAGGCTCAGGTTCCATTCCCTCTAGACCCAAATCTTGGGATCCTTTGAGGTTTTGAGTCTTAGAATCAAAGGAGAATCACCTTCCAGTATACAGGTGGAGGGAAGTGGATGCTGGAACTGGGTGCCTGCTATGAGTCAAGCACTGTGCTCACTGTTTAAAGGACTGTTCCTTTTCAGCTTCTCCTTAGCCCAGCCTAAGTAAGCATGGTGGTGTTCATTTGTACAGAGAAGAACACTGAAGCCTAGGAAAGCTTTAGCGACTTGCTCAAGGTCACAAAATCAGTAAATGCTGGAGAGGGAAGTTTTCTCTACGCCAGCCTGCTTCCCAAACCACTGATCCTCCTGCCATCCAGTGCTAATTCTTTTTTAATATTGTTTAAAAACAAAGTGTGTTTTACTTAAATTAATATAATAAATAGTATAAAATAAATTTAAATATTTATTTAAAACAATGTGTGTCTTACAGCAATATAAAAAGGCTCACAAGGCATTTACTACATACCTCAAAGAAATAAAGAGTTTAAATGAGACAGACCTTAGTTCAGAATCCAGCTCGATCATTTCTCCTTGGTGTGACCTTGGGCAAGTTGCTCTCTATCCCTTTATTCACTCAACAAATATTTATCTAGGATCTACTACAGGCCAGGCAGGTTCCAGGTGTGTGAGATATCTAAGTGTCTATAAAATATTTCTGTAAACTTTGATTTCTTCATCATAGGGTTATTTGAAGGATTAAAGCAGGAAAAATATTTAGAACAGGGCCGGGCATATGGCAAGAGATAAAATAATGATAATTATTATTGCTACCGTGGTTATTACCATAATTACTATTACTACTATTGTCATTGCTGCTTTGTAGTTACATTGAGAGGCAGGCAAGGGGGGTGGTGGTACTAGAGATGGGGGATCCTTCAGGATGATGGATAAGAGACTTGGGATGCAGCCTGACCCTCCTCTAGCTACCCACATCACACAGGGTTATAAATGGATGCTCTCTGGATACCTTCAGTCACATTTGCAGTGTGTTGTTCCCACTTCTGAAAGAAAGACAGGGCAAGTGCAAGGCCTGACTTAATTTTAAATGGCTGAGATTGAATTGATTAGTGTCGGAACAGCCCTGTGATTTAATCACAGGGCTTTTCTATTTAATAACCAAGTGACCAGAGCAGCAAAAATGCACTGATGGAGAGAGTGCAGCTCCTGACTTGACAGCAAATGGCCCCTGATTAGTCATTTGTAATTATTAAATTCAAACCAGATCTCAAACCTTTCTGATTTATCTCTTTGCTGGCAAACAGCTTTGGTGGTTTCAGAGGCTTTGATGAGGCCTTTCATCTGCACCTTCTTTAGGGAGACATTAGCAAAAGGATTTTGTGTTCTTGTACTTGCCCTTAGCTGGAACTTGACTCACTAAACTCATGCTCGAGCAGGGAGAGGATCCACATTTCATCTCTCCTCTGTCTCAGCTTCAGAACTGAGTAAGAGAATTGAGAGGGACCCCCTACTCCATTTTTAATACCTGAGTTTTAAAATATCCTCCCTTTTCCAGCATCCAGGAACCATGATCCTTTTTTCTAGACTCTTCGATGTGCTTACGGGGTAGAAAACCTGGAAATCATGGTGCTCTCTGAGCTGCTGGTAAATAAATCTTAACTAACATAATATGCAATTTTGTGCTCAGATGCCATTAACTGTGGTTTAAAGATGCTAGGTGGGCTCTAAGGTTATATTTGTGGGTTCACGTCCTCGCCATGCCACTTATTTGTTATAGAAACTTAAGCACATCACTTCGCCTCTCTGAACCTCAGTTTCCTTGTCTATAAAATAGCTAAGGTTATCGTGAGAGTTAAATAGATCACAATGCCTGGCACACGGTAACATCTCAGTACTAGCTATCACTAGTAGTAGCAGCAATAACAGCAGTAACGGCAAGTGAGAGCAGGCACCAAAGGGAAAAAAACATGGAGAAAATTCCTATAATGTATAAAAGTGTACCCATTAACTTGATTTTGGCAAATCAGGAAAAGCCCCAATGATTGCTTTTGGCCACAGAACACCTGGCCTTTAGCTTGTTGGGAAGCAGAGATGAGGTCACCTTGGCCAAGGAAAGGTCTCTCTCTCCCATGGGAAGGAAAAGATGCTCAACCAGGCAGGTGAGAGGCCGGGGGACCCAGCCGGCCTGCCAATGCCACCACCAGCCCTGAAATCAACAGCAGCCAGATTCACTCTCATCCCACAAACATTTACAAACCACTTTTCCCTCTAAAACACTCAAGGCCAGAGGAGCAGGAGAGAAGACAGAAAACTTGTCTATCCAGGGCAGAGCACTGGCAAGTATATTTTCCAGAATGATTGCTCCAGAAAAACTCCATTATGGGCACTCATCTAAAGTGGGAAAGGGGGCTCATCTTCACAAAGGTTTTCAACAATGGAATTTGACAAGAAGCACAAAATCTAATTAAACAGAGCACTTTTTTTCTAAGCCTTCTAATAATTACTATTAATTATTTTACATTGTTTTCTTCCAATCTCAGGTGCACTGAACTGGATTAATCACAATCCTTGGTTCATAACACACTATTATCACTGGTGCTTCCCTGGCCCTCCTTTATTTGCTAATTCACTTATTTTTACCAGCATAATGAACTCTTATTTATTAAAATTATTCCCATACAGAACTGTCTGAGGCCCTTATCAACAAAAATATTACCCATATAGTTTAGGGAATGTCCAAATAATTGCTTAATTTCTAAGGAATTACTCCATGTAACCAAACAACTTAGATGGTCCAACTGTACAATTCAGATTCAAATGTGTTTATTGCCCACGATAATATCGGGAACCTGATTTTACAAGGAGAGTTCTTAGTGCTTCACTCATGTTTGGCTGGGTTCCTGCCTTTTCCTATCTAGAGAGACCCCAGTGCTGGTAATGCCTTAGCAGCCACAGCACCCCATGCATTCCTGAGCAGCACCCCAAATACTAGCAGGCAGGCATTCATCCACAGGAAGAGAAAGGCTTCCCTTCGGCCACTGGTCTCTGGATCATCTACTCCTGGGGGCAACTTGCCACACAAAGCAGAGATGGAACACGCTGGAGAAATGGATTGCACCTGCTAAGCCACTCTGTAAATCCTGACAACTGATCAGAACATTCCTTTAAATAAAAAAAAGATTCCCTGGTAGAACTAGTTGGTGTTGTCTAACCAGACTAGAACTCACAACCTGAGTTGCTAAAGCTCAGTTTCTTTATGGCATATTCTGGCTGCCTGAAGGAGTCGCTTCCTTCCCTCCCTCCTTCCCCTTGCTGGGTTTAAAACAACGATCTGTTAAGAATCCACTGTATGCTGAGTGCTTTCCGTATATTATACCTAATCCTTACAGCTTGGACAAAGAAGTTATTACACACGAGGAAACTGAGGCTTAAACAGTTTAAATGACTTTATTAAAACTGCTCTGTGAGTGGGTGAACAAAGCCAGGATTTGATATCATATCCAGCTAATTGTGTAGCTGATACTGCTGGCCCACATCCCCTGAGCAGTCACCATTCCCTGGCATGTTTCGGCTTTCTACAGGCCAGAAATGCTTGGGTGTTAGTGTCACCAGGAGCAGCCCTCAACCCGTGATGAACTGGAGTTGGTAGGGAAACACCCCAGCTTCCTAAAGCTGGAGGGGACAACTTGGAGGTACAGTCTCTCAGCCTTGACTATGCATTGGAATCACCAGGGGAGTTTAAAATGCTCCGGGGTCCTGACTTCTGCTATCCAGGGATTCTGAACAACAGGAGTTCCAGAAGTTCCCCAGATGAGTCTATTGTGCAGCAAAGTTTGAGAATCACTGCCACACAGTCTCCTAGAAGTCCTCAGCAGGATTGAGCCCCAGTTGCCCACAGAGCTAACCTGTTCATGATCACACGCTGTAGTGGCTTCCTTCCCTTCCCTGTTTCTCTTGCCCACTCCCTCACCAGTGCTTCTGGGGATCACCTCCCAAATAAATTACTCACACTTGTATCCGGGTCTGCTTCTAGGGCACTGAACCTAAGACAAGCTGAACGTGGCTTTGTGCTTCTAAAACTAGCAGTGTACTAGGAGGCAGGTAAAGCCACAGAATAAAAATGGTCCGTCAACTTGACTTTGTGGGAAGCCATGCAAGCCATTATTTGTATATTTTAACAAGAATGTAATGTCAATTTACATGAGTGTTTAAAGATAAGGCTGGGAAGAAATTTAAAGTTAAATGACCTTCACATTGACTGTCCCTTGAGAAAGACACAGAAAGGGCTGAGTCTGCTTCCTCTCTGATCAGAGGTTGGGAAGAGTCCAGGAAGCCAGAGAGAGCCACAGCTTCTACTTCTCCAGGCTTCACTTCACAGTCTATCCACACACTCCTCCAGCAGAAAGGAGTCTCAACAAGACTAATAGGAGGCTTTTGTCATTTGGTTACTAATCAGAGACCAAATGCTTTAAGCACAAGCCCTCAGGGCTAACAGGAGCAGAACCATTTTCACAGTGTTACTTTTTTGTATCTCTATTCACCAGGTGAGGTTCATCCTTGCATGGAGAGATTAGAGGTGCAAATTTTAAATTAAGGTGAGAAACAACAATTTAAATAGGGATTTAATTAGAGTTTTAAGATGGAAGGTTGGTTTGCATTTTTTTGATCTCCTTGACTGGGTGGGAACATCGGTACTGCTGGAGACTTGCAATCAAGAGCCTTAGAGGTGTCAAGGCAGAATGTCACCATCATTTAACCTGTCCCTAGATACTGCAGGCAGAAGGATTAGGTTATATAACCAAAGAAAACTTTCTGGAAGATACTTTGACAATATCTATCAGTAAAATAGTTGGTAGGAATAATGGTGGGATAGTCATGGATATACTTTTACCAAGATCCACACACAAGGATGTTTACTGTAGCATGTTTATAAGTAGCAAAATACTGGAAACAAAATGTCCACCAAAAGAAACTGGTTAAACAAAACTATGGTCCATCCATATAATATGAAATACTATGCAATTAGAAAGAATAGTGTAGAGCTACACAATGTATGGAAGGTCCTCCAGGATATATTGAGTAATAGTAATAATAATAATAATAATAATAATAATAATAATAATAAAATTGTATGCACAGCATGTTTCCTACTGTGTCAAATTCTTAAAATTAGAAGAGGAAAATACATACATACCTATATCTATCTATTTACATATACATACATACATCCCGTTATACGAATCAAATTTCTTTCTGTAAGGAAGCACATGTAGTGTTCATTGGAGACAGAGCCTGGGGTAGGAGGAAGGAGACTATCACTTTTTATTTGGTGCTATCATATACTTATATACCCTAAGCATGTGTGTGCATATATATATATATATATACATATATATATATACACATACACACACACATACACACCCATTATAGGCTATCTAGGTACTGGGACAACTGCCTTTTTATTTAGTGACTGTTATTTCCTTCTTCATGTCTCTGTACTAAAGAAAGAAGGCACACCTAAAGTTTTTTAAAATAGATGCATATAGGTAGATTGGAATTGGAGGCATCAGAATGAATTCATGGTTACACATACACACATATTCGTGCAATGACACCCTAGTAGCAATGAACACACCCAGTGCCCAGATCTTGGTTTCTAAGTACCATTCTCCACTAAAAGGACCCAGAGCTCTTTGGAGAAAAGGCTGATTTTAGGGCTGGGGTAGGGAAAATACAAGATGAGCCTGGAACATGTTTATGTATCAAAAGTAATGAAGTACTCTAAGAATGATGGATGAGGCACCAGCTTATAGGGCTCTCACTAGCCAAAACAGAGATCCATGACCCCATAATATAAATAAATGAATATAATATATATGATTTAAATAAATGAATAAATAAGTGGTGAAGGGACACCTCTTCTGTATAGAACACTAATAAACATAGAAGGGATGATGGAGTTAAAAAATCATCGATGGATGCTAAACTAGTGGGTTAACATTTCATGAGGGATAGGACTCTTCCACAGTTTCAATTTACTTGTAATTTAAAAAGGGAAAAATTGTAACTTTACAATAGAGAAATTTAGAAAATGCCGCCTGAACTAAGTAACCAAAGCTAATGTCACCAATACTGGTACAAACTGATACTGTGTATCCTCTGATGTGATACACAGAGGAAGACACCATATCACTTCTGTCATATTCCTGTGAAAAATGCACAGCTTAAAAAAAGTATTCTTCCATCACTCCAGATATTTTTTTAAAATGCATAATCCAAAGATAGTCATGGAGAAACATCTAATAAACCCACATTGAGAGAAACTGTACAACCTAACCGGTTTCTACTCTTCAAAACTGTCAAAATCAAGAAACACCAAAAAGGCCTGGGGAACTGTTCCAGATTAAAGGAGACAAAAGAATATGTGACAATAAATGCAATGCATGATCCTGAATTGGACTCTAGACCAGGAATAACAACAGCTATAAAATACATTATTGTGACAGTTGGCAAACTTTAAAAATGAATGGTGGGGGCTTCCCTCATGGTGCAGTGGTTAAGAATCTGCCTGCCAATACAGGGGACACGGGTTCGTGCCCTGGTTCAGGAAGATCCCACATGCCGCAGAGCAACTAAGCCTGTGTGCCACAACTACTGAGCCTGCGCTCTACAGCCCGCAAGCCACAACTACTGAGCCCAAGCGCCACAACTACTGAAGCCTGCGTGCTTAGAGCCCGTGCTCCGCCACAAGAGAAGCCACCGCAATGAGAAGCCCGCGCACCGCAACGAAGAGTAGCCCCTGCTTGCTGTAACTAGAGAAAGCCCACATGCAGCAATGAAGACCCAACACAGCCAAAAATAAAATAAATAAAATAAATTAATTAAAAAAAAAGAATGGTGGAGGAGTTAATCTATTTTGTCAACATTAAATTTTCTGCTTCTGATAATTATACTGTGTGAGGATGCTCTTGTTCTTACACTGAAGTATCTGGGGCTAAAGGGGTGTAATGTCTGCAATTCATTCTCAAATAGGAAGAAAAATAATTTACATTTATATGTTAAATATATATATTCTATATCTCTATCTATCTTTAACTATCTATCTATCTATCTATCTATCTATCTATCTATCTAGAGACTGATACACAGAGAGAGATACAGAGAAAGCAAATGTAAACAATCAGTGAAGGGTGGGTAAAGAGTATTCAGAAGTATCTTATTTTAGACTTGCAACTTTTCTATAAGTTTGAAATAATACTAAGTTGCCAAAAGTAAAATAAGTTCACAAATAAGCTCCACACTCTCACTGCTCCTCAAGAAAAAGACAAGCCCATAGACACTCATTCCTCTTCAAGGCATCTGATATCCACCCATTGCCCAACTCCAGGGGGCCTTAGGCCCTCAGGGCTCAGCTCTGCAGGATCTGCTAACCCTTGGTGCCTGCAGGCTCTGTGATCCTACAAGGGAGTGAGTCTGTCCAGGCACTTCAGCAGAACTTGGTTGGGTATTAGCTGGGACACAATTCCTTAGGCCTGAGAAGAATATAATTTAAGGCTTATTTGATCAAAATAGCTCTCTTCCAAACAAAACTGGAAATTCTCACAAGAGGCTCTTTATTTCTAAAGATGTTTCTCTCAGTAGAAAGAAACAGCTAAAAGGAAAATAACTGTGTAATAGGTAATACCCCTCCCCTCAAAACAATGTACCTGAATATGCCAACAATGTATCTTAATGTAGTTCCTCAGAATGTGGCCTCTGGAAGGACTGGACCTCTCTCCTTGTCCAACTAGAGTTCATTAGCACAAAGGAGGCCACCAGTTTTCAGACTAGTCTTGACTAACTTGAGAAAATGCTCCTGGCAATAGTCTGCAGAGAAGCTGTCAGAACAATAACGTGAAAGTTAGTTACCATTTCTGATGTGGTGTCTGGAAAGATGTCACCTGTGATTAGAGGGACATTTTCCTTCTGCAGCTGTCTCTGAAAGTGGAGGAGGGCCTCATCACAACCCCAAATTATAGGAGAGAGGTAAAGGGCCGCCAAACACCAGGGACATGCAGGTATTCAGCGAATCCTTCCTTCAGCAGCACTATCATGTCCTGTCAAGTTTTGAGTAAAAAAGCAAAAGTTGTGATAAGCCACAAGTGGGCTGCAGGGAGGGGGAAAGGACTTTGTGCTAAATTTTCTAATCCTGAATTTTTGCTTCAAAGCCCATCCCAATCACTTTTATCCTGAGGTCTGAAACTGAGATCTGGATTTTGCAGAATCAAAGCATATTCATACAGCATTTAATCCATTTCCCAGGAAATCAGTGTTTTACTAAGAGTAGAATTCTTTCATGTCCAGAACTTTCCTGGGCATTTCTAAGGCCTAATCCAGCACACAGAAAAAGATCAACAAATGTTTGTTGACTGACACACATGAACAAATGAACCCAAAATAGAGAATATAAAGCTGTAGAATTTCTTTTCAGAAAGACTAAAACACCAAGATGTGCCATCCATAAAATTCCATTTTTGATTCTGGGACCCACAATATTTCTCATTTCTTGGCAATAGAAATACAGGGACTTCCCTGGTGGTCCAGTGGCTAAGACTCCATGCTCCCAACGCAGGGGGCCTGGGTTCGATCCCTGGTCGGAGGACTAGATCCCGCATGCGTGCTGCAACTAAGAGTTCTCATGCCGCAGCTAAAGATCCTGCATGCCACAACTGAGACCCGGAGCAGCATGCATGCATGCATGCATAAATAAATAAATAACCCAGGAACAACAAGAGACTCAGATGAATGAATTTCACTCTATAGTTTCATTCATTCAACAAATATTTTATGGAGTACCTATTAGGTGCCAGGCACTGTGCGAGCTGCTGTAGATACATTGGTTAACCAAAGAGATATGGTCCCTGCCCTCAGAGGGGACAGAGATGATAAAACAATAAGCAAATAAAAAAGCTAGTTTTAGGGTGTACTAAGTGTTATGAAGAAAGTAGACCAGGGTAATATGAAAGCCTATGAAAGGTGGGGAGGGGTGAAACTACCGGAGAGAGAGGTCAGGGAAGCTTCTCAGAGGAGGAACATTTGAGATGACACCTAAGTGATGGGATGGAGCCAACCAAGCAAAGATGGGGATAGATGCGGAGTTAGAGCTCCTAAAGACCCCTCATCATTAAAGGTTCAAGTTCTCTCTTTCCACACACAGTCCCTAATGCCTGTTCTGATTGGCCAGTGCTCATGGATGTGTGCTGGTTCCATACGTGGTGCCTGTTCTGACTGGCCAGCGTCCATGAACATGATTGTTTATGTGGAAAAACATCATCTCCTATTAATAAGGATGAGAACTGTAATGAGGCAATTTCCTTTCTCAGTTTATGTGAAGAGAAATTAAGGGTGAATAATTTTACTCATTTTTGTGTTATTGTTAGTCATGAACACGGTCCCGAATTTCTC
The DNA here is from genome assembly GCF_965194825.1 of Balaenoptera physalus. NCBI lineage: Eukaryota > Metazoa > Chordata > Mammalia > Artiodactyla > Balaenopteridae > Balaenoptera > Balaenoptera physalus. Next base: position 78,594,797 of record NC_138896.1, read on the forward strand.
AAGACTTGTTAGTGTCCTTAAGACCCTGTGCAAAGTCAGGTCTGGTCTACTTTTTGTTTTAAAGGTTGGAAAAATTACTTTATGAAGCCTTAAGAAGCACTGAGTATAATTAAACTGTAGTCCAGAGTTAGATACAATTTAATATAGTTCAATTCCAAAATTAAAGTTATTGTAGGTGAGACTACGAAATTTCCTAACACGTGATTTTTAATATGTTGCGCTAAAATTTCTAAAACAACTCAGAGGAACCAATATTTACAGTAGATGGCGTATTTATGAAAAATCTGGCATCACCTATATTATATACATGTATATATGTGAATATATATATAGAGAGAGAACCAAAGATTATATGAACTAGGAAACAGATGTTGTATATTTCAACAGCAATACTAGAGCGCAGAGTTTGAGACTAGGATTTATAACATGGGATTTGGAAAAGGAGCAGACATCTTGTTTTTAAAACCTGAAGTTTTTCTCAAGACCCAAGTCAACATTGTAACTGCCACAGAACAGGAAAAAGGGAAGCTTTTCTCGCTTCAATTGTTCATCTGCATCAGAAAGTCCAGTATCCCTGAGACAGGAACCACTGCAATAAGAAGGGAGTGAATAGGTTCTCCCAAAGGAAGACTGTTACTTCATTATGCCTCCTGCCCTGGTCACCAGGAGCAAACTTTGCATTTCCCAACATAATGCTTGGCAGCACCAAGACATTTCAGTAATGGTTCATCATAAACCCTGCATTCTCCATCTTCATGAAATAACCTTGTCTCCCATTGAATTTCCTTTTCCTTCCTTTCTCGGGCTCTGCTCTTTGTCTTTCTTCAAGTCTATGCTTAGCTTCATTTGCTGCAGCAATGTCTCTGATTTTTAAGTTGAAAGTGACATCCTTCCAAAGGCAGTGGGATTCGTACTCATTCTGTCTTCCAACTTCCTCACTTCCTTCTTGATTACAGGCAACTTCTTGGTATCTATAAAAACTACATTTTCTCCTGTTGAGTATTTTGCATACAGTACACCATTCCGTTCCCCTTCAATTGAGCAGAAAGACTTCTTGTCATTTGGAGAAAAAATCTCAGCAGTAATTCTGTGCTTCTTGCCCCCACAGAAAGGTTTAGTGTGGAAGACGATATTGGCACTTTAGCCAGTTTTGGAACAATTAATATTGCATTCTCCACCTAGTTCCACCCAGGGGACTGTAAGGATAGACCTTCCATAACCATCGGGGAAGGTGAGAATGTAACGTTCATCAGGGTCTAGACATGAGACACAGCCCTGTCCTATGTTGTGCACCCCAATTGACATCCCAAGGAATTGTGATTTGGTCCAGATATGAGCATTGAATTGTATCTTCTTGTTAAAACACTCAGCATAAAAGGCTGAAACTGGTGGATGATGGGAAACCTGCTCAGCCACGAATGTTACGCTATTCTTGGAAACCCAGGGAATTGGTCCTTCTGAAACTAGCTCCACATTCTCTTCAGTATCATTGGTAATGTCCAGTGACTCTGAAAGATCTCGCCCAGAATGGGGTTGTATGGCTTTTTGGCAACTGATCCTTTCCTTTCTGCGTGAAAGCCTGAGAGGTACCATTTTACAACCTGAACCATTCAGTCTCTGGCATCCTTCTGGTCACTAATACTCACAAACAGGTCCGGATGTGCAAAAAAGTCTGCATACATTTCTAAAAGAGATCTTCTTTCAAGAGTAAATGTTGGAAGAACTACCTTAGTAATAAGATCCATTCCAAGCCTAACCTGTGACAACAGATACATGATAACACTCTTGTGCTCTTCCACCAACCCTGCCTCCCCTTCATCATCTCTATCATCATGTGAATAGAAAAGGTCAGCATCACTTGTTCCATTGGACATGGAAGAATTAAGTGATTCCGTGGTATCTGGGCGCTTTAGACTATTTCCTGAGCTGCTGTGTATCAAGACTGAGGCAGAACCAGAGGAATCTATTAAGTACTGTGGGGAAGAGCCACTCTGATGGAATTCAACCGCATTATGGAATTCATCTTCACTGCTAGAATAAGAGAACTCCAGGACTATGTTTGGAGACAAGTTGGCATGGCTTGGAGAAGTCAGACTGCTACTAGGTGGTGAGTGCCCAGTGCCTGTACTATTTGGTGTTGGAGTCTGATGATGTCCCAAGGTAGTAGCTAATACAGGTCCAACTGGTAGAGAAGATGGACGCTCTGCTCTGACTTACACAACTGAGTGGGTTCTGGAGGTAAGACAGTCTGGGAGGGCATTGTGTTGATCACAGGTTCCAAGGGACTAGGTTGATATATTGCATCCATAGGATTAATAGTACTTTTAGTGATCTGCAGCAACACAATGCAGTGTTTAATTGATTCTACCATGCTATTTGCTGTCTCTTTGAGAGTTCCAATTTTCTTTCTCTGTTCATCATCTTTGCAGTTTTGAAGTTTGTCATCAAAAAGCTTTAACTGTTCTATCAAGATTTGCAGGTAAGCATCAGCCTCTGTAAGTTTCTTACCAAAGTCTTAGACACCAGGAACAAATCCTGAATCCAAACCTCCACAAGTAGCCGTCAAGCCAAGGCCCCCACCCTCTGTGCCTCCAGGGGAGGGAGCCGAGGGCTGCTTCCGGGCACCCCCTCTTCTCCCCCCCTCCGCTGGATCACTGGGCTGATGCCTGGTCTACTTCTCGTCTCTAACCTCATTCCCTTTGCTCTGCGCTCCATCCTCCCATAATCCCAATTCCTCTTTCCCCATGTTTCCTCTGCCTGGAACCCTCTTTCCTCCCCCTTTTCTCTCAGCCAACTCCTCCTCATCCTTCAGATATCAGCCTGACATCCAAGATAGCTCCAAACCAGATTAAATCTCCCAGTTATAGCCTCTCAGCCTCATGTGCCTCCTCTTGGTTGTACTGACCCTATTAAAATGTTACCCTTTACTTGTGTGATAACTTGATTAACGTCTGTCTCCTCCCTCAAGCTAAGTTCAATGAATGTGGAAACCAGATCAAGTTCACTTACTGTGGTACTTCTAGCGCATTCTATTATGTGGGCACATAGAGTATAAAGCTTTGCGGTCACCATCTTGAAATTCTTAACTTTTTTAACAAGGGACCTGAATTTTCATTTTTCACTGGCCCCTGCAAATTACGTAGTCGGTCTTGGGAAGGAAAGAATGTATAGGGGCTCTTCTGTGATGAATACTCATTCTGACGCCACCATCCCTAAAAACCCAAAGCAAGTTTGACTACCAAGCATTGATTTGTTCAAATATTAAACAAATATTTATTGGACGTTATGTGCCCACATAGTGGAGCCCTGCTGAGTGCAGAACTCTGTCCATGAAGGTGGCCCTGTTCCTGCCTTCCTCTTGAATTTCTTGATCCCATGCCAATTAAAGATGCTTCTGACTTCTTGTGGGATATATCTCACCCTGGACTTCACCACTCTCTGAACAATCTATTGATAGGTTTCACAGGACAGGACCTCCCTGGCACGGGCCCAACCCTGAAGATAAGAAGTACTTTCCCCATTAGAACTTCAGTCCTGCCTTCAACCTGCCAATAAGACTCAGGCCAAAACAGAAACTTCATCTTGCAGAAGTACTTTTTTAATCTCCCTAATTTTAAAGCCCTGGCTCTCCTCAGGATATTGTAAAAGGTTTGCCAGAAAGTGGCTCTCTGAGTCTGGCAATACTTGCCTGCTGCATTTTAGCCTGGGCTCATCACTGATGCATTAACAAACACTTACTTTCAGTAGCCACAGACTGTGCCGCTCCACTCACTGGATAGCTCAGACTGACAAACAACTGACAAGTGCCACACGGTAAATTAAATTCACAGGCAAATTTGGAAACACTAAGTTTGTTAGCAAATTGTAATACCATATTGAAAGAGGAACAGCAAAAATGGAAAACGATGTTACTCATCAGAACAGAGTATCACCAATATGTTAGGGAAAATGGCAGAGAGAGCTGAACACCAAGAATTTCAATATATTTTTGAACTTTAAAGAAAGAAAAGTGATGTTGCTTTACACCATTTGGATATATACCTTGGGGTACTGTTTCCCAAAGGATCAGTCTGGTACCTTGTGATTTGTAAGATCATTTTAGGCAGTATGCTTACCAGCTGCCTTGGTTTGGGCTCCCCCCAAAGCAGATCCTGGGTAAAGATTTAGGTATAAGCTGTTTACGTGGGAGGTGATCCCCAGGAAGAACTGGTGGGGAGTGGGAAAGTGAGGTGGCAAAAGGAGGGAGGCCACAAAAAGCTGTAAAGCCACCAGGTTACAGCTGTGGGCAGCCGGAGTAAAACCCACTGGGGCCCCCCTGAGAGACTGTGTAAGACACACCTCATAATTTTCCACTAAGGGGTGGGGAGGTGGAAGTATTTAATCCACCAACTCCTGCCTCTCACTGATGGGGAGGGGCCCCTCGGGATGTTAACCCCCTTGGCTGGAAACGCCTGCAAGTTGAAGGACACAGGAAGTCATAAATGGGTCTAGGGGACTCTGGAGGTGATTTCTGGAGTGAGCCTAGGCAATATGAGTGGGGCACTGGGAGAGTCTGCTCTGACAGGCTTTACCCAGCAGCAGATCACGTAGGAAAGTTATCGTGTTTTCAATTCACTGTCCATTCTCAGTCCATCAGACTGGGGCTACCTCACCTTTAACACCCACCCAGTGCTTACCAACCTCAATCTTTCTCTCTCTCCAGGGTGCAAAGAGACTCGGGCAACAGCATCTAGCTAGAATGTAGTTACTCTGTTTTGTGGGTATCTATTTATCTTAATACTTATATTCAAATTTGGGCCAGCACACTGGTTTTATATTATAATAATATAACCTTTCCATTAAAGATAACCATAAGGGAAAAACTGTCGGTCTGTAGAAAACTATTAAGTGTTTTACAATGTTAAGGGCTATGGTAAAAGATGATTCATAAATGAGTGAGGTTTAGGAAACACTTTCTTTGTGGAAACTCCCTCTCATAACTGTCACACAAAGTAACTGGCCCACGATCTTGCTGCTCCTGACAAGTACAGAAAAAGTGACACTCTGTTGCCCTCTTCCCTGGAATGAGTGAAAAAAGAGACTCCTACCCCACCCACCCACCCCCAACACATGCCCGTCCTTTCTGGAGAAGATCTGTAGCCCTCTGTCTGCCCAGTCATGGATTAAAAATGAAATTCGTATCTAACAGGTCTAACTTTAGCCACAGGAAACAGGAGCACTTGGGGGACCCAAAGGGTTAGCCAAGCTTTGTTAAAGGATGGGCACATTATCTTTTCTGAACCTTCTTCCTTCCCCTTTTTGGGAGGGGAGGGGTGGAGGCTAAGCTTTGGGGAGTGACCGGGAAGTGAGGCCTGCTGGATCTGTTTCCTGGTCAGCTGCGTGGGAGGTTTCACCCCTCTCTGTTGCCACTGTCCTGGCTCTCAAATTTATGCTTCATATCATTAGGACCAAGTGATGCCCACTTTAGGGTATATTATAAAAAATATTTTGATGATGAAAATCACTCAAATGAGGAATTAAAAAACCCTCTATGTTGAAAATGTCTAGACACCTTGACCACAAATACAAAATGCTTCTGTGAAGAAAAGAAAGTTTAAACCTAAGTAGTTTTTAAAACTTACATTTGTATATATTCTCTAGCTTTCTTACAATGTGCACTATTTATAGGTCTGCTTTATAAATTTTCATCAGAAGTTGCCAGGTCACAAGTGTCGTTACTCTCTTATCTGATGCATAAGTAGCAAAATAGAGAACAATTACCCAGTGGTTACCTATTTTTTAAGGTCACCGAACTAACTGTATGACCTTAGGCATTTCACATTCCTGCTCTGGATCTCAGTTTCGTTATCTGTAAGATGAGGGCATTGGACCAGGTGACCTCCAAAGTTTCCTTCTAACATCGTATGCGTGTATGACAACACGTAGCCAAGGAGATTGCTGGGTAAGGGGCAGGGGGAATGAGAATGGCAGAGATTGGGAAACGCTTTCTAGAAATAAATATGATATTCTGTTTTTGCCTCAAAGTCACAGATGACAATAATCCTAGCTGTAAATTATGGTTTTGAAACACAATGTCTGTGTCCAGATTCCAGCATAGCCCAGTGCACTACACAAAGAAGGTGATCCACCAATGTGGGCTGAATGAGTGGACAAAGGCACCTTCCCTGAATATCTTTTGAGGACTCAAGGCTAATGCCCGATTATTTACAACAGCCAAGATATAGAAACAACCTAAGTGCCCATGTGGATGAGTGGATCAAGAAGACGTGTGTGTGTGTGTGTGTGTGTGTGTGTGTGTGTGTGTGTGTGTGTGTGTGTGTGTGTGTGTGTGTGTGTGTATGCGGTTAAAACAACAAGATGTCATTTCACATCCATCCATCAGATTGGCAAAATTAAAAGCCTGACAATACTAAGGGTTGGAGAAATGAGGATTCTCATCCAAGGCTACAGGGAGAGTTACAGACTGGAGAGTAACTTGACAGCTTCCAGTCAAGCTGAGGATAGGCATGTTTTCCTGCCCAGCATCCCACTTTTAAGGACATAGTCTAGCGTAATTCTTGCAGGTGGTGGGCACTTAGAGGCCTGTACTTGAGGGATGCTCAGGATGTTTATAACAGCAAAGGACTGGACATAACAGGAATATCTTTTAGTACGTAGATGGAGTATAGGACATGCACCAACATTTCCATCAGTCAAAACCCATCCATCAATCAGGCTCCTCCTCTCACACATACCTGCCCAGACCACTACATTGCACGTGGATATGCAAAACACACATCAGCTCCAACACTGCTAGTTCATGCCTCCTACCTGACTCATGTTTGGATAGCTGCATTTGTTTCCCTATAGTTTATTTTGATCCAACCAGAATTATAAGCACACTGGGCCTCCTTGCTTCTAGACTGGTGGTTCTCAAAATTTTTGGTCTCAGGACCCCTTTATACTTTTAAAAACTATTGAGGGCCCCAAGAGCTTTTGTTTATGTTGGTTATATCAATATTTGCACTATTAGAAAATAAAATTAAGAATTAAAAAATTTCTTTCTTTTAAAAAGTAATGAGGGGCTTCCCTGGTGGCGCAGTGGTTGAGAATCTGCCTGCCAATGCAGGGGACACGGGTTCGAGCCCTGGTCTGGGAGGATCCCACATGCCGCGGAGCAACTGGGCCCGTGAGCCACAATTACTGAGCCTGCGCGTCTGGAGCCTGTGCTCCCCAACAAGAGAGGCCACGATAGTGAGAGGCCCGCGCACTGTGATGAGGAGTGGCCCCCATTTGCCACAACTGGAGAAAGCCCTCGCACAGAAACGAAGACCCAACACAGCCATAAATAAATAAATAAATAATAATTTAAAAAAAAAAAAAGTAATGAGTGTATTATTACTTCTTAATCTAATTATCAAATTTTAATGAAAATTAACTATATTTTCCAAAACAGAAAACATAGGGAGAAAAGCAGCATTGCTTCATACTTTTATAACTCTCTTTAATGGCTGGCTGCACAGAAGATAGCTGGATTCACATATCTGCTTCTGTAATGAATCTGTTGTGGTGTGTTATTTTGGTTGACGCATACGAAGAAAATCTGTTCTGTAGTTACGTAGTTAGTACTTTCTAGGTCTCAGGAGCTCCTTGGATCACACTTTAGAACCACTGTTTTAAATCGCCCTACATTCTGCCAAAAGTTGTCTTTCACACAAACACAATCATGTCATTTCCCACTTCCCTCAAAGCGTGAATGGCTGCCTATGGCTCATAGAGTTAAGTCCGAATTCTGCGCAAAAACCCTTCCCATTTAGCCAGTCTCGTGTCTGTCCAAACTCCCTTACTGCTCTACTTTATATACTGGTACTCTACCCACCTCCAGGTACACACGCATGCCTGTCCTGTTCTGCTTGTTCGTGCCTCTGAGCCTCAGCTTTCCTCCTGCTAAGACTCCTGTGTATCTCTTGTAACCCCGTCCAAAGGTCACCTCCTCTAGGAAGCCTTCTCTGATTCACCCTTCCCTTGGAGTTTACTTTTTTGTGTTTTAAATACTTATGTTTTGAATAAGTAATTGAAGTGCATTGGATTAAATTCCAAAAGGGTATGCCGTACAATAATAAGTAGACTTCTTTCCCACATCCATCCCTTCCTCTCCCAGGAGGCAACCACTGTGATTGGTTCCTTCTACATTTTTCCAGAGCTGCTCTAGACGTAAATAGGCTAGTCATTTCTTTTATCCAAATGGCATCATACTATATGCACTGCTCTACACTTGCTTAACATTATAGCTTGGACATCAAATTAAAATTGGCCTCATTTTTTCAATAGTTGCAAATTACATTTTTAAAATGTACTATAGCTTATTTATTCAGTCCCCCCATTAACTGGATACGTATGTGGTTTCCAATCTTTTGCTGCAGCAAATATCCTTCTATAGAAATCAATCTACACATGTGAGAGACTCTGCGACATTAATATCCAGGAGTGAAACTGCTGGGTCCAAGGGAACGTATATTTGTAAGTTTGATAAACATTGTCAAACTGTCCTCTGTAAAGACTGTTCTAATTTATACTCCCACTGCCATGCATGAGAGGTCCTATTACCCTTGCCAAGCAGTGTTATCCAACTTTTTAATCTCCGTCAATGTGGTAGATGAAAAATGATACCTTGGTTAAGTTTAAATTTATATTTCTCTAACAAGATCAAATCTCTAGAGTTATGCTATCCAGTATGGTAGCCACTAGATACATGTGGCTGTTTAAATTTAAATTTTAATTAATTAAAATTAAATAACATTTAAAACTCAGCTCCTCAGCACTAGCCTCATGTGAAGTGCTCAACAGCCATCTGTGGCTAGTGGCCTCTGTGTGAGACAGTGCAGATACAAAACATTAGTATCACTGTAAAAAGTTCTACTGGACGGTGCTGCTCTAGACCTGCACTGTCCAATGGCTACCATGAGCACACACGTGGGTACTGAGCACGTGAAATGTGGCTAATCTGAAGTGAGATGTGCTCTAAGTAGATAATAAACACTGGATTTCAAAGACTTAGTATGAAAAAAAGAATGTAAAATGTCTCCATAATAATTTTTATGTTGATTATATGTTGAAATGCTAATATTTTGATATACTGGGTTAAATAAATCATTAAATTAATTTCACCTGTTTCTTTTTACCTCCTTTAATGTGGCTATTAGGACATTTAAATTTACACACGTGTCTCACATTCTGTTTCTATTGGACAATGCTGCTCCGGAGGGCACAGTGCCCTGTTAAGACCTGGATTCTAGCATTTTTCCTTTTACACAGAAATAAGTGTAGTTACTATTGCTATAAAGAAAAACAGACTCACTGGAATCTCTTTTTCCTCCTAGCCCTTCCCTGCCCCATGCACACAGGGTGGGCAACAAAAGGAGAAAGGGCGGCAATGATCTTGATGACGAACAATCAGCCCTGAAACAAACCAGTACACTTCCCACCTGGGCGGCCACAGGCAGGAACCAGTGGCATCGCTGACCCTGAGCAGGGCCTGATTTCCTGGTGGCTGTTAAAACAATGCACCAGAGAACAAAGTGCCTTCAAAACTAAGAATAGAAGAATGGCTCCAAATAAGATTTCCAGGACTCTGCGGGAACAAATTCCTCCCCTGCACCGACCCTAACCCACCTTCCACCCCTTGGCTTGACCTGGCCCCTTGGCTTGACCTGGCCCCTTGGCCTAACAAATGTCCTGTCCCAGCCCCAACCCCCCTGCGTTCTCAGCAGTCTGTGCACACAGACTGAGGGACAGAGTGGAAAGGGGAGACCCAGAGAAAGAGGTGGGCGGCAAGGGCTCTGCCCTAAAGGGCTGACGCGACAATGGTTCTATGGTTGATATATGGCATATATGTTTCCATCATCTGTGTCTTTAGCTTTGGCTATGAAGGTCAAGAAAACAGTTTTCACCCTTGGATGGGCACTGGCAAAGAGGGATGGGTGGACCAGTTTGTCCCCTGGCACTGACGTCTTTTTGCCTGTGAGACAGGGTTTTGTTAGTAGGAAAGAAACACGAATGGCAGTTAGGTATAAACAGTCCATGATAGTTGCCATTACGATTAAAAAATACTGTCTATTGTAGTAAACTCAAACTATATCTAGGTAGAATTTTTTCTAATGTTCAATTACCTTTTATTCTACTAAATAAACCAGTTTTAACATTTCAGTGCATAGTCTTTCAGACTACAAAATTGTGTATGTTACATACAATGATATAAACATGCTGTTTTATCACATTTCATCTCACTCAAAAATAAATACAGTTCTTCCATGTTAAGAAAAAAAAAAGAAAGAAAACAGTTTTGCAACATGATCCTTCAACTTGATAGATCAGAACATTTTCTATCCAGGTACTGAGGGAATGAGACCTAATTGTATCTGAGCATAAGTCATCTGCTTGGAGGAAAATATTATTTTATTACCATTACCATCATCATCATCATCATCATCATCATCATCATTAGCTGTGTGCCTTTGAGCAGGTGAAATAACCTCTCTGGGTCTCAGTTTTATCATCTATAAAATATGTGAGCTTTCCTATCTCATCCAGTCAGAAAGTTCTGTGACTCTATGCACGTGCAAATGAACTATCACCAACACCTTCATTCTCATTCTCTCGCTGCTTTAAAAGACACTCATTGGGCAACTAATATGAGTTAGACCCTGAGCCTGACACTGGCATACAAATGTGGAAAAATGCTTCTTCCACTGGATGAAGTGTTTAAGAGATGGAAGGAAAGAGAAGAGGGCGGGGATGGAATGAATCATTAGAGCAGAGTTCTTTACCTGCGGCCAGGGGTCTGCACAGACATTTTCACAACTATGTGCAGTTTTCTAAAGAGAACATTCCAAGATGCATGTGACCTCAAGAAGGCAGGGGGCTAGTGATGTAAAGAAACCATGAGAGGCTAATTACCACACTAAATTCTTAGCCCATGGTGGGTGCCTGAAGAGTTAGCACCCAAGACAGTGCACGAGGTGTACATGGGGATAAACACACAAGGGATTTGAACCGGAGCCTCTTTGGTGCAAAGCCCACTCTTTCCCCTCACATCAGGGATAATCTGTTTGCACACGCCTTCTCCCTGCTGCTGTGTCTTTACCAGTGCTCCCCTTGCTCACGTCAGAAGATCACAAGCATTTAACAGGCCAAGACAGTATCCCACTTGTTTGACCTGGGATGACTGTACTTGCCCAAAGCGGGGGGGGATTTGAGGGGGAGAGTTGGGAGGAGAGAATGAGATAACCCATGTGAAACACTCATCTCTAGTTAGCATCTCAAAGGTACTAGCAGATATTCATTCATAGAATATTTATTTAGGACCTAATACATGCCAGGCCTTAGGTTAGATGTTTTCATCATCTTCATCACTTATTAGTACCATATTTATCTCCCCCAACATGGCAGAGTACTCCACATAGTAGTCACTTAATAAATGTAGGTTGAGTGAGTAAATAGTGATGATCTCTCTGGTATATTAATTTATTCTTCAGCAAACTTTTATGTCCTTCCCTGACCTCCATGGCTTGGTACTGTGACTTGCTCTGGCCAGTGGAATATGGATGGACAGGACAATGTACCAGTTCTGAGCCTAGGCCTTAAGAGACATTGTGTATTGCTGCTTGCTCCTCTGGGATCTTCTGACCTGCACAGGAGAAGAATATACACATGGGTAGCTAAGGGACCTGAATGGGGCAGACTATGCAGCCAACCTGCACACCTGTGAGCATAGGAATAAATGCTTGCTATTGTTTGCTACTGAGTTTGGGGTAGTTGTTACTCAGCAAAAGCTGACTGAGATATACTCCTTTACCCACACCCAGAGATTCCAGGCAGAGAGTGGCCCTGGCTTCTCTTATGGTGGGATTTCAGCAGTTGGGTCATTTTGTGGCTCTCCCTACCCCGTTTTCTCTAGGTTGGTAATGCCCCATTTAGAGAAGACAGTAGGGGCTACAAAGACCCATATTTTGGCCATCTTGGCACCTGGCACAGAGTCAGGCACAAAGCTGGTTCTCAGGCAGTGTCTGATGTATGAAAGGATGGGCCGACTGTTCATTCTGGCGAGAGGAGCCCTGTCAAAATCACAGCAGGCAGCATCTTGGGCCTCAGATGCTCAGAGCCACTGGCTCTGCAGTCCTCAGTGTGGGAAGTGGACCTGGTGGTGACACAATATCATTTCAGACCATATGCAGTAGACCAAGGTGTATTTATTATAATGTGTTTTAGGAAACACATTATGATGTTTAGTGACTCTAGGGCTCTTACTACTTAGGATGAACCTAAGGTCAAAACAAAACAAAACAACTAGACATTTTAAAGAAAAACAGTAAGTGAAAAATAACAGTAAAAGTGGTATGTGGATATGGGAAACATGACCGAAGTTTAGGAAACACTGATCCTATTCAAGTCTTATTTTCCTACAAATCACAATCACAGTCATAGCTAGTATTTTTGAACATTATCATAAAATGCACTGTTTTAAGAGTTTCACAGATATTATTTTATAAACTTTTCATAGTATTGGAAGCAGATATTATATCATCTTCATTTCGCAGGTGAGGTAACTAAGGCCCAGAAGGAAAAGTAAAGAACTTGCCCAAGGTCAAGTGGCAGTGAGGGTGTGAACTCAGAGTATCAACCTCCAGGATCCAGCTATGTCTGTCTCTATTGGAGAACCTGGTACCCAGGGAAGTTCAACATTGCCCAAGGTTAATGCAAAACCTAGAACCCCAAACTCTTGACTCCCAGACCAGTGCTCTCATCCCTGCTCCATGAGGAACACTGCGGTGAGAACACCTGGGGCTTATGGCAGGGGGTGAGTGGGGTCTGCCAGAGACAAGGGAGAGAAGTGGTAAATGCCACAAGGAAGATTTGGGAGGGAAGAGATGGGGACATAAACAAGGCTGCCAAACAGAGGCAGGGGCTCAACGGATGCAGAAAATCTAGACTACGGACAAAGTTATTCAGAAAAAGAGGGCTGACAGAGCAAGGGTTGGCACACAGGGGCTGCTTTCTGAACTCCTCCCAAGAGACCCACCCACTGTGGCTTCCCTAAGTGACATCCACATAGTCTATATTTAGGTCCTAAAGTCACCCATTGTTTCTCTCCCGGTGGACACTTGGGGTCACCACCCTGGCCTTGCACTTTCCGAGTCATACCACTGAGTGCTCCATCAAGACAAGCCTTTTTTAGGATCTGGTTTGAATCAACTTCCCCTTCCATGGCTCCCACTTGGTGTTCTGGGAAAGCTGTAAAAATATGGCTGGAATCAGGGCTTTAAAATGAAGTATTGACTTTTCTGTGTAATATGCTGCTTTCTTCCCTCCACAAAATCAAATCAGGGCCTATTTAACTCAGGATATAAGATGTTTCACAGCCGTATTGTTGCTGAGCCCTTACACACTAATGATTCATTTCTCTGGGAGCCACCAACAGCTATGGTCAATAAGACCTGGGACACGGGTCACGTTCGCTGAGTGTGGAATCTGTGCTAGGCACTGTCTTGAATCACTTCATTTATTCCTCATGACAACTCTATAAGGTAGGCACTATTTTTTTTTAATATTTATTTATTTATTTAGGCTGTGCCAGGTCTTCATTGTGGCACGCGGGATCTTCATTGAGGCATGTGGGATCTTTAGTTGTGGCATACGGACTCCTTAGTTGCGGCATGCATGTGGGATCTAGTTCCCCAACCAGGGATCGAACCCAGGCCCCCTGCATTGGGAGCACGGAGTCTTACCCACTAGACCACCAGGGAAGTCCCAGTAGGCACTATTTATTACCCCCATTTAACAAGGAGATTCAGAGAGATTTGGTAACATGCCTGGGATTGCATGGCTAGTAAGAGGCAAAGCTGGGGCTCAAATCTACATCTACATCTATGTGGTTCTAAAACCCATGTCCTTAACTGTTACACTCTACCATTCCTCCACAGATACAGAGCTATCTTGATCAAATCTCAGAAGATGGATTTGTGAGAACTTTAAAGGGTTTCTCCCTTCCCATTCTCTCCTTCCACATCCAGCTACCAAATGACTTTACCACACCCAAACTCAGCTCCTCCAGATCCTTTCTCTAGAGACTCTCGGACCCAAGAAATAAAAATTCATTCAATAGTATTTTCAAGAGCAGAATAAAGGTCAACAGCCAGCCGGCCAATTACATTTTGAGCTCCAGTCCATATCCTCGGGAAATGTGTATGTAAAGGCACTTATTAAATCATTTGACTTTGAAACAGGGATATGAGAACTATTTTTCACTTTCTGTCAAAAAGTCATACCTTAGACCCATATCAGAGCTAAAATGAGTTTAGAGACATCTCTGTTTCACAGGTGGGAAACTGAGTCCAGAGAAGGCAGCAACTTGTCTTAGATGCTTCTTGTGTAGGCACTAATTGGACCGAGGCAAACATCCACCAGAATGAGCTGATTTGTCAAAGGATTGGAAAGCAAAGTGTTACTGAAGATACTGCACTTGATAGGAGATATAAGAAGGGCCCTGTCATTAAAATCATCATGTGTGCTATGGCTATGAATGTCATTTCTGGCTCCATTCTGCCTGAGCTTGAAGCCTGATCCACTACTAACCAGCTAGGAGACCATGGGCAAAGTATTTATCCTCTCTGCAACCCAGTTTTACCATCTGCAAAGTGGAGGTAATAATAACAGCCAACCCCTATAGTGTTGTAAGAATTTCATGAGCTAATGCAAGTAACATGAAAAGTATCTAATAAATGTCAGCTATTATTGTAATATTTTAAATTAATGCTGCATTAACTATCCCTGAAGTGTAGTAAATCATTTAAAATGTTGCCAATTTCCATATCTCAAACGATCAAAAATTATTCTTTACCAGGTGAGCGAATAGCTAGGTGAGTGAGATGGGGAAGGAGAAAGACAGTGAAACCACTCAAATCACATGAAAAGATGTCTATAATGGCCATGTACAAGAGTTGGAATTTGTATTGCAAACATCAGTCTCAGAAACATAATTCTGATGAAAGAAACAGAAAAAGCAATGGGTATTTTCTTTAAAAAATAACTTTGACTTATCCGAAGTTTTAACACTTATCCACAAACAAACAAACAAACAAATAAAAGGGACAGAGAGAGAGTAAGCTTCAGGGCTCCTAATCATTCTTCAGTCCATAGAAACATAACATTTCCAGCTGCTCCTTCCGAAATAACCCAAACAGGCACCAATACTTTTAATGAGAAAACCAGTGAGTCTGAGTCTCCCCTGATATTATCTGACTTCATTTTCCCAATGATGAACACATTCAAAACACCAGAATGTTAAGGAAACCTACAAAAAAGTTGCTTCACAAAGAATGAACTTCCAAAACTGAGCTTAGCCATCTTCCAATCCAAAGAAGAAAAGGTCTTGGAAATCCACTTTGCTATTTAAACACACACACACACACACACACACACACACACTTTTTCCTTCCCATTTAATGAAAACAGGTCTCATAAAAAAATTAAAATACTGGCACCATGGAGCAAAGAATGAAAGTCCCCCTACCCTTGCTCTCCTCCAATCACAGATGCTAAAGGAAGCGCTGACAGCTAGCCACTCCACTTAACACACCATCTCCACCAAGCACAACCAGTTGTGGTCTTAAACACAACCACACAGCTCTCTTCTGATTCATAGTACAGTGAGGCAGAAGTGTGCCTCCCTCATCCCAGGTGCTCTTGGCGGCTCCCTGCTCACTTTCTTGGGAGATGCAGATAGCTGCATCCTCCCACACCTCAGCTCCTGGCATGGCCCAGCCAGGCTTGGGTGGGAGTTGGGAGCCCGTCTCTCCCTGGTCCAGCTGCAAAGGAGCTTACCTGAGCATGAACAAAGAAGCAACACCACACCATGGGGCGCTCCGACCTCATCCACCTGGAGTCCCCAGCCCCTAACTGCGGCAGAGCCCTTCGGACGGGATACACTGAGCACAGCAGAGCATGGTTTCCCTCAAGGAACTCCTCCCCACTACTTGGGCTGCCTGACAGGAAGTGACAGGGGGCCATAAGTTACATTGTCAGAAGCTGAGAACCACACCAGCCCAGAGCTCCCCACCTCCGGCAGTTTCCTTGCCGGCTGCTGTTGCTGCTTTTTCAGAGCACTCTGCCTTCTGGCATTCAAAGGCACACCAGAAATTCAGTTTCTGGCTGACAATCCCCAGCCTGTGAGAAACAAACAATGCGTACTGGGTCCCCACCTAAAGCCATGCTTGGCATTCTGGCAGCTCTAAAGTGTTCACTGCCAGGATATCATGCTTTGTAGACCCAAACATTGGGGTGAAATGGATAGAGAAGGGACACTGGGAGGAGAACTTTGTATGATCAAAGAGGAATCAACAGTCCACTTGAACTTCGCCCAAGAGCCAGAGTCCTGCCCAGCATACAGAGCCCATACTGAATCCCAATTTCATAGCAACTCAACAAATGAGAGTGACGGTAAACACCCCACTCAACCGTTCATTTCATTTTTCTTAGGCAAATTTTCTCTTCAGAGCCCATTCAAAATAACTGCTTCTGGAAACCTCCTTTTCAGCTTTTAATGTGAATAACAAAGGGCCTTACTGCTCTTCTCAGAGTTATTATGGAAACAACTAGTGGCTGACATTTCTCATTTTATGAACTGGGGATCTCACGAATGAACACCTTGCCCCGGTCCCCTGCCTTTTACAAAGCTCAGACTTATTGGGTGAGATAGAGTGTCTCACATGAACTACAAGGTTTCATATGAAAACTATGCCTGTTCAACCCCTCCCTACAACAAATCAACACCCTCACCCTCCCTGCACAGGGGCAGAGGGACTCAAACCCAAGGAGACATACATAACTCCAGTGTAGCTTTCAATTCTTGATTTTTATTTTTTAGTTCTCTAATGGGATAGTATTTTGTTTGCAAAAATCTTTCTAATTGCAACTTTTAGCTGCAAAGATTTAGCCCAGGATTTCCCAAGGCATTCTTACAAATGCACAGATTTTTAAGAGCCTTTGCCTGTCTCAGCCCTGAGTAAAGTGGGGGGCTCAGCAAAGAGAGAGGGTTCATTTGAACAACAAGCTTCAATCCAAGAGTTGACTTTAGAGCTTATAAGAAAGGCTCTCCCCATCCTCAGGCCAGCAGCCTGGACCCTAACATATGGTCTCTGAAGAGTGCATTACAAAAGAGCACTACGGAAGAATGCACCAGGCTCTGGTAGTACAAAGATGAACCAAAGATGACCGGAGAACAAAATAAATGCTGCCAGGAATTTGCAAAAAGTGTTGAGGGAGCCAAGAAATAACTGAGCCTGGCAAATATATTGTTTTATGGGGACAAAGTCTGGGAAGGCTTCTCAGAGCAAGAGACACATGGGCAGAATTCTGAGGGGTGTTCTAGGCAGAAGAACTGGCAAGGGCAACAGCAGTGGGGTGCAGAACCATAGGGTGCTCTGGAAGAAAGGCAAATGTTTTGAAAGTACTGCTCTGACGGGCTTGGGTCTTGCTTCAAAGAGCGTGACAGGGGTCCCATCTGTCTGGAGAAAGAAGGAAGTGAAATCTCTGTGAAAAGGCTCAAGCCTTTCAGGCAAGCATCTGGGTTACCTCAAGGCCTATATGTGGTACCTACTGGGTCAGGCACCCAGGAAACACTCAGTAATGTGTAAAAGTCAAACAGTGGTGTCCACAAAAGGTGTGCTTCAGCTTGTCCTCGGGATTCCCTATTTTCCAAAGCCAGACTCCCCACAAAGCAGCCTGGGGTAAGTGGTGCTACTCGGGGGAAGGGGAGGTGTTCCTAAAAAAGGCTTCTTGCTCTAGCCTCCTGCATAGAAAAGGTCCTGATTCGTACAGGCCTGTAAACAACCTAAGATTAACCAGCTTTGGTAGTAACTCAGCTAATGAAGAATGTCAATTCCCTGAGGACCAAGGATGTCAATCCCCCATTGGCCCAGGCACTCCTCTCCTGGAGGATTTTCCAACAGCCCCTCTGCAGAGCCCCAGCTGCCAAGGCCAGGATCTACTCCAGTGAGGAGCCAAAGGAAACCTGAGATGACCATGGGGCACTAGAGTTTCTTTCTTTCCTGGGGGAGGAAGGGCACATTCACATGAACTAATCCTAGAATGATTAAGCCTAACTTCCGGCTGCTGACTGTGAATGAGAAAGAAGAACCGAAACCCGTGGGCTGCAGCACTTCATGGAAGAGGTGAAACTTGAGTGGGCTGCAGGGCAGGTAGCCATGGAGGAGGGAGGAAGGGCGGGAGGACTAGCAGACGCCCTGGCCGGAGATAAAGGGCACAGCCTGCAAAAGGGAAGGAAAGAACGGGGCGCGGCCCTTCCCTCTGATGCCCCTGCTTTGACCAGAAGCAAGAGCTCCAGTAATGAAATCAGCCATGCAGAAGGCACCTCGGAGGAACATTTCCATAATGAGAGGTTCCTGCCCTGCAGGGCTCAAGTTCATTTTGAGCGTTATAACAAGAGCTTATACAGGAACGGGATGTGGGTTTTCTCGATGTGGCATCTATGATACTGTTGAGTATTCGAACATGTTTTTCTACTGATTTTTAAATTTTAAAAGTGACATAGTGTCATTATAATACATGCAAACCATACAGAAGTATATAGTGTAAAAAGTGAATCTTCCCAAAGGCCCCACTTTCTTCCCTATCGCCATCCCATTTGCCAGAGGCACCCGTGTCAAAGACAGAGGTAGATGAGGGGTCACAAACCTAAATGCTCTCAGGGCTAGGCGGGAAGGTACATGAAAGAAGAGGCCTGGCAGGCAATGGGCACCACTGAGAGTGTTTGCCTTGGGAAAGTTCCAGCTTACTGGGGTCCCAAGGGACTCATGGCCAAAGAGAACAGACATTCCAATTGTTCAAGAGAAGCTGGAAATTCCAGGTTTTACATAAAATCTCCCAGTTTTTAAATGCTGGCAACTAATTCATCATTTTTAAAAATGCTGTACAGGCCAATCAAAACACAGTTGCTGGTAGATTTGACCCGAGGGCCACCAGTTTGCAACCTCTGGTGGTGATCCTTTAGACATTTCCTGCTGTCTAAACACACATAAGTTTGTTTTGTCACGTTTTATTTTTTTAATTTATATTTGTCAAAATGGAATGATAACATTATTCCAGCACTTGCTTTCTTCACTTAACATCATCTTTCCACATTATCCACATCTCGGACCCCTCTGCAGAGCACGCCATGGTATGGAAGTACCTCAGTTCATTAGCTCCTGCTCTGTGGACATTCAGCAAAACATAAGAGATGCACTTGAAATGTCACCTCTCAGTTGCTCATTCCTGACAATATAACTCATGATGAAAGTGCACCTGTGCACAGATATTAACACATCCTAAAGCCACAATTATTGAAACCATAAATGGTGACTGCAGATTTCTGATGTTTTAATATGAGAACTTACCACATATTTTTTTATTTGATCTTCACAGCTCTCCTGATGTAGGCCTTACTATTATCTCTACTGTACAGATTTTTTAAAAACTGAGACTCAAACAGGTGGTGTAAGCCTGCCCAAGAGGGCCTAGAGTTGGCAGGGTCAGGAGGGGACCTCAGAGTTCCTGCTATATGCATACAGCCCCCAGAACAGACTGCCTGAAACCTGCCCTGGTATATTCAAGAATTTGACATACAGTGAATGTTGACTGCAAACTACTACTGGAGGAGAGAAGGACTACTAACAAACGGGACAATTCGTTTCTTAGAAAGAAAAGCCTCATTTTAAAGCTCTACTTCACACTCAGTCAAAATAAATTCTACATAAATTAGAGTGAGATGTTAAAAACAAAAAAAAAACTAAGAAATTCTGGGGGTGTAGGTTCTCAGGGTATGATACTCTTCTTTAAATGTGTGAGCCTGAATCATTATATATTTATAAATGGGAAACTACCTATAAGGCACCTATAGGTATGCAAAAATGGCCCCTGTTCTTCCACACCTGGTGAAATAACCATAGTGGTGACAACTTCTTACTGAACTCTAAAGAGACTAGTGCCAAAATAGGGGCCTCATTAAGACTCCACCCCATGCTTCCTTGTGTCACTGGAACTCGAAGTGGTGTGTTTCCTATGTTGTTAGTCTATGTACCTTATGGCATGTTCTACTGAGAAGTTTCAAGCAGTTTTCTCACCAAAAATATTATAAGAAACAGCCCTATTATAATTAGGGCTGTGATAAATTCATTCACATAAAACGAAACAGTGACATTTCAGCAGAATTATTTCTTCATTAAAATTCATGACTAATGGTGGTTCTTTCCATTTAAAATTTTATTCTGGTTTATTTTATTCAATTTCTTTCCTATTTGCACCCAAGAAGCCATAGATTTCACAAAAGCTCAGAAGTTGTCTGGGAATTTCAGGGTCTTTGACCATATTTCATTTGATGCATTACATTTTAAAATAATTCCACAGGGACTTCCCTGGTGGCACAGTGGTTAAGAATCCGCCTGCCAATGCAGGGGACACAGGTTCGAGCCCTGGTCTGGAAGATCCTACATGCAGCAGAGCAACTAAGCCCGTGCACCACAACTACTGAGCCTGCGCTCTAGAGCCTGCGAGCCACAACTAGTGAGCCCGCATGCCACAACTACTGAAGCCCGCGCGCCTAGAGCCCGTGCTCCGCAACAAGAGAAGCCACTGCAATGAGAAGCCGGCGCACCACAGCGAAGAGTAGCCCCTGCTCGCCACAACTAGAGAAAGCCCGCGCGTAGCAACAAAGACCCAACGCAACCAAAAATAATAAATAAATAAATAAATAAATTTATATAAAAAAAAATAATAATTCCACAAACTGAATTGAAAAATAGGTGGTGAAACAATCTCATTAAAATGAAATGGAAGCGGTGACCAAATTAAAATAGTATAGTGCACCTTGATTTAACCAAGTTTCCAACGTTAGAAAAATGTTACATCACAGATCTTAGTTTCTGAGGCTGTTGTCAAATTCAGATTAAGACTAAGAAGAAACAAAATTTATACTGTGGTGCAGAGGGGAGGTACAGTAATACTCTTTGGTGTTACTAGGTTAGCAAGAAGGCATAATGCACGGCAAGCCAGTGAGAAATAAAGAGAGCTTCAAAGTATTTTAGAGCCTGGGAGTTTACTCACGGTCACACACTTTTACTGCATAACTTCATATCTACTCCTCGGTGCTGGAAGTGTGGTTAATCCAAGCAAAACTTGAACAACTACCCTGTCCCCCTCCCTCATCGTGAACCATAGACACAGTGGGGGGCGGGGGGGGGGGGCGGTGTCCAGACCTCACACCAGGCCAGTTGGTTGCAAGGTGGTTTAACTCGAGAGACTTCGACCATTTGAAAATGCTAATGCTTTTCTAGAGCCCTGCTTAATATCCCAGCTCAACAAGATTACAAAATGATGAGAATGTGGGAGCAGACCTGGCTGCCCAAGGTCAAGAATGAATAAATAGAAAAGTCTTCATCTATAGTTTCAACACAAGAACTAAAAATAAATGAAGCTTGAACGTGGAGGTCTCAACAGATTGCTAATCATGGCTAATCTTGAGTACTTATCTTGCTGGTTTTGTTACGAGCAATAGCTTGAATTAATTTTTTCTCTAAACAAATCTGAACTTTTATAATCACATTCCTCACATGATTTTGGCAACCAATACATAGACAACTATTTTTAAAAGCGAATGAAAAATAAGGAGAGCTGTCTTCTGATGTGCCCTGTGAAACGGCCACCAGCCTGGTCTCTGGTCTTCCACCTCCTTTCTGAACATGAGCAAGGAAGCCTGAAGAACTTCTGCATGGAGCAGACTGGGGCGCTTGCAAGAAGCTCACTCAGTTTCTTAGAAATATGAATACTGTGAATACAGCTTTTTTCAAAGGACTGTCAAGTCCTCTTCGTTAAACTGGCAGTTAAAAGTGAAACTCCAGCAGGTTGCTGACCTCTAACCAATTCGTAGGAAAAAGAAAGGTTTAAAAACTGATTAGCTGATATCTATCAACCAAAGAGCTTCCTTCCTTGGAAATTAGACTTACTCTTTGGCATTATACTGTCAAAATTGGTTAGAAGTGGAAAATCTGAATATGAGGGGGGTGGTATTCCTAACACTACTCAGGAGGATTTTTAAAAGTAATTTGCTTATATCAAAGAACAAGTCTTGACAAACTGAATTTCTGAGTTAAAAATATATAGCAAAAGCAGAAATCATTCTTAATAAAAAGTTTCTTACCATTATTTTTGACTCCAGATATCTCCTTAGGGATAATTTCTGGGAACAACTGGCTGGCTGGAATAATGAACAGTAAATTCATATGGGAGCTCTGTGATTTTTGGCTCTGCCATTTACTAGCTGAATGACCTAGTAAGTCACTTCTTAACTTCCTTGACCCTTAGTTTCCTCATCTGTAAAACAGGAATAATGATTCCATTATCCCTCATGAGGAGGATAGGAATCTAACTGATACGTACTTGTGTTTAAAAGCAAAACAGAAGATGTTGGGAACACTGGGGATCATTATACTGTTCTTTCTATTTTTGTATAAGTTTAAAAATTTTTCATAATACAGTGTTTTTTAAAAGACAAAAGCTTAGTAATAATTTCTTTACTTTTATTTTTTTAAGCAGAAAAGGAAGTTTTTTGGTGTAATTATGGACACTGGTCCAAATCTTCCTCTGAGCAAGTTGAAGATTTGTTACCAAATCTGAAATAGCTTGATTTTTACCCTGATTTGAATGAGAGCCATCAACTGGGCATCTAATAAGAAAAAGGCAATGGAAATTTGCAATTCCTCATTTTTCCCTCTTCCTTCCAACAGGGGGAAAAATGGGAAGGTGGTTAAAGCTCAAGTCCTATTTATTTTTTAGATGTTATAATGCTGACTTCCTTGAAATCCTTGTGTCCATTTAAAAAGTTTAAGGCTTCTATGAAAATACCTCCAAGAAAACACCGAAAGATTGAAAAGCATGTATGCACCCATGACTCAGCATCCATTCTGCTTACACAACAGTGAAAGTGTTTTTTTTGTTTTATTTTGTTTGGTGTATATCCATGTGTATTTGAAGAATAAATATTGTTACTTTTCCCCTTAAATCAGAATCAGAAAGGAATCACCAAAACACTGGAAACCAGCAAACCAAGCGGGAGATACTCAGAAAAGGCTTCTTTCCAGCGCCCACCCGAGGGAAGCTGATGCTGGTCGGAAGCTCAGTGCCTCCTCCCAGTTAGGGTTCTGCCCTGGAGGCTGTCCC
This sequence comes from Balaenoptera physalus, assembly GCF_965194825.1. Classification (NCBI taxonomy): domain Eukaryota; kingdom Metazoa; phylum Chordata; class Mammalia; order Artiodactyla; family Balaenopteridae; genus Balaenoptera; species Balaenoptera physalus. The sequence continues at coordinate 78,618,044 of NC_138896.1, forward strand.
TTTAAATCAGACTTCCTGAGATTTCCGCATGCAGTTTCCTGGAGACAATATAAGATAAACAATAAACTCTGCAGCAAAATCTTGGACAATAAGCCCCACGTGGCCATAACAAGAAGCAATTATAAGCACTGACAATGGCTAGGGCATTTCCAACAGGAATGCAAATCTGTGATAAACACGGGAGAAACATGCTACCCCACACACCTGCACAAACTAAACTAATTTAAAAAAATAGCCCCTAGACTCTCATCAGATTGAGAAATAGTTGCTTCCAAATTTGGCACTAATTTTTTGAAAAATAACTGTCTAAGAGAAAAGCAATCAAGTCTTACTTAAAGTGCCACTGCCCGTTAGATGCACATTGCTGAGGCCAAGTGATTCCATGAGTCACTAACTCCACGTGTCTCTGTGAGGGACATTTATCACCCTCTGGATGCTATGCAGCTCAACCCCCTCCCTAGGTTTAGGGAAGCCCCAACTCACGAACCAGAGCCCACATTCTACCAGAGGAGATGAGGGTGCCACACATTTGCTTTCCCAGCTTCCCTTGCAGCTAGGGAATGAGAGCATGAGTGAGGCTCAGGCAATGAGATACTCCCACCCCAGACCTGGCATGAGAAGCTGGCAGAGAAAGCAGAAGGGATACCGCAGACTCTATTCTGGTGAGGGTGGTGGCAGCTCGCAGAGGCGGCAGTGAGGGCAGATCGAGTAGCTGGGTCCTGTAACCAGTGTTGGTGATGCAAACCATGGTATCTACACCTGCCCAGCAGTGGCAGCAACAGTATCCTTGTAGGAAATGTTTGGTAGTATAATTTGGGTTGTTCTTGATTCCCTGATCCTTTCCAAATTCACTGAACTTCCTGTACCTTTAAGTAAATTCACTTTCTGCTTAAATCCATCACAACTGGGTTTTATTGCTAGGGGTTAGTTCATGCACACAAAATACAGGGTGGGCTAAAGCTGAAGTAGTCCAGAAACCAATCCCAAAGAATGATTCTGAGCATAAGGACTGAATATATTCTTTCACACCTCAGATTCAATCCAAACACTGTCCCTCAGCCTGCAAGGCCCTGCATCAATTTGTCCCTATCTCCCTCCTGGACCTACTCTCCTCTCTCCTCCTAAGCTCTGGTCATACTTTCTGTTCCTCATCAGGCTCTTTTCTGCCTCAGGGCCTTTGCACTTGCTCTCCAGAAAACTGTTTCCTCCAACTCTTCACATTGCAGCAGCATCCTTTTCATAGTTCAGTCACAGCTTACAGGAAGCCTTCAATGACCAGACTGTCTAAAGGACCACACTGCACACCCCACCATCTTATCCTTTATCACAATACCCTGTTAGTTTCCTTTCTAGCACACATCCTGTGATTAATTTATTTCATTATTAATAACAATAGCAACCACCATTGATTGGAGGCTTGTTACATGCCAGACACTAGGCTAAACTCATTTACTTCTATGATCACCCTATGAGATGGGTACTTTTATTAACCCTTGCTTACAGATAAGGAAGCAGGCACAGAGGGGTTAAGGAATTGTTCAAGCATGGCAGGGATGGAATAGGAATCTGAACCCAGACCTGCAGTGTGGGCTCATTACCACAAGGCTCATTCAAGAAGTTGTCTGACAACAACGTAATGAGCCTCGACAACAGTGCAGGCTCTAGAGCCACAGGACTGGCCCAGCTCTCATGGAGCCCACATCCGCATGTTCCAGATCTTCCACCAGGTGCTCTATCTACTCTCCAGGGACCCTCTTCAGGGAAGAAATGTAGCCAGGTGTGTGTAAAGAGGGTGAGGGGGTCCTTCATTCAACAGAGAAGTGCCCCGCTCTGTGCTCAAAGTGTCAGCATACAAACAATGTTTGCTGCTCACCCCACTGCATTCCACAGTCCTGGGGCACAGGGAACACAGAGGAAGCGCCAGGGACAATTCGCAGGTCTCCCCTGAGTGAAAGTGCCATTCGAACAGGTGGTTGGGAATGTGTAAGAATTGCCAGGCTGAGGGGAGGAGGGCCAGAGCAAAGGAGAGAAGTGGGGACAGACAGCATGGCTCATCCAGGAAGTGGGGAGATGTTCAAAGGGCCTGTGGAAGGGACAGGGTGGGAAGACCAGGAGATGAGAAGGTTGGAACCAAGGCAGGAATGCCAACTCTATCCTGTAGAAAATGCGGCACCAGAGCAAGTTTTTTTGGCAAGAACAGACATGACCAGATAAAAATTCTTTTTCTCAAGAACAGTGGCCATGGCTACACAGCACTGGTGAGATGTTCTGGCACCCTCTTTGCTGGCACACACGCATCAATACATGAGCTAAAAGCCAGGAACTGTAACAACAACAACAACAACAAAATTCCATTTCTATGCTTCGTGACTCCATCTCTTTGCTGAATGAGAAGTGAGCTAAATTTGCCCTTCCAACAGGAATTGGAAGCATAGCCATCCCCTCCTGAAATGTGAAATTACACAGAGCTCTCACATCTGTAATTTACGGAGAAAAGAAGGAATTCCCCTGCTACTTGACTTTACAACTCCAATCACTTCTGCCCAGATTCTCCCAGTGTGGTAACAAGAACCTCACCTCTGGGTTGTGTCATCATTAAAATGAAAGGCTGACTTCTATTTTTTTTAAAGAATGTATGAGGTTGAGGCACAAAGGGCTTCCTGTGTTGAATGAGCATCTGGGGAATGTGGGAGGAGTCCCCAGAAAGACCCTCTGAGGCCAGGTGAGACCAGCGCATAGTAACAGGCCCTAGGAAATGGTATGCTAAGTTTGCAGCCGAGAAGGTCTGGGAGCACCGAGGCCAGCCAAGATGGCAAGGGCATAGCATCTGGAAAGTAGGCTGGAAATCAATGAAGGCAGTTTAGCACAAGGATTAGGAAGAGGAGTTCTGAGCCAAACAACCTGGATTCAAATCCCAGTGCTATTGCTTACTGTGTGACCTCCGGCAATTTCCTTAACTTCTCTGTGCCTCAGTTTCATCATCTGTTAAATGAGGATAATAAGAGTGCCCAACACAGGTCATTGTGAGGATCAAATAAGTCACTTAGTGCCTGGCACACGATAAGTAACCATGGCAGCTTTTGGAGGCTCTGTATGATAAACAATGAAATTTGCAGCCAAATCATGGACAATAAGCTCCTATGTGGGACAGCAAAAAGCAATTGTAAGTGCTGACAATGGCTAGGACATTTTCAGTAGGAATGCAAATCTATGCAAATAGCTGTGGCTGCCATCTTTATTTAATATATATAATATTTCTTATAGTACATAATTATGTATTATAAATAAAACTTTATTTTTAAATATCACATAACATTAAAAGTCACTTTACCTAATATAGTAATATAATTATTTTATTATGATCTGCTTTAACTTAAGAAAGAATTTGTCAACAAAATTGAGGGGTCTGAGGGGAGAGCCCCAGCAGCAGGTGCCTGGGCAATGCTTGTACAGTGACTTTTGACCCCCTTCAGGTAAAGTGACAGTGACACTAATGTGGACTCTAGAGCCAATTTGCTGGGTCAGAGTCTGGGATTTGCCACATAGGAGTTACAGGCTTGGGAAAGTCACTTAGCCCTTAAAACCTTGAACTCTTCGTCTCTGCAAAGGGGATGATAACAATAGTACCCCCTTAGAGTTTGTGGTGCTCAAATTTATGCACATTTTTCACAGACAACCTTCCCAACAACCTGTGAATCACATACAATTATGATGTCCATTTTACAAAATGAGAAAACCCACGGCTCAGAGATGTTAATCAAATCACCGAAGGACACACAGCTAGACTGACACACAGGAACTCTGACTTGAGCCAGCACTCTAAGCCAGCCCTCAATTCTGCACACTTGTGAAACATGAGAAGGATACACCACAGCTCCTCTGCAGGATGAGAGGTGTAACTAATGTGTGCACAGAAATTACTCTTTAAGAAGGGTGTGGGGGACTTCCCTGGTGGCACAGCACCTAAGAATCCTCCTGCCAATGCAGGGGACACGGGTTCGATCCCTGGTCCAGGAAGATTCCACATGCCGTGGAGCAACTAAGCCAGTGCGCCACAACTACTGAGCCTGCACTCTAGAGCCTGGGAGCCACAACTACTGAGCCCGTGTGTTGCAACTACTGAAACCCGCGTGTCTAGAGCCCATGCTCTGCAACAAGAGAAGCCACAGCAATAAGAAGCCTGCGCACCGCAATGAAGAGTAGCCCCCGCTTGCCGCAACTAGAAAAACCCCGTGAGCAGCAATGAAGACCCCATGCAGCCTAAATAAACAAACAAACAAACAAATAAATAAATAAAAAAGAACAGTGTGTATTTTCCATCGCAGATCCTTACCCTTATGGCACCTGCTAAGGCAGTGAAACTCCCCGTTGTTAAACACCTATTATGCACCAAGCCCCTTGCTGAGTGTCCCATCACATCGTCGCCATTTCATCACCATGGCAATGCTATGAGACAAGGACTGGAGGCCGATGAGGCTCAGAGAGACTGAGTTCCTGGCCCATCGTCACAGAGCTTGTCAGTGGCAGCATCCCACCACACATCTGGGTCTGTCCTTCTCCCACTTAGGCTTGGAGACAGGCTTTGAAAACACCCCCTAATGTCCTTCACGTGTCCCTCTCCCCCTCATTACACACAAAGCTACTTATTCTGCACCAAGATGATGACCACAGGGGCCAAGCAGGGCCGTGGCACAAACTGTAATTACTACAGACAACAATTTGCATTCCAAATCTGAAGTGTGCTCAGGGTGTCACCTGAGCCCTGTAATCAGCTCAGCCTCTCTCCAAATCTTCCTTGAAATGAAGACATACTAAAGGAACTGAGACACACAGCGGGAGGCTGGAAAATATGCCTCTGCTCCCAGTGACCTGCCACCTGAGGAAAACCATGCCGAGAAATGGTCAGGGTTGAGTGGCATCTAAACCCCAGAGAGATCAAATTCCTCTGTCACAGAACAAAGAAAACAGCAGCCAGGACAGTGGACACGCTGGGCAAGACCGGCAAATAATTAAAGACAGGAAACTCAGTACCTAACACATGGGCCTCAGTTTGAGGTGTAATGGACACCCTTCCCCCCTTTATCACAAGTCGCTGTCTTGCCTATGAGTCACTTGTCAGGGTGTGGTGGCTTTGCCACCACAGGACATCCACAAGATGAGCAAAAGCCTTAGTATGTGCGCACTCTGAGAAGAAAATACAACCTCTGCTTTAGAGAAAGCGTCCCCAGAGGCCCTTTCTGTGAGCAAAGAACGCTATGATTTGGGTGCTCCCGAGTGGGGAAGGAGGGTATAGTGGGAAGAGAGGGAGTGGAGGAGGCCAGAGTTCTCAACCCTGCCTGCAGCCTCTTTCACTGTACCTGAACCACAGAGGCATTTGTACTCATAATTCTGGCTCCAAGTGTCTGGAGTCCTGAGTACTTGTTAACTGGGATTCACCATAGCCCGACTTTCTTTTACTAGGGAAAGAGGACAAACCACACGTCAATTTCCATCACCTCAGATCCTGACCGAAGATTTTCACATGGAACCTCTACTGAGGTGACGGTATCTGCAAGAGTGCCCTAAAAACTAGAGTGTTGGACTTCCCTGGTGGCGCAGTGGTTAAGGATCCACCTGCCAATGCAGGGGACACAGGCTCGATCCCTGGTCTGGGAAGATCCCACATGTCGCGGAGCAACTAAGCCCGTGCGCCACAACCACCGAGCCTGCGCTCTAGAGCCCACGAGCCACAACTACTGAGCCCACGCGCCCTAGAGCCCGTGCTCCGCAACAAGAGAAGCCACCGCAATGAGAAGCCCGCGCACCGCAACAAAGAGTAGCCCCCGCTCACCGCAGCTAGAGAAAGTCTGCGTGCAGCAACAAAGACCAAACACAGCCAAAAAAACAAACAAAAAAACCCCCCAAAACTAGAGTGTTTCTCAAACTTTAATGTGCCCACAAATCACCTGGGCATCTTGATAAAATGCAGATTCTGATTCAGGTCTGGGGTGGGGCTCGAGATTCTGCATTTCTAACGAGCTCTCAGATGCTGTTGCTGTTACTGCCTCACGGACCACACGTTAAGAACCTTGTGCTAGTGGCTGAAGCAGACTGAAAAACAATCTTACTTCCTATGTCTCTACGGTCATGATGTCAAGTGGTGTCTTCATTCTAAGAGCTAAGAAGTAAACTCAAGCACAATGTATCTTTAAAGTTCTTGTTTCCAAGTTATCTCACTGACGGTTAATAGGATGACTGTTCTTGCAGGAAAACCTTGTTGAACGCTATTAACTGAGGAAAATCCAGCAGATCTTCCCTTGGCCCAAGTATTCTGGAACAGCCCTGGGTCCTCTGACGTTCAAAGGACAACACAGTTGAGCATCATGCCTTCACCAGCATTCTCATCACTGACGCTTCCTGGGGTGGCCAGCCCACTGCAGGTGTAGCTGTGTTCTAGAGGCTGAGCAACCTGCTCTCCCAGCCCACCAGCTGTGGCTGGGGGCCTCTTAAGAACTTGAGCACTACCTCCTCAGTCACAGGTTGCACGCTCCCAACCAGACAGGCACCTTAATCAAATCATCCAGCTAATTCAATACATTTTTTTTTTTTAACTGCCTGGAGCTGGCTGCCTTATCCCGTTATGCAAACAGTACACAATGAATTGGTGATAGCATCTCCTCACCGTTGCCAACATAAACCCTGCCAGGCCAGCAGAAATGAGCCCAGTGACCGTAAGCAACAATAGTTGCATGGGTCTTTTAAATAAACACAACTAACAACCGGTGAAAATGTTATCTCCTCCTATTGCTAAACCGGAGACTTCTGAAATTGAGTTCTTCTAGAAATAAAACCAAGTGTCAAGTGTCAGAAGTAGAAGGCAGCTGAGTGGAGGACACCCAGAAAACCAACTCTGTGTTTCTTCCACAAACACACATGTAGACATAGATTTTTGGACCACTAAAACTAAATCAACTGACTTACTTGTATTGTCTGTTTCTTGCCTCACAGTAAGGATTTTTCTTTCCTATTCTTGTCCCCTGCACTTTTGGGCATTTGTCCTTTAAGTTGGGTATAACATATTAAAGAACTTTGATATCATTTAATAACATAAAATTACATATAAGATATAAGAAGGAACATTAGTCTTTAAACCCAAACCCTAAAATAGAAAAAAAAAATGCCAGTGGACAAGGGAAGAGAAATGGACATTTATTAAAGTAGAGAGATGATATTCAAGGACTAGGTAGGCTCCAGGGAGGGAGCCTTTGATGGACCACGTCAGAATGACTAATAAAACAAGAGGGAAAAGCCATTTCCTGAGCAATGGGTGTTGGGAGAAAAGGAAGAGCAAACTGAGGACAAGCTTTTTAGTGGCACATATGCAGGGCCTCTTAGTCACTCTGGATAATGAGATGAGTATATTTTTAAAAGAAGGAAAAAAGACATGACATCAAGACTATAAGAATAGGCAGCAGGAAGCTTTATTATGTTTCAAGAACAGCAAATCTTGTCCATTTGTACCAATTCTATAGACTTGAAAAGACCATTCTAGTCTCAAACTCAAGCTTTTTCCTTCCTTGAGAAGTTTTGGAATTTGGCGATAAACTTATCGATGCCTGGCAAAGATCTGCCTCAAGAAAAACACATTCGATTTTCATTACAAAAATTTCACAGTGGGAAACATACTTTGGAGTGGAGGGTATTTTTTAAAAGACAAGTATCTTTTTGACCCCGAAATTCCTAAGCCAAGTTTGCAATTGGAGTCCTCAGAGTTTCAATAATAAATTAAACCCAAGAGGAGGAACACACAGGATGCCACATTAGGTATTTTTCTCTAATTTTCCCAAAATGATATTCCACAGTATTGTCTCAAGCTATCATCCGGAACCCATAAAAATAATGTGCCCCAATTCAGGAAGATGCAACTGAGTTACCTATTAACTCTTTGGAATATTAACTCTTGGGGATGATTGTTTTAGGACTGTGATTTCTCTCTTGGCTGAGTACGCAGTATTCATTCTTATTAAGGTGCTTTCCTCCCCTCTCTCACATATACAAGATTTATGGATTTTTTTTTTAGTTGTTGTTACAGAAGGAAGACAAAATTCCTCCAAGTTCACCTTTACCAAGTTCTCACATTTGAAACTCCTCCACAAACAGATGCCATATTTTAAAATTCCATCTTAAGGAATCATGGGATTTAGGCCAATTCATTGAATTTCTGACTCAGATTTATTCCTGCTGCCTGTTGTGGATGATTTTTATTCTTAAACCTTAAAACCTAAAACTCCACTTCAAAATTACAGTTCAAATATTTGTCTCCTCACCTCAGTTTTTCTACTCTTCAACTATAAAAATTATGTATGCACCCTGTAGAAATTTGGGAAAGTCAAAATAAAATGAAGAAAAAATGTCACTTATAACCTCACTTACAGAGAGGAAATCATTATTAATATTTTGTTATATTTTCTTTCAGTCCTTTAAATGAATTTTTTCATAGCAGGATCATTACTGTACATACAATTTTGTTTCCTGCTTTTAAAGCCATAACAATAAACATTTTCCCTGAATTAACACTCTTCCTCAACAGCCCCTTATGGCTGCATAATATGCACTCATATGGATAAAACACAATTTATACCAACGGTTCCATATTATTGGACATTTAGACTTTTTCCATTTTTTCTGTCATTATAATGACTGCTGCACTAAACATTTTTGTGCATAAATCTTAATCCACAGCTCTGGTAACTTCTTTAGGATAAATTCCTAGAAGCGAAATTATTAGATCAATAGTCATAAATGCATTTATGATTCTTGACACAAATAGCTTTCCAGAAAGATGATCAAGTAACAATGCCACTGAACACTGGTGAGAGCATCAGTCCTACTGCACCCTCACGAGCATTTAAAGTTATCACTTTAAAAAAGGCTGATTAATTCTGCAGCTGAAAAACCTTAAAAAATTTCCCATTCTTAGACTGACCTGCTGAGGTCAATGATTTCAAATGTTCCCTCAGTATCAGAATAATCTTCAAATACAATGTTAATTTTTCTCACATACAAGAATGCAAGCAAAACCACAAACATGAAAAGAATGTAGTCATTTGTTGGATGTTTTCATTGGGCAACTAAGGTGCTGTAGTGAAGAAGCCAAGAACAACCAGTACGATGTACCAGTCTGTGACCGTACGGAGAGATGCCCAGTACAGAGAGACACGAGCAAAGTAAATTCAGAACTGAATCCACTGCCAAACTTCACAAGATACATAAGATTTGAATTACCATAAGTCACACTTATCAGAAGGAATACATTAGAATGTTCAGGAATATATCCAGATTACATTTAAAATTCATTCAGGGCTTCCCTAGTGGTGCAGTGGTTAAGAATCTGCCTGCCAATGCAGGGGACATGGGTTTGAGCCCTGGTCCGAGAAGATCCCACATGCCGCGGAGCAACTAAGCCCATGTGCCACAACTACTGAGCCTGCACTCGAGAGCCCGTGAGCCACAACTACTGAAGCCCGTGCACCTAGAGCCTATACTCTGCAACAAGAGAAGCCCCGCAATGAGAAGCCCGTGCACCGCAACGAAGAGTAGCCCCCGCTCACCGCAACTAGAGAAAGCCCGCGCGCAGCAACGAAGACCCAGCGCTGCCAAAAATAAATAAAGAAAATAAAGAAATTTATTAAAAAAATAAAAAATAAAATAAAATTCATTCAATAGCTTTTTACACAAGAAATTTTCTTTCTTTCTCCAAATTGGTGCATATTCCCATACACAACAGGTAAGTTTTTTTTACTTAATGGCACATATACGCAAGAGCAAATGGTCTAGACTCAGTCTCTTATAACTCAAGGCCTAAATTGATCACCCTAGAACATGGAAAAGCATTAGATAAATGGAAACCTTTTCTACTATACTGGAAATGGTTTGGGGTATCTTTCCCATATTCTCTTTCCAGGAAATTTGTCCCACTTTCCCCAATGTTGTCCACAGCTCCTGCTGAGTGGGTATAATATAACAGTAGCTGTAGCAAGGGGGGAAAGTATTTATTGAGCACCTACTATGTCACAGACCCAGTGCTAAATACTTAACATGAATTATTTAATTTAATTCTCATAAGAACCCCATGAGTTAGATACATTTTTCAGATGGGGAAATCTGAGTTTCAGTAGGTTTACTTACTTGCCCAAGCTGGTGGCTCCCTTTGATCCTGACTCTCTGGCCAAAGATGACTGGACCAAGGGGGAGGGAAGCCCCTCTAGGAGCCAGCCAGAAGCCTGCCCACCACCTGTGAAGCCCAACAAAAGAAAGAGGATCTGAAGCAATCAGGGTTTTCTTAGGGATTTGGGGATAGGGCAACCAACTGAGACTATCCCACGAGCTTTGGGAGAAAGAGCTGCTGAAAGACATGTCAGGTTGGATCAGAGCTGGCATCGTGACAAGCCCAACAATGGCACATACAAGGAGAAGACACTGGGAGCAGGACCTGAATATCAGAAGGTAAAAGCAGAGAGAGAAAGAATGAAACTGACCCACAGAAAGAAATCCTGGGTTTCTGCAACTGTAATTCTCTTATTAAACAGCACTTTTCTTGAGGGAATGGGAGCAAGTGCCTGCTTTTTGCCAAGAGCTCTGTTTAAAATAACCACCAAGGAATTTACGGTGGAGTCATTCCTCACTGGAATGGCCTGTCATCAGCACCTACCGTGTGCAGCAAGTTAGCACCATTAATAACAAAATCCAACGCATGTGCCTCTTAATGAGATGCGAGTACCTGGCACCCCTTAGGATGTTTTCCTGCCCCAAAGTGCTTAACTTGAAACAAACCAAGCCTTTAGACCTAAATTACCAGTTTATAAGAAATATAAAGGACAAAGGAGCAAGTTAAATGACATCATAGGTAAGCAATCAGATAAACTAAAATGTGAGACCCATTCCATAAGCAGTTGGTCTGGTCTTTTCAAAAAGTCAGTGTCATGAAAAAAAAAAAAAAAAAAAAAAAAAAGAGGGGCTTCCCTGGTGGTGCAGTGGTTAAGACTCCGAGCTCCCAGTGCAGGGGGCCTGGGTTCGATCCCTGGCCAGGGAACTAGATCCCACATGCACGCTGCAACTAAGAGTTCGCACGCCACAACTAAGGAGTTGGAGAGCCACAAGTAAGGAGCCCACCTGCCACAGCTAAGACCTGGTGCAACCAAATAAATAAATACTAAAAAAAAGAAAGAAAGAAAGGAGAGATGAGGGGATTATTCAAGGATTTAAAAGGACTAAAAAACACAGTAACAAAATGAAATCGTCATCCTCAATTGGATAAAAACAACCAAACAAAAAATCCAACCATATGCAATGCATGGCCCTTGAATGGTTTTGGGGGAAACCAACTATAAAAGATAATTAGGGGGACTTTCCTGACAGTACAGTGGTTAAGAGTTCGCCTTCCAACGCAGAGAGTGCGGGTTCGATCCCTGGTCGGGGAGCTAAGATCCCACATGCCTTGGGGCCAAAAAACCAAAACATAAAACAGAAGCAATATTGTAACAAATTCAATAAAGACTTTAAAAATGGTCCACATCAAAAAAAAAAAAAATCTTTAAAAAAAAAAAGCGATTGGGATTGACATGTATACACTGATGTGTATAAAATTGATGCCTAATAAGAACCTGCAGTATAAAAAAACAAACAAACAAAACAACTAATATGAAACTTTCATTGGGTTATTTGTATGGAAATATGTTAATATAAATGTTTCAGACATTACATGAAATTTCTAAAAATCTTATATGTTCTGGTATAATGTTGTAAGTCATAATCCTAGTTATTACCTTAAAATGTATATCTCAGAAATAACTAATTTTCTTGTCAACTGCATTATTATGAACTTTCATCAAATTTTTAATTGTGGTCATTTTTAAGTCTTTTGTCATTTACAGACAGTTCTGGGTGTACTCTGATGCTTTTGCAAATATGTTCCTATAAATGGGTTTCATCTTTAAGAAATTCATGGAAAAGACTCTGACAAGTACAGGTTTCTGGTAACTGAATGTACTGCTGAACTGAATGAATAAGCATTTTCAGAACTCTAATGAAAAACTGATGAACTCATAAAAGTGCTAACAAAAGATCAAGATGAAAAAAAAAATTAATTACATGGGACTGAGTGAACTGATGAGGATGAGTATAATTTTTGTGACTTTCTGTCTGAATTAAAAAAAAAAAATCCAACAAGGACTCAGAGGCAAAGAATATACAAATCAATTTTCACTGCAAAGTAAAGGAGCTGTTACAGTGGAGGATTACTGGACTGAATGTCAATATTATGACATAGTATGAGTGTGTTTCATGTTTGGTAATTGCAATCATTGTTGCTTTTGTTGTGGTCATCCATGTACAATGCTTGGTGTCAGTCTATTTATCTCTTGTAAAAATAAAATACAGTGTGTGTGTGTGTGAAAAAAAAAAGATAATTGGGGAAATAGGAATATAGACTGCATGTTGGGGAATTAATAGTAACTTTATTAGGCTTGATAATGTAGGAAAATGTCCTTATTCTTAAGACATATGTATTGAAGTATTTAGAAGTGAAGTGTCATGATTGTCTCACTTTGAAATGATTTAGTAAAATAAAGCCAAATTGTATAAACAGCTAGAGATAGATAAACAGGTAAAGCAAAATGTTAGCAATTAATTGTTGATTCTAGATAGTGGGTGTTCATTGCACTTATCTTTCAACTTTCCATATATTTAAAAGTTTTCATAATAAAAAGTTGAAAAAATAGCACACATAGTGAAAATAATAATCTTGGAAACCACTTAGGAAGATACCTGGTGACGCCTGACAGCCCTTCTCTCAATAAAGCACACTCAATAGTTCCTACTTTACTGCTATAACAAATATTGTACATACATCCTCAGTTTAGCCCCAGACGAAGCTGTTGCTTGTTTTTAGCGGCAATGCAGCACAAAAGGCCCCCATCAAGTTCTAGAATCACCATCCGCCCACTGGGATCGACAGAGGAAAAAGCAGGTTCACAATCCCATCTAACAAGAGTCGTAAGTTCCCGTCCCACCCATTTTTTCTATAAGCAAGTTTAGATGAACCTGCATAAATTAAATGCACATCTGATACAACTTCCTTGCACCTTCCTCAAATCAGAACTTTTAAACAAGTCCTCATCTGTCCATTAAAAAGTTATAGGCCTCATTCCCTCTTTTTTCCAAATGGATGTAAGGTCAAATCAGCCCTGAGGATATAAAAACACATTGTGCATTAGCAGCGTTCTGCTGTAGGGTATGTTTCCTCCTCCCTGAACGTGTGTTAACCAGGAGGTCAGGGCAGTGGTGGTCCACGCTGCTGCTGCAGCATCTAATCCAGCTGTTTTTATTACCAGTACCATGTACAAGTCCACAGTAAGAGTCATGCTCAAAAAGGCTAGTCCAGGAGCTGTGTTCATTGAGATTTCCAGAGTCGGACGGCAGAAGGAGAGAGCCTGGGTGGGAGATGACAAATGTGGGAGGCCCAAAAAATCAAGTAAGAGAAGAATTTTCATCCTCAGGCCTAAATAAGATAGCCCATTTCAAAATGAGCTCTGTGCAATCAAGTTGTAATGAGCTTTTGCTTTTAGAGAATATTTATTTCAATTACTAAAGGTGAATAAGTTTGTAACAACTTACAAATCATAATAGAAATATATTTCTATTATTTCTAATCAATAATAGAAATATCTTAAGTTATGTTAAGTATAAATAAGTGGTTAAGTAGAATATGTATGTGGTAAACATAGATAGGAAAGGGTGAAAGGAGCAGAAGATACCTACTATTCATGAGCCACCTGGTTACTGAATGTTTGTTATGCACTAGATACACATGAGACTTATGAGGTACTGACTATACAGAGGCACAAAATATATATGAGCACTTAATATACATGAGGCCTTAATTTGGCTACCCACTGAGGACACCCTATTCTGGCCCCATGTGCCCTCTGCCCAAGAAACACAAATAAAATAGAAATTAGCCAGCTGTTCATCTGGCTAATTGCCAAGCTGCTACTGTTGACCAGGTATGTTTGTCCCTGAGTTTTTATGATAAAGCAAGTGTGTGTCATTGGCCCAGGGCACCTTCAGTCTGTGGACCTCTTTCCTGCACTTCAACTCTGGTCCTTGCAGCCACATCCGTGGGGAAGGCCAATGCAGTAGAGAGAAAGGGGACGTATTGGCATTGTGAACCCCAGGATACAGGTGAGGTCCTTCCGTCCTCTCTGTAGTATGTTAACTTACCCCATTTCTCCCCCTTGCTTCTCACTATGTTTCAACTGGTTTAATTGGACAGTGTGATCTGAGTATTTAAAGAAAAGGGTGAGGCACTATTTAGCCTCACAATGAGCTCAACCTCGTCCAATCCATTAAACGGGACACATTATTGTGAAGAGGAAGAAGTTGATAGGAAAGAAGAAAAGTCGGTGACAGGACCATTACCAACTCCCATGTAAGAGGCTTCAATTCCCATCCCCAGCTTCTGACGTGGGCAGGAAACAGAATATAAAATCTAACACAGAGGGGAAAAGGAAAACTGAAGGGAAAGGTTCAGATTCAGAAAAAAATTTCAGAATTGCTGCATCCCCTCAGTTCTCAATATCACCTTCCCCTCCCATGCCTTCAAATAGCATGAGGGCCTTTTGGAGGTGATGAGATCACTGCCACAATATTGTTTGTGTAATAAAGGCTAAATTTGATTAGAATGAAAAATAAATACCTCCATGAAAAGTCATAAATGCAACAAAACACAAAGCCATACTGAGACTGAGTCTTGGGCCACCTCCTATTTAAGACCTAAATAGACATTTCTCCAAAGAAGACATACAGATGGCCAATAGGCATGTGAAAAGATGCTCAACATCACTAATTATTAGAGAAATGCAAATCAAAACTACAATGAGGTACCACCTCACACCAGTCAGAATGGCCATCACTAAAAAGTCTACAAATAATAAATGCTGTAGAGGGGATGGAGAAAAGGGAACCCTCCTACACTGTTGGCGGGAATGTAAATTAGTGCAGCTGCTATGAAAAACAGTATGGAGGTTCCTCAAAAAACTAAAAATAGAGTTGCCATATGATCCAGCAATCCCATTCCTGGGCATATACCCAGACAAAACTATAATTTGAAAAGATACATGCACCCTTATGTTCATAGCAGCACTATTTACAATAGCCAAGACATGGAAGCAACCTAAATGTCCTTCGACAGATGAATGGATAAAGAAGATATGATATATACAATGGAATATTACTCAGCCATAAAAAAGAACAAAACAATGTCATTTGCAGCAACATGGATGGACCTACAGATTATCATATTTAGCAAAGTAAGTCAGAACGAGAACAAATACCATGTGATATCACTTATATGTGAAATCTAAAATACAACACAAATGAACATATCTATGAAACAGAAAGAGATTCACAGACATAGATAACAGATTTGTGGCTGCCAAGGGGCGGGTGCGGGGGAAGGATTGGGACTTTGGGATTAGCAGATGCAAACTATTATATATAGAATGGATAAACAACAAGGTCCTACTGTATAGCACATGGAACTATAATCAATATCCTGTGATAAACCATAATGGAAAAGAATATGAAAAAAATATATATATGTATAACTGAATCACTTTGCTGTACAGCAGAAATTAACACAACATTGTAAATCAACTATACTTTAATACATTTAAAAAAAAATAAAATAAAAATAAAACCCTTAACTAAGCTCCAATATTTCCCAATGGCACAGAAATGACCTCAGCCATTTCAGAATGCAATTTTCCAGGATCTGCTATTATTTCAATTAATACAGAGGACTATTATGTTTTATGTCTTATGAGCAGCTTATTCTTGCTCCCAGATCAGATTGTGAGGATTGAAAAAAAAAAAAATCAATAACCAAAAGGACTACTTCTAACCAAACAAAGAAGAAGAGGAGTTAGAAGTTTTGTTTATCTTAAAGTCAGACCCTGGGAATCAGGATGATTACCCTTTACTCTGGGATGAGAGATGGGAAAGATTTTTGTAGACAAGAATTGTTTGTATCTGCCTAGTGTCTCTCCCCTTCTTCTGGAAACTGCCCCTTCCCTCCCATGTTACTATGGTTACCATAGGAGCCAACGTAGTGGTACAGCAGAACGCCACACTGTGATCACTGCTGATTGGTCTAGGAGTATCCACCCTACCCCGGCTGAACCAATCAAACCCCACCCCCAGTACTTTTGGATCTGAGAGAGAAAAGGCTGTCACTCTGCAGATGGCTGCATTTCCGCAGTATGGAGAAATGGAGGAAGTCAGTCTGCAGAGAAAATGCAGCAAACAACAGAAGAATTGGCAGCCCTCAAGGGCTTCTGGTGCCTGGTTCCAGGGGCTTCTGAGATCCTGCTGCATTCCATGAGATATTCTTGAGATCGCTATAATTTTAAAAACTCTCCTTGTTTAAGCTAATTTGAGTTGAATTTCTATCATTTGCAACAAGATCTCCTAATTAACCTAAAAGATCACATTCAAAAGCATCTTTTACCTTGTATAAATCTAGAACAAAAAGAGAATAATTGAGTTGACAACTGCATAAAATAAAGGCATCTATAAATTCTGCCTCAAAAGCGCAAAATTTGCACAGCTGGTATGCAAGGCACTGTATGTCCCCACAAACCTCACATATGACCAAAAAAAGAAACTGCTTTTGAATCTAAAAATGAGCTTCAATGTGCCTGGCATATTTTTGGTGTCAGCAGACTGAGAATGACATGGGCTTTTCCTCACAGGTGTCAGTATCTCTCACAGGCTGGCTTCTCCACTGCCTGAAGGGAAATGAGACAAGAAGACTAAGCAGAAATGAGAGACAGTTTTTCCTTTTGAAGGGATACCTCACATCAAAAAGGCATCTATTATAAACACAAAATGGGTTGAAGACCTAAATATAAGACATGATACCATAAAACTCCTAGAAGAGAACATAGGCAAAACATTCTCTAATATAAATTGTAGCAATATTTTCTTAGCTCAGTTTCCCAAGGCAATAGAAATGAAAGCAAAAATAAACAAATGGGACATAGCAAACTTATAAACTTTTGCACAGCAAAGGAAACCATCAACAAAACAAAAAGACTACCTATGGAATGGGAGAAAATATTTGCAAATGATGCGACTAACAAGAGCTTAATTTCAAAAATATACAAGCAGCTCATAAAACTCAATATCAAAAAAACAAACAACCCAATCAAATAAAGGGCAGAAGGGACTTCCCTGGCGGTCCAGTGGTTAAGACTCCGCACTTCCAATGCAGGGAGCGTGGGTCTGATCCCCGGTCAGGGAACTAAGATCCCACACGCCGAGTGGCCAAAAAAAAAAAAAAAAAAAGCCAGAAGACATGAATAGACATTTCTCCAAAGAAGACATACAGATGGCCAACAGGCACGTGAAAAGATGCTAGACATTAGAGAAATACAAATCAAAACCACAATGAGGTATCACCTCACACCGGTCAGAATGGCTATCATCAAAAAGTCCACAAATAATAAATGCTGGAGAGGGTATGGAGAAAAGGGAACCTTCTTCCTACACTGTTGATGGGAATGTAAATTGGTGTAGCCACTATGAAAAACAGTATAGAGGTTCCTTAAAAAACAAAAAATAGAGCTACCATATGATCCAGCAACTCCACTCCTGGGTATACATCCAGAAAAGACAAAAACTCTAATTTGAAAAGAAAAAATATATATATATTCACACACACACACACACACACACACACACACACACACACACACAGGAATATTACTCAGCCATTAAAAAGAATGAAGTATTGGATTTGCAGCAATATGGATGGACCTAGAGAATATTGTACTTAGTGAAGTAAATCAGACAAAGATATATATTATATGATATCACTTATATGTGGAATCTAAAAAATAATAAAAATGAATCTATATTCAAAACAGAAATAGACTCAGACATAGAAAACAAAGTATGGGTACCAAAGGGGAAAGAGGTGGGGAGGGATAAATTAGGAATATGGGATTAACAGATACTCACTACTCTACATAAAATAGATAAGCAACAAGAATTTAATGTATAGCACAGGGAATTATATTCAGTACCTTGCAATAACCTATAATGGAAAATAATCTGAAAAAAATATATCTATAACTGAATCATTTTGCTGTATACCTGAAACTAACACAGTATTGTAAATCAACTATACTTCAATAAAAAATGAAAATAAAAAATACAGTCCAAGGGAGTATAAGGGAATTAAAAGGGATTTTGGGTGATGAAAAGTCTACCATAGAATTGTCCCTTGTTTCTAGCACTTTTAAAAAGTTGGTCACGTCTTACCTCCTTTGAAGACAAAGTATGTGTCATCAGCCTTGTTTTAAAGAGGCAGTAGGCTTCAACGGCCTGGGGACAGACTGTCCCAGGTTTAAATGCTGGCTCTGCCACTTGCTATGGCTGTGATTTTAGGCAAGTGAGCAGATGTGGTCTCAGTTTCCTCATCTTCGAAATGGAACAGATACTATCTACCATGCAGGACTGCCACAGCCTTGCTTGGAGCTGATGTTAAATAATGTAGGTAAATGTACAAACGGAGGCTGTGAGAGAAGAGAAAGCCATGCCACCTTCTTTTGCAAAAGAGAGGTGAGGCCACAGTAAACAATGACCGGGCCAGGTGTGTGTTGAGTATTAGAGACTCTGTCACTCTAATGAGTTGTGAATTTCAAAGCATTTCAGCCTGATAATCAAGAAACATTCGGCTGCACTTCGGAATGCAACTTCCTTCCAAACACGGGGCCTGGGATGGGTCGGACAGCCTGGAGCAGGCACAGGACCTATTGTCTGAAGACGTGGTTCTGCTCCTGATCTCTTGGCTTGACCTTCACAGCGGTCAGCATTATTTCCTGTCTGTCTAGGAACTGGACTTCCTTTGGTGACAGTACCAAACTCTTCCTTGGAGCAGGAGGTTAGTATTTAAAATAGCATTAACTGTGCCAGGAATGATAGGAATATGTACCAAAAAAGTGCATAGAGAGAAGGCTGGGCAGGGAACTATAGATGCTTGGGGTGTGGGAGAGAAGGCCAAATGTCCATGCAGGAAGGATTTGGGGCAGGCTGGATGTGGTGGGCTGATAGCGGGTCAGCCGATGTGAGAAGTGTCCCTTTCAAAGGCCAATAAGAGCCATTTTCGGCCCCAGCAGGATGAATAAGCCTCAACAGGCTTTGAAAGGCTTTCAAATCAATCTTTTTACAGATGTCTCATGTACGTAACTACTTTCTACCATCAGAACTGTATCCATAGGTACATGGATCACAGAACTCTGAAAGTGGCTAAAAAATGAGGACCTTTGCCCTAAAAAATGTGATGTGCTTCCCAAACCCTGCACTAAATTTCAAGCACCCACTGACCCCCCAAATATCTGGACACTCCACTAAGAGGGATTCCCTACTCACCTGACAAGGGTGCCAGAGGCTGCAGGCACGGATGGCACTCGTGTTACCCATGCCATATAACCAGGCGGGGTCATTTGAAAATACAGGTGTCTACTATCATGTTTAGGGACCTTTTGTTTTTAACCTCTGTTAAGCAGCTCTGTCATATGCCTCCTACTCTGACACTTTGCAATGACAAAATAATCTGTTTACATACACATCTACTAGATGCTAAGGTTCACGAGATCAAGACTGTGTCTTATTCAATTTTGTGTCTTTATGATTGAATAAATGCTTATTAACATTTTAATAAAAAAAAAAAGAAAGAAAGAAAGAAAAACAACAACAAACTGTTCCTTGGAGCAAATGACCCTTCCCCACTTCCAGTGGCTCTAGTGGAACTGCCAATCACGAAATACTGTCCACCCAGCTCCCTTAGAGGAGCATGTGAACAAGGCCTGTCCAATACTCTTGACCACAGTGATTGGCCAAGGTTTAGCTATGTGACTGGACAAGGTATAGCTACGTGACTGGAACCAGGTCAATAAGAGTCCTACGCTGGGATTTCACCTCTGGATTCTGGAAGCATAAACTTCTCTCTTTCCTCTGGAAAAGTATTGCTGTTTGTGGTTATCCCCTCCCTCCAAAAAAGTCCATGTGCAGTAGGAAAAGACAAGACCACAACCCCAAGAGTGACAAAGCTGAAAGAGTATACCTGGATACAGTGGTACCTGAAGCCTACCCATCAGTTTCCCTCAGTCAAATGAACCAATCAATTCCCCTTTCTACTTGAGCTTGTTTTGACTGAGTTTCTATCACTTGTAGTCAGAAGAGTCCTGACTAATACACTAAACCTTATTTTTCTCACCTGAAAATTAAAAAGTTAGGGTTACAATGTTCAAAGTCCCTTCCAAAGCCCCAGAGTTTAGAAATTTCTTACCAAATGGCTTAGGCAAGAGTAAAGACCAGGCACTGGAGAAAGAGACAAGACCAGCATGGCCCTGAAATTTGGTTGATATTTAAAATTCAAATCTCAGATCTGGCACCTAAAACAATGCCTCACACATGGTAGGTCTTGTTACGCATTTTTAAGTTAACTACAGGCAATGGCAGGTGTTGTGGTCCAGAGATTTTCACATTTCTAGGGTGAGTTTCCTCCCTGAGTCTGTCTCTGTGACCTTCTTTCTCAGCTTACTGGAGGAGCTGTAGCAAATATTTTCACAAGGAATGGTGGAAATTCTGAGCTCAGCACTCCCCCAACCAGATCCAGAAGAGATGTCTCAGAGCAAGACACCTCCCAGGGTCCCACCTCTCTGAGGGTCCTGCTTTCTTATTCTCCCCATTCTGTTCTGGTTTCACTCATGATGTTCCCACCAAAACTGTCCCAACCAAAACCATCCTCTTGGCTTCTCTCCATGAACATCTCTGTAGCACCCATGGTCTGATGAGAGATGGCACAGCACCACCCCTTGCCCGGGAGGGTGGGGGAAGTCCCATAGGGTTGGTAACACCCAGGGCCTCTGTCTCCTTAGACGAGCATGAGAACCAAAGGACACAACCGACAACTAACAACGTCAACTCATGAGAGGACTGACCGCTTGGTAGGTAGAAAGGATGTGTCATCCAAGTGTCTCCAGCCCTTCCCAAGACTCTCTGCAGACAAAAACTCCAGCCAAAAAAAAGGAAAACCACAAATGCAACTCCTAATGCCTTGAGAAGTCATGCAGATCTGCAGTGAATGTTTCCAGGGAGGATGAGGAGGGGGTTACAATACATTCATTCAGCAAGACTTTCCTTAAAATTTTTTTGAAACATCTGTCTTTTCCCAGAATGTCTACTCCTTAAGACAC
Source organism: Balaenoptera physalus (assembly GCF_965194825.1). NCBI lineage: Eukaryota > Metazoa > Chordata > Mammalia > Artiodactyla > Balaenopteridae > Balaenoptera > Balaenoptera physalus. The sequence continues at coordinate 78,639,346 of NC_138896.1, forward strand.
TGACCACTCCCTTCGCTCCCCTTGTGCCCTGTCCCCGGCTCCCTCCTTGGCTCTCATGTGTCTCCCTCTTCACTTCTCATCTAGAACCATGTGGTTCCTTCTCCTCTTGCCTTTTCCAACCCATTTCTTATCACCTCTTCTCCCCACTCCCACCCCCAAACCCCACAAATGTCCAGGGCCTGGCTGAACTAACACAGGATGCTTCTTCTTTACAAGCTAAAGAGGAATGGAATTGCAAATGCTTCTAATGGTTTCCTCTGCCATGTATATAAACATGGGAAATTTGCTAGCACAGAGATTCTAAAACCTTCCTTTCCAAATAAAGAAGAAAAGGAAGAGTTCACAGAATGCGTGCCTTGCCCTAGAACAGCCTGCACAGTTCAGTCTAGCAGGCCCGAGAGTCACATTTCATTACAGAAAATGTATCAGCTAGAGAATACCTCCAATGTCCTCCTCCCGGCATTCTGGGTGCTTCTTGTCTTCAGTTCCAATTACCATAGTGATGGTTACAGAGCGTGTCCTGGCTGGGAGTGAGGGTGTTTCCACTTAGTTGGGTTTCCTTCCTCCCCCACCATGTCATGGAGGATTACGCTCCAAGTGACACAGAGGTGATTTGGCCACAGAGGAATCTGGCAATTGACCAGGCCCTGAACCATCTCCCTCTGGTGTATCTTGAGGTCAGTTTGTCTAACTTTACCAAGAAGCTACAGGGGCCGGAAGAATCAAAACAAAGACAAGAAACCAAGATCAACACAACAACTGGCCTAACTGCCTAACAGACTCTAGTCACTTTGACACTTTTAACCATTTGGGAAAATCTGATGAGCTGGCTAAGAATTTGAGGGCTGATAGGAAACTGAAGTCAACAAAGCATTAGATTCTGTCATCTCTTTGGTTGCAATTAGCCAGGGGCACTTTGTTTGTTTGTTCCCCTGCAGCAAATTACTAATGTTAAATGTTACCCCTGCAAGGCTACAACTGACAGAGGGTCCCTTAAACCAAGTGTGCATCTAACAGGTTCCTTTTCAGCAGCAAGTTCTACAAACCAGACTTGTGCTTAAAAGTTCATAAAATATTTTTCAAGGACAAACAGTTTAAGAGGTCTCACAGCCATAGGTAGGGTAATCAATTGTCCCAGCTTGCCCGGGACTGAAGTTTCCCAAGACATGGGACTTTCAGTGCTAAAACCAGGACAGTCCCAGGCAAACTCAGGGCAAACTCTAGATGTACCCCAACCCTAGACTAGTGACTACTGTTGAATCAGAAGGAAGGGTGGGGAACATTGAAAAGAGAGTAGAGAGGGAGAGAAAATAAACACCTTCAAAACAGCCAATTGCTCACAGAAGGTTCAATTTCTCTGTAGTTCAAAATCAGCTACAAACATCAACTGTTCCAAAGTGTGTATAAACTGTTTTGTCAACAAAGGGTTTATGGCCAATGACTTTGGGAAATGCTCCAAACAAAATCCCATCAGGTCTCCTTCACGTAGTCTCTATGCACATCAACCCATCAAAGGCTCTGAGAAGTCCTGCAGTGGTGAACATATTTAATTTGGTGCTCTCAGGGTGTCCCAAGTTTATTTGACCACACAAGTTTCTTTCACTTAATGGTTATGATCATGCAACTGAACAAACTTTGAGAAATGGGGATCTTATCCATTTATGGATACGTGTCAACACATTTCTCTTTGTACGCAGTGAAAAGCATACTGAAACTTAGCTAAAAGAGAGCCAGGATCTATATTTTTAAAAAGACATCTGAGGAAAATGACTGAGATGTACGTAGGATATTAAAGATGAATCAAACCAGTAAAAACTGTGCTGAAAACACTAAAGACTTGAACTTGAAACATAACCTGAATTGAATTTTGTGTCTGATCGATGTAAGAGTTTTTTTTTTTTAATTTTTAAAAATTTTTGAATTTTTGTCTGCGTTGGGTCTTTGTTGCTGTGTGCGGGCTTTTCCTGGTTGCGGTGAGTGGGGGCTACTCTTCGTTGCAGTGCACAGGCTTGTCATTGCGGTGGCTCCTCTTGTTGCGGAGCATGGGATCTAGGCCCGCAGGCTTCAGTAGTTGTGGCACACAGGCTCAGTAGTTGTGGCTTGCAGGCTCTAGAGCGCAGGCTCAGTAGTTGTGGCACACAGGCTTAGTGGCTCTGTGGCATGTGGGATCTTCCCGGACCAGGGCTCGAACCCGTGTCCCCTGCATTGGCAGGCGGATTCTTAACCACTGCACCACCAGGGAAGCCCCTAAGAGATTTTTTTATTCATTCATTCATTCCATTTATTCATTCAAATTAATTAAGCATGTATGTGCCAGGCACTGTGCTAGGCCCAGGGATATTGCAGAGAACAAGAGAGAGTTATAAGGTCTCTGATGCTTGGGGCTTCCAATCTTAAATTTCACTAAGTGTTAAGTAACAATCTTAACAATGAGAAAAAAGTACAGGGGTCCATAGGAGGTGCCTCTAGGTCAGATTCAGGAGGCAGACATGATGCATTCCCACAGAAGGTGATGTCAAGGCTTAGACCCAATGGGTAAAGTGGGTGGGCCAGTGCAGTGTGTGTAGGAGTGTAGTGCTGGGCAGCAGGGGACAGTGTTCTGGGCAGAAGGAACAACACATGCAAAGGCCTGCTGGTGAAACAGAGCTCAGAGCATTCTCTACACAGGCAAGGGTCTTGTTCCTGAAGTCAGAGCTAGAATTCATTTTAACACACAGAAGGGCCTCCATACAGTTTGACTATTATTATTATCATAATCACATAAAGGAAGAGAACTCTGCATCAAGGGGAGGTTAAATCTGACCCTTCCTACACCTCTAAGGGTCTACGGCTTTGTGATTGGGAGAATTCTATGATTCCCTTTAGAGTCTGTTTAAAGCTTACAGACCTCTCCTTTTGTAAAGTAAAGTTCCTGCAAAGTCATAAATCTATGTATGAATAGACTGTACATTTCTGATTTCTTTTTCCTTCACTGTGCACCAGTTCCCTTTTTGTTCCCCCAAAACAGCCACAATGCCCACTTCATCAACCTTGACATCTCTTGGCTTCTTCACAAGATGCTTCCAGTAACCCAAGACCTACAGGGCAAGCAACATCAATGGGTGCTTAGCGAGCCACTTAGATTTTTTTAATTAAACCACAAGCGCTGATGCAAACATGACTTCCCCAAGTGGTAAAGCACAGAAGCTTGGTGGAGACTTTGATTAGTAAAGCCAACCTCGGCAGTGTCCTCTCTGGAGCATCCGAAACAGGACATATAATGGCTGGGACTGTCCAGGGAAAACACTTACCCCTCTGAAATTCCAGGCTTTAGGAGTCGGAAACATGGGAAAGTTGTTTTGCCGCTGCCGTTTAGGCCTGGAAGAGGACAAAAAAAAAAAAAAAAAGACGATGCATTCATTATTCATTGGTTAGCTCTTCAGAGGAAATCACCAATTTCAGATGTAGCTTTGTCAAAAAGAGAGATGCTTGGAGAAATGGTCCAGGCAGGTGAGGCAGCTATTGTTTTCTACAGCTCTGCAATCTTTAGCAGCCAAACTCACTGCAAACTCCTTCCCAGGCCCCCAGGAGGAAAGCTCCAGAGTCCCTTAAAAAAGTCAAAAATTAAAAGATAAAAGAAAAAAATAAAAGAAAATCTAAAATTCAACCTGGATGAGATCAAAAAGCCAGACCAAACTCCAATCTTGATCTTTATTTCTCACACACAAGCAGTTCCCAAAGGGATGCCATCAGGTGATGTCTGTAGCTTCGGCAGAGCCTGGAACCCTCCCTTGTTGCTCACTTGCTGGGGAGTTCCTGCACCTCGACTCAGGCCACACTGGAGCTCCAAACTTTTAAAGGGACGACTGACAGGACATGCAGCCGCTGCCTAACAAGTTAGAACTGGCTTCCTCGCCTATTAATCTCTCCCCACGAATCAACCGCCTTAGATGTGATGGAGGCAGCTTCAAGTCGGATCTGCACAAGCGGCAGGTAAACGGTACAGAAAAGGAAAGATGCAGCAAGGGGGCTGGGCAGCTCCAGACACACCAGGAACACCTTACTTCTGTCTTGTAAAGTGAATCCAATTTTGTAGCTGCCAACATACCCACAAGGATACCTCTTACAATGTTTTTATGGAGTGGTAAATTACTCCTCCCCAAAATGCTATGCCTGTCAATATGGATATTCAAATGTCATGTTTGCTTGAAGTACCACTTCACCGAAAAACATCCCTGAAAAAGGTCCACCTTGCACTTGCCCTGAGGTATTAGTCACTGATGTGCCAAAGGGTGGTGGTGCTGGTTTTTTAACATGATACTCACACCTTTTCTTTGACCTCCCTGCCACAATCAGCAGGAATGCAAGGCAGGATGCTTGTAGTGACCACTGCACAGGCTTTGCAGTGTCAGCCCTGATAAAAATCTGGACTGACTCTACCAGGCATAAGAGATAAATAAACAAAATGCAACATAGTTATAATAATAGCAGCAGCTGACAGGTATTGAGTATTTAAAACAGCATATGCTAATACTTTATGTAGTTAATCTCACTGACTCTCCACTGGGAACTGAGGTTCACTGTTGTACCCATTTAACAGATAAGAAAACAGACACCTAAGGATATTAAGTGACTCAACTATCACCACACAGGTGAAATCAGGATTCTGGTCTCAGGTGTCTGATCTCACATCCCATGGTGTTTTATTAGCTGTGTGACCCTGAGCCCAAGGCTTAAGCTCTGGAGCTTTCATATTCCTATGTGCAAAACGAGAAATAATACCCTGTACACAGAGTCAAGATGAGATGAGGGTTCTAACTCCAGTGCTGTCACTACTAAGTTCTCAACAGATGTCAGCATGGTGCCCAGCCCCCCCAACCTGCCCACCCTCCTCCCCTCCTCCCCCTCCAAATCCTGGCTCCAAGGACAGCCTTCAATCAGGGACACAGGATTGACACAGCAGAGCTGGGACAACTCACCAAAACAGAGGGGAACTCCCTCCTGCTGATGTGTCTTTATACCCAACCCCCTTCTTCTGCCTACTCCTCCTCCTCACCCACACGTACAATAAAAACCCAGGCTAATAACTTCTCAAGACAAACAGAGAAAACGTGGGTGGTTATTTAGATTTAATACTCTTCTCTTATTAAGTAACATGTTGGTCTAAGCTCTTCTGAAAAGACATTTCTCCCTTAAAAAAAAAAAACAAAACTTAGAATTCAACAATACTTCTCCCTGGATACCGCTCCCTCCCCTCCAAGGTTATAATTGGGCTTTGCTCTCCGAATTATTTGATGAGCTTCATTGCTTCCGAAGCAACAACATGTACCAGAACATTCCTAGTCAATGTGCCCCTGTTTTGTATGTTGCAGGCCACAGAAAATGAAAATCACAATAATTAACAGTGACTGAGTTACATGATGTGCCAGGGACTGTTCTAAGTACTCTGCCTACATAATCTAAGTCTGAGAATAACAATTAGATGGGTTATTATGTTAGCTATACTCTAATGTTAATACATGATATATAGGTAGCATTATAATGGTGTTATACATTATCATATTTTATATATTTATATGTATGGCATTACATACATTTAAATAAATAACGTTATATCATAATATGTTTTCATATAATATTATGGTATAATGGGGATATTATCATTACCCTATTTTACAGATGGGTTAAACCGAGGCTCAGAGAGGTTAAACCAGATGCCAGAAGTCACACAGCTGGTAGGTGTCTAAGGTGGGATTCATACCCAGATATGTCTGACTCCAGATTCAGGGGATGTAGTCCCTCTCAAATAGAGAGAAGCCCCACCAAACAGGGCTTCCATGCATTTGGAAGAATGCAGCCTGGGGGTTCCTTGTGGGGGGGGGCACCAGTTTAGCAGGGCCTCACACTAAGAGGCCTCATAGGCAAAGAAAAAGCATCAGAGCAAGTCTGTCAATCCAGGGCACTCTTGGGCAACTCGGTCGCACCCCCCTTGGCTGGGGAAACTGCCAGGAAACCTATCTAGAAGACGGCTGTCTCTAACTGGTGCTTCCCCCACCCCTGCGTTCCACCACCTGCCAGGCTTCCAGATCATTCACGTTGGCTGGAGTTCCTTTTAACTATCTAATCTGGCATCGTAAGTCCTCCCCAGCCAAACACTACCACCCACGTGGTTTTGAAGGACAGCTCCAGGGAGTAAAATGCACCCTCCTGAGAAGACTCCTTCAGGTAGCCTGTGAGGGAAACTGGCAGCATAAAGGACAGCATCTCAGAAGCCTGTGAAGGCCAGGTCCTCATCACAGGAGGGGCAATCAGTCCTGGGTATATTTCTTCTGTTTTAGAAGCAACTTCTTTGCACTGTCAGCAAAAGTCCAAGGGAGAAAATGGCACTTGGTTCTACAGGTTTCTCAGACACAAAGATATGCAGTTGGACTTCCTGACAGGGCTGGGAGGAGTTATCTATAGTGTGTCCAGTCCTCAGGCCCCTAAGTGAGCCAGGTCTGTGCACGGTGTGTACACACGTGGTTGGGAAGCACAGCCCATCCACAGATGTCAGAAGGGCAACACTCACTGGTCATCATCCAGCTCCACCTCCACGGGGGAGCTGCTGGGAGCCAGGGCTGGGCAAGCAGCAGGAGAGAAACTGCCGAGACAGGAGGCACAGATCCTTGACTGGAAGGAGGTTACAACCTTAGGAAAGGTTGGAAAGAAAAGTTATAAACTCTCCACCCTCGGGAGAGCTCATAGTAGAAATGGAGAAATGCCCACAGTAAGAGTGAAAAGTCAGGATTCAAGGTGCGTTTAGGGAATGATCTCCGATTCAGGTGTGTGTGTGGCTGGAATCAGAGAGAACAAGCTCAGTGGGTTAACAACAGGATGTATTTTCCCACCACGTGAAAACAAGTGTGACTCTTTCCCAGCGCCTTGAGAAGAGGGTTGATGACCATTTCCACAGCATCTCCCAGGAGTGTGGGTTTCAGGTTGTGTCTGCTGCCTGCACCGTGGGGGCTAAGAGTCTGGTGTTCGGGGTGGAACCGACTTGGGGCACCCAGAGTGCCTCCTTCCCTTTCTTGCTGGAGGACTTCAACCAGGCTACCTACTTTTTACTCCCCTTGAGCCTCCATTTTCTCATCTGGAAAGTGGGGAGAATAATCTCTTTTTACAAAATTGAAACATTAATGCACCATAAAAAAAAGTAAAAAGGAATAAAAGATGGTTGATTAAAAAAATAATAACGTACTATACAAATGTTTGGCAGAGAGTCTGGCCCTTAATAGCTGCTCAAATTAGCTGTCATTATTATTGAGAAAATGCCTTCTTTAAACCAGTAAAGGGGATGTTACTTATAATTATCATTGGCAAGGCTCATGTTGGAGAGACAATGAAATATACATCTAATTCTTACAGACTGGAAAACATATAAGTAAAATAAAACAAAGGCTTTAAGGTGCTATGAATATTTTGTTAGGTGACAACAACATAGCCCTAAATATGAACATGATGTAACCCTGAAAAGAGCCCCGCCTTCCCTTTCTCATTTCCTGCCCCCCTTTTCCTTTTCAAAGATTACTACCTTTGTCAGCATGTTTTATATGTTGTAAATATTTTAATATCTTAATTGTCAACCCAGAGCATCTTGCTAAAAAACTTTCCTTGGATTTCTTTTCTTTTGTTTTACCTCTCTCTCTTTCTTCATGAAGACAACTGTAGTATTACTAGGAAAACCAAACAGCTACACTTTATAGGAGAAATTAATGCCAGTTATTTTTATTCTGGTTGGACCACTTAAGATATGGTGGTTTCCTTTGCTTAAATGTCGTTTTAGTTTCTGCTTCTGGTACATAATCAAGGATTGACTGGCAGGTGTTTAGCCAGGTAAAGACCCAATTCTTCCTGGAGAAGCTCACTGGAAAGAGAGAGTTTGCAGAATGGAAGTCGCATCACTTTGGCTTGTCTCTCTCTTAAATGAAAGTACAAAGGCACCACTCGGTACCATGTTTCTGTGGCTCAATGAGTCATGTCAGCTTCATTCTACTCATGCCATGACTGCAAGTCCAGCTCTTTACTTCCTGATAAATACTGGGAAAAAAGAATCACAGAACCTCAGAATGCTCAGCTGGCAGTAGTTGCATCCTTTTTGCAACAGTCCCATTGAGAACGCACCTGGAAAGAGAGCCCTCATCCCTTGGAGAATGGGTCTGTACCTCTTTATGTATAATGGGCTCACACATTAATTTCTTCACCAATATTTACTGAGCACGTACTGTACACCAGGCACAGTGCCACACGTTACAGAGACAGTGGTGAACAAAACAGATCTAGTTCCTGCTTTCGTGGAGCTTGCAGAAGAGCAGCCAGACCCAAAATTGAGAGAGACAGAGAGAGATTACAACATGGTAAGTGTTTTTTTTAAAAAAAGAGTGGTCATGGGGAGTGCCAAAGTGGCTCAATGAAGGACTGAGGAGCCAGAAGAAAGACTCAGCCAGGTGATGAGAAAAGGAACTGTAGGCCAGGCCACAGGAAAAGCATGCTCAAAGTGCGGGAGGTAAAAAAAACTTATCTTTGAAAAGATTAACCAGATAGACAAAACTGGTAAAGCTGATCAAGTTAAAAGGGGGCGGGGAAACACTGATAAATACTGTTACAGACGGAGGCACGGAACTACAGACACAGCATCAAGTCAATGACAAAAGAATGCTACCAGTCACTTGATGCCATTGCATTTGAAAACTTAAACAAACTGCATATATTCCTTCAAAATATATAGCTTATCAAAAATATCTCAAGGAGAAATAGAAAACCTAAAAAGCTCAATAACTAATTAAAAAAAAAGAAAAAAGAAAGAAAGCACCAGGCCGGACAGTTTTGCTAATGAATTCTACAAAACCTTCAAAACGACAGATCATTCCAATCTTATACAGACTGTTCCATAGAAGATAAAAAGAGTCCAGAGTTAAGAAGTAAAGGAGAGACGACACATTTGAACAATTGGAATTAAAGTATGACAACTGAAATGTCTGTAAATAAGGAAATGGATTAAATGAAGCTATATTCATTCTTAACAACGGAAGACCACATAGAACTATATATTAATGAAAAATCTTCAAAAAAAAGGAAGAAAAAAGAATGAAAGTCCAAGTTGCAGGAGATATGCATATGATATGATACTATATAGGAATGCACAAAATATCACTCTGCTTATAGCCACATGTAGTAAAAATGTAAAATAAAGAGGCTGTATCAACTGCAGAAGAGAGCTTCTCTCTGGGGATGGAGAGGGGAGAGAATCTCTGCCTGGAATGTTTCATTTATTCACATAAAAATTCTGAAGCCAATAGGGCACAATGTTACTGTTTATTAAATCTATATGGGGGGGGTACAGAGGTGAATATTATAATAGCTGATATTTTGCTATATGGGTGAAATATTTTATAACTAAAAACAGTAATAAACAGGAATAAATCATGGCAAAGCTATACAATAAAATACCAGACATCCATTAAAAATAATGAGGTATACTAACATCCTCACCAGCAGAGACCTTAAAATTCAGCATGTGAAATAACACACAACATGTAAACTCATTTAGGTTCACACACACACACACACACAAATGCGTGCGCGCACACATGCACGTACAGAATCAGCTGTGTGTGCGCAGAGTGAGGTCCCTGGAAGAGCACACGCCCAACTGTTGACGGTGACTGATTATGTAGCTGGGGTGGGGGGAGGGAGCATAAATATGGACATTATCTTTTACATTATGTATTTTTAAATCATTACTATGGAAACATATTGTGCATAAAATGGAAATTATAATAATGTTTATAACGAGGACTTGACAGGCGGGGAAGGAGGTAAAGAGGCATGAGATGAGGCTGAACAGGTGGCCAGGGCAGAGGCTTAAAGGCTGGGGTTGGGGGTAATGGGGCTCTACTGAAGTTATAAAGTGGGGAGTGACATGATGAGATTTGTCTTTAGAAAGATCTGTCTGGCTAGAGAAAAGAGAAGACAGCCGAGGGGGTCCAGAGTGAAGGCAGAGACCCGGGTGGCTCCTGGAGCCATCCAGACCCATGGCAGCCTCTCTCATGGGGCACTTTCAAGATGCTGAAGGCACAGAGGTCAAGTCTGTTCAGATTTCTCTTCCATTTTCCACCCATCTGCCAGTTATTTTTAGAACAGTGTTCACTGTTCAATAGAAATAGCACGTGAGCAACGTATGTAATTTAAAATTTCTATGAGTCATATTAAAATGGTAAGAAAAAAGGCAGATAAGTTTAACTTTATTTTTTTGTTTGTTTTTTAAATTTTTTTTTAAATTTATTTTTTATTTTTATTTTTTGGCTGCATTGGGTCCTCATTGCTGCACGCGGGCTTTCTCTAGTTGCGGCGAGCGGGGGCTACTCTTCGTTGCGGTGCACGGGCTTCTCATTGTGGTGGTTTCTCTTGTTGCAGAGCACAGGCTCTAGGCACACGGGCTTCAGAAGTTGTGGCATGCAGGCTCAGTAGTTGCGGCACGCAGGCCCTAGAGTGCACGGGCTTCAGTAGTTGCAGTGTGTGGGCTCAGTAGTTGCGGCCCACGGGCTCTAGGGTGCACGGGATTCAGTAGTTGTGGCACGTGGGCTCAGCAGCTGTGGCTCGCAAGCTCTAGAGCACAGGCCCAGTAGTTGTGGCACATGGGCTTAGTTGCTCCACGGTGTGTGGGATTTTCCTGGACCAGGGCTCAAACCCACATCCCCTGCATTGGCAGGCGGATTCTTAACCACTGCACCACGAGGGAAGTCCCATTTAATTTTAATAATATAGTTTACTTAGCCCAATATATACAGATATTATTATCAGTTCAACATGTAATCAACAGAAAAAAGAATTAGAGATATTTTACATTTTTTTGTACTAAGTCTTCAAAATCCACTGAGTATTTCACCCTTGCAGCACACCTTAATTGGCACTAGCAATGTTTCAAGTCCTCAGCAGTGACAGGTGGCATGTGTCTACCGTGGACAGCACAGTTACAGAAAAACAGAGCCTGCAGTTTCAAAGAGCCTCAGACTTTGAAAATCCACCGCTCTCTCTCAGCAGTTAGTGACCAAAATGTGTAAGTTGAGACCCACATGAAAAGTGAGACATTCTCCAAAAAGATTTTTGTATCCATCTGAATTCAAAAACATTCAAAAGAGCAAAATATTTCACAAAGGCTTTAGAGACGTAGTCTCTAGAAAAACCAGTGGAGATGATCTTCAGGTCACATCGCTACTTGAATGGAGCAACAAATGAAATTCTTCCCCAAATGGAGCATATCCCAAACAAATGTCTATGATCTGTTGCTAAATAATGGAGAACTGCTCTAACCAAACTAATTCCAAAATTAACTAAAAAAAGAGATTGAAGTGATTTTTTTAAACCCATGAAATTATTATATTTATAGTTCCCTAGCTGATCCTCTAGTAACCATATTGAAAAGGTATAAAATTTCATCAAATGATGAATCGAAATGGATAAACAAAATGTGATATATGCATAAAATAGAATATTATTCAACCACAAAAAAGAATAAAGTACTGATACATGCTACAGCATGCAACAACCTTGAAAACATTATGCAAAGTGAAAGAAGCCAGACACAAAAGGCCACATACTGTATGATTCCATTTACATGAAACACCGAGAATAGGCAAATCCATAGAGACAGAAAGTGGACGAGTGGTGGCCAGGGGCTAGGGGAAGAGAGCGAATGGGGAATGACTATTTAATGGGTACATAGTTTCCTTTGGGGTGATAAAAAAGGTTCTGGAATTAGACAATGGTGATGGATGCACAACACTGTGAATGTACTTAATGCCACTGAATTATTATACACTTAAAATCGTAAATACTATGTTATGTGTAGTTTACCACAATTTTTTAAAAAGTAAGGGTAAAGTAAAGATATTTTCAGGCAAAATAAAAGATATATATCTCATGGAAAAAATTCTCATGAAATAATAATGCAAAGCAAAATGCTATTAACTATTCCAGAAAAGGGAATTATGTAAATAGAAGCCAGGAGAGCATTCTGTGCAGCTTAAGAATTGACAAAAAATGGCTTAGATGTGAAGTTTTATCAGTACTGTGAGAAATCAGCTCTACAAGTCCCTGTTTCTGAGAACATATTTACGTGAATCATTCAACAATGATAAAAATTCCCACAGCCTCTGGCTTTCTGTGCTTCCTCCCACTCTCCACCCCCAGCCAGGTCTCTGTGCTCAGATATTCTGCGGCAACACCCGTTCCATCTTCTGCTCCCATCTCACAAGCCATTCTGCTGTGTTTCTTTTTACACTTGAGTTTCCTGCAAAGCTTTTATCTTTAGGACTTTTCACAGGTACAATCTTCCAGAAGAACTCCCATTGGTAAATTTCAGGGATTCTCATGTGGTGCCATAAAGGGGCAGTTGGGCACATTGGTTAAGAGCACAGATGCTGGAGCCAGCTCTGCCATTCACCAGCTGTGTGACACTGGACAAGTGACTTAACCTCTCTGTTCCTACTTCCCCCTTCTGTAAAATGGAGGTAATAACAGGATTCCCTTATAGCGCTGTTGTGAGGATTAAGTGAGTTAACATATGTAAAGCTCTTTTTTTTTTTTGGCCGTGGCATGCGGCATGCGGGATCTTAGTTCCCCAACCAGGGATCAAACCCGTGCTCCCTGTAGTGGAAGTACAGAGCCTTAACCACTGGACCGCCAGGGAATTTCAAACATACGTAAAGCTCCTAGTGCCTGGTACACAAAAGGTGCACTTTAAGAGTTATCTTCCTTCTGGGTGATGAGCTGGAAGACCAGGGACTACGTGATTTGGATTCACTGCTGTCTCTACACTTCCTGCACTTAGTAGGATCTTATTTATATTTATTTTATTTATCTGGTTGCGCCGGGTCTTGGTTGCGGCAGGCATGCTCCTTAGTTGCAGCAGGTGTGCTCCTTAGTTGCGGCTTGAGGGCTCCTTAGTTGCGGCTCGCCAGCTCCTTGGTTGCAGCATGTGAACTCTTATTTGTGGCATGCATGTGGGATCTAGTTCCCTGACCAGAGATCGAACCTGGGCCCCCCGCATTGGGAGCTCAGAGTCCTAACCACTGCGCCACCAGAGAAGTCCCGTGGATCTTATTAAATAGCTGAAGAATGAATGCTTGCCCTCAGGAGTTCTGTGGTCAACAGTATCACAGAATAGCCTTATATACACACTGACAGAACATGAATACAACCACATGCACTTACGGGAGAGAGAGAGAGAGAAGTTCCATAGTTGAGGGCATCTCGTGTGGCCTTCTGTGCACTGGATATGGACCCCCAGGGAAGCCTGGCACGGGGCTGTGGATATGCCCCCATCGCAGTCTTCTCTCCTCCCCCAGGCCTCTCTCAGGCTGAGCTGGATCGCGATAGGCACTTTCTGAACAAAAGATCTTCAAATTCCAGCCAGCTCCTCGGGCCAGAACTGTCCAAATGAACAGAACTGGCAGGAACACTGGTCGTAAGGGCAGGTCAGGCTCCAGCGTGACACCTTCCCCAGGGCATTTAAGAGCACTTTGGATTATATGTGATTTTCACCTTCCTAACCCCCCTAAGGTTCACTTGCTATCTCCTTATCCAGGAAAAAGTACCTACAAAATGCCCTCCCAGCAAACTAAAACTCCAAACATCCTAAGAGACACCATCCCATCATGCCAAATACACCAAGGCTCCCATTTATTTCCACATTTCAAGTCCACATGTTGTTCATTCACATTTCCATGTGTCAAGCAGCTACCACAAACCTTTTTAGAACAATGTAAGGCTACCAAAAAGAGACAGCAGGAACATAAGGTGGTCAGAGCATGGGCTCTGCAGCCTCCAAGACCTGGGTTCAAGCCCAAGTCCACCATGTAAACTTGGGCAACTTAGGGAACTTCCTCAAGCCTCAGTTTCCAACTTAAAACAGACATGATGAGACTTAGACTTCATAGGGTCGCCATGAGGAGTAAAGTGCTTTGCATGCTACCTGGCTCACACTGAGCACTTAATAAATGTTAGCTCTAAATATTTGCCCAGTATCTACTATGTGCCAGGCATTGTTGTAGGCATAAGGGATACTACAGAGAAAAGCATAGTCCCTGTTCTTTGGGAGCTTATGTCAGGAGTTGATAAATTCTATGGAGAAAACCTATGGAGGGTAGGAGAATAGGGACGGTGGGAGTAGCTGCTATTTTATATGGAGTGTTCAGGGCAGGCTTCCCCAAGAAAGTGATGTTTGAACAGAACCTGGAAAGGGGGGAGAATGTCTTAGGTGGACAGGACAGCATATGCAAAGTTCCTGGGGCATGGCTGAGGGGCAGCAAGGGTAGTACAGCTGCAGTGGGAACAAAGAGCAGAGAAAGCCACAGAGGGAGCAGGAACCAGATGGCAAAGGTCTTACAGATTATTGCAAGGTCTCTGGATTTTAATCTGAATGAGATGGGAGACCACAGAAGGATTCTGAACAGAGAAGAAACATGGTCTAACTTTTAAAAGGACTGTTCTCAATGCTGCGTGGGGAAAACAGCTGAAGGGACAAGACAAAGGGCAGGGAGGAGGTGAGGGTGGCCAAGTGAGGGACAGCAGGGACTTGGACCAAGATGGTGGCAGCGGAGGTGGTGAGCAGTGGTGGAGTTATGTACATATTTGAAGGTAGGGTAATGGGATTTGCTGGTGGATTGGATACAGAAGGTAAAATAAAAGAGAAGTAAAGGATGCTCTAAGGATTTTAGCATGAGCAGCTGGCAGGGTGGAGAAGACTTACCGGAGCAGCAGATTTGGGGACAAAAATCAAGATCAGACATATCACGTTTGAAGTGCCACATGTGCACTGGTATGGATCTCCAAATGGAGACGTGGAGTCTGCAGGTGGATTTAAGAAACTGGAGATTGTGTTCAAGAGTCATCAGCCTTTAGACAGAAGAGGAGCCCTGACAAGGTGAGAGGGGGCATCCCGGAGGCCGGCGAAGAAAGTGTTTAGAGGAGGGGGTGCTCTACTATGTCACTAAGTAGGGGAAGGAGAAATGCCCACTGAATTTGGCAAAGCAGAGGTCCCTGGTGACTTGATAAGAGCAAGCGAGTGGACCTGGAGGACGAGAGCTGAGAGGGATATGTCTACAGATTATCTAGAAGCATTGTTCATAGAAAATATAAGCTGACAAGGATCTTAGGTACTGCCTAGTCCGCTGAGCCATTAAAATGTGAGCTCCCTGAGGGCAGGCACTTCTGTCTTTTTAATGCCTCATTCCCAACCTCTGGACACCTGGCACACGGTAGATGCTCAATAAATATTTGGAAGACTTTTTTGAACTTTCTTGACATCTCCAGCCAAACAGTACAGGTCAACAGGAGTTTCCCATCCCTAACAGGATGGTACGGAAGACAGTGAGAAAACGCATACACAAATTATCCCAAGATGGAATGTTTCAGTCTCCTCCTTTGACTAAAGAAACTAGAATTAATACTACTTGGCATTTATTCAGCACAAAAGTAACATGTTTCCCAGTTACTCCTCACTGGCATTCTGGTCCACGTCATCAGTTCACGGATGACTTCTCATTGGCGGCACCGAATTTCAAATATTCAAGCTAATTATAAGCTGGTCTAATTAGAAGAAATTACAGAATATTTCTGAAGGGATGCTTTGTAACAGAGGTCTTTTGCAAATCCAATTTAAGAAAATTATTTTTTCATATTCTCAAAGTACTGACCTGCAAATGATGTTTCTAAAGTGTTCAGGGGTTGCTTTTAAAAGCAAGGGGATCATTCTCCCTCTTCCTGCCTGCATCCATCTAAATTATGGCACATTTTCAATGGGAAAGGCTTCATTACATCCTAAGGAAATCCACATCCTGCACCTCCAGGTCACAGCCCGGCAGAGAGCAGCCTCACGTCCCTCCGGAAAGGATAATTAGTTTTCTACCCTTTAATCAAGGAGCAGCAGATTGTTGTTTTTCTAAAGTTTTGCCTGGGGAGAGACTGTTCTTTACCGAGTGTGTGTTTTTCTAACCAGGACTCCTTGTACGTGCTCTACCTTCCCATGAGCCAACACTGAGAGCATCCCCCTTGTCTGAAATGAGAAACTGGAGCTCTCCACTGATGAGAGCCACTGGCCCCTCAACTCCAGGGATGTGGAATCAAGTCACGGTCATCAATTTATCAGCACCATTGGCCTCTGCCTTATGGACAAGGACAATCCTCAATCTCTCGGTCATGGAGATGACATTTTTAAGGGTTCACTTAAAAAAAAACGCTTATTACGTGCCAGACACTGTTCTAAGTGCTTAATAAATATTAACTCATTTAATCCTCAGAACAATTTTATAAGTAGGTACTTTTATTATTTTCACTTTACAGATAAGGAAACTGAAGCTCAGAGAGGTTAACTGACTTGTCCAAAATCACACAACTAGTAGAGGTAGAGCCAGGATCCGAACCCAGTCAGTCAGGCCCCAGAGAACATGAACAGAGAAACAGATGTTAAAACCATTTCAGAAGCAGTGACAACAGAGGAAAGGAGATGGAGACTAAAATGCTTACTAGCACCAGATTCAGAGCCAGTGTTACAGGGTTGGCTCCTCTTTACATGAAATGCAACTGGACTTTAATAATAAATCAGAGATTAGTCTTATTTATTAGTTTCTCTACATCTGCAAATAAAAATCCATGCAGACTATTTGGTACACTTTACTGTGTGCACGTTATACTTTGATAAAAGTACAGCTTTAGTTTAAAAAATTTAATGGCTGAGTTTTCTTAATGTTTTAAGTGGATTTGGATCAAATAAACAACCCTTAGAAGGCATGTTTAAAAAAATCACCTTGAACTATCTTTCCAATTTTTGCCTTAAGAAAATTAAGAAAAGCCTTTGGAATTGTTCTGGCAAACCATACACAAACAAGAAACAAAAGGGAGGGAGATAAATTCATGTTTTTCAAATCTTGGAAAGCTCTAACTCAAAAATTATATTTACAGACACCTTATTTTCCCAGTTCCTCTCAGACAGGGGCTCCATGAGGGCTTTTGGCCCAGAGAGGAGCAGAAGAAAGTCTTCACACTTTTTTCAATAATATATTGATCAGAAGCTAATAAATCAGTATATAGGTGGCCCAACACCTCCAAATTGAAGATCACAACCTTAAAAATGAGTCCTCAGAAATGGGTATCTCCTACAAATGTTCTGTTGATTCTAACTCCAAAAACACCCAAAATTCCTAAATTAGCCAGCATCGCTTAAAACAGTTTATTGACTCTCTGATACAGGACCTACCACAGTCTCCAAGGTAATTAGAAACTCCATAAATGCTGTTTTTGGCAGTGACTGGGGCCACACATAAAAACATGTTTATTCCCAAACTGTCAGTGAAATATGGTGGTGCGGGTTGGGACCACGTCAGACTCGTTATAGCATACGTGCAGGAAAAGGAAAGGTAATGCCAAGGGCACCGTTCAAAGTGAGATTATTTCATCACTATGACAAACAGCAAGCCACCCCCCAAAATTCCGGATAAGAGGGGATAATTCTGAGTAAGAGAATTCCTCAGAGTAAGAGAATTCTGAGTAAGAGAGGGAACTATTATTACTAATTAATAATAATAATAATAATAATAATAATAATAATAATAATAATAATAATAATAATAATGGTGTTGTGCCTTTTTATGTGGATTAATTCATTTCATTTTCATGGGGACCCTGAGAAATAATGGCCATAACAGAAGAGAAGGCTGAGGCACTGAGAAGTTAGACTTGGAAATGCCCCACAGTTACTAGAGGTCAGGACCAGATAGCCTGATTCCAGGATGCCTGCTCTCAGCCCCTGAGTCCCGCCAACTTGTGTAAGGATTTTCTGGCCACCTAATCCACAAGAGCCATAAACTGGGAGAGAAAAATTAACCGCGTTGATCAGTTATATGCTATTTATTAATTATTTCTATCAAACATGGTCCGTCTGAAGCATAGGGCAGAGCAAGCCCCCAGCCCATTCTCTTGGGCACCTCGTCTTCCAGCTTACCAGCTGGGCTCCAGTGGGAACAGGGCTGCCACTTGCATCAGTGTTGCCATAGCTGCTGCCATGGCAACCGCACATTGTCACCCAGACAAAGATGCTCTCCCCACCTCGCTCCAGAACCCTGACTCAGGGATGCAGCCCCTGAATTCATCTTTTTACCTGCTTCTAACTTGCTCAAGACTTTACAAAACTGAGAACCTACTGGGGGTTCCCCAGGTCCCTGGATACATTTGGACCAGACTAATATGTATAAAGGCCGACAGGGAGATGGGATTCATGAGGCTTTGCAGAACTGCAGAGCGGGAGGTTAACCACTCAAGGGGCCTCAGTGCCTGGCAGGGCTACGTTTGAGTTCTGGCTCTGGCACTTGCTAGCTGCGCACCCTAAGCAAATGATTTGGTCTCTAGGAACCCATGTCTTAGGTATGAAAAACAGGGATCATACCAGATTTTACACTTTATAGAGTTGTTGTGAGGTCTAAGTAGACACGCCAGCTACTTCGATCCCCTCTCTAAAGAGAAAGGAGGAAAGACAAGAAAAAAACAGAAACAGAAGCTCCTGTTCAGCACCTCAGTCGTCCACACCAAGTGACACTACTAGCCTGGCTACCTTCTCCATCTGGTTTTCTTTTTTCTGTGCTTTTGTTTTGCTGCTGTAATTTTTAAGTATTTGAGTTTGAACAGATTAGCTCTGGGGGGAAGGGGTTTCCACAATGTGAGGGGGAACCAAGAAAATTTTAAATACAGTGTATTTTCCAGCTTCCCGTCTTCACACCAAAATGAAGTATTGACACTCACAAAAAAAAAAAAAAAAAAAAAAAGGAGAAATGCTGGCTGTTATTGATGGCTATTATTAACTATTGTCACCATGCACTGGTTCAGTGCTGGTGCTGGCAGAAGATCAGGAGCCCTCATCCTCTTGCTGCTGCCTTTACAGCTCAGCAGCCTGACATTCAAAACAGAAAGCACTCCTGTCGGTAGCACAGAGGTGCTGACCCAAGGGCTGGACAAGGCCAACAGATCACACACACACACAGCTGAGCCCAGGGAGACATGATAGTGGTCGGTGGGGACCCCAAATTCAGTACCCTTCCCTCTAGGCCACATGGCTTCTCTGAAAATATCGATTCATCAAAATAAACATGCTACCTTTATTCAAGAAAAATGCCACTCAGCAAAACACCTTTCATGATACAAAAGCCATGTATGAACCTTCGGAAATCTTTAAGGTGAAATGGTGGCATTCAAAAATTTCTAGAAAATTCTGAAAAAAATAAGGTCCACACCGTCAGCAGTGGTGATTTCTCAGGGTTAGGATTGATCCAGGGAACCTGCACTTGTCATGTTACACACCCCTACACTATCTGAACTTTTATGATATGTATAAAATAAATTTTGTAATCATAAAATAGCTTTTTTGGACTTCTCTGGTGGTGCAGTGGTTAAGAATCCATCTGCCAATGCAGGGAACACGGGTTCAACCCCTGGTCTGGGAAGATCCCACATGCCACGGAGCAACTAAGCCCGTGGACCACAACCACTGAGCCTGCGCTCTAGAGCCCGTGCTCCACAACAAGAGAAGCCACTGCAATGAGAAGCCCGCGTGCTGCAACGAAGAGTAGCTCCCGCTTGCCGCAACTAGAGAAAGCCCGTGCACAGCAACGAAGACCCAACAGAGCCAAAAATAAATTAAATAAATATTTTTTTTTAAAAAAAATAGCTTTTTTTTTTTTGGCCATGTGGCATGCGGGATCCCAGTTCCCCAACCAGGGATTGAACCCGTGCCCCCTGCAGTGGAAGCTCGGAGTCCCAACCACTGGACTGCCAGGGAAGTCCCCAGAAAATAGCTTTTTTAATAAAAGAAAGCTGAAATGTTTTGCCATAACATAGACAGTTCACCAAAGAAGAAATCCAAACAGCCAAAAAACAACCAAAAAATGTTTACCCTCCTTAGTAACTAGCAAAATGGAAATTTAAATAAATAGCACGTTTGCCTCTCAAATTGGCAAATTTTACATGGTCATACCCAGTGTGGGCAAGAATGAGGAGAAGCAGACATTGTGCTTCACAATTGTGAATGTATAAATTGGAACAACGTTCCCACAGGATAATTTGGCAGCAATTAGGCAGCATTTTCCAAGAAACTTAAAATGACCCAGAACTTCATGCTTACAATAATTAATTTGACAAAAAAAAAAAAAATCCCATGAACACGGGCTAAACGACCAGAACACAGCTCCCAGTGTTGTTTCAGAGGGAGAAACGAGGCACAGCTCAAATAGCCAACAATAGGAACTGGCTGCTGAGAAAGTGCCTTGCAAAGTTCCACATGTTCAGTATGTAAAACAGTGGCCAGACTTGCTTATTCCACATTGTGAAAATATATGTTTTCTGGATTTGGTGCTTTTAGTCACATGCTTTGATCCCATACTCACTCCGTTTTGCAGCTAGGGAAACTGAGACTCAGGCTTATTAGACGGTTTGCCCCCAAATGGCTGGGACAGGTTCCGTGTATTCACTTCCCCAGGGGCAGAACTGTCACCTTCGAGGCCAGACACAGCAACTGGGGTGGGGGTCAAGCTATGCCCTGGTGCCACAGCAGCCAAGCTGGGGGTGAAGACATCTCCTCAAAGACCTCTTTCCCCAAGAAGCCAAGAGCTCTTGGCCTCGTCCCAGCTACCAGGAGCAGTTCAAGACAAGGAACAAAGAAGGGGTCCATGAGCAAAGCCCTCTCACTAATAATTAAAGAGCCACCCTCCAGAGAAGGTCTCACCACAGCCGGGTCTGCGGGCAGTGCTTGTCATCAGTCACCTGTTAGCTCGCAGCAACCCTGAGGCTTGAGACATCAGCTTCCCTGTCTTAAATCACACAGCTAATGAGATGTGAACTCCATTCACATTCTCACCCCTTTCTAGGTACCTCAGTTTCCTCATCTATAAAATGGGGAGAATAACAGCAACCACTTCAGATGGTTTGTTGTGAGGGTTAAATTAGTCAATCTATAGAAAGTGCTTGGAATGTTTCCTGACCTACAGGAAGCTCTCTGAGTAGCTCTTATTATTTCAGTGAGACTGTATAGAGCAGTGGTTAAGAACAAGGACGCTAGAGCCAGCTGCCTGGGTTCAAATTCCACATCCATCACTCACTAGCTCTGTGACTTCAGGCAAGTTACTTAACTCTCTCAGTTTGCTCATCAATAAAATGATAATAATAGTACCCACCTGAGTTAACATGAATGATCACATTATCCAGCTGAGCTAATGTATTTAGGAGAGCTAAGAACAGTGTCTGTCATGTACGTATGGTGGGTCTGTCACTTGATGAACACAGCATATGTTAGGTGTTACGAACATGACCCCATGCCGGTCCACCACCACCTCCAACAGAAGTCATTATTCTGGTGACAAGAAACTAACACGTGATCTCCTATGTAATGCTGACAACACTCAATTATTGTTCGGATTTATAGATGGGGAAACGGAGGCTCAGAGAGCTCAAGTAACTTGCCCCAGATCACACAGCCAGGAAGCATCAATGCTGCCAGGCTTCAAACCACATCAGTCGGGCTGCAGCACTCTTGCCCCCCGCACCGCAGTGCTCAGCCCAACTTTCACATAACCCATGGCTGCCTGCTTGCGAAGCTGTATGCCTGCCAGCGTTTTCTATGGAGGGTGACGCATGGCTTTCTAGCTTTGAGATGACTCACCGCCAAGCCCCCACCATGCCGCACAAACGCTGACCCCGCAGACGCCTGACGAACAGAAGGGTAAGTCACACTAGCACAGTAACCAAAGAGCAATGCCTGTCATCATCCCTCCCTATCTTCCCAGGGAAACACACTGGTGTGTGTCTTACTCTGGAGATGAGACATTAGCATTAAAACAAAATTCTGGACTGAGACATCTAATCAGTGTCTTGGAAACTCATGCTGACATCCACACAGCTGGTTTTTCCCACAGCTGTTGATACTCATGTGTTGTTTAAACTATGGCCTGCTCACAAGTTCACACTGGGAGGTAAAGCAAGGGTAAATCTTCCTTAATGTGCCATTCCAGCCTTTGGAGCATGAAATTCGTGGCAGTGAGTTCACTTCCCATCACCGGACTAGAAAATTTACAAAGCTTCCTTGCAAACCAGATGGCCAGAGCTATAGGTAGGTGCCACCAAGAAATAGCATGGCTGGAGCAGAGGCAAGTCTTGTGCCCCTCACAGCTTCCTTAGCAATTCACCAGAAGAACTAGTTGTTGGGAAAAAAACAAACAAAAAAACTACCCATGTGTTTCACCAGGATTCATAACCCAGTATTGTTTCGAACCTGGTAATTTTACAGTGTCTGTTTTCAGATAATGTGCCTACAATTCAAATAGATAAGAGCTGGAAAGATCCTCAGAGAACCAGCTAATCTACCCCCTCAGTTAGAGACTGGAAAACTAAGAGTTGGCTCAAGGTCACGTGGCCTGTGGAAGGCAGCCCCTCTAAAATTCACTCTGCCTCCAACAGTGGCCTGGGATGTTCCAAGTAACCACCTAACTTCCAGTGGCAGAGAACCCTGCATTCGCAGCCTGGCCCTCCTCTGTGGGCTCAGCCGGGTCAAATTCAGTGCCCGCTTCTCAGACTGACTATTCCAGTTCAACAACAGTCAACCTGTACGCATTTAACATACAGCCCTTCAGTTAAGCCTACATGGGAGGGTCCAAGTCTTGAGCACCTACTGAGGTGCCTTTCCCATAGGAAAACTCCCAATTCTGTGTTTAAATCCAGTCCCCATGATACGGGTACTCTTCCTTGACGCAGGACAGCCACAAGAGACTGGACCACCACTGCAGCCCCATATACTTTGCCCACAGACCCCACTACCTGGTATCTTCCTCTGTTTATTTCTGCTCGGCTCCACTGTATAAGGACAACTCCCTCTGGGCGGGGACCCTGGCTGCCTCAGGGATTACTATTTTCCTAGAACCTAAGCTTGTCCTCACAGAGGAGGCCCTCAATCCATGATGTATGGACAGTAGGTGAGCTGGATGGACACACGATGTGTAGTTGGGTGGGTGAGTATGTTACAGGTGGGGAGGGAGGGGATGCGCCCCTTAACTGCGATTTCTAATTTGCCAATGTCATGAGGAAATGCTTATATTAAAAGATTAAATTAAAAGGTGTGGTATAAAGTTACATAATGAATAAACTCATATGTTTAAAAAAATACTGTAAGGAAAACACTATAACATTGATAGTAGTAGAACTTTTTTTTTAAATCCCTTTGTATATTTTCCATCTTTAGTTTTATGAAGTTCATTTTTAACTGCCGGCATTGAACTATAACCTAGTGAATATTCTCCCCCCAGACTTTCATAGATTTTGAAACTTGAAGGGCCCATGGAGGAAAGGATAATATTTTGGATTAGTTTGGCTCTCAGCGTGGAATTGAGGAGGGAGGAAAAGAAAACACAGAGGTGAGCCTGGCCTTCCACAGTGGAAAGCGATCCTTCAAGACTCCTCAGTGGTCCCGTAATGACCAATCCTCCCTCCCCACACACACACCTGCTATCAGCAGAAGCAACATTAGTTCTCCTTCCGGATCCTGGAAATTCAAAATGTTATGGGAAATTATATTTCTTTTGGAGCAAAGGATGGTAATTATTTCAACACTGGTCTATGGAATGCTTCCAAAGAAAAACAAAGAAACATAAGGAAATCTTCTAACACAGATACATGAATTTAAATTAAAATAGACACGCATCTTGAAAAGCACTGCTGCTGCTCTGGTACCATCGCTGTGGGGAAGCAGAACAGCACATGCTGCACCAAACCACATGGTCCTCTGATGACATGACTTGTGCATGCTCCCAGGAGCGCTGGATGGGTCTCTGCCCCCTCGTCTGGTCTCCAGGCATGTTTCACTGACATACAGGGTGGGCAGCGAGAGCTTGGGGCCAGGCACTTTGTAAAGACAGAAAAGGAAACTGAGGTTCTGAGAGGAGGAGTGATGACACAGCTGAGAACAGTCGCCTGCCTCCTGCCTCCTTCATTTCACAAATGTTTCCTGAGCGCTCCCAGGTACCAAGTGCTGGCGAGACGGAACCCTGCAAACCTGGAACTTGCAAGCAAGTGGGGAGAGGGGTGAAGACCCTTAACAGATAACCAAGTGAGTGACCAAGATAACCACAGATCTGGGTCAGCAAGTGGGAAACAAAAGCAAGGGATGGAAAGCTATTTCTGGCTTCCCAAGGCGTGCTCAGGAGAACATCAGCTATTAAGTACTGTGCAGTTACAACCTCCCCGGTTCTGCCAGACGCAACTTATTAACAGATTGTATTTGGGTGCTGGAGTCTGTGAGGGATGCATTAATCACCAGCAGAGTGGATTAACAGTAAAAGAAACACACACAAACTGGAGGCGGCCCTGCCACCCTGAGGCCCAGCAGCAAGGCAGGAAGTGCAGGGCGTGGACCAGGCCTGGTCTTGGGAGATGGACAGATCTGGGATTGGTTCTGTTTCAACCTGCAAAGGCTTCCCAGGGCCCTCAGGATGAATCATCATTTGCTTAAAGAGCCCTGCTACCCTTAACCCCCACCCCCCACCCACTGAGTCAGCGGCCGCTGGCCACAGCTCACCCTCTCCCTCCCCGTTACACCCTCTCTGCTCCGGGCCTCACAGTGGGAGATGGTGGGGCTTCCTCACCTCCTACAGGCCCCCAGGCCTGGGCTTGGCTGTCACTTCCTCAAGGCAGCGCGCTTCCCTGACCCTCCCTTCCATGACACCCTTACTTAGACTAACTTATTCCATATTTGTTTCCCAGAATTCTAGACCGTGAGCTCTGTGAGGGTGGAAACCAACCCATCCGGCTGAGGACTTCATCCTCAGCTCCTAGAACAGCACCTGGGGCCTGGAGGGGCCAAGGTGAAGAGAAAGAAGAAAAAAGAAAGAAATCTTCCCTCCGTTTCCCAGGGACCTGAGCCTCAGCTTCCACATCAGTAGAACGGGATCAGACCAACCTGCTGGAGGGTGATGACAGCATGTTCTGTCTTCCTGCTCTGCAGCCTGTATTTCACTTTATTAACTCAATTTTAAAAATACACTTTTACATACAGATTCACTCTTTGATGTGCAGATGTGAGTTCTGACAAACACTCCAAGGTGTATGCCCACCACCACAGTCGACACAGAGCTGCTCCATCACCCCCCAAAGTCCCTCATGCAGCCCCTTTGTAGTCTAACCCTCCTCCCCACCCCAGTTCCTGGCAACCATTGACCTGTCTTGTGTTCCTATAATTTTGCCTTTTCCAAAATGTCACGTAAGTGGGATCCTGCGGCAAGTCGCCTTTTACGCCTGGCTTCTTTCCTTCCGCCTAGAGCCCGAGAGTCACCTGTGGTGCTGCGTGCAGCAACAGTTCCTTCCTTTTTATTGTCTTCTCCCTGAAGGAAATCTCTTCACTCACCGAAAACAATAATGGACCTGCCACCTTCTACATCCCCTGGCAATTTAGCCATCAACTTTCTAGAACCCATTCCAGCTTGGGAAGGAACGGTGAAACAGGAGTCCAAGGTTCCCCTTCCTGTCTGTGTCTGTAACACAAACTCTGGGCTCTGTGCATATCCCGCCATCAGCCTCTCTCTGAAGCTGCTCATTTGCAAAATGGCCAATGGTACCCAAACTTCCTCAAAGAAGATGCCGGCTCAGGGTTGTTGACTCAGAAAGTGGAGTGCCGTCCAGGAATCAGGAGGTAGGGCTGGCTGTCAGGAGATGGCTGACAACCTGGGATACTGTTTCAGGGCAGCAGTGGGGGTAGCAGCTGGCTGGCCAAGCTCTTGGGAGAAGTGAATGGGTGAGGAAGAAGTGGAGGCTGAAGAGAGGATGAACTCTCTTGAGAACACTGGGAGGAAAATGAAAGAGAAAAATAGGGTGGCGATGGCTGTCATAATATTAATAATCATCATCACAATGGCCCAGGGATAGTGAATTCTTACACGTGGGCCAGGTAATGTTTAAAACCCGTGTGCAATCGGCACAACAACGTGACGGGCAGGTTCTGTTAACATTCCAGCTCACGGATGAAGAGCCTGGCGCACAGGGAGTGGACACAGTATGCCAGCAGGTGGGGAAGCCGAGCTTTGACACCAGGGCTCACCCTCCTAGCCTCCCCCCTGTCCGTACCAGAGCTGAGCGGAGCTGCTGGCAATGAGAGGGCTGAGCAGGAGCCAGGGAAGGAAGTGTGTGGCACAGGAGGGAGGCAGGGGGTAAGGAGCCACTGGAAAGGGAGCTGGAAGAGGAAGGGACCCCGGGATGCGAGTGGATAACGCCCCGGGGCGTGCTCTTAGGTACAAGCTGCTACACCAGAGGTTTGCTTATTCTTTTAGCAGCAGAACCCATGAGTCAAACCTGATTATACTCAAAACCCAAGACATAAACCTGGGAGAAGCAGAATTGCTCTAGTTGAAGGGAAGGAGGGGGAGGAACTAGACCCACCATCCTCCCCTCACCCCTACATCTCCATCCTGGTGGAACTCGGGACTCCTGAGGGCCTCCACTCTCAGAGGTATGCTCTCTGAGGGCTGGCTCTCTCTCCTTCCTCCCTCTCTCCCTCTCTTTCTCTCTCTTCCTTTCTTTCTTTCAAATATTCGAATAATAACACATTCAAAACTAAATTTAGCCACAGATGCACTGTGTCTTCTGTCTGCACCATATTGGTATATAATTGGGACTCAACAGATGGGGGATGGACAGGTCTGGGCAACACCTGTGCAGGGTCAAATCTGGATCCTCCCTCACCAGCTAAGTGACCCTCAGCAAGTGTCTGACCCTTACAAAGCCCTCGGAAGCCCCAGCAGTTTCCCCTCCTCCCGGGATTTTAAGAGGGTTAAACAAGTAGATGCTTATAAGAGTCCTTAGCACAGTGCCTGTTAGAGCACGATAAATGTTATGTAACATTATTATTAATTGCATCAATAGGATTAAAAGTGTGATGGGGAAAAACAAAAAATCCACTGGAAGTAATTAAAATGTCCCCATGGAAAGTACAATGGTCTGCATGTCCCAATGTTGTTCCCTCCCAGGACTGGCCCGTGAATGCTCTGGTTTCTGTAACCATCTCTATCATTTTTGTACCAATGGGAGGAAGGGCCGGGACCATGGAGGTGTGAAGATCATGAGATTGACAAGCAAGGCTCATCTGGAGCCAAGTATTTATTAATTGGTGTTTACACAACTCTTTGTGCCCATCTGGCCCTGTTTCTGTCTGAACCTGTGCTCTAAGAAGCTCTGAGAATGCATCTCCCTCTTAGGAGGCTTTGGACACTCAGACAACAGTAGATAGATGTTAAAATAATAGCACAGACGTTACAGCTCTAAAAGGGGAAAGTCCCCTCCTTGAGAACTCAGAGTTATATTAGAAAAAGCTGGAAGTGAATCTTTTCCAAGAGAGGGCAGGATTCCTGACTCCGCAAGAGAAAGTCAGCACAGTATGTGAGTGAAGTGTGCCCTCTGCTGGCCAGTGTGAGAAAACCTCAGCGGAGGAGCCCTCGCCAGGAGGGCCCCGGTTCTGCTGGCCGGAGGCAAGTCTCAAAAACCCTACCAGCTCTTTTTTCCCTTTTTCCTTTTCTCTTCTTTCCATTCCTTTTCTTTGTAATTAATCTGAACTGCAAACAACAATGCTTCCTTTCCTAAAAGGAGAAGAGCTGAGAGAAAGAACAAGGTCATAGAGAATTTCCTTCCACTCCTCACTTATGTTTTTTTTGCTGGAGCACCTGAATGTCACCTAAAAATGACCCCTGTGGAACTTGACCCAGTGTCTGCAGGTGGCCCACAGCACCATCCAATTTCCATCCTAAGATCTGACCAGACTCTACACTTCACAGACAGACTCCCTGAGTCAAAGCCGCCTGATTCCTCCCAGAAATTCCCAGCAGGTCTGCTCCTAGGGACAGTGAGATCCCGGTGGCAGAGGCGACAGGTTGATCCTGGCTCACACCCAGATGACTCTGGATGGCCTGTTCTAGAATCTCGGAAACTTGGGATGAGACCCCCACCTCAAGACTAGAACACAGCGTCCTGCCAGGCTGCTCCCTCAGCTGGGTCCCCCATGACCTCGGTCTGCAGCCTTAGCACCACCTCCGCTCTCCTCCGTAGGAACAACCCTGACCTCGTGGGTGGGTTCTAACCCTCTGGGTTTTGTGCTCGCTCAGACTATGCACCAGAGCCCACCCGGCTGAGCTTCAACCCCAGCTCATCACTCACAGCTGTGGGAATGTCCCCGCTGAGTTTCCTTCTCTGTAACAGTAATGGAAACTGCCATTTACTGGAGGTCCACTAACTGCCAGAAACTTGACATAGACCACTTTAAGTGAATCCTCGTGACCACACTCTGAGGTGCTCTTCCTCCTGAATAAAGGGCAAGAACTGCTTAAAATCTGAGGCTACCCAGCTTCTTGTCCACTGGCTAAGGAAGGCCTTGGCCCCATCTGCCATCTTCCCCCCATTATATGGTCTGAGTTCATCAGTCTCTACTATGCAAACTGAGTGAATCAGGGAGGAAAGAAGCAGGATATGGAGAGAAAAGGGAACACCAGGGGTGCGGGAGAAGAGAAAAATCTTCTGGAGCAGAGCGAATAGGGAGAGAACTTAGGGGGAGTCTAGGGAAGGGAGGAGAGAGGTCTTAGGGTGCCTGCAAGGCCAGGTGAGCTGGGGACTGAAAGGAATGAGGAGAAGAGAGAGGAGTTGCTCAGAAGTGCTGCCCTTGGGTATAAAATGGATCCCCCTTGAGTCTTCTTTGAGAGACACAGTAAAGAGTAGAACTAATGGACTTTGAACCTCTGGATGCAGCAAAACCTGAAGTCTGCAGTGTTGGAGGCTTTGGTATCTACCCAGATTACATTCCAATGTTGCAGATGAGGAAACAGGCCGAGGGAGGGGCACTAACTTGCTAAGTCCTGCATAACTCACAAGCGGCAGAGCCTAAATGCAAATCCAAGTGCATCTGACTCCACGGCTCCTTCAGTGATGCTTGGGCCTCTTTGTAGAAGAAAAAGAAAACCACCTAATAGGCCAGGGGAGGGGTAAACATGGGACAGACCATCTGGATTAAAAGGCCCCGCAATGAATCACACATTGTAGGTGATGCCAGAAGTACCAGTTCCTTCCCTTCCCTCCTTTGTCCTAATCATTGAGCTCTCCCTGGTTCTGAAGACCCCATTCTCACTGCTGGATTCCTGACATGTTGTCTTTTATTGCCCCAAACCCTATTTGGTAAGTGCTCTGCTACCTAGCCTCCCCCAGGTCTGCACACAGCCTACATTCTGACCCCAAACTCTTCCAGCGGGATGGTGGAGGCTCAGCCTCTAATGGACAGCGTTCTCTGTCCTGTATGAAACACCCAGCCCTGTGCCTGCCTGAGGAACCCCTTCTCCCCATTCACTCATTCATTCAACAAATAGTCACTTGTTTCTACTTTGTGCCAGGCACTCAGGACATAATGTTGTTAAAAAAAAAAAAATCCAACAGCAGGAAATAAAGCATGCCTTTTCAACGTCATCTACAGTCAGAACCTGCCTACAGGGAAGGTAATTTTGACTTACTATTTGCTTTTGATTAGGTCCCAGACTCTGTAAATTTAGGATGATAACTTGTAAAAGACCGGTTAGTTGTAAATAATTTCTGCCAGGTATAAAAAAAAATTCCAAAAGTTACAGTGTTATTTTCCTGTAGGACCTTAACTAGCTTTATATCTAAATTTTCAGTCTTTTCCCAACATTCTTTTCTTCACAATTTTCTATGAATATATATATATACACACACACATGCATATATGTGTATATACACACATACAAGAGAGTATATGTGTACATATACATATACACACACTCACATGCGCACACACACACATATCATATATATCTTCCTGGATACTTCCTCGAACCAGCTTTCTCTTCCTCATCCTTCTAGTTCTCTCATAAATGAGTTAAATAGATATTTTACCCAGACTAAGTATATATTTGTACAAGGGTTAAGGAAGGTTTTCAGAGAAAAGGAGACCTTTGTGCAAGATCTGAAGAGCAACAGGGGGAAAAGCATCCCAGGCAAACAGGACAGTGTGTGCAAAGGCACTGTGGTAGGGAGTATGGCACACTGGAGAACTGGAAAGAAGGTCATGTGGCCTCCAGCACCTGGATCCTTTCAACCAACACCTGCTATATCAACATGACATGACTGTCAAGTAGAGTCCCTTCTGTCTGTCCCAGCCACATGCAGTGGCTGTGACCTAAGAACACAGAACTGGCCCCACAGGGTGGGAGATGAAGAACTGTGTTCCCTGAATCAAGTGGCTGTAACTCCATGTCACCCTTCTCTAATAACTGGGGAGGAGCCAGGTACAGGACAGTTGGCAAAGTCCCAGTTCTCGAGAGAGGACACCTCTGCACTGGACTACACCCTCAGATGCCAGCCTCAGTACGCAGCACAGAGGAGAACAGAGATCCCTGGGCATCAGCTGCTCAGTGCTAGGCCCTCTGTCAACCCCTGTGGCTTCTGTGGCAGGGTCCAGCTCCACAGTCTGCTCGTTCACCAAGTCAACATGGCATAAACACCTGCTCAAGGAGGCTTGTCAAAACCTACAATAGGATAATAATTTCTGCACATTTCCACCAAAAACATCACTCTACACTTAAGTCATACAGCAGCCTCCTGAGAACAATGATTTTCTCTCTCTCATAGCTTAAACAGCACCAGCCCTAACAGCAGAAGACTCTGGCTAGAGGCAGGTAACTAACTCTGTGACTTTGGACAAGTTGCTTAACCTGCCTGAGCCTCAGTGTCTTCCTCCAGAAAGGAAAATTCCCCTATCTCATTAAAAGACTCAGTGTTGGGCTTCCCTGGTGGCACAGTGGTTGAGAATCTGCCTGCTAATGCAGGGGACACGGGTTCGAGCCCTGGTCTGGGAAGATCCCACATGCCGCAGAGCAACTAGGCCCGTGAGCCACAACTACTGAGCCTGTGCGTCTGGAGCCTGTGCTCTGCAACAAGAGAGGCCGCGATAGTGAGAGGCTCACGCACCGCAATGAAGAGTGGCCCCTGCCTGCCACAACTAGAGAAAGCCCTCGCACAGAAACGAAGACCCAACACAGCCAAAAATAAAAATAAATTAATAATAAATAAATAAATAAATAAATAAAATTAATATACTGAGCCACAATTAAAAAAAAAAAAGACTCAGTGTTCATGAATAAAAGCACATTACAGATTATAAAACACAATATAAATGTGTTATTTTCATAGTTATTACGATTATCAGATGCTATTTTAAAAATATAACAAAGCTTTGTTATGGAACTTGGGCAAAATTTCCATATAAAAATGTAAAGCCCAAAACAACAAACAGACAAAAAAACATGGTCAGAAAGCAAGCTCTAGTATCAGAAAGCTGGCAGGTGCATTTCTGGAGTGATGTTGCATCAGGCATAGTGCTGGGCATTCTCCTGCTTCCACTCAGCCATTAAAATAATAACTTACAGAGAACTGAGGTCCATTTGTCAACATGTTCAGTTTTTTCAGAAGAGCCCACTTGGTGGAGAATGTGAATATTTCTCTAAAATTATTTGCCAGAAAGGTAATAGACCTTCAACAGCCCCATTAACTTCACAGAAGAGTTCACATTTTTCCATTATTACATGCCTTGTCTCAAGATACTAGCGTTCATGTGGATGGGTAACCTTTTAATATTTTTCTCATTAGACCTATAACAATCAATACATCTTAAATACTTCCTACATTCTGCTGAATCCAGGGTAATAGAAGGAAATAAGATACGTAGCAGGAACTATGGCTGGTGCACAAAGCATCAGCTCTCAGCCTCGGGTTTTCATACCTCAGGATATTCACTATATCAAAGAGTAACGCTAAATGCTAAAAATTAAAAACAAAATCTTCCAGGCATTTTAACTTACTTTATATGTCCTGCTGCTCCTTTAGGAGCTGACTGAATGGCCATCATAAGATCAAACAGTGAGGATCTTCGTGGCACTAGCAAATAAGAGGCACGCAATAATTATTTTTTGAATCAATAAATTCCAAAGTGGTTGGAATTGAAAAGGTGTTTAAGAGTCTGCCACTAGGGGGCAAAAGAGAGTAAAATTTCTTACTTTTTTTTTTTTTTTTTTAAAACCTGGTCTCAATTTGAAATTCCAATAGAAAGAAATCTAAAAAAATAGAAGTTAAAGCTAAAATTGGACATTTAAAGGTTTTCTGGTAAAACTCTCATGAAACTTTCAGGGCTGACCTAAGAGCACTGAGGACTCCTTTAGCTCAGGCACTGAGGACTTCTGTTTAAAATGTAAATGTTATCAGGACTGGGTAACATATTAACCCACTGATCATTAAGTCCCACACCTGATGAGAAGTAATTCATCAGCTGAGCTAGCAAAGGGCCAGGCCCTGGGGGATGAGGCGCAGGCTGGGTGAGTTTCGATGGGCAAGAGGAGAGGAAGACAGGGACCAGTACCCTCTAGGTACAGGCCCACGAGAGCTCTTTAGTCCTCATCATTGTCCCGTACCCCCATCGAGTAGATCTAGAAACTGGGGCTCCCTAGTTAAGGAAGAGACTCTCAATGAAGCGCATCATCATTTCCCCTACACCCACTCTGCCCCGCCCACCCCCGGAGTCCACAGAGACCCCCTCCCTCTCCCTCATGTCTGCATTTATTTTGCTCAGACCCTTTCCGCCCCAATCCGGTGCCCTGTCGCAGCTCCCCCTGCACACTGCAACAGCAAGAAGCTTTTGAATCTCAAATCCAGTCATTCCTTCCTCATCCCTGCATCCCATTTCAAAGCTTTGAAAGGTTCCATAGCTCTTATAAAATAAAATCCAAGATTAAGAAAGTACAATTTAGTAGGCCCTCTAACCACTACACCCGTCCCCACCGCATCTACCCCAGACCTGCTTCCCGGGAGCCCCACTCCAGAGTCCTCACACCAGGCCTCCAGCCCTACAGAAGGGGCCCCTCCCCCGTAACACTATCCAGGCCTATGAGGCTTGTTCTCTCTGAGCACCCTTTCTAAGAAGCCCTCCTGACCCCTGCGGACCTCGATCCCCCAGCTCTCAGTACGGACTTCTAACCTATCCATCCATGTACACTATTGGGAGTTCCTTCAGGGCAGGGTCCATGTTCGGTCATTTCTGCCCAGTCCATGCGCTACTAGAGAACCAGCCTGAGGGTACTGGCTTCTTGGAAGGGGCTGCTACCAAGAGAAAGAGCAGCTTTCACGGTGAGCAGGAAGTGCTAAAAACAAACTCTGCCCCCCTGACAGCTTAGTGGCAGGCTTGTCTGAGCAAGAAGGATCAGGGAGAGTGGGGTCCAGCAGCCTCTCCACAAACAGGGTTGACTCTACAACGAGCCTCCCCCTGGCAGGTGGTCACAGGAACTCAGAGGAGCTGTTTGTGGGGGGTTTTTCCACATCTACGTGTGACTTTGCCCTGCTCACCCGAGAGGGACAGGCTGGGAGTAATATGAGAGGCCCCAGCAGGAGACAGAGGCCGGGGTGGGGTAAATGATCCCAGTGTTCCCCCTGCACACCTACCCCACCGCCCTGTCATTCCCCCTGTAATCAGCAGGAAACCCGAAGGGTTTTACATTTTCACTCTTCCAGGGGGCCCCATGTTCCAACTTAGAATTCCTGGAGATGCTTCAGTAGGAACTTGTAAGGCCTTCACATTGCAAAAAGGCACACTCCTTATGAACTTGTATACAGTTGTAAGCAACGCTGCATGCAGGCTCTCCTGGCCTGTTTCCTCATTTGCAAAATGAGTTGGGCGAGACTTAATTACCGTTTTTGTCCTGAGTCTACGATGTATGATGTACAGTTTTACTTTTAAGGTTCTCAAGTTATTTATGCAAACACCAAATCGATCACATCACAAACTGCTGCTCACTTGCCAGTGCCAAATTTTTACAGTCAGCCAGCACAAAGACAATTGAAAAACAACCACCCCTCTGTTCAACCCACAGAACCACACAAAAGAAAAGGAGCCAAACACTCTCTGCACAGAGAAACCCCTAACCAGTGAGATCAAACAGAAGGAGGCCCTCCACTCAATCATTTGGCAAGGCTGTTACTTGGTGACAGATACTGCTCAGTATTTACAAATATTAACGTTCATTAAGTGTGACCAAGAAGGTGGCTTGGCTCCTTCTCTTTCCGGTCACCCTGTCTTTTCTTCTTTCTCTCCCTGCAGCCAAGAGCAACACTGGCTCTACCCGGTTCACTTCGCTGCTTTAGTTGCTGCAGGGCTCCAGGGAGCAAAGTCCACGTCCAGGGCCCTGAGGGTGCTGTGAGCTCCTTCATGATCTTAGCCGTCCACTGCGGGAGCCACAGCCAAGCCCCCAGGCCAAGACCCGC
Organism: Balaenoptera physalus; assembly: GCF_965194825.1. Classification (NCBI taxonomy): domain Eukaryota; kingdom Metazoa; phylum Chordata; class Mammalia; order Artiodactyla; family Balaenopteridae; genus Balaenoptera; species Balaenoptera physalus. The sequence continues at coordinate 78,673,738 of NC_138896.1, forward strand.
AGCCCAGGGACCTCACAGACCATTCCTCAAGCCATCCACCTTCGTCAAACTCCAGCAGAAAGCCGGCAGCCAGCCATTTCGGTTTTCTTGATTTGGCTTTTAACTTACACTGTTTCAAGGACTGGTCAGTTCAAACCTGGCCTGGCTTCATCCTCTCTCCCCATTGTGGAATTGGTCATTTTGGGATCCAGAGGAAGCCACGTCCATGTGCATACACCCATGGGCACACAAAGAGTCCTGTCCTTAGTAAGATACCATGAAACAGACCCACATACCCACTTAAGCATGTTGCTCTGGGGCCTCCATACGGGGAGAACCTCACTGAGTTTTATTACTAGGAAGTCATCAGGACTGACTTCTTGATTATTTTCAACTGGAGCTTTATATTAGCTCAGCCAACAGATTAAATGCAACAAGGATTTTGAAAAGGCTTTCAAATCAGAAGTCTTTTAATCAAAGACATTTAACTTATTCTTACCTACTCATCAAACTAATTACTTTGAGAAATACCACTAAAGAACATATTGTCTAATTCCAAAAACAACCTCCATGTAATGGAAAGAATATTTTCAGGTTGTGTTGCCCTTCCTCCAGTTCATAAAAATAACGAGTCTTTACTGAAGAGCACATAACATGCACGTAAACAATAATGAAGAGATCACTACATGTGGTAATGCTTAATCCATAGTAGACAAGTCCCGTTCTCTCCATGAATTTGAACCCCAAGTCTGCCATACACTCTCTGTGTGGCCTTGGGCAAACGACTTAACCTCTCTGAGCCTCTGCTTCCTTGGCCATAAGAGGAGACTAATAAGCAGTGCCTGTATCATAAGCTGGTTATAAGGAGTCAGTGAAAAAAATCCCACCAAATCTTTAGCCCAGTGCCTGGCCTATGGAAAGGGTTCAAAAAACATTAGCTATTGTGACTGTGAATGCTACAGTTACTCATCTACAAAGAGCTTCCCACATAACTTTAGAATTGACTTCTCAGTATATCACATACACACTTGCAATGGCTAGTTAGAGGCAGATGTATAGTAAAACCAGGGTGAGGCCCTCTTTTTTCTTAAAAGGACTCCCCCCAATATTATATATGCAGCAGGCCCCACAAAACCTGGATCCTGATTATAGGTAACAACTGATGCTCACTGCACATCCCTCCCTGATTCCATTTCTCCCCACTTCGTGCCTCCTGAACAGGACACTGATCACTCCCATTTGTATTTTCACCTATTTTCATCGTACTATGTAACTATAAACAACAGTGTTTCTTATGTAAGCTTTATATGAGTGGAATCATATCATGCTATACTTAACTTTCTGCACTTTTCTATTTGATATTTTATATTTTTAAGGCTTATCCATGTTAATATGTGCAGGGTATAACTACTCTAGAGTACTTGATTATATGGATATAATAGCCATTTATTCGTGTGTTGTCCTGCTGATGGATATTTGGGGTCTTTACAGTTTTTTTCTGTTACAAACAATGTGGTAATAAACATGCAGCCATTCTTATTCAGATCTCCTTGGGGACCAGCATCAGCCAGAGTTTCTCTAGGGAATCATGGCAGACACTGATGCATCTTTTGTTCTTACTAACAGAATCCAACGTGTTCTAGGTTGCAATTAAACATTCTCACGTTCCCAGATCTCCCTGCAGCTACAGGAGGACAGACACCTCAGTTCTGGCCAAAGATTTACATAAAAATCTGCTGAGGATTCCCAAAAGACTTTGCTTCCCTGATATAGTGCTCGCCCTCCCTCTTTCTTCCTCCCCTGCTGGAACACAGACCTGAAGGCAGGAGATGAGCAGCCACAGTGTGAACATCAGGACAAAGCCTCACCAAGGGCATGGCAAAGTGAAAAAAGACTTGACTTGTAGCCAATCGGATTACTCAGGTGCTAAATTAATCTCTTCTTACCCTTCAGCACTATTTATGTATCATTCCACCAAAAAATGGAATATATTTCCCTGAAAAAGATGAGTTAGTAGTTTTGTAGTCTTGTCTTATATGCTAAAACCCAAAGTGAGATTCTTAAATTAGAAATATATATATTATAATGACAAGACTTTTTGTTCTTAAATGTCAATAGTCAGAACAACCAAACTAGAAAACGGAACATTTATCCAAACACTTGGAGTGCTTACAAAGAATAAGATAGTAACAATGTAAATAGATAATACTCAAAATGCACTTACCATACGCCAGGCACTGTTCTAAGCACTTCACATATATTACTTCAATTAAGTCTCAGAAGAAGGGAAGTACTATTATTATCCCCACATTAGATGAGGAGACTCCTTGAGAGACATTAAGTAACGCCAATATCACCAAGACAGTGAGTAGCAGAGCCCGGATCTATGAGTTTAGCACTTCAGGAGATGTGTCAATGTGGCAGGTCGAATAATGGCCCCTCAAAGACGTCCACCTCACATGGCAAAAGGGACTTTTGCGGATGGGATTTAGTGAAGGATCTTGAGATGGGGAGATGATCCTGGATCAGCTGGGTGGGCCCAAACACATTACAGGTGATCAAAAGGGGCCCTATAAAAGGGAGACTAAAGGGCAGAGCAGTAGTAGGAGATGTGATGATGGGAACAGAGGTTGGAGTGAAGCAAGGAAGGGGGCTGCAGGCCAAGGAATGCAGGCAGCCTCTAGAAGCTGGAAAAGGCGAAGAAACAGATTCTCCCCTAGAACCTTCAGAAAGGAGCCAGGACCACTGACACCTTGACCCTAGCTCAGTGAGACTGAGTTTAGACTTCAGGTCTCTAGAACTGTAAAATAATGTCTGCTGTTTAAAACCATTAAGTTTGTAATAATGTGTTACAGCAGCCATGGGAAACTAGTATAGTCGATAACTCTGACTTCCAACCCTACCCTCCTCGGTCCTTGCCCTCAAGAAGCTCATTCATCCAGAGAGGGAAGCCACCACCTGTTCCTAAGACTAGATGCAATAAGGGCCACAGAACCCTCACAACGAAGTGTTGTGGGAACCTATGGGAAAGTGTCTGGTCCACACACACGGGCCCCTGGCCAAACCGGCAGAATGTCCTTGTCATCTACAACTGGCTGCAAAGCCCAGGGAGATAACGACAGTCTGGAGCCACTTACTAACGGGTTTTTCAGTGAATTCATTTTCTAATGAATCTGCCCTGATAATGTTTCCACATTTGTATGAGACAAAAACTTGGCAAGGGAAAGGGCAATACCCTCAGAGCTTCCTTCCTGGAATCCTTTGGTGGCTTGTCTGGATTTAACAGTCTGGTCTTCCTGCCCTTCCCCCTTCAGTTGGGCTCCCTGTACCTTCAGACAGGTGATGCTTGATGTTTCCTCTTTCTCTAGCCAAAGTCAGGCCCATAAACAGATTATTCTAATGTCAGAAAGGCAGCCTCCTCTTCAAACTCCAGCTCCCCTTTCAAGTAAACACCTCCCACACATGCCAGCCCCCCCACATGTCACAGTCTTATCCAGCCAGACCAACAAACTGAGATTCATCACACACCTAAATAATGGCACCATCCAAACAATCCTTAAAATAAATTGGGGTGCAAAAAGGAATGGATCCCTCTCTTTATACAATGTTTTTTTAAAATCCACAAAGAAGCCCAACCCTCCCTAAAATGTAGACTGTACAAGGCCAAAATTTTAAGCTACACCTCTGGGCAAAAGAGACTGTTTCTGCTGATCACTCGTACGTGATACACACAGAATCTGGGAGATGGGAACATCCAGGAATAACTAAAGAGCACAGTAATGAGTATTTATTGAGTACTTAATCTTGATTATCATAAAAATCCTACATCAGAGGTACTAATATTAACCCCATTTGACAGATGAGCAAATTGAGGCACAGAGGGTTAAGTAACTTGCCCACAAGCACAGTCGGTAAGCAGCAGAGCAGAATGAGGGCCCCGGGAGGCAAGTGCTAACTTCGACTGTGGAAGTGTCTGCCATAACCCACCTGCCACCTGACTGTCACCTGTCCCCACCCACACACGGTCAAATGGGATGACAAGGGCTAAAGGAGAGTTACCAATGAAAACTGTATATTGTACAACAGGGAAACCCCAACATGAATCCCAGAGTCTCAGGGAAGTCCTCCAGTCAAGTCCAGCATTCCAACTGCTAGACAGCCCGTCCCTCCTGTCCCATCAGCTCTGTCCCCGGACGTTACTTGACCCTGTCTAGCAGCTGAGGGTAAAGATCTGGAGCTGCAAACCAGGTCCTTCAAGGAGCGAGGGCATCACCTCCATGAGGCTCCATTCTCTAATACATAAAAGGCAGAGAGTAGTGTTTAGAGTGCACAAGGCCTACTCACTATACCGTAACTGGATATATAAACAGAAGACTGCGGGCCCTGGAATAAAAATAACTCCTCGGACTTACTTACCAAACACTTCCCAGTGTACAAAGTCTTTTATATATATCATCTCGTTTGGGATAAATTTCTTGTTTGGACATGAGAAGCACATGTCAGGAGAGACCAATGCACGACATACAGCCCTCAAACCCATAAGTTACTTACCTGTAACACTGCATACATAAAGGCCGATTACATCAGTGACTGTAAATAAAGTCATCCCTAGCACCTGGCGTACAGTTGGTGCTTAATAAATGTTGAACGAACAATGAATAAACAGGAACCATTTTAAATAGGATCTGCCACTTCCCTTGCTCCCTTGAGCCACACAAAGCAAGTGTATATATAGAAACCACCCCAGCCACACATTCAAGTAACATGAGAGCGAATCATGAAGAAGCCCAGCTATGTCCACCTGCCAGGGGAGCTCCCAGCTGTTGGTGTCAAGGACCAGCGCGAAGTACACATGGAACCTCCACACCGATGAGACAGATTCCGGTTGTTTTTAAACAAACCATCAAAGGGGCTCATGGCTTCCCTCGAAGAAACCCCACACCTTCGACCAAGAAACAAGGAACTCATTAGGCGGAGCTGCATCCTCCCGGCCCCACTGTCAGCAGACATCATCCAGGCCATCTGCAAACAGCTCCCAGGAGCCCACATGCTGACAGGCGGCATCCGGGGATGATCAGATTTCTATCAGTACCGACACATGGCATTTCTCTCTGGCTCTGATTCAGGACGCCACTCCTCCCCCAACAGGCTTCTAATACTTCCTGAACAATCAGACCTTTAAGAAAATGGTCCTGTAGCAGTGGTACACACCACATGGCCAACACAGTCGTTAACGTCAATGTACTGCCTGGCACTGACAGCCCCCCTAACACAGTGGCAATTTCTCCATGCCCCCGTACTCTCAAGGAGCCCACAAATGCATCTCCATCCCAGCCAGTGAACCAACATTGCTCCCAGACCCTCAACACCACAACAATCCTCCTCCTGACCTTCAGAGAACGACTCTCCCTGGCTGATTTTTCCCTCAGCTTTACGGCACCAACTTGCTTAGGACTCTCTAAGCTCAAAACCACTGACCCAACGCCCTAGCGATTCCATTTATACTAAGTTAGAAGTCAGGATGGTGGTTCCCCCCGTGGAGGGGCCACAGGGAACACTTGGCAACAGTTGTGCTGCGTTTCCTAATCTGGGTGCTGATTGCAAAGGTGTGTTCAGAGAGCCACACGGGTATTTGTAGGCTTTTCTGCATGTATGTGATTCATCTATAGAAAGTTAATTAATAAACTGCTGATTCACATGAATTCTCAGTGTGTTCTGGAACTTTAGGGGCTGGAAGTGGGGGGTCAATTACACCATACTTCATCTGCATAAATCACAGACTTTCTCACCGGCCTGAAAAACCAGTTGTTCCCGCTGTTGAGAGCCACAGATAGCACTGGTTTCAGAAGCGTCTGAAAGGAAGGCAGCCACAAAAGTGCTGCCATGGCACATGGCTCCTGCAGAGGCTGAGCTAGAACCGATTCCGTTTGTTCCAAGACTGGTCTGAGAAAGTGACCACTTGGCCTTCCAGAAGAAGACAGCCAGCCAGCACAGTTTTCCGCAGAACCTCCTGTTTTTAAAATTGCCTGGCTGCTCACAGGGGATGGATGCTCTGACTGTAACACACATTGTTGTTTTGAAAGCAGAGGCCATGCCTGCAGCGCCCGTCCCACCCCTCCACATGTACCTCCTCTCTTAGCCTCTTCTGAGCTGGCCAGGGACGGGTGTGTTCCGGGAACTTATTGCTCGTGAGTTACCCTCCCAGGGCCTGACGGCTGCTCCTGGACCCTGATCAATTTCCTTCAAGAGATGGGCTTTGGTGTTTGGGGTTCAAGCTGCAACAACTTGCCAAAATAAAACTTCTTTTTACGAGCAGACTGAGCAGCACATGAGTACATGAGTTTTGAGCACTCCCCTCCCCTCCCCTCCTGCATAACAGGAAACACTCATTTCTGAGCCCCTTGATCAGATGGTCATTTGGCCACACCAACCACTTAGCAAAGGTGAATGTCTCACCACCTTATCCCAGCAGGGCTGCTCTGCTGGGCAGCTGGGGTTTGACGCCACGGTCCAGGGGAGGCCTGGTCTTTGCTGGCCAAGGGACAAGGAGGAATTGGCCTGACACCTGGGGAATTATCCTAGCCTAGCTTTGTGCAGGCTGAGATCTCCAAAATATTTTAAACTGTATAGATTCTTTGGGCAGAAAATTCTCTGTCGAGCCACACTGGATGTATTACTTTCCTAGAACAGATCAAACCTCAGTAAAACTACACCTGTGCTCTTTCAGGAGATGAATCTGAGGAGGTGGCTCTGCCAAGAGCAGCCTTTTCTGGGAATGAGTGAGTGTCAGCCGAGATGGGGAGCGCCTTCCTCCTGAGGTCACTCTGCCAGCTCCTCAGCAGAGTTTGCATGACCCTGACACCTGCAATCAAGTTTCACTCAATGGCCCTCTTGGAAGCCAAACAGAAATGCAACGTCCAGATGGAAGTGGAAGAAAAAGGTCTGCAACGGGGACCCCCAGAGATCTGGATTCAAATCCAGTTCTGGGATCACAGACGAGTCACTTCTCTCTGGACCTCGGTTACATTTCCTCATATGTAAATCCCGAAGACACCAGCACATCTCTCAAGTCCCCTGCAAGCTGGTGGCTCTTCAATTCCAGCCCATAGACGTGTTTACTTTTTTTTTTCCCGTTAGTTGCCAACATGTCAAAATCTGGAGGGCTCTGAGGAGAATTTTGAGACTTTACTTCAAAATCCCAATTTCTGTATTCTCTTGGGAAATTGGCAGATCTGGCCACAGTGGGCCCGCATTCCCAACAGGAGGCAGGAAGTAGGAAGGGGAAAGAGTTCCTGGAAAAGGGAATGAACCTCCCCAAGCTGATGCTTTCACTTTCAGCACTGGCCCTGTGAGCATTTAGGTTTGGGACTCCAGTTCAGAAGTCTGGCTTATTTTGTTCCTTTAACATATTGCTTAACTTTTTCATTTTTCACTTCATCTGGAACACTCATGAATAAGCTTTGAAGTCAAAATATTTCACAAAAACCAGTACAAACAGTCCATTAAGTGGGGTTCCATAAAGCTGGGGGTCTGTACCCCAGCCTGCCAGCAATTCTAACATTGACTGTCCAGGGATCCAGAGGTGGTTTAAAAGTCCTCTCAGACTCTCTGACCTCTGTGGGCCATCTCTTCAACCCCCTACCCCTCAGCCAGGGACACATGTTTGGGAGCCAGGGACACATGTTTGGGAGCCAGGACAGCGAGGTCAGAGGTGGGCGGGTTTCTGGGGAGGTTGGAGCCACAGCTGCCTTCTGTCATCCTTCTGCACAGGACAGGGTGTGCAGGGCTGCCTGTGGGCCTGCCAAGTCGCTGAAGCAGATGAAGAAACAAGTGAGTCACGTTGTGGGCAGAAGCGAGTAAGGAAGGCACAGAGAAGAGAAACTCAGGTATGTCGGTGATGGGGGGCTGGGGTCAGGAAGATGGGACCTGGTTTCACATCTCTTTAAAGGAAACACCCGAGCCAAGAGGCGCAGGAGTGGAAACTCAGCTCTCAAAGCAGCCACATCTCTCTGGTAATAATAATAACGTAATGACAATGGCAGTGAAGGGGTCAGAAGCAGCAGCAGCGTGACAGCTAACACTCCGTGAGCTCTTACTCTGTGTCAGGCTCTGGTGTAAGTATCATCATCCCCACTTTACAGATGATGAAACTGAGGCTCTGCAAGGTCACAGACTTGAACAAGATCACAGCGCAGCAAGTGGTGGAGCGGGAACCCCAACGCAGGCAGCTGCCTCTTGAACCCCGGGGCTCTCTGCTGCCTCGCCCAATGTGCGGGCAGCACAACACTGTGCCTTTGATGCTGAGGATTCAGTGACACACACCTCTGTCCATACTCTCTGACATTATTAAAAATCACAGTGGAATCTATTTGCACATGCACTCCTCGCTGTGGAATAACTATGTACACTGACATCTAAATGCACAGGTCGCTGCATACAAAGAACCATGCACGCTCTTCTTTATGCATGGCTTGGAGGATTTTTAAGATGAACTGTGACCATTTGCAGCCTCTACCTTACTCCCCAGCTTTAGGTGTGTAAGTTGCCCCATTTGTCTTTGGCCTCATTCACAGTAAATTGTCTGCCCCCTCAGAGCCCTGATTCCCAAGCATCTCAACCATCCAGAACAAAGGACCCCAGTGTTTGCGAAAAGGCCTGAATAATGGGGAGGGTTCTGTTGAAAGATGGATACGGGCTGTTTTACAAAATATACTTTACTCCAAGGAAGAGATGTTTGGGCCCTCACTTACTGTCTCTCACTCTTAATTTACACACACACCATTAAACTTAGGAAGAACAGATTAGAAGCAGCAAAATTCAAAGAGAGGAATGAGAAAAAGAGGAACGTGGTAACAGGTGACAGGATTTCCAGAAAGGAGACCAAAAGGAAATTTCAAAGCAGGATTTAGCACTCTTTAAGATAAAGGGAAAAGGTCTCCATCCTGCTCCCTGGTTATTGGCACACCGCTGCGTGCAAAGCGCCGTGATGAAGCTGCAAGCTGGCAACGTGGAAAGCCAGGGAGGAAGGTGAAACTGGGATGGCATCCCATTTCATAAAGCAGGGAGGCACGGAGCCTAATGAAGAAACACTTACTAGCACAGTTGATGAAAACAAAAACATTTTAGGAATAGGCTGTAAAGTTCAACCACCTGGAAACTGATGTGAACATGCTGGGTCTGAGCACATGATCTCAAACAAGAATCTCACGGTTTTCTGCTCTAACAGGGAACTCCCTGGAGATTCCTCATTCAGACTCATTGATGGCAGTATTTCAAGTTTAATACTGAGTTGCTCTCAAGCCCATCTACCTGCAGGCAAATATATGTCTCCTCTTTTGCCCCCCAGAGGACATCTGGCAATGTGTAGAGACACTTTTGGTTGTCACAACTTGGAGGGGGAAATGCCGCTGGCATCTAGTAGGTAGAGGTGAGAGACGATGCTGAACATCTCACCATGCACAGAACAATCCTCAAGAACAAAGAATGACCCCGCCCAAAATATCAGTAGTGCCGAGGTTAAGAAACCCAGATCTAAACCAAAGCAAAGGCGGCAGGTGCCCCAACACTGTCATTTATTTCTCTACCATGTGACTGTGGACTTTGGTCTCTTCACCTGTACTAGAGGATAATCACTCCCAAACCCTGACTGGGCTCTACTGGGGACCAGGTTTTGAAAGTGCTTTGTCACTCACAGGTCTCGCTCCATCATCATCTCTCCCGATGCTTGCAGAGCCTCTGACTTGACTGAGGGGAAAAAGCAGCAGCGGGATCTGGTTAGGTGGGAGGGGTGGTGCTGCAGAGGGGTCAGTACAGACTGGTCCTGGGTCCTGCGTGGTACCCACTGAGGACAAGGACTCCCTCACGGAAGCAACCTAAATGTCCATCGACAGAAGAATGGAGAAAGATGTGGTACATACATACAATGGAATATTACTCAGCCATTAAAAAGAATGAAATAATGCCATTTGCAGCAACATGGATGGACCTAGAGTTTGTCATACTGAGTGAAGTAAGTCAGACAGAGAAAGAGAAATATCGTATGATATCCCTTATATGCAAATCTGAAAAGAAATGATACAAATGAACTTATTTACAAAACAGAAACAGACTCACAGACTTAGAGAACGAACTTATTATGGGGAGGGGGGAAGGGTGGGAGGAAGGGATAGTTAGGGAGTTTAGGATCAACATGTACACACTGCTATATTTAAAATGGATAACCAACAAGGACCTACTGTATAGCACAGGGAATTCTGCTCAATGTTATGTGGCAGCCTGGATGGGAGGGGAGTCTGAGGGAGAAAGGATACATGTATATGTACGGCTGAGTCGCTTTGCTGTGCACCTGAAACTATCACGACATTGTTAATCGGCTATACTCCAATATAAAATAAAAAGTGTTTTTAAAAAAAGTCTGCAAATAATAAATGCTGGAGAGGGTGTGGAGAAAAGCGAACCCTCCTACTCTGTTGGTGGGAATGTAAATTGGTGCAGCCACTATGGAGAACAGTATGAAGGTTCCTTAAAAAACTAGAGTTACCATATGATCCAGCAATCCCACTCCTGGGCATATATCTGGAAAAGATGAAAACTCTAGGGACTTCCCTGGTGGTGCAGTGGTTAAGAATTTGCCTGCCAATGCAGGGGACATGGGTTTGAGCCCTGGTCCAGGAAGATCCCACATGCTGCAGAGCAACTAAGCCCATGCGCCACAACTACTGAGCCCGCACTCCAGAGCCCACGAGCCACAACTACTGAGCCTGTATGCCACAACTACTGAAGCCCGCATGCCACAACTACTGAAACCCGTGTGCCTAGAACCCATGCTCCGCAACAAGAGAAGCCACCACTCACTGCAACTAAAGAAAGCCCGCGCACAGCAATGAAGACCCAATGCAGCCATAAATAAATAAATTTATAAAAAATAAAGATGAAAACTCTAATTTGAAAAGATATATGCACTCCAATGTTCATAGCAGCACTATTTATAATAGCCAAGGCATGGAAGCAACTTAAGTGTCCATAGACAGATGAATGGATAAAGAAAATGTGGTAGCAATCAAAAAATGGGCAGAAGATCTAAATAGACAGTTCCCCAAAGAAGACATACGGATGGCCAAAAAGCACATGAAAAGATGCTCAACATGACTAATTATCAGAGAAATGCAAATCAGAACTACAGTGAAGGATCATCTCACACTGGTCAGATTGGCCATCATCAAAAAGTCTACAAACAATAAATTCTGGAGAGGGTGTGGAGAAAAGGGAACCCTGCTACACTGTTGGTGGGAATGTAAATTGATACAACCACTATGGAGAACAGTATGGAAGTTCCTTAAAAAACTTAAAATAGAACTACCATATGATCCAGCAATCCCACTCCTGGGCATATATCCAGAGAAAACCATAATCAGAAAGGCTAGATGTACCCCAATGTTCACTGCAGCACTACTCACAACAGCCAAGACACAGAAGCAACCTAAAGGTCCATCATCAGCGGAATGGATAAAGAAGATGTGGTACATATATACAATGGAATATTACTCAGCCATAAAAAAGAATGAAATAATGCCATTTGCAGCAACATGGATGGACCTAGAGATATCATACTAAGTGAAGTAAGTCAGACAAAGACAAATATCATATGATATCACTCATATGTGTAATCTAATTTTTATAAAAGATACAAATGAACTTATTTACAAAACAGAAGCAGACTTATAGATATTGAAAACAAACTTACAGTTACCAAAGGGGAAGCATGTGGGGGAGGGATAAATCAGGAGCTTGGGCTGAGCACACATTACTCTATATAAGGCAGATAACCAACAAGGACCTGCTGTATAACACAGGGAACTCTACCCAATACTCTGTGATAACCTATACGAGAAAAGAATCTAAAAAAGAATGAATACATGTATATGTATAACTGAATCACTTTGCTGTACACCTGAAACCAACACAACATTGTAAATCAACTATACCTCAACTTTTAAAAGTTTTTTAATAAAATAAAGTTTTATCAGAACATAGCCACGCCCATCATTTACATAAATGTCTATGAGTGCTTTTTGCTACACCTGCAAGTTGAGCAGCATGTAGACACACAGGAACACTACGCCCCCTTTCTAATTTGGCCTAGGGATGGACCTCTTACTTTCCTACCTCTAAGTATCTCCTCACAATGTGTCTCTGCTTGTTCTGCTCCTGCCCCAAATAGATGAACCAGAAGCTCATGAAGCTGCAGCCCCTCCTTAGAAAGGTGTCCATGTGGTCTTATACTTCTATAAAATTTGGAAAAGGATATTTTTGAATTCTTTTTCTTAAAGAAGCCTCCCTCCAAGTTAAATACATTTCAGACTCCTCAAAACTGGATCTGCCCCTACCTAATGCCCAGACATTTCCCCACCCTTGTTTTATGTTCAAGACCACATCATGTTCAGTGGCAAGTAGGGTCTTGTCCCAAGCAGCTCTAGCCACGATGAGCTCTTTGATTTCCAATCCACAGATGGCCAGTTCTCACAGACCGAGGCAGCTGCCCTTCAAGATATATCCAGGATCCACCAGGAAGCTCACAGAGCAGACCATCCCTGTGGAGGACCCTGAGGGGACCCACATTCACAGAAAGGAAAGAGGAACACCTGCTCACACACACACTGTCCTTCAGCCATTCCTTAGCTCCACTGAAATCCCACCATCCAATCTAATTCATGTATTTTTATGATACATGTAATCTGTACTCTCAGAGCCTCTGTAATCAGAGCACTTTCAAATAATAATAGGCAGGAAGATAATCTAAAATTGCTTTCTAAAAAGTAATGTTGCTTGCAAGAAAAAAAAAGCAGGGGGAGATCAAATCACATAGTGTGCGTGCAAACATTGTACTGTCTATTTAAAAGAACTCTCCAATGCATAGCACAACCATTATGGTGGGGCATTTACATCAATCAAGAGCCTCCCGAGTCCAGTTGTCCAATAAAATGCCCACCCACGCCTTAAACATCAGGTGAATAGTGTCCTTCATTCCCTGGCTCTTGGTTCCTCCCTGGTCTATTCTTACCTCCCCTCTCCCTGGTGTGGGGGAAGGGCATCTTTGTGGAGCGCAGCTGGCAGTTTTGATAAGCAGGTGTCAGGAGTTTGAAAATGACCTTGCTCATCAGCTGGTGGGAACCAGGCGGACAAGGGAGTCTCTGTATCGCTGTCTGCCAGGTCCCAGCCCCGGAAACAAGACACAGTGAGGCCTGGGGGAGGGAGGGAGGGAAGCTTTCTCACACACACACACACACACACACGCACGCACGCACGCACGCACGCACGCACGCACACACACACACACACCACCCCCCCCCCAGAGGGAAGTCACTAGACAAAAGGAATCCACATCATTTCACTCAGGAGAGGAAAAACTTCCACTGAAGTTTTTTCCACTGAAAAATCTAACCGTGAGTTAAAGTGTTTCCCAAACAGCAGAGGTAGGCAAAGATAAGCAGAGGAGATGGATCCTTAGGAAAATAAAGGGGAAAGTCCACATTGTACACGGAGCTGGCAAAATCAATTAGGAGAGTGTTGGCGGAGGTGGGAGGAGAGGGACGTACATTCACCCAGCTGATTCCATCGTCCAGACAGCCAGGGCTGTGTAAATGGCCGTTACTGTACCAGCCCCTGGAAGGGGTCCAACACGCAGGACATGCTCTAGGGAGAAACAGAATGTCCACTAAACCAGTTTCTAATTAAATGTGGGTTAACTGGCACTGCTCCTTGCAGCTCAAGGGACCAATTCAGAGCCGAAAGGAGCATTTTTCAAAATAAAAAGGTCAAGCCCGCCAAGATATCACCTCTTATTTTCTTACATCCTTTCAGTTGCTCAATTTGACCCACTGCTGGTTGAACTGACTCCTTGGTCTTTGGAGAAATCAACCCTCCCCGTCCCCCAGCTGCCATTGTGCAGTGACCGAGGCACCGTCTTGGCACACATGGACTTGAAATCCATTCCGCTTTTCCCATGCTGTGGTCACCGCTGCCCCAGGATGAGTCATCCGTGAAAGCCACCCATTGTCCCCAGCAGACAGAACACTCAGTCCAGGAGAGTGGCCCATTCACACTTCTCCAAGAGCCGACCTCTTCCTGCAGCTTCTGGAGGATGCTGCTGCCCAAGTGGTCAGTCTTCTCTTCCCGAATTCAGTCACCAACATAAATGTGAGGGAAACAGGCATGGGAGACAACTTTCAGTGAAGCACCAGGATGAAGAGAGTACAGACTGTGAAAAATCAAGGCAAACTTCCATCCAGATGTTTAAAAGGCACAGAGAAATATGGCTCAATTTGTTGGCAATAATAAGCCACATTTATTATACATCAGCTAAGGCGCTGGGCTAAGGAAGTGTGTTATACACATCACCTCACTTAATCCTCAGAACTACCCTAGGAGACTTCCCTGGTGACGCAGTGGTTAAGAATCCGCCTGCCAATGCTGGGGACACGGGTTCAAGCCCTGGTCCAGGAAGATCCCACATGCTGCGGAGCAACAAAGCCCGTGCGCCACAACTACTGAGCCCACGAGCCACAACTACTGAAGCCCGTGTGCTGCAACTACTGAAGCCCGCGTGCCTAGAGCCCGTGCTCCGCAACAAGAGAAGCCACCACAGTGAGAAGCCTGCGCACTGCAACGAAGAGTAGCCCTCGCTCACCACAACTAGAGAAAGCCCACGCGCAGCAACGAAGACGCAACGCAGCCCAAGAAATAAATAATGAACAAACTACCCTAGAAGGTAGGGCCTATTATTAGCCTCATTTTACATTCAAGGAAACTCCAGCACAGAGAGGTTAAATAATCTACCCAAGGTTACACAGTGGCACAGTCAGGATGTGAACGAAGGCAGTCCATCTCCAGAGCTTGTGTTCTTAAATACCATGCTATCATTAATTACTAAACTAATTTAGAACTGTAAAATTAAAGTTATGCTAAAGTGTTCACATTTGGGAGGAGGTTGTGATTTTTTCAGCTCACTTTTACGTCACTTCTCACCCTCCTCCCAAAAATGCTATAACCTGGCTTTTCAGATATAAAAACAGCCTATGCCAGACCGCGTGCTGAGCATGAGTTACATATCTCATTTCATCCTTACAACCACCCTGTGAGGTTGGTATTAATATTATCCCATTTACAGATAAAGACACTGAGGTTCAGGGAGGTTACATCCTTGCCCAGAGTCATAACACAGAGCAGGAATTTGAATCCAAAAATGTCAGACTCCAGTGCCTACATTCTTTCCACTACATATGCCATCCCTCACAGAATTTCAAGATTTTCCAGAAAAAAAATCAAGACCAACTTCAACAATTAAGCCACCAGGGTTCACTGAATGAGGGGGACGGCAGTGGGCGGCTGCACTAGAGCCACGGACCGTCCACCTGACCTCCAACCTGCACAGCCCATGACCTTCGGGAAATCCCTTCTTTCTCAGGGCCTCAGTTTCCTCACCTGTGAAGGAAGAGCAGGACAGCGAGGGACCCTGCCAGCACCAGGATTAGACAACGGGCACGCGGTCATTTGTGGCAAGGAGAGCTCTACAGGCAGCTGTTTCCTCTCCGTGGACGGTAACTACCCTGCTCCTAGCACAAATCTCCAGGAGCAGGTTTCTAACTTTGTCCCTGGACTCAGGTCTGTGCACCGAGGAGAGAGTTCTCAGGTGCAGCCTGAGGCCAGGCAATGGCGAGGAAGCCACAGTTCTTCTGGGGAGGAGGAGGGGAAAGGAGGGAAGGACGTGGGGGCCAGGAAGAAGCTGGGGTGGGAACAGTGAGGAGTTTGAACAAGTGCTGTACCTCGATCCGTATAGACATATGTAGAAGCTCACTGAGCTTTGCCCATAAGTTGGCACACACACCATATATATTTATAACTCAATAAAGGTTAAAAGAAAAAAAAGTATATGAAGAGATGACAAATCAGACCAGGCAAGATTTTGCCAAATTAAAACTTGGCTACTATGAATGTTCCACATAAAATATTTCACATCCTATTAAAGATACCCCTTTAAAAGTATATACCTCCTAAGTTCATTATGAAAAGGGGACAATACAGAATCACCAAGATGACCATCGTGTTGGGCTAGGGGGTTGGGGGTGAGGGTGAGTCCAGGGAAATCCTTTATTTAACAACCAAATTGAAAGGTGCCCAGCTAACGCTTTGACTCTCCACTCCTATTTCTATGCATGATTCAGTGCAGCAAGTAAGGCCTAGAACTTCAGGTAGGAACTTAGAATCCTGATTCAGACACTGACTTGGTGGGCCCTCAGGTCAGGTGAGAAATCCCGGCGCCTGGCAGCCTCCCTTCTCACCTGTGAAAAAGGATAGTGAGGACCACAGAAGAAAGGGCATCACTGGCCCAGATGTCACGAACATTAGGTGTTTCTGCTACCCAGCATCTGATTCCCTGCCCATGGGTAACAGCACTTGGCCCTCCCATTTGGGGACCACCCCTCCCCACTCTCAGTCCATGGGTCCAGGTGAGGCTGACACTATCTCCCCACCCTCACGTTCCAGAAGAGAACATGGACAAGCTGAACAAATATTAGTCTGTTTGGGAAGTCCTGTTAGAACAAGTGGCAATGATAAACTTTGCTCCACAGCTGTGGAAGAATGTCAGCCTGGAGCTTCTGGGAGGTACCATGTGGAGGAAGGCTTCCTGGGAATGAGGCCAATATAGAAAAAAGCAAAGCCAAGAGAAGAAAAGAATGAGACCAAGACCTAATACCACTGAGCCCCTGGATCCAGCCATGCCTGAAGCTATCTACTCTTGGGCCTTCCATTTATGTGAGCCATTACATTCCCTACGCTGCTTATTCCAGACTGAATTGTGCTTCTGTCACTTGCAATAACAACAAATCCTGACTAATGGAACCACTGCATAGAATCACAAGATCTCCAAGTTACAAGAAGGCACTGGAGGCCATCCAGCAGTGTTTTGCACACATCAAGCATTCAACAGTGGTATGCTGGCCAATGAATGATTTGTTCATCACTCTAGCTCCAACTTCTCAAACTGAAGTAAAGCTATCCTGACAGCATTACTCTAAGCCACAAGATAAACCAACTGCATCTCATGGAGCATTATTTTAAATGATGGTAAGTAACTTAAAATGCTTTTTAATTAAAAGAAACAGAGGTCACAACCACATGGTTCACACTAGGAATGCAAAGATTGGTCAATTTTAGGAAATCAATCAATATAATTCGTCTCATCAACAGAGTCAAAAGAAAAAAAACATATGTCTTCTTAAATGCCAATCTTGTTAAATTTCAACATTTATTCCTGACTTTTGAAAAAAAACCTCTTAACAAAATAGGAATAGAGGGAAATTTTCTTAAGAGATCCACAGGTCAAACAGAAAGCCAGCATTACGTTTTGGGGGAAGGGTTAGAGCACTACCACTGAAGTCAGTATAAGGTAAGAATGACCTGAGATTTCACCACAGTTTAACATTATTCAGGAAGCATTTGCTAATCTAATTAGACAAACAAAAAAATTACCAATTTGAAAGGAAGAGGAAGCAAAATTTTATTAAGTTGCAGATAATGTGATTACATGTCTGGAAAAATTCCTCCCAATGACAACAACAAAAAACAACAATAAATAAAATAAGATCTGAAAAACTATTAGAACCAGTAGGAAAATTTCATAGTATTAGTCAACATTAATAAAAGATGTTATTAATCAATCGCTTTCCTATATCTGAAAAAAAAAGAAAAAAGAAAACATGAAAATATGATGGTGATCTGGACAACATAAATGATTATTCTAACACAGATTCCTTCTTCTGCACTGTCATATTCCTTCTTTTCTATCTGTGTGGATTTTGGTGGAATGCTTGAAACATACAGCACAGCTCCAACCAAACACAGACCTTGTCAAAAAGATGCTTATCTTGCCTTGGCTCAACAATCTCTGGTGACCGGGAACCCATCTCCTGAGACTGCCCACTCCCCAGTCACCTAGGCAAGCCCAGTAGGTCCCTCCCTTTGCCAGCACAGAGAAAGGAGACCCATTCTTCAAGATGTGACCCCTTAGTAACAGGGCTGACCAGACCAATCAACACACATGTTTATTTGTACTGACCTGCATGCTGTTCCTCACACAGGCTAAGCCCCTATCCTGCCCCTGAGCCTTTGCATGTGTTGTCCCTTCTGCCTGCCAAGAGTTTCCCTAAGAAGGCTGCAGGGCTTGCTCTCTCAACATTCAGGTCTGTGCTAAAATGGTACACTCTTAAAAAAATCCCTCCCAGTTTCCCTGTCTAAAATTCCACATCTTACTGTCTATCCCTTTATTCAACTTTATTTTTCTTCATAGCACACATCATCAGCTAATGTTGCTTCATACATTTGTCTGTTTATAGTCTGTCTCTCTCCAGAAGGTAAACTCCATCAGGGCAGGGATCACCATGTCTGCTTCACTCACTGTTGTATCCCCCACCCCTAACACTCCCTTCCCAGACACACAGAAGGGGTTCAATAAAAAAATGTTGGTTTTATGGATAGATGGATGGATGGAAAGATGGATTCTTTCAGTCCTCAGATCCAATCCCAACACTACTGCCTGAATATTTTTAATTTATTTCTACCTTCCTCGTTGATATCCAAGCCATCTTCTTTCCCACTCATTCTCAACAGGTATTTATTCCCTTCATCACCTCTCTCCTAGATGGCTACAATACCCCTAGCTGGTCTCTCAGCCCCAAGTTTAGCCTCCATCCAAATTTTTTTCCCACTCCAGCCAGAGGTCTTTTCTCAAAATAAAATTTGATCATGTCATTCCTCTACTTAAAATGCTTCAGTGGCCTCCTGGGGACTTAGGACAACCTAAGCTCTTTATTACTAAGGCTCCCAGGATCCAGTCTTCCCAGCCCAGACGCCAACCAGTCTTCTGTCATATTGCACCATCCAGTCACACTGAGCAGCTGCCTCTTCTTACAGCATGCCACATTCTTTCTGGCCTCAGGGCCTTCGCACATGCTGTTCCTTCCACATGGATCACTCTTTACCTGACTACCCCTCACGTAAGCTTCCATTTTCTGACTGTTACCTCCCCTGGGAAATGTTGGGTCCACCCCAAACTTACAACCCTGGAAATGGTGTGTTTAATAAGTCTGTTCCTTCTGAACTATAAGGGTCACAAGAGCCAGCTTGTACCATTCACAGCACTTGGCACAATGCCTGGTACCAAGCAGGCACTCGAGGTAGATTTCCTTGACTTTAATTTAAATCATGCCTTCTTTACCTTCATGCCTTCTCCAAACTGGCACAGGGCTCATCTCTCTGTGTCACATCTGACACCACTTGTGGCACCTCGACTTGCCATTCATACTCCCTTGAGACAACAGAACATATATGGATGTATTCACACTGGCGTGCACACACACACACACACACACACACACACACACACACAACACTTGCGGAATCTGTTACTCTCCAAAACTCCCCTCCCACCATGACAATTTAACCTTGGGGAGGTCTTGCTTTCTGCCTGAATGTTATAAAATAAGTATTGGAGCCAGCTACAACAGCCATACTCTACCCAGACTTGACCTGGGTCTATTAAAAAAGAGGGAGACATACTCTTGGATTGGAAGAATTAATACTGCTAAAATGGCCATACTACCCAAAGCAATTTACAGATTTAATGTGATCCCTATCAAAATACCAATGACATTTTCCCACAGAACTAGAACAAATAATCCCAAAATTTATACGGAGCCACTAAAGACCCAGAATTACCAAAGCAATCCTGAGGAAAAAGAACAAAGCTGGAGGCATAACCCTCCCAGACTTCAGATAATACTGCAAAGCTACAGTAATCAAAACAGTGCGGTATTGGTACAAAAACAGACATATGGATCAATGGAACAGAACAGAGAGCCCAGAAATAAACCCACACACCTACGGTCAATTAATCTACAACAAAGGAGGCAAGAATATACCATGGAGAAAAGACAGTCTCTTCAGCAAGTGGTGTTGGGAAAGCTGGACAGCCGCATGTAAATCAGTGAAGTTAGAATACACGCTCACACCATACACAAAAATAAATTCAAAATTGCTTGAAGACTTAAGCATAAGACTTGACACTGTGAAACTCCTAGAAGAGAACATAGTTACGCAAAACCTTCTCAGACATAAATTGTAGCAATGTTTTCTTAGATCAATCTCCCAAGGCAAAAGAAATAAAAGCAAAAACAAACAAATGGGGTCTAATCAAACTTAAAAGCTTTTGCACAGCAAAGGAAACTATCGACAAAAGAAAAAGACAACCTATGGAATAATATTTGCAAATGATCTGACCAACAAGGAGTTAATCTCCAAAATATACAAACAGCTCATACAACTCAATATAAAAAAGACAAAAAACCCAATCAAAAAATAGTCAGAAGACCTGAATAGACATTTCTCCAAAGAAGATATACAGATGGCCAACAGGCACAAGAAAAAAAATGCTTAACATTCCTAATTATTAGAGAAATGAAAATCAAAACCACAATGAGGTATCACCTCATACCAGTCAGAATGGCTATTACCAAAAAGTCTACAAATAATAAATGCTGGAGAGGGTGTGGAGAAAAGGGAACCCTACTACACTACTGGTGGGAATGTAAATTGGTGTGGCCACTGTGGAAAACAGTATGAAGTTTCCTTAAAAACCTAAAAAAAGAGCTACCATATGATCCAGCAATCCCACTCTCAGGCATATATCCAGAAAAGATGAAAACTAATTTGAAAAGATACGTGCACCCCAATGTTCACAGCAGCACTATTTACAATAGCCAAGACATGGAAGCAACCTAAGTGTCCATGAACAGACGACTGGTTTAAGAAGATGTACTATATATGTACAGCAGACTATTACTCAGCCATAAGAATAAAATATTGCCATTTGCAGCAACATGGATGGATCTAGAGATTATCATATTAAGTGAAGTGAGTCAGACAGAGAAAGACAAATATCATATGATATCACTTATATGTGGAATCTAAAAAAAATAATACAAATGGGGAATTCCCTGGCAGTCCAGTGGTTAGGACTCCACACTTTCACTGCTGAGGGCCCGGGGTTTGATGCCTGGTCAGGGAACTAAGATCACACAAGTCACGTGGCGTGGCCAAGAAAAAAATAATAATAATAAAATAAAATAATAAATGATAAATAATACAAATGAATCTATATACAAAACAGAAACAGACTCACAGACCTACAAAACAAACTTATGGTTAACAAAAGGGAAAGGGAGGGGGTGAGGCGGGACAAATTAGAGGTATGGGATTAACAGATACAAACAACTATACATTAAATACATAAGCAACAAGGATTTACCATATAACACAGGGAACTATATTCAATATCTTATAAAAACCTATAATGGAAAATAACCTGAAAACTATATATATATCTGAATCATTTTGCTGTACACCTGAAACTAACACAATATTGTAAATCAACAATACTTCAAATAAAAAAAAAAAAAAGAGGGAGAGATATTTTTTAAAAAGTGCAGAGCCTTTCTCTGAAATGTCTCCCTTAGTTACCATAACTGTAAGGTCCATATCAAGCAGATTCAATCTTATTTGAAAGTTTTAAACAAATAAACAAAAGGAGTTGTACTTATATATGACTGTTTTTTTTAATTAAAAAACAAAAAACCTGTCCTGTGTTTATGTATTTTTTAATGTGCAAATTAGTTTATGTGACAATATTTGTCAGTGTTGTTTATAATATAAAAATATAAGCAATTAAACACTAACAATAGGAGTTTTTTAAGTAAAATAAGTTATAAAATAGTATAGTGGAATAATCTGCAACTGCTTTTATTATTTTACTTTTATTGGAGTATAGTTGATTTACAATGTTGTGTTAGTTTCAGGTATACAGCAAAGTGATTCGGTCATACATATATTCATTAATTTTTAGATTCTTGTCCTATGTCTAGAGTGAGAGAGTTTTTTTATTAGAAAGGTAATTGTTAGAATTATGGTCAATATAATTATTATTATCTCTATCAGATCTAAACCAAAACACAATGCAACCTGTGGTCTTAACCAAGTGTCAACTCAGCACCACCAGCCATGGGTCATCCTGACCCTGGGGAGTAACAATGTCACCAATGGGACCCTGTCACTGCACATGTTGTTCTTGGACCTACTCCAGCCACTGTGCTTCACTTGTCATTCATGGAAGGGAAGGGATGGAGGAACACAGTAGACGGCACCACAAGGAGACACTCAGACAAATCCAGAACATGGATCTTACTTTTAAAAGTGCCAGTGTCATGGAGGATAAATACAAGAGCAGGCTCTGTTTTGGATCGAAGGGGACGAAAGGGACATATGAACCAAATGCAATGCTTCAGCCAGGAATGCTCCCTGGATGTGGGGCAGGAAGGAGGGAGAAATGGAACGAGCTGTAAAAGGTGTTTTGGAGGACTTCCCTGGTGGCGCAGTGGTTAAGAGCCTGTGCTCCGCAACACGAGAGGCCGCGACAGTGAGAGGCCCGCGCACTGCGATGAAGAGTGGCCCCCGTTTGCCGCAACTAGAGAAAGTCCTCACACAGAAACGAAGACCCAACACAGCCATAAAATTAAAAAAATAAAAATAAATTTAAAAAAAATAGTAGCCCCCGCTCGCCTCAATTAGAGAAAGCCTGCGCACAGCAACAAAGATCCAACGCAGCCAAAAAAAAAAAAGTGTTTTGGAACAACTAAGGAAATTTGAATACTGGATATTAAAAGATATTATAGGCCTATACTAAATAAATGGGGACTAGAGGAATTAAGGAAGTAAAATTAATACTGAACACAGATAAAGGAAAAAAGAGATGCCTTGGAAGGACAAGAGAATGATAATACTGACATCTGACTTGTGTTCCCTAAATCTTCTCCCACCTCTTCCCTCAATCCTAAAATGGTTCTGTGTACAAGGCTTCTGAATATGAACCTCCTTGAAGAAAGTATACCAAGTTAAAAAAACTTCTCAAGTCTAGCTGCTAAGAGCCAATGTCTCTTTAAGACATGCTGCCAAGGGAGGGCCAAGGTGTTCAGGCTCGCCTGGAGGTGAAAGGTTGCCTAGGTAGGGTTATTTGTACCTCGTGATGGACAGCACTACCCTTTCCACTGAAAGGACAAGGACATCCTATACTCGCATTTGCATATAGGACAAAAACCACATGAACAAAAGATGGGAAACAGGTAATCTGTCTTGAGTTTCTGCTCACTTCATTAGACGCATTTGTGAAGTATTTTTGGCCTTTGGATCTGTTGCCATTTGTAAACACCCATGAACAGATTTCACTTACTGGAATTTATATGCTTCCTTAGTTTTCAAGTCAGTATTTCAAACAGGATTTATTTTCTTGTTTGCAATGTTAATGTAACCTCATGATAGAATTTTTAAGTTTTTTTTTTAAATTTTTTATTTATTTATTTATTTATTTTATTTATGGCTGTGTTGGGCCTTCGTTTCTGTGCGAGGGCTCTCTCTAATTGCGGCAAGTGGGGGCCACTCTTCATCGCGGTGCGCAGGCCTCTCACTATCGCGGCCTCTCTTGTTGCGGAGCACAGGCTCCATACGCGCAGGCTCAGTAGTTGTGGCTCACGGGCCCAGTTGCTCCACGGCATGTGGGATCTTCCCAGACCAGGGCTCGAACCCGTGTCCCCTGCATTGGCAAGCAGATTCTCAACCACTGTGCCACCAGGGAAGTCCGAATTTTTAAAGCTATTGTGTGACTTGCCCCCTCGCCCCTGGGAAAATTTTCACTTGCTTATTTTAGAATCATGTACTAAGCCCTACCACTGGAATGAACTTACGTATATGTGTCAAATGTGTAATAAAGAGAATAAATAATTGACATTACTAAAAAAAGACATTACAAAATTATTGTTAATTTGCAGAGGTGGGTAACGGTAGGTGAATATGAGGGAGTCTGTACCTATTTTTAGGAGTTACAGGCCAAGGTATTTCGAGGTAAAGTGTCAGGATGTCTGCAATGGGTTTCCGAATGGTTCAGGAAAAAAAAGTATATATATGTACACATACATACACACACACACACACACACACACATACCCAGAGACACACACAGAGTAGTGAGGCAAAGTGTTCAAATAAAATCTAGGTGAAGGAAAAAAAAATCTGTTAACTTCTCTGTAGAGTTACAAATTTTCCAAATATACATTTGGGTAGAAAAATATTAATACAAGGTAGGGGCATTCCCTGGCTGTCCAGTGGTTAGGACTCTGTGCTTCCAGCACAGGGGGAACGAGTTCGATCCCTGGTTGGGCAACTAAGATCCCACATGCCGTGCCTTGCAGCCAAAAAAAAGAAAAGAAAAAAAAGAAACGCTGAAAATGATAAACATGTCAGTAAATATAAAATATTTTTTTAAAAAAGAAAAATACAAGGTAAAACTTAGTTCCTTTGATAACATTATAATAATAAGATAAAGAACACAAAGAAAGGAGTTATTAGGTCTTTAACAAGTGATTTGAACTTTGATTGTTTCAGAACCTAAAATATGCCTACTATCCATAAACACAATATCCTTTTTGCATGACCAGTAGTTTTATAATACTTTTTTTTTTTTCACTTTCCACAACAGGAAAAGTGTACCCTCTGCCTGGAATGCTCATCCCTCCCCCAGGGAAGTGTTCCCAGATGTCACTGGAGAGGTGAAATTCCCCTTTATTTGCTTTGGGAAGTGGAGAACAGGTTATTAAAACTTACCACAACTCCATCACTGTAACATAATGGACCAGTCTGTCCAAGTGATTGTGAGGTTAACGGCTGATTTTCCTACTAATTAGAACCTCCAGGCAGACAGGGGCCGCGTCAAGTTCCTGCCCATTCATTTGTAGTACACGGCCAGGCACACAGCCGCCACTCAATAAATATTTGTTAAATAAATGAGATATTATACAGCCCTTTAAAAAGAATGCATATGAAGACCATGTAACAAAAAAATGACTGACACAACAAGTGTGAAGAACTATCATAAAGCTACTACGATTACAACAATATGGAAAACTGAAACTTGGCAAAACCCCACAAACCACCAAAACTAAAACAGTAGCAAAATGGGGTGGGGGGAAGGTGAGAAAATGAGTTGCCTTGGAAAAATCTTAAGAGTATGGTAGGTGCCAAAGGAATGAGGAAGGACTACAGTGACCTGGGGATAAGGGGACAGTAAGTAAAGCAAGGAGGGAAATCAGGGAAATAGTGAAAACTTTTCTCACTTGTTCAAATTTACAGATGAAAAAAAAATCCTCAGTTCTAACCATGAGGACAACCTGCCAAAAGATAGCTGGGTGTTGACCCTGTGCAATTAATTGCCATCATTCACGGCTACAGGACATCCAGGTTCTAATTCCACCTCTGCTACTAACTCACTGTGGAAACTCCAGGTACATCACCTCCCTGGGCAGTTTCCTTACTGGCAAAATGACCAGTCACAGATCTCACCCTGAGCCCAGTACAGTGCCTGGTATACAGCAGGCCCTCAATCAACCCCCATCCTTAAAGAAGATGGTGGTTCCTGCTTGGGCTGCACACAGCACACACAACACTGCACAGGGGTGGGACAAAAGCCACATGCAGCCCAAGTCCAAGCAATGATCACAGGGAAAGCCTTAACCTAAGTTCCCATGCTCTTCTCCCACCTAAAGAGCAAAGTCTCGAGACTCTCTCCACCCACACCCTAGCAGAACACCCACACAAAACCAGCGCTCCATAAATGCATCTTGATAATCCTTTACCTCTGTGGCCCCAGTGAGCGCTTCAACCATCGTGGGTTCGCATGCCCGCACCCCCAGCCTCACACAGCTCTCCAGGCCTGATTCTAGGCCCTCAGAGTTGAAAAGGTAGAGTTTCCTCCAGGGAATGTGCCACACTCTTGCCTGGCAGGAATTTTCTATCAGATTCCCAGGAAGGAGACTGACGCACATGGTCTCCACCCAGCAAGGGCTCAGCATCAAGACGGGTGCCGCCTTTCACATGCCACCATCCCTCCGCGGGGTGGGGGCTGGGTGAGCTTCCCCTGTCAG
Organism: Balaenoptera physalus; assembly: GCF_965194825.1. NCBI lineage: Eukaryota > Metazoa > Chordata > Mammalia > Artiodactyla > Balaenopteridae > Balaenoptera > Balaenoptera physalus. The sequence continues at coordinate 78,699,795 of NC_138896.1, forward strand.
ACGCATGCACCGTGTTTCCTGGTACCACCTCAAGTACAGTGCCCATCTGAATCTCCTCCAGTTTGAGTGGGGGTTTTTTTGGGATTTTTTTTTTTGGCCGCGCCATGCGGCATGCGGGATCTTAGTTCCCCGACCAGGGATTGAACCTGTGCCCCCTGCATTGGGAGTGCATTAACCACTGGACCACCAGGGAAGTCTCTTGAGTGTTTTTAAACATTTCCCAGGTGCACACCGTGTGCCAGACCCTGCAAGGCCCTTCCTTAACACGTCTTGTCTCCTATTACATACATTCATCTCCCCTTCTAGATTGGAAGAAAGGTCCAGGTCTGACTGCATCCCCCAGCATACCTGACAGAGTGCTGAGCACACGATACGTACTCAAATAACTGCTGAACAAATTTTCCGAAGTGATCACCATAAGGATTGTCATAGAAAAGTAAAGGGCATGTGTTCTGACGGCTCCTACTTGGTTCTGCGGTTGGTGGGAGAACGATTTACAGGCTGATAACAGACTAAGGCCACGCGCTGGGTGTTAGCCGGGTGCCCGGTGACCACAAGCGAGGGACTTCGTAGCACACTGAACCTTTGCATCAACTTTATGACCTAAGTACCACTGTTATGCACCTTCACAGATGGCAAACTGAGACTAGGAAAACTTCAACAACTGGGCCAGGATCTTCACCACTTTCCCTAACACCCTCCTGGCAGTTCCTACTGTCACTAGGGCCCCCCTGTGAGGAGACTGTCTGGAATTAGGAACACACTGATGGGCTCTCAATGAGACTAGAACGTCCACTCTCTGCACCTCAACGGCTTCCCTTGGCTGAGGCCCCATCCCACCCCTGGGGCAGCCGCAGCAGCTCCTCCCCATCCTGCAGAGGGGCTTGGAGCGCCCACCTGCAGGGACCAGGTAAGATGAGGATCCCAAGGAGATGAGAAGTAGGGGAGATGGCTAGAAGGCCAGGGGCCTTCTCCCTTAAGAGCATCAAAGACACAGATGCCCCAACAATTACCTGTGACACTGGGGCAGGTCCTTAAAACTGCTTCTTCATCTGCAGAATGGAGGCAAATAATGTGTATTCTGCTCAGTTGCTGTGATATTTGGAGCCAACGTACATAAAAAGCCCCTTAGGAGGTGCCCAGAATTGGCAGATATTATTATAATTTGCCATGTAGAGGATTAGCCAGGCTCCCTGGAGAACTGAAGAGCTTTTTCAGTGGCTTCACAGCAGATCTTCCAGGACGCTGTCCTAATTCATGCCTCTGACCAGTCCAAGGACAGATAAAGACTTGGTTTAGTGGGGAAAAAAACCCACAACAAAGCAGAAATTGAGGCTCAGGAGGCTGGGTCTGGGTCTTGGCTCTTGCATTCCTGCTACAGGACCACAGCCCAGCCCTTTGCCTCCCAAAATGTCAGTTCCTCATCTGTAAAATAACATCACCTCCCTCATTGGGTCTTCGTGTGTCTGAAAGAAGATCATGTGCACTCACTCAATTACCTTAACAATTATTTAATAATAAGCTGTCTCTGGGGTTACGCCAATGAATGTAATACGGAGTCTATTTCGTTTTCATATTTATGCAACAAATGTTTAGTGAGTGACGACTCTATCCCAGGCACCGCCCTGAGGAGTCAATGAGGAGACACAGACCACATCTGCCCTCAGGGGGCTTACAGTTGTTTTAAACAATATACCTAAAATTTTAGGATTAAAAGGAAAGTCATCAATTAACCAACCATTCTTTTTAGCCAATGACAGATATGAGAGAAAAGAAAAGAGACACACCAAGGGTCACACAGCCAGGAAGAGGCGAGAGCAGAATCTGCACAGCGGTTTTTCAGTTTGCAGCCCAGTGTTCTTTGCACGAGAGAGTTTCTGCCTGAATAAAAACCTTTATGAAGATACCTGACCCTCCCACTTGTTCTCAACTCACTCACCGGCAGGCTTGTGACAGGGATTGGAAGACCTCTTCCATCTTTGGCTTACAATAGTATTTTAAAGTTCCTATCAAAAAACGCTAAACCATTTAAAAATCCAACATCTGTGTCTTTGGTTACTATGCCTCTCTGTCCCAGGCACATCACTGCAGCATTGGGAGGAAGCTTCAAGACCTCCCAGTTCAGCATGTCCCCAGTGTGATCTCTGCAGCAGCGGATGTGAGGATCGGGGGGCTGCACACTCGTCCCTCTCTTGAGAGACCCCTCCATGCACACTGACCTTTTACAGGCTCTGCTGGATCCTGTGAGAAAGGCTACATTTGACTGAGCTTAAGCCAGTAGTGCCTAAAACAAGTTTGGCAACAGGCCCCATTTTTTTCCCTGCAGTGCCTATTAATGTTTGGAGGAAACCATGTTCTGAGGAGCAGACTGGGGGAAATGCTGATGGAATCTCCAAGAAGACACCTTGGAGAGGTGAAGTGCCTTGCTCAAGGTCACAGGGCTGGTGAGTCTGAGAGTGGAGGCTAGAGCCTCAGGTCAGGAGAGGCTACTTTCCCTTTTGTTGGGTTTCCAGCTTCTCAAGGTCAGCAGCTGAACTTCTGGAGGTGGAGGAAGCAGAGCAGGCCCCACACAGCCCTTGGGGCAGTGAACAAACAGCTCCTGCCTGAAGGACAAGATGGAAGCTGATAAGTGGATCAAGAAGAAAGCAACTAACAACAATCAGTGAAACTAACCAGCCTAAGGTGAGGGCTCTCCAGGCAGTCTATCCCTGGAGCATGAAAACAGAACACAGCGCAGGGCAAATCTCAATTTTGGATACAGCCCTTCATGCTGCCATCTAAATATCACTCTGTTTTCTAGTCAGTTCAGGCCACTAAAGCTGCTCGTGGGTTGAGAGCCTACTGTGCGCAGGGCCCTGGGCCGGACATGGGGTGTCGCTGCACCAGACAAGGCCCTGCCTTCCAAGTCAGTAAAGTCTAGTGGAGCCAGCACAAAGGAGGTTCTCAAAACACCCTGGAATAAATGAGCTAGCCAGAGAAGATCTTTATTTTCATAAAAGAGACACTCATTTGTACAATCTGAGAGTGAAAGGCCCTGCAAGGAAAGAGTAACCCCTTATTTGAACGGGATAGGATGTTCACTGACTGACTGACCCACAGATGAATGAATGAATGAATGAATGAATCAAACAATCGATCAATTTCTCCAGCATGGGCTGAGTCCTAACCATCTACCATTTCAAGGAACTATCACAAGTCCATTTATAGGAAGGATTTACAAGAAGGGCAAGAGCTTCTCCACTCAAAATTCTCCTCTTTAAACATCAGAAATTCCACTTGCCTAACACCATTGCTGCACAGCTGAGGAAACTGAGGAGTGATATTATCCGCCCAACATCACAAATGCCAGCAGAAAACTGCACTCCCCAGGGGCTTACTCTTCTAAAAATCCTGTATTCTTGTGAGTTAGCACCCAGAAGTACAAATGGCAAGTAAAGGTTGCTCAGTTAATGAGTGCTGTGGGACTAGGTCTTCCCACAACAAAGTCACTTGGTTAAAAGACAAAGTGTCCATAACGCTCAGGAGCAAAACTGCGTTCCCGCAGAAGGGAGTGAGGTCTGTGGGCAGGGCCCCCAGGGAGCCCCTCTCCTCGAGAACCTGGGGTTGGCTCCAGGCGAGCTTAGGTCCTTCTCACTGGCAGGCTTTGTCACAGTACCTCACCTCAAGGATCCAGGGTCCACCCTTTATCGCTACTTGAACACCACACTCATCAGTCCAGAAATATTAGTGAGCACCTACTGTGTGCCAGGCACTGGGTAAACAACAGTGAGCAAAACAGGCAAGACCTGGCCCCACAGAGTTCACAGTCCAGTAAGTAAGGTAGACAATAAAAAGATAATTACATATAGGATAAGAAATCATGTCAATGGATTATCATTTCTCTTTTTTTTTTGGCCATGCGGCATGTGGGATCTCAGTCCCCAAGCAGGGATCGAACCCGCGCCGCCTACACTGGAAGCGTGGAGTCTTAACCACTGGACCACCACGGAAGTCCCAGATTATCATTTCTAAAACACAAGTCTGGCCCTATCAATCTTCTGATAGAGAAATCTTCCTAGGTTCCTCACTCTATGTGGGATTAAAAATAAACAAAAATGAAAACAGCTGCCTTAATTGGGTGCTTACTCAATGCCAGGTGCTTTACTATGATTAACTCAGGACATGCTCCAACAACCCACTGCAGGAGGTACTATTATTACCCCCATCGACCAACGAAGAATTAAAGTTTTCTACTTAACCATTGCTTACTGCGTGTGCAAAAGCCCATCCACCCCCCCAACCAAGACCCTGAATTCCCTGAGAATTCTTATCTTACTCAACTTACTGTCTCTTGTGCACACAGTAGTATTTCATAAACTCCCAATGAATGAATAATCAACTGATTGATCAATGGGCTGGTTTCCTTCAAGGCATTATCTGCGTAATAAGCTCAATTTTTGGAACAAGTACCGGTCAGTGTCCTAATAATCATGCGAGAAGTAGCTGTGATGTTGTGAAAAGAGCCAGAGCCAACCCCCGGAGGCCTGAGACCACAGCTTGGCTCTGAGTGAACCCGGACAATCATTTCCTCCCTCTAGGCCTGACTGCTTCCCACTGTCCTGATGGAGAAGCAAGAAATCAGACAGTTAGCCTAGGACCTCTGCTGGCTCTACACGTTTACGTCTCTGAAACATAATGGGGGGCAGGCCTGGGGCTCAGGAAGACCTCCGAAACTGCACTCTGCCTGCTTTTAGAACGGGGCCTAAAATTAAACGTTTTAGGGAGGGTGACTGATCAGGTCTATGGGGGTGAGTGAAGAACTTCCTCTTCGGCCATAGCTCAGTGGGCATATTTATCCTAATAAAGTAGATTTACTCCCTATGACAAAAACCCCTTTCCAGAGAAGTATTTTGGACAAATACGGGTGAGATCACCACCCCCAACTGTACACCAGAATAGAAGGGCTGGTGAAATGAAAGAGCCTGTGTGCATATGCCGGGAGCAAACAAAAATCCAAACCACACTCTCCACTCCTACACTCTCCTCTGGGAAGGCCACGTGAGTGTGGTCAAGGCCACCGCGAACATGGGCCTAATGGTTCCATGTGGTCCATAAGCTATGACCACAGGAGAAATTGCCACTCGGCAAGCATGGGTCTGTCTGTCACTCAAAGTGAGAGCAATGGGTAGGAGCTGGGGCTCCATGGCAAGACAGAGTATTTGTTGGTTTTCTTTTGTTGCTTGGGTTGGTTTCAAGTGAATTTCTGTCCTCATGTCACCTAATGGACATAATGGGGGTACCAACACATCTCCCTACCTTACCATGGTGAGAATTAAATGAGATGAGTAAGCCAAGTGATCCACACAGAGCCTGACACATAGTACATACTCAGATTGTTGCCGAGGATGGTGGTGGTGGTGGATGAAATCATCTGAGTCAGGAAATCCAACCCACGGCTCTCCCAACCCACTCCAGGATCCAGAGAGAAGCAGGTGATCCTGGATGAAGGCTACTGGAAGAGCAGACTTGGATACTTTTCAGAAGAGAAACAAAGAGGTGCTCACTCTTGGGAAGGACCCAGGCTGCCCAGGTGCCCTGGGCCTCAGGATAATCACTGGGTCCCTGAAAGGACAGAGGCTCGCCAGGGCCATTGGGAAACAGAGAGACCTGAGAAGACGAACTTCCTCAGAGTAAAGAGAAGGGGGAGGAAATTACAACCATGGAGAGATACTGCTGTTAACCCAACAGACTGGCAAAAATTAAAAAGCATGAAGAGCTGAGGTGTGGCAGGAGGCGGGCAAACAGGAAATCTGGTATCCTGCCGATAACTGGTGCTCTTTAGAGAATGATTTGGCAGTATTTATTAAGATCTTAAACGCATGCAAAGGATGGCCCAACAACTTCACTCCTCGATAACCATCTACCTAAGAGAACTATCTGCTCATGTGCTTGGAGGCGTAAACCAGAAAGTGCATCAAAGCACTGCTGTAAGGGCGAAAAACAGAACCCACCCACCCACCACCAACAGGAAAACAGCTCGATAAACAGTGAGATTCTCATGCCATGGATACAATACTCACTTTGCAACAAAACAAGCTAGAGTCACATGTACTGACTTGAAAACATTTAAAGACATATTATTGAATGTTTTAAAAAGGTTACAGGGGCTTCCCTGGTGCCGCAGTGGTTGGGAGTCCGCCTGCAAATGCAGGGACACGGGTTCGCGCCCTGGTCCAGGAAGATCCCACATGCTGCAGAGCAAATGGGCCCGTGCGCCACAGCTGCTGAGCCTATGCTCTGGAATCCGTGAGCTGTAGCTGCTGAGCCCACGAGCCACAACTGCTGAAGCCCACGTGCCTAGAACCCGTGCTCCACAACAAGAGAAGTCTCTCATTGCAATGAGAAGCCTGCGCACTGCAGCGAAGAGTGGCCCCTGCTCGCCGCAACTAGAGAGGGCCCGCGCACAGCAACAAAGACCCAACACAGCCAAAAATAAATAAATAAAATACATGAATTAAAAATAAAAGAATGTTTAAAAAAAATTATTAAAATAAATAAATAAATAAAATAAAAAGGTTACAGAATAGACCAGCAAGCATAGTGTGACAGACTGTATTTAAAGAACAGAAAAAAAGAAAAAGGAAAGGAAAGAAAAAATGACTTTTTTTTTCTATGTATATAGACTCCTAGTAAAAGCTCTGGAAGGAAATTCACAAATTAGGTCACAGTGGTTACTTCTGGGAAAGGTAGGAGTGGGGTGGGTGCTGGGAATGAAACTTGGGGATCAATGGGGATTTCACTCTTATTTTTAACTAGGAAAATGTACCCACGCATTTCTTGGGTATTTAAATTAAATTAATACATTTATTTTTAAGGAACAAAAAAGAGGAGGTGGAAGGAAGAGGAAGAGATGATGACTTCAAGAGAAGATGTAGCTGCCAAGAGCTAAGGGTCTGCCTTCACCTCCTCTTGGGGGACTGGCCACCCACATATGTAGACACAACACATCTGGGCATGAGCCCATAGTTTCTTGGAATGATAGAATCAGATATTTAATGCTATACCACATCAGTTCTATATACCAGCTCTTCCTTCTAAATCTTAGAAAAATTCCCTCATACTTGACAAAGGTATCCTTCCTCTGGTGTCAGAAGCTCAAGGTATGAAAACGGGACACATGAAATTTTGCTATCTCCAAATTCTTGTTGGCCTCCACTGACTTACACGTAGTCCTGCATTGCATTTAATTGTTGCATGTAAGAATTTTTTTTAATTTTAATTTTTAAAGATACTTTTACCTTTCCTTGTTTTCTTCCATTTCTCTGAAGACACACTGATTCATTACTCTGGAACTGTCCATAGACACTATGTGGCAGATCTAGGTCTTCTTTCTGAAAAAGCAAAATAACCAACATTTATAACCTGGGTACATTTATGTTAACACAAAGAGATGCGTTAAATACATACAAAAGGAATATGTCAAAGGCTGCCCAGTGTCCATCAAAATCCATTCTCCTCTTTGTCCATAGGTTATTTGAGTTTCATCAGGAACTACATTTCCCAGGCATCCTTGCAGCTAGGTGCAGCCAGGTATCTGAGCTCCCAATGGAATGTAAAAGGATGTGATATGTTCCACTTCTCCACCTAGGTCTCAAGACATGGGCATGCCTTGTCCATCCTTCCCCCTGGTTCCCACTGGCTGAAACTCAGCTCTGACCATGCAGATGATGACAATGCACTTGGAAATAACAAAGGAACAAGATAGAAGGCACTTGGGCCTGTGACTAACTTCTTGGAGCACAGGTGGCCTCTCTCCTTGGAACTACTACCTTAGAGAGAAATGTCTTTCTTCTTTAAGTCACTTTAAGTTTAATAAAACTTTAAGTTTTACTGGGTCTTGTTTTTATGGCTGGTTAAGCCTCACTGAGTTGGCACAATGGTTAAATATTATCACTGGGGCCCTTCTGAGGGTGGGTTTGGTTACTTGGAGCTTGGGACAGTCTGTGTCTGTGGAGACAGGTGAGTCCAAATTATTTGGGGTCACAATTTTGGTAAAACCACACGCAATTTCAAGTGGGTACTCAATCAGTGTTTGATGGATGAAGAGGTGTTAATGAGCACGTAACCTCTTCCTGTGTGAAGCGTCTCGAAAGCAGAGCACCTGGTATGGAATTAGGAACACTGGGACCCACAAGTAGGAGTTGTGAGCTTCACTTCACGAAACGACTACTCGGGATGGTAAATGCCACCTGAATGTACACGGTACCCACATTCAAGGATTTTAGTCTCTGCTTAGGCGTGACAGAGACTAGGAAACACAGGGACAGAGACAGAGCGACAGAGCTAGTGGGAGAACATTCCGATGGTGGAGGATTCCGCCCACTATTCCACTCCCTGCACGTCTGCCCCAGGATGAGTCTGAGCTACAACTTGGAGGTTCCCTCTCCATCCTCAGGAACTGCATTCCTCACCACTCAGGGTGTGGCTTTAGCATTAAAAGATAGATTCTCTTTCTGCACCATGGCCCGAACACGAACCAGCTACTTCATTTGTAACCAAAGAAACAGCTGTCATTTTCAACGCAGGAAGAACTGGCTATGCAGACCATACTGAGGGATGGTGTGTTGGCCTCCAGCCTGGAGCCTCCTAGGCAAAAGGGGGTCCAGGAGAGTTCTGACACCCATGACCTTCATGCTGGTGCTGTCATTATGGCCCAGCTCCACTGCATCAGCTGTTTTGACAGTTGAGCATCACAGGCTGCTTGGCCAAATCTCCCCCGCAATCCTCTATCTGTTCCACTGTGGGTCTGGCTTTCTCCCAGATCAAAGCACCATGTGGACAAACTTTCAGATCCAGGTGAGCAGGACCAGATACCTGGGACCCCTGCTCCATGATGTGTTGGACAGAGTCAGTGTTGGGGAGAATCCCCAGCCACAGCCTCCAACACTGCTCTTTAACTTGCAAAGAGCACACTAGGAGATATTTTTAGCATCTGGATCCCTGTCTGAGGCCACTGCTCTGGCTTCCATCAGAGTTTAACTTCTTCAGCTGTGGCATGTGCATTATGGAGGGACCCAGAACAAGGCAAGAGGGAAGATGTGGATCCTGGAAGGAGGGATGTGGATGTGGATGTGGAAGGGTAATGGGACTTGAACTCAGAGTCCCAGAGGTGCTACTGCATTCCTGCCACGAAGGGAGAGGGGAGAAAGCAGTAGCTCACACCAGGGTCACTTCTGCAGCTGTGAACACCTTGGCCCACCTCACCTTGGCCTGGAAGCCAAGTTTGCTCAGTGTAGCAAGCTCTTACACAGCACAGTAACTGCTGCAAGAGGATTTGACACCTACATCCCAAATGATGCCAACAGCAAACTCTCCTCTAAGTCACATTTCCCCTGCAGCAACGAGGTCAGAGCCTGCCTTCCACAGGCCCGCTGGCTAATTCTGGGTCAGGGTTTCAAGTTTTCCCTCCTGGTGTTGGAGAAGGTTTCCTGTAGACAGCCATCAAGAAACCATTGTCCTTCAGCCTGTGGCTAGGAACCGGCACTGGGGACACCCATCTCTGTATCCCAGTACTGAGGGATGCCCAAGGTGCAGACACTGACATGGATTATCTCATTGAATTCTCACATCAGCCCTAAGAGGCAGGCACTGCCTCATTCTATGAATTGGAAAACTGGGTTAAGATTTGTCGAAGGCCATACAGACACCAAACGGCAAAGCCAAGACTTGAACCAGGGGGTTCAAGTCTGTGTTCCTAACCACTGTATTTTTTTTTAACATCTTTATTGAAGTATAATTGCTTTACAGTGTTGTGTTAGTTGCTGCTGTACAACAAAGTGAATCAGCTATATGTATACATATATCCCCATATCCCCTCCCTCTTAAGCCTCCCTCCCACCCTCCCTATCCCACCCCTCTAGGTGGTCACAAAGCACTGAGCTGATCTCCCTGTGCTATGCAGCTGCTTCCCACTACCTATCTATTTTACATTTGGTAGTGTATATAGTCCATGCTACTCTCTCACTTCGTCCCAGCATCCCCTGCCCCCTCCCTGTGTCCTCAAGTCCATCCTCTACATCTGCATCTTTATTCCTGTCCTGCCCCTAGGTTCTTCAGAACCATTTTTTCTTTTCTTTTTTTTTTTAGATTCCATATATATGTGTTAGCATATGGTATTTGTTTTTCTCTTTCTGACTTGCTTCACTCTGTATGACAGACTCTAGGTCCATCCACCTCACTACAAATAACTCAATTTGCTTCTTTTTATGGCTGAGTTAATATTCCATTGTATATATGTACCACATCTTCTCTATCCATTCATCTGTTGATAGACACTTACTTAGGTTGCTTCCATGTCCTGGCTATTGTAAATAGAGCTGCAATGAACATTGTGGTACATGACTCTTTTTGAATTATGTAGTGGGATTTCTGGGTCATATGGTAGTTCTATTTTTAGTTTTTTAAGGAACCTCCATACTGTTCTCCATAGTGGCTGTATCAATTTACATTCCCACCAACAGTGCAAGAGGGTTCCCTTTTCTCCACACCCTCTTCAACATTTATTGTTTGTAGATTTTTTTGATGATGGCCATTCTGATTGGTGTGAGGTGATACCTCATTGTAGTTTTGATTTGCATTGCTCTAATGATTAGTGATGTTGAGCATCCTTTCATGTGTTTGTTGGCAATCTTTATATCTTCTTGGGAGAAATGTCTGTTTAGGTCTTCTGCCCATTTTTGGAATGGGTTGTTTGGTTTTTTGATATTGAGCTGCTTGTAAATTTTGGAGATTAATCCTTTGTCAGTTACTTCATTTCTCCCATTCTGAGGGTTGTCTTTTCGTCTTGTTTATGGTTTCCTTTGCTGTGCAAAAGCTTTTAAGTTTCATTAGGTCCCATTTGTTTATTTTTGTTTTTATTTGCATCACTCTAGGAGGTGGGTTGAAAAGGATCTTGTTGTGATTTATATCATAGAGTGTTCTGCCTATGTTTTCCTCTAAGAGTTTGATAGTGTCTGGCCTTACATTTAGGTCTTTAATCCATTTTGAGTTTATTTTTGTGTATGGTGTTAGGGAGTGTTCTAATTTCATTCTTTTACATGTAGCTGTCCAGTTTTCCCAGCACCACTTATTGAAGCGGCTCCATTGTATATTCTTGGCTCCTTTATCAAAGATAAGGTGACCATATGTGCGTGGGTTTATCTCTGGGCTTTCTATCTTGTTCCATTGATCTGTATTTCTGTTTTTGTGCCAGTACCATACTGTCTTGATTACTGTAGCTTTGTAGTATAGTCTGAAGTCAGGGAGCCTGATTCCTCCAGCTCCGTTTTTCTTTCTCAAGATTGCTTTGACAATTCGGGGTCTTTTGTGTTTCCATACAAATTGTGAAATTTTTTGTTCTAGTTCTGTGAAAAATGCCATTGGTAGTTTGATAGGGATTGCACTGAATCTGTAGATTGCTTTGGGTAGTAGAGTCATTTTCACAATGTTGATTCTTCCAATCCAAGAACATGGTATATCTCGCCATCTGTTTGTATTGTCTTTAATTTCTTTCATCAGTGTCTTACAGTTTTCTGCATACAGGTCTTTTGTCTCCTTAGGTAGGTTTATTCCTAGGTATTTTTCTTTTTGCTGCAATGGTAAATGCGAGTGTTTCCTTAATTTCTCTTTCAGATTTTTCGTCATTAGTGTATAGGAATGCAAGAGATTTCTGTGCATTAATTTTGTGTCCTGCTACTTTACCAAATTCATTGATTAGCTCTAGTAGTTTTCTGGTAGCATTGTTAGGATCCTCTATGTATAGTATCGTGTCATCTGCAAACAATGACAGTTTTACTTCTTTTACTTCTAGATTCCTTTCATTTCTTTTTGTTCTCTGATTGCTGTGGCTAAAACTTCCAAAACTATGTTGACAAACAGGGGTGAGAGTGGACAACCTTGTCTTATTCCTGATCTTAGAGGAAATGGTTTCAGTTTTTCACCATTGAGAACGATGTTGGCTGTGGGGTTGTCGTATATGGCCTTTATTATGTTGAGGTAGGTTCCCTCTATGCCCACTTTCTGGAGAGTTTTTATCATAAATGGGTGTTGAATTTTGTCAAAAGCTTTTTCTGCATCTACTGAGATGATCATATAGTTTTTATTCTTCAATTTGTTAATATGGTATATCACATTGATTTGCATATATTGAAGAATCCTTGCATTCCTGGGATAAACCCCACTTGATCATGGTGTATGATCCTTTTAATGTGCTGTTGGATTCTGTTTGCAAGTATTTTGTTGAGGACTTTTGCATCTATGTTCATCAGTGATATTGGCCTATAGTTTTCTTTTTTTGTGACATCTTTGTCTGATTTTGGTATTAAGGTGATTTTGGCCTCGTAGAAAGAGTTTGGGAGTGTTCCTCCCTCTGCTATATTTTGGAAGAGTTTGAGAGGCATAGGTGTTAGCTCTTCTCTAAATGTTTGATAGAATTCGCCTGTGAAGCCATCTGGTCCTGGGCTTTTGTTTGTTAAAAGATTTTTAATCACAGTTTCAATTTAAGTGCTTGTGATTGGTCTGTTCATATTTTCTATTTTTTCCTGGTTCAGTCTTGGAAGGTTGTACTTTTCTAAGAATTTGTCCCTTTCTTCCAGGTTGTCCATTTTATTGGCATATAGTTGCTTGTAGTAGTCTCTCATGATCCTTTGTATTTCTGCAGTGTCAGTTGTTACTTCTCCTTTTTCGTTTCTAGTTCTGTTGACTTGGGTCTTCTCCCTTTTTTTCTTGATGAGTCTGGCTAATGGTTTATCAATTTTGCTTATCTTCTCAAAGAACCAGTGTTTAGTTTTATTGATCTTTGCTACTGTTTCCTTCATTTCTTTTTCATTTATTTCATTTATTTCTTATCTGATCTTTATGATTTCTTTCCTTCTGCTAACTTTAACAATTGTAAATATTTATGCACCCAACATAGGAGCACCTCAATACACAAGGCAAATGCTAACAGCCATAAAAGGGGAAATTGACAGTAACACAATCATAGTAGGGGACTTTAACACCCTGCTTTCACCAATGGACAGATCATCCAAAATGAAAATAAATAAGGAAACACAAGCTCTAAATGACACATTAGAGCAGATGGACTTAACTGATATTTATAGATCATTCCATCCCAAAACAACAGATTACACTTTCTTCTCAAGTGCTCATGGATCATTGTCCAGAATAGATCATATCTTGGATCACAAATCAAGCCTCGCTAAATTTATGAAACTTGAAATCGTATCAAGTATCTTTTCCAACCACAACACTATGAGACTAGATATCAATTACAGGAAAAAAACTGTAAAAAATACAAACACATGGAGGCGAAACAATACACTAACCAAGAGATCACTGAAGAAATCAAAGAGGATATCAAACAATACCTAGAAACACATGACAATGAAAACAAGACGACCCGAAACCTATGGGATGCAGCAAAAGCAGTTCTAAGAGGAAAGTTTACAGCAATACAATCCTACCTCAAGAAAGAAGAAAAATCTCAAATAAACAACCTAAACTTACACCTAAAGCAATTAGAGAAAGAAGAACTAACCACTGTATTATAATGTTCAAGGTAAAGCTCAGTACTGGTTGAATGTATGAATGAATGAATGAACAAATAGTTTCAAAAGCAGTTTCAGGGCTGTGGGGAGACAGTGTCTCTCTAAAGCCCTAGGGGGATTGACCTCACCCACCCTGGATGCCCTGGTGATATTCTCAGACCCCTCCCAGGGCAGCCACTCAGCCCCTGAACACTCATTCTGAACCCAGAATTGCCAACTTCAGTAGGCATTTATGTGCTCATTACTGCTGTCGGTAATGACCAGAGCTACCAGTGACTCAGAACCTCCTATTTGCGGGCAGTAAACTCATGGCTCTCACATGGAGGCTCCTCTCATCCACCCGCAGTCACCCAGGGAAGGCAGAATCACACCCACCTTAGGGACGGCACAACCGGAGCTCACATAGGTTGTGATTAGCATGTGATTAAGGTCACAGCACTTATGAGAGGGCAATTTTCAAAGTCTGAGGAGCTGGCTGAGCAGCACAGACCTCTCCTCCACCTCACAAGACCCATCACTCACCTTGGGTAATCAGCAAGTCACGAAGATGAGTGCTGTTCTAACTCTTCAGCTGGCGAGCTCTGTATTAATCTAAAGCTAATCAGTATTTCCTATGCCAGTCACTTCCTCTTCCATGGAAGAAGAATCCTAATTCTCCCCACCACTGCCCCCTTCCTCTCCTCAGCTGGCTGCATCAGTGGTGACCAGCATCTGCTCAGCATCAACTTCCTATCAGGTGTCCACTGGACACCAAATCTTGCTAATTCTTCTTTGAAAAATCTCTCTTCTCAGGAAGACCAAGTGTTGGTGAGGATGTGAAGCAACCAGAACTCTCATATCCTGCTGCTGGTGGGAGCATAAATTGGTCCAATCACCCTGGAAGACGGTGGCAATACCTATTCAACCTGCATTTGCTCCTAGGTACATACATGCACCATTCTGGTATATATTTTCCAGAATGTTCTCAGTACTGCTATGCATAACAGTCCTGCATTAGTTTCTTACTACTATTATAACAAATAACCACAAACTTAGTGACCTAAAACAACACAAATTTGTCATCTTATAGTTCTGGAGGTCAGAAATAGGTCAGCAGGACTGTATTTCTTCTGGAGGCTCTAGGGGAGAATCCATTCCCTTGCCTTCTCCAGCTCCTAGAGGTCATCTGCATTCCTCGGCTCATGGCCCCTTCCTCCTTTTCAGAGCCAGCAGTGTAGCACCTTCAAATCTCCCTCTTCTCTCACCTCTGTTTCCATCGTCATATCTCATCCTCTGACCAGACCCTCCTGTATCCCTCTTACAAGGATCCTTGTAACTACACTGGGCCCACCCAGAGAATTCAAGATCATCTCCCCATGTGAAGACCCTTAACTTAATCACATCTATGAAGTCCCTTTGCCACATAAAGTGACAAAGTCACAAGTGTTACCAGTGAATGGTACCTGTGACCAGGGATGAGGTCATGAATATCTTTCGAGGGGACATTATTTGGCTTACCACCAGCTCCAAACCAGAAGTGACCCAAATGCTCATCAACAGTAGAATGAATGAAATAAAAGGTGGTAATTCACAGCATATGAGAACATATGATCTACAGCGCTACATGCAACAAGGATGACTCTCACAAGACAACAGTGAACCAATGACATCAAACACAAGAGCGCTTGCTGTATGAGTTTGTCTGTAGGAAAGGCAGAACCAGGTAAAGTTTGTCTATTCAACAGTTTCCCCCAAGTCTACCAGAGTTTCCATAATCCTCTCAAAAAGAAGGTTGCTGCTTGTTTGTTTTCTATAAAAATATAGACATGCTACATTTCCCAACTTTGCATCGCACAATTGGAGGTCAACAGTTATGAAAATTCAATAAATGCGTTTATAACTAAAGAAGAAGGAGGGAGGGAGGAAAAGAAGGAGGGGGAGAAGAAGAAGGAGAAAAAGAAGCAGCAACAGTGTCTCTGCCTCTCTCATGCATTTCCACTCCACAGGCATGTGTCATTTCACCTCTGGATGAAGCAGATCCCAGATGACTTCCTCACCACCCCCCATCCTGCCAAGAGCTGTTCACCAGACAGACCTGGAATGTTCCCCTGACCCCCGCTGCATGGTCCTTCCTCTGTCTCTCCTTCACTCCTTTCACCCACCTGACACACCCATGGACATGCCCACCTGGCACACCACCATTGCCCCCCAGGAATCCCCTCCAAACTCCTGTAGGACTTGCAATACAAGCCACACCATTTGCTCTTAATTGCTACTGTCACATATTAATTGCTAATAGTAACAAGTGCCTTAATCTAGTCTCCCCAAACAGACTGCAAACTCTCAAGAACAGAAATCAGGTTTTGCCCATTCAATTTTCCGCCTCCTAGTTCTGACTGCATGTGAACGTCTAATGCTAATTCATAATAACTACTAATGATATAACTGCCTTTGCTGAACACCTAACATGCATCAGGTTCAGTAGTTCTCAAGCATTACCTCATTTCCTCTTCTCCTACTCAATGAAGTGGATGCTATCATGATCTCCCTTTTGAATAGGAGGAAATTGAGGCACAGATGGCTAATTAACTTGCCCAAGGTCCCAAAAGTCATCACTAGAGGATGAGATTTGAACCCATGCAATCTAATTCCAGAGCCCACTCTGCTTCCATAATGCCCCACCTGAGTTGGGTTAGGCATATAGTTGGTGCTTAATAAATACTTGACAAAAAAAAAGATATACTAAGGAAAAAAAGAAAAACCTTCACAGCATGCAAATAACAAATTAAGACTCTTCACCAAATAATCTTTTCAGCCTCAGATCTCAGAAGGGAACACACCCCCTGGAGAGATTTGTAGAAGCCTGCCTGTTCCTGGCTCTGCATCATGCTTGGCTCTTGGGGGCTTTATAAACATTTATCAGTAAACAACAGTCAGGGTTTGTCCTCCAGGCTTTTATCAAAACAGGGAGAGAGCTGGATACATTTTTTCTTTTTTTGTCCGCCAAAGTCAGAGTTGAAGGCCGACTGGACAAGTAGGGCTGTGACCACAACGCCCCAAGCCACCCGCCCCAGATGACCTCACCTCTATAGTGGCCAAAAAATGTGACCCAGAGGCCTTGACTAAAAACAAGGCCACCGCCTCTGAGGGCTGCTGTGGCCAGAGATAAACTGAACCGGAGACAATGACACGGGCAGCCCTGCCATCGTGGGGACATCACGCCGTGGCCCACAGTGCTCGAGCCCGTGCAGTCCCTTCCCTTGAGGCCGGGCCCTTGGTCAGATACCAAACAGTGCTCTGGCCGGCAGCGTGGACACAGCAGCACACCCTCATCCTCCCACAGACTGGCTCGCAGCGTCTGCGTGGATACGGATGACAGTGCCTGTGCCTGGGGCGCAGACTACTCAGGAGACAGTGTTCTTAAACAGCTGCCTCTAAGGAGGGACATGGGACTGGCCGGAGGTTAGGGAGGGCTTCAGTTACAGCGGTACCACTAGCAGTTTTACAAGAAAAAAAAGGGTTGACATATTTGGGGGTTACTAAAATTATCTCAAAGTTTAAAAAGAACACTGATCATTACAGCACAGTGTGGTGAAGCAGTAACGGAGAGACGTACAGTTACAAGGGGAGCAGCACCTGCGGCGGCCGGAGAGGACCGGGGACGGGATCTGGCCTCAGTGCGCTCTGTGCAAAATGAGACAATCTACAATGAGTGCTTAGCCAAGAAGATGTACTCAGTTAGTGGTCGTTGTTATCTATTTTTTGTATTTTTACTCCATCCTTCCTGGAAGCCAGATATTGTGAGGTCTGGGCATGGCACTGCAGTTGGAGGCAAGAATTTAGAAATGAGGTCTCCACAACTACCCTCAGAGAGACACTTTATAAATTCAACCACTCTCGTCCCTACAGGCTTTCCCAGGCCCCCCAGTGACTCCCTGGCGCTCCTGCCATGCTCCCCCCTCACCCAAATCCCACCAATATGTGCTTGTGTCTCCCCGACTGCACCGGGTACAGTGGCACCCCACTGACAGGTACTATGCTTGCAGACCGAAAGAAAATATTCAGTCAACTGCACTTGTCCACTCTCACGAAAGATGACACAAACCTACTGCAGAATCAGGGCACCTTGGAGGCCATCGCCATGCAGCTGAAGAAATAAAGTGGCCCTCACGGGAGTTGGCCACCCCAGGATCACAGAAAAACGAGGCTTCAAGCGGCAAAATCCCCCAGTACCCACCTGAGCCCTTAAGTCACTCTCTTAAAGGAAGATGTATGCTGGGGACCCAAGGACTCGAGTGTTACATTTCTAGACACAATGTCAAGATGCCCCAATGATGAAATGGATGCAACAGGCTAATGCCATTATCACAAGCACTCCAACAAGGATTCTGGACTCCCCTCTTGCCAGGCAGCCTCCAGCTTCAGCGGTTGGCTCTCCACATGGCTCAATTGCAGGGAGAGGCCAAGCTGAGAATGCCCCAGTAGTGGGAACAGCTCCAGCTCTCACTGAATATGTAAAGGCTGCATGGCTTCCATCATATGCTCCTTTGGGGAGATGGGGACAGGAGGTTAGGTCAGTCCTCGGGTCCCCGTTGTAAGTCTCAGTCTTCCCAGTGGAAGATCAGATCCCAGATCCCAGAATGAGGGTTTGGTGGGGGATACCACCAATGGTCAAGTCCTGCCCAGCTCCTACCCCCTGTCCTTAGGCCAAAGCGTGTTCCGATTTCAACCAGGGCATCTCCTGTCCTATATGATTCATATGCCAGGGTTCTTGGGTAAGTTCTCATCCTATAAAATAGTTCCAATGCAACAAAAAAGTTTGAAAAACCTTGCTTTTTTACAAAACCACTTCCTCCTACCTGCCTCTCTCTAAGTCTCTGCGATGATGTATCTGGCGGACACTTTGTTTTTGTTGATGGGCAGAGAGCATGTTCATCCATTCACAGAGGATCCAAAGGTAGGAGGAAGTGAGACACAGTGGTGAGAGCAGCCTGGGGTCTACTGTCTGTGCTGCCCACTATAAGACGGACACTGCCCAAGCACAGTCCCTCCAAGTGAGGGCAGCAGGCTACCCAGGGACCATGTCATCACTGCCCTCCTCCTCCTCACCACAGGCGATGGTGACAGCAGCCTTCCTATGTGCCAGGCACCCTGCAGAGGGCTTCCACTGTTTGATCCCATTTGACACTCTCAGCAATGCTGTAAGGTAGGGACTCTTACCTTCTTCTCGAAGGTGAGGAAACTGAGGCACAGAGGGGTTTAAGTGACTTTCCTAGGCCCACAGAGCTAGTGAGTGGAAGAATCAGGGCATAAGCATAATAAACACAGGTATGCCTGTCTCCACCCCACCCCCTCAACAGAAGTACAAAAGGGAGATGACAGTCATGTAAAATGGCCCTAGAAAAGGCCCTGTGCCAATGTTGTCAGCTGGGAATAAAACTGGATCCCTTGGGCAGGGAAAGATTTTCTGATCTGATCCTTCACCAACCAGGACATTTATTAAAGTGAACTTTGTACAACTGACATACATCACACTCACAAACTCAGCTCAAGGACAGCAGTCCGGTTTGCCTCACCATCATTCATTACTTGCAAAGACAAATGCTTACATACAGCATGCTTCATGCCCAAAGAGTGCTTCAAAAAAGCCCACCTATAAATAATGTTTCATGAAACTGTATGTAGCTAGCCAATTGAAGACAATATAAAATTCACTGGAATCAAGACATATCAAGGACCTACTCTATACCTGCATCAAGTCACACAAGAACCCCATGAGATGCACATTGTTATCCACATTTTACATAGAAGGAAACAAAACTCCAGCTTAAGCAGCTTGGCGAAGCTCCAGCAGCTGCAAGTGGACCACGGGGACTGAACAGTGGGATCCGTCTTACTCCTAGATCCAGGTCTCCAAACTTCCCATATCTCGTATACTCTGGCACCTGAGTAAATATGCAGCCCGATTCCCCTAGAAAACTCTCTGGCTAAATCTTAGCTCCATCTCTTTGCTCTGAACCCAAGTATCAGTGGAGAAAAGGCCCTACCAAGGGGAGGACCAATCACGGCCCCTGACATTGGAGGGCAAATTCTAAAGTTAGCGGGAAAATCCTGCAGAGCTCAGAATTCCCCTGGAAAGCCCCTTAGGAAGGTGTGTCCTAGAGAGGGGCGCCCCCTCCCTTGAGAAGCCCAGCTCTGAGTAGGTGTCTGTGTGTTTAGCCACACTCCAGGTAAAGTCAGCGGTCGGGACAGAGGGAACACACACACCTGTAACCCTCGGACTCACACACAGGGCTCCTACAGTAACTGGGGCATGCAGGATGTGTGGCCAGCTCTCACCACCCGCAATCTCCCCCGACCCCTACAGAATACACACTCACTTAAGTGGAAGAGCCGGATTCAACGGTTTTTTCTGTCTTCTAAGAGCTTCTAGTTCAGTTAACATAAGTCAAAATTAAGAAAGATGTGATTCCATGATACCATAATTCCCCAATAGCATGATGTACCATAAGCTACTAACAGATCTATACTGTAAATGATGAAAACATTCAGATAACTGGATGAGGCCTTGGGTTCTGAAGTTAAGACTATGGGGACTCTAATTTGACCTCTGCCACTTGGCAGCTACAAGAGCTTGGAAAGGGCTGCTCTGTGCCTCCGCTTCCCCAACTATAAAACAGGGTGGCAATGGTGTCAGCTCCATGGGGCTTTTGTGGGGATTTGATGAAACTGCCAGTGAAGAGCCCGGCACAGGGCTCCACGAAGGTTGAGGTCCTCTCCCCTTTACAAGAAACAGAAAGACGAAAATGCAGAGGGCCTCAGGGAGAGGTTAACAACTTGTTGGAGGTCCCACAGTGAATGAGTCCAGAGTCTACACTGTAGTCAGCACTGTGGGTCTCGAGGGGCAAGGTGTGAGAGAGGGGGTCTCTGCTAGAATGGAGCAAGCCCAGGGCAGCTGGATTAAAGGGCCTGGGAGGCAGATCCCGAAGCTTCAGGAACTGGGATGCTGAGCAAACAAGAGGATGAAAAGAAGAGGGAAAAAGCACTTCCAGAGAATATAAAAAACCTGGTGAGAAACCATTCCAGACCCTCCCAGAAGGCACGACTGTGCAGGCAGAGGCTGGCAGCCCACCTGGCCCCTCCTCTGATCCCCAGGTCAGAGGCTGAGACCTGGGTCTGTTTTGAAAGATCTCCTCCAGGATTCCAAATCCCTGCCCTCCTCTCTGAGAGGCACACGCCTGCAAAGCACACAAGAAATGACAATGAGGTGCGAGCAAACTTCACTGGGCCAGCCAAGTCATGTGTCCAATGCCGGCATGGCTCTGACAGCTGCTGAACCCTCACCCACTGCTCGGGCACAGAATTAACCAGGGAGGTGCTTCTGACATTGCAATGGGACCTCTATGGCTCAGCAGGCTTGCACAGGTCAAGAGCAAGACCGCACCTTCTATAAAACCCATCTGGAAGTGTGCATGTGGCAGGGAAATAGGAGTGAAGGAGGACCTTTCTGCTTGGTTATAATCACTCCTCTGTGTCCAGGGAGGCTTGGACAACAGAAGGGGGCAGATGCTTCCGGATGCAAAGCCTGGCACTCGAGCCCTGTGCTCTGCTGGGGTGAGAGCAGCTGTTCCCCATCACCCCCTCCCAAGGGGCTGGCAGGGAGAATGAGACCACAAACCAAAGCAAACTGGGGGCACAGGCCCCCAAGTCATTGGGGCATCAGCTGTGATAAAGACACTTGCCCTTGTGCAATCTGGGGTAGCAGCACTCAAGTTGAAAACAGCCAGGTGTTTTAATTCCTGCTGATTGCAGGAGGGGAGCAGCCACTGCCACTACCCAGAAACCACACCTGGTGACCTGGCACCAAGAAAAGCTACCTCGCTTAGCAGCGAGGGACATGCCAGAGCCTGTGGCTGAGGCCAAGGGCCTTGTGTTCCCTGACAGAGTCACAGGATGTCAGAGCCAGGAGAGTGCACAGTGCTCAGAGCCCACAGGTGTCCTGATGGAGCAGGACCCAGAATCATCCGCGCACAGAACCATGCTCGGCCCCAGCTCGAGCCTTCTGAATCAGAATCACCAAGGCTGGGACCGGGAATCTGACTTAAAAGACACACCACCCCACCACAACCCCCCAGGACAGCTATGAGGCGTGCAGCCCAGCACTGGGCTGCTCTGGAAACTGGATCAGTCCTGCCTGCTGGGTTTATCTATGGGAAATGAGACCATACAGTTGTTGATGGTTCATTCATTCCAGGAGCCACCCAGGGGACTGCCTCTGAGAAGACACAGTTCCTGCCCTATAGGGAGCAGCTGGGTTCATCTGGGGAACTTCTCAGAAATGCAGATGTCCAAGCTCCACTGCCTGTGATTCAGGTTCTGGAGGACTCAGAATCCAGCAAGAAATGAAAGCAAGTCCTGACAAGAAGAGGAATCTGGAAACCGATGGCTAGGCAGGCAATTCCGACAGAGAAGCCAGGTCTGGGGAGGCCGAGGGTAGCTTCACGGCATGAGGGACGGAAAGATTTGTACCTACCCAGCACCTGCTATGGGCCAGCCCTGTGACTACTGTTAACACCATTCATATTTACCACAACCCTACAGGAGGGCTGGCCTAATTACCATCTTACAGATGAGAACAGTGAGGCTTGGGGTGCAGTGCAATGCCCTGCCTGAGGTCCTGATGCCAACAAGAGCCAGGGCTGGGATTTGAACTCTGGCAGCTGGAGCACTCGCTCTTTTCAGTGTCATCCCCTCCTCCTCCTGAGTCCCACCTCTATCCACCCACACTGAGAGGTGTCCTTGACTTAGCTCTCTTCTCACCCCTTACGTACAATCAATGACAAGGCTTGACCCCCTTCTCTCCAACTCAACTGCTAACACCACTTTACTGCTTCCATTATAGCCTGTGGTATTTAAAATATGAGCCTAGTCAGCCAGGTCACTCCCTGGCTTAATGCTCTGCAAGGGTTTTTCACAGGCCTGAAGATACAAATCTTCCTCCCAAGTTTGCCTCGGGCCTTCCCACAGAGCATCCCCTCTGCTCCCTCGGGCTCTCTAACTTCTCTCAGCTCAGAGCCTTCAACAGGACCCCCAGCTCTCCCCGGAAGGCGAGGCCACAGAGCAGGGGCAGCTCTGTCCAGCCCAGGACTGAGCCTGGGGGCGCACAGTAGGGGGGGGGGTGTGCTGGGGTGGGGAGGGGTGAGGTGGGGTGTGGTGGTTGACTGACCGTGGGACTCTGCAGCTGGTCGGAGGCTCAAGTACGGTGGTGTGGTGACAGAAAAGCCAGGAAGTCAAAGCCTGGGCAGACAGGCCAGAGCTAGACTGGGAAGCGAAGGCTGCGAACACCACAGAAAGGAGCTAGGATGTAAGCCTGGGGGCCCTGGGCAGCTGAGGAGGCTCTTGGAAGCAGGGGGATAATGGGACCAAATTCACATTCACACACTATTGGTGGAATGAATTGTCATTTTCTCTCATCTCTTTGAAAGGCCATCTGTCAAGAGCTATAAACACTTAAAATCTGCCTGCCCATTGACCCAGCAATTCCAAGTCTATCAAGGATACTCACTGCAGGGTCCTTTCATATTAACGAAAAAGAGAAATTGGCCTAACTGGCCAACTGGAGAATAAACCACAGCTGACAACTCTTCCCAGCCCTCGGAGCTGGACATGTTTCAGAATTCATAACGTTTGCATTTTAGAAAGGTAATATGAAGTATGTACAGTATGTTATGTAAAACCCCAGGAGGGTCAGGTGCAGCACCCACAGTCAAGTACATAAATATTTCTGCAGCTGAACATATGACTATTTCTGCTACACACTATAAAGAGCCTCCTATTAACGCAAGTCAGGTTTGGTCACCAAATGAGTTTACACCAAACTTTTTAAAACATGCAGTTTCTTGATTCCATAACTGTGGATAAGGGACTGAGGGCCTGTGGTCAGATGATGGAATAATAAAAATAGAAAGTGATCGAACATTCCCTGAACCCTGACATGTGCAGGTAAGCTCCAGGTGCTTCCCACCCACTGGCACGCTGGGTCCACCGTGGGCCCTGATGCCCTTTACTATTCCAGCATGTCTAAACGCTCTTCACTGTCACCACCAGCACCACCGCTAACATCCATGGAGCACTGACTGTGTACCAGGCACTGTCCTTAGTGCTTGACGTTAACTACCTCACTAAATCCACGCAACAACCCAATGGTGGTACTCTCACTCTTCTCGTGTTCTCCAGATTCATCTCTAATTTATCCTCTATCATCCAACAAAGAGACTGAAGCGCGGAGGGACAGAGCGACTTGCTCAAGGGCACCAGCCTAAGCACTGTCCTCGGTGGTGCGTGAGCACAAGCTGCCATGTGTCCCTGGTACCAAGTCATGCTTGGAAACCCAGGCACTCTGGCTCCAGAGCCTAGTATACTCTTAACCCCTGCACTTTCCTCATCTTCTCTTGGCAAAGTGGCTTAAAACTTTTACAGAATATGGAAGACCACAAGGACATAAATAGATAGAAGTCAAACCATGCTGGCATTCAGATCCGCAACCAGAGTGCTTTTTCTGTCTCAAGCAGAGAGGCCTGGAAATGAAGCATGTCCTTCTCCTGTGGGAAAGACGCCAGCAAGGGCACTCAAGCACAGAGCCAGGGATCTTCCGGAGCACAAACCCCAGCCCAGGGAACCTCATGCCAGTCAGCTTGGATATCTGCCCCAGCAGACCCACTGCGCTGCCCTGGGCAACCTACAGGGCAGGCTTTAATCTGTTGCTGAGGATCAGCACAGGGTGTGGGTGCTGAGTGATGTGCCTACGCAGACAGAGGCAGCTTCCACCTCCCCCACTGGATCCCCCCAACCTACCCAGTAACACCAACCACCACCACCATGTAACCCTCACCTTCGGGTAAAGCTAGCCAACAGGCAGGTTCCCTTTCCTTCCAGGTTGGGACATTACAGGGAGTCCGAGGAGAGCACCAGATAGATGCACCTCTCCTTTCAACAGCACCACAGTTAGGAAAGGCCACCCTCCCTCCCAAGTGCTGACCCTTTCTACAAAGTAAGGAGCATGCCAGGGACTGGTGGTGGCCATTGCTCACATGCTGCAGGATGTGCGGGCGAGATGGGTGAAGATGAGAAGGAACACATGGGAGCACCATGGCAGGGAAAACTCCGGCTTCTCACCTCCTCTCACATCCTCGCCTCCCCTCCAGCCTGCCCTGGCCTCGGACACTGTTTCAGCTCCCCAACCTCCTTCCAACAGCTTGAGAAAAAGACTACCATATATTTTTTTCCCCAATGTATACATAACAAAATAGTTTGTAACATACATTAAACTACACAAATCTTATGTGTACCAGTCCATAATGTTTTCAGATATTTATATCCCCATGCAGTCACCAAACAAATCAAATTATAAAACATTTCTAGCTCCCTAGGTTTCCTCATGTCCCTCCCAGTTAATGTTTTACCCAAAGGCTCTTTTTCATTGCTGAGTGTACTCCATTGTGTGGATATACCACATTGCTGAGTGTACTCCATTGTGTGGATATACCACATTGCTGAGTGTACTCCATTGTGTGGATATACCACATTGCTGAGTGTACTCCATTGTGTGGATATACCACATTGCTGAGTGTACTCCATTGTGTGGATATACCACATTGCTGAGTGTACTCCATTGTGTGGATATACCACAATTTGCTTATTCACATGGCTGCTGATGGGCACTTGGGTCGTTTCCATCTTTTGGTAATTATGAGTAAAGTTGCTAGGGTCCTCCATGTACAAGTCCTTGGGCACTCATAGGCACTCATTTCTCTTGGGTATATACCTAGGAGTGGAATTGCTGTCCCATAGGTAGGCATATGCTTAGTTTAGGTAGACACTGCCAAAACAATTTTCCAAAGTGGTTGTACCAGTTGATATGCCCACTAACAGTGTATGAGAGTTCCAGTTGTTCCATGTCTTTACCAACACTTTTGCGTCAGTCTTTTTTATTTTAGCCATTCTGGGTGGATATATAGTGGTATCTTACTGTGGTTAAAATTTTCTGGGGACATCCCTGATGGTCCAATGGTAAAGAATCCACCTTCCAATGCAGGGGACGTATGTTTGATCCCTGGTTGGGGAACTAAGATCCCACATGCCGCGGGGCAACGAATCCCACGCACCACAACTACTGAGCTTGCGCACCTCAACTAGAGAGCCTGCATGCCACAACTAGAGAGAAACCCGTGCACTGCAATGAAGAGCCTGCACGCTGCAACGAAAGATCCCACATGCTTCAACAAAGATCCCACATGCCACAACTAAGACCCAACACAGCCATAAAAATAAAATAAATAAATAAATAAATAAAATATGAAAACAATTTTTTTCTGATGGCTGCTGAGGTTAAGTACCTTTCTATATATTTATTGGTCATTCGGAATCCTCTTTGGTGACATACTTGCTCAAGTCTTTTGTCTTTTTAAAATTGGGTTGTTTATTATTGGTTTGTAGAAGTTCTTCATGTATTCTGGATATGAATTCTTTGTTGGACATATGTATTTCAAATATTTTCTCTCAGCCTGTAGCTTGGTTTTTCACTCTCTTAATGGTGTCTTTTGATATAAAGAGTTCTTAATTTTATTTTTTTCTAATTTATTCTTTTTTAAACTTTTTTGTAATTGAATGAACTATTCGTTAAATTCTATAGTACTTTACAATTTTCACACACATTATTTCATATAATCCCATAATAACCTTTTTTTTAATCCCCTATCCCTATTTTGCCCCTCCCCTTTCCCTCTTCCAAATGGTAACCACTAGTTTGTTCTTTATATCTGTGAGTCTGCTACTTTTTATTCACTAGTTTGTTGTATTTTTTAGATTCCACATACAAGTGATATCATACAGTATTTATCTTTCTCTGTCTGACTTATTTCACTTAGCATAATGCTCTCCACGTACATCCATGTTCACATTATTGTTGACAAGAGTTCTTAACTTTAATGAAATCCAATTTATAAACTTTTTCTTTATGGCAGTGCTTTTTGTGTCTTGTTTAAGAAATCTGTGCCTCCTCTAATTTGATACAGATATTCTTCTTTATTACCTTCCAGAAACTCCATTGACTTGCCTTCTACATTTAGATCCTTAACACATCTTGAGTTATTTTTATATATGGTATGAAGTAGGGGTGATTGGGGTGTACTTTGAGGGTAACATTCTGTCAGCTGTGACCACAAACCAGACACACAAGAAGGACCCCCCTTCTTCTGTCACTCCCAGAGGAAGATGCAACTTCCCAGACACCCCTGTCCTTTACCTGGATCCTGCAGAAGCATCTAACTCCGCCTCACCTCCTGCAGCCCAACAGAATTCAGACGTACATGTCCCTATTGTTTGAGAGAATTTCTGGACATAAACCATGTACAAAGTACTCTCACCTCATATGAAGCTTCCACAACTTCCCAAAAGTCCATTCTGACAATTGTACATAGGTCAAAATCCTTTTAAAATGCAAAATGGTTAAGTAGGAATATGCACAGGGACAATGTAAGATAGCACCTGGCTGTCAGATCTGCTGAGTGCCCACTGTCTGCATCTACGGGCTGGGTATTAGGGAGGTCTCAGGATATGACCAGACATAGCCCCTGTTGTCACCATGCTCACAGCCTGTGGAAGAGACTAAGAAAAAATGGGGGAAGAGAAAGTAAACAGGGAGAAGTGCTAAGAGAAGGCCTCCCTTGCAACATTTGAGCCAAGACCTATATATGGAAAGGAGCTGGCCCTGAAAAGAGCAGGGGTGAGAGCATTCTAGACAGGAGGAATGGCATATACAAAGACTGAGAAAGAACAGCGTCTGGGATGTTGCTAGAAGGCATGACAGGGAGTGGTAGGGTATGTAGCGGAAGGTAGGAAAAAGTTTGGATTTTTTTCCCTAAGCAGAATCGGAATCCAATGGAGGTTATGCTCTGCCTCAGTTATCTTCTTGAACATGTTGAACATGCACCACAAAAGCTCTCTAAGAGGATGAAGGGCATTCAGTTAGCTGGTCTACTCTGAAATCCTTCTGTCACCTCATGGTTCAGGCAGGCAAAGAACCATAGCCTCTCCGCCTTGACTGTGCTTGCACACAAGTGCACGATTGAGTGCACGCCTGTACACACACACACAAACACCTACCCTCTTCATGCTACCTCAAGCTGAGGTCTTAGTTCCTCCTCCAGTCCTGGGTGGAATGGGGTCTACACTGTAGACTTTGGCATCTCAGCTCGTGATTTCTCAGCACTTACACAGCTGTAATTTTACTTACATTCATGTGACTATTTGCCTAATATATGTTTCCTGAATGAGTCTGTCTGTTGACTCCAGAAGGTCAGAATCTGAGGCTGTCTTGACCACCAAGGCCTCCCCAGCACCTAGCACATGACCTGGCCCAAGGTTTAAGTGCTCAATGTTATATATATATTAAGTTTTTTGAATGTAAAAGTTCAAACACATACGAAAGTAGAGTGTGCCCACCATACGACTTCAATGGTCAACTTGTTCCTAATCTTTTTTCTTCTATACCCCTCCCAGTGAAGTAAACCCCAGCCATCACATCACTCAATACGTACTTGTTGAATGAATGCATGAATGAATGCCTCTTACTCTAACGGACAAAAAAACAGGCGCTTAATTTTACTCTTACTTATTTTTCTGTTGATACTAGAAAGATAGGAAAAAGTTGAGGACGGGCCACTTAAATGAGTCAGTTTGCCACCAGATTAACTCAAAATTTCAGGAGATGAGATTTAAACTATTGGCTAAGATGAATTTCCTTTCCCCCTGTATTGATCGGGCTTTAACTTTTTTGGACCTGTCCTTATCATTGCCACATTCATTAAGAAGTGACCGTAAGCAGGGAAAGGTTACGTATTTCCTACAATCTCTTTCTAATACAAAACTTGAAAGAGCAAGTTTCTTTCCATAAAACAAGACATGTGGCCTTTTACACACAGAAAAATAATGCCTTAGAAATGGGTATTACAGCTTGCTCCTTTCAGGGGCAAACTATATTACACCTATTTTATTTATTGTAACATTTATGGTAACTTGTTCCAAGTGAGTCTGGTCCTTTTGCAATGCCATCAGTTTTATAAACATTGGACAGAACTGTCATGACTGTGATACTCCCAGTGCCCTGCACAGTGAGTGGCACTCAGTACTCAGTGGGTTTGTTTAATGTCATTCACTCTTCAGGATCCCAAAGGTACCAATAAAAATGACCTGAAATGCTAAAATGCAACCATATTTAACGATTTTTTTGTTGTAAAATATACTTATTATCTGTATTTTCCTACTTTTTTCATAAGCACAAAGAAAAAATGTTAAAGTTGTCTTTAAACCTAAGACTTAGAGATAGGTCACATTTTGGAGTCTAATCTTCCACGAGTGTGTGTGTGTGTTTATGTGTCAGCATGGTTACAAGTCCAGCCTCCTGAATCTCTGCCATTTGCAGCCTATGTGGCCTCATTCTCAGCCTATGTGGCTTCACCCCTATAAGCCCATTTTCTCTTCTATAAAATGAGACTGATAAGACTAGCTGATAGGCTGAGACTAAGGCTTGAAGGAGATCGAATGTGCAGAGCCCTGAGCACACCAAGTGCTCAATCAATGTAGCTGTTATTATTGTGTTTCCAAAAAGGAGCTGCAAAACTCTGGACAACTTTTAGGCTCCGCTGGGGAGCCTTCCCAATGGCCTGCACAGAAGTGGGTATACCTGCCTCCACCCCAACAAGGGGGAGCTGATCAGGGAATCGGAGGGGGCGGGCGCCTGGAAGAAGCTCACAGCGGCCGTGGCCTCTGAGTCACAGCCAAGTTCCTCCCTGCCACGTCCCTTTGTTTGCTGGGGGGTGAGCTGTGACTCACATGGGCTCCAGTCCTGGGCTGGGCCCATCTAACCCGGGGACCGGACTGACCTGCCCACAGTCACTAAGAACACTGATTTGGACACTCTCCTTGTCTATCATTTTTCACTTTTAGAGGGAGTCTGTGGGCTCCTGGGTAGTCTACCCCACTGCCACCACCACCACTTCTTTTTGGGTCTGTGCCTATTGTTGTTTTTTTTTCCCACTGTGTTTTGTTCCACTTCAATTTAACTTCAACCTGTAAAGAAAAAGTCCAGGAGACCCACCATAGGGTTCACACCCATTCACACCCATTCACACCCTCTAGCTCCCCTTACACCTTTTTTGTGTGTGTGGAAAAATAGGCACAACATGAAATTTACCATTTTTAAGTGTACAATTCAGTGTCACTAAGTACATTCACAATGTTGTACAACTATCACCACTATCCATCTCAAAACTTTTTCATCATCCCAAACAGAAGCTCCATACTCATTAAACAATAACTCCCCTTTCTCCCCTCCCTCTGGCCCCTGGTAACCTCTATTCTCCTTTCTGTGTATATGAATTTGCCTATTCTAGGTACCTAATGTAAGTGGAATCATACAATATTTGTCCTTTTGTGTCTAGTTTATTTCACTTAGCATAACGTTTTCAAGGTACACCCATGTTGTGGCATGTGTCAGAATGTCCTTCCTTTCTATGGCTGAGTAACATGCCATTGTAGGTATGTACCATATTTTGTCTGTCCATCCATCTGCCAATGGACACTTGGGTTGTTTCCACTTTTTAGCTACTGTGAATAACACTGGTACGAATATGGGTGTGCAAATATCTGTTTGAGTCCCTGCTTTCGATTCTTTTGGGTATACACACAGGAGTGGAACTGCTAGATCATACGGTAGTTCTATGTTTAACTCCTCTTGCCCTTATAAGAGTTGGGCATCATAACCCAGCAGCTGCCACAGCTAATGCTCAGTGAGCATTCTCTCACTCTGTTACACACCATTCTAAAGACTTTTTGTGTGTTAACTCATTTAGTCCTCAAAACAATTCCCTGAGGTGGGGTGTGATTATTTTCATTCCCATTTTACAGACAAAGAAAGTGCGGTTACCCCTACCAGATGGCAGTGCCAGCACCTGAATCCAGGCAGATGATGCTTTCACACTGTCTCTCCAGTTATGACAAAAAAAAAATCGAGCTGCTCTGCCGACATGCATTTTCTACCCTGAACAATGCCTTACTTAGGTCTGTAATATCTTCCCTTGCTCTGGACTAAAGAACTAAAAAAAGGGAATGGGGGGGATAGGAGGGGATGGGGGCTGCTCCACTGGGTTGGATGAGTCTAGACTCACTCCTTGCAGTGAGAGATCCAACTCCATCTAGATCCGTGAAAAGGGGAATTTGTTGGAAGGATACTGGAACAGCTCAGTCCAGTGACTGGATCCACAGATAATGTGCCCAGCTCCCTCCTCATCCTGTCACCACTCTATACTCTGGGGCCTCTTCCCTACTGCTCTGATGCCTCTGAGTATCTTCTCTGACACTTTTGAGCAAGGGTGACCTGAGGGAAGCCCATGGCCTGTCCTGGCTGGGGCTATAGGCAGCCCTGAACCAATCACCATAGCCAGGTGGCTGCGGAACCATGATGGGCCCAGCCTGGGCCCCAGTCCCCACCCAGGCTCAGGAGAAAGAGGACTCCTTCAGAGGAGAGGGAGGGAGGCAGGGCAAATGCCCAACAGACACTGTGGTGTAATCTCCAATAGCAACAGATTGGAAGCTGTCCAATAGTACTAAACAAAACAACAAGGTTAAATAAAAGTGCTACATCCACTCAGTGAAACATTATGTTGCTGTTTAGCAAGTAATCATGAAGATTATGTAGCAACTTAAAAAAAAAAATCTTATGGAGGAATGAATGTCTGGTGGGAAAAAATGGGACACACACACATATACTTATATTGTAACAATTCACATGTAAAAAAAAATACGGCAAGAATTGTATCATAATGAAAGAATCATAAATGGCTTTTAATCTCTATTTTCCAAACGTTCATTTATTGGTTCCAATAATGAAACCAATTTACTGAGTGTCTACTTGGTGCCAGGCGAAGTGCTGTGAATATGGCAGGGAACAGAATAGAAGAAAAACCCCGGCCCTCATAGAATTTACATTCTAGTGGTGGAGGCAGAAAACGGATAAGATGAATAAGCAAAATATACCCTATACTGGATTGTGATAGGAGTAAAGAGAAAAAATAAGTCTAGAAAGGCAGAGAGGAGTGCTGGGGGCAGTAGTGACAGTTTAGATACGATGGCCAGAGAAGGTGATATCTGAGTAAAGGTGAAGGAAGTAAGGGACCAAGTTACGCAAGTCAGGAGAAAAGTATTCCAGGCAGGGGGAAGAGTGAGTGCAAAGACCCTGAGGTGTCCAAGTAGAGGAGAGAATTGAGGCTGATGTGGCTGGAGTGGGGTGGACAGGGGAAGAGAAAACCAAAAGAGGAGTCAAGAGAGGAAATTCGGCCAGATCGTGGGGGTCTTGTAGGCTACTGTAAGGACTTTAGCTTTTGCTGTAACCTTTTGAGGGTTTTGAGCAAAATGGGTGGTAATCTGCCCACCACTTTAGAAGGATCCCTCCGGCTTTGAATTGAGAACAAGCTGGAAGGCGGTAAGGGCAGAAGCTGGGAGACCAGCAAAGAGATCGCCACAGTCATTCAGGTGAGAGGGGAGAGGGGCTTGGGCAAGGGTGGTAGCAACGAGGGTGGTAAGCAGTGGCCGCATTCTAGGTATTGACAGTACACACAGTGGGATTTTCTGATGAGTGTGGGGATGAGAGATATAAGAGTCAAAGACCACACCCCAGGCTTCGGGTCTGAGCAATCAGAAGGATGGAGTTGCCCTTAACTGAGATGTGGGAAGAGGACCAGTGTCCTGGAAGCCCGGTAAAGAAAGAGCTTCAAGAAAGAGAAAATGACCAACTATGTCAAACACTGCTGGTAGCCAAGCAGGATGAGGCCGCAGATGGGTCACTGGGATGAGGAACATGGCAGTCACTGCAGACCTGGGAAAGAGATATTCGTAAGGAATAATGGGCTCAAAAGAGAATTGGGATAAAAGCGGCATTGTTCATAAGAGCCAAAAGTGGAAGCAACCCAAGTGCTCCTGCAACAGAAGAATGCATAATCAAAATGTGATCTATACATACACTGGAATATTTTTCAGCCTTAAAAAAGGAAGGAAATTCTGACACATGCTACAGCATGGATGTACACTAAAGACACTATACTAAATGAAGTAAGCCAGTCACCAAAAAAGACAAATACTGTCTTGCAAATACATACAATACAAATATTGATTCTATTTATATGAGGCATCTAGAGTAGTGAATTCATAGAGATGGAAAATAGAATGGTAGTTACCAGGGTCTGGGGAGAGGGAGAAATGGAGAATTGTCATTTAATGGATATAGAGTTTCAATTCTGCAAGATGAAAATGTTCAGGAGATTGTTGCACGACAATGTGAATATACTTAACACTACTGAATTGGACACTTCAAAATGGTTAGGATAGTAAGCTTTATGTTATATGTAGTTTATCACAATTATTTCTTTAAGTGAGAGAGCATGGGAGGCAAAGAATTGGAATCAGTAAGTCCAGACAATTCTTTCAAAAAGTTCTGCTCTAAACTGAAAAGAAATGGGGGTGTAACTGGAGGAAGAAGTGGGGTGGGGTTTTTTCTTAAGTTGGGAAAAATAACAGCATGTTTGTGTGCTGATGGGACAGATCCAGTGGACAGTGTTCTTGAATGTTTAAATTACTTTCAAAATAAAAAGCTATACTTTGGGGTGATGAAAATATTCTGGAATTGGATAGTTGTAATGGCTGCACAACCTTGTGAATATACTAAAAACTACTACTACACTGTATACTTTAAAAGGGTTGATTTTATGCTATGTGAATAATATCTCAATTAAAAAATGATAAAATTAAAACTATAATAAATTTAATGTTGTCTGGGTACCATGTTCACACATACAGCCTGAATTCCCACCCAGACAGCCCCAAATACCAACAGTTCCTGTGGCCAGTGACCCAGAGGTCACCACAGCTGTGTGGTAGCTTGTGGCCCAGGAGAGGGGAGCAAAGTGTCTCAAGTTTAGGCTGAGACACAAATGTCACATTAGCATATACAGCAATTCAGATAAATCTACTGAACAAGCACCCAGTAGCTGCAAATAAATGGCCCTGTTTACTTAGGGCCATGAATTCTCAGGCCTCTGATCTCAAAGTGAAATGTAAGAAAAATCCATTCAACTCAAAGCAAGAAAATCTGAGCTGCCCCCACCCGCAACTCATCTGCCAACCCATGCCGTCCCTCTGTAATTGCACAGGAGCCAGGGATGGCCTTATTTTGCAATTAGTCATGGGAGAGGGAGTTCTTTCTGAAATGTTCTCCCATTTGTAACAGTACCACACTCCTGCTTCCCACCACCTTATTCGTTTCTTCTGAACAACTTCAAACAGTATCTTATCCCCTGTGATACTTAATTTTAAACATCAACTCAGCTAGACTCTAAGGCCCAGATATTTGGTCAAACATTATTCAAGATGTTTCTGTGAAGGTACAGAAATTTTTTAGATGAAATTAACTTTTAAATCATAGACTTTGAGTAAAACAAGTTGCTCTTCATAATGTGGGTGGGCCTCATCCAATCAGTCGAAGGCCTTAACAGAACAAAGACTGACCTCCATTAGCAGGAAGGAATTCTGCCAGTAGGTGGCCCTGGGACTCAAACTGCAACTCTTCCCTGAGCCTCCAGCTTGCCAGCCTACCCTGCAGACTTTTAACTTGCCAAGCCTCTACAGTCACATAGAAGAATCACCAATTATTCAAAATAAATATCTTTCTCTCTCCTTCTCTTGCTCTCACTCGTGCTCACACTCCCTCTGTATGTGTGAGATATATATATATATATATATATATATATGGATGTGTTTTATATGTACCATGTTTAACTCATTAGGATATTAAGTTATACCCTATTCCTTTGAACTTCTAACAGTACCCAGTTTCTGGGTTCAAGCCCAGCTCCACTACCCATTCACAGTGTGACCCTGGGCAAGTTACCTCTCTGTGCCTCAGTTTCCCCATACATAAAGTGGGGATAATAATATCCCTTCCAGGAGTTTGCTGTGAGAATTAAATGAGATAGTACATATAAAACACATAGTAAATTGTCTAGCACAGTGTTTTTCAAATAGTAGGTTTTTGACCCATTACTGAAATAAATTTAGTGGGTCTCACAACCATCATTTTTTTAAAAAGCATAAATTCATTAATGCTGAAAAGAATTATCAGAGGACATTAGACATACATAGGGTAAGTAGTGTCTCACCAAACTTCTTTTAGATATGTATGCACGCACGCACACACACACACACAACAGGTTACTGTCTAGATTTATTTCTTACAATGGGTCACATCAAAAACAAGTGTGAAAAGCCAGACTCCACCATATAATAAGTACTCAATAAAATTTGGTAGCATCATCATTATTATCTCACTCTAAAAGGCAATATAACTTTCTTTACTAGTATAATAAAAGAGAGCTGCTAATATTGGTGTCAATTCTACACCTTGTTTCCTGCAGTGCTGTTTAAGAGTCACTCC
Organism: Balaenoptera physalus; assembly: GCF_965194825.1. Lineage (NCBI taxonomy): Eukaryota > Metazoa > Chordata > Mammalia > Artiodactyla > Balaenopteridae > Balaenoptera > Balaenoptera physalus. Next base: position 78,734,880 of record NC_138896.1, read on the forward strand.
AGCTCCCTAAGTTAACTCTCTCTCCTCGAAGGACTCAGGCGGTCATTTAAATATTTTCTGACTCACAATGCTGGCCAAGGATTAGTGAGCCCCAGCCCAGCCCAGAACACATGAAATATGAGCAATTTGTTAAGAAAACCACTTGACTCCACAAGACTGCACAGGGCTTTTGTAAAATTAAAGCCATGCTGGAGAGAAACAGTTTTTCCACCCCCCTGGGAGATGTGTCATAGAGAGAGGTTACACAAGGTCAGCTAAGCTGCACCTTCTGAGACTAGAACCTCACTCAGCTCTGTAACACGCTTCCTTGTTTTGGGGTTGGGTTTTATCACTGTGTTTTTCCCCTAACTTTCCAGGTGCACATGCATGCACACACACCCCTCACTGAATAATGGAAATGAAATCCCTATGAACTATTCTAACAGCTTAGGTAATCTGTTAAACCAAAGGAGTTTAGATTTTGAAGATCTCAAAATAATTCTATTGCATATAAGTTTTTCCCCCTCCAGAAATGAACTAAAAACTCAGCCCAAATTTTTTTGAAACAACAGTGGTAACTCCATCCCCCTCAACACACACACATACACACACACATGCATTAGCACTGTTTTGTTTAAAATGGACCTCCTCATCCCAGCTGAGAGTAAGCTGAGGTGTGAGTGGATGTGCAGTTTCCAATGGAGTTCCCAGGTTGTTCCTTAAATTCAGAAATCCAGGTTCCTATTGATGCACATGTAGGTGCTTTGCTTTTTATTTCTTCTTCCATGAGAATACAATCTTGGACTTGTGCCAAAGCATTACCTCTGGAACATATAAGTGCATGTAGGGGTGTAAACTAATCTTTTAATGTGTGATAGTATTCCTTTCTTATTTTGATTCCATTCTTCAAACTATGATGGGGGGGGGGACAAAAGTTGCTTTAGCATCAAAACTCTCCCCTTAAATGAAATTCTACCTCTTTGCCCAATAGATCAAACAAATTAAAATGCAGCCTCACTCCAATGCCCTCCACCATTCCCTGGTACCTCCAGGGCTGTGGGGGTCCCTAGTTCTCACAACACTTCTCAAGGCATGGAGGCAGGGGAATATGGGAGGATCTTCAGGAATCTCCATCATGCCCTCAGAGTAAAGGGAAGCCAGGTCCGCCATATGCTCAGTCAGTGCCAGATGCACTTCCATTCCACAAATTCAGGCATTAAATATTTTATCCAAGGTCTTCAGCCTTAGATTAAACACTACACTATATTGTGTCACTATCTTCAACAAGGAAAAGAGATGCTGATGTTCCTGGATTTTTGTCTGTACAGCTTGAAGGATGGGCCTCTGAGTGTCTCTTCTGAAAACGATGACTGGGGGAGCTGAGTAAGGGATGCACTCAGTAAAAGTATTTCAGGACTGGACTTAATATCATTGAGATGGCAAAACCTCCCACTGACCTACAGACTCAATACAATCCCTGTCAAATTCTTAGCTGCCTTTTTTGCAGAAATTGACAAGTTGACCCTAAAATTCATATGGGGACCCAAAATAGCCAAAACAATCATGGAAAAGGACAAAGTGGAAAGATTCGTATTTCTCGATTTCAAAACTTACTACAAGGGTATAGTAATCAAGATAGTACCGACAATGATACTAGCACAAGGATAGACATACAGATCAATGGAATAGAAATGAGAATGCAGAAATAAACACATTTATGGCCTACTGATTTTTGACAAGGATGTCAAGACAATTCAATGGGAAGAATAGTCTTTTCAACAAATTGTGCAGGGTCAACAGGCTATCCGCATGCAAAAGAATGAAGCTGTAGTGGTCTACCTCACACCACACCTAAAAATTATGTATCAAAGACCTAAATGTAAGAGCTAAAACTATAAAATTCTTAGAAGGAAACTTAGGCATAAATCCTTATGATCTTGGGTTAGGCAAAGGTTTCTTAGATATGACACCAAAAGCACAAGCAATACAAGAAAAATAGATAAATTGGCTTCATCAAAATTAAAACCTTGGGCTTCAAAGGACACCATCCAGAAAGTGAAAAGACAACCCACAAAATGGGAGAAAATGTTGAAAAATCATGTATCTGATATGGGACTGAATCTAGAATATATAAAGAACCCTTACAACTCAATAGTAAAAACACAACCCAATCTTTTAAATAGGCAAAAGATCTGAATAGACATTTCTCCAAAGAAGATACACAAATGGCTGATAAGCATATTAAAAGATATTCAATCAACACAATATTGAAGGAGAACAAAGTTGGAGGACTGAGGCTACCCGACATCAAGATTTACTATAAAGCTACAGTGATCAAAACAGTGCAGTACCGGCAAAAGAATAAACAAATAAATCAATGGAACAGAACAGAGAGCCCAGAAATAGACCCTCATAAATACAGTCAATTGATCTCTGACAAAGGAGCAAAGGCAATGCAATGGAACAAAGATCATCTTTTCAACAAATGGTGTTGAAACAACAGCACATCCACATACAAAAAAAGAAAAAAAAAATCTAAACATAGACCTTACACCCTTCACAAAAATTAACTCAAAATGAATCACAGACGTAAATGTAAAATGCAAAAGTCTAAAACACCCAGAAGATAACATAGCAGAAAACCTAGAATACCTTGTGATGGTTATGCCTTTTTAGATCCAACACCAAAAACACAATCCATGAAAGAAATAATTGATAACCTGGACTTCATAAAATTAAAAATTTCTTCTTTGCAATAGATAATACCAAGAGAAATAGAAGATAAGTCACAGAGTGGGAGAAAGCATTTGTGAAAGACACATGTGATAAAGGACTGCTACACAAAATATACAAAGAGCTCCTAAAACTCAACAAGAAACAAACAACCTGAATCAAAAACGGCCCAGAGACCTTAACAGACACCTCACCAAAGAAGATATACACGTGGCAATATGAAAAGATGCTCCATATGATCATATGACAACAGGGAAACACAAATTAAAACAACAATGAGGATACCACTAAACACTTATGACAATGGCCAAAATACAAAACACTGACAACACCAAATGCTGACAAGCGTGTGGAGCAACAGGTGCTCTCATACACTGCTGGTAGGAATGCACAATGGTACAGCCACTTTGGAAGACAGTTTGGTGGTTTCTTAAAAAACTAAGCACTCGCTTACCATATGATCCAACAATCACACTCCCTGGTATTTACCCAAAAGAGCTGAAAACTTATGTCCACACAAAACTTCTGCAGGGCAGAAGTTGAGACACAGATGTAGAGAACAAACGTATGGACACCAAGCGGGGAAAGCCGCGGTGGGGTGGGGATGGTGGTGTGCTGAATTGGGCGATTGGGATTGACATGTATACACTGATGTGTATAAAATTGATGACTAATAAGAACCTGCTGTATAAAAAACAAAACAAATACTAAACTTTCATTGGGTTATTTGTATGGAAATATGTTAATATAAATGTTTCAGACATTACATGAAATTCCTAAAAATCTTATATGTTCTGGTATAACGTTATAAGTCATAATTCTAGTTATTACTTTAAAATGTATATCTCAAAAAAAACCCTGCACATAGATGTTTATAGCAGCTTTATTCATAATTTTCAAAACTTGGAAGCAACCAAGATGTCCTTCAGTAGGTGAATGGAAAAATAAACTGTGATATACCCAGACAATGGAATATCATTCAGTGCTAAAAAATGTGTCATCAAGCCATGAAAAGACATGGGGAACCTTAACTGCATATTACTAAGCGAAAGAAACCAAAATGAGAAGGCTACACACTGTATGATTCTAACTACATGACATTCTGGAAAAGGCAAAACTGTGGAGACAATAAAAAGATCAGTGGTTATGGTGGAGGGTGCAGGAAGGTATGCACAGGTAGAGCACAGAGGCTTTTCAGGGCAGTGAAATACTCTGTATGATATTATAATGAAGGATATATGTCATTGTACATTTATCCAAACCCACTGACAGCAGAAGACCAAGAGTGAGCCATTAGGTAAACTATAGAATTTAGATGATTATGATGTGCCAATGCAGGTTCATCCTTGGTGACAGATGTACCATTCTGGTGAGTGCTGTTGATAATGGTGGAGGCTATGCATGTGTGTGAGCAGGGAGTATAGGAGCAATCTCTGTACCTTCCTCTCAGTTTTATTATAAACCCAAACTGCTCTAAAAAATAAAGTTAAAAAAAGATATTTAACACCACTGACCATTAGGGAAATGAAAACCAAAACCACAATGAGATACCACTTCACGTGCACTAGAATGGCAATAACCAAAAAGATGGACAGTGCCAAGTGCTGCTGAGGGTGCGGAGTAATTGGAACCCTCATATACCACTAGTGGGACTGCAGAATGGTACAGCCACTACGGAAAACATTTGGCAATTCCTCAAAATGTTAAACATTGAGTTACCATCCGACCTGCAATTCCACTGCTGGGTATGTACCCAAGAGAAATGAAAACCTATTTCCATACAAATTTGTACACTCTTCCCTGGGGAAGGGGAGAGCCAGGGCAGGTAAAAAGAAGAGAGCATATGGACAGAGAAAGTGCTCTTGTACATATGGCTAAATGAAGAGAAAAAAAAAAAGGCTGGAGAAGAATACATACAAAATGAGCAATTAAGTTGGTTTTTAAAGATATACACAGGTACACACATCTGTACGTAAGAATGTGAGAGAAATACACAGCCAGCTTATCATAAATGTTCTTTCTGGATGCAAGCCTGGGATGAGGGAGGTGGAATTTCATTTTTTACTCTACAACTTCTGATTTGTTTGCATTTCCGTGTATTAAGGAATAATCAGAGTTTCCTATGCAAAAGAGCATTTCTTTTTCTAGCCAAAAGGGAAGGAAAGAGGGAAGAGGCCATTGGAGTGGGCAGTGAGGGAATCTGTGAAAGTGGACAAAAGCGAAAGAGCATTCCAAGTAGTGGGAACAGCAGAAGCAAAGATTTGAAAGTGGAAAAGCTTCTGGGGTATTTGGGGGATGTCAGGTTCAGCTCTGTTACAAGAGCCAGAGGATGACCTGGGATGCGTGTGGTAAAGATGAGTAGGAACGGTGAGTTGAAGCAGCCAAGTTCCAAGATGTCATATGCCCCTCAGGGACAGAGGGCCACGGGGACATGGGGTGGCCACTGTAAGCTGGGGCCTGGGGAGACTGCTGGGAGAGGATGGGGGGCTGTGGTTGGGCAAGAGGTCTTGGCAGTGGTTCACCCTGGCCTCTGTCTCACCATAAGCTGACCCCCAACTCCACTATCCAGATTTGGCCCCTAATAAGATCATCTCCAAAAAGAATAACACCCACGCCAGTGAAACCCCCAAATCTGAATGAAGAACTTCCAGTGTGTCTGAGCACACCTCTCCTATCAGGAGCACAAAGCAGTGATGGAGTGACCTGGGTCAATCCTTAGTCACCAGATGACGACCCTGGCCAGCCCCTCCTGCATGCAGGCTGTGACAGGGGTAAGCACTTTGCAAATATCTTCTCATTTCATCCTCAGAGCAGACCTGTGAGGTACAGGCAAGAACCACCCCCCTTTACAGATGAGCAAACAGGCTTGGAGAGGTTAGGCACCTTGTCCAAGGTCACTCCACTGAAAATGCTGGAGTGGAGACTGGAACACAGGACCCCAAATGCCATCTCTACAATTTCTATTTGCCTCAAAGCCGCTCAGTGTGCTGCTCCAGCTTCCAGGAAATATTACTGAGCTCAGAATTGGAGATGAATTCAAGGCTTGGGGTTCTATTGGCAGGAACAGCAAACCCAGATCCATAAATTTACCATATGCTGGCTGGAAGTGGAGGTGAGGTGTTGGGACAAGGAACCAAGTTGAACTGTTAAATAACTAGCTTGGTCTTTAGCTGGCTGAGCCAGGCAAGACACCAAGCTGCCTCCTCTATCCTCCAACTCTGGCCACGGGCCCCAGCCTCTCTTTCTGGAGCATTCTGGTTTTGACTTGGGTTCCATGTCTAGTTCTGCCCTGACTTTTGGTCCACCTTGGAAAAGTCAGGAGACACCTGGGAAATGAAGGCAATGACCTCCTCCAGCCTTGTTGTTCCATGGCCACCAGAAACCCTGGGGCATCCACATAACATCGCAACAAACCATCACTGAGCCAGGGACTGAGCATTTGGCCAGGAGCAGCCTTTGCCTCCCAGAGCTGACATTCCACAGGGATGTGCACAAAAGAGAGGCCTAACTAAGATATTTAAAACACCCATCTTGGGACTTCCCTGGTGGCACAGCACCTAAGAATCTGCCTTCCAATGCAGGGGACACAGGTTCGATCCCTGGTCCGGGAAGATCCCACATGCCGCAGAGCAACTAAGCCCGTGCGCCGCAACTACTGAGCCTGCGCTCTAGAGCCCACGAGCCACAACTACTGAAGCCCACAAGCCTAGAGCCCGTGCTCCGCAACAAGAGAAGCCCCCACAATGAGAAGCCTGCACACTGCAACGAAGAGTAGCCCCCGCTCGCCGCAACTAGAGAAGGCCCGCGTGCAGCAACGAAGACCAAATGTAGCCAAAAATAAATAAATTAATTAATTAAAAATAAATAAAACACCCATCTTTCTTTACATCACTGAGTAAATCTTCAGGGAAGATCCTCCTCACCTTCATCTTTCCCAATACAACTGACAAGAGGCCCAAGAAAACAAACAGTTGGCAAGTTATTCATCACTCCACACCACAATTGGGTGTGAAAAATGGGTTCTGAAAAATGGGTTCACTAAGATGGTCTGTGCCACAGGACAGTTGCAGAGATAATATGAAGATATTGGTGCTGAGCTCAGCAGCCCAAGGCAGAGCCATTCAGATCAACTGTCATTTACTGAAGGCTGCTATGTCAGTTCCTTTTCCACAGTATATTCCAACACACACACACACACACACACACACACACACACACACACACACACACACACACACACACTGCTATAACCAATGAGAATCTTGCATCAAGCCCCCTCGGCTCATGCTGAGTTGTCAAGGCAGCGGTTTCAGGAACATCATTACTCCAGGTCCCGCCCTCTAGAAAGGAAGGCACGAGCATTCTGGTCAACCAGGAGAGCACACAATGCTGAGCTCTTATTACTCCAGTCACCTGCTAGGATTTGGGGAGAAGGTGGGGGAGCTTCTGCCCACACTGCCTCAATTCCCCTCTCCCTTCTCCAGGGAGATAGACCATGTCCAGGGCTCAAGAGCTGACTGGCCACACCAGGGGCTTGACCACAACCTTGAGTTCCATGTGCATAGAATGGGCTTCCCCAAGACACCCACATGGCTCCTCCCTCTTTCAACTGGGTTTCTGCTCAAATGCTGCTTCCTCAGAGAGACCTTCCCTAACCTAAACCAACCCTGCCTCCATCCCAGCCACTCTGGACCCCCTTACCCAGCTTCACCTCCTTCATCACACGGATCACACTCCCTGACATTATATTATAGGTCTAGTTGTCTATTGTCCACCTCCATCACTGGGATGTGAACTCCTAAAGGGAGGAACGCTGTTGGTTTCCTTGACTGCTGTGTGGCCAGGCCAGAGCCCTCCCTCCATAAGTGATTCTTGAATACGTGAAGTAAATGAGCTGAGCTAAGTGGCTAAGGCACATGAAAAAACCAAAGCTTGCCACCAAACCTCTCCACAGTGGACCCGGCTCCACTCACCACACTGGTGACCTCCCACGCAGAAACGGACTCAATAAGTTAGAATCTTATATAAAAACATTTCGTTTTCACTCAAGTTTCAACTTGTATATGTGAGGTGATATGAATCAGGCAATATTTATACAAACCATGAAGACAATGTGTCCAAGGATGAATAAATTTTTTTTTTTTTTTTTGCCACACCTTGTGGCATGTGGGATCCTAGTTTGGACTGCTGGGGAAGTCCACCAAGGATTAATTTTTTAAAAATATATCTAGGGCCACAATTAATAAACCGATTAAGGAATGAACTGAAAAAATCCAGGGAAAGAACAAAAAAGTGAAAGAAACAGAGCTCCACACCCCATTGCCACCCACCCCTGCTGCCCAATGAGTTACAAGGGCCTGAACAATACAGATCTTGGCCTCGAAAGTTTCTAAACTACTGCAGTTTTCTTTGATGCCTCTTTGCCTCAGGCCCCCTCAGATGACATACAACTCAGTAGCACACTGAGTTCTGGTCAGGGGCTCAGGAACCTTGGTGATGGCAGAGAAGTAAAGGCAGCTTTCTGGGACGGATGGTGATGGATGAAAGGACGAGGATGCAACGTAGACCAGAAAAACTGGAGCAGAAGCACGCAGAAGCCTGGAGGCCACATCTCATCCTCATAAGAGGGGGTACGGGGACTATACCTGGTTCTCTGCACAGCACATCTTTCCTCCACAAGAATGGGCTCTCTCTGGAGGCAACGAGTTCCCTGTCACTGGAGGATTCAAGCCCAGGTTAAGCAATAACTAGGAAGAGGTGTTGTGGAGGTGGTTTAAACTGCCGGTTAAATTATGTGACCTCAAAGGTCACTGTAGCCTGGCGTTCCTGACTAATGGCCAGTTCCTTTGCATTTCACTACTCTTAAACCTCTCCAGACTCACCTTGCTTCTCTCAGCGGATACTCATTCGTTCTGTCACTCAGGGACATCTACTGAGCACCTACTGTTGCTAGGGGCCAGAGGTGAGCAGTGACCAGGGCAACACATCTACCCTCTTGGATTCTACATTCTTCTGGGTGAAGACAATAAACCCATAAACAGATACATGAGTAAGACCATTTCAGGTAAGCACCATGAGTAAAATACAATGGGGGAATGTGACAGAAACTGCGGGGCTGCTTTGGACTGAGTGGTCAGGGGAACCTTTTCTACAGAGGAGACATCTGAGCTATAGGGCAAGAAAGTGCCAGACATGAGAAGAAGTGGTGGAACAGTGTGCAGAGCAGAAGAAGAGCACGTGCAAAGGCCCTGAGAAGTCTCCTGACACACTGAGTTCAAATTCTCATGAACTGCATCCCATCCTAAAGGTCCCACCATAGGCCAACAGTCCCTACCCCCACCACCTGCCTTCTTTCCCCAAATGACTTCTTTATCAGATTTTCTCAAGTCAAGGCAGACCTGAATTTTCCACTGGAAGGTGTGCTCTGAGCAAGGGCACAAAGCAACATGTGTGCACCTCCACCTACAGGGGCAGAGGTAATGTTGACATCTCGACTCCATAAACTTGGGCCTGCCCTGTATAGGGAGCAAGAACTTGCATCTTCCCACCAGCGGTTCAGGGCCCACATTTGTGGGGTGTGGGCCTTTTGCAGAATATGATGAAAAGAGAACCCTCTGGAAAAATGTACACCTGTGCTCCAAGCATCTCACGTGTATTTCAGAAGAGCCGCAGGTTCAGAATGCCTGTCTGTGGTTACCACTGCCAGAAGAAAAAACTAAACTGGTGTGGCCCAGAGACACTCCACTGATGGAAGGGACAATCTGTTAGAGGTGAGTAAATGGAAGGGAGGAGACAAGATCAGGCCCTCGTACCCCTAAATAAACTCCCACATTCTCAGAGATTAGAGGATGTCAGCCTGTCAGGGGGACCAAGGCCTGAAGGAATTCTGGTGAAACCTTATCCACTCCACCCCAGCGAGGGAAACATCCAATAACACCCCAGAGCCTCCACAGAAGGTCCAAGACCCCATTTTCCAGGAGTGTCCTTGACAAAGGTCATCTCTAATCTCACATTCTGAGATACATTTTGCACAAGGCCGGTTAACCGTAAGAAGTGTTACTACAAAGTCCAAGTGTTTCTAGGCTGAAGGGGACACCGTGGTTACTGTGTAAATAATTCAGGTCATTAGCAGGGTAAGGGGAAGTGCCAAAAGCCTGCCCACCTACCTCACTGGGGAGCCCCATTAGACGTCAACCAAAATAAGAAGAAGAAGAACAGCTAACCAAGGTAGAACTTACCTTGTACCAGGCACTACATTAAAACTTTAATCTTACACAACCCTTTAAGGTTTGTACTATTATCATCTCCACTTTACAGGTGGGGAAATTGAGACACGGACAGGTGAAGTAAGTTGCCCAAGACTTCACAGCTAAGACGCAGACATAGCAGAACTCCTCTTCCACGCCCCAGGGTAGAAAGTGGTAACACCTGGGTAGTGCTTCTGCTCGTTCATCCACGACAGCTGACAACTACTGTCTGGCAGTTCTCGCATCCTCCCCCAGTGCTGCAGGCAAGCCTGCTTCAGGCATTAAATGGAGCAAGAGCCCTCTAGGAACAAGCCGCTCTGTTTCAGAAACGTTCAAGCCCATGATGAGGCCGCTGATAGTGCAAGCGCGGCTCTTCCCCGTGGCAAAGCCCCAGGGAACCCGACTTGGTAGAAACTACCACATTCAGAAAACACTCACCCGTCTCTGACCACGACGGACCGAAGTTCACCTTAACCCCTTGGTGTCCGCCTCCCCCGCCTCTCTCTCGGGATCCTCTGGCCGCGCAGTTTTAAAGACGCAGCTGCGAGCAGTACGGCTCGGGTGGGCCAGAAACCGCGGCCACCGCCCCGCGCGCCCAAAGCCGGGTTCTCAGCCGCGAAATGACCGCAGCCCTCCGAGCCCCGACCAGTAGCGCCCGAAGGGAAGCCACCCCTAGGAAAAGGGGCTGCGCCCCAGGACAGGTGGCACCTCGGGAACTTTCGCCCAAGAGTTACCAGAGGACCTAAGTCAGGGTCTCCGGCGCGAGCGGCAGCCGGTCCGGGCTGGTGGTGGCACCGCCTACCTAAGCCGCGCCCAGGCGCCCAGTGCGCCCCTGAGCGCTCAGGGTGCCCGGAGCCAGAGAGCGCACATCGCCCACTGCGGGCACAGGGATGGGGCGGGGACGACTTGGAGGTGGGGGTGGGGTCCCGCTCCGGCATGGTGGGTGAAGGTGGAGAGGAGCCTGCCGGGGAAAGTGTCCCGCTCCAGGGTGTCTAGAGGTGTCCAGACGGGGAAGGTCTAGCAGAGCAGCGGGGCTCCAGGCCAGCCGCCCACACTCACCTCGGCGCCCAGCACGGGCTCGACCGGCGGGGCTGCAGAGCGCACCGCGGCTACGATGGTGGCAGCGGCGGCTACGGGGGCGGTTCCCCGGGGCGGGGCGAGGCCGGGGGCGGAGAGGCCGAACCGGCCACGTGGGCGGGAGGCGGGCCGGGGACCCCAGCGGGCGCCCCAGCCCGGTGGCGGGGTACCCGGACGCAGTCAGGCTAGGCCGCTGCTCAGCACTCCCCTCCCCGTGTCCTGCCGGCGTCCCGCGGAAGGCTAGGAAGGGAGGAGGGGAGATCTGGCCCCCGGGACAGCCCCCAACACCTAGTTCGGAGAGAATTTACCGGGTCGGGGAAAGGGTGCACAGCCCAACCTCCCGCTCCCGCTTCCCCGGGGGTGGCTCGCGGGACCGGTGTCCGAGCGGGAGGGGACCGTGGCGACCCCCGAGCCGGGGGTAGCAGGGGCTGCCCTGGCGGGCAAGCCGGAGCCTGCGCTAAGAGCCCCAGCCCCGCCTACCAGGCTGACCTTGGGCGTGTCGGGTCCTGCCTAAGCCTCACTTTCCTCGACTGTGGGGGTGAGATTGAGGACGAATCCCCGAGCGCCCAGCAGGTTCTCAGGAAACGCCAGCTTGTGGGCAGACGCTGAGCTTGAAAAGGCAGCAGCCAGCTGTGGCCTGGGTCTTCCGTGCTGAAATAAACATGGCAGTCTAAATACTAAGAGTATTTTCTGTATTCATTCATTCTTTCATTCAACAGATAACTCCTACAGTCCTCAGAACCCCATAAAATCAGGAATAAAAAATGCCCTGCACACTAGTTATGGGCTTTTATGAAAGTATAAACCGTGATGATAAAAATAAAAAATTCATCAGGGGCTTCCCTGGTGGTGCAGTGGTTGAAAATCTGCCTGCCAATGCAGGGGACACGGGTTTGAGCCCTGGTCTGGGAAGATCCCACATGCCGCGGAGCAACGAGGCCCGTGAGCCACAACTACTGAGCCTGCGCGTCTGGAGCCTGTGCTCCGCAACAAGAGAGGCCGCGACAGTGAGAGGCCCGCGCACCGCGATGAAGAGTGGCCCCCACTCGCCGCAACTAGAGAAAGCCCTCGCACAGAGGCGAAGACCCAACACAGCCAAAAATAAATAAATAAATTTATAAAAAAAAAATTCATCAATTGCTTTCACGTGGCAGGCGTGCATTTTAGGTGCTTGATCTACTTTAACGTTCACAGCAGCCTTGTGAGGTGTAGGGGTTGTATGGGCCCACTTCTCAGGAACTGAAGCTTAGAAAGGTGAAAGTGAAGCCAGCCCCCAGGTAAGAGGAGAGAGCATCAGCTCAAGGGCTAAGGCTCTCGGTAGGTGTACCCTCCAGTAAGTGAGTGGACCAGGCTCTGAGTGGACCTCCTCAACTCTCTCCATGGGGTGAGCTCTAACCCCCACCCCCTCATTCCACCTCACAGGAAGAGGCGGGATGTCGAGGGCTTCCTGTGAGGGACTTGTCCTGGCAGCAGCCGCTGGCATGTAAGTCCCCCAGCCCGGGCCCCTGTGACCAGCACGAGGAGTTCAGACCTTGCTCTGGCACAGGTGAGACTTTCTTCATTGCAACCCCTGTCTCTCCTTGCAGGCACTCATAGTGCTGGCTCGCCTCTTCCTAGCCCACAGCCCACCTTTGGGGCCGGATCCAACAGCTGCAACTTCATTCCACTACACCTTGATCCCAAACCCAGTGCCTCATGATCCATCCCTTTCCTGTTCAAGGATCACACACCCTCCCCAGTACTCCCACTTCCAAGGGCAAAACCTATATCCAGATCTCCCAAACCCTTTTGTTATTCTCCCTTCTCCACACCATGGAAGATCCCTTGCTACAGCCAGCCAGGTTTATTAAATAATAATAAAGGGCTTCCACTCCCTCAGCAACCCAGAGCTCGGCAGGCACTTCCAACCCACAAGTCGACACCTGCTATTCTACCCAGGCAACCTTGTCAGAGGTAAAAGTTATATTTCCATTAGACTCCATTTAATGATTTGAGCGTCTGCTACATGCCACACAATATGCCAGACTGTGAAGAACAGCAGTGACTCTGTACAATATAGACATAGTCCCTGACCCCATGGAGCTCACAGCTGATGTGGGAACAGTCAGACCCATCACTCGGTAGGTTAGGGAGCAGGATGTGGTGAGAGACACACAAGGGAAGTGCTGGCCCAGATTCGAGCATAGAGACGCTTCGTGTGGGATCTGGGTTGGAGAGGACAGGAGACATGGAAGCCCAGAGGTGGGAGAGCACAGGGCACACTTCTGGAAGTCCATGGAGAGGGGCTGGTGGGGGGAGAACAAGGCTGGAGGGGCCTTGGTGGCCAAGATGAGACACTAAACCTTTACCACTGGAAGTTTCAGGCAGAGGTGATGGGTTTGCACCAGCTGCTGAGTGAGGAATGGATGTAGTGGGTGAAAGTCTCCTGGACACAGCAAAGGCAACATGCATTTTTATTATTACTAGGGGCAAACTCCTCTATTTCCTCTGTTTTACAATTCAGGGTTTCCGGAAATTAGAACAGATCTGCAAGGATATGCAGACTAGAAACAAATCAATGTAATCCCACAAGGGTTTATATGCACTGCACCATCCCCCGCCCCACTCATGCAAGGGGGAGGGTAGGGAGGACTTGGTTCTTGGACTCAAGTTAGGAGACTGTTGGACGAAGAGATGATACATCCAAAGGGAGTCCTTTGGTGGGGAGTGTAGAGGAAATAGGCAGGAAATGTGGGTCACTATCCATGGAGTTTGGAAACTGGTGGAGAGGCCAGAAGACACTGATGACCAGCCACCTTTTCTCCTTGAAACAGTTCATGAGCACCCATTCTTGAATTCAGCTCCACCTCCCCTAACTCTGCAAGAGAGGGTAGAATAGGACCAGAGCTGTCACCTCACTGAGTCATCAATTGGGAAAGCTGGGGTGTCTACTGGGGTCCCCACATGGATGAGGGAGTGACGAGCTATAACTGATGACAGGCAGCAAAGCCATGGTGAGGGGCTGCGACGAGGCACCAGGCAGCACAGTCGGGGAAAGCAATCTCTTGAGAAGGCACGACCAAGGGCAAGGACAACAGCAATGGAGAGACACTGAAACCAGCAACACGGGCCATCGAGTGCCCACTGGGTAACTTTAACACTCGTTGTTGTGTAAGGTCATACATTTAAACCCCTCTGTTGACATAATACCACTCGTACAACAATGCTCAGAGAGGTATAAAGAATAAGATAAAACCCAACCACAATCACACCACCCAGCCTTTCCCTTGTCATAAAATATTCTTCTACAGCGTGATTGTTATGAGCCGCTTGGTCTGTGGTATGAATGTGCTTCTTCTTATCATCAGTCCCAAATGGTACTTGGTTTGTTCCTCATTCCTCAGTATCAGAAATAATGCTTGGTGATGAAAATCTATGCACAATTAACTTTGATGCACATTTCTGGTTACTTCCTAAAGAGAAGATGCTAGAAGTGGAATTACTGGAAGGCACATTAAAGTCTTCTGCCCGTAGCAATGTACAGATGCCACCCCCCTCCTTTTTTTTTGCCTTTTGCTTTTGAAAGGTGTGGAGCATCCATTTGATGAAGCAACACTAACCTTCTTCCCCAGGGGATGGTGACACCTGTGCAAGAATTAAGGTGTTGATCTCATTGTTCAGACCTAAGCAATGCTCTGCAAGCACTTAATAAAAGACTCCTTTGAAAGCAAGTCCTTTCTGCTCTCATAATCTGGGTTAGAGGAAAACCTGAGAGGCAAGGCTGAGAGGATAAAGGCTCCATCTGCTTTATCCTCACAACCACCCCATAAGGCAGGTGCATTTTTACCCCCATTTGACAGATGAGGAAACTGAGGACTGGGGAGATGAGGTGACTTGCCCCGGTGACTGATCAGTGGTAGGGCTGGGGTCCCAAGCTGGTTAAAGAAGTAGAATCCAAGTCCAACCTAGGTGGAAGGCTTAGGCAATGGGCACAGCCTGCCCTCAAGGAGCAGTCGTACTAGTGAGCAAGAGGGTCTGGCACATAATCACAGGAGCTGTTCCGGAAGGCATGTGACAGGACTTGGACTAGGGTGGACAGTGGTCAAGGAAGGTTTGACTGCAAAGGAGGGCTGGAGACCTGACCTAGAGAGGGAGAAGAAACAGGCAGAAGAAACAGCCTGGGGGAAATGACCCAGGGCAGGACTACACGAGTGAGGAACTTCAAATTCTGCTGTGGCTATAGAGAAGAAAGAGACACACAGAGAAAAGAGGTTGGCAAGGGCCCAGGTAATAACTTTGCGGTTTCCCTCCAGGGCTATTGGCAGTTTCAAGCAGGGAGTGACAGCTGATCAAGTAGCCATCTCCTGTGAGGGTCACAGCCCATTGCCCTGCAGAACTGAGTCCTCCAGGAGACAGGAGCTCCACTCCCATCACCCAGCCAATCTGCTACCTACACCAGGGCGGAGGGAGACATTTAGGGGATCACACTTTGTAACTGTACACCCTTAACCTGCCCCAGGTGGCCACATCCCCAAAGGCAGGGGTGCTCACTGGGTACTAGGCTCTGTGCCCAGAACTCTACTTGGCTTCACATTCAAGCCTCACATCAACCCGATTAGGTACTGAGATTACTTATTTCCCAGATGTGGAAACTAATCAGGTCCTAATCAGGTCAAACTAAGTCCTCATCAGGTCAAGTGACCCACTCAGGGTCACACAGAAAGTAGCCGACTGAGATCTAAGTTCAGGGTGCCTGAGACCAAAGCCCTGCTTTAATCACAATGATTTAAAAAAATCTTGCCAATAATAATGCACGTTTATACACACGTGTGCAGGATTTTCAAGTACATCAAACTTCAGGTACACTAACCAAAGGCACGACCTGCTTGTATTTGCGTTCTGTCACCAGGCGTGCTTCGGCCTTTCTTTGCTGTGAGTTCTCCCTGGCCTGGCCTTGCCTGGCCTGGTGGGAAACGTCTATGGTTTGTCTGGAAGCTGACACCTGCCCACTCCCTGGAATGTTTCTGACCAGCAAGAGCAGGAAAGACCAGGAAGAGCCGTCCTCATCCTGGAGGACCATGACTTTATCTCTGCCCCCCCTCCAGCTTCTAAAACGTGGAAAATTCCCCTGAGCACGAATTGATAGTCACTTAGAGAAACAATCCCTGCTTTTGTTCACATCCAGAGCAGGGCGTGGTCATCTGGCACAGGGACCTTGAAGCAGCAAGTTCAGAAAAATGTCTGTCTCTATAGGGGCTGAAAGATGACCAGGGAAAATGGAGCCTGGTAAATGGGACATTAGCAGATCTGAGTACACAGTCAACTGTCACAGGCTCTGTACAGTCAACTATTAAGAAGCCCAGGGTTCCTGCCTAACTTTAATTTTGCTAGGAACACCTCCCCCTCCCCAAGCCCCATCCCTTCCTCCCAAAACAGTCAGATGCAGACACACCCTCTTCTCTTAGGGGAAAGAGATGATTTAACTTCACATCTGACAAAATCCCTGGGCTGAAGCGCCTATCAACAGGGAATTGTCTCCCACCCATGTCCATATGGCTCCCAAATAGTCCAAGACCTGCTCTTCCACAAAATGAATAATAGCCACTATTTACCATGTGTCTAGCACTTGCCAAGCATGGCCATGGGTGCTTTATACATCCCAGCTCATTTAAGCTTCACAATAACCCAATGTGGTGGGTATTAGTCCCACCTTACAGATGAAAAAACTGAGACTCAGAGCAATTAGGTGATTTGCCCACAGTTCCATACTTAGAAAGAGGTGGAGTTAAGACGGCAGGGATCATGTATATCTTATTCATTACTGTGTCCCCAGTACACTCTTTAGGCTCTCAAATACAGTAAATATTGTCAAAAGATTTTATCACCTATAAATGTGAAAGATGGTGTAAAACCCCTCCAGAAAAGAGGCCAGGGAGCCAAGCCCACTGATCTTGCATTATTTTTCCTTAATCTCAAAGACGAGATTTAAATTTTATCTTATTGCAAAAGGCCTTACCCCATGTTTGTATCCTTCCCTCCCTCCATTGCATCCTCTATCTATCCTATTCTTGGACCACTTCTGATTCTGTTCCTGTAGACAGAGAGGACAGGGTATGCTGGGGGTAGGGGTAGAAAACAGGTATTTATTAAGGACTCACTATGCTTAAGACAGTGAAGGTATAATTTATGTCTCCCTCCTCATCCACCTGCTTAGCTTATTGCCTGTAGTCTCTTATTCAACTAAACCAAAATTAAAAATGTTTTCTAACTAAAGCCTGCAAGGGGAAGCTGGTCTTTGCTACCCCTAAAGTTTGCATTTCTAAAACAAAGTAAATAAAACCAGCGGTGAGGTCCCAGAAATGTTGACAATTATAAGAACCCTAAACAGCTGCAAAAACGGACTCTGCTTTCTAATACCATGGTAAAAATTAGGGCTTCTTGTGCTATCCAAAGAGGATTATTTTTCCCCACTAACAGAAAAGAGGAATTCACTTACTGCAGTATCTGCCTAATGAGATTCTTCCAATGGAGTCCTTTTAGATCCATCTGCTTAACCTCTAAACCAGATTTACTCTCAGTATTTGGATTGAGGAGGAAACCAATTCACTGTAACTTGCTACTCAAGGTTCGTTCTTCTCCTTATAAATTATGTTGAGAAACGGTACAGCCCATTGATTAGGAGTAAGGATGATTCATTCAATCAGACGTATGAGTCCCAGTGCTGCTGACTTCTTCCTTGTGCCCTCGGCAAAGCTACCCAATTCTGGGCCTCAGAATCTCAAAAATGAGACCCCAAAGTTGATGTACACCAAGAATTTAACTTACAGAGCATTGGGCGCACAGGAGATGAGAGAACTTCTGTCGGAAGAATGAACAGGCACCTTCTTCTTTCTGAATGACAGGAAATTTGTGGCTCCCAAATTTCAGTGTCCATCAACTTCTTTTCAAATTTCAAATTTCTGCAAAGAAAGTCCATTGTTCTGAGAGTCAAATGTCTCCTTGAGGTAAGTATCCCTGTCCCTGCTCCAGACGCCATGGAGACAACAGGCACCTGCCCAATGGAGGGGGAGGTAAATGGTCAAGGGCAGCAGGTTCATTTTCTCTAAAGTACAAGACAGACCAGCCACCCTGGCCTCCTCACCCTGCATAATCTCTCTCCTTCTCAGAGGGAGAGCCCACAGAAAATTGTGCTAGGAATCCCAGCTATTCAGGAAATAGGAAACACGATCTAGAAAAATGAGCCACCACAATCTTAAAACATTTTATTTGATTCAGAAATTCTACGGTACAAAAACATTTTACAAATGTCAGCTGTGGTCTACTATTTACAGAGTTATGTACAAATCAAATAAGATGATAACATTTTCAATGTAAAAATATAGCATACTGCTACAGTCTGCCAGTCAGTGCTCACTATTCCACCAAACCTCACAAAAGAGAAACTTAAAGATGAAACACAGACAATGGCAATAACCACTGTTCCACAGGCTTTCCCCCCAGAACATAGTAACAGGGAGCTTCTGCAGCGAAAAACAAAACAGAACAAACCAACAGTGAAAATAGAAGTTACCTACTCTCTAAATGAATACATTTGGTTTTTACAAAAGTTTTTGCTCTCTCCAAACTCACTACATTTTTTTCTTAAGACAGAAAAAAGATGCTTGTTAAAAATAACATACGATTACACATTAGCATCATCCAATTGTAACTTTTTGTCTAATGACTGGAGCAGCCAACTTTGTCTATGTCACATACAAACAGAAGATAGCTTCTTTGATCTTCTCAACTGAAATTGTCTTTGATAAAGCATCACATATGCAGTCATAATGGTTTGCTTTTGTCAGACTTCTGCTTGTGCAAACCACAGTGCTTGGTCAATTCAGAGCTATGGCTCCAGCCCTTTAGAAATGGAAAAGCTCTTTGAGGAGTCTGTGGTCCTCGCTGAATTTTGGAGAGGAGCCGAAGAGCAGGAGGGAAGACAACTGACCAAAATTCCCAAGAGGTCCTCACTCGACCTCTTAGTAAATTAGCCCTTAGCAACTGCTATTTCACCTGTGGCTAATCTGAAGTCTGCACCATTTAATAATACTGTGAGTCATGAATTAAAGGTAATGTCTAGAGATACATAAAAATAGAATCCAAAATTGGAAGTGAGGGGTGGTTGCCACTCAGAAGGTAAGAGCTGGTCTTGAAGAGTATCTTGAAGAAGCTCAGGAATGACATTAGACACATCAGGAATAAGCACCAAGTGTTTGAACACAAAAGGGGAAAAAACCCCATATATGATAGAAGACTACTGCCAAGAAAAAAAATTGTGGTAATCAACTCACAAAATGAATTTAGGTGATATACCATTTTTTAAAAGTGCCTTTGTATTTTTAAGTAGTAAGAGAAGCAGGGTACATAAGAATTTCTCTGTTAATCCCCATCCTGAGCTTGGCCTTCACAAGGCACCAATGTGAATAAGGCACCACCTTCTATTTCGGCAACTAAACTGAGTGTGAAGCTGAGAAACAGAAGAGCAGTGAAAATTATTAAGCCCTTGGAAAACAAGAGCTGTGAGGAATGAGTAGGGGTGGGATTATTTATCACTGAAATAAAAACACCAGAGCGATGACTTCACTGTCGTTTTCAAATACACGGAAGGTGACCAGCTGTTCTTTTTCCACTACATGCTGAACAAAAGAAGGCTGGTTTGAATTTCTATAAGGAAGATGTACAAAGAACTATCTGATCAGCAGGGTAGGTTACAGACTCTCCTTCACTGAAAATCCAGAATCCCATCCACAGCCACATGTCTGAAATAATTCATGCACAGCTCTGTCTGACACCAGGGGGGTACATGCCAGATAATTCAAACTTTCTCTCACCCACAAAGCTCTGAAATCGGAATCAAAGCTATTGGCTTACAATCAGACTTCCTTTTATTTTCACCCTGGCCCTGGAAAGGAGGTGATATAGCAAGGATGACCCAACACCCATAAGGACTCCTAACTGATATCTCCATATACAGTTGCACACCTCCAAAACAGATCAATTCACAGATCATTTAAAACAGAAGACAAAGCATACCTGGCTCTAGTGGACACTCAGGATTCCTTGCCCTACCTTCACAATGCCTGCTTTCCTTATTAGGTCTTGGCTTAAGCTCAGAATTACACATCATCTAAAACAGTGATTTAAGCCAAGAGCTAAAACTATAAATAAGGTCCTTCAGGTTGTGGAGTTTAAATGAAATTGCTCCAAGTGTCATATTTTTTAAATTGGGAGAACACAAATCTGATTTTGAAATTAACAACTGGCTTGCCTTTTTCTTAAGACATCATGAAGTGTGAAGAAGCAATCAAAAGATTTCAAATATATTCACAATCATATCAAATTTCTTTAGGGGAGCAATGGGTAAAAAAAGCCATCTAGCTCCTGGCTGCATTTAGCAAGAGCATTTTCTGGTGGCACCAGACATCTGTAATTATCATGGATGCCTTTCTTTTCAAATCTTTTAAGTAGAGGGGGCAAACTGACAGCTAGTGGGCCAAATCAGGTCCACCCATCTGTCCCGTTGGGCCTGAATTCAATTTAAATTTTTTTTTTAATTTAGTTGCCAATACTAAAAAAAAATCAGGATTTTTCATATAAACATCCAGATTCTCAGGTTCTCTTGAAAAATGGGACAATCAGGAAACACTGCATGGTCACAACTGACTGGACTGGCTGCTCCCTGCAGGTGGGACAGAGGGTGTCCATCTGCCACAGTCCCCACTATGCCCTATTGTCTCTCTGACACTGAGAGAGCATGTCACTGCCATTTATCATCACACCTTATTTATCATTACACTTGCTACAGTGGGGCCCCCTGAAGGAACAGCACCTGTTAAATAAGAGCAGCACTCTTTACCAACAATATAAAAAAGAAAAGGCTAATAATCTTCTCATTGGCATTGTCCACCTCCCTCCAATAAAGAGCCAAAGAGCCAAATTAGTGTTGAGGTGGTTGGGGACTGCAGGGTTTTCTCTCTTTAGGGAGGAAAGTGCGACATTTCTTCTCCGGGAATAAAATAGCCTTTTCCATCCTTTGTCTCTTTTAAAGGAAAAGATACTCAACTCTGAAAAAAGGAAAAGTCCTGAAAATCACATAACCCCACAACTTTGGGGGGACAGTTTTCCTGTTTATTTGCGCTTAAATGAGGTAACCTGAGACTAGGGTTTTTTAAAAATGACACTAGTAGCTATAAAGTAGCACGACTAAATTTTGACAAACATACATGAACTTAAATTACTATATATTGATTCCAACGATGTCATCATTGCCTAGGACATTTTTTGAACTTCTGATCTGGGACTGTCCTCAGTTATTATTAATATGTCAATCAAAAACTCTGTCTGATGACTTATTGCCCCATCTCATTTTGGGCTCAAAATACTATTACCTGGCTGGGTCACCCGCCTAAGTACCTGGGCCTGGACCTGAATGACTTCTCATTCTCTCTGGAGAGCAATATGCCTCAAAGGCCCAGGACTCAGCCCTCTAGAGGACTCCTGCCCCAGTATGACTGGGCTGGGCCCATCCAGGTAGTCCCTGTTGCTTGTAGCTGACCTGAGAGAAGAACACACCTTTTCCTGGGCTTTCACCTCCCTGGTCACTCTCTTAGCAAAGCTGACTGTGTCAAATGCTAATGTGTCAGATGCGTCAGATGTGTAGGGCGTTGGTGAGTTAAGATAAACAACTAGCTCCCTAACTTCAACTACCTGCACTGGTCTCCTGTACAGAGGACACCATCAGAGCCACAGAGCCTTTTACTCTCAGGATGAAGGCCTTTCATTGAGATCATCCCTATATTCTAGTTCTTGTTTCCCCAATGTCTAAAAGTCTGTGACTTGGCAGAACCTTTATCTGAATTCTGTCCTATCATTTTCACTGTCCACTCCATTTGTTGAGTCAAAAATGCAGCTCTGCTTAAAATAAATGTTTTATTCCCGGCATGAGACGGGGAGGGTTAAAAAAAAAAAAGTGAAACTAATATGGCAAAACTGGGAAGTTGAACTCCTCAACTATTCAGAGTTGGGCATTCATACTGTCGTTTCAATACTTGGTAAAATAGAGTTTGATTCTGCTGAACATCACAATCATTCGTATTTCAAAATAAGTACTCAAACCCTAAATCCAAACTAAAGCATCACCTGATTTTTGGACTATCACAATTTTCCCTTCTATTTTCATAATAAGTGAGTTTATTTAGCAAGCTCTCTGCCCTCGCTCATGGAGCCCAGTTGATGTTTCCTCTCCAGTCCTCCACGCTGTCCCTGGGGCCACCTTCTCAGAGATGCCTCCTTTCATGTGCAAAGTTGAGTATCTATCCTAAGGCAGCACCTAATGGTTCCTTTAGGGCATGCACCATTTCTTGGCTTCAACAAGAAATCACTCTGAAAATGTTCCAAAGTGAATTTTCGTACAGTAATAGGACTGACCAATCTCCTTCACAGAACATAGGCCAACAATGGAATGGCAGGACAGTCACGTGTGGGCAGGAGCTCTGTGCTCATCTCAGATTCCACGGTGACAACATGGAACATCTCTTCTCCAACAAGATGCCTGGTTTTATGGGGGAGACAGTTCTGCAGCCCACTTGTCTCTCCCTCAGAGCAGCTGCAGGAAACTTGATGCCAGAGAACAGACAAGCACGTTCTTCTCCCAAGAAGCTGCCAGCTGCCTTTACAGAGCAGGGAGTGTGGCATTTGCATCAAAGATAAACACAAACCTCTTCTTTCCATCAGGGGCACAAACCTTCCCTTCCCCACCTGCTGGGCATGAGCCTGGAAGGAAAAGTCCTGCCCTCCCTACTTCCCACCCCACCTTGGGATGTTTCTCAGTGTCCCCGCTTAACATTGGTCCTATTTGGTGAAGCAGTGAAAACCAGGGTCCCTGATAGGGGTGCTGAGAAAACAGGGTGCCAAAATCCAGCAGCATCTATGAAGAAGGTGGAAAAAGACACTCACTCCCCCTCAAGGTCATGGGGAGGAGGAGGGAACAAGTATTTTCCCTTTGGAAACAAAAATTCTGTACAGAAGTCATTCATAAAAACAGAACATTTACTTCTCCTTTTTAAAGCAAATTCTTTCCTCTTAAGTTCTCAATACCTATTTTTGGCAGAATGGAGCACAAGAGACAAATCTTTCATTGGGTAAGTACAACAAAAACAAAGTGAAACCTGATTCACAGGCTGGGCTGTGGGGGGAGTACTTCAAGATTCAAGAATTTAATGATTTCAGGCCCCATGTCTTCCAAAGATGGTACTCAAAGAGCACTCTCATCTTTGTAACAATCCCTTCCTTTTCACCTTCTTAAAAAGAGGTTTGTCGTTAGTCAAAACAAGTTCAGCAGATTAAGTGACTACCACCTCCACCTACTGCCGTATGTCAGCGGATTCTGATCCCTAACATTCCGGACACAGCTTTAGACCAGAGGCCAACCAAAGCAAAAATTACAACTTCCAGTAATACAGCCCAGTTGGGTATCAGTCTCTTAAAAATAAACTTCCAGGCACCAACATCTGAGATTCAGCACAGTAAATATAACCACGGGAAACCTCACAGGGAGATCTGGCCCCTCCATGATGCCTATTCAGATCAAGATGCGGCCCTGGTGCCTTCTGCACATTAACCAACCCATCTCAGAAAGAACGGTCTAGATGGTCAGCCTGGCCCTGCGGCTCCCTCCTCAGCCAGATATGCCATCCGCTAATACATAAAAACTCATTTTTATGAAAGGTGATTGAATATTCAGTCACCTTCTTGACCTTTGACTCAGAGCTTTTTTAACACCCATGGCATTGTAAATGGTATCATAAATTCCACATCAAAAATGGAAAAGAACATCATCTATAACAACATGGATTCGAGACAGACTGGCACTTGATCTCCGTGGCTGTAGTGGCATCAAAAGTGCTTTTTCCACAAAGCATTTCAAATCAAAGTAGCCAACAGTGAATAGGCAAAGTTTGCACAGATAAATTAAGTCTGAACAATCAGTGTGGGTATTTTCCTGTTTCTCTTTACATGTTTCCTCCCTACCTCTCAGAATTGGCTCTAATCCAGTCTGACCCAACATGGCAAGCTGCCGTCAGGCATAATGGACATGCCTTTCAGAGCTCCACATGGTTTCAGAAAACTGGAGACTGCCAATATACCTGGTAGAGAAGAGAGGCAAGGACAGCAAGTACTGACCAGAATTTCATTCTGAATATCCTTGTAAGAGACCTCAGCTCCAAGTGGGCCACATACCCAGAGAGACGAGCTGGGGAACCAGAGTGAGGCGGCAGCTAAAGTGGCAATGCTTAGACTCTTCGTTTTGTTACAAAGGAGCGACCGCGTGGAGTTCACCAGTGTAGCTGCAGCAACCAGGTTCTGCTTTGCATGCCCCAGAGGCGAGGAGCTTGGAAGGAAGGGCGGGAGGGTCCTCCTCACCTAAGAAAAGAAGAGAGGGCAGAACCACACGTCATTGCACTTCAGTGGGCTGGACGCTCAGGCCAGAACGAAGCTGGATCTGGGTTTGAACCACACACTTTGTACAAGTGAGGCAGGCATCCCAGTCAGCTCAAGACTGGGCATTCTCTCTGCCTGCTAATGCAGGGGACACAGGTTCGAGCCCTGGTCTGGGAGGATCCCACATGCCGCGGAGTGGCTGGGCCCGTGAGCCACAACTACTGAGCCTGCGCGTCTGGAGCCTGTGCTCCGCAACGGGAGAGGCCACGATAGTGAGAGGCCCGCACACCGCGATGAAGAGTGGCCCCCGCTTGTCGCAACTAGAGAAAGCCCTCGCACAGAAACGAAGACCCAACAACAAATTAATTAATTAATTAATTAAAAAAAAAAAAAAAGACTGGGCATTCTCATCCTGCTAACAGGTTCTAGTTCCCTTAGCTGAGGATCCAGGGTTTGCATGCATGACTCCAACTAGTCATAGGCACAGTAAGAGTAGCTCCAGACAGCATCCTGTAAGGGTTCCCTGGGGAAGCGGGCCCTCCTACCTGGAGCCGGTGCTGAGCTAGGATGGAGAGAATACTGTGCCCTGTGAACCCTGGGTTCAATACATGTGGCTTTAAAGACTTGGGAAGGTGGGGGGATGGTGAACACCACAAGTCCCAACAAAGATACAGGTCCACAGACCCTCATCTGACACCCCTGGGGACCAATGTGTTTGGTTTTGTTTTGTTTTGTTTTACAGTATTGTCTTTTTTTTTCTTTAAGTCTTTATTGAATTTGTTACAATATTGCTTCTGTTTTATGTTTTGGTTTTCTTGACCACGAGGCATGTGGGATCTTAGCTCCCTGACCAGAGATCTAACCAGCACCCCCTGCATTGGAAGGTGAAGTCTTAACCACTAGACCACCAGGGAAGTCCCGGGCCCAGTGTGTTTTGGCATTCAGATGTTTTCACAGTTTAGAAAGGCGATGTAATGAACATACTGTATATTACATAAGATGGTACCAGGCAGCTCACCATAATTTATCAACAGTATTTCTGCAGCTCACACATGTGAACATTCCCGTTACCTGGGATCAGCAGAGACTATGCATGGAGTTTTGTTACTTCCTATCGGGCTGCCGAATAAATTTGCACCGAAATTAGCAAAAAGCTTTCCTGGATTTTGGACTCATGGAGCAAGGCCGTGGCCTGCATCAGGGAACCCGACCCACCGACCCTCCCGGCTCCGCGCGCCTTACCCAGGCCTGATGAGGACGACATGCTCTCCGTCAGCGAAGACGTCTCCGTTTGGTCCGTGGAGAGCCCTTCCATCAGGGGCAGGGACAACTCGGACGAAGGCACGGACGAGTCGTAGATGCCCGAGTCCCGTGGCATGTCCGAGGGGCCGGCAGCTTTCACCGCGTGCAGCAGGGGCCGCAGGACCGCGCTGGCGCCTGGAACGGGCCCGGCCTCCGCGTCTTCGTCCGGGCCGAACTGCGGGCCCTCAGAGTGCGGGTCGGCCGGCGCCCCGGAGCCGGCGGCCTCGGCCTTGAGACAGAACTCGCTCTCCGGCCCTGGCTTGCACAAGACTTCGTTTAAAACCAAGCCTGAGTCAAACTTCTCCAGAACCGGTTCCCGGTAGCGGAGTGGGGGGAGATGGAAGGGAACGAACTGCTTTTCAAACCAGTCAGGCTCCTCGTCGATAAACTGGTGCATGTTGCAAATGGCAACGTATAGGGAGCGGCCCGATTTGCTCCGGAAGTAGTTCCTCCTGCTAATGCGTCCGGGGTGCAGGCCCGGCTCCTGGGGGCCGAGGTCCTGGGAATGCAGGTGGGAGCAGAGCTGGGGAAGGTGGTCCATGAGTTTGTACTTGGTGCTCAGGTCCAGGACGCCGGGAACGTCTCCCTCGCAGGAATAATCGAAGTAGACGGCGATGAACTTGCTGAGCGCCGTGGATGAGCTCTGCTTGGCTTGGCGGAGCTTCTCAGCGATGGTAGACACCGCCACCAGGAAGAGCTCCCCTTTCCCCGAGCCTCGGGCGCCTCCTTTGTGCTTGTAGTTCTTCTTGTCTACGAAGTATTTCATGCCTTTGGAACACACCACGATAATGAACTGGGACTCGTGAATCTTCTGGACGACCCATTCTCTCTGCCCTTCTCTGCAGAGGCTGAAGTCTTCCCACAAGTCCAGAGTGACCTGGAAAGTGAACAGGGAACCTCACTCACCTATACAGCTTAGAGAGTCGAGTGACAGGAATGGGAATGTTACAAGAAGGGCACATCATCTGCCCCAAATCATTACTAGCCCTGCTATATGCAGGCTTCGGGTTGCCCAGTTCCAAGGAACAGCTAACATTCCATGGGCGACCGTCACACACAGGCCCTCTGTATCATGCCCTCATTTTAGCATAATGTGGGATCGTTACCACTCCCACCCTACAAGTGAAGAGACAGAAGCACAGAGCGTCTAGCAACCCACCAAAGTTACATATCACATGTGGGGCCTTCAACTGACTTAGAGTGTGATAGGGAGCATGGAATACAGAGGCAGTGGGGGTGGGTCTATCTGATGAGTGAGGCTGCCTGGATGGGGGGCAGATCCTGGAGAGAGAACTGGAAGGTGGTGATAGAAGGGTGTGGGTGAGGGATCTCAAAGTGGGCTGGGAAATGGGGTTCAGGTCTGGATGCCAGAGTCACCCGCCCATGCTGCTGGCTGACTCAATGACAGAGTGTGACTGACAAAGAGGACCTCCCTGGCCTCTCACACAGCCCTGGGGTCAGCCTGCTGTTTACCAGGTGAACAGTGCATGGAGAGGAAGGTGATGAGCTGCCGTAAAATGGCCATTCTGGTTCACTCACTTGGAGTGACCGGCACCTCTCACCACTTCTCAGCAGTCTACAGGGCCACATCCTTACGAGGCCCCTACGAGGCCTTTAACCCCAAGGGGAGGTCTCATAGGGAGTTTGGGGTGGGGCACTGACAAAGAAAAGAACACAAGGTATGCGTGGCCCCTCAGAGGGCTTCACCTTCTCAGACCATCTTCATCTGATTCTGCTGAAAACGTCTCGGCAATTGTATCAGCCTCTTTCCTTCTGTAGTTCAGAAATTAACTCTCAGTGCCTATGCCCGAACGTGGCAGCCACAGTCCCTTATGTGGAAGGGGGCTCTGAAATGACTTTGCCTTCCTCTTTTGCTCTAAAGTGTTACCAAGGGAAGAAAGCCCCCAACATCCATCCAGTTGCTGAAAATAATCCTGAATTGTCTTACATTTTCCTTAATTCTCGTTAACATTATGCATTCTGAAAGCTAACTGGGAATATATACCAAGCACTTTAAAAATGTTCCTATCTGACCCAGCAATTCCATTTCCAGGTATCTACCACTGGAATGGGGCAAAATTGAAATAATGAGATGTTTAACAATTTGAAAAAACTCAATTATGGTGAATCATTAATATGGATCAAGAGTCTGTTTAAAACTGCTGTTTACAGAGAACTGCTAAGAGTGTAAAAAGTTACTGAGTGAAGAGACAGAAAAAAATAATTCCAATCCATCCAAAATGCAAAACTGTATGTATGAGTTCATCTATGCAGAAAAAGACTGGACGGAAATACAGCAGTTTTAACTGTGGTTCCTCTATTCTCCAGGTTAAGATTACCATCCATTTTGAAATTTGTCATCCTTTTCTAGTTTCCAAATTTTCTATTACACTCATAACTGGAAGGTTTCCCCCCACCCCCGAGGCTAGTCACTTACAAAGTAGAGCAAAAGGATTGTCAGTATCTGAAGACTGTGTGCCGTCTGTGGGTCCACACCAGTTTTTCAGTACACAGGCTGATCTGCCAACATCTAGACCTTCATATATTAGGAAACCCGGCCAGCCTTGTAAACATGCTTAACTGACACTAGGGGACAGCCTCACCCTGTGGAGAGAATCTAAGAAACCCACCAGTCCTCAGTTTCAAAGCACAAATAACTTCCAATTACACAATTATTGTACAATTCTTGCATTTGTAAGAAACAGTGTGCCTTCCATGAGAGCTTCAAACCTCACTCTAAAACGAACACTATGACATTATAGAAAAGCTACATATTAACAGCTTAACTCAAGAGAACAGGCAAGAAACCAGAGGAGACCATTTGAGTACTTAACATATTGTTTTCCCTTATTAGCCAAGCTCCCCCCAAAAACTGTCTAAACTCGCCTCTTTACTTGCCATTCTCTCTTTGACTCTCCAGTGCTCTCCAGGATGTCTTGAGTGACCTCCTCCCACCGGTCCCATTGCACGCTCCCAGGGCAGCTGCCATTTCCTCCACCATCCTGTTCCCCATTCCCCCAAGGTCTTTTTAATGCTTAAAACGCTTCCTGCCAGGTGGGTGCCACTCAAGGCTTTTGAGCAGGAGTATGTCAGGGTTAGAACTAAGTGTCAGCAAACATTTAGTGCTGGTGATGGGGAGGCCAGACTGAAAGAAGAGTGCAAGGCTGACCCTAGTTTGGAAGCTAGGCATTTAGCACATGTCCCGCCCAGAAAAAGAGAAAAGACTTTAGATTCCTCACCTCACAGCCACAGAAGTCCTGGAGGAAGTAGGCAAAACACTGGACAACATTCATGTGATTCTGGCCATCTTTACTGGAATAGCAGAGGAAGACCTTGGGCCGTGGCCGGAGCCTCTCCCTGGGAAGTGCTGTGATGTACGTGGAGGACTCAGAACTCTCTTCATCTAAATGTGAATATATATTTTCTAAAGTGGAAAAGAAGATAGGGTTGGCGGCCACGAGCAAAGCTCTGTCCTGTTCCCTACGACTCGGGACCTAATGCTGTCTTCAAGAAACAAGGGTCACCATGTCACCTAGAACACTCCCAGCTCCCTAATTCCACCAGCCCCTTGGGTCACCACCTCTGGGAATGGGACAGCTGGTTTCTCCAGTGGGGCCAAAAATGGACAAAATTTGTTCTTCACCTGAAATTGACCTTGGGCAAGCCAAGAGCACTGCAGCACCACCCCACCCTCTTGCAACTGAGTGCACCTACTAGATCATTAAGCATCAGCAGAGGTGACCTTCTTTAAAACAAAAAAACTTTCACTGAAGGGTTTTTTTTTTTTTGGTACAAATTACAAAGGTAAAGTCCATAAATCTTAAGAGTACATCTCAACAAATTTTATCTAAGAATACACCTGTGTAACCGCCACTCAGATTAAGATACATTTCTAAGTTCCCCAGAAGCTTCCCTCCCGACGTCAGACTTTTATAAGTGATAAAGCCCTACCTCTCCCCTTACTCACACCTTTAGTCTTCCTTTACGCTCTTGAATTTACCATCCTGAGTTTGAGAAGAAAAGTATGCCTGTCCTTTTAGTGGCTCCTGAGGTTAAAAGTCAAATTTTTTAATTCTGGGAACTATAGCAGCCAGGGAACTCACTACAGGAGCTGTGTGGCTTCCCAGCCGCCTGCCTGGAGGGACCAAGTGCTCCCGGTCTCCCTCTGTTGGCCCTAGACCTGCCAACATGCGAAGCACACACCACACAAAGATATACCTTGCTGCTTCTTGCGGCACATCACCGTGAAGAGCGTCGCAAATGCCGATATGACAACCAGCGGCACAGTGATGGCAACAGCTCTGATGGGCCCAGCCCACTGGGAATGCACTGGGAAATTTCAAAGGGAAGGATTTTAGACTTAAGCAATATAACAGGTTCAAAGAGAAACAATTTTTTTTTTCATTTTTAAACATAAGCCACATAACAGGTTCTAAGACTCCTTGACCACTTTTCTCTGGTACTGATTTGGTGATTATAAAAGTATTCATTTTAAAAGACTGTAGAAGACAATTCAGTAGTTAGAGTCTGCTGAGACAATAAATACCTTTGAGTGAGAATTTGCCTAGGGAAATCTCCCCTCCCACCACTTTTCTTCTGAGGACAATTGACTATTTATTTAGCCCCAGCAACACAAACAACACCCTGGCTTTGATCTTCCCTGCATCAACTTTAGGGTGGAAGGAAAGTCAGATTTGATGGAACATCATTTAAGAGTGAGGAGCTCAAGTGTTTTCTTTTTGTAAACCATGAAGTACAGAAAGTGTCGAATACCTTGGTCCACTCTGTAGTCCAGAGGCAGCATTTCCAACAAACAAATAAAATCTTACCTGGTTTTAAGGCATAATGCATCACTTTTCTTGTCATATTAGTGTCATCTACCAGCTGCAAAACAGAGGATGCTGTATTACTTTTTTTAAGTGATAGCATCTCAACAGATTTCATTCATTCTTCCATCTGTGGGCAGTGGGGCGAGGGAGAGGAGAGCTGCTGCGGCCTGTGATCATTTTGAAGCTGAGATTAGATATTAATAGTCAGATACATCTCTATATATACCAATCAATACTAATATATATAGGATGGATAAACAGCAAGGTCCTACTGTATAGCACAGGGAACTATATTCAATATCCTGTGATAAACCATAAAGGAAAAGAATATGAAAAAGAATATAGGGACTTCCCTGGTGGTCCAGTGGTTAAGACTCCATCTTCCAAGGCAGGGGATGCCGGTTCAATCCCTGGTCGGGGAACTAAGATCCCACATGCCGTGGGGCAACTAAGCCCACAACTACTGAGCCTGCACACCTCAACTAGAGAGCCCGCGTGCCACAACTACAGGGCCCACGCGCTCTGGAGCCTGCGCTCTGGAGCCCATGAGAGAAGCTCACACGCCAAAATGAAAGATCCCACGTGCCGCAACTAAGACCCGACGCAGCCAATAAATAAATAAATGAATGAATGAATGAATGAATAAATAAATAAATAAATAAATAAGAATATACAGGGAATTCCCTGGCAGTCCAGTGTTTGGGGCTCCATGCTTCCACTGCAGGGGGCATGGGTTCAATTCCTGGTCAGGGAACTAAAATCCCACACGCCATGCAGCGTAGCCAAAAAATTTTAAAAATTAAAAAAAAAAGAATATATATATGTATAACTGAGTCACTTTGCTGTACAGCAAAAATTAATACAACATTGTAAATCAACTATACTTCAATAAAATTTAAAAAAAATAAAAATAATAGGGCTTTCTTGAGTTGTACGTACCTCAATTATATAATCCCCAGGCGATACATTTTGAAGGAGGCAGCTGGTTGTCTCTGTATTTTGCTCCTGCAAAGAAACAAGTAACACTTTAAAACTTTCTTCTTAGATAAAGGTCATCAGGACCCCTCTCTTCTGTCCTAGAACTGAAGGAGACTTGCCACCAGTTTCAATCGTGTTTTCAGAAGATGTCAGTTAGAACAGAAAGCAACTGTGCTTATCTGCCAGGGTACCTGAACTTCATTTTGATAAAAGGTCCAGGAGAGCCTGGGACCCCTGTCATATTCTATGCTTGGCTGGTGGTGCCCTGAGCAGCAATTTTTTATTTGAAGACAAAGAAACCAATTAGGATACCTTTTACTTAATAAAAGGATGGGGAAAGAAACTACACTTCCATGTTTGTGCATATTTTATTTGCTATAATTTTAACTTGAGTGGAAGGTCAGTGACAGAGGTGAGAGCCAGCAGGAAAACAAAACTCGACACACAGGAGCACATCTACTTCTGCCACTATGACCAAAAGCCTCTCTTGGTGCTCTCATGGGGTAATCTAGCAGTCTTTTGAACTTCCACGAAACATTTCCCACCCCTCCTGACCACCTCTAGTTTAAGAACTTGGTTACTGAATTTCTACTTCACCTTGGCCTCTGTGTAAAATCACTAGCCACTGACATGCTAGTGGCTTGGCTCCTAGGTGTGGTGTTTTTCACTTACTAGCTGTGAGGCCTTGAGCAGCAGTCCAGGTGACCTCCCTGGGCCACAGGTTCCCCAGCTCTAAAGTGGGGATAACAGCAGCCTTTGTTCCATTGAGCTGTAAGGATTCAATGACCACAAAGCTTGGTAACTGGCACACAGCGAGCACCTGATTCATGCTTAAAATATGGAAGAACAGGGACTTCCCTGGTGGTGCAGCGGATAAGACTCCGCGCTCCCAGCGCAGGGGGCCCGGGTTTGACCTCTGGTCAGGGAACTAGATCCTGCATGCTAAAACTAAGACCTGGCACAGCCAAATAAATAAATATTAAAAATAAAATAAAATATAGAATAGAACACAACTACTTCATTGTTTCAGTTCCTTGGTAATACTTTATCTGCTACATCACCACTGGGACAGCTAGGGTGGAGATAACTAGGGAGTGAGGGATGACTCAGGATGGCCCTGAGACGCACCCAGTGATAACACTCTGGAGTATCTACCGACTGCTCAGAATCCACAAAGCCTAATGTTCACATTGAACCATCCAAATTCCAGGGCCCCAGGGGTCATTTTAAAACACAGAGTATTCCTTTATGCACACCTAGCAGCTCACCTGTTTACAGGTCTTTCGCTTGAAGGGCCCTTCATGCTTGAGCTTATAATGAAGATAGAAGAAACGGAAGCCGAAGGTGTGGGGTGCGTGATCGAAGGACACCTGCATGTCTGAACCGTGCTGGGTGACGTTGAGGTTCCGAGGCTTCCAGACTGGGAGGAGGAAGGACCAGAGTGAGCATCCCGAGGCTGCCCCGACACCACTAGAGACTTGACAGACAAGGACAGCTATACTTACAGGGTTTACAGGCCAGGTTGTCCGGCTGCAATAGCAGGTCACAGGCTATTAAGAAAGATGCATATTTTTAGTTTTAGGACAGTTTGACATTTTCCTCATCCAACAATTCAATACAATATAAATATATGGCACTGGGTATTGCTGGAAAGAATGTAAAATGCATCAACTGCATCAACTCAACAATGATTTTCAGTATAGCCCAGTTGTATCTTATGAAAATTTGAATTGTACAATATAAAAGTATTAATGCAGTTCACTTTATGCCACATAAATGGAAACAATATTAAAGTCAGCCAGATTTTAAAAGCTCCTTAAGCATTAGATAATTTCAAGGCCCCAGCCAAAGGCAGCGAGACCTGTGTCCATGCTTCTGCCCCATGGGGGCTCTGTTTTAGCTGTAGATAGAAATAACGCCAGCCCCTGCCCCACTGTAGACTGTTTAGGCACAAAAGAACTTTAGAGTGATCCTGATAATTTATCTTGAGGTTATTTTAACCTTAGCTAGCACTCTAACTTTTGATGGAGTCTTTTTTTTTTTTTAGTTTATTTATTTATTTTTTAATTTATTTTTGGCTGTGTTGGGTCTTCGTTTCTGTGCGAGGGCTTTCTCCAGTTGCGGCGAGCGGGGGCCACTCTTCATCGCGGTGCGCGGGCTTCTTACTGTCGCGGCCTCTCCCGTTGCGGAGCACAGGCTCCAGACGCGCAGGCTCAGTAGTTGTGGCTCATGGGCTTAGTTGCTCCGTGGCATGTGGGATCTTGCCAGACCAGGGCTCGAACCTGTGTCCCCTGCATTGGCAGGCAGATTCTTAACCACTGCGCCACCAGGGAAGCCCTGGAGTCTTTTTGATGGAATCTAAAAATGACATCCAGGCATCTACTAAGTAGTAGCACCAGTACTGAAAACCAGGCAGCAAAGGCAGTAGTTTTGAAATAGGATTTAAATGCGATAAAAACACAAGAGAGGTGCTATATGCCATGTTGCTAACCCAGGGAGAACCCTCTGGAAAATGATCTTACAATGCCAAGAAAATCAAAGGCAGCATCAAGGTTACAATGCAATGAAATGGTGATAAATACACCACCTGCCTCACCCCAAGATAGACATTGATTCCAATGAGGAAAATTAATTCTTAAAGTAGGCGAGTTTTGATTTAGGCAAGATTTCCATAAACACATTCCTTGAATCCTCTATCTGGTTTTTATGTGTAAGGCATTGAAAGATGCTGTAAAACATACATGGTCTCTGCCCTATGGAATCTTATTTTAATTAAGAAAATGAAATCAAGTGTTATGAAATGACTCTGTTGCATAGAAAACAACTACAGTTTAAAAAAAAAAAGAAAAGAAGAAAACAACCAGAGTAAGAATTCTGCAAAGGGAAGCATGGATGTAGGCTGGCGTTGAGAACAAAAACATCACAGAGGGATGAGGACGGCAAGCAGGCCACATAGGAGGGGGTGTCAGATTGGACAACCATCCAAGGCCTGGAAAGACGGACCAAGAAGGCAAGAGGGAAACACTGGGGTCCAGAATGCCTGGGCACCAAATTCATCAGCAATTCAGGCTGATGAGAGGCACACCACACTGTGTGCAGAACAGATGGAAAGGGAGAGCCAGACAGAGAAGGGAATCCAGCATGGTTGGCTTGAGAGTGTGTACTCCAGAGTCAGGCTCCTTGGGGTTCAAATCCCAGCTCCCAACAGGACCTTTAACCTCTCTATGTGTGATTCCACATCTAATAAGTGGGGATGGTAAGATTAAATTCTTTGTAGGGTTGTTATGGAGGTAAACTGCATTAGTATTTGGAAAATATTTAGAACAGAGCATTAATATTTGGAAAGCATTTATTTAACATAAATGTTAAATAAATAAACTTTCTAGAACGAGGTAACCTCAGGGATACTGCTTAATTTTCTTAATCTAATCCTGAAAATGACAGGCAATCACTCACAGAGGCCACCCTCCTGATGACAGGTACACGATAGAATCATTTCATGCTCTACCCTTTACCTTGAAATCAACTTATATTTTTTATTCCGGTTTTTTTTTTAAATCAAAGTATTTTAATACATGGCTGTCTTACAGCACCTTCAAAAAAATCAACCATCATGTCCACTCCAGAACAAGCCAGGAATGGATGTCTCTGGTTAGATGAACACTGCCTGGGCCAAATCTTAATTCTAAAAATTGCTTTTCTGGATGCTTTTTCTCTTCCCCATGCTAGTTTCATACTAGTATTTCATGTGCTCTTGAACACATCTCTGTCAAAAAGTCATTAAAAGCAGGAGAAATGTCTCCCCACGGGAAACAGGCAGGAAAGACCATACTCACTGCGGGTTCTGAAGAAGAAAGGGTGATAATTGCTTTCATTTTTAATGGAAGGAAAAGGGACAATCTTTACAAAGTAATCTGTTTCAAATTTCATATTCAGGAAAGGTTGAGATTCCACTCCCTAAAAGGGAATAAAAATACACGTGATGTCACGGAGAAATCACCCACCCCCTCCACCTACATGCGAGAGCTCCGGTCTGCCCTGACAGTCACGCAGACACAGTTCTAGGGCTGGGGGACGTGTTGGGCGGGGAGGTGGGGAAGGAGGAAGTCCAGAAAGTTTCCTTTCTGGACCAAATTTAGGTTTGGACCCCTAACTGAAAAGGAAGATGGGCACCGCTGTCTGTTCTTTGGCAATGAAGCTGTGGCACAAAGTTGGTGGGGAGGAGCCCACATCCACTCCTGTGGGCACAAAGCCACCTTCCAGGACTGCTGCTCCAGCGTGTAACCTGAGAGGTGTGTTTGTTTACCACCAAGAGGTGCTGGAGGGTTTCTGGGAGTGCGGAGCAGGATCGCCGACCTTGGCAGGTGGGGTGGACCCCACAGCCCCTTCTCCTCCAGTTTCACAGGCTTTCAATAGACCATTCAGCCCCCAGAACAATGGTGTGTCTTCAGGAGCACATTCCCCGCGTGTGACTTACAGCTCGTTTGAAGCTACTGTTGAGCTGCTTCGGGTCCTTTAGAATCAGTTGTTGGCACTGTCTTCCCTCTGACTTCAGCTCCTCCAGTATTACCCGAAATCCTTTTAGGAATTCGATGCCTAAGCAAAGCAGAATGCTTTTATTAAAAGTGGACCTAATTACTTCTGAATGCACTTTCCTTCCTCCAAGATTACCATCCTCTCCACCTACACAACAGAGTTAAAGGAATTCTAACTCTAGCCGGAATATCTGAGTTTACAGAAAGGAAAAATAAATACCCTGCATTCCTCTGGTACAGGCCAGGTGATTTTCTCTGTCCCACCATTACTAATTAATAAATCTCTCATCCATCCAGCCAGTGCACAAACGCCCATTGCCTCTATGACATTAGGGTTCATATATTTAGACTCAAGTCACAATTAATCATAAAAGTCTGCAGTGGAATATATAATTTCTAGATCATTAAACAAGGTGTATTCAGCGGATGATCATTCCCAATGCTGACCAGGGACTCCCCCCAAACCATGTTTCAAATACTTTCCATTTTAGTCCTATATTTGCTTGCATGTTTCACTGAGCAACAGAGAAAATTCCCAACAAAGTGTGTGTCTGCACACAAGGGGTTCCTAGGCTTGAGATTAAATAGCTTAGCAGAATGCCTATGTGAGTTACAAAGCGGTTCTTGCTCTAATCATGCCTGAAAGGCCGACACCCAAGAGCTGCCCAGTGTGTGCTCTTCATACAGCCCTCAGAGGCCCCGAGACGCCCACAGTGCCGCTGAAAGGCACCGGCCCAGCCTCCCGCCACCTGAGCTTCCCCTGCTGCACGTCCAACTAGCTGCTTTCAAAAGGATTAAGCTCTGATGGCCACGAGAGCCGGTACTGGGGCTTCGTATCCCATGGAGACTGGAGTGGTCCAACTGCAGCTGGAGCTCCCCGAAGCCGGCCTCAATTGGTGAGATATCGATTTCGCATTCTTTTGGAACACTAGACAAGGAGACATTTTCAACCCTTCCCCTCCCAGGGCAAGAATAATTACACAGGATGCAATTAACCAGGTGGGAAAATTATCAATGGCAAAGGCCAGGGAAATCTTTTTCTCTTTCGAATAGGTTCTCCAATCCTGTAATTATTTAATGAAGAGCACATATTTTATGGTGGGAAAGGCAAAGGAGCTACAATTAGAGCTTCGCCATTTAGGGGGTCAGAGGACAGAGTGTGCAAGTACGGACCCTGCCATGTTGTATTATTTCAAGTACAAAGCTTCCTGTGGGGCTGAGAGCTGGCTGACCCACAGTCCGAGATTCACACATGCTGACAAGATCTAAGGTTTCTGACCAGCAACTATTTAGTAGCTCTCACAGGAACTTGTCTTTTGAGATCCCCCCTTCTCCCCAAAGATTTCTGAACAAACCCTTATTACTTATGCTAAGATTTAATTCATGCGATGTCCCCAAAACTGTTTAACAAACGCCAGGTGATTAATATGATTATAAGACTGTACATCTCACAATTACATAAAAACTCATCAGCTGGGGTGGGAGCGGATGATTCTAGTTCTTATCTTTAAAAGACCTGCCTAGAAAACCACTATACCAAGTATGGGAGTGGAAGTAGAGTCTGTAAATCTTATATCATAGTAACACCTGTATCACAGTACTATTAACATTTTGTAGTTATATAATGTTTAGCAATTTTATAGGGCAGTTTCCCATAAAGGAACTTACCTACTCCTCATCATTTAACTCATAAAATCCTCACAACCACAGGAGGAAGGTATTATTGTCCCCACTTTATAGATGAGGAAACCGAGGTATACAGACACTAAATGACTTGCCCAGGGTAACAGAGGGATTAAATGGCAAAGATGGGATCAAACCCAGACTGCTCTTAACCCATATGCTTTTCTGTCTCCCAAGGAGTCTCCTTGTTAGAACCTCATAGAAACTGATAGAACCTGTCCAGCCATTCCCACCCACAAACCATCATGCAGAAAAAGCACATCTTTCTGCCTTCACTGTTCCACATCTCTGTTTTCCTCACATCTCTTACTTTCATTCTAAAGAGGGAGCCTGCAATGTGTTAGGCCAACCCCTTAACCGTTTAGCCTTATGTTGGAATGACTACTTCTCTCTTATCCACAGGGGATATTTTTCTTTTTAAATGTTAAGGTAATGTTCTTTTTGGAAAACCCATTGGGTTCAGATCCAGCAGTATTTACATGGATTAGTGAGTCAGGCCCACGGGTCTGATCCATCCTCCCTGTCTCTGTACTGAATCTGGCTCCTCTGAGATTTATCTCATTCAGATTAAGAAATTCAGAATTTATTTTACTTTTCCCTTGGTCAGATTTTTTTTTAATTCTAAGATTCGGTGGCAATGTCCAAGGCGCAGACCTGAGGACCAGGTTCTGATGATGATAAAAACAGTCACTGTTTTTCAAGAGCTCTTTTTAGAAATGTACCGTGTGTGTCTCTAATTCTTTTTCTTTTTTCTTTCTTTTTTTCTTTTTCTTTTTTTTTCCTCTTTTCTTTCTTTTTTTAATTTTTATTTATTTATTTATGGCTGTGTTGGGTCTTCGTTTCTGTGCGAGGGCTTTCTCTAGTTGTGGCAAGCGGGGACCACTCTTCATCGCGCTGCGCGGGCCTCTCACTATCGCGGCCTCTCCCGTTGCGGAGCACAGGCTCCAGACGCGCAGGTTCAGTAATTGTGGCTCACGGACCCAGTTGCTCCGCGGCATGTGGGATCTTCCCAGACCAGGGCTCGAACCCGTGTCCCCTGCATTGGCAGGCAGATTCTCAACCACTGTGCCACCAGGGAAGCCCCTTTTTTACTCTTAACAGGTTTATTGAGGCATAGTTGGCATACCATTAATTTCATATTACAGAGAACAATTTCATACACTTTGACATATATGTACACCTATGAAACCGTAATCACAATCAAGATAATGAACTTATCTATCACCTCCCAAGTCTTCCTCATGCCTCTTTATAGTCCCTCCCACCCCTGTTCCCAGGCAATCACCAACCTGCTTTTTGCCACTAAAGCTTTGTTT
Organism: Balaenoptera physalus; assembly: GCF_965194825.1. NCBI lineage: Eukaryota > Metazoa > Chordata > Mammalia > Artiodactyla > Balaenopteridae > Balaenoptera > Balaenoptera physalus. Next base: position 78,774,017 of record NC_138896.1, read on the forward strand.
GTATTTTATTGAATGTGTCATCACTCAGCATGGACTTTTTTGCCTTGCTGATTTCACTCAGAAAAGTTACTTTGAAATTCATCCATGTTGTTAGGTACATCACTATTCCAGTCCTTTCCATTGCTGGGTAGTGTTCCACTGTATGAATGTACCACAGTTTGTGTATCAGTTCATGTGCTGATGGACATTCAGGTTGTTTCCAGTTTGGGACAATTAAAAACAAAGCTGCTATGAACGTTTTTGTACAAGTCTTTGTATGGACATATGCTTTCCTTTCTCCTGGGTAAATAGTAGTCAAATGGCTGGATCATGTGGTAATGCATGTTTAACTGTTTAGGAAAATACAAAAACGTTTTCCAAAGTGGTTGTGCCATTTTACATTCCCACCCTCAATATTTCTTTTTGGTTTTTTTTTTAACTTTTATTGGAGTATAGTTGATTTACAATGTTGTGTTAGTTTCTGCTGTAGAGCAAAGTGAATCAGTTACACATATATCCACTCTTTGTCTCTAAGTCTTACAACAAACCAAGAGGCAGTCATGTACACTTTACAGATGGGGAAGCTGGGGCTCAGCCAGATTTAAATGCTTCTTTCGAAAGGTAGATTCTGGGTTCAAACCCAGGCCCATTTGAACAAATGGGCCCTCCCCAGGTTCCATACTCAACCACCCCATCCTCTCCTGTGTATCATCAATTCATTAAAGAGGACAAGCAGATTGAGCCCTAACCTGGATCTGGCCAGGTAATGTGGGTTTGCTCTTTTCTGTTGGTTTGTTTTAGTTTGCTTTTTTTCAGCCCACACAATTTAAATAAAAATTCAATTCGTTGCCAACATTTAAAAATTGTTGATTTCATGGTTTCTCACGAAAACTGGGGTTTTCCTGAAAACACACACAATGTGCCAATGCTGGGCCCACACATCTCCATGTGGCCACAGAGATCACTGATGCTGGATACTGAAGCCATTATATCCTTGGATAGGCCACCCATCCCCCCAACTCCTGCTGAGACACATAGGCCAAGGCCTCAGTGCCATTTATTACTCTCACACTATTATTTTACAAACCCACATCTCTCTCTATAACAGCCAAGGGAACAAAAGACAAGCCATGGGCACAACATGAAGCTGCATGCATGTGCAGCAAGTGTATACAACCAAGTAGCAAGTGTGTCTGTGCCGAGGCACACCTAAGCTGTGCTCATGTCAAGACCCACCTGGCCACGGAGGCCACCACGCCTGGGACCCCTGCCCTGGGCACCAGCCACCATGGTGGACTCCATTTTGACCACTTACCGAGGGCTCCTGGGGACCAAAGAATGGTGACTGCCACTTGATCGTGGCAAGCATACTGACTGATGGTGATGTTCTGGGCATCGGCGATCACGTGCTTCCCCACTGGATTCAAGTAAGTGGTGCAGTCTGGAGAGTTGGGAGAAGGAGAACAGTTATATTTAAACATTTATTTATTCTCTCCATGTTCATCTTCTCAAATTACGCAGAGCATGTTCGGAGTTAGCCAAATCTATTCTGTCTAAAGACGTGTGCCTAGGGACTTCCCTGGTGGCGCAGTGGTTAAGAATCTGCCTGCCAGTGCGGGGGACACGGGTTCGATCCCTGGTCCAGGAAGATCCCACATGACGTGGAGCACCTAAGCCCGTGCGCCACAACTACTGAGCCCACGTGCCACAACTACTGAAGCCCGCGTGCCTAGAGCCCGTGCTCCGCAACAAGAGAAGCCACCGCAATGAGAAGCCCGAGCGCCACAACAAAGAGCAGCCCCCGTTTGCCGCAACTAGAGAAAACCCGCGTGCAGCAACGAAGATCCAACACAGCCAAAGATTAATTAATTAATTAATTTAAACTATATATATGCCTGAAATTATTAAAAAAAAAAAAAAAGAAAAAAAAGACGTGTGCCTCAAAGCCCACAGATGACATCAAAGGTTGGCTGTTTGGAAAACTGTAAGATGCTGCAGTGGGGTTTATTTATAACACCACCCCCTCCCCTTGAGTTAAATTCTGGGACAGTTGTAGGAGGATTATGTAAAGTCTGGAGTTTGTGTGTGTATCAGGCATTCACTTTTTACTACTATGACATTTTACCTAAATCAATAATAATTTACATCAGTTTAATCAGTTTTTACCATTAAAGAGAGATCTGAAGCAAAACAATGGCTAAGTAATATGGAGTTTGTTCATTTTCAGAAGAAACCTCGAGGGCAAGGTGACTGGGAAAAAGGAACTCATAGGAGGATGTGAACTCGTAGGGGAGTGATTCACAGCCAGACTGTTAAAGAATCCAATTAGGACCTGCCAAAGGGACTAACTGATTTTGTGATAAGCAAAGCACCTTCAATGTTAACTAGCGGTGTCAAAGGTAAAACCTTTGTTCCCAAACACCACCTCATCAAAGACACCCACAACACCCCCCAAATCCAAACAGTCCCACGTTGCTCGAAAGACGAAAACCACCGATTCTTTGATTTTTGTCTGAGGACATGACTCACTGCCACCTGCCAATGCAGCAGCTGTGCCACCTGGTATTGCTAAGTACACTTTCAAAGTTTAAAAAGGATCCTAAAAAGCTGCCAGAAGGTTCCAGCCAGACCCAGTGGGGGGACCTCCCAGGATGGCTGCAGGCTGTTCCAGCCACTTGTGCATGGAGAATCGCAGACACTACCTCGTAATTCTTACGCTGCTTTATCTTGATTTCTTTTCAGTAATTAAACTTGAAAACTTTCTTTAGTATATGATGCAAAAGTCCTTCCATCAGATTCCAAAACTACTCATTACCCCTCTGAAAGTCAGGGTGTTTTGGGGGTGAAGCATTCAGAGGCATTTTCTAAGAAGCTTAGTGAGTCTGCTGCATGCCTGTCCCCCTGCTCCCCGTAAACTATACCACACATTTCCCATTTTTATGACTAAAAATAGTCACTAGATATTCGAAAATCACAGCAGAATATTAAAAAAATGGAAAAGTCATCCATAACCTCCCACCACACAGAAGTAACTGCTAACATCTAACGGATATGCTTGCAAGCCTTTTAACATGCACATAATATTCCTTCTTTTTAAATTTCTTATTAGAGGACAACGCACATGCACTAAAATGCACCCCCCTCCTCTCTGAAACTCCACCCTTCACTCTGCTTTGTGTCCTGCTTTTTTGCCTAACTCCTACAGAAGGCATACTCCCTTCTCTAAACTCCATCTTCTTCAAAAACAGCCACCTCTACATTTCAGTATTTCTTCTTTTGAAAAGGTGTTAATAATTAATAAAACCAAATTCTACTTCTGATGACAATTCACTCTCAAAGCGTTCAACATGTGTTCACTGGGTACAGAAGAGAACTTTAGAATAGGAAAAAAATGTTGAAACATCTGTTTTAATACCCACATTGAACAAACAAGGAAACTGCAGCTAGAGTGATCGGCTGGGTGGCTTGCAATGCCACCAGTGACCAGCCCAGAAAGCCACCTCGGATAGCTCACACAGGGCTCTTGCTATTCTATCCCCAGCACAAAGCATATGACTAAAAAATAAGTTCTGAATCAGAACTATTCAGCCTGCAAAAATCCTAGCTGAGACCAGCTTCCCAGTATAAAAAAAGACAAGATCCCCCCATACGAGTAAATTACAAACATTTTCATTTATTGAGGTCTATAATGAAAGAAACCTTTGACTCAAACAGCTTTAGGAAAAGATGCACGAACAAGAGTAAATCATGATTTTTTTCCCTTTGTTCATTCCTAATGCCAAAATCAGCACTCCCTGGGTTTCTGTAAATACAATTATACAAATATAAAGTCTACAAATTAAGACAATGTATTACAACCTACTCAGGCATTACCCACTCAGAGCATGACGAAGAAACAAGAAATGCAACGTGAAAGGAGGCAAGGAGATCTGTAAAAGCTGATTTTGACTTAAAGGCAAGACATTCTCTTTCTTTGTAACGTTAAATGGGAAAGGAATAGAAAAGTAAGATATTTGTAGTTTAATACTTTTGTTGAAAACTTGGTAATTGGTTCTTAGCTATTTCAAACAAACCAGTAACCAGTCAACAGAGCAATAACAGGAACTTCCTTGTGGGAGAAAGAAATTATCTTTTTCAATGGAAAACAATGATTAAGTTTTTTGCACAGCCTGGATCCAATTATTAGCAACTCTAACGTTTTGGATTCCGGTTACAAAAAAATTATGCCCCAATGACATTTGGCCAAAATGCAACCTAGCTTCAGATGTCTCAGGAGTCGAGTTGTGAATTAAATTCTAACTAAATGCTGAAGACTTAGAAAGAAAATAATGACCAAGAGACAGGCATTGGCACGTGGGCCAAATATCTAGTCCCATGAAGAAAACAATAAGGTACTTTTAAGTTGTATAGGTAAGGATCCTCTTTCACAAAACCCCATATTAAATTAGAGATGCAAATACTTGTTTGCAGCTGACCGGAAAATTTTGAACTCTTGAATGTAATACAAGATCTACCAGGACCAAGAACATATATTAGAAATTAACTTTCTAACCTAAAGAAAGATCCCTTACACATGTCTTTACTTAGCTGAATTAAGTCTCATGGACTTGCAAGTCTTTCATTAGCATCATAGCATTTACCAAGAACATGTACACATCATGAATGTGAAATATCTGAGCTTCCCATGTAAGCTCTCATCAGTTAACTTAAAGTACCCACGTCAGCAACTGCGGGCATGAACTTGACATCCATATTTGCATCTTAAAATTGTTAGATTGCATACATGACCTCAAAAACCCTGCTTTAGCAGTGATTATTCCAGAGGCCTCAATGTGACCTACAGCCCTTACTCATAACTCTCCAAGAGATGAATCAAATGTCAAGTCACTAAATATGAATCAAGCTCCTTCTTGTCAACATTTTTACTTATAATTTATGGCTCATAAGGCTAAAATGCTCATAATTCTATATAATTACCTCCTAGGGCACAGAAGCAGATGCTAAGGGGGGGTTCTACATGCTTAATCAGAAAAAGCACACCCACCTGCCCTTAGAAAACAATTCAGCCAGAAAAAGTCACACTTCCTTGAGAGAAAGGGCCAGAAAGGTGCTTGGATTCTAATTCCAGTTGGAATGACTTCTAATATTAATAGATATCAATTACTGAGTGCACACGGAAGGCCAGCTCCTGAGATGAGCAGTTATAAACATTACCTCATTTAAGTGTCAAAATGACGCTGAGGAAGAAGTTAATCTTTATTTCACATGATGAGAAAACTGAGGCTTGCCGAAGTGGAGTCACCTGCCATAGTTCACAGCTGATAGGTGGGGAACAAGGTGAGAACCCAGGCCTAAGTCAAAGATGGCCAGTTGGAGACCCCTGTGCCAATCTGAGACCGATCCACTTGGCCCACTCTGTGTTTGTGAAAAATTTTAAATAAATGCTGATATTTTTTTTAAATGTTAAATATCCATACTAAAAAAAAAAAGCAAATTTCCCACTCTTCTTGGAAATCACATGTGGCTGTGCTCAGGGGACATCCCCCAAGACCACACCGATCTGGAATGGAGGAGCCAGTGCTCCTCTAAGACCAGACGCAGGCGACCCAGTTTGCCACAGTCCCTACCACTCCTGCACCTGGTACCTTCGCTCACTGTTCCCCTGCTGGGCCCTACAGGCATCTGTGTTTTTCTTAAGGATATGGCTATGTCCTGAGGAAATCAGGGGAGATCTCCACACACCGCTTCTCTCAACACATTAGAGGACAACTGACCCGTTCAAGCTCCGAAATACTTGGGTTGCTTAATTGAGACTGAGGTGCTTTAGCTCTGTTGACAAACCTGAGCAGGTTCAGAAAATCCCTCAACTCCAGGACCTGCAGTGTCCCTGATTAAGCACGACTGTGGAAGCTTTAGATCACTGAAAGGGCTCCATTCTTCGGCGGTCAAGCCGTTCACTTACTGTCATATCTGAAGGTGATGTTATGCAGCCCGCTGTTTCTGCTGGCCGGCCCCACTCCCTGTGGGAAAACAGGAGAACATGAGAAGGAGTGAAGCCAATTTGCTTTTCCATCACAAATTCCCCACGGAGTCAAAACGCACACATGATCGCAGAGACCCAGGGTCACGCCAGTCACCAAGCAACGTCCATGCTCTCCGTGTCCCCCTCCATCCCCCCACCCAGCTCCCTCTAGCCCAGGAGATTCTTAACTGCCAGGCCACAGGGATCAGGAGTACTCACTTCCCCTAAAACAATAGCAGCAGGCTGCTCTGCGTTTGGGGGTTAAATAATAATTCATTAACAGTAAAATTGGGAGAGAGTGACCATGAGCTGCCAGCTGGAACCCTTCCAGTTGGATCCACTTTGAGCACTGATTGGTTATAAAATTTGCCTACCAGACACTCTCGTCCAAAAGCCCTATTAAGCCATAACAGATAGGCAATTCCTCAAGCCTAAGGAAACAGGTTTTTCATTCCAAGACCAGGAATGAGTGTGGGAATAAGCTGTTACCTTTAATAAGAAAATTCTTCACTACCTCCATACCTGTGCTTAGAGCATAGAAGGTGGTTCATAGAAGAAAAAGACTTTGAAAGGTCTAACTCTAACTCTTAGGGATGTGGCTTTTAGCCATCTGTACTCTTAATAGCAGGGATAACAAGTCTGCCAGACCTCCCATTTTAATTACAGCATCCACAGAGGGAGCCCCGGAATCCTCCTGTTGGCCGCACCGTTTCCTGACTCACTTATCCATCATGGGAAAGAGCAGCTAAAGATCTCCCGACGCTGGTTTAACGGTTTCTGTGATAATCTGCAAATGTGCCATTCAGCATTAATTGCAGAATTCTCCCCAAAAATGTTAATTCTTAAATGCTAAATGATGGGAAAATATTCTAACCACACAGCTAAAGTTTCCACCCAACAAGGGGGATGTTGGGGAAAACCATATGCTGGCAGTCTGGTATTTAATGGGCAATTGTTACACTAAGACACAGTGTGCAGAACACTTCTGATGGAGCCCAGGGTCTCAGGCCACAACCCCAGCACATCCATATGCTACCAGCATGTTCACGCTGCTTATCCTGAAGCCAGGCATACCCGCTGAAACTGTATCCCTGGGCTCAGATAAACATGGACCTTGGGAAAGCACAGCTGTGCAGAAAAGGATGGACACACATCATTCTAATTAAAGTGAGGAATAAGCAGTAACAGAAAATCTAAATCAACGTGGGGCACTAGCCCCATGGTCTACTGGGGTTCTGTTCCCCTTCTTCCTGATGCACCTTCCTTCTCCAGCTTTCCTCCTTCCATCCTCCCTTCCCCACGTACACAAGGTTCCAGAATTCCTCACCTGAACGGAAACACTTTGGAAAGTGTTATTACCTTATTAAAACCCTAAATGCCTCCATAACTGCTTAGGGACGGGGCCACAGTCTGTGTGACTGGAGGATGCCCAACTTACAGGTAGCCATGACCAGAGCAACACGACCAGCAGGGGACCAGGAAAGAGACAATGCAACACCTGCACAGTCCCTCAGTATTGCCCAAGGGGTGTGCCCCAAGCCACACCCTTCTCCTCCCATACAGACCCCCAGGATATAAGTTCACTCGCCATCTATTATGAGCCAGACATTATCCTAGGTACAGTGGTGAACAAAACAGCCACTATCCCTGCCCTCAGGAGCGAAGTGGCTCATTCTTTCAAAGAACAGTAACTGGGTATGTGGATCACACGCAGGGCATACAGACAAATCTCAAATCACACCTTGACCCTCCAAGAACTCTCAGTGTAGATGGCATACAAGGTCTATGCAGCTAGGGTGAAAGACCAGCCATAAATAAGCATACAGTGTATGAAATGCCACAGGCAGCGCCTCAGTAAGGATGACCCCAGGGTAAGGACACCAAGTACTAGAAGCTGAAGAGAGGGAAGGATAACTGGGCTAGAATGGAGAGGAAAGGGGAGTCTCAGGGGAGGGAAACAAAAATGTAATCCAGGGGCCAAGGTAAGTACCTTAATCCTTCATCCTCTAGCTGGGACCAAGGGCAAACCACTTCACTCCACTGGGTGTGAATCTCCTCAACTGTTTTTATTAAAAGACAATTTGCATGACTTTCCTCTGAGAAGGGAGTTTGAGGAGGACCACATGAAGCCATGCAGAGGAAGCACTTTTCAAAAAAGGAAATGCACTCCATTTAATAGCATGCTCCAAGGCGTGTAGGACTCTGGTGACCAATCACCTTACTTGTAGGACTTTGTCAGCTTTTCATTTTGTCCTTGTTCGCCCTGTATTTCTACTGCAACATGTTTTTAACAGATATTCATTGGGCACTTGCCATGAATGCATTGTGGAAAGGAGCCCAAGACAGTGAGATGTGCTATATCCTGTATACAAGAACCTAAATCACTCCAAATAAGGTCTCTGTGATGTATGTGGAGCTGCTCAGAGGCGGGCCCAGTGAGCTGGCCTCAAAGGACAGTGAGGCTTGCCTATGGCATCCATTCACTACCGACTGAGCATTCCACCTTCATCCAAGCCCCAAAGAGCACTCAGCCATGAACCAGACCTGGGTCCTGACCTCAAGGAGCTCTGGTCACCAAGGTGATCTCCTAATGCACAAATCTGCCCTCATTCGTCTGCTCCAAGCCCACCGCTGGCTCCTTGTACCCCCTAGAGCATTCCTGACGTGGCCCCTGCCTACCTTCTCAGTCACTCTCCTTCCTACCTTCCACCCCCGTCTGGGCCTGCATGACTGCTCAGTACATGTTCTGGAGACCTTCATATTCCCAGAATGCCCTTCCCATCACCTGGGGCCTGCTCCTCTGAGGGCTTCTCACCTGAGCCTGGCCTCTCTCACACTCTGCTCCTGACACATTAGTCCGCCTGCACACTCACTTGATGGGAGCACAGTGATCCAGCGCCACGATTTGACTGGCACGGCACTTCTGTGAATGCAGATGCAAAATGGTAACACTAATTCCACAGAGAATCAGAGACCAAAAGACCCTGTGACCATCCAAGGCTGATCTTGGAGCTTGGAAGCAAGAGGCACCATTGCAGGCACCAGCTCCTGTGTGTACTGTAAAGACTGTTCACTCTTGGAAGTCGTCAAGTGCACAGCTTCTCAGCACGTGCCTCAGACAGATGCTCCACGAGGCTGTCCTCAGCTCACACCTAAATAATGCTTCAGCTGCTCCAGAGCCCTAAGAAACCACCTAAGAAACAGTATGTCCAGGCTGGCTCACAGAGCACTGGTTTTCTTTACACTTGGTGGCAGACAGAATAACAACCACCCCCCGCAACATGTCCACATCATAATCCCCAGAACCCATGAATATGTTACTTTATATAACAAAGGGGCTATGCGATTAAGTTTCAGGATCTTGAGATGGGGAGAGTATTCTGAATTATCCAGGTAGGCCTAATATAATCACAAGGGTCCTTAGAAGAGGAAGAGAGGATGGTCGGAGTCAGAGAAGGAGATGTGACAATGGAAACAGAAGGCAGAGAGACAGAGACAATGATTTAAAGATGCTATGCTACGGGTTTTGAAGATGGAGAAGCAACACGGTCGGCTTCTAGATGCGGGAAAGGGCAAGGAAAGGATTCTCCCCCAGAGCCTCCAGATGGAGCCAGACCTGCCAACACCTTGATTTTAACCCCATAAGATTCATTTTGGAATTCTGATGTCAAGAACTGTAATATAATAAATTTGTGGTGTTTTAAGCCACTAAGTTGGTGGTAATTTTTTATTACAGCAGCAATTGAAAGCTAATTACTTACATAATTTCAGTTGCCACGTGGATGAACGTCTCTCTCTCACACACACACGCTCACACACGCACACACGCGCGCGCACGCGTGTGGTTTGTGCGGTCGTTCTCCCCTCCCAGACCGAGGGCAGACTGATCACTTGTCACTGCGCTCTACCACCCCACTCCCCGCTTCAGGCATACACGGAACAAGCTGCTGCTTGAGATTTTGCAGTCCTAGACAGAGGCCTCTGTGGGCTACTCTGGGGCTTATCTGGAGTAAAAGAGGGGTTAACAGAATGGGCTTTGGAGTTGCCAGAGGTGTGTTCAAATCGTCCACTTTCCAGCTGCAAGCTTCTCAGCCTTTCTGAGCCTCATTCCCCAGAGCTATAAAGTGTTTGAATCAAGCTTCCTGGAAAGGATTGGTGTGGGGACCATGTGAGATGACTGACATATATCAAGTGCTCTGCACATCTCCTGGCACATATTGAAACGGTTATGTCATAGGCAGTAATGGTTATGTCATGATTCCTGCCCTAATAAACATGGTGAGAGTTGTGCTACAAGGGGACACATGAGATCGGCAGGGTGACGCTCACAGGAAGTGGCCTCTCCAGGTATGATCTGTCTCCAGCATCCAGACCTTGGGGGTACCGTGGGAGAAGAGGCAGCCGTGCAGGTCGGGGCAAGGTGGCAGAAGGCACCAACCACCAGAATAAGGACTGTGCTCTGCTGTTGGTCTTGGTGGGAACTGGGCAACCCAGGGACTCCATCTCTGCAAAGCACTCAGGTTGAAGCAGATGGGGAGAAACTCAAGGCAAAGTGTCCAGGGCAGTCCCCACAGTCCAGGGCCTAGCACATAGTCAGCCCTCGATAAATATCAGTTTTCTGTCAGAATGAATACATGCATAATTAAGCCAGGTAATACATCCAGAGAACCCAGGAGGGCCTAGCTTGCTGTGACAAGGTGACTTATGGGCTTACCATCAGGGCCCACCGTAAGAGAACACAGAGAAGGCAACTCGCAAAGCTGGTCAACAGCTTCAGAAGCTGTTTCTTCAGGAAACAATTCTAAGCTTTTACCTACTACACCCAATTTGATATTTAATGAGCTGACAATTAAGAATACTTGCTTATTGCCTGTTACATTAAAAAAATGCCAGTGCTGTAGCCTCAGGGTGTCACATTCTTGGTTAATTAACCACCCCCATTTGCTGCAGTAACTGCAGCTTTTAATTTGTTTCAATGCGAGCTAAGAAGCAAGCCCCAGGTGCCTGGAGCTCGGCTGTGAACACTCTATGGTAAGCAAGGAAGGAAGCAGCAAATGGGGACAGAAGAGAGAAAACATCTTTTGCTCTGGAGAGGGGAGGGGGAAGATAACCCTTAAGTGCTCTAAAGAAATAAAATTCAAAAGGCAAAAACCCACACCATGCTCCACCCATATGGCGAAAAAGCAAAGGCCTGGACACAAAGGCAGCCACGGAGCGGGAATCCCCCACAGAGCTGCAGCGTCCACGAGGGGCGTCAGATGGCCAATTTCCTGAGGGACCCTGGGGGATTCTGGGCCATTTGAAGATACCAACTTGCCAGAGCAACATTTTCAATCCAGCTCCAAAACTGCTTAACTGCCGTTTAGGAAAAATGCATTTTGAAAAGGACTGTGCTAATTATAGTGCCCCCTTTCGGATGGAAGGTAAGCCAAACACTAAGGCCTACACAAGACTGCTTTCAAATCAATTAAGGAACTTTCAGAAAGCTAGTAAAGTTTTAGTGAATTGAGATTGGGTGAGAATTTAAAGAAGAGCATTTGTCAGAAAGAACTGAAAGGATGGTTTGTTTTTAAAGGCACACCGACCAAGTAACTACTTCAAACTGTGGGCAACTCAAACGTCCTTTTTTCCATAACATTGCCTCCATCTTCGAGTTTCCAGTGTGTTAATGAGATTAAAAAGCAGACAGTTCTGTGAGGCTTGAAATGCACAAGGGGACTGATGTTTTTGCCTGTGACCAGTGGACATCATGAGGGCTAAAGGCAGGACATGGGGTCCATTTACTTCGTGCAGGTTCAGATGGTTTCAGAAATGAAGGCAGATCCCACTTACTTCAGTTCAAACCTTTAACTAAAAAAAAAAAAAAAATCAGCAAAGGCAGAGAAGCCCCAGGTGATGCAAGCTGAGGAGAATGCTGGCAAACCCAAAACACAAGGAAAATAAATCACAAAGCCAGCTTGGGCCCGGATCTATCTACTCAAGATATTCACTCCACATTCCCGGGAACTGTTCTCTCTCACTCTCCATCTAGAAGCAACCAACTTCAGACATGTAGGGTGCCAGCCAGCTGTCTGCTTTGGGGAGGTGAGGTCTTGGATGTCTAGTGGGGAACACACAAGCTCTTGAGGAGTGCCAGTGGGTTCCCACCAGCAATTACCATGTCGGCCCAAAAAGACCTGGAGATCTTAAGTTAATTAGAGAGATTTGCTCGAGGAGGTAGGAAATCACTACTCGAAAGCATCGCCTGTGCACCAGACCAAAGCCATAATCATGATTCATCTCTGACATGCTGCTAATCATCACACACATGTTCCTAATTTCACGCTCTCCAAAGGAAAGCTGAAGGGACAATTGTTTCTGACCTCTAACATGGAGCCAACCTATGCCAAGTTACCATGTGTCCTGCTTATCAAACTGAAAGCTCTAGTTTTCATCTACGCGTCTTTTCACTATTCCACCCTCCTCCACGGCGGCCCCCCCAAGGAAATCCATTCACTAAAGACAAAGATGTGGTAGGGCATTTATATGAGTTGTTTCTCAGATAGTAATTTTTCTTTTTTTTTTTTTTTTTCTTTTTTTTTAAATTGAGATGCCATTGACATATAACACTGTGTAAGCTTAAAGTGTACAACGTGTTGATTTGATACATTTATGTATTGCAATATGATAGCAACTTTTCTACATGGTGGTGGCCTAAATGGAATTTAATACATTTTAATATCTCCTTCCCTGCTGCAGAGTTTATAATTTTCTTATTGCCTTGCCACTGGAACATGCATATGCAGTTAAAGCCCAGATATCAAAACACACACACACTCACACACACACACACACACACACACACACACACACCAACTTTTTTCCTGTGTTTAAAAACAAAACAAAGCTCTGTAGCCACCTTGGTTTTCACAAAGCAAAAGCCCAAGTACTTTTTCCAATGAGTCTGTTAAGAATCTGGGCTGTGTGTTCTCTCATGGCTGATACTCGCAAACAGACAGGATTGTTCCATTTTTCCAATTCTCAAAATGTTAAAAGCAAGCTATAAAACATGCCTCTGGACGGAGAGCCAGACCTTTCCCCTCTGCTGCACACACCACTCCCATCCACACAAATGAGAACCTCATGTTAAAGAACTGGCATCTTTAAGGTAACAGTCAACCCATCTGCAGTTTCAAAAGCACACACACACAACTCACAGACACAGATTAACTGGTCTTCTGTAAATACCGGATATGAAGAGGAAGCAAACAACCAACCACCCGAGAACACACCCAGCAAATCAGCTACCGGCTCCCTCTCACGTAGCAGTGAAAGGTAGTTACGAAGACTTTGCTCCAGAAGCCCGAGAAAGTATCTTCCTGCGAGGGCAAAATAGTGATTAGACAATAGAGGAAAGAAAACTTAGAGCTATAAACATGATGGTTATGCCTAAACTCAGAGGAAATGTTTGGATCAAAACAAAACTACTAATAAAAAGCCTTAGGACCACACAGAGAGTGTGCACTGAATTGTGCTGACTTCAAATACTGCTTCCGAGGCCCCGGGATGGAGTCTCCAAATACTGTATCACATCTGGAATTCTGCTTTTACAGCACAAATGCCTGCAGAAATGGTGGATTGTGATGTTGCCATGGGGACCCAGCCTCCTCTAGCTAGGCAGGTCCCCAGCATGCCCCACACATGTGCTTCCTTCAAGGTGGATTTCACATCTCTGGAAATTATGGAAGGCTGCCCTTTCAGGTTTTAATGCTCATCGAAACATCACAGGCTGCACTATAAAGCAAGGCGACCCCTTCTGTCAGCCTATTATTTCTGTCCATGCGGTGGTCTTGGACAGAAAAACCTCCTTAAAATAACAGAGGGAAGCAGCAAGTCAACATTAGACCCCTTTTCATAAGTTACTTAAACTCTCCTGTCTCTGGCTGCAAAAATCCAAGTCAGTCAACCTGTGCTCAGGGCCACCCCTCATCGCCTGCCCCCGGGAGGGATCAGGCTCAGGCTCCCAGGCTGCTTTGCCCACTGCCGGAAATGAGCCATTAATGCCATCCCAGCAGTGCTCCTGGCAAGGCAGGACGTCTTCACTTTTAATTGTTGATGACCCCTTTGCTGTTAAGGGGAAAGGGTTTCTAGAACCCCTAGAAGAATCCTGTGAGAAACATTCCTCACCCAATTTCCCACAGAAACATTTCTTATACAATTTCGGGGCATTCCCAGAGCTCCCAGAGGCCACTGAGTGCTTTCCAGGCCCCAGGTCCAAAGCCACGTTTAGAAACAAAGATTCCAGAGACGCCACATAGAAATGAGGGGGTGCATCTTGGCTTCCCCCCCTTCCCTGGGATGCAACCCCTCCAACCGGCCCCTCCAGGTGTGGGTTCAGATACACACACACAGAACACAACCCCCCTTGAGTGCTGGCAGGTGCCTCCCATCACTCCTGATCCTGCCATAGTCCTACCTCCCTAGGACCCCAACTGGCTCAAAACAGTGGTAAAGACCCTCATCCCTCTTTTCCCTAGGAGCATTCTTCCATCAGTTCTGACTAGAATGTTCCAAGCCAAAACTCCATTGACCCTTCTGATACACATCTGCCTCTTTGCAAGGTCTGGCCTTTCTCAGATTTCCTGGGGGAAAGGAGGGGAATCAGCTCATCCAGAGGTGAAGCAACAGTCACCAAGCCCCATGGGCAGACTGAGGGGACTCAGGCCTCCTGGTCCTCAGCCCTGTGCCTCCCGATCCAACACTTCCACCTCGTCTGTTAGATAACACATCCCAAAATGTCCCTGAGATGCAGCTGCAGTGTGTGTGTGTGTGCGCCCAGCCACACAGGGTGAAAAAATAAAGGCACCAGGAAGTCAGCAGCGTGGCTCCAGGTGTTAACACTTAGCGCATCCTGCCCAACCCCACCAGCTTGAGGCCGGCCGCCTGGGAGCCGGACGCAGCAATTAGGCCCTTCCCGGGCCGGGCGCCTTTGTCCCCTTGCTACCATCATTAGTGTCTGACTTCCTGTGCACAACGGGGGTGGGGGTGGGGGGTGGGGGTGGGGGCAATCACCGGCTGACCGGGCAGGACATTAGACTTCCTTTGTCAAAGACCCTCAAATGTTAACAAGCAAGTGAACAAGCTTCTCCTCTGCCCACCCCCCCAGCCACTCTTCCAGCCCACCAAACACTCCAGTGCAAGTCTCAACAGTCTTGGTTCCCCCCACCTGGGGGAATCTGAGTTCCTTGGGAGCAGTATCAAGTCTCCATGTCGATTTCCCAGAGCCGTTCCCCTACAAGCATGTCACTGGCATTTGCTGAGTACCTAACGGCCGCATTACTTGTCCTGCGTTAACAAGGGTGAAAATGAACAACGGTGACGGTGCTCAGACAACGTGAGATCCAGGCTGTTCGACGCTCAGCTCAGTGCCCCCCCCTAAGCACAGGTGTCCCATTCAAGTGTGCTCATGGGCTAAAGTGCAAGACGGTCTCAAGATGCAAGGATGTGCTGAAGGTTTGAGTAATATCAGTGATCAGATCTGAAAATGGGGGGAGGGTGAGTTGTTATATAGCTGCAACCCACATCACTAAAAACCTCTCATTTACCCCTCATCCCTCCCAACAGAGGGCCCCAGCTTTCTCTTTGGGGACATAGATGTCTTTGAGGATTTGGTGAGAGCTGTGGCACACATGTACGCATGCAAATTCTTCAGGAGGTTTCAGCATTCCTGAAATCCACCCACGCTCTCACCTGCCTGCCTTATTGATAGCATGATAGCTTAACACCAGGTCTACAGAAGGAGTGGTTTAGTGACCCAAGGGAAACTGGCAATTAAAAAACAAAATTCAAAAAGGCGGGAGGTGGTTGGAAGTAAGATCTCAGTTTTAAATAAAGCTCTGAATTAATGTCTCAACTGTTATCCTTTGTGGGCAGTATTTATTACAACTCAGAAATTGAACAATTTGTCCAAGATGTTGGGACTCATGAACTTCAGGAAGTAGGAACATAAAAGGCAACCATTTCTGCTGTTAAACACAGGAGCCCATTAAGAGCTTCTATCACTTTTCGGATCACAGGTGACAACAGTCACATCTGCAATCAAGTCAGTTTTACTGAATTTTGTTTTAAAAAAATAAACTGCAGTGTGGTTAATTCTTTTTTTTCCCCCCCTTTGCTGAATGGGAAGGAACATACTCATGGTGTCCAGAAGATGGAGAAAACAGCTGAGTTTCCCACTTCTGCTCAACTGCTTCTTCCCGTCTTTCGTGTCTGTTGTCAGCACACGAAATTAGGTTACGTTTGGGATACATTCTTAAATATTTGCCCAAGAACCACTATGGAGGATAATCTAAAACTCCTGTTTTCCAGGGACTTCCCTGGTGGCACAGTGGTTAAGAATCCACCTGCCAGTGCAGGGGACACAGGTTCGATCAGGAAGATCCCACATGCCGCGGAGCAGCTAAGCCCGTGCGCCACAACTACTGAAGCCCACGCTCCTAGAGCCCATGCTCCACAACAAGAGAAGCCACTGCAATGAGAAGCCCACACACTACAAGGATGAGCAGCCCCCATGCGCCGCAACGATAGAAAGCCCATGCACAGCAATGAAGACCCAACGCAGCCAAAAATAAATAAATTAATTTAAAAAAAAATTTTTTTAAGTTTTTAAAAAAATAAAACTCCAGTTTTCCAAAACGAAGAATTATCTACGACTTTGACTTCTGCTCCAGACATACCAAAACTCATTCAAGCTTCAAAAATTAGATGTTGGTAACAGCACAGAAAGGACACTATCACTTCCATGGTGCCAAGTCCCCCACAAGTTTATTTATATGAACCCAACAAGTTTCAAAGAGTAAATCATTTCACCTTCGGTTCTGATTTTTACCTTTTGCCAAACCAATTTTTAAATAGTAGGTAATCGGAAGGATATATTCCAATGCTAATGGTCCCTGCAACTTTAAGTCTCCCTACTTCTTGGATGGAAGCCAGCAGTCTGCCCTTAAACTATAAGCAATAAATCCAGAAGACTCTCTTTCCTAATTTCCCAATGATACCACATGGAATTCCCATTAAAGCACTCACATGCAAACACACACACAACGACATACCAATTAAATCACTGTGTGATTTTAGGCCAGGAAATAATTGTGTTTGCCAAAAACTATTCAGCTTTGTTTTAATTTCCTTGAACAGCTAAAATGTCATTCTGGGAAGGAGGGCAAAGAATAAAGTAAAAATGAAGTATCAATGTCTTGGTCGATTTCAGATTAAGATAAATGTTCCTTGTGGGTGAAGGAGAGAGTGCAGAGTTCCCAGGAATGAAGAGTTCCCTGTACTACCTCCCCAGGGACTCCTGGCATAGATTGGTAGAGAGGTAAATTAGCAAATTCACATGAGGCAGGCAGGGCAAATGGAACAGCAGGTAAGCGCACACTTCCTTTCTGATGAAGTGGCCCTGGTGGCGGATTCCTACTCCCCCAAGGGGTTGAGGCAAGCAAATGGCACACATAACCTTCCTCCTTGACCTGTCAACAGGAAGAAATCAATGCACCTTGTCCCTTCATTAGCCTTCCCATGGAGAAGAATTTACAAAATCAAAGCAAAATGGTGGAAATCAATTAGAAGCCTGTAACATTTTATCATGAAGTTAGGGTGAAACAGAGACCTACCAGAAAAAATTAAAAGCAGTGATTAGGTATTTTTAAGAAAGGGAATTCCCTGGCAGTCCAGTGGTTAGGACTCCGCACTTCCACTGCAGGGGACACGGGTTCAATCCCTGGTCAGGGAACTAAGATCCTACAAGCCGCAAGGCACAGCCAAATTAATTAATTAATTAAAAAGAGAGGTCCAAAGGTTCTGGCTAAAATGATTTCAAACTGAGCAGCTGGGTGGATGTGAGGCCAAGCTGTCAGGCTTTGTGGGACATGGAGCCACGTCAGTCACAGGAGAACTGAGGAAAAGGCCCCACACAGGCACGGCTGGCTCAGGTACCAAGTCCTGTCTACCACTTCCCAAACTGTCCGTGAGGGGTGCAATATTCAGTGGTTCTCAAATAGAGAACCCTAACGGTGGGTTTTCAAATTTCTAGGAAGAGAGTGGGCTTTTCTTTGAAAGAGGCTTTATTACTTTTGTAAATATAACAAGTTCAAGGCAAAGGAAATTTAAGTACAGAGAAGAATATGAAAATCCTCTCTAGTCAACATTATTGTACTATATACTTCAAAATTGCTAAGAGACTAGATGTTCAACATTCTCACTACAAGAAAAGAAATGATAATTATGGACGTGATAAGAGGTATCAGCTAAAGCTACTGTAAATCAGCTAAAGCTACTGTACGTGATAGAGGTATCAGCTAAAGCTACTGTCATATTGTAGTATTTATACTACAATATAAATGTATCAAGTCAACAGGCCATGTACCGTAAACTTATGCAGTGTTATAAGTCAATTATCAATATATCTCAATAAAAAGAAAAGCACCCCCAAAACTCCTCCCCTCCCCATCACTTTGAAGACTCTTCCAAACGATCTCTGTTGCATGTATCACATGGACTCTGACTTGACATAAGTTAGATCCTAATATACAGACCATTTGTTCTGATAAATCTCTACCAGCTAATGCAGTTCCTTTTGGGAGAGCCATGTGGGACCAATGGGATAAACAGCAAAAAGATCCTAATGAGGTAAAAATAAGGGCCATTGGGCCAAATTCTTTCTAAGGGTCCAACCAGCTCTAATTAGCCATTATTAAAAAGTAGTAAAGCAGGCCCTTTCACCTGTTCTAAAGCCAGTTGTACATGTGGAAAAGACAACAAGGCAGATGCATCAAGGAGGTGACACACACACATGCTCATATTGTGGTAGGTTGCCTGTTGGCCTTGGTTCCCTAAATGCTGCCCTATAAGGTAACCAAATTACTACGATTTATCCTATATGTTTAAAAGAAAATTACACAAATTTAGGGGATTTTATGATTAGATGGCTGGTCTCACGTGAATAACAGAACTGTGTAAACTAAAAGGGAAATGCTGGTGGCGCTTCCCTGGTGGCACAGTGGTTAAGAATCCACCTGCCAATGCAGGGGACATGGGTTCGAGCCCTGGTCCGGGAAGATCCCACATGCCGCGGAGCAACTAAGCTCGTGCGCCACAACTACTGAGCCTGCGCTCTAGAGCCCATGAGCCACAACTACTGAAGCCAGCGCGCCTAGAGCCCGTGCTCCGCAACAAGAGAAGCCACCGCAATGAGAAGCCCGCGCACCACAACGAAGAGTAGCCCCCGCACGCCACAACTAGAGAAAAGCCTGCGTGCAACAACGAAGACCCAACACAGCCATAAATAAATAAATAAATAAATAAATAAATAAATAAATCTGTTTTAAAAAAAAAAAGGAAATGCTGGCAAATCCAGGAAGCGGTTGACAACAGCTTCATCAGGCATGGTAGTCACATTACAGCCGTGCGGAAACCTTGGAGCTTCAACTCTTCAGAGTCGGGGTGGCTGGGAGAACACCATTGTGGGCAGATTCTACAGAGCAAGCTGAGGAGATAAAATCATTCGCTATGTAATCTCCCTTTTGTGATTAGAATCACAACACCCGTGTAGTGTGAAGGAGAAAGAATGATCTCTGGCTCAAAAACTTAGCTCAAGCCCCAGAATTTATCAGCAGATTTCTCGAGGGCTAGAGATATGCTTTACACTGGGAAGGCCATTTTGAGTGATGGAGAATAAGGCTCCTCCAGGAGTTTACAATTTGTTTTGGAAAACAAAGCTAAAAAAATGTGAAATTAGAGTCAATAATGTTATACCTTATGGAATGAATATGCTAAGTTATGCAATCGAGCTCCAAATCATAGGAGCCCAGAGAAAGGGGAGTGAACAGAGGAAGGCTCACCAGAGACCAGAGAAGTGTCTTCACAGAGGAGGCAGGTCTCTGGCTGGACCCTAGGGCATGTCGAGCTTTGGGGTGGGTGGGGATGGGGAGATGACCCTTTCAAGCAGATGCAGACACAGGAGCATGTGGCTGCATGGTAAACATTCAGCAAATGGCCCTTAGTCCTCAGGGATGATGCGGAGCCTCCCTCACCAGCCAGAGCGAACACTGGCAAGCTGGAGTAACTGACCTCACACCCTCATCCCTTCCGTGTTAAACACCCCAAATGAATGGGCGCCGTAGGGCTGGGATGGACAAGTGGGCTGAGTTTTGCATGTGTTGCATCTTGGAGTTTGGCACGACCTGAACAGAGTGATCCTTACAGAGGTGAGCACAGCCTGAGGAGGCAGGCAGGAGTGCAGGGGAGGGGTCTCCAATCCAGGCCAAGGTAGCAGTGGGCTAGGCTGGGGGTAGACAAGAGCAAAGAACAGGCAGTAAAACAGCAGCTTCAAAAGATGAACCAAAAGGATCAGAGAGTTGAATCAAAGGGAGGAGTCAGATCCCAGGGCCTGCAGACCGGAGGTGCCACTGACAAAAGCGAAAGGATTAAAGCTGGGGGTCTCATTACACAGTCCTCTTATATTCAAAATGGGCCAGATTCCCTGCCCCTAATACAGATGGAAGGCATTTAAGAAGGAGGAAAGGGAGTCCTGAGCACCACCCACTTCCAATTTTCACCTATCTTCCCTCCGTGACCAAAAATGTCACTAACTTTTGGAATTAGTGCCACGGACGCCCAAGGTGGGAGTCTACATCTCCACCTCTCTAATCTTCCCCAGTCATTCCCACCCACCTTGACTTTCCTGTCTACATTTGGGGTAAACCAGTGCCATGCTCCCAGGCGGAGCTCACTAATAGTAAAGACAGAAAGAAGACGACTCAGAAATAAAGGCCCTTTGTTAGCTTTTACCAACTCTCCATCAAAATTCCTAAAGATCAGATTCACTAAAAACAATCTTTACAAATCTGACCTTGGCACAAATGGACAGATGCTATGTGATTCCTCTTACATAAGGTACCCAGCACAGTCAACTTCATGGAGACAGAAAGTGAAATAAGGGGTTTGCCAGGGGCTGGGGGAGGGGGAAATGGGTTTAGAGTTTCAGTTTAGGAAGATAAAAGTTCTAGGCATGGATGGTGGTGATGGCTGTAAAACAATGTGAATGGACTTAATGCCACCAAACTAAACACTTTAAAATGGTTAAAATGGCAAATTTTATGTAATGCATATTTTACCACAATTTTTTTTAAAAGGGGAAAAAAAGACAAAAAAAGGAAACAAGGATTTTGAGCAGGAAAGTAACAGTAATAAATCAGTGTAGCCGCCACGTCTGCAGGAAGAACTAGGAAGGTGGACAACTGGAGGCAGGAGAGGCGGCAGCTACAGGCGTGAGGTGAGAAGGATGGAGATGGTGGGGAGACGATGAAAGGACGGGTCTGGGAGGCATTTTTAAGAAACTATGGGGCTTCCCTGGTGGTGCAGTGGTTGAGAATCTGCCTGCCAATGCAGGGGACACGGGTTCGAGCCCTGGTCCGGGAAGATCCCACATGCCGTGGAGCAACTGGGCCCGTGAGCCACAGCTACTGAGCCTGCGTGCGCGTCTGGAGCCTGTGCTCCACAACAAGAGAGGCCGCGATAGTGAGAGGCCCGCGCACCACGATGAAGAGTGGCCCCCACTTGCCGCAACTAGAGAAAGCCCTCGCACAGAAACGAAGACCCAACACAGCCAAAAATAAATTAATTAATTAAAAAAAAAAAAGAAAAAAGAAACTATGGCAGGACTCTGTGACAAATGCGATACAGAGGTGATGATGGAATTCAAAGGTAACTTGAAGGTTCCTCTTTTGGGAACCCGGAAGATTAGTGATTTTACAGCAATAAAGAGAACCCTGGGGAAGAAGTCTTTTCTTTTTTAAGAAGAAAACTTAGTGAGGGTGAGGTGATGACAGGGAATCTTCTACACAATACCACATTTTTTTTGGAAATACAGGATTAGAAGGCAGGAAGTCATGCGTGAGGTCAAGCTACAGAACCTTAAGGACAGGTGGGCTAATTAATAGGAGGTATAAAAAAGAACAAAGGGCCAAGAATTGGGCTTTGTGGGACTATCTACATTTAGGGCCTGTGAGGAGGAAAAGAGGATAGAAAAAGTGAGGCTGGCAAAGTAGAAGAGGAACCAGGAAAGACCATTAGGCAAAGGAGAATGAAACAGATTTTAAAAAAAGAATGTCAAATAGGTTTCATGTAAAAGAATATCAAGATGGATATTTTCAACATGAAAACCATCTTTTTGATTATACAAATCCCTGAGCAAATAATAATATTGATGGCTCATTTAGAATAGTTCCTCCATATAAATAAATTCCCAAGTCTTTTGCTGCTATTCAGACCCATCCCCTGGTTTCCTATAAAACTAGGAAGCATATTGGGCTTCCCTGGTGGTGCAGTGGTTAAGAATCCTGCCAATGCAGGGGACACGGGTTCAAGCCCTGGTCCGGGAAGATCCCACATGCCGCAGAGCAACTAAGCCCATGCGCCACAACTACTGAGCCTGCGCTCTAGAGCCCACAAGCCACAACTACTGAGCCTGCATGCCGCAACTACTGAAGCCCGCATGCCTAGAGCCAGTGCTCCGTAACAAGAGAAGCCACCGCAATGAGAAGCCCACGCACCACATGGAAGAGTAGCCCCCGCTCGCCGCAACTAAAGAAAGCCCGCGCGTGGCAACGAAAACCCAATGCAGCCAAAAATAAATAAATAAATAAATAAAGTAGGAAGCATATTATAAGTAATATCTAAAGAAAGTCTTTTCACACGTTTGAAAACTTAAAAACAAGTGACATTAGCACTGGAAAAGGCGTTGAAAAGATTCTGGTTCACTGTCAGACTTTTGTGTACAGGATCAGAGCTTTGCATCCTGCCAGAACAGCCGTCCAATCTCCCATGTTATTATGGAGAAGAGCACAGGGACCCTAAGTCACGACGCTCCCCAATTTCTGCTCAGCACTTTACAGTTTGAGCCACTGTTAAATTAGTAAAACCTTTTGGCAGTTTTTGAAACCATGCTATCTGAAAAATGTACAGGCAACCAACACTCAGGTCTTTTTTTAACCAAATACTGCTGACCAACTGACCTAACAGCTAGCATTCAGAATAACCGACAACTGCCCAGAATTCAACACGAAATAAAAAAGTTCAAAAGATAAGCTAGAACTCAAAGTTATCAAGTTAGATTTCAGTTCAGGCAAACTCTTTTTGTCCAAAATTCCTGGAAATGGTAAATTTTTGCACAAAGGCACAAATACAAATATTAATTTTCAGACCATCCTGTTTTGGACATTATTCATCACTTGTGGCCATTTTGACAGGTGCACATCCATATCACTGCCAGGCTTAAGTGGATCAATTTTGGCTTTGTGGCTAACAACCTTTTCCCCAAAAGTAAGGGAATAAAGCTGAAATGTGCTTATCTCTGAAATTTGATTCATCTCTGAGAAGAGGCCTGCAGGAATATTACACCTCTTGAGTTTATTTCCAGACACCCTGAACAGTCTGGAGAAAGGCATATTCTAGGAAACAGTAACTACCACAGTGGTTAAATGCTTATCACTAATGAACATTTATTGGGTAGTAACAGAGCTATGACCCTCATAACTTAACCATACTACACTCATGTCTTCCTGAAGGTACAGCTACAATTCACAAACATAATTTTTAAGGGCATAAAAAAGAACTTTCAAGCTCACCAACATAGCAAATACCTCTCTACCTCGTCTTTAAAAGTTACACACTGTTTTGAAATTCTCCCCATACTTGAAGAACCCCATACCAACATCTTGTTGACTGATATTAAAGAAAGACGAGCCTCATTCTCTTAGCAACAAGAACCTTCTAGAAGATTCGCCTAAGAAGAAAACAAACACTACCTGATAAAGGAAAGACGGATTCCATTGCAGACCTCTGGGTTCTCAGATCTGGAACATTATAATCTGATTGTACCTACATGGCATTCACCAAGAGGGCACTGCATGGTAGCGAGGGCAGAACAGACGGACCAGAGCTATGAGCACCCTTGCCGCGACCCTCTTACAGCCACAGAAAGCAGAAAAAGTAATTTCAAATGGGACACATGGAGTCCTTACCCCTCCCTTCCCCACTCCCACCAAAAATAACCAATCATAAACTTTTAGCACCTCTCAAGGACTTCAAGAGAGACAAGAGGAGAATGTGTTGGCCTGGCTAAGGACCCTCACATCAGTGCAACTTCCTTCTTTACAGATTTATTAAAATATGCAAGCACAGTACTTATAAACAAAGGAGTCATTTCAGTTTTTGCTTGGAAAGATGGGAGCCAATACATTCCTTCTGGGAATTCAGGGTAACGGCTTTACAAAAACAGTGTCCAGATGTGCTTAAAAATTCAGTCTGTTTCTTCTTTTGGGGCAGAGTGGAGGGAGAAACAAAGGGTGGGAGAGTCATTTTATTAAAAATTGAAAAGGTTATTGGGCTTTTTTGGCTCACACACTAACCTGCCCTCTGCTGACAAACCACACAGGAGCACCTGAGGCAGGACCATCGGGGCATCCCTCCCGCAAAGGCAGGCTGCAGGGAGGTAGCACCGGGCTGACCACAGTGTGAGCCTGGGGACCTTCTCTAACTTCTAGAATGTCCTGAGTGGCAGACGGTTCCACCAGGTGGTGATAAAATGGGGGGGGAGAGACTCTGAAAGCCAAAGATTCTCAAGTGAAAATCAAGCATTTTTGTATCAAAACCACCACCCTTGGGACAAAACTTCATTAAAAAAAAAAAAAATTCTCAGGACTTCCCTGGCAGTCCAGGGGTTAAGACTCCACCCTACCACTGCAGGGGGCGCGGGTTCGATCCCTGCTCGGGGAACTAAGATCCCTGCATGCTTCGGGGCACCGCCAAGAAAAAAAGAATTCTTTTAACTGAAATGTTTTGTCAACATCAAATCCCAGTTTTAGCCTGGAATCTTTGCTGAGATTTGAAGCTTCCTCAACCCAATGGTTTCATTCCCAGAGTCCTTTTTAAACCACAGAGAGATTTAAATAGGTAGTCTGTTATAAAGTGTTTCGTCGTTTTCAGAGGGGTTGTAGCTGCCTCTGGGTTCTGAGGGTAAATGAGTGTTTCAAGCTCAGCAAAAATAAGGGAGACAGACAGTGAGGCATATATTATGAATAAAAAGATAATCCTAATAATAGTTTACATTATCACAAGCCAAAGTTTATGCGAGCAGCTAAGCTCCCTTTCAAAGTAGAGGGCAGCTGCTGGTAGGCGGAGGAAAATGGTATGTCAGAAATGTGACCAACCTTCAAGTTTAACTCCGCTGTCAGCCACTGCTTCCTTCCGCCACCTTACTATGCCCTGGGGGCGGGGGCGGGATCCTTTTTGAAGTGTGTTGTTTGCAAAGGCACGGAATTGTCTCAGTGCTAGACAGACTTCATCTCCACTGTTCCTGGACAATTCTGACAGGGCCAAGTCACCCCGGTCAGGTGACCCCACCAGAGAGGCGGCCCTGGGGCGGGCCCTCCCACTGCCTCCCAAGAGTCAGGGGAACATGTCCGGGATGAACAGTCTTAGTCCCCAGAGGCTGCCAGGAACCCTATGGGAAGTAGGTTGGGGCTCAGAGGCTGTGCTTACATGCAGATGTACCAGGTCACTAAGATCCTCCAGGCATCACACACTCCCCAGAATGCTGACCCCACATAAACCCCTTTACCCAAAGCGCTAATGTGCGTAAGTTGAGTATCTGTACTCAGTAGGATAATCCAGCCCTTATTCACAGAGCACCCAGGATGTGCAAAGTACAGGGCTAGGACACGGGGAAGGGTCTAAGAGTGACTGAGATGGGGGCCCAGTGCCCAGGAAGTGACATTCAGGTGGAAGGGACACCCCTGTGCTACCTGAGTGAAGACTAGGTGAGGGAGCACCTTTTGGCAGCGGCCAGCTTCACATTTCCAAATGAGAACAGTGGTACATCTCAAGCCACTTATTTGAAGCTAAACATTTCTATACTTACAGGGGGCGGGAGGCGCATCAGAACAGGAGAAACAGTCCCTGCAATTTATCTCCTTTTCAATTTCCATAGGTATAAATCCCATTTCAAGATGTTTTCACCCAGCCAAGAGCGTTCTGCAAAGGTTGAAGCTTCATCCAGCCCAGAGCAGAACAAAGGGGAAAAGCTCCCAGTAAGGAGCAGATCCCAAGGAGACCACTCCCTACCTCCTATCCCACCCCACCTCCCAGCCTCACCGCATCAAAGCACATGAATGTGCTCAGTGAGGAACCAGCTGGGGGCACCGGGAGACCCTCAAAGGCGCTTGCAAGCATAAAGGACTGGCCGTCCTGCCCAGTGTCCTTCTGGCAGAGTACCACAAGCTATAGGCCACAGGACAGAACCACCAATTTCATGGGGTGTTGGTCAAGGTTCAGGGAAGGTGTTCACAACCAAGCTTTACTTGGGGTGAGGGTATTTAGAGGTACAAGCTGCAAGTATCATGCACACCTCAGTCCTTTCTGCAGGGGATTAAGACTGCTTGCTCTGTTACTGCTGCAGGTGGAGGTGCTGGTTTAAAACCACCCAGTGCCTTCCCAGGGCACCTGGCTAAGCTCAGAGCTTCTGGAGGGCATGACCCCTGGAGATAAGGCTCTTCATCAAGAAAGCTTTCTCGGTGCCCTCAAGCTGCAAGCTCTGGTCTCTGCATGGGTGACCTCTTCCCCAGCCTCTCACCATCACTTCCCCCTCTGGCCTGTGTCACAGACCCCTCTGGAGGTGACCAGCTTCCTGACAGCCTATCAAGCATTCTTGTCTCCTTGCCTGCCAATCAGCATCTTTAAGCAGAGGTTCCTTGTGTTGCCCTTATAAATTGGTAACTTCAGCCTAACGCAAAAAAAAAAAAAAAAAGAGCTTACTGAGCATTAAATGCTACTTCTTCCACTCTTCCTGAAATGTTCTTATCGTATCCAAGGATCTGTCACCCAGGACCCACTAAAGCAACACCACTTCAACCTGGGCAGGTGGCAATCACTCAGGATGACAGCACCTAGACGGAAACCCAGGGGACAGCAATCCCTGGGTGAGGAATGGGTGTGTAGGTATATCGCTATTTTAACCTGTTTAGCTTTCCTAATAAGAAGACAGCTAGGTATAAAATAAATAAGACACAAGGATGTAATGTATAGCACAGGGAATATAACCAGTATTTTATAATAACTTTAAATGGAGTGTAATCTATAAAAATATCAAATCACTAGGTTGCAGACCTAAAACTAATATAACATTGTAAATCAAATATACTTCAATTCAAAAAGAAGACAGCTTGGTGCAAATGGGGGTGAAAGGGAAACAAAATTAATCTCTCAGCCCTGCAATTACCCACATGCAGATTTTCTGCCAAACAAACATTTTCTTATCTCTGGTCAGTTTTTATCTGCAGCTGCCTTTCTCCCACCCCTGCCACCACCGTGCACATACCCGAATCCTCTCTCCCCCCTGACAGTCACTGACAGAGTGGTCCAGGCCTCCGGGACTGTCAACACCCTGATGTAATTCAGGGCTCACGGGGAGTCTGAGGCAGTGCCCTTGTTTATGGATTCAGTGATTGATTGGACCCTAAAAGCTCCTGGCCCAGGAACCTAAATAGGTTGAAAGCAATCATTAACAGTAGTGTAATGTTGAAAAAAAAACAAGAGATGCAAGGGGGCCTTTGGCCATGTGGACAAGAGCACGGGAAATGTGAAGGATGGAGGCAGATGGACACACTAGGCACCTCTGGGTAAACACCAGTACATGCAAATCACAATGACAGTGGAGTCGATGCAGCAGGCACACTTGGTAGAAATAAAGCTATCTGTGTACGAATTTTTTTTTTTTTTGGCTGCACCACGCAGCTTGTGGACTCTTACTTCCCCGACCAGGGATCGGACCCGCGCCCACGGCAATCAAAGTATCTTAACCACTGGACCACCAGGGAATTCCCAGTGTACAAATTTTTTAAAAAAAAATCAAAACCTATGCAGAGGACAGACACTTTACTTTTATTAGGGAAAGATCTGCAAAAATGGCCACAGGCTGGGTGTTTTTTCTCGAGACAGATCAAAAACAGGGCACCCAGGTGCAAGAGGCAAGAGTCCAGGTGGAAGGGACCAACTCAATAAGGAAATGGAATGGGTAGGATAGAAAAATTATCCTCTGAGTTAAAACTTCAAGTTATCTCAATATAAACAATTCTTAAATTCTTAAGAATAATTCTACTCTGACTGTCCCATTTTATAGGTAAAGAAACTGAGAGTCAGAGGGGTCACCTGCCCTGTCCACAGTCACACTCAGCTGGCCTGGGATGCCCTCATCTCGCAGGTCACACTGATGTAAATGAGACCATCTAACAGAGTGGCTTCTAGCCCAAGATCAGGATTTGCAAAAGCTGCAGTAAAACAGGATTCATATATATTCTATTCACAGCAAATGTGTGATCAATCCAAAATCAACCTTGGAAAATCTATGTCTGAAGAAAGGTTCGCTAGCCAAATTACTGGTACAAATAGAATTCCCATGATAATGCTTAGATTCAACTATTTTCATAATATGCTATTAAGTGCAAAAGAGTCACTCAATCAATATTCTGATTTTAAAACCCTCATTCACTCACTTAAACGTCTTCCCTAATACTTTTACTGAGCAGCATTTCATCCACACCTCACATTAATAACACCAGACTTAAAAGCACTAAAACTTACTCAGAAGGTAAATCACCAGGTGGAAAGATTCAGTCCCTCTCTAATAAACCCAGAATGAAACAAGTATAAGGTACAACTCAAATAACAAAGTGTAAATAAAAATTATAAATGTCAATATTTTTTAGGATGTGGAAAAATGAGCACACATTAACTGACAGCCGTCTGCCACCAATCATTATAAGTAGTTACTATGTGGTCAGGCACAGAGCTAAATGTTTTAAAGACAGTAACTTATTTAAGTCTCAGAACAATCCTGGGAGACAAACTATTATTGACTCATTTTACAGATGAAGAAATTTGCCCAAGGTCACAATAAATGATAGCAAATGGTAGAGCTGGGATTTGTGGACCAAATTTACCCTCTTCTCAAAACACAATTCTTTGTAGTAAACTGGCTCAGTCATTATACAAGGCAGGTTGGTAAACGTGTTGTAAGAGCTATAAAACCTTTGCCCCAGTAATTCCACTTTGGGAAACACTATATATGCCAAGGAAACAAACCAAAATGGCGAGGTGGGACAGGAAACCAATCTGCATGAAGATATTCATAGCAGCTTTATAACAGCAATAACTTGGAAATAGCCCAAGTGCTTCATCTATAGGGGAGAGGGGTAGTAAAAGGGGCAGGGGCACACAACATGAAAATATCATATGACCACTAAGAGCAACAAGTCTGTAAACGATGTAAAAACATGGAAATATCTTCGGAAAACAAATGTAAGTAAAAAAGATAATAATAACCATTAAAAATAGTGATTACAACTCTACATCAAAATGTTTCTATATTCAAGAATGGAAGAAGCAGAATTTAATGCTCATTATCTCTTTTTTTTTTTTTTTTTTGCATTAGGCTGAAGTTACCAATTTATAAAGGCAACACAAGGAAACTCTGCTTAAAGATGCTATGATTCAGAATGCCCTTCTCTTCCTGATCTAAAGATGTGAAGTTTTCATATAAAAATAAAAGGATAGCTCTTCTAATTTTAAAGCCCCTTCTTTAAAAAAAATAAGTCCCCCCCCTTAGGCTTTCAAGTAAGCCCTACTCTAATATTAACAAAACCTCCTAATTTATAAAAACCCATAGCTCATGAATTTTTTTTTTGTTAGTCATTTAGCAAATTTATTTAAGGACAAATATGTTGACAAACTAGAACATTATTTCTGTCACCATTTGGTCTGCACTAATAAAAGGCCACACTTTCACAATCTCACTCTTTTATAAATGCATTTGTAAAAGTAACGCTGTTTAAGATGGCATAAATCCATGGGGGTGTGGACGTAGGTTTAAGAGTGTCTGAACATATGCCTAGATGGAGGCTGTGTGCTCCGTGCCTAAGTGGGAGGTTTGTGCCCAGTTGCCTTTTCATAGCATCTCATTCCCCAAAGGGGAGCAGAATATGCCCACACAGTTTCTTCACCACACCCCGTCCAGGTTGGCAGGGGGACCCAGCAAACCCTCAGACCAGCCACAAGTACCCCCTAACCCTGTCCACGCATCGCTCCCCTGAACCCTCCAATGGCTTCCTGTATGTCATGTCACCTCAGGGGAACAGAAGTACAATTAAAGAACATACTAACTACTGCATCTTTTAAGATGAATGAGGTTGGGAAGTTGGGGAAGGAAGTGGCCCACAGTTGGCACCCTCTGACTTCTGCACTAGGGAAAGAAAAGCTGACTCCTCCAGTTGGCAAGACTGTTCTCTGCCTGGACCCACCTCACATCACTCTTCTTTCCAAGGTTCCTTTTTCCTCTGTCCTTACCAACCCACGCTGCTGGCCCACGTGCCCATTTTGCTCTCTACTTGGGATGACTTACTATGGTCCCTCAAGCATAAAGGGCTCTTTATGGGCTCTGTGTGCACCTGGCACAGAGCCAAAGACACCCCCCCCCCCCCGGTATGGCAATGCCTGCCTCTAAGGCAAACTGTCCAACAGGGCAGCCTCTAGCTATGTGTAGCTATTTAAACTTAACTTGAGTAAATTTAAAATTCAGTCCCACAATTGTGCTGGCCACATTTCATCCACCATGGTTTAATAGCTACTGAACTGGCCAGTGCAGGGAAGAACATGTCCATTGTCACAGAAAGTTTTACTGGAGGACCTCCTTACCTGCCTCTGCAATTCCAGGTGGCATTCTCCCACAGCTGGACGACTCTTCCCACCTGACACCTTGGTGATAGCTCAGTTTCATACAAGCAGCATTTTTTTTTACATGTAAATATGGACGTTTTTGGTGTACAGTTCCACGAGTTTATACATATATAAATGTATAATTAGATGTGTAGATGTATACATCGCTGTATCGACCACCACAATCAGCACACAGAACAGTTCCATCATCCCCCCAAAATTCCCTTGTACTGCCCCCTCTGTAGTCAAACCCTTCATCCACCCCCCGAAACCCTGGCAACCACCCATCTGGCAGCTTTTTTAAAAACTCAGATTCCTGGCTTTCCCCTGGAAATCCCACTTAAGCAGGTCTGGGGTGAATCCCGGAATCTCCCACCTCCACGCCCCCTCCCAAGAATGTTCCTCCGGTGATTCTGGAGTTCAGCCAAGTTTGGTAACCTCTGGGGTAAATGCCGAATCCTAGTTTAATTATCTGCAAAGCGCTCGCTGGTATCTAGTCTTGCTTTCTTCCCACCCCCATGAGTTGCTTTGTCGCACATGGCAGACATGGCTGGGTGCTGGGAAGGCAGGGCAAGTTCGCTGCTGGGGGCACAGGCAAGGTAAGAACTCTGTGGCTCTCGTAGTATCTGGCAGAGAGAGGCCTCTCTGAGGCACATGGCCTCCCATCCTAATCCCTTCCTGCCTCTTTGTGCCATGGAATCCTCATCTGGAAAAAAAGGAACCACATCAGAAATAATTGTCTACCTCCGAAGCTCAGTGGAAGTGATGATTTACATAACACGTTCAAAGGCACTGCGCAGCCAGGATGAAAGGTACCTTGCCCCGGATATATCACCACCACCCAGGGCTGCCTCTGAATGGAACGTTCCTCACCCTGTTTACTTGATGGCTGTGGGGGAATCAGGACTCAAGTTACAATAAAATTGCAGCCTTTAAAAAGAAAAAAAATCACGTTTTTTCCTCCTAAATTCGTGATCCCAAGGGCAGGGTACCAAACTCCATCTTTAAAGAGGAATTCGGAAGAGTCAGCATCATCTCAGAAAACCTCCTCTGCTCAGAAAGTAAATAATTACAAGGAGGGTCAACACTCGAGTCTAGCCATTCTCCCAGACTTGCTCCTTCCTGCTCTGCTGAGGATTCCTGGAAAACACTTTGAAAAGTTTTAAGATGATCAAAGGAAAAGAATGGCCAACCCAAGAAATGCTATCGTTTAACATCACATGTTTATTTAGCCCCACCAAGCCAAAGAGAGAAGATTGTTTGAAAGGGAGAGAATGCCTGCTTAATCAACTAAAAATGCATTCATTACTATGCTATTCACCGCGGCTTTCCTGAAATCAGACACTTTTGCCCCTAGACCATAAGATTGAAGCGATTTGAAATGAAAATATTTCCTGTCCACTGCTTGCCAGTTTCTAGCCCCAGAGTGATATAACAGATGACATCCAGTACAATAAATGCTTTTATTAACCATAAATTTGAGACTGCTTTAGGGATTTGAAGTGTTGGGTTTCATGCTGAAAAAATGTAATGTTATCCACAGACCATCAGTGAGTAACAAAAATAGAGGCACAGGTTATGCTACTCTGATCAAATTATGGCCAAAACAAAAAAATCGTCTTTTGCATTTTAAATAGTAGTTGCATTCAGGGCATATCTTCAAGGAGCATCACGATAGTTTAATAATACGTCTTAGAGAGTTTAATGGAAATTCATCCTGAGTGCAGATTTATAGAACCAGCAGCTTCTGTTAAACAGAAAGGAAATTGAAAAGTGTTAGAAGGCTAAGTGAGCTGAGAAATTCAAATACTAAAATGGGACCCTAAAATCAGGGTTTCTCAACCTCAGCACTACTGACATTTGGGGCCATTACTGGGAAAGGCTGACCTGTGCATTTGGGGAAGTTTAGCAGCATCCCTGGTCCCTACCCAGGAAATGCCAGTAGCAAACCCCCTCCCAGTTGTGACAACCAAAAGTGTCTCCAGAGATTCCCCAATCACCCCCAATTGAGAACTATTGCTCTAAATCAAATTCTAAGCCTGCTTAGCAAGTGCTGCCTGATTTCTCTTTTTCTAAAGAAAACGTCAGAGCCCAGGGAGTCTCACAGACTCAGCTCCCTGCCCCAGGACTGCCCTCTACACAAAAATGTTTATCCCTGAGTGAGTTCTGAACTCAAAAGCACTCTACACTCCCTCTCCCACCAATACTGACGGTAGCAGAGCCATGGAAACAAGAACCCTCTCCTTGAGCAGGGTAGACTAGACTAAGCAAAGGCAGCCCGCCGCCCTCTCCCGAGGCGCTCCCTGGCCCAGCCTTGGTGCCCTGCGTGTACCCCGGCACAGCATCCCTACTACCAGCATCCCGATCGCTGCTGTTCTGGCCTTCTGCTGTCAGGCCACGGAGGCGACCGTGGATTCGGTGCCAGGAAATAAAATGAAAAGCGGGGTTGAACCTCTGCAGTCCATTCTCTGGACACTGAATGTCCCGCTATTACATCGCGGCATGACATTTCACGGCCAGCAGGGGAGGAGGCCTGGTCCTGAAAGCTGAACAAACGACTGGCGCACAGGCCCTCCCGCGCCCTCGCCGGCTCCCTGCACTTATGAATAAAAGATGGAGGGCTCGTCTCTGTCGTCTCCCTGGTACCCTGGGAGAATAACAACTTGTCACTTTTTGACGTTTTAACTTACTTTGAAAAATAATCAATATTAACTTTCTGAGTCTTTGGGCTTTAAATCTGGGGTAGGGACAAATAAAAGAAAGAAAAGGCATGCCATGAGGTAGAAGACAGTAATTCAAGTTAAACGAATGAAACTCTGTTAAGGGTCTCTAATAAAATAATTTAGGCAATACACAATCATAGAAGAAGAAGACTGGAAATTGAGGACATGTTTTGAGTGAAGTGGCCTTTTCTGGAAATAAAGTTCATTGTTTTCTTAGCACAAAGGAAAGAAGTGGCTGAGTTTGGGTGTGAGGCAGCACTCAACCGTAAACCTGCCCCGGCCAAGGGGAGGTTATAATAGGAACTCATTCCTGGTCGGTCGCTGAGGGCGACACCTACAACTGTTTGCAAAAAGCCCTGGTGAACAGCAAAAGCCTTATGCATTCTTGGGATGCAGCACTCCCAATTTTGAGAGCACAACTGATTTCAAATCGTCTTCAAGGAAATACGTTAAATTACAGGACAGCACAAATGACACCCTGCAGTTTCTGTGGACGCTCAGTAAAGTAAAAGGAAAGCCCTACTGTAAAGCACTGCGTTTTTAAAAAAGACAAATAACACAAGACCAAACTGGGTTAAATCATTAGAAAGGTCTCTATGTACAATTTCAAGTAGAAAAAACATATTTTGCTAAAACTGTACCTATATTTGTTACCTACTGATATCTAAAATCCAACAATGTCACACTCTCACCTTTAGAGAGATCTTGCCAAAATATTTAACTTGACCCTAATCATGAGGAAACAATCAGAAATCCAAGTTGTGTGACTGTCTATACCACAAGTGACCGTGACTCTTCAGATGTATATGTTATAAAGGATCAAAAAGAAGTGGAGGGACTCCTTTAGGTTAAAGGAGACTAAAGAGACAGGAGATGTCTATAAGCAGTGAGTGGCCCTTGTCTGAATCCTGGAAGGTGATTCAGAAAGAAATCACGAAGGATATTTAGGAGTACAGCTGAGGTACGTGGGGCAAAGCACTGGTGACTCTAGGCTAAGAGGAAATAGGTGTTCACCCCACTGTCCTTTCAACTTTTCTATAGGTTTGAAATTTTCAGAATCCAAAATATAGGCGAGAGAGTAAAGTGAAGCCCCAGGTACAGCTGACTGGCTGCCTGCTGGTCTGGGTGGGGGCTGGGCAACAACAGCTTCATCTTCCTGTTTCAGAAAATGTACACCCCAAAGTATAAAGTCTCAATACAGAATAGATTCAGAATTAAAATAAATTTTTTAAAAAATTTTATTTTTTTATTTTTGGCTGCATTTGGTCTTTGTTGCTGCGCGCGGGCTTTTTCTAGCTGCGGCGAGCGGGGGCTACTCTTCGTTGCAGCGCGCGGCCTTCTCATTGCGGTGGCTTCTCTTGCTGTGGAGCACAGGCTCCAGGCATGTGGGCTTCAGTAGCTGTGGCTCGAGGGCTCAGTAGTTGTGGCGCACGGCGGGCTTAGCTGCTCCGCGGCATGTGGGATCTTCCCGGACCAGGGCTCGAACCCGTGTCCCCTGCATTGGCAGACGGATTCTCAACCACTGCGCCACCAGGGAAGTCCCTAAAATAAATTTTTAAAACCCATAGTAGTGTAACTTATTATTCACTTAACTGGGTAGTGGTTGAGGGGGTATGTACACACGGCAGACATTTAAGTTTCTGCTTTTATAAAAGGCATAGGTCCTTTTTTTCTCCCCAAAGGCAATAGTTTCTTTATTTATGTTTGCGTTGGGTCTTTGTTGCTGTGCGTAGGCTTTCTCTAGTTGCGGTGAGCGAGGGCTTCTCTTGTTGCGGAGCACGGGCTCTAGGCACGTGGGCTTCAGTAGGTGTGGCACGCGGGCTCCGTAGTGCAGGCTCAGTAGTTGTGGCGCACGGGCTTAGTTGTTCCGCGGCATGTGGGATCTTCCCAGACCAGGGCTTGAACCCGTGTCTCCTGCATTGGCAGGCAGATCCTTAACCATTGCGCCACCAGGGAAGCTCCCAAGGCACAGGTCCTTTTAAAACCCCTTTATGCCTTTCCCTAAAACTCTTCTGCAATTTATCATTCTCTTTCTCCTCTTATCAGAATTCCTACTAATTTAAAAACTTTTTAAAATGGCTCTTTAAAACTCTCCTGCCGTCCACCCAAACTCTCCCCCATTATCTACCCCAGTCTTTTTTTAATGAGATAAAAGCAATGATTACCCTAATCTCCAACTTGAAAACTGTGCACTTAAAGGGAAAAAAAAGAAAAGTGTGACCCTTTAAGTAAAAGGAAGAAAGCTCAGTAGATGGGAAATGTGCTCAAGTGAAAAGATGTTGGGATAGAATTTCTGTGTCTCAAGCTTCAAAACCCAGGGAGGAGAACAATGAGGCAGCCTGCGTGTCCAGAGCAGCCCTGAGAGACCTGGTTGGCAGTCACCTTGGGCGCGCCAGACACTGGGAACCCACCACTCCAGCACCCCCTGCAGCAGTCTTCAGGCAGCACAACCAGATGTTACATTTTCTCTGCTTAATTTTGGTAAAACTCCATGACCTCTTTCTCAAATTAAAAAGGCAATGCTATTTTTTTTAAACCACAGGAGCTATCTTTAGTGAACCCTTCTAAGGATTTCATTAATTCATAGCCAGCCAACCAGGACTTTTCCCACAGTCTCCCACAAAAAAGCCCGGGAAGTCACTGATTGCTTGGCTGGATCTGAATATGAGCAGAGGTAAGATCAGAAATATCTAGTTCCTCCCACAGGGAGGGCAAGGGATGAAAATCAAAGCTGGGCAAAAACTCATTACCACAGCTGGCCGGCAAACCCACAGCCCTGGAAAGGCGGCAAAGAGCATCTTTGATTCTGGATGGACCCTCTAGTGACTTCAGAAAATGAAAGGCATTCACAACCAGAGGGGACCGAAAGAAAATGAGACCCGTACCTCTGTTAGAAAGACCAAGCTGTCAAACTACCTAAGGGCTGCTGCCAGGGAGTGAGAGTCATTTCATTCACTTTGTTTCCTAAAGTCCAAAACCAAGATGCTTAGTTAGTGATAGCAGTCATTTTTTACATTTTTTTCATCCACAGTGCAGCGCAACCTGGACAGTCCACACATCCCCTCTTCAAGCAACCAACACTTTGCGAACTGTGATTCCCATCCAGTACCAGCCCTACTCACTGCCTCTCTCATTCCCTGGGAATCTGTCCTGCAGCCTAGCAGTTGGCCAGTATGAGGACACAGTGCCAATAAACTGTGGTGTGAATGAAGGCGAGCATATTTTCATGCTACTCTCAGCACCTAATGCCACATGATGCACCAATGTTAAGAAAACATAAGTAAAACCAACTATACTTCAATAAAAATAAAATTTTTTTAAAAATAGAACATAGGTAACTATAGAACTTCAGAGGAAACTGTCATTACAATTGCTCGCCTTACATGTCACCTCCTCAGAGAGGCCACCGAGCTCACCCGCTCTCATCACCCCATTTTAATTTCCTTCAGAGCACTTAGTCACACATAGGGAGAACCTACTATGTGCTGCCACTGATCTCCTGGTGCAGCAGGGAATGAAGCAGATCAAGGACCTGCCCTCAGGGAGCTGATAGTGCAGTGAAGGAGATGGACAGACAGACAAGAAAACACTCTTGTGTGTTTCATGGTAAAAAATTTTGTGGAGAAAACTCAAGTGAAGAAAAGAGGTGAGCGAGACAGCAGCGGTTGCTATTTTAAATAGAGCAGGTCTGGTAGTTTGTTATCCTATTTGTCTCCCTTACTACAATCTAAGCTCCAGAAACCAGGCCACACACATAGAAAATGCCAAATACTCACTGAATGAAGGAATGGCTGCTGAGGGTCACTCCTGTCAAGCCATTCATCTGCTGGAGAAACCTTCCAAGTCTCACCATCCGTGACAAGTACATGCAGGCAAAACTCAAGGCGCCCCTTTATCTAGTCCCAGCCTCCATCTTCAGCCTTCTTGTTTCCACTGCCTCCAATGAGCCACCCTCCTCCAGCTTTATCCATATCTTTCTTTTTGTTTTTTTCCTTTCCTTTTTTTTTTTTTTGGCCGCGCCTTGCAGCTTGCAGGATCTCAGTTCCCCAGCCAGGGATGGAAACCAGGCCCCACAGTGGAAGTGCCGAGTCCTAACCACTGGACCGCCAGGGAATTCCCACCCACATCTTTCTTTCTGCCCAAA
Source organism: Balaenoptera physalus (assembly GCF_965194825.1). Taxonomy (NCBI): domain Eukaryota; kingdom Metazoa; phylum Chordata; class Mammalia; order Artiodactyla; family Balaenopteridae; genus Balaenoptera; species Balaenoptera physalus. Next base: position 78,811,689 of record NC_138896.1, read on the forward strand.
CTGTCCCCACCTCCTGGCTCCACTCACCAGAGGCCCCACTCAAAAGTCCCCCCGGTGAGGCCAGTCTTCTTCAGCCATCTGATCCCTCCCTCTAAGCCTCCTCTGAACCGTCCAAATTAAGTGTCTTCTTCATAAGCAAATCAAGATTCCCCTTCTTCACTGCATCACTGAAAAAGACTGAATGCATCCCACTAAATCTGGAGGCATGATGGGACGAGTCTGACTACTAAATGTAGGCTTCCTGGCAAAGGTGAAATTCACACAGGGAGCCTAGGGGGCTTTGTGGAGAAGCCTCCCGGGGAAAGGCGGGCCTCCTCCAAAGCAGGGGAAACTGAGGCAGAGCAAGTAGCCAGAGTTACTGGGAACCAACTGAGACGTGGGCTAAAAAGCCAGAGTTCCAAAGGTGGGCGCCCAGCAGCACCTCAGACATTTGCTCCTCATTACCCTGCTTCTCACACTGGCAAGTGCAGAAGATGCAATGTTCTGGGATGAGGAGCGGCAGGAACCGTGGTTCATGCTACTCTGGGAGGAGTGGACAAGGCAGAGCGAGGACGGGGAGTTCCCTGTAGCATGGAGTCCTTCCTGCATCTCGCTGTCTCTGAGCCCCCATGCCTCTGTCTCGCAGCCCCGCCTGGATAGGAAGCCACTGCAGACAGGGGCCTGGTCCTACTCCGCTTTGTGTTTTCCCAGAAAACGTAACTACAGTTTAACCACGGCCTGACACAGTAGCTGCTCTTGCCTCCTCACACCAAATAAGTCTTTGTGAACTTCAGATATCGAGCAGTTACAACAAATTGTAACCATGCGAGGGCCTGGGCCCCACCCAGAGCAAATGTGCCCCCTCCAGAGGATGGAGGCGATAAGCTGTCACTCAACAGGGACCATGCTCAGGCTGACTGCTCCTGCATTTGGTCCGGACTGCATTGCATTTTCCTCAGATAAAAGGGGAAGAAATCCTTTTCAGGAGAGAGAAACCAGAAATCACCTGGACAGAATAAAATCACAGAGAACCATATGGCGCATCTCAGGAAAATGTACCTCTTCTTTACAAGGAAACCCTCCCTCTATCCCCATCAGCCCTCCCACTGGCAAGTAAAACAGTCCAGCTCAGAACAGAAGTCTGGGGCCACAGCCAGCATTTTTTAAAGGGTTACCATTCATTGGGGGGAAAATCTACAAAACTGACAAAACAGAACACTTGGAAAAACTCCTAGTTTTTAAGGGAATAAAGGACTTTCAAAATCTAAAAAAGTTATAGTTAAAGCCTAATCCCTTATGATTTCAAGAGGATTCATTTGAAGTATTCATTTAATGTGTGAAAGGTAAATATCCATCTGAACATTTTAATTAATGTTATCAATTTCCATTCTCTTTTCAAAGTCACTGCTTCAATTTTATAGGCATTTCTGATAAGTTCAAGCAAGCCCCCCTACAATGTAGTAATTTTAATGAAAAGCCTCATGGTTAATGTCTATTAGATCAGGTTTGGAATAAAGAAACATACAATAAAATTATAATTTATTGAACTTCCCACAATACCTGCCATCTGTCCTGCCGTTTCAACTTTTAATGTACCAGCCTTATGCAAATTAAGACATTAGGTTTACTATAAAACAAATTCTTCTTAAAAGTGCGTAGTAAAGGTAGTTTGCATTTACCCTATTAAATCACACAATTTACAGGCCAACTTCCGTTTTAGAAGAGAATTACATGTGTGTTCACATCACATCTTTATTTTGTCATCCATCCAGTGATTTGTTGAGGACAGCTGGTAACTATTAAGTCCCCCCTTTAAATGTTGTAGCCTTAATTAGCTACATCCACCTTCCCCCAACATTTCCAAACAAGGAACCAAAGAAAAGGAAAGCTGTTTTTATCATGGATGGTTTGAACAATGGAGTTGCAAATGTTAAAATAATAATCTTGGGCTTCCCTGGTGGTGCAGTGGTTAAGAATCCACCTTCCAGCGCAGGGGACACGGGTTCGAGCCCTGGTCAGGGAAGATCCCACATGCCGCGGAGTAACTAAGCCCCTGCGCCACAACTACTGAGCCTGCGCTCTAGAGCCCGCGAGCCACAACTACTGAAGCCTGCGTGCTTAGAGCCCGTGCTCCTCAACAAGAGAAGCCACCGCAACGAGAAGCCCGCGCACCCCAACGAAGAGTAGCCCCCGCTCGCCGCAACTAGAGAAAGCCCGCGTGCAGCAACAAAGACCCAACGCAGCCAAAAAAAAATAAAAATATTATAAATAAATTAAAAAAAAATAATAGTCTTCATTAGAGACTAACTAGTTATTCCATTTTTAGGTCCCTTCAGAAGAAACAGGGTACAGATGGAGTTTAAATGTCAGTCTTTGTTACTCAGGTAATTTTTCAATTGTTCAATTTTTAGTTTCATGCCTCATGTTAATAATTAAACCATTCCCAGATACTGCTCGGGAAAGCATGAGGGACAGTCTTCCCAGATATATTCTTGGTATTATTTAAGCTGTAAACGTTTTACTTGGGCTTCTGAACACGTGAGAACAAGCAGACAGGATCTGCAAGCAGAGAATAAGCCAAGTATGGTTTTCTATGAATAGACACCATGCTCTTCCCAGACACTGAAGAGTTCCCAACTCACACAATGAGAAAATCAGTTGATCAAATCGCTTTAACCTGCCGTATGCAGATGAAACGCACACTAATTTGGTTACAATTTAGGCTTCCCTTCTTAAAAAAAAACAAAATGCATTCAGGGCTTTAAGTGTGAATGACATCAACAGGCTAAATTCTGAGCAAGATAAGGAGCCATGTCAACGAATCCTGCTTAGATTGGGTTTCTTCTTAGAGACCTGCTCCAGCTTTAATCTGCAGTAAGACTATCTGTTTCAATAGGATGTGATCACTCCTGGGCTTGTGTCTTTTCAATCAGCCGGTGGCCCTGCCGGGTTTAGAGTGGCAGAGAGGAAGTGGCCTGTGGTTAAACAGAGGAAATACCAAGGCATTTTAATAGAGCAAATAGTCTACTTCCCACAGGGAAGAGCTTCAAAGGCCCCAGGCCCTGGAGGAGACAATGTGTTACGGGGGCCATCAGTCACCTAATCGTGTGTCAGGCCCATTCAGAATATCCTGACGGCCAAGACAAACACTGCCCAGGAGGACATTGCCTCCCACCAGCCAGGCAAGTTGGGCTGCCTGGAGATGGGGCCTGTGGCACCAACACAGACAGGTCCCTTGGGCTTGCTGAGGGCAGAACAACCTCCAAATTTGGGGGAGATGTGAAACGTAAATGGTCTTGGCTGCCGGAGTAGGGTGGCAGGAGAGAGGTCTGCTCCAGAGGCGCTGTCCCCCACTCTAGCCTGTCAAGTTCTGGGGATACCTAAGCCCCTGCCTCAGCCCATTCTCTTACAAATTGAGGGTGGGGGACCCAAGCTTCCAGAAGCCTAAAAACCCATCCATCGGGGCAGACACAAGAGGCAGCAAGGAATGAGAGGAACAATTAATTGTTGACTGGGTGGCCCCAGCAGCAGCAGACATCTGCTGGGGCATGGTATGTGAAAAGTTCAGGGACTGATGAGGGAAAGACAGTTTGAAAACTTTTTTAAAAGGAAAAAACACACACACACACACACACACACATTTTAGGCCAAATGAAGCATGAAAAATACTCAAATTAAAATAAAGACTTAAAAAAGCATTAGCTGTTCTTGCCTTTGTAAGGAAGCCATCTGTAAAGTTTGAATGGCTGAGGATATGATTTGGATCCTACCCTACTCTTTCCTGAGACTGTTTTCCAGACAGGCCCAGCTGTTCTGGGGAGGAACCCAGTGGAAGCGTCGGGTCCGCTTCACCCCCAGCCTCCTCTTTAACCCCAAGCCAGAGACACCCACCCAAAACGACTGGCTCCCCAGGTCCTCCTTCAGCCAGCCTCACCCCTGCCATTTTCCAGAGCTCGGACAAAGTCTCCACTTTACATTCTCAAAGTCCAGTGAAGTAATTTCAAGTCAAGCTCTGATTTTAAATGTTTAGAATGTGGCTTCTCGCCTCCTTCTTGTGATCACAGAAGCCCTGTCTCCTAAAGCAATGATTCTCACCATTGAGAGCATCACAGGAGCTTGTTAAAATGTCAGTTCCTGGGCCCCATCTCACTCCCATTCTGGTCCCATTGGCCTTGAATCTGCATTTTAACGAGCTCCCGAGGCAATCCCAATACTGGAAGCCCCTGGACTTCACCATGAGAAGTCATGTTTGGAAGGAAATGGTGCCTCAGTCGGAACTTAGTTGCTGGTCTCATTCACCCAGCTGTATCCCCGAGTTAAGAACTAGCACAATGCCCCAGGCACTGCAGGGGCTCCGGGTCCATTGGCTGGATGGGGGAGGGGAGAGAAGGGAGGGCTGCTCAAGAAAGATGGACCCCGGCCAAAGGATTCCCAAATTAACATAGCAAAACAGGCTGGAAGAAAGCATCACACTTCTTATAAAAATGTTTCTCTAAAAATGTGTCAACCAGGGCTGACTCATTTTTAACCAAGAATTCTGTAAAAGACACAAGAGCATGTGTAACATGGACAACACGGCCACAGGACAGGCAGACCAGATGCAGGCTTGAGAGCCACGAGCTGCAAGTGAATGAAAACACATCCAATTCAGAATTAAATAAACATGGCTGGGCCCGCAGCCAAGGAGAGTTCTTGGATTGGACTTTTATCAGGAACCTAAATTTTAATCAGCTGGAACTTCTTCTTTTCCAAGTACGACCCTATTCCTTCCTACCTTTAGAGATGAAGTATTTGCCTTAAATGGGAAACTTGCACTTCATTGTAAAGACGATGCCAGCATTCTGGCTTCCTGAATTCCTGAAGGAACAGACTTTGGTGGGGGAAGGCGGGGGGAGAGTGGAAATTGTGTTTGAGGGATAATAGACCAGGGAAGGTGTACCCCATCTAGGTAAGAAGGCAAGAAATGTTCCCTCCTTCTCCACTGCAGGAAAAGCCACTAAATAAAAACCTGTGGGAATAGATTCCTAATTTCTTGTTCCATAAATAGGCTTCTCAAACAACCAGCAAAGCAAGAGGAGGGGAAAAAAGCTCAGTGCAAGTGACCAACATGAAGTTACCCATCACAAACAAAACCATTCCACTTCCAAGAAGCAAGCAGTTAAGACTCAGTGTAAATGAGGATGCTAGCCCCTCTGGAAGTTTTACAACTTGTTACTTCTTTGTGAAAACTGTATTTATTACTCAAAGAGCAACTTTACCTGGCAAGAGCCCTAAGAGACTTTTTAAAAAAAAAAACAAAACACTAGTCGAGGAAGTGAGCCCACAATTCATTTCTAAAACACTGCGCTGTGTTCAAGATGGTATCGGCCCCTTAATTGCCCCGCTAATAATGGGGAGGTTGTGAAATCTGACCACTTAGACCAGGCTGGCTCCTCTGAGAGCAGCCCCGAAGGGAGGGTTACAGCTGCTGAGGGTTAGCTGGCTCCAGTCACCTTGCAAGTCCTGGGAAAATACACATTCCTGCAGGGGCAAGAGTTCCTGGAACAACCTCCCCCTGGAGAGCCAGGGGGTCAATCGCTCAGCTCCTCTCCAGCACCCAGATCCTGCTCCTCCTGAGGGCTCACTTCTCTACCCTGCTGTGCCTCCACCTTCTCAAGTTCTGTGTGACACAGACCCACAGGAAGCCCTCTCTTGCTTGCATCACACATCACCGACCCTTATATGTTAACATAGCCCCAAGTAGACTGTAAGCAACCTCAGAACTGAGACTAAGTACTATGGGCTGAACACCCACTAACTGGTAGGGGACTCGGACATGAATCAAATACCCAAGTAACTGTACACCAGTACTTACTGGGCAGCCCTCTGACAGAGCAACTTCCGTAAAATCTTACCTAGGGAGGTAGGGGCAGAGGAGGCTTCCTGCAGGAAGTGATGCTGGAGCTGAGAGGGGAGGCTGAGAGGTAAAGAGAAGGAACACAGGCGGAAGCAGCATGTACAAAAGCCCACTGCGGAGAAGACACTGGAGCTCACTGCTCTGATCGTGACCCCTCCCCCACCCCCCTGCTTAAAATCTATCACTTCATACAGGATTTAGCAGGAAGGCTGCAGGGTCCAATTGGGTTCAGCCAAGATTTACAGGGCTCCAGGCTCTGAGCTCACCAACATGAGGTTAAGCGTCTGGCTAAAGAAACTAGTCTGAAGACGCAGATGTGAACAAATACTGACGATGTAGTCTGGTGAGAACCAAAGGCAAGGACCTGCAGGAGAAGGCGAAGCAAGGGGAATGGCATTCAGAAGGCTTCCTTGAGGAGGCATCACCTGAGCTGAGTCTTAGGCCAAGCAGGGGGTCCTCAGGGGAGGAAAAGCTATCCCAAGAGCAGGGAAAAAGCATGCCTTGGCAGCATGAGGGGCACAGGAGTTAGGGAGCAGGGTGGGAGGGCCAGGGGCTGAAGTTGGAAAGGTGGGTGTAAGGCAGGTGGAGAAGCTGGGTCAGGGAAAGCTGGTGGCTCCATCAGATGCATCAAAAGGCCAGTCCAGGAGGGAAGGAGCCACGTATCAGGTTGGGAAGAGCTTAGAATCCAGGAGATGGCCCTGAGGCTTCCATGCTCATTCAAAAAGTAGGTGAAGATGACCCCAAGGAAAGGACTGTGAGGCCAAGGTAGGAGCTGTTGAGAAGGTCACCGCCAGCATGAATGTGAAGCCACTGGGATGAGGGCCACCATTAATCCTGTGGGTGTGCAGGTTTAGGGGCGAACACATTCCCACAGAGAGCACAAAACCGCCAGCTTGGCTCCTCTGGGGCCCAGCTATACCCACAGCATTAAAACTTCACAAGGTCTGTGCACTGACACGTGAAGCCACCTGGGCAATTGCAGAAAAACAGCAAATTGGGCTGATCCACCTAGGCCGTCTTATGAAAGTTCAGAATAAAATATCTGTGATGCTGTTATTCAAAAGCCAACACAGCAGTTTAGATCCAGAAAATTTAGGATTGGTAAGTCAACATGGGAAAGGCTTAAGGAAAACTTTTTGATCTAAAAACTGAGGAAAACTTGGTATCTATTGAAAAAAAAAACAACAACAACAAGAATAGTGGTATTTTTACTAAAATAGGACAGTAAGAAAATGTGATGTTTTACTCAAATCGGAAGGTTACATTCACTATGGGGTTGGAGAGAGGGTGGGTTATAGCTGTCTATAGCACAGCTATTGGGTTTGAAGACATTTCAGCTACTTGGTTCATACCTCATTTTCTGCACTGTGTTTCTCTGAATGCGGGGCAAGTGAGCTGGAGGCACCAGCCTGTGCCCCTAAAGGGGTGTCAGGTTCTAGGCCTCGACTGCTTGAGGTCGTTCAGAGCACCCCACAAGAGGTGGGTGGACGTTGTTCGAAGAGAACTACCCCATACCCATCCCTCAGAGCAGTAGTGCCAGGGCAACTAGGAAATCCCATTTACTCCTGTTTTCCAGGTGAAGAAATTGAGGCTCATGGCTGCCCAGAAGAGCCAAGGTCATGTTCCACGGCTGCCTGAGTGCAAAGCCGGTGTCCCCTCCACAAGGCTGAAGGCCATGAGTGCCCTGACACCAGGCTTGCCCTGGCTTGGGTGGGAGGGGTGCTGGGCAGATGGACGCAGTCTCCAGGTCCTCCGGCCGCCCAAGCCCAGGAGCCCTGATAGAAACTCGGGACGGCAGCGTCCCCGCGCACACACCCCCTCCCCATGTCCCACCGCCCAGATGGCATCGAAGAAACGCTGGGTTAGGGGCAGAGGGCTCCAAGCACAGGACAAAGTCGGTGAACCCCTCCAGTCTCGGCTCGGGCACCTGCCCGAGGGGACAAGCTCATTCCTCCCTTTGGCCACGAAAAATATCCTCAACTCAAGCTGGATGGCGGTGGAGGTGGGGGCGGTTATCCGTGAGACCGTTCGAAGGGCTGGATGCGGGAGCAAAATCTACCAGCAAGTCAGGAGTCTGAGGTGGGGGTGAAAGTGGGGTAAGACGGCCCGGCCCAGAAGGAACAAAGCGGCCCCGAAAGGCGGGGGGGGCGCACCCCTCCCCAGCACTCAGGGTCCCCCGCCTGGCAATCCCGGGCTTTTGCAGAGCTGTGGACCGGAGGTCCGGAAGAAGACCCCCACTCCCGTTCCAAAGCGCCCCCCACGCGAACAGCTCGGAGGATCCCAGCCCGGGGCCCTGTGCCCTGAGGGGGAGGAGGTCCCGGGCCTGAAACAAAGGGTGGGGCGCCCCCCTCCTGCCCCACGCCGGGCGCCCCTCTCGCCCGCCCTCCTGGAGCCGGACCCCGGCCGGTGGCCGCGCCTCATTAGCAACACAAAGCCGGGGTCGGGCGGCCTCTTTCAACCCAGCAGAGGCAGGCAGACGAGCGCCCCGGGAGGGAGGCAGGAGGGCGGGAGCAGCGGGATCCCAGCCCCACCGCGCACTCTGCGGAGAGCAGGCAAGTCGACGCGGGCGCCACTGCCCGCGAGCACCTGTGCCCCCGCGCTTTAGGGGACAGCGAGAAACTCGCTGTCCTCTCCTTACCCTCCAGCCACAGGTGTCGGCGCCCCGCGTTCTGCTGGAGCCGCCTGCGGCCACTGCCAGCTGGGAGCCGTTGAGGCAGGCGTTGACTGTGAAGAAGACAGAGCAGAGCTGCAGCCACGGGGCCATGGCCGTGCGCTCACCCAGCCCGGCCCTACTCTGCTGCCCGGCCGCCTGCCGCTGGCCAGCCCGGAGTGGGCGGTGGCGCTGGCGGCCGCGGCAGAGCTGGCGGCACCACCGAGCATGCGCTGCGGGCCCTCGCCCCGCCCCTTCTCTCCGGGGCCCGCCCCTAGCCTCGACCCTCAGATTTTGGCCCCGCCCCCAAGTCTGGCCCTTCCTCCTGGCCCCGCCCCGACCTCTAAGCCACGCCCCCACAGCCCATCTCCGAGTAACTTTGAGAAGCCTGCAGCTGCAGTTTTTTCCCCTCACCTGAGAGGTCTTTTTTTTTTTAATCCAGGGATTTTTCCACGTAATGCCTGCTCCCTGCAAAACTCGGGAAAACAAACCAAAAAAAAATGATAATAATAGTTAAAATAATAATTTACAAGCGCCTACTATTTGCCAGTCCTCTTCTTGAATCCTCTCAAACACACCTGAAAGTGTCAGTAGTATTGTTATTCCAGTTTTCAGCGCAGAAAAGCTAGGGTAATGTGGTGGTTAGAGAAATCCTGGCTGGGACCTCGGACAAATGACTAGCTCTCTCCCCGTTATTGTTCCCTCCCCCTATAAACTGGAATAATAGAGCAAGTGTCTTAGTCTGGGGAGGATTCTATTGGTTAACACATAACAAGCATTCAACAAGTGCTACAATCTACTGTTAACTGACTTGCATAAAGTCACAGAGCTGGTACCTGCCAGATCTGAGATTCAAATTCAGATTGGCAAAAACAATACTCTTAACCACTACACTTGTCAAACTTACTCTTGTGAAGTAGGTAGTACCTCTGTTTGGAAAAGGAAGCTGAGGCTGGGAGAAGTGAAGTAGCCAAGATCATCCAACTTCGCCACAAGCCCCTTCCCCCTTTGACTTGTCTCTGTGCTCTTGAATCCCACCTCTTCACCTTTCTCCATTGTCTTATCCCTCATCTATGCCACCACCTCCTCCTCCACAACAGCTTCCAAAGGGCTTTTCTTGCTTGCACTTTTGTCCCAAATACAATGCATTTCTCCACCTTGGATCCAGAGTGATCTCCAAAAAGGTGTCAGAGCACTGCCTTCTCCTGATTAACAATCTTCTGCAGTAGCTTTTATTCAATGGCCTTTAGAATAAAATCTGCACTGACCTCCTCCTCTCCCATGTTATCTCTTCCTACTCTGACTTCACTACTTGGCTCCAGCTACACTGATCTCCCCGCTCAACCTCAACTTGGTTTTCTTGTCTCAGTCAACCTTGAAGACTCTCACCTTTGCCAGTCCAACAAGGCAGCCTCCTCTACATGACTCTCTCCTTCCAGGGCCTAGAATTCCCCTCCCTCTCCTGTCTGCCTGGCCTACATGAGGTGATAGACAGCTCAGCTGCTACTAACACTGAGTTCCTGTATTTTCCACTGTGGCTCCACACACCCTACCCATACCTTGTACTTAAACTCTCTGCAGAGGCAGAAGTGGCCCAAGCTTAGCAAGCTACCCTTGTGGAGACAGTAATGCTAGCAGAAGTCCTGGTGATTGGCTTCGGAACCAGGGAGCAGAGCCAGCTTCCCTTGAACTACAGAAGCTGGAAGTGGGAGACAGTGGTTACCCAAACCTGTCCTCCCTTTCTTGCTGCCAGAGAAAGGGAGGACGGGTTCCCCAAACAACAACTGGTGGTCCAGTGGGTAAGACTCCGCACTCCCAATACAGGGCGCCTGGGGTTCAATCCCTGGTCTGGGAACTAGATCCCGCCTGCATGCCGCAACTAAGAGCCCACATGCCGTGACTAAAAGATCCCGCACGCCACAACAAAGATCCCACGTGCCACAACTAAGACCCGGCACAGCCAAAATAATAAATACATAAATAAATAAATATATATTTTTTAATCCACCAGAAGACCCAGGTGCTGAGATTTCCTGTTCATGTGCACCACTGGACAGGAAATGTTTTATTTTTCATCTCATCACCAGGATATTCAGGAATTCAGCCAAACCCAGCATCACTGCTTTGGTCATTCAGAAGAACCAGGATCCACAGAAGGCTGCCTCCGGGGTAACCTTCTCTGAATAGACCTCACGCGGTACTTTGCTCCTGTGGGGAAGCTGTAGACTTGATGCTCTGCTTTCTTCCAGACTTCTGCCCATCCTCCCTGACTCCCCTCTGGGTCATTCCCAACCCCCACAGCCGGGAGCTGGGGATGTCAGGGGTTTGGCCACGAATGTCAGGAGTGCCAGGGGCTGAAATGAGACCAGGACCACATGGGTGTTGGTGAAGAACCCGGGAAACCAGGAGACTACCTACTCCTTAGGCTCTTTAATCTCTATGACATTCCAGCCTAGACATGTGCCATAATTTATTAACCAGTCCCCTGCTAAGGGACTTCTATTATAATCAGGGATTCAAAAATATCCTCACACATTTATCTTGATACACTTATTCAGCTGTTTTCTTAAGATACATGCCTAGAATCAGAACTGCTGGATTACGCACATTTAAAATTGCCAAATTGCTCAACATCTCATTGCAGTCTTAATGGGCTTCTCTGGTTGCTAATGAGGTGGACCATGCTCTCAGGTATTTAGAGGCCATGTGCATTTCTTCCTTTCTTCTGGAGTTGGACCCCAGAAAAGGATCAGTATTTAGAGCTTATGATAGAGGGAGAGCCTTAAGGAGGGTACTGGGGAGAGGAGAGCGTTTCTTCTTGAGTTTCACTCACATCACCAATCACCATATGATTGAGTGACTGGGGAAGGCAGAGCAAAGGCTCCTACATCCTTTCCAGTCTCCACACCCACCGACTTTTGAGTTCCCTCCTGCCCACAGCTCGCTGCCCAGTCCGGCAATTGACAGCCTCTGAAAACATGCTACAGAATTTAGAGAGCGCTCCAACTTTTCTACAGGAGTACAGAGGACACAAGAAAGAAAATGTCTAAGTGCCTACTCTACAACATGGTTAGAATGACATCCCTCAAGACCAAGGACTGAGAGGCCCTTCTGTTTGCCTTCTAGGGAGGCCACAAGCATGCATGTGGCGGGCAGGGGCGGGGGTTGTGGGAGGGAGGGTTGGGGTGGGAGAACCACATACATCAAAGGGAAAAATTTGGTCAGGAAATAGAGGCAATAAATTGGCATTTGGCAACATCCTCCCCATTCTGGTCTTCTTCATTAATTCTTTTCCTCTCATCCCCTCTTTTTATTGTGACCCTTCAGAATATTTGTGAGGCTGCAGGAAGTGAACCTCTGTACTAGAAACTGAGATAAAATGAGGAGGCCAGGCTCCCACAAGGCCTCCATGGTCTATCCTTCCTCTAGGCCACAGCAGAGCCCAGCTTTGTAGGTGCCCAGAGGATGAAGCCCTCCCCAAATACAACACGTAGTCTCACCCACCACAGCTAGGGCTGTCTGTGGCCCAGTCACAATTTAAGCCACCCCTCATCATCCCTATCTGGTTCACCTCTCTGCCACCAGTACCCTGCACTCTGCCTGACACACATCAGTGGGCAAGAAACTGTTGCTGCCTCCATCCCTGGTTGGAATGAAGCTGGGGATTAAACAGATTAAATCACCTTAAGCCGTTGATGAAATGCAAGTATATTTCCCCAATTTACCTAGAAACTAAGCAGATAAGAAAAAAAATCCTTAACACGAGGATTGGATTTTGTTAGGAGTCAAATTATCCCCTGAAACATAAGAAAAGATAAAGTGATCGTGGAAACATTTTGTATCCTGAATCATTTTCAGCTGAGAAGAACTAAAAACAATTTTAATGAACGGTGGTTAGAAGCCGTGGGCCAAAATTCTGATTTATTTTTGGTATTACGATGTACACGTATTATGCACTAATCAAGGCATTAAAGGTAAAGTGTGTCCTCCACCCCATCTCCCAGCAGGCCGAGCGTACAAGTTTCCCTGGGCTTTGGGGAGAGCTGATACCCTCCTGAGAGCCCCGCCGATGTCAGTTCGGCCCCGGGCAGTCTTGCCTCGAACCGGGTAGTTGTCATCATCTCCGCTTCACAGATGGGGAAGCCAAGACTCAGCCAGGAGTTCCCAGACTCATCTGATCCCCCAAACTCTGACTGGGGCGCTGGCCCGCATCCTTCCGGAGCCGGCCTTGGCGCCGCCCAGACTGCCCAGAGGCCCAGGGCGGGGGCGGGCGGAAGACCCGGGGCGGCCGACCCAACCCCGCGCCCCGAAACCCCCGGACACGCACCCCAAAGTGCCGCGGCCATTACACGGAGTTCACGCGTCCACTGCCACTTCCCGTTTCTTTTGCAGCGCGGGGAGCCCAGTCTCCACTGTAGCCGCCAGAGGACGCGAGTGGTCCAGGTTGGAGACGCCCAAACAATCCCGGACTGCGCCGCCGCGAGGACACAACGCTTTAAGCCATAGCCCAGATGCAGGAGCAAAATGCTCGCTGTTACCCAGAGCTGGTGCTAAGTTTGCGTGGAAGTAGAGTTCAGGAGGCGGTAAGAAAACAAGGTTAAATATGGGCTTTCAGTAACAGTGTAGCTTTGGGCAATTCAGTTAACCTCTCTGGATGTCACTTTTCTTAATGGCCACACAGGAATGACATGGATGCAGACCTCAGTGGGTTTTTGTAAATCTGAAGTAAGCAAATGGCTATGAGTTGTAAACCAGGACTTGATGGAGGCAGGCCCAGGGGCAGCTGGAATCCAGACAGTAGCCAGGGGAGGTGGCCTCCTCTTGTCTCCTTCTGGAGCTCACACCCTGGTTTGGATATGCACTAGACTGGAAGGCTATGGCATAACCTGTTTACCATTCATTCATTCATTCATTCAACAAGTGCTCATAGAGTCCCTGCACCATATCAGGCATTACACCAGAAGCTGGGGACCAGTGTGAACAACACGGACACTTTCCGCAACAAGACACTGTCCCAGTTGTCATAGAACCTACAAGCAAACATTCCATGGGGGACACTGGCATTACTCAAATAACCACATGACCAGGGGATAATTACAAGTAGATGGGTTGTGTCTAAAGAAGCGATGCCTGGACTTTCCTGGTGGTCCAGTGGTTAAGAATCCGTGCTTCTACTGCAGGGGGCATGGGTTCGATCCCTGGTGGGGGAAGTTCTGCATGCCACGCAGTGCGGCCAAAAAAAAAAAGACCAAAAGATAAATAAAGAAAGAAGTGAGGCCTGAGCTGAGGTTCCAAGTATAAGAGTTACCTGGGCAAAGGTGAGGGGAGCAGAGAGAGGAAGAGTATTCTGAGTAGAGGGAACAGCACAGGCAAAGGCCCTGGGGCAGCAGGGAAGGTGGCATCTTCAAGGAACCAAAAGAGGCCAGTATGGTTGGAGAGCAGGGAGGTGTGGAAAAATGACTGGCAGTGGTAGGTAGACGGAACTTTATGCCCTATTTTGAACCTAAGAGTACCCAGCAGCTTCTGAAGGGTTTAAGGGCAATGGCAGGGCTGTATTTTGAAAAGGTCCTGGTACCCCAAGTGCTGAGCACAGGGTACTACCTGGCATGTAGTCAGCATTTGACATATACTTGTTGAATGAATGAATAACCAGGATCATTGCTGAAATTCTGGGATTTAATGTCTTGAATGCAAAAATAATTTAAAAGCCTGGAAAAACATCCAGCCCTACTAAAGCTCCAAATCATACAAATAAAATAAAATTCATAAAATTTTCTTGTTGTCTTTTAAGGTTATTTCTACTGTAAACTCTTTTATTATTTTTAATAAGACTACTTTGTAGAACAATTTTAGATTTACAGAAAAATTGAGAAGATAGTACAGAGAGTTCCAATATATCCTGCCCCTAGTTTCCTTTATTATTAACAAATTACATTAGTATGGTACATTTGTAACTAATAATGAACCAATATTGATAAATTATCATAAATGAAAGTCCATACTTTATTCAGATTTCCTTAGTTTTTACCTCATGCCCCTCTTCTCTTCCAGCAACCCATCCAGGATACCACATAACATTTAGTTGCCACGTCTCTGGGTCCTCTTGACTGTGACAGTTTCTCACACTTCCTTGTATGTGATGATCTTGACAATTCTGAAGACCATTGGTTAGGTATTCAATATTTTGTAGAATGCCCCTCTATTGGGATTTGCCTGATGTTTTTCTCATGATTAGAATGAATATTATTAATTTTTACCTTAATCGAAATTATACGTGTACAAAGTTTAAAAAGGCTTACTAGTACTAACAGATGTATAACGGAAAAGCAGTCCTCTGAACTGTCCCTTATGACTCTCACTCCCCAGAGCACCATCCTTCAACAATTTTAGCTGTTTTCTGGCATTTGCTGCCATATTTCTAAGTCCTGTGCTGATCTTGCCTTTCTTGACTGACCAGTTTGGACACTGGCTCCTAATTTCCTGCTCTTCATGACACATGCGAATTGTGCTCTCTTTAAATTCCCTTCCTCTAGCCCCCCACTGAGGTTTGTGCTGGATGTCTTCCCTCAGCCCTTCCAGACCCACTCTGACCCGTACAGGCCACATCAATGGACTCTCTAACTCTCGGGCTTCTGGGTGTGTTGGGACACTGCAGGGAACAGGCAGGCAGCTGGAGGGGGGAGGGAGAGTGAGCAGAGATGCCCATGCCCTCAGTTACCTCTGTTAGGTTGCTGCATCCTTGGCTCCACTCTCAGCACCCTCTCCATTTAGTTCTCTCCTGTTTCTGACAACTGCTCCTCCACTTTGCCTTCTCAGGTGTGGTGGGGCGGGAGTAATGGCCTTCGCTTGTAGTTTCTTTTCACTGCTCAGGCAATCTCTGAAATTCTCCTCAAATTACCCCATTTAAAAGCTGTTTCTTGTTGGGATCCTGACTGATATATTACAATTTTGGTTAAGTCAATATTCAGTGTTTATATTATTATGACCATATGAAACATTATTCACCTTTAAGGCAAATAGTGTTTGACGATGGAATTTCCTTTCTTGATACAACTATTTTGGGGTTTTGTGTGTGTGTGTGTGTGTGTGTACTTAGTATATACCTTTTTAAGAAATTTTTTTTAATTTATTTTAATTAATTAATTTATTTATATATATTTTTTGGCTGTGTTGGGTCTTCGTTTCTGTGCGAGGGCTTTCTCTAGTTGCAGCGAGCGGGGGCCACTCTTCATCGCGGTGCGCGGGCCTCTCACTGTCGCGGCCTCTCCTGTTGCGGAGCACAGGCTCCAGACGCGCAGGCTCAGTAGTTGTGGCTCACGGGCCTAGTTGCTCCGCGGCATGTGGGATCTTCCCAGACCAGGGCTCGAACCTGTGTCCCCTGCATTGGCAGGCAGATTCTCAACCACTGCACCACCAGGGAAGCCCACTATATACCTTTTTAAAAGACTTTTGCTTTGTGTTATGCCCTCCTTGTTAAATCTTCCCATACAGCTTTCCACAAGGGCAGGTTCCATTTTATACCAGGACCATCCTCCCCTGGAGTCCCCGTGTTCCTGCCCCAGTCAGGCTTGGGTGTTCTCTAGGTCTGCTGCCCAGCTGTCATTCCCTTCCTTCTCTCTTGTGCTGGAATCCTAGGTTATGTTTCTTTCTGGGTTTTCTCACTCATTTTGGTGGCACATATCTTTCATTAGCTTCTTGAGAAAAGGTGTGGAGGAAAATTTTGTGAGACCTCACATGTCTAGAAAACATCTTCATTAAACATCACGGTTGATTAATAATTTGATTGGGTATTGAATTTTGTGTTGAAAGTAATTTTCCACTGGACTGTTGAAGGCATGGCTCCTCTGTCTTTCAGCTCCTGAGACTGAGGTTTAGAAATCCGATCACATTTTTTATTCCTGGTCCTTTGAAAGTCAGTCAGTCTCTCTGTCTCTGTCTCTCTCTCTCTCTTAGCTTTTAAGCCGCTCTCTTTATCCCTGTTGTCATGAAGATTCACAGGGATGAGTCTCTTCATTCATTGTGCCCCTTGACTTCTGGGAAATTCTTCTGAGTATTTTATTTTATTTTTAATTTTTATTTATTTATTTTTTTGGCTGAGCCACACGGCTTGCAGTATCTTAGTTCCCCGACCAGGGATTGAACCTGGGCCATGGCAGTGAAAGCACTCAGTCCTAACCACTGGGCCAACAGGGAATTTCCCTTCTGAGTATTTCTTTGATATCTTCCTCCTTTCCTTTCCCTCTGCTTACTCTCTTTTTGGAAATCCTAAGTTGGTTGATAGGTATGCTAAGTTTATCCTCCAATTTTCTTTTCTTTTCGTTTCTTTTCTTTTTTAATTTGGCTGGGCAGTGTGGCTTTCGGGATCTTAGTTCCCCAACCAGGGATCGAACCTGGGCCCCCAGCAGTGAAAGTGCCGAGTCCTAACCACCGGACTGCCAGGGAATTCCCTATCCTCCAATTTTCTTATTATCAACTATTTCCCATCTCCTAGTCACTTTATTCCATGCTTTTGAACATTTCTTCAACTAGATCTTCAAACTCTAATGAATTTTTATTTCAATTATTATATTTTTTAATATCCTATAGCAGCTCTTTCTTATTTAGTGATTGTCCCTTTTTCAGAATATCCTGTTCTTGCTCAAAGAAAGTAATTTCTTCTCTTGTCTCGCTGAGGAATAGTTTTTTTGAAGTTTTCTTCAGTTTCCTCCAAATGCCTTTTTAAAGTTTGTATGAACTTTTCAAATGCAATCAGCTTTTCCTGGCTCCTCTAAAATCATTCTTAAGGAAATGGACATGCTATGTTGGCAGGTTAGGATTTAAACTGGGCCATCAGCATCCAAAAACAAAGATCCCAGACAGGTCACACCCGTCGGGAGAAAAGAGGCCCCACTGAGACACTCAAATGAAACATGGTCAATACACAACCTGGAGCAACCGTGCCAACTCTTAGTCATTTTTTTGGGGGGGTGGGGGGTCTCACAGGTACACTTGTTCATGCACGAGGGCAGTGGGACTGCTGCAAGTCAACACGATGTCCCACATTCCCTCAACACAGCCAGACCAATGTCTTGTGCAAGGAAAGCTGGTTAATGATTACCATGAGCAGGTGCAGGACTGGAAGCTTTCAAGGTTTTGCTTCTTTTATCAGCACTCCTGAATTTATAAATGATGAAGCCCATCAATCCTATTCCTACCCAAATTTTCTGGTAAACTTGGGTATAGTAGGGCTTCATGGGGATCCAAACTTTTTTTTTTTAATAGTTTTAAATTTATTTATTTATTTATTTATTTTTGGCTGTGTTGGGTCTTCGTTTCTGTGCGAGGGCTTTCTCTAGTTGCGGCGAGCGGGGGCCACTCTTCATCGCAGTGCGCGGGCCTCTCACTATCGCGGCCTCTCTTGTTGCGGAGCACAGGCTCCAGACGTGCAGGCTCAGTAGTTGTGGCTCACGGGCCTAGTTGCTCCGCGGGATGTAGGATCTTCCAGGACCAGGGCTCAAACCCGTGTCCCCTGCATTGGCAGGCGGATTCTCAACCACTGCGCCACCAGGGAAGCCCCGCAAACATTTTCAATAAGGCTTTGAAGCATCCTGGTGCAGGACCAAGCTCAGGCAGCCCCAACCCACTCCGACGACTCTGAAAGGTCACTGAGCACGCAGGCACTCTTACCCATTTTATTTCTCCAATTATAGTACCTACAATTTTTAGCTCTCCATTCACTTTCTTCCACCAGATTTGTTGGGGTTTTTTTTTGGTTGTTTTCTCCAGTACCATCTTGAACCTAAATGATATGGCTTGTGACATATACGAATGCATAATCACAATAATTGGCATTTACGTAATCAACTGTTTATTTAGCAAGCATTTATTGAGTGCGTGCTGTATGCCAGGCACTATGTAAGGCACTGGAAAAAAACATGCTCAAGGCCTTGAGGTCCCTGCTCTCCAGGAACTTACTGTCCAGGGCAGTGGCTCAAGCTTAGCAGAGCCCACTAAGCCTGGGGGCAGCCACTGCAGTTCCTTATCAGATTAAGGATCTGAGGTTCAGGGAGGCTCCCTGGTTGGCCCAGTGACATGCAGCTATTTGGAGACAATGCTGCATCATGAACCTAAATCTTCCTCTTTCACATTTTGTTCCAAAGCCTGGGGGTGTAAAGAGAAGCTGGAGAAAATAAAATGCAAAAGAAGGGTTCAGAAGAGACAGGAAGCTGTGCTAGAGTTCTTCAGAGAAACAGAACCAAGAGGATACACACACACACACACACACGTGTATATATATGGAGAGAGAGAGGAAGAGAGGGTGAGGGAGAGAGATTGATTGATATACTGCAGGAATTGGCTCACAAGGTTATGGAGGCCGAGAAGTCCCACATCCTGCCCTTTGCAAGCTGGAAAACCAGGAAAGCTGGTGATGTTATTGAGTCCAAGTCTGAAGGCCAGAGAATCGAGCCTGTGTAAGTCCCAATCTGAATCTGAAAGCCTGGGAACCAGGAGAGCCCTTGCCCGAGCACAGGAGCTGTGACCTCAGCTCAGGCAGAGAGAGAATTCACCCTTCCTTACCTTCCTGTTCTATCTGGACCCTGAACAGGTTGGCTGATGCCCATAAGCCCTGAGGAGGGATATCTGTGGGTCTCAATTCACCAGTTCCAATGCTGATCTCTTCTGGAAACACCCTCACTGACACAACCCATCTATCTGGGCCTCCCTTAGTCCAGTCAAGTTGACGCATGAAATAAGCCCTACCCGCTGCTGCCCCTCGAGGCTCCCCCACCCCATTTACATTTTAGCAGGGACCAGCTCAGGGCAAGTAGCCAGGAACTGGGGCTTCAAGGCACCTAGGGAAACAGGAGAGAAGAGGAGGAAGAGACACACTGTGCACCTTTTACAGTTGTTGGTAGCATCTTCTCTACTCCTCTGGAGTTAATCTTAATGGAGGAAAATCCTCACGGCTGAATAACTTGCTCACCTAGAAGCAGTGGCGGCCACCCTGTGTGTGAGAGTCTTATCCGGTGTGCCCTCTGTGGCATGGGAGGCCCAACCAGCGCCCCCTCGGTTGTGAAAAAACACAATGAGCCCTAATTCTGGTCTCTCTCCCAACCTAAGGCCCTGGAGCAGGAAATTCTACAGCAAAAGTTCACTAGAGATGGAGCAAGGAAGTGACAGATTGCAAAAACAGCAACAGAGCAAGGCGTTGAGCCAAGTTCATGAGCAAGAGAAGTCAGCTTCAAACCAGCAACAAAAACAAAAATGCACAGAGCTCCGGGAGGGCCCGCATGCGCCCTCCTGGCCAGGCCGCTTCCCCCTCCCATGTGAGCCGTCCTGAGGATGCAGGTGAGACAGCTGCTGGCACCCCTGCCCCGGCAGGTGGAATCTACTGCAGGTTAGGATAGGCTGGGTTTGGAGGGAAGAGGAGTGTGGGGTAGAATGGTTCACCATCCCTTCTCTGGAGAGGTCAGATGATGACTTCCACAGGCCTTCCCTAGTGTATGTGTGTATATGTATATATATGGAAACTGAAAATAATTTCTTTCTTTGTTGCTGGCTGCTGTTCTGTAATGTCTCACAGTGTTTCCCTGGGACTCTCCAGGCGGTCTCATTTACTGCCTTAGTTGTGCTTCCAGCTTTGTTCATGACTTCCAAACTGCTTTCCATAAAATTGAGCCATATATACACTGGCTACTCTTGACATAATTTGTACGTTTAAAAGTATGCATATATTGTCGAAGGCCCATGTTGAGAATGGTGTGCAACGCCATAGACTGGATTCCTTTTTTAAAAACTGGCAACATTTCAAGTGCATTTTTTAAAAAATATTTTATTTATTTATTTATTTGGCTGCGTTGGGTCTTAGTTGCAGCATGTGGGATCTTTAGTTTCGGCATGCGGGATCTAGTTCCCTGACCAGGGATGGAACTCAGGCCCCCCGCATTGGGAGTGCGGAGTCTTACCCACTGGACCACCAGGGAAGGCCTTGTCCCTTCTCTTAAAAAATAAATTTTTAAATTTTAAAAAAGTTTTAGATTTACATAAAAATTGAGAAGATAGTACAGAGTTCCCATATACCTCACACCCAGTTTCCCCTTTTTTAACATCATATATTAGTATGATACATTTGCCACCATGAATGAACCAATATCGGTACATTATTATTAACTAAAGCTCGTACTTTATTCAGATTTCTTTTGTTTTTATCTAATGTCACTTTTCTGTTCAAGGATCCCATCTAAACATCACATTACCTTTCATCTAGTTTCATGTCTTTCTTAGACTCCTCTTGGCTGTGATAGTTTCTCAGACTTTCACCTTCTCATTTTTATTTTATATACAAGTTGCTGAAGTTAACTTTACAGTTTAGTCTTTTTTTTTTTTGGCCGGAAATGCAGTCAACCACTGGACTGCCAGGGAATTCCCCAGTTTAGTCTTTAAGTAACAGAATATTCAGTGGGACTGTGACTGAATTTAAAGAGTAATTAACATAGCCAGCAATGGATACAGTAACTGTTGGGACTGTGTGTGTCTTCATTTTGGAGAGAGCATGAAGCCTTCTTCATTTCTTTTCTTATTTCTTTTTCTTGGCTGTGTGGTATGGCATGTGGGATCTTAGTTCCCCGACCAGGGATGGAACCCGTGTCCCCCCAGTGGAAGCACAGAATCTTAAACCACTGGACCGCCAGGGAAGTCCCGCTTCTTCATTTCTAAGATAAAAAGCTGTATCTTGTTAGGTGGAATTATAGAGAGGTTTTGTTGTATGAGAGTTCAAATGTGTGTAAAAAGGAGCATATGAAAGGTGAGTAGACAAAGAGGTGGACTCTGCCAGATATCAATTGACTGACCCTCAAATCTAAAATTCATTCTTCATGACCTGATATGCAGGAATGGAGCTGGTTCCGTTATTTTCTTTGGTCAGCTGGCACCATGTTAAACTTTGCCAGTAGAGGGTGACAGAGAGATGCTGCAGGAGGAGAAGGAAGGCCTGGTCTGGTGTGTTCCTTCTGGCAGGCTCCTACAGTGTGGGCTGCTTTTCCTATCACTCAGCTCCTGCAGCATAGATGGCTTTTCCAGCTCCTGCTGTGTAGACAGTACCAGACTCCCCAATACCAGATTCTAGCAGCTGGGCTCCTGCAGTGCATAGCAGCCAGAAGCCCCATGGCCCAGCAGTCTCCCCTGGCACCCCTTTTGGGCAGTTTCATAGCAGAACGCCTCCAGGGAGACACCTCCCCATGAACAGTTTTCCTGGCACCATAATGGATGGATTTCTGGAAAGTTCTGACCACACAGCACCCACCATCAGTGAGACATAGCCGTGCCCTCTCTAACAGGTCTGGATCTCGGCTCTGGGAGGGAGGCTTTTCCTTGGGTTGTCTTTCTCAGCCCTAGGCAGTGGCTGCTCCTGTTACAGGCTCTTCCTGTATTCTTTAGAGTTCTTTCTACTTCTTAGTAGCCAATTCCTCATTTCTCCAGGCTCTTGTTATAGTTAATAATACTTTACATTAAACTTTCCTTGTTCAAATTTCTGTGTGGTTTCTGTCTCCTAACTGGACCCAGACTAGTGTGCACATATAATAGTTTCAGAATTGCTAACTCATTCCCTTGTGAGAGACACAGAGAGAAACAAATTTAGTAACTAAGCTATGATCTTTCTGTATAGTCCTTTTCAACTTTAGTCTTATAGTAGCCAGTCAAAATATTGTTTTCCAGAGTTACTTATGTTAGGTCTTTTCTTCCCTACCTCCTCCTGTGTGGTTACATTATTTATTTGTAATACATTTATTTATTTATTTATTTATTTATTTTTAAAATTATTTATTTATTTTTGGCTGTGTTGGGTCTTCGTTTCTGTGCAAGGGCTTTCTCCAGTTGCGGCAAGCGGGGCCACTCTTCATCGTGGTGTGCGGGCCTCACTATCATGGCCTCTCTTGTTGCGGAGCACAGGCTCCAGACGCGCAGGCTCAGTAGCTGTGGCTCACAGGCCTAGTTGCTCCACGGCATGTGGGATCTTCCCAGACCAGGGCTCGAACCTGTATCCCCTGCATCGGCAGGCAGATTCTCAACCACTGCGCCACCAGGGAAGCCCTTGTAATACATTTAGATTCCTTGCTGCTGGTGTTCTGTTTGGGGTTTTCTTCTCATCCTGGTTGATTTGAATGATTTATTTATTCTGGGAGTATATGAACAATTAACCTGGTTCCATAAAAGTGTACAGGTATACTCTGAGAAGTGTTGTGGTTCCATCTACCTGCTCCCATTCCCTCCTTCTTTCCATCCCATTCCCATCCACCCACCTTCTATAAGTATCCAGTCTTTTTAGATTCTGGTTTAACGTTCCTGGAATTATTTTGCCATTTGATAGATGGGGGCCTATAGATGAGTCTCAAGCCTTCCTAGAGGGCAAAGACTTAGTGTCATATTCCTCCTGTCCTTGCTTTGTTTGAAGGCTAAGGTGAGCCCATCCCAAAGCTCAATAAAAAGAAATATTTGCTGAAGCTGACCACTGAAGGTCATGTTGGAGGGCAAATTGGTCATTTCTATTAAAATGTATGAATTTCTAATTTCTACCACATTGCCATTCTACTTCCCAATATTTAACCTTGGGGGAAAAAATCACATTTGTGCACAGGTAGATGTGTTTTGTTTCTATAACATTATTTTTAATGGTAGAAAACCAAACCAAAAACAACTGTAATATCTACCAATAGAGACTTGGCTAAAAACATACAATGGGGATAGCCAACCTGGCACAGTAAACAATGCAATGAGTTTGTTTGTTTTAACAAGGTAGAGCTATAAGGAACTTAGAAAAAGCTCTAAGACATATTGATGAGGGAGGGGAGGAGCTAAATAGAAAAAGATAAATATGTTAGAATACCATTTATGAAAACCAACAAATAAATAAAACAATACCACATATTTTATGTGGGTACATATATATGTGTAAAAATCCATAAGAAAAAGGTTTGGAAGCATGTATATCAAACTGAAAAAGTGATTTCATTTGGCAGGGGCTGGGGTGGAGGAGACTGGAGATTTGGGGACAGGATTTCAAAAGAAACTTTGATCTGTATTGTGTTCACTTTGTCAATATTAATGTGTTCGTGTGTTATTTGTATAATTAAAAACAAACAAATAGGGACTTCCCTGGTGGCGCAGTGGTTAAGAATCTGCCTGCCAATTCCGGGGACAGGGGTTCGAGCCCTGGTCCGGGAAGATCCCAATGCCGCGGAGCAACTAAGCCTGTGCGCCACAACTACTGAGCCTGCGCTCTAGAGCCCATGCTCCGCAACAAGAGAAGCCACCGCAATGAGAAGCCACCGCTATGAGAAGCCCGCGCACAGCAACGAAGACCCAACGCAGCCAAAAATAAATAAATAAAATAAATACATTTTAAAAACAAACAAACAAATAAACAAAACGCTGACTACGTTAACTAAATCTCAAAACCCTTGAAAAGGGACTACAACCTATCGTGGAAACAGGTGACACAGTCAGTCAATATCTGCCCTCCTATAGAAAATTCTGGAAAATGACAAGGAGCCCCTACCTCTCTCTCTCCCATAAAATGTAAATCCTTTTCTAAAAGTTGCCTGCCACTAAGGCTTGCTGTCTGCTAATAAAAGCAAGTAATGTAAGTAATGCAATAAGTTGGAATCTAGATGCACAGTGAACACCATATACCCACCACCTGTGTTCTACAGTTAACGTTTGACTAGTCCTGCTCTATCACATTAGATCACTGAAATGTAAAACCCCAGTTTACATTGCTGCTTTGATTCTTTTCTTCGCTGAGCTGTAGGATGGATATTTGACCCGAGGAAAGCAACTAATAGCTAAGGACAGAGTCCAGGTATCCCAAGGCCTTTGCTTTCTATTTCAACCATTTGATGACTGAGGTGAGAAAGGAGACAACATTCCCACATCAAGGTTGTTAAATAACTAAAGATAAAGAGTGTATAAAATACCTTCAAGTTTGTATTTAGTTTCCTCTGGGGAAAAATAAAAAAATAAAACTAGAGTCTTAGCCTCATTACATTAAAGGAAAAATGATTAAGATGATAATGAGCTAGAAAGTTGACTAAGCCACTAATCAAAGACAGAGACACAGATACAATTAGTGTTTTGGGCAAGTTGCTCTGAGGATTCTTGGCTAATCCTGAGACTTCCAGAGGCTTCGCATGGGGAGCCCCATCTCAGCCGGGACACAGAAAGGCACTTCCTGCCACTGTTCTCTGTTTTTTTGTGTGTAGCTTGAGTTAAGACCGTGCAAAATAAACAATGGAATTTTGCCCAGGCATCACATTCCCTTCTGGGAGGAAATTACTACACTGGTGTTTCAGCTCCTCTGTTTTGGAGTATATTTTCTGGTATTTTAATTTTTAAATCCCCTAGCCCTTCTCCTGCCTTTTAGGAAAATTACTTGTGTTTTCTAACTTTATAGACTCAAATCTATACCTTCTGAAAGTCTCTCTTTGACTTAGGAAGTTTGTACAAATAGCAAAGAAATCCGGCCGAGTGAGATTCAACTTCCCCCATCGAATGCACATCATCTATGCACCTGGAATTGTGATTTTTTTTATACAGACAGAAAAGCACGTTATAAAGCAGCATGCGTGGTGTGATTCTACTTGTCCAAAGTGCATGTTATTCATGTGGAGAATGTCTGGAAGGAGAGGAGTATCACGGGGTGGTGGGATTACTGGCAATTAATTTCTTCTTTTTACTTTCCTGTATTGTTTACATTTTAAATATTGAGAATATATTACTTTCATAATAAAAAGGACATTTTCATCTTGAGGCAACAAAAATGGGGGGTAAGCAATAAAATAACTGGAATAGAAGAAAATGCAAGCAGGAACAATAGGACGCAACAGAACTGAGGTTAGCACTCAAAATCCTCGCAGCCTCAATTGCTGTCCTGTTCCATATCCATCCCCTGACAGACCATCATCCTTTCTGGCCTGCACCCCTCCTCCAGAAGCTTCCTGTCTGGTCCTCCTGTCTACCTGCCTTTTAATAATCCATTCTCTATAGAACAGCCAGAGTTATTTTCTTAAAGTGAAAATCTGATCTGTAGTTCCCCCCAACTTAAAACCTGCAGAGGCCTCCAGTTGCACTAGATAGAAACCCAATCTCATCCTAACCTCAAGGCCCTGCCTGTTCTGGCCTTTGTCCCTTTTCCTTTTGCTCACTTTGCTGATAGTTCCTGGGGCACTCTTTCCTGCCTCAGGGCCTTTGCACTTGTTTGTCCCTACGCTGAGATGACTCTTCCCTAAGCTCCTCACATGGTCAACCCTGCTCCTCAGAGTCTCCAGGAGTGGGGGCCAGGAATCTGCATTTTAAATATGTATTTTACATGATTCTCATGCACACTCATGTTTGAGAATCCCCATTCCAAAGCGCTGGCTTTTGATGAGCATTCAAGGGGCAGGGAGTGCAAGAACAAACTTCTGACAGATACCTTGAGTACAGCGATGCTCTCTCAGCCCCTTGCGAGGCCACGTGGATCCTCTGGACCAAGATATTCCTCAAGAGAGACCTAGGTGTGTTGGCTTGCAGAAGGATGGGACTTTAGTACCTCAAAGTACCTCCACCTAAAGCTATTATGGCCAGAATTTTAGCTAGGAAAATTCTGCAGTGGTGACTATTATTTATTCATCTATTAGTAAATTAAACATGAAGTATCTACAACAAATTCATTTAAGGTGGGTTTGGAGACTGAGCCAGGAAGAGTTCTGAAGCAAGTACATTCAGACACCTGCCTCAGACGTTTACTACCTGAGAACTAGCTCACTCTAGAGCCCCCATGGAGGACAAAGCCTTGGAAGGTACTGGAAAAATGATATAAATGCGCTCTGAGCTTATACTTAGGGCAAACTCCTGTGCCAGGCATGGTATGTAGTGGTGGCAGGGGGACACCACAAGAAGATGTACCCAGGTCTGCCCAGCTCAGCCCACCCACGAGGGCTTACGGCCCCTTGGAGGAGCTTATCTTGGTTCAAAGTGGTTAGGGTAGTTTTGTTTTTTATTGTTTTCAAGGAATTCACCTAGTCCTACCCAGTGGGCACAAAGAGAAGTCAGAACTTTACAAGCAAGCTGTGGCAGGAAAAGCAATGGAGTCGTTACTTTTTTGTTGGCCTCTCCTCTCTGTGCTCCCTTTTGGGAACCCCCTCGCTCACTCCCTGTGGTTCTAGGGGGCTGCTAGTCAAGGTGGTCCTGTCTCCCCCTGGACCTCCTTGCCAAACTCTGAGGGGCAGGCTCTCTTCCACTGGGCTTGCCAACCTGGCCCAAGATGAGCCTTGTGCTGTCCAGTTCTACCAGGCCCACCCAGCAGAGAATGCCTGGGCAGTGAAGAGAAAGAGAGAGTCCTAATGACATCATACAAGCCTCTTGATCCAGACAGACCTGAAGCTGGATCCACTCCTAGTCTTCCCACCGTAGGTGCTAATCAATCCCCTTATTGTTTCAATTAGATTGAGCTCAGTCTCTTCTCTTGCAACAGAAAGAGGCCTGACTCACGCACAGGCCTTTGTTTCTTTTGTTATTGTTCAAAGTCTCCAAATAAAAAATGTGCTCTTGGCAGAAAATTGTCTTTGTTATGTAATAGTGAAGGCCAGTCTCGGAACGTAGATGGGCCATGTTACAATCCTACAGGGTGGGGGCTTCTGTGAACACCGGGCCAGGCACAACCCTCCCATTCACAGCTCTCGGAAGCTGTTCTCCTGTAGGGGAGTGTCACGGCTCTTACGCCCAAACGCTGTGCCCTCATACACTGTGAATCTACACTTATGCCTCCGACTCTAACCTAACACCACAGAACTCATTCCAGCCTTCCTCCTTTCCATACTTATAACTCCCTTCCCAACAGTGAGAAACCCAGTTCCCACTGTCCTCAACATACTTACTTGCTTAAACCTATGATGCATAGAAAATAGTTTCAGAATTGCTAATCCATACAACTACAAAAAGCAAGTGTACTAACTAGAGTTCAATATTTGTTTATAATTAGTTATCGTTAGTCTGAGGGGATATAGTCAGAACACAGTGCGCAAAAGTTACCCCTTCCCCACTTCAGTATGTTTACGTTATTCATCTGAAATAACATTGTTTGTTGTTTCTGCTTATGTTCAAATTTAAGGGGCTCTGATCAACAATAAAACATTGTTGATTTTAATTTTTGAGTATGTGAAACATGAATACAGTTCTGAGAGTCAAACCACACCTAACGGTACACTCGGGCAAGTCTAACTCCTGCTCCCGTCCCTTCCACCCTGTTCTTATGCTCCCATCCCCTCCAGCCATCCCTACTCTGAAGGTAACCAATCTCATTTCCTGGTTTATCCTTCCTGAGTTTCTCTTTTCAAAAATAAGTAGATACATCTGTGGTTTTTTATTTCTTCTTCTATTCACACTATAGACACTCTTTAGCATTTTTCTTCGTTCACTTAATAATATGTATCCTGGACATCACTTCTTAACAGTTCATAGAGATAGTTGATCTTTTTTACAGCTGCATACTATTCCACTGTGTACATGTATTATGGTTTACTCGACCACTCTCCTATGTGTGGGCATTTAGGTTGCTTTCAATATTTTGCAATTACAAATAGTGCTTCAGTGAATAATCTTATGCATAAGGATTTTTCTGTTGTTGGAAATGTTTCTTGAGAGTAAATCCCTAGAAGTTGCATTGCCGAGTCAAATGTTAAACATATATGTAATTTTCTTAGATGTTGTTCAATTTCCCTTTATATGAGTTTTAGTAATTTGCATACCTTCCAGCAAAATATGAATGTGCCTATTTCCCATAGCCTTGCCAACAGAATGCTGTGTCAAACTTTAAATTATTTTCTAATCTGACAAGGAAGAAATGTTATCTCAGTGCAGTTTTTAAAAAATTTTCTATTTAGTAAAAAAAACTTTGGTGTATAATTCCATGAGCTTTAGCATATGTATAGACTGTTTAACCACAGTCAAGAGATAGAACATTTCCATGACTGCCCCAAATTCCCTCATGCTGCCCCTTTTTAGTCAAACGCTCTCCCCACCCACAAATTCTAGCTATCACTAATCTGTTCTCCATACCTATAGTTGTGACTTGTCCTCATATCATAAATATGTCTTGTCATAAATAGAGTCACAGAGCACACAACCTTTTGAGGCCTACTTTCACCCTGCATCATGTCTTTGAGATTCATCCATGTCATTCTGTGCACCAATAGTTTGTTTCTTTTTACTGCCCAGTAGCATCTTATTGTGTGGATGCACCACAGTTTGCTTATCTATTTACTC
Source organism: Balaenoptera physalus (assembly GCF_965194825.1). Taxonomy (NCBI): domain Eukaryota; kingdom Metazoa; phylum Chordata; class Mammalia; order Artiodactyla; family Balaenopteridae; genus Balaenoptera; species Balaenoptera physalus. The sequence goes on from NC_138896.1 coordinate 78,840,494, forward strand.
ATTGAAAGATCTGGATTGTTTCCAATTTTTGCTGATTATGAATAAAACTTCTATAAATATCTGTGTACAGTTTTCTAGGTAAATACTTAGAAGTGGGATAGCTGAGTCATATGGTATAAATATATGTTTAACTTTACAAAAAACTGAAACCATAAAACTCCTTGAAGAAACATAGGTGGTAAGCTCCTTGACACTGGTCTTGATGATGATTTTTTGGATTTGACACCAAAAGCAAAAGCAACAAAAGCAAACATAAACAAGTGAGAATACAAGTAAAAAGCTTCTGCACAGCAAAGGAAACCCTCAACAAAATGAAAAGGCCACCTACTGAATGGGAGAAAATATTTGTAAATCATATATCTGATAAGGGGTTAATATTCAAAATATATAAAGAACTCATACAACTCAATAGCAAAAAAACAAACAATGGGATTAAAAAATGGGCAGAGGAACTGAATAGACATTTTTCCAAAGAAGACATACAGATAGCCACAGGTACATAAAAGGTGCTCAACATCACTAACCATCAGGGAAATGTAAATTAAAACCACTGTGACATACCACCTCACACCTGTGAGAATGACTATTATCAAAAAGACAAGCAAAGACAAGTGTTGGTGAAGATGTGGAGAAAAGGAAACCCTGGTGCACTGCTGGTGGGAATGTAAATTTGTACAGTCACTATGGAAAACAATATGGAGATTCCTCAAAAAAATCAAAAATGCTTTCTTCTAGTACTTGTGTGGTCTCATATTTAATATTTTGATCTCAAACCCATTTGTGTATGGTATGAGACATAAATTTCATTTAATTTCTTTCCAAATGGCTATCCAGTTTTCCCAGTACCATTTATTTAAAAGTTCATCTTTCCCCCATGATTTTATTTACTAAATTTCTATATGCATTTGGGTCTATATGTGAATTTTCTATTCTATCCCATTAATTTATTTGTCTATTCATGTGCCAGTAGAATATTTTAAAAATTACAGTTTTAATAGAATGTCTTTAGGTCCAGTTGGGCTGTTGTAGATTTCTCTTTTGGTGTTTCCCTTACTATTGTTCATTTTTATTTTTCTATAGGAACTTTAACATTAACTTTCTAGCTCCATAAAGAACCTTGTTGGTACTTCTGGTAATAGAGATAGGGATATTCTTGCCTCATTCCTGATCTTTGTGGAAATGTCCTTAGTGTTTCCCAGTGAAATAAAATACATTATGTTAAGAAAGTACCCATCAATTTCTACTTTCATAAGTGTTTTTTTTTTTTTAAACAAAAACAGATGTAAAATTTTGACAAAGGCTTTTTTTGGGATCAATGGATATAAAAATTATATGATTTTTCTCCTAAGGTCTATTAATATGGTATATTGTATTATTCGATTTCCTAATGTTGAACCAATTGTTGTCCTAATGTTGAACCAATCTTGCATTCTTGGAATAAATCCTACTTGGTCATGGTGTATTATTTTTTAACATGGTGTTGGATACTGTTTGCTAATATTTTATTTAGTATTTTTGCATCAATATTCACAATTGATAATAGTTTTGTGATTTTCTTTTCTTTTTTTTGATTATCTTTTAAAAATCAACTTCATTTGATTTAGGTATCAATGTTGTATTTGCTGCATAAAAATAACTTGGAAATTTTCTTTCATTTGCTATATTTTACAATAATCTATGTAGCATTGGGACTACCAGGTTTTGAAGGTTCAATGGAATTCCCCTGTGAAACCATATGGAGTTGGTGTTTTTCTTAGTGGAATGATGTTCTGTTTCTTCTACAGAAATTGGTGCATTTAAGATTTCTATCTCTAAAGGAATCAAATTTGGTAAACTCTGGGGTTTTTTAAAAGGAAATTCACCATTTTGTCCATGTTTTTAAATGTAATTGCTCAAAGGTCTACCAAATAAACTCTTGTGATTTTAAAATTTTCTTCTGTTGGGTCTTCCCTGGTGGCCCAGTGGTTAAGAATCCGCCTGCCAATGCAGGGGACACGGGTTCGAGTCCTGGTCCAGGAAGATCCAACATGCCGCATAGCAGCTAAGCCCGGGCGCCACAACTACTGAGCCTGCGCTCTAGAGCCCCGAGCCACCACTACTGAGCCCGCTTGCCACAACTACTGAAGCCCACGAGCCTACAGCCTGTGCTCCGCAACTAGAGAAGTCACCACAATGAAAAGCCCGCGCACCGCAACAAAGAGCAGCCCCCGCTCGCGCTCGCTGCAACTAGAGAAAGCCCGCACGCAGCAATGAAGACCCAACACAGCCAAAAATAAATTAAATAAATAAATTTATACAAAAATTATTTTTCTTCTGTTTAAATTACTATTTCCCCTTATCATTTCTTATTTTGTATATTTGCGTTTTCTCCCTTTTTTCTTGATTTAGCTAGCGAGTGGCTTATCTATTTTAACTTTTCCCACCCCAAAAGTCAGGACTTTGACTTATTTAGATACGTTATTTTCCTCTTCTCTACTCACTAATTTCTGCTTTTATCTTACCTTTATTATTTCCATCCTTGACTTCGTTGTTGTTGTTTATTCTAAAATTCTTTTCTGACTCGAGATTGGAAAATAATTTACTAGCATTCTTTCATTTTTATTGATATATGTGGCTAGTAATATGAATTTTCCTATCATCACTGCATTATATATATTTTCCATTGATTTTTTTTTTTCTGGAATAAATTTATTTATTTATTTATTTTTGGCTGCATTGGGTCTTTGCTGCTGCGCATGGGCTTTTTCTCTAGTTGCGGCGAGTAAGGGCTACTCTTCGTTGTGGTGCGCGGGCTTCGCATTGCGGTAGCTTCTCTTGTTGTGGAGCACAGGCTCTAGGCGCGCGGGCTTCAGTAGTTGTGGCTCGCCGGCTGTAGAGCGCAGGCTCAGTAGCTGTGGCGCAGGGGCTTAGTTGCTCCGTGGCATGTGGGAACTTCCTGGACCAGGGCTCGAACCCGTGTCTCCTGCATTGCCAGGCAGATTCTTAACCACTGTGCCACCAGGGAAGCCCTTCATTGATTCTTATATATAGGTTCATTATCATAGATTAACATAGATATTCTTGTTTTTCTTTTGTCTTGTAGAATCCTAAGTTTCTCCCTCCTGCTCCTTTTCCCCATACAATCTCCTCTCCCTTCCTTTTTACCCTTTTCTCCCCCAAAGCACTGCCTTTCCAAAGGCTGCTCATGTACACTTTTTAGTCCCTTCCCTGTAATCAGTTCTTTGATTTACCAAGACTCTTTTTCCTTTTCTTTTTAAATTTGAGATAATTTAAAAAGATGGACTTTCCCTTTTCTTTTTAAATTTGAGATAATTCACATACCATAAAATTCATTCTTTAAAAGTGTACAATTCAGTGGTTTTTTAAAGTATATTCACAAGGTTATGCAATCATTAGCACATCTAATTTGAAAACATTTTCATCACTCGTCAAAAAACCCCATACCCACTAGCAGTCATTCCCCATCCCTGTTTCCAGCCCCTAGCAACTACTAACCTACTTTCTGTCTCCATGGTTTTGCCTATTCTGGACATTTCATATAAATGGAATCATACAGTATGTGGCCTTTTGTATTTTGCTTCTTTTACTTAGGATAATGTTTTCAAAGTTGTAGAATGTATCAATACTTCATTCCTTTTTATGGCTGAATAATAGTCCATTGTATGGCTATACCGCATTTTGTTTATCCATTCATCTGTTGATTGTCATTTGGGTGGTTTCCACTTTTTAGCTACTATGAATAATGTTGCTATGATTATTCATGTATAAGTTTTGGTGTGGACATATGTTTTCAGTTTTCTTGAGTGTATACCAAGGAGTAAAATTGATGAGTCATATGGTAACTCTACATTTAACTTTTTGAGGAATAGACAAATGATATCCGAAGTTGCTGCTCCATTTTACATTTCCACCAGCAATGTCTTAGGTTCTCATTTCTCTATATCCTTGCTAATACTTGTTATTATCTATCTTTTTAAAAAATTATATCTATCCTCGTGGGTATGAAGTGGTATTTCATTGTGGTTTTGATTTGCATTTTCTAGACTTTCTCTTTCTGGTGGTACTTTTAACCGAATCCCTTTCAGAGCCCCTACTCCTAATCCTTATCCTACAACACACAGCCACATAAAGGAGTAAAAAGTAATCCCCCCCGGCCCTCCCCTTAATGCCCTCCCTATAGTAACCACTTGTTATAGCTTCAACAACTTATTACATATCCTTTCAGATCTTGTCCCTGCATTTAAACACACTCAGATTTATTTTAGTTTACTTTTGTTTTTTTACAGAAATGATGTTATAATATACATATTTGGTAACTTGCTTCTTTTTTATTCTACATTCTATTTTTTAAAACTCTATTAGCATGGTTTTTGTAAGTGGAATACCGGCATCTTCTATATGAATGAGTACATCTGGATTCCTTCTACAAATTTCTTATGGCTATTTTAGGGGAAAAGGACTTTAATGTAGTGATTTTGTTAAATCTAAATTGTAAGGTTTAATATTTATACACACAAGGATGTACCTATTCTCTAGCCAAAATACCACTTATATTTGGAGAATGTATTATTTCTAAGGGATTCTTGGAACTTAAGAGATGTTGATTACCTTAGCTATCAAACACTCATATTTCATACTGCCACCCCCCCAAAAAAAGAAAGGAAGAAAATAAAATTTCAGTGTATTTTTCTAGGTATTGACATCTGACTGTGACTATGTCTGCTGGAAGGCTTAGTGTGGGGAGGCAACTCTGGAGTTGGACAGAACTTGCCCTGCCTGAATCCTGGCTAAGCCACTTGCTAGCTGTGTGGCCCTAAAGTTATTTAGTCTTTCGGTATCCCTCAGTTTGCTCATCTGTAAAATGGGGATAATAAATCACAATAAAAATATCTGGGTTAGGTTTCCTTATTTTTGAAGTGGGTTGACTATATCTACCTTGCAGAGCTGTTATGAAAATTAAATGAGATAATTCATGTGAAATACCATATTGCTTAGTTCGTAGTGGGCACCTAATAAATGGTGGTATTAATTATTGTTTATATTATTAGCATCATCATCTTTCACCTTTATGACTTTGGTGAGAAGCCTGGTTCTATTCATTCTATTCAGTATGCAAAAAGATATGATGGACTAAAAAAAGAGTAACAGAGATCTAAAAACCATAGAAATAACTTAATAAATGAGAAGAACACTAGGTGATCACAGGGATGGGAAGGTGTCAGATAAAGCAGTGGAAAAAATCATAAAGGAAAGAGTGATATTTGTCTAAAAAATTTAAATTTCTATCTGCAAAAAGGGCAAATGTTAAGAAGTTATGAGTTAAAATATGGTAATCAAATGTTTACTATATAACTAGATGCTACAAATCAACAAGAAAAGCTATCAGACTCTGTACTAGTACAGCAATGCTGTTTTTATAAGCCCTCAAACTTGGTGGTTGAAAACTCTCTCACAGGTCTGGGACTGGGGAGAATGTAGGCGGGTTGGCTGGGCTTGGTTGCAGACTGCAGGTTGGGTTCAAGTCTGCTTCACGACTCTCAATATGGAGCCAAGCCTAAAGGGGCAGCTGCTACTTTGGGTATGTTCCTCTCTTAGCAATAGCAGAAGGCAAGGAGGCGAGGGGAAAGATACTCTGTCTCTTGAAGCCTCATCCTAGAACTGGGACAGTATCACTTCTCTCCACATTCCAATGGCTAAAGAAAATCACATGACCAAACCCAACATCAATGGGATGGGAAAATATACTGTGCTCTCAATAATGAGTGGTACTGGAAGGCCACATGGCAAAGAATATGGGTGAATAATTTTAAAATATGGAGGGCATGAAGAATTGTGAACAATGACTCAACATACCACAGACTGCTAGGAAAGTAATAGGTGAAGTAGGATTGACCAAGTGAGAAAATACAAGATATCAGTTGACATACAAAAAGTTAAACCTCAAAAAATCAAAATCAAGTTAAAATAACGAGAAACCAATTTTCATCTATGAAATTAGCAAAAGTTAAAAAAAGTTATTCTACTCAATGTTAGGATGAGGTAAAACAAGCAATAATTAAAAGATTCTCATTTTTGCAGTAATAGTGCAAAGAAGCAATGTCATCTTTAAAGGTACTTAAAAGCTTTGTTATTTTCTGAATACAGTTTGAATTTTTGAGATAACTCAGCAAAAAAGTAAAATTTTCCCTAAATTTCGATTTCCATGCTTATTATATCTAACACACACACACACACAACCATTTTGGATCTCATTTAATTTTGCAGGAATTTTTTGCCTTGTTAAAATACTTCTAACATTTTTCTCTATTGTTCATCTCCTAGTAAGAATGATTTTCAAATGTTTTAAAGCTTTGGTACCCTCTTAGAAAGCTAGAGCACAGTGGGAAAACCATGTAGCAATCAAAGAATTGTAGTTCATGAGAAAAATTTGTTAGCAGAGTTACTGTTATTACTTGTAGGATGATAATTACTTGCAAAATTGTTGGCAGGGATTACTTTGCAAATTGCTAAGAAAAAATTTCTCTCATGATAACATCGGAAGTAAAAGTGGGTAAGTAAAGCCCGCTGCCTGAGTGTGTAAGCTGTGGGCTAAATATGATACAGTTCTTGCATATTTAGTAATCTTCAAACGTCCCAAAGCTTGCAGCACTTTTAATTCACTCTTCTCTCCTTTTCCCACATACTTAGTTTTCAAAACCTGCCAAAGTTCCCTTCTGTCTCTCTATAATCTCCCCTTTTCTTTCCATCTTCACCACCCCACCCTCATCCAGGCCCTCAACAACTTCAAAAGCACGTACTGCAACTGCAGATAGGTTGATCCCGTCAATCCAGCCTTTTTCTTCTCCCTGTGTCCTGCTTCTATCTTCCTAAGCCATGCTGCAACACTAGTTCAATAGCCAAATGTGGCTCACTATTTACCACCATATCAAATTTTACTTCCTTGGCCTTTTTCTGTATCTACCTCCAATAGGGAGGACTGGCCACAGAATTTTAGGGGCTCAGTGCAAAACGCAAATGTGGCACCTCTTGGTCAAACACTTAAGAATTTCAAGATGGCAACAGCAGAGCATTAAACCAAATGCAGGGCCCTTCTGAGCACAGGGCCCTGTGTAACTGCGTGGGTTCCATGGCCATGAAGTTGGCCCTGCCAATAGGCACCTGCCACCCTAAGGAGGCCACTGTTCATGCTGTCCAGGTTTCGAGTCTTCTCACATGTTGTTCCCTCACCCTTCCACCAACACCCAGCTCCTTCCCACATTAAGCCTTAGCCTTTTCCCAGATGCATCCAAGTACGGGCAACAAGTTGAGGACTGATCTTTACACATCTCTCTGATCCTTCCCCTCCTATAGTCTGCAGTAGTCCTAACCATCTACACACGTTAATTTAGTCCCTAATTATATACTTCCCTGTGTTTTTTCTGTGTCATTCATTCATTCATTCATTCACCATCTATTGTGGGCCAACTACTTGCCTTGACTGGGCTAGGGACTGGGTATGCTAAGTCCCAAAACAGCGGAGACCTTGTTTGACTTGTTCACCACTCCTTCCCTAGAGCCTCACACAGTGACTGGCTCACAGCAGACACTGAATGAATATTTGTTAAATAACTGTTGAATAGGTTTTCTCTCCACCATATGGTGAGTTCCTGGAGACCAAGAACTGTTTTCATTTGCTCTATGACTATTTTTTTTTTTTTTTAATCTATTCTTGGCTGTGTTGGGTCTTCGCTGCTGTGCGTGGGCTTCCTCTAGTTGCGGCGAGCAGGGGCCACTCCTCGCTGCAGTGTGCGGGCTTCTCATTGTCGTGGCCTCTCCTGCCGCGGCGCACAGGCTCCAGGCATGCGAGCCTCAGCAGCTGTGGCACGTGCTCAGCAGCCGTGGCTTGCGGGCTCCAGAGCTCAGGCTCAGTAGTTGTGGAGCATGAGCTTAGTTGCTCTGCGGCATATGGGATCCTCCCTGGCCAGGGCTCGAACCCGTGTCCCCTGCATTGGCAGGCAGACTCCCAACCACCGTGCCACCAGGGAAGCCCTGCTTCCCTGCTCTAAGACTATTGATTGAGAACCTAATATGTGCATTACATTGTTCCAGACATGAAAACAATGTTCTAGACCACTGCCTTTACTTCTATATTCCCTAGCACATTAAAATTTTTTAATAAATTTTTTTTCTAATAAAAATTATTATAACAAGAGTTAATATTTACTGAGTGTTTTATACGTGCCAGGCATCAGTCTTATCTATTATCTCACTTAATTTCCCCAATGATTCTATGAAATAGGTCCCATTATTATCCCCGTTTTATAGATGAGGAAACTGAGGCTTAAAGAGATTGAGTAACTGGCCCAAAGTCAAATAGCTGCTGGGGTTTGAACCCAGGTGACCAGACAATAGCCCGATTTTTGACTACAGGGCTAGGCTGCCTCCAATGAGTATGTTTTGATTGACTGACTTGACTGAACTAGAGAGATCAAGGAAGACCAGTGCTGGTGGCACAACACAAATCCATAAATAACCATCAAAGCGGTTGGGCCTCATAAAAATGACAAATTGTTATGCAATTTCCTGACCAATGCTAGATATAATAGGTGCATAGTTTTTGCAAGCTTATGATGTGGTAAATAGGACATAAACTATGGTATCATTTATTTCACTGAAATCACCCAGCCATAAAATGCTAAATAAAGGAGATAGCCCACTAGGCCACCCATGGAAGCCTGGAGGAAGAGAACAAACTCTAAGTTCCTACATGTTGGTAACTCTTTACTAGACTGAAGGTAAGCAATAAACTTTTTAGGCTGAAAGTTCATTTGTTGGACTCATTAAAGCCTGTTGACACCAACAAGCTTACCAAGGCATTAGCAGGCAAAAAAAGAAAAGGGTGGAAAGCAAGAAAATAGGAGGGAGGAAAATGGAAAAGTTGAGTCTAATGGAATGTAGAGTGTGGGAGCCACCAAGAGCTGCCTTGGCTGCTCTGCTGCTGTGGTTGGTGCCCGAGCAGGAGACAGAACAGTCAAGATGAACATTAAATTTAGCCCAAGGCACATGGAGAGGCTTTTAGTCCTATGGGGCTCAGTGAAATGGAGACAGCAAGTCACTATTTGTCGTACTTTGATTTTGGGTTCCACAGCAAGTATCAATAAATGGACTAGCATACAGCAAACGGACTAGAAGTAAGCACAAGGACCAGGTTGATGCTGTGTGTTGGGTTTGGTAATGGGGGATTTATGCCACTCACATAAATGTGTGATAAGATGCAGGGGGTGAAAGCGGCTATTAACACTGATTAACTCAAAAAGTTGACCACCAGCACACACAGCCATTGTTTCCACCAGCACTCGTTAGGGACGGGCTTTGTCTGGCTGGCTTCACAAGAGACAAATGCCATTACGGGAGACCAAATAACCTTATTTAGGCAGTCGACAGATAATAGAGACGCTCCAGGTATTAGCCTGACTGCATTAGTTTGATTTGTTACTACTGTTCACCTTGTCCTAGGCATTAATGGAGACAAAGGCTTGGAATTACTAGCAGCAGAGTTAAGCTGTGGATTAGAGAGAGCCTGCGTGTTTTGAGGGAAAGATAATTTTATCTGGGGTTTTCATTTCCATTTTCATCTTGCTTGAGTTTTCCTCAAAGCTGAAGTCCAGTTTTTCCCTTGAATATCATCATATTCTCTCCAATTTACTAGCAATTTTAATTGTTAAAAAGAGTTACTGACCCATTATTTCCTTTAACAAGATCAGCCTTTTATCTTTTAGGTTTTTGGAAATGATTTTAGGGGAAGTACACTAGTGATCTTGTATATTATCTTACTTCTTGAATATTCTTACATATTATGAACTCACTTCACAATATTTAATGATATTGTTATTAGTATCTGAAAATATAAAAGGATATGCACATTACATTCAGTTACTTCTTTAATATTACAAATTCTATATTTAATTTTTTCTGACTTCTAAACGTTACTTGTTCTAGTTATAGATGTATAATTTCTATTATTAATGATTTCAGTTATAAATACATAACTTTGGTTATAAACACAATTTATTTCAATTATACACAAAATTGAATTTTAGAATCACATAAATCAGTTATATTAAGCTGTCACTGGAGAATGAGATAATGATATTCTAGAGTTACTATGTTTCTTTCCTCACCAGACTTTTTATAGGTATGATACGTTTGTGTAATTAAAAAATAGTTTAGGGGCTTCCTGGCAGTCCAGTGGTTAAGACTCCACACTTCCACTGCAAAGGGCTCATGTTCGATCCCTGGTGGGGGAATTGAGATTCCGCATGCCGTGCAGTGTGGCCAAAAAAAAAAAAAATTTAAATGCACTTTTAGTTGTTGATCAATGTTTGTGATGCTGTTTCATTTTTTTCTAAAGTCTGTAATTTTATACAGAATCCTCATACTTCTCAGATTTGGGGGTTAGGTTTAATTTTAGATAAATTCTAGATAACCTATGATTACTCTTTGAAAAATCTCAATTTGTGAAAAGTACGAGTTCAAAAATACTTAAATATTAACATTGTGAAATAGTTAGTTATACACAGGACTTGCTAAGCCAAGCAAACATTAAGATGGAGACAGAGCTATATGTCTGAAACTGCAAGATGTTGGAAAGATGCACAGAATGTCAAGTGTGATGACATTTAAAAAAATAACAACAGCAAAAACAAATATATACACATGTGTGTATATACATGTATACATATACACATGCTTTTATACACAGAAAGATCTACAAAAATGTTTAATGATGGTTATCTGTGAAGGATGAGATTTGAGGGAGGTTTTACTCTACTTCTATACTGCTTGAATTGTTTACAGTATGTAAACATGACCTTTGGGATTAAAATAAATGGCTATTTGAAAAAGCTTACCCATCACATGACCCTTTCCTGTCCAACCCACTCCTGGTGACTTCCAGTCCTCCACCTTAATATGATTTCATAGGAACCTATGAAGAGCAAAGAAAGCTCTTGGTGGATAAATTGTGACTAATATATTTCATAAATAGTGCTTTGAATTTTATAATATTACTGAAAGCAGCTCTTTATGTTAGAAAAAGTGGCCCCACAGGGTAACAGCAGAGACTTGTTGGAAAACATTTAATGCTTCTGGTCTTCCAGTTACTTCCCTGCTGCCCTTCTCTTCCTCCTCTCTCTTCATCTCAGCAATAGTCAAACAGGATAAGCACAGCTTACTGCTGACCAGTTGTTGGGACACAGAGCTCTCTACCCCAAATTGTTCTCAGTAAATGATTTTTAAAAAGCTCTAAAATCTGAGTCATGCTACTTTTCCTTAGCAATAAGATACAAACTCCTCTAGTCTTTCCCATGCAATTAAAAAATGAAAGAAAAGAAAAAAATATATAATGGGCATAGATTCAATAATTCAACAAGAATTATTCTACTCTGGTCATCACCAGGAGACAAAAGAAGGGCAGAGGAATAGGAAGGAAAAAAGGCAAGCAAGGGAGAATTCAATCCAAATGGGCAAACTTGAAATACAGCTTCCAGGAAACAAAGTCAGCGTTCTCCAGCTCATATCAAAAAGAACATCCACTTTGGCCTTCCATTAATTAACTGTTAAATAAACACCCAGATCTCCAGTGGCAGGACTCCCTTGTGATGCATCTTATCCTATTCCTGTCTTTAACTGGCAGGTACAGTGGCAAATGCAAAGAAAATACAGTTTTGGCCCAGAAAGTGCCCTGATTATTTCCAGTGACAATGTCAGAACATATACAAAAGGCAGGAGAGTTATCTTACATCCTCAGTCAACATATTACTTGAAACAAAATATACAGGTGACTGGAAATCACTAAACTAGAAACAGATACAAGCCAGATGATCATTCTCACTCTGATGAATGAAAGTAAAGTACAACATTAAGTGGACTAGAAAAATATTTTAAAATTTGCATTTATTTGTAGCTCAGTTCTTTTGTGCAATGCAATACTAATGGCATGAATAAGATAACTCATGATTTTACATCTCTACTTTGGCAATAATAACTTTGCTTAAAAAAAAAAACAACTTGAAACTGGAATGCTGTAAGGATTTGTATTGATATATGGCGAGAAATTCTCACTGCTTTATGCCAGAAATCAAGAGGAACAAAAGATTCATGAATAAATCACACTAATATATTTAAGTATAATCATGTTTCAAAATGCAGTTGAAGGAAACTTATTGAAACAAATCACA